>NC_090956.1:16859749-18092483 GCF_040807025.1 Struthio camelus | reverse complement strand
CTGGAAGAACAAGGATTGCTTCTTTGCCTTGCCTAATACTTGGGATATTCTCCTCAGAGTTGAGGTAGGGGCTCTAAAACTCCACAGGCTGAAACGGAAACCGAACATGTCCACCATGCTTCCTTGGAAGCATGAGGTTATTAGCAGACATTGCTTCCACCACCTCTCTCATCACTGCTTTTAAAGAATGCATATATAGCTACTTTGGCAAGAAGTTTGGTGTCCTGGTTTGCCAACTACGCATGCATGAACGCATCCCTGTGAGACTGAACTCTCAAGAGACTTTATATAACACTGTCTCAACTTTGGATCCCAGTGGGCACAAGTAGGAGCCAGGTGTTGAGCCATCAGGCAGGGGCAGTTCTAGGTAGGCGAATGATGAAAAAAGTCAGCAGACACTTCTGGAACTTCTAGGTCCAAAAAAGAGGCATTTGGTAAGTTCCAGCACTACAGGATTAGCTACCCACTTACATGAGCACATTTTGGATTCCCATTTTATGCTTAAGGACCTAAGTCTGGTTTTGGATCTGACCTTGAATCATTAGAGAAAATAGAAGGGCAGAAACTATTGTCTCAGATATGAAACAGTCTTGAACTCTTAGAAATATTATAGCAGTCTTGAACTATTAGAAATATTAATTAGATTAGAAATATTTAAGCCCAGTGGCATAGGAAAATGCACCATGTGAGTAAAAACTTAATATATTTTTACTCCTCAGTCAGTAAAGGAGATAGATACTCTAATTATATTTCATGATGATTAACCTACCCCCAATATTTGCTTTTGAGGTAAATCTATCTCCATTAAATGTCACATCTGGCTATAGAGGCAAAAAGCTATTAGCTATTGGAGAAGATAATTGTGGGTTTCATGGACGACAAACTATTATGGAAATGTCTAAAAGATTTTCTTATTCTGAAAAGAAAGAAAAAAACTCCATGCTGGACAGTCTGGTTATTGAAGAACTACAATAATCCCCTTATTATCTTGTAATATTAACTGAGACTTGAAGTACAGGATGAGTAAAGAAATTTCCACTTGTTTCATCTTCTGCATCATATCATATAATTCTTCAAAGCCTCTAGGGATATCTTGCATGAAATCAACAATTACAAGAAAAATGATGTATTACTATTATTATTTCTGATTCCATCCTTGTCCTTTTAAAATAGGCTTGACTTGGAGGGGGGAAATCTCTCTAAAAAAAATAGATCTGTCAATCACATCTTACGATGCTCCAAGGCTGAAAAGTGCATTGTGGTATATACAGAAATGCATGATATTTCAACACAATAAAATTAGGAATTAAGATAATTTATGGTGGACACCATCATAAATCTCAAGGCAAAAGTTGGCGTGGATAGAGTGTCATTTTAAGATACCGTAAAAACAAGTTTCAGAAAAACTTTATAAGGAATTAATCTTTGGCTTTAGCATAAGGATTCCCATTGTCTCCTGACACACCTGTAGCCCTATTCAGTCTAGTCTATCTGATCAATAGTGCTACGCAAATCTGTCATTACAACAAAGGTTCGTGCTGCATCAACATAACAGGTAACGTGAACAACGTTATCTTATTCCATCGGACTAAAAAAAGTTAATGGACCAATTCAAGTATGCTCATGCTTTAAAAAAAGTCTATGAGAAGTTGCAATACTTCTGTGTATCCAATCTTAATGGAACCAATCCTTATAAAAATATCACATATTATAATATTATATTTTTATTTTTCTACAATAATAGAAAATAGTAAATATCCAGGATTTTTTTTAAATATATATAAGATCAAAAGCATTACACTTGGGAAGCTGGAAGATTTTTACTATTAGGATTTCCATTTCTCCCTGAAGTGCTAAAAGCCTTTTGTACTTCTGTTTTAAGTGAATTATCCGGTCCTTGATCTTTTCAACTTCAGCCTTCATTCTAACACCTCTCTAACAGTAGGACTCATGATAAAAGGTTCAGTACAGTAACAGCTCCTTAACAAAGACGAAGCTGGTAAAAGATTTGATCTGGGAAACACATGCCTTAGAGTAAGGGAGAAGGCTCATACAACAGAACACCAGCGTATAATTTTCTATCAAACTGAACAAATCAGTAGAGGCTATGGCTACACTAGTGTATACAAAAGGGTCAGGTATCTGAAGTTAGTAATAGATATGACAGGGTCTCTTCAGAACCCATTTAAAGGGTTTCAAATCATTTCATATCTATAGCTGAATCTTCCACTATCTATCTATCTATATATATAAAATGTATATCTGTCTCTCTCTATATATACACACATACACACACATATATATATTTCAAACTGAGAGTGATAAGGATGAATATTGTTTTATAGTGTCAGATGTTTAGATCCCAATTCTGCAAAGACATACACATAACTACACCATTTCAGTAACACTACACCCTGGCCAGTTCAAATTTATAACAGCTCTTACCACAGGGCTTCAAGTCATGGACAATGTCTCCACTCAGTTTGGTGCTATGCAAACACAAACCAAAAAGATTCCCCTAAGCCCAAAGGGGCTTATGATCCAAGTAAGAACTCTTCTATCTGGCTTTACTACTATGACTGAAATGCAGCTACCTACATTAATATGTATACATTTACACCTGCATCACTGCAAGTTTTGAAGCTGTAATATCAATAAGGTTCAAGAACAAACCACTCTCTCCCCTGTTTCATCTGCTCACTATTTTTTAATCCTTAGCAGAATATCCAGGTCAATTTTATAGCTTGTATATGGTCATTTTAGAGAGAAAACAAAGATGATCTGCAGTTGACATGCAGCACTATAATACAATACGTGTACTGTATGTATACAATACCAGCCACCCATGGCAAGGAAATTACAAGGAGTTAAGAGATAAAGCATTAAGTCTAATATTGAAGAATTATGTCAGTGTGCTTAAACCAGACCTACCATAAACTGAGCGACAGCCTTAATGAAAAAAACCCGGTCCTTCTCTGTCTCCACATCAGGAGGAATATCAGTCTGAGGTTCATACCTGTGGAAAGAAACATCCATAGATTCTGACAAGAAGTACATCTGCAGTATTAAAAAGACTGGTACATCTGTGAGGCAGAGTCAGACAGAAATCAACATGTAAGAGACTGCAAAATAAATCTTTAGCTCCTAGTACAGGTAGAGTATCTAAATCCTGCAATGCATACAATGGGATTGCGTAAAAACTGCAAAAGCCATAAAACCCAAGATACTTCTGCAGAAGTACTTGTTACTTTTGGGGCCTGAATGAATCTTTTCACTTAGTTTTGCAAAGGAGCAAAGTTTAGCTGGCTTAGTCAAGTCTATGAAATATTTGCTTTCAAAAATAATTTATCATTTACATCACAAGATGCTTACATCATTCAAACTGAACTTAATCACATATAGCTTCACAAATTAAAAACACTAGGCTTACAACTAATAATGCCAACCTTTTGGATAGCATGTTAAAAAGAGTCTTATTAAGAGTTTATAGCAAAAACAGTTCCCATGTAATTTGAAAAGTTGATATATGTTACCATTCCTTGAAAGACAGGAAGAAGTTCACACTCACAGACATCATTTCAAACATGTTACTTTCAAAGGTAATCCAAACTAATGAAACTGATGTGAAAGTGTGTTCTGCAAGAAATTTTCTGAACGCACAGAGAAGCAAATACAGAATTCTGGTTACTACCTAACCTTGTTGCCAAACTAACTTCTCTTTCCCTAATAATGTATTCAATATTAGATCTTTATAATGTCTTTCAACTTGAAAGATTGTGAAATGCTTTTTAAAAGCTGCTAGTGAGATAAAGAAACTTCTAGAGTGGAAATCACCAGCCAACAGGAACCAGGGAAGAAGCAAGCAAGCAAATTCCCTAAGTCTAATAAAAGGCTTTGAGATTTTCAATTTGCACAGACAAAATAGCACCTTCACTTTTAAATCACATTTGAGACTAAGAGCAAGTCAAGTGCAAATTAGCCTCTTGGTTTTAAAGTACAATTAAAAGGCTTCTAGAAGCAGGAAAAGCTGTCTGTTGGCATTAAGTGCAGATCTGACTTGCAACAGAAACAAAAATCTAGTGTTTTGTTGCTATTTGGTCTGAAGTCTGCTATTTGGAGTGAAGCACCTCACTAATAGGCATAGGGCTCCTAGTAATCTTGTAAAACAGAAAATTAAAGATTTGAAAGTGTTCAGGTGCATTAAACAAACAGTGTTGTTTTTTTAAAAAAAAAACATTTTTATTTTCTTTTAATTGCTCTCTTGTGTTGCTGTTGTATATTACGGAGGGATACTGATTTTCGTTTTTAAATATGAGATGGAAACAGCAAGTAATTTAGACCCTTGTTATTAACAGCAGTACTTTAAAGAATATTAGGTAATTTAATCCAAGTAATTTTGACTGGTTTAAGTATTCCCTTATTTTATTTCTTGCCACTTGTGATAGTATTCCGTAAACATATAATGGAAGAGAAATTAAACTTAATGGAGATTAATTATAAATCCAGGCCAAAAAAAAAGTCTGAAAAATGGATCACTTCCACATTTTTTCATTGTAATATTCTACACTGAGTAGTTTAAAAATTAAAGTATTTTATTTTTCCATATACATGAGTGAAAGAAGATTATGTGTAATTTAATCAGCACATCAAATTTCATAGTTATTTAAATAAAGTCTGTCAAATAGGTTAGGTGGACATAAAACCACATCTTGATAGTTGCAGATTAGTCCTGTGGATTTTTTTTTAAACATAGCATGAATGCTACACGCTACCAGGTTGAAACAATAATTCTGATTACAAAGTAAGAACTAAATATATCCTGAGAAATTCTCATTGTATACCATCTCGTTTAGGGTACAAGATCAGATACAGCAAGGATGATAACTGAGCTTGTAGAACACAGGACTGAGGGACAGAGCTACACTTGAGCAATAAATATATCCACCTTCAGGAGGCAATCTCTGCCAGGACTGAATCATTTTATTTTTTACTTCACACATTTTTAGGCTTCTATAATTAAACTAAAGAGCTGAAAGAACACTGCATCACATTTCAATAGGAAGACAGGGTACACACTCAGCAGCTTAATAATGGGACAAAACCACAAAAGAGTAGAATACCCTTATATACAATTACCCTTAATTATACCCTTAATACAATTATAATACCCTTTTCATTGATTAAAAGCCAAAGAAACGATCACTCCAGCTAACATAATAAAAATGGAAAAACCAGAATATTTGATAATTTCACTTTACCCCTACTGAAACATTACTCAAATCCAGAGTGATGTGGCCATGCAGGGTTCCTTGCAGTGCCGAGTCACTATTGTATCTGTCACTGCAGAACACTAGCAAAAAGCTACCACTGTGCGTTCCAAACATTAATCTTGTCTTCCAGTTTGAAAACTATTTTAAACTGACGTCTAAGTAAGAACCAGATCTGGAAGTCTGAGTTAGGACTTTACTGCGTCAAAGTTTTCTGAAGTGTCAGAAGGGCCATGCTCTGCGCAAAGGGAGATGTGATATACCTCACTTTATTTTCAAGGAGTGCTTCCAGAGCATTCAAACACCACAAACGATTTTGAATGAAAATAGCTCAGTCTTGTACTGCCTGAATTTAATACCGCCAAAGCAAGGCTCAAGCTGTGCTGTGGACTACATAGTCTCAGAAGAGAGGAAGCTACCACTGGTAGCCAGAGAAAGGAAACGAAGAAAAAAGCTTTCTTTATTGCTTGTGTCATTCCTTTGGTTTAACCATTGTTGGCTTCTTTGAAAAAGCACAGCGATATCCATGATATACGCAAACTATTGAAGCCACAGGTCAGACGCTTAAAATGCGAGCTTAAATACCTACTTCCTACCTGATACTCGGAACAGTAGCTCCCTCAAAACAGTAGCACTCTCTTTCAGTTTCTTTAAGTTCTTCTTTAGGCATCTTAATACGATTTCACATCAAAACATCAGCTCCAAATGCAAATGTCACATCCCAGCATCAGTCTCGACATTCATTAGCCTAATCACCAACCTTTTCACTAGCCAGAGAAGCACCTCTGAAACTAGCATGAAGTTTGGGCTGCGAAAATTCTCCATAGAAATGAGTCGGGGATACCCCAGTGCCCTCATCATCTCCGTGAAATCTGAAAAACAACCAACAGCAGCGATTTCTTTTTCCATATCCACCATGGACATCGCCACCAACTCAGGCTCCCACAGCACACTGTTCATTCACCATTAAACAAACCCTGTTAACACTACTCGTCATAAAGCTTCTGAAAGGATTAAGGGAGAAAAATAACATCGTTTCCCTAGCAAATTATCTCTAACTAAGTAAAAAGTGATTTTTCAACCAAAGAGTCACAGGTAGGGAGAGTATTTGAAAATAGCTCACCTTTATAAAACACACCTTTCAAATAAAATCAGCTAAAGACTGCACTAATCAGCGCTACGCCAAGGCAGCACTACCCCAGCCTCGGTGCCCGAGCCCTCGGCCGCCACGTTTTCACGCGACGTGAGAGCAAAGGTTAATTTAAGAAACACTTTGACCGTCTTGGCAGCAAGACTGCCTGCGCCCGAGGCACCTGCAAGGCCCCGAGCGCAACTTAATCCACCCGCGCTGGATCTCGGTGTGGAACTGCAGGGCTTAAACGAAGACTTAACAAAAACTTAAAGCTGAATATCCCCGAACGGCGGCCGGGCCCCCCTCCCCGCTCCCCCCGCACCGCCCAGCGAGGCGCCCTCACTCCTGAGGTCGCGGAAGGACATCGCGGCTCGGCGACCGGGAAGCGCGCAGGGAGCCCGCGGGCGGCGGCGACCGCCACAGCCACCGCCGCTCTAGGCCGCGCCGCGCCGCGGGGTCGCTATAGCAACCGCCCTACGGCACCGCGGCGGGGCCAAACTGCCTTAGAAAGCGAAGCGCCGGGCTGGCGGCCGAGGCCTCGGCGCCCCGCGGCAGCTGCGGGCGCCTCAGCGAAGAGCCTGGAGGGGCCGGTGCTAAGCCGTGGGCGAAGACAAGATGTTCGGGAAACGGAGGGGGGAAGGAGGGCCCACAAACCACCTGCGGCCGTTATCCGAGAAGAGGCGGCAGCGCCCCTGGCAGCGGCGCTGGAGGAGAAGGCCGCGCTCCCTCAGCCCCGGGCTCTCGGCGGGAGCGGAGCCGAGCCCAGGCCTGCTGCGCGCCCGGAGAGGGCTGCCCCCCGCACCCCCGCCGCGGCGGGGCCCGGGCGCTTCCCGCCCGCCGGCCGGAGCCCTCGCGGCCTGGGCGGCGAGGCGAGGCGAGGCAGGCAGGCCGGAGCGCCATGCCCGCAGCGGCCTCTGGCCAATGCCCGGGCCGCGGGAGCAGGCAGCAGTCTCGTCCGTGCCCACGGAAAACCGGTGTCGCCGCGACAGCCGCCTTCCCCCCGAGGCCGCCCCCGCAGCTCCTGCCGTCAGCTGTCGCTGGCTGCTCGTGTCAGCAGTGTTTCATACACATGGGCTGCTGGCATCCGGAGCCTGCCCCGGCGGAGCACGTCGCCAGCAGGGCTTTCCATGTTGACGCATCAAGTAAGGACAAGATGACACTTTTTCTGCCAACGCTTTGTGGTTTCAGGTGTCCTGGAGGCATAAGAGCTCTGACCCCAGGACTCTGCTGAAACACCGGACTGAGTGGCCACAGCTGTGCTGACAGGGCCATCGATACTGCCGGGGGGAATGAGCTGGAAATGATCTAGATGTCAGGCTGATCTATGGCTGTCTCGGAACATTTTGCAAAGCTTTCCAGTTGTAACTGCCCAAGTATATATAGCACACGCACACATCTATGCACCTGGCTCTATATTGAGCTGTACCTATTCAAATGATTTTAAAAGTAATCAAAAACAAGGAAATAACAATGTATCCTTGAAAGATAAGTACTGAAAAGAAGCGGCTGCATTAGAAAATATGAGGCATGATTAAAGGTCAAGTTTCTTATGATGGAAAGGCACAGGATAGCAGACCTTAAATAAGTCACTAGTTCCAGATTGAGCATCAGGCATCTAATAACTTTGGCAGGGAGTACGAGAAGGAAGGAAATGTTCCCCTATTTTATTGCTGTGGTACATTGACTAGTGGGATGTATTATGTGTGGGGGAAATCCAAACTCATAAAATAAATGGAATATAAATGGCTGGTGTATTGTCTACCGCAGGCACATCACATCTTCATATAAATATCAATGATATTCTGATAAGAGAATATTAGATAGCACAGATGTGCAGTTGGAGATGGGGTGGATGCAGCTTTGAACAGAACGGGCCCATAGGGAAGCAAACTGCAGCCATTTAACTGTGGCAGAAGCTCATGCTGCGTCAGCGAGGGCTAAGCCCTGCTCCATCCCGCTGTCCCGTCCCTGGAAACCTACGGCCGAAAGAAAAAGGGATACACGTCTATAGTCATACCTCTGACACAAGAGCCAACTCCCATGGACACAACTCCCCCTTCCACAGCAAAATGAAGTTATTCTTCTGCCATGTAGTCCCCTTCCCATCTATGTGCCCCATCTGCCTGTGACAGGCGTGCATACCACTACAGTTCTTGATCACAGCTACGCATGGACCTGGGCTCCCCAAATTCTCTAGCTGAGGGGCAATCTCCAGACCTGGCTCCCCTGAACCCCACTGCTTCGTTCCTGTAAGCAAAGAGCTTATACTTTAATCCAAAAGTTACCCTACGTGGGGGAAGCCAAGGAGCGAGAGGCAACAACTGACACGCTTTAGCGGGACAGAGACACAGAAACCAAAACGTCAGGTCCTGAGCTGAACCTGCCAGCAGCTCCACAGCACAAGCGCTCCTCTGCCACGGGATTGCAGGCCAGAGGTGCCACCACTTGCATGAATGAAGCAGCTGTCACCCCCGTGGATTCTGGATTTTGTTTTGTATTTTTGGACTCTGCAGACTCAAAGTCCACTGGGCCCAGTTGGCACTGTGGAGGGTCCTTTTCTCCCTTCACTATTACAAAAACTAGAAATCTTGTTGGAAAGGAACAGAGACCGAAAATTTTAGCCCAGCTTTCTGTGGCAACAGGTGAATTGTCAGACAGCAGCCATGGACAGAGCAGGTTTCGGAGTACAGCTGGTAGCATCTTTACTGCCCGCCTGCAGTGACTGGCCTCCATCTGAATCACTAATTCAGCCACAGCCCCTGCTAGGAGCCTGGCAGGGCCTGGGAAGAAGCCAGCCTGGAGCGGGGCTGGCCAGCCCTGTCCAAGCTGTTTGTGAGCATGCCAGGCACTGACCATCGCTCAGACCCAGACAGACTGATTTCTAGAGGAAGGTGGTGACCCTACCTCTCAGCCTGAACCACTGGTGATTAAGGAATTAGCAGCCCCAGCTGTGAATGTCTTTATTCTGAAATGTGGTTTGGGATGTCAGAAGAGACCATTAGCAACAGCTATTATTCAACACCTCACAGATAAAACAGTCTGCCTGTTTCATATGCTGTACACATGAGTTTGGGGGCTCACCAAATGACTTCAGGACTGACAAGCTCTAAGCGTGCTACAGGGGGAGCCAGGCAAGCCTCTCACACCCCAGCCCTGCTAGTATGATTTCATCCTATTTACTGCCTTCCTTCTGGTTTCAGGACTCTGCCAATGCATCTTAGTCCAGCAATCTGGCTCCCATACATCCTCAAAACACAACTGGTGTGTAGTCATCCTTTGGCCCGCAAGCATCCATTAATCAATGATTTCACCAAGAAATCATTGACCTGGGCAGCTGAACAACATTGATTCAGGCTACATGCCATCACGTTGCTTTTGACTGCTGAGAGCATGGTTAGTACAATGTGCTTTTAAGTAGTAGTACATCGTTCAAATGAATAGTCAGACTACAGACAACCTGATGTCTTTGTGACAGCTCCCAGCTGAGCAAGTGGAGCGCCCGAGTTGGCTGAGCATAGACTCTCCTTGCCTAAACTCCAGACTTCTCCTTAGGAGAACTTTGTTTTCTGGACCAATGCAAGAGACACGACCTCTGTGATCAAAGGAATAAGTGAAAGACAGGGAAGGAGAAGTAGTCACATTGCAAGGATAGCTAGGCTCCATCTGTTTCCTCTGCATATTCATAAAAGCCATTTTCACAGACTTTAGAGAGGAAGAGCTCTTGCATCACATTTGCCCAGGCAGGACTCTCCCTTTCTCCCATATATTTTTTCCACTGCTTTGCCCTGTCATTGACGTTTCAGGAGTGGAGAAACAAAGTTTTGATTTGTCGGTAGGCTAAGAGACCCCTTTCCTCACTGTGTTATCCAAATAGTCCTTATGTCTAAGACAGTGTCATTGATCTCGCTGTCAGATTCTACAGATGATCAGCCAGCATTTTTCATCGCTTCCAATATCATCTTAGAACTGCTGGTTGCACCCTTCAACAAAGGCTCCCTGTCTCAGGCTCCGTGCAGTTCCATCACTTCTGGATGTTTCCCCTGTATCTGGCAGGTTTTCAACATATAAATAATCAGTTCTATTAATCTTTCCCTGTGTCAGTCCCTTCAGCCTTCTGAACTCTTGTCACCATCCTTTTATTTATTTTTAAACAGATCTACCATTCTTCTCCTAGGCTGTTTTTTGGGGAGGGCTTTGCTATTACACCTTTCTAGCCAAATTCTTACTTCCTACATTATAGTACCTTGCAGATTACCCTCTTCACAAGATTTTTCTCCCAGTAACAGAGAATAATGTTTAATGGAAAGTTGCTATTTCATGCTGTTCCCATGGGGCAGACTTTTACTTTGAGTCAGGTTGACCTTGGCCGTGCTTGGGATACACATCTGGGCTTATGGACACAGTAGGTAGATGAGGGCCTCTGGCCAGTTATGAAGACAGGACTCATTCCAGCTTATACACAGCCTGAAGGAGTAGCAGTGGTGCCCCTGCAAGATAATTGGAATGGAGATTTTGATGCCTTAAAATCCAGAATGAAACTGTGCTCAGCAGCCAGGTGAGCCATGCCTGCAGGACAGTTTGGAGAGAGGGAGCGTGAGGGCACGGAGTGACAGTGCTGCAGTGGCCACAGACACCTTCCCAGGGGACAGGCTGAGACATAGGAGGGTGAAAAAAACTATGTCTCATGCTGAGACACTCACCTGTAACCCTGCTTCTGCTATGTGCCTAAAGCAATGGCTCCAGTATATGCATGGTGCAAAGTACTAAACCGTTAGTCTTTCGCTGTCCCACCACCTGCTTTCCCATGTATTAGAAAAGCCAGCAAGATTTGATTTTGCCTCCTAAATATGCAGAATAAAAAAGTTTCATGCTTTCCCCACTTGTTTCTGGTACCGTCTTACCTGGTCATTCTTGCACTGCAAATTCAGTCCTTCATCCTAGGGATGGGGCGACTGTAGGTCTTGGCATTGCTAGGACATACTCTGTTGTTGAAAATCTGATCAAGTAAGAGCAAGTAATTTTTATTCTTACTTTCCTGATGTTTTTAAATCAGGCAGAGAAAAACCTTGAGATGATTAGGCATTCCTGAGATTTCTCAAGCACCGAATAACAGAACAAACTCATCTGTGCTGTCCCTGTTGGGAGAATAGGGTAAAAAAAGCCTCCAGCTTCATTTATGCCCCAAGAGACCCTAGCATGAAGTCACTGTACTCTTTAATTTACTTGTCTAAGTCACCTTTTAGACAACAGGGTCTTCTTGATGCTTGAGAATACTTCTGCTGGGTCATTTCCCAAGCTACGTTAGATAAATGCTGTAGGAGAACATCAGCTTTACAGACAGAGCCTTTATAGCTTGAGAGATTCGGAAGAGAGTCTGCCAGAAAAATTCACTCCCCAGAGAGGGGCCGATGCCAGAAAAAGCATGGTATGAAAGTGTAAAGTTTCCATTTGGTTGCTATATGCAAGAGTCCTATAGATGCTTCACGCTCGGTCTTTTGCATCCACTTCCTAATGTCTAACTTGCAAGTAAAAGCCTTCTGCTCCTCAACTCAGAGCCTCCCTCGTTACCCAGCCGGGACAGATCAGTTTTCACCTAAAGGCTGTTTTCTGTCTTTCGCTGCAACATTCACTGCCCCCGTCCACACCGTCAGAGGTTTGTTTGCCCCCGAGGGCTGGCTTGGCACACAGCCGGCTTGCAGACTCCTTGGTGTTAACATTGCAGTTGCAAGAGCAGCCCTCTTCCTTCCCACCTTCCTTGCCACTTTATTTAACATTACCCTCACTGCAGAAGCGAGAGAGGAAATTAACTGCTACTTCCAGCTGCAACAATACGGTGCAGACCCAGAGAAGTGGAAGTGGCTTAGGGTCCCTGGTGGAAGCCTGAAGTGCCATGTGGGCTGAGGAACCCAGGGGAATCTGCAGCCTTTGTGTTCGGTGAAGGAAAACATGCAGGAATGTCACGTTTCCTGTAATTACATTGCACAGCAGCTCCCTGCCTGCTAATGCGCTGGCATTAAAGAGAGCGCTGAGAGCGGAGTGCAATGCCCAGGATAACAAGCAGCCCATGTATCAAGTGGAAGGGGTAATACATCAACAGCCACTGCTTGATCACTCAGCAGATAAGCAAACAAAGCTACTGAGGGTGAAAAAGCATCTCCAAGCAAGTAGATTTCCAGATCTATCTCAGACTTCACCTGACAGGCCAGGAGAAGAGACTAAGCACTCATTTGTATGCAGTGAAAAGCAAGATTGCTTTTCCCCTCTCTGCTAGCTCTCCTCTAAGCTAAGCACCACCTGGCCTGCCTGAAGCCAGCCAGAAGTGCTTATCTACCCCCATCCTCCTGGTTCTGGGGTGTCCAGCTTAAGATGACACAGCACAACTGGATTTATAGAGGTATGGGGACCCCTCGCGTCTCTGGGAGCTGGAAGTTCAGATCACCTTCCCTAGGAGCGTTGTTTGCTCTTGAAAACTTTTGGGGTGTTTTCCTGCAGAGTCAGCATTTAGGCTCTCGACATGCAAGGGGGAAGGGTACGGAGAGCAACCAGCCAACACGAGCACAGCCTTAATCGAACCTCGTCACAGACAGAGAGTCAAAGTAAGCTTGGAATAACCCTATCACCAATTATTGATTTGGCCTTTGAGATGGGGCTCACCAAGCAAAACACAGTGCTTTCCCAGCTGAGCAATACATGCCCCATAAAGAACAAGGGTGAAGTAAGCCCTACTGGGCAAGGCCTTCTTCTCTGAGCTCTGGTCTTCCTGGCACAGCTACATTAGTGAAACTAACTGCAATCATAACTGAGGAATCACCATCAGAACTAAGGACACAAGTAACTGGAAGTGAGCTCTTCCTGTATTATCCTATAGATTCATTACCTGTGGAGTTGCAGCAAGGCTTTTGCTGCCGAGGTGCCGTCTTTGCCCTGTTGGCACCCTGAGCATGCCTTTCCCTCCTCCTTCGCTCGTGGGCTGCTCCCATCGCTGCTGCCAGGGGCCGGGTTTCTCGCAGTAGAGCCCAAAGGGAAAAGCAGAAGTAATATTAGCATTTAAACAGTGAGCAGCTGCTTCAGCTTACTGCCTTTTACACTGTCAGGAGAAGAAACAGCTTGCTTCAAATCATTTCAGATTTGTCAAATTGCATTGAAAGTCCTGAAATGCCTCTCTGCCTGCGCAGCCGAGCGGAGCAGCTGAGCCCTGCGAGGGCAAGTTCCCGTCGTCGGGGCATCGCTTACCCGTGCTGCAAGCGCAGGAGCCCTTTCCTCAAGCTTTTGATTGTCGCTGCCTTCTGGGCGCCGTCAAAAGATGCTTTCAGGCCAAAAAGACAGAGGGAGCTTGGTGATGGGCAGCAGGAGAAGGGCTGGGTGAGTGCCGAGGGGACGCACGGGCAGCGCTGTGCTGAGCGTGCACCAGCGTCACAAGCGGGTCGCCATGCGGCCGAAAGCTCCAGGCCCTGCTCGCACCTTGGTCCGAGCCGATCCAATCCCTGGGACACTGCCCCAAAACCCTCAGCCTGGTGGGGAGGACACTTCTTTAGGAAGGAAGCTGGGTTTGTCTTCTGTACCCCAATCTGCTTATACATCAAGCAGTCATCAGCAATTGTACAGCTTATACATCAAGCAGTTAAACCAAAGCGCCTCCACAACTCTTGTCTCATGGGAGAAGTCAGGGTCTTGGATAAATAGACCTCAGCTCTGAGCCAGTCTGGCAGTTTTATGTCCCCGTAGCAGCAGAAACCTGTGATCTCAGCAGCAGAATTAAGTGTTGCTCTGTCAAGAGGTCAGGGCAGCTGGTTTAGGTTCAATACAACTGAAAATAGGTTTGTGACAAGAAAACATTTTAAGTAAAAATAATGAAATAGAGGAGAGACTCGGAGCAGAGGACAGGACGTGGCAGGAGCTGCAAGGAGGCGTTGGGGAGGATCGTTGGGGTGCGGCACGGGCAGCATTAGCGTGCAGCATGGGCGCAGCGGGGCGAAGGGCCCCTAACAGACCCTTGCGGAGAGACCGGACAGACCAGCACAGCTCTTAGGCTGGCAGAAGGAAACCCGCGTTCACCCGTCTTGTTCAGGTCCGCACAATGCTGGCACGCTCAGGACCACCGAGAAGCACCATCACCTCACCCCGGTTGGGTGCTTTGCATTGCCAGGGCACAGAGGTAAAGCAGAGGCAGCTCCTGCTGAGCCACCTCGAGGTTATCACCTCCTGGCTGACAGGTTCCCCCAAGAGCTTCCTGTTCTCCTTTGCCGGCTCCTGAAGATGCTCCTCTCCTCCTTGTGCAGGTCGCAGCGCCCTGAAGTCCCATATCTCGTAGCTGGATCAAGCCCCCATACTGTCCTTCAGAGGCTGAAAGCTCAAGGCGTAGGGGGCTCCCTTTGGGTCTTCCCCATGGATTAGCTCTCTGCTCAGAAATTCAGGAGAGACAGAACAGGTGAAAAAAAGCAGAAATGGGAACTAGCTTTTCAGTGTTTTGTGATCCAAATAATGCCAGCACCTTCACACAGGCAGGTAACCATGGCTGAGGAGAGGCTTTGGACTGCTGAGTCCTCCTGCAGGATCCTGCCTCTCAGCTTACAGCAAAGCCAGTGGGATTACAGTGCCCAGCATCCCTCGCCCCTCGAGGAGCGCAGCTAGGCCCAAAGCACAGGAACACTATTGCGAGAAGAGACGGACGATAGCCGGACCTCATCTGGAAATAAACCCAGCTCCGTCCCCTATATCCTTTCTGGTAGCTACCTTTTTCTATTGCAAAAATACATTCAACTGTGAAATTGAGCTTAGAGGAAGCTATTCCTCGTAGATAAATTCAGCAACATTTTTAGGAGCTGTCTTTGCTCTGGCTGTGTCATATGCCTCTGTCCGAGTTGTACGATGGATGTAAGGAGACCTTATAACCTTCCTGCTGTTGAAGCAGAAGCTATTGCACTGAAGATATTATGGGATTTGGGGAATTATTATGCCCCTTGGCTAGGTAACGAGGATCTAAGGCTCCCTGGGCAAGTGATAGATTGCTTCCTCTGCAGGCTGGGAGCCCTCATAGGCTTTTAAGCTGTTAGAAGATCTCTGGTCACATCAAAAAATTTGGGCTGAGAATGTCTGTGCCTCTTTATGAGAGGAGGCAATACGTACATCCGGAGATCGCTCTCTACTGAAGCTCCAGGAAACACACCAACACAACCAGCTCAGGTTTCATTAGCTAAAACAGAAGCAAATACTCCTCAAAACCTAGTCCAAAACTTATTGAATCACATGAAGATAGCCTCCTGGGTGGAAAAGCTGCAGAGCAGGAGCCTGGGATCATTCCTACTTACCCCTCATCAGCAGAGAGGTTTGCTAATGTCCCATCACTGCATGTTGGCACTCCGCTGGAGCGTGGAAATCTGAGTCAACGCACAGCGTCTGGTGCTAGTGAGGGCCAGGAGAAAGGAGCCCAGGCCAGCTCACAGGACCCAGGCTGCATCTATGAGGCTGAGAGCTAAAGATATTCTGTGTCCTCCTACATGGAAGCAAAGCTCCTGGAAGATACATGATACTGAGACAAAAAAGCGCATTGAGTCCATACCGCTGCACCTGGAGATTTTCCCTACAACAGGAGAAATCAGAGTGAACAGAAAAGGAGAAAACCAGGGAACTATGGAGCATCAACTTTTTATACTAATTAATTGGCCTTTCTATGATCAGAGGCCGAGTCGTGCAAAAGCAGCTCTGACTAATACGTCAGAATCAAAGGGGCCATTTGCAGCCCAGCCCACAGCATCTATTAATAGCTATAGAGACATACACTCCAAAACAGCATTTTTAAGGATTTTGTACATTCCCCAAAAAATCCAGTGCCAAAGAGAGCCCAATGAACAATAGCACGTGCCAAGTTGCCCAGATTCTCTGTGTTCAAGCCTCAAGGGACAATGGGGTGCAGGAGGCCATGCTTAAGCAGGGTAGTCATCTCCCCACAAACGGCAAGAGAAAGAGAAGCACGGTGAACAGCAGCCTCCGTTAACATCGTAACAGAGACCAGCGTCAAACCTTCCCAGCCTACCAGCTAATTGGGAGCTACTGTGTTCATATATGCCACAAACTGGTAAGAAGGGAAGAAGCCAGCGAGTCTGACTTCGCTTTCCCCAGAGCAAGGAAAAGGGGTGCGTTTTCACAGCAAGCACCATTAAACTAAACAGCCCAGTGTCCTGCAAAATGGTAACGGGCACACTGGACCCTTGCAAACCTGTGGGCTCAGGACAATTCCCTCACAGGGATGTTGGAGAAGATGCATCTTGACACGCAGAGCACAGGAGCAGTAGCTAGGCTTTGGGGACTGTCACTCCTGCCCCGTGACACAACGCAGGGCACGTGCAGGCTCAGCACCTCCCTTTCTCCAACTAAAACATATTGCTTATCACAAGGAGGGTTGTCATCCTTGTTATCGTCTCCTTAAAGCCCTTTGGATCTGCCGGTGAGAGGTGCTAAGGAGAGGTAAAGCGCTCCTCTAACTCAGCCGGTCTGAGGGACTCCAGTGTCTCACTAGAGCATTAGTGAGTCATGCAGATTACAATCCTGGGGAAAAACACATTTTCTTCCATCTTATTATACAACAAATTGTCAAGAGACCCAACTCGATACAGCTGAGAGGCTAGGAAGGACTCAGAATACACTCTAAAACAAGGCAGCCTCTTCAGTCACTATTTATTTGTCTCTGTTTTGCAAAGAGAGATGTCAAAGTCATATAAAACTTCAACACCCTCCGAAGTGGTTGAGCCATGAGAGCGCAGGGAAGCGAGGACGGGGCTTGCCGCGCTGCCGCGGCTTCAAGAGCCTGTGCCAGCTCCCCTTGGGGAACGCGATTACCTCTGAGCACGGCTGCTCCAGCGCAGCTTCTTCTGCCAGCCGCTACAGGCTAAGAAAGCCCAGACAAACCACTTGGGGTATTAGTGCCGGTAGAATAAAAATAAACACAGCCCGGCTCGCACAGAGAGGCTGAGGGAGAGGCGTGTTTCAGGGACAAGCGCTCCCGGTTTTACAAGCACGTATCCCGTGCACGGCTTGCCCTAACGCAGCAGCCCATGCAGCCTGCCCACCTCTCGCTCCTCCGCTTCCGCAGCGAGGCTTCAGGAATGGCCCCAGGCCACACCACAGGGAGGGAGGAGACAGGCTGCAGGAGCCCACATGCCTTTCGAGCAGGATTGGTCCTCTTATTCCCTAGAGCAATAGCAAATATACATGTTAGCCAGCAGTGAATGAGACCTTTCAAGCTACTCAGCTTTCCTGCAAAGGATTTTCTGGAGAATAAGCTACCCCCTTGTTCCTCTTCCCCAATCTACCACCCATCCCTCCAGAGATCGCATAAATAGTCCCAGCAAAGTCAGTGGAACGAGCTGATGAAGATGCCCTTAAGAGATCACACCTGTGTTAGCCCAGCCCATTACCCAGCCTGAGCTTAACGGTAGATTAGCTGTCGTTTCACCTGGAGCGGGGTCAGGAGAGACAGAGGTTAAAGATAACGGTTCATTGCTAAGCCCAGGGTGGCTGCAGCAATATATATCTGGGCATACGCGCTGGCATTTTGAAGCAAGACCTGTTTTTCCTATCTGAGACAGTCAGGACTAACGTGAGCAGCTCCCAGACTGAGTAGACGCTCCGTTTGCTACCCATCACTAATAAAAGCAACAGCCCTGTTTCGTTGCCTTGAGCCACCTCGCTTGTGGGCTCACTGCCTGCGGTGGCCACGGGGAATGGTCCCTGCCCAGGAAGCGAAGGTCCTCCTCCTCCGCACCCAGCCGGCACACTTCCCACGTAGCATACGCAAGCTCTCTGGGTTTTTTTTTTCCCCCCCAATTCAAGGATTATTCCATCACTTCTTACAACCTTCCTATGAATGTTCTCCCAGCTCCCGTGGGGAAAGGGAGGCACTGAAGCAGGACACGTCTCCTCCAGTGCCACATTCGGTGCAATGCTGGCCGAGCTGGCAATTAAGAAATTAAAACTGTCGGGTAGACAAGCCCCTGTCTATCATAAATCCAGTGAAATCCCGTGACCTGCAGAACACCTGCCACGATGCTGGCTTGTCTGTAACGGAGGTGCCGTGAGGAGTCCCGTGGGTCGTGGGGTGCGATGGGGCCGTGTCTGTGAGGCACAGCAGCTTGGGCGCTGCCACCAACGGCCTTCTCCTGGTGCTGGAAATGCCAAAAAATTGTAAATGTGATTTTCATCCTAGATTGGGTGAAAAGCTGAAATACCATCATTTGGGTATATTAAAAAAATGTAAGTGCTAAGATCCTTGGGAAATAAATGTGCGCATGGACACACAGAGTGTTTTTAGAGTGCTTTGTACGATGTACTTCTCCGATAGGGCTCTGAAAGGGCCCAGATATTTTGGGTATCATTCGTACAGGCAGGTATTCCTGCAGCCAGCAGGGTTGCAGTGCAGGGCAAGGCGTACAAAATTACTAGCTACCTTTTTAACCTGGCCTTTACAAAAAGAAATCAGAAAAAGAAATTAGAAAAAGAGAGGTGAGAGGTAATATGAACACAAGTCTATAGAGAGACCCGAAACCAAGCTAAGCTCCTGGTCTGAGATGATCTCAGAGAAATGTGGTCAAAGAGAACTGGCAGGCTGGGAGCGCTGCTGGCCGGTCGCTGGAGGCCAGCTACTACCGTTTCCGTTTTATCTGTGTTTGCTCAGCTATTCTGAAACACATTCTCCAAACCGGGGCATACATTGGATGAAGCATTTGATTTAAAATTGTTTCATCAGAAGAAAACTTCCGGTGCTCATTCAAGGTTTGCCTTCCCTGTATTTCAGTGGGAGCAAGTAGGATGTGGCAAGAACTGACCTATAGCCAAATTGTTTCAGAAAGCAGCATTACTGTTTGCTGCTGCTGCTTTTGCACTTCAGTCGTGGTGGCACGTGGAGTTTCCCGAGGAGCTGCTCCGGCCAGGTGAAACCCCTCCAGGGCATCCTACCTAGCGCACGCACCACGGGACCAGCGTTGCCATGTCCGGCTCTGGGTAAAACGAGCAACATGGTATAGGCAAGACTTGTTTCAAGTTTGTTATTAAAAGCTCAGTGAATGAGCAGGGTAGGATGTGCTGAGGAGGGGACCAGCTAGGCTCCACATCCATCCGTTGCTGCCCGCGGGGAGGGGGCAGCCCAGCTTTCCCCCCGAGGGCAGAGCAGGTTTAGCAGAGAGGGGCCCGCCGCAGCCGTCGCAGCAACCGCTGCAGGCAGCCGCCAACGTTTAATCTTCAACTCCCGCCACCGCGGACCTGGAAACCTGTGCGTACCCTCTTGCCTTTCTGGAAAGCGGCCATACCCCAGTTTGCAGAGCGCTCCGGGGCCAGGCCGTGCCCGTGCCCCGAGGATTGCCACTGTGCTGCCTCTCGCTCAGTGGCCAAAGGGATTTTGCGATCCTCTTTGAGGCTACACTTCAGATTTGGGAAGCGAGCCACATTTTCCGCACGCGTGCACTGGCTGGAAACGCAGCTCAGCGCGAAGCCCGGCGCCAGCCCGGCAGGACGGCTCGCGACGGATTGCCTCGGCCCGAGGTCCGTTCGGACATCGCATCTGCACGGGAAGGTGTCCAACGCCTTTATTCGCACGCTGCGCCCCCGCAGCTGATATCCCCGGAGCGACGCGGGCGCCGGACGGCTGGGGCTGCTGCGCCGCGCCTGCCGCGGCGCGGGGCCGTGCGGCAGGAAGCCTCCGGCAGGAGCCCTGGCCTCCGCTTTCCTCCTTTCCAGCTGGGCTAGCGCGGGACCCCAGAGGAGCAGCGCTGCCGCTCTGGGTGAAGGGCAAGGTGTCCATTGCGGCTAGTTTTTGGGGTCCGGAGCAGAGCGACAGGCAGTAATATGCCTGAACGCAGGGGAAAATGTAACTTTGAATGAGAAACAGCTAGTCTGGCAGAAAGAGGAGACAAGCAAATAGTATATCAGACTGCAACTCTTTTTAAAGTGGTGGTAATAGAAGTCACAACCTGCTTCCTAGTAGGCAAGGAAGAAATAAAAGGCGCAGCCTCCTAGCTGCCCCTTGAAGTACTGATGCCGGGGGTGCAGCGCCCTGGCGCGGGATAAGGATGCTGCTCTGCCTGCCAAGGCTTTACATATGGAAGAGGGCAGGCCATGCCCTTCAGCAGAGGACGGGTACAAAGAGTCCAGCTACGGGGTAGGATGTGAATATAAATGATTTTCAGAGAAGTTCTTGATCTTATCGTTTAGCCTTTCCGTTTGAATGAGAAGGAGAAACACAACGGAAACGAAGGGGACTTGCTAAGCTTTGAATACAGCTCCAGCAACCTAAATATCCACAGGCGCTCTGCAAGAAGGGCATCTGTTGAGGGTTTCTCTGATTAAGCGTTGAATTCAATAATGGCGTTGTAAGCTGAGAGCAGTCACTTTTCAAGAGCAGCGGCAATGCCGCTCTGAAGCACCACGTTGGGAGTGACCTTTGCCGCAGACTGTTAGATGTCATGGGATCGCCCGGCAGCGGTTGCCTGAGGAAGGGGAAATGGGATGCTCCCTTCCTACCCACAGCGGGCAAAACCCTGGGCTCAAAGCTTTGCCAGGGAGCGCTTAAGGGGAAAGGGCCGGCTCTGCCGTGCTGCAGCCTTTGGAGCACGGCAAGCTCGTTGCACTTGAATTTTAAGCCAGGTTGCAGAGGGAGGCAAGGTCACTATGGTGCTGTTTATGGATCGGGCGAGTGGACCTCAAAATCCCTGAGGGACAGGGTGGGAAGGAGAAGTCCCCTCTGCATGGGCTTGCAGCACCCAGGAGGGATTCCCGGGCTGGGTGCTGGAGGGTAAGGGTGACACCACGGCCCCAGGGGGAGCCCAGAGCTGCCCCGTGCTCCCCTTGGCTGGCAGCAAACTCGCCTGCTTCCTCCTCTTCTCCTCGAAAGAACATCTCTCTCATCCAGCCAAAGTCCTTTAGCCATTAGTATCTCTTGAAACCATTAAAACTAGTTGGGAATAAATGCCCAATTAATCTGTTTATAATGTTATTGGAATAAAGACAGCAGCAGTCAGACAACTGCTGAAGCATATAATAGTATTAAATACTGCATTTCTCAAGGCCTTTGCAGGAATAAACCCCCAAAGAAGCATGTCTCCCAGAGGTGAGACACAGCGGTCCGCTTCCCTGAAATCCGTGGCGATGTCCTTGCTGGCTTGAGTGACTCAGTATTTCCCAGAAGGTAATTAGGACATTGCTTTGTATCAGAGGGTGAAGTCGAACCCACCAAAAACCACTGTAATAAGGAGAGAGGAAGCACTCTGTGGCTAGGCAAAGCTCAGCGTCATTTTTGGGGAGGAAATATTAAGTCTGAAGGAAACTCCGCTCGTCACGAGCCCACACGAGCCAGTGGACCTCCTGCAGCGCTCAGCCTGGCACCAGGTTGCTTTTGGCTCAGGTGATGGCTGTGTGCTGCTTTGGGGAAATATCCCCTCCTGAACCAACAAATAAATCCAGAGAGATTCGAGCAAGAAACAAATTTTTCTTACATGCATGCAGCAGTTTCTCAAAAGAGCAAACGCCAGAGCAAGCAGCTCAGCGCTTTCATGGATCCACTGCCGCGTGTTGCGGGACTGCACTTTTGCATCTATCTACCTTTAATAGCACTGTTTGCTGGTATGTCAGAAATGTTTTGCTTTCTAGTATCCAAAAGGCTTTGGTGCATCCGAGATTACAGCAGCCTCCTAAAACCAAGTAGTGAGCAGCGCAGAATTGAGTGGCTGCAAGGAGGAATATCTTCCCTGACTTTTACTTTCTCCCTCGTCACATGGCTGCGTTTGCATTCATATGCTAATGGATTTCTGTACCTGGTAACGGTCTGGCAGCCCTTTCTGAGAAGTTCTTTGAATAATTGCAAGTCATGATGTGTTGATTAGCGTTTCTGCTCTCCGAACTCCTTCTGCATGTGAAGCAAAGCAGCACGATTAGCAAAGTCTACGATAACACACACATGAACTTCCCTGTCAATAACGGCTGCATAAAACGAAACGTGCTTTTGGGGTGCTATGGGTACGTCTAGTAACGATCTTTGGAGAAAGGCTGACCCCTGTGCGCTTTTCTGGTGCGGTATCTAGCACAACGCGGTGCTAACGGCGGACGCTGGCGGACGTACTCTGATTTCTGAGCAGCTCTCCCAGCGCGAACCCTCACGGCGCTCAGCCTGCCCGAGAGAGGCATCAGCATCCCAACGCGCAGGACTGTTCAGGGGCAATTTTCCGACCTCTAACAGCGAACCCTGTCACATGAGCTTTATCGAGCGTGTCTCCGCGGTGGATGTTCATGCAGCACAAGCAGCTCCCCGAATCCCAGCTCCTGCTGGAGAGCGGTGGCCGCTCTCATGGGGTTTTGCTCGTTGAGTGATGAACTGGGAAGGGACGTTTCAAAAGCCTGCGATTGCCACCAAGCGAAGGAGGATGTGGGCGCCGAGGCAGGGGGGAGACGCGGAGCAGCAGGCTCCATCGGCACATCCGTCCCAGGGACGCCGCCTGCACGCTCGCTGCAGCTCTCTGCAGGGTCCCTGGGTGAAGGTCCCCACCAGGCTCCAAGTTTCCCAGAGCGGAGGCAGCCAGGGGCGTCCTGGCCACCCGCCCCGCGCCCGCCCCTACGTGCTGCTCGGCGGCACCCCGTCGATCGGGCTCCGGCGGAGCCGCGGGTGCTGTGGGGACTCGGCCGAGGCACATCCGCGTGCGCTGGAGTGGTTCGTTCCTCACCCGCCAGCTCCTCCTCACGGCCTCCTTCAAAGGCCCCGTGAGCGGCTCCTCGCCAGATGGGCCCTCCATCCCCGTACGCCACCGCGGCCCCGGCCTCAGCCCGCCGGCAGCGCTCGCTCCACGGGGAGGTTGCCTCCGGCTGTGAGGCTCGAGGTGGGTCCCGCTGGTGGCCCCCAGCCCCTCTCGCCCGCCGGGTGCTCTGCCTTCCTTCATCGCTGCTCTGCTCCAAATCCAGGATTACAGCGAGATGAGCCCGTCCGCCGCTTCTTCTCGTGGGTGGGTTTTGGCAGGGTACCGGTCCCTGCAGAGTCCCGGGGAGGCAGCAGGGCAGCACAGCCACGCCGCAGCAGAGCCTCGGGGCATCCGGAGCTGGAGGACACGCGGCTTCAGGTGGCCTCCCTCCCCGTGGGACACCACCACGGGCGAGGACACCACTGAGAAGCACGTTAAAGAAGCGACAAAGCCTGCCGGAGGGCCGCAGAGCTGGGCAGAGCTGGGGCAGGGTGCAGAGGACGGGTCCCCTGGGCTCCCTCCTCCTGCCCTACCACCACTCCTGGACCTTTTGGGTACAAAAGCCAAGGCTCTGCCGCCTCAGCAATGGCGAAAGGGTTCAATTCAGGCAGGGAACAGAAACAGTCTCTCTAAACAGCCAGTATTTTCACAGGATTTAATTTGCCTGAACCCTAGGAAAAAAAGCCTCTCTTTCTCTTTCTTCCTGCCTGAACATCTCCCCGAGCTCTCCCTTACGCGCGCGCTCTAGCAAATTGCTAATTTCCGATGAAGGTCCGAGTTTATTAATTTCCTCCAGTGCCGTTAACGTTAAAAGCCTGGATGCATATTAGCATCCTGGCGAGAGCGTTAAGCCGGTGCGGGCAGCGGGAGGGCGGGTGCCCAGCACCACGTCCTTGCTGCGTGCAGCACGGGCCTGCGTGCGGGGCAGGATGGGACCCTGCGAAAGCCGGTGCGCGTTGGGCCCCGCTGCCGGGGCTCGTGTGTTCGTGCAGCTTGGGTGCGTGCCAGGGCGGCCCGCGGGAGCAGCGGAGGGGCCCCCGGGTGCTCCCACCCGCGTGCCGTGGCGGTCAGGAGGGTCCTTGGGCCGGGCCCGCTGCCGAACCCTGTGTCGAGGGAGCGCAGGTGATGCGAGTGCTCCCCTGTGCTGGCACAGGGTCGGGGACCCCCTTCCACGGTTTTGCCCCCAGGCAGAGGAGTCCTCATCTACTTAGGCCCGCTTTGTGCAGAAGCTTTCTGGGCCACCGAACGTCCTCCTTGCTCTTCTCCAGATCCACCGGACTATACCAGCGCACCAGCTGCGTCATGCCCAGAGCCCCCACTTTCCCCGTCAGCCCTAAAACTACCACGTGGAAGGGTGAGCCCGTGGAGAGAGGGGCAAAGCCAGGACGCGAGCGGCCAGCAGCGTGGCGAGCGGTACGGGAGGGAGGACAAGGCAGGCGAAGCAGATCTTACCTGGAGCAACAGCCAGTCGAGGGAGAGCAGCAAGTCTGCAAAGGGCAGCGCGAAGGCAGCCGTCCGGGCCAGGGTGAGACGGGGGGACCATCTGGAGCTCAGTGTGCAAAATGAGCCGCAGAGCGCCCGTGAGTCACGCTCGGCTGCCTGGTGTAATGGAAAAATCACTGCGAAAGGCAAAGTTTAACTGCCACCATCTGCAAGAGAAGCCGTGCCTGCCCGAGCGGGCGGCGGGGACGACCAGCCCTGCCGGCCGGTGCACGGTGGCAGCGGCAGCCGTGGGGTCCCAGCCCCGGCGGGGAGAGCAGGGGTAGCTGAAGCATCAGGCTGCGGAGGGACTGGGGGACCTTTGGCTCCGACTTGGAAGGAAACGTGTGGCCGGGTGTTCGCTGCGTGGCCGTTGCTGCGCGGAGCGCTCGGAGACGCCAGGCTTGCCTCTCCGAGGGGCAGCCGCAGACGGATTTCCCCCATGGGCTTTCTGCGTGAAGAGGGGAGAACGTTTCCACGTTCACCTGCAAAACGTGCACCCCAGTGCCCAGCCCTCCCGCGCCTGCCTCTGCACCTGGGCGGCCGAAGAAAAGCGGCTCGTATTTTGACAGGCACTGCGTGAGATTCGACATCTTCTGGCAAAGTTGCTTTTCAGGGGCAGCTTGGGATATCAGCAGAATGATATGCTTACACAGAAAACGTCGTCACTCCGGGAGAAAGTTTGCTGTCCACCGGGAAAGAAGGCAGCAAAAGCCCCAGCACAACTGCTTCAGCGGCACGGCTGTAGTGACTTCCCAAGGCCACGGTCCGGCGTTCTCGGCGTTACTGGTTGCTACATCTTATTCCAGCACGGTAGTTAGCGGGCGAAGAGCATCTCTGTTCGTATTAGCTAATCCTGCCCGCAGGCACACGCACTCGTTTGCTCACACCTCTCTTCGCCTCTGTGATTTACTAGTTTCACTGCCCGCAGTGCTGCTCGGTGGCTGGCCAAGGCGCCGGGCTGCGGAGCCTGCTTCTGTCCCACGCGTTCGGCACTCAGGCAGAGAAACCCTACAGCAAACCCTCTTCTTTCTCATCATCTGCCGTCTGGAGGCTTTAAAGACTTCTAGCATGGTCCATCTTCCATCTCCACACTTGGAGGTTTTCAAGATCAGACTGGATAAAGCCTCCAGCAACCAGCTCTGACCCCAGCACTGACCCTGCTTTGAGCAGAAGGTTGGACTAGAGACCTCCTGAAGTCCCTCCAGCCTGAATTATCATGTAATCTCCACCGCCAGTGGTGTTGCTCCTTCTTAATCTTAATGGCATCACCAGTGTGTGAAACTCGCTGTCTCCTGCCACTGTGTCCCCACCTTATGGTGAAGTTTGGGTGGCTGCACCTTCAGATAACCCCATCCTTCAGCCAGACGCTGCCAACTGTAGATCTTCAGTACTATGCACAAACATCCTCCCACAACTTCTGCAAAGGCACCTTCATTCCCAGGAACCATACAGTGCTCCTACCATCCCTACCTACTGACTGCCTATCTCAGGCCACCTCTGAGCACCCGGCTGACCAGCAGCTCTCACTCAGCAGGCTCTGATAAAGTTAGGACAGATGCCCAGGGTAGCTTCCACCTAGAAACATCCTGCAAAGGGTTAATACATGATGTTTAGGTCTTTTCATTACCAGTTAACAGTTCTGGAGTGTTAACCAGCCCAGCTGTGTTAATCAGAGCTTGTGGCTGTGGCCAGGGGCTGTACTACTTTCTGCCCAGGTGTTTCTATAACCTACCAGGATCTAACATCAGGACCATCATCATGCTGGGGCAGCCACAGGTCATGGCCTAAGCCTTTAGAAGCCGTGTGAATAGCTGCCGATGAAAATGTAGTCATCCTTGGTATTTCTCTGGCACTGGAGCACTGAAACAGGTTGCCCAGAGAGATTGTGGTCTCCATTCATGGAGATATTCAAAAGCCGCCTGGACAGGGTCCTGCGCAGCCTGCTCTAGGTGACCTGCCAGAGCAGAAGGTTTGGACCTCCAGGGTCTGGAGGGGCTGGATCTCCAGAGGTCCCTCCAACCTCAGCTGTTCTGTGTGTCTCTGGCACCTGCTCTTGTTTCCAAAGCACTTTCTCCCAGCCTGATTTCTTACCCCTATCGCTGCTATCCAAGGAACCCAGTGAGTTTTGGTGGGAGGAGATTGCTTTCTGCCCAGGTCCAGATGAAAAGAGCCCCCAGGGAACATGGTAGCTTGGGGCATCCGGCCCCAAAAGAGGAGGGAGACACGTGGGTGTGCACACACACACCGTGTTGGTGTCCTCCGCCAGGAGCCCCTCCGGGACACCCCTGCAAAGCACCAGGGTGGCGCTGCTGGTGCTTCCCACCCGCAGCACAAGGGCCCCAGAGGCAAACGCTGACCCCAGCAGCAGCGTCTCGAGGCTGACACCGACTGCTCAGTTTGGCGAGCTGCCGGCGCCCGGCTCGATCCCGCAGGGCTGCCCACTGCCCTCCAGCACCTCTCGCCGGCGCGCGCGGTCGAACCGCACAGCCCTCCGGCTGCCTCCCGCTCGCCGCAGCTCTCCCCATACCGAAAACAGCAGAGGCAGAGCCATCAGCAGAGCCGGGCGCCCGGCCTCGCTGCATCCCTCCTCCGCAGGCTCTCAGCCTTGGGGTGCGCGAGAGTGCCTGCGCGCCTGGAAAAGGCAGCCGCTGATTTTTCGGCTGCTGGGAAACCCTCCCTGCTGCAGCCCCCGCTGGGTGCGCCAGCGGCCGGACTCGGGGAGGGATGCCGGCTGACCTCTGGACCTGCTCTTGTCGATGTGGCCCGCCGCAAGCCCGGGAGCTTTGATGGATAAAGCAATTTCAGTTTTCTTTGGCTCTGCCAAAAGAAAATATGGATTGCTGAGGGTCTGCGGAGCCACGTCACCCGTCTCCACGGCACACTTCTCCCAGCACCGAGCGCCGCTCTCTGCCCTCCGCCGGCTGCACGCTTCGTTACGAGTCACCGTGCCCGGGCTCATTAACGATCGGGGAGGCAGGCGGGGGTACGCGCGAGGCAGCCTCCCCCTGCGCATCGCAGACAAACTCCCGCCTGAGGAGCATCCTGGCACCGAGGAGCCCGGCCGTGACGACATCCTCGGCGAGCAGCTCGCAGGGCCATGCCACGCGGCTTGCGCGGGCCACGAGGGAGGTCGCCTGCAGGCTGGAAGTGTCACCGACCCCGAGAGGGGACAGCTTTCAGCTGGTGGCACCGCCGAGCTGAGGACCTGAGCCGGGACCTCTGGCGCCGGGCGCCCAGGGTGCCCTCCTGCCCTCCGCGGGGACGCAGACACGTGCCCCGGCTGCGGACGAGCCCCCGCGGGGAGAACAGGCACGCGGCGCTCGTGTGCTACGTGCTGTCCCCATGCAGCGGCTGCTTTATCCCTGCCAGCCCTCCCAGGAAACTGCTTCGCTCCTGCCAGCGCCCTTAGAAACGCTGAAGAAGCGCGTTCCTCGCCGCTCGGCGAGCGTCACCAGCGCGCGCCTGCCCGGCACCTCTCCAGCCCCGGGAGCGGCCCCACTGCTGGGACAGGGACCTCCCTCGGCGGTGCTCGGGCGGGTTGGCCCCGGTGGCGTTTCGCCCCCCCAGCAGCACAGGGCGGCTTGGCCAAACCGAGCTGCTGCGCTGGAGGAACGCAAGTTGCAAAGGCAGCCAGTGCCAAGCCCAAAGTCGGCTTTGGAAAGGTGCAGCCCGTCGCAGCGCAGCATCGCCTCGCGCCTGCCGCCCAGGACGAACCCGCGGCGCCGAGAGCACGCCGGGTGCGGAGATGCCCACGCGGCTCCCCTGCCTCCGGGAAAACTGCTGAGGGCGGCGGGCAGCCGCACGAGCTCGGGCCAGCCCTCCAGCTCAGCGTCCCCTCCTGCCCCAGGCGGGAAGAGCCGTGCGGGGCAGGACGGACCCGCTCTCCCAGCGCTCGTGGCCGGCGGCTGCGGCGTCCCTAACACGGCAGCGGCGTTTGGACGGGGCGTCCCCTGGGTAAAAGAAGCAAGAAATGCACCACCTCGCAGACACTGAAAAACAGCAAAGGAGCCCGGAAGGCTCCACAAATCGCTCTACAAGGAGCAAAAGCACCTGACCAGGTCGTTCCTCATGCGCTGGCTCCATCTCGTGCCCCGGCTCTCTCTCTGGGGGGCTGTTTGCTCCAGCGTCGGCCCCGGCTCCCGTGGGGCCCACGGAGCAGAGGGCAGCGAGAGAGACCGGGGCGGGAGGGAGCAGCCTAGACAGGCGGGGGGAGCACGAAGGGGGCCCCCAGGCTGGCCGTAGGGCCCCGGACCTCTCCCCCATGCCGGAGGGAACATCCTTCCCAGGCGGCCAGCGCGGCGCACGCTGCAACGTTCCCTCCCCGCTCCACCCCGGCGGGCTAAGCCAGGGAGGGACCCGCGCGCCTCGCTGCACCGCCAAGGGGCTCATCCTTCGCTAAGGGGGCTTTGCCTGGCCCCGCTGGCCGCCGGGAACAAGCCCCGGCCCGCGCAGACAGGCTCACGCCTCTGCGCGGGGAGGCTCAGAGCGGGCACACACCCGGCTGCAGCCTGCCCAGAGCGCTGCCCAAGCTCTGCCCTTCACGTCTCAAGTGAAGGTATTATTTTTAGCCTTCCCTCTGTACGTGCTGAACAGACCCAGGAAAGCGATATGATCTGCTTATAAGCAAAAGCATCTGTGAGGCATGGGAGCAGAGAGGATCCAGAAAGAAAGTGTGAGACAGGCAGCAGGGCCCCGGGTCACCTCTGGGTGCAAAAGGCAGCCGGAGGGCAAGGCTTCCCCCCAGGAACTGCAAACCGCTGCGCAGCCGGCCAGAGACAGGGCTGCCCCTTGCGGCGTTACTGCAGGCGGCTCTGCTCAGCTCCTTAAACGTGGTATTTTTTTTTTACTTGAAAGAACTGGACATTGCTCATTTTGCTAGAGCAACAGATGCATTTCTTAACTGATCTGAGTTTGTGTGTTTGTTTGGAGCCCATCAGGACAGTCTCAAAGCATCGTGCTTTTGTGAATTAAATGCCTCGTCAGATGCATGCAGCCAATGCTGTTTTCAGGGCATAAGCTAGACAGCCTGCTGCCTCCCCTGAGCCGAGCAGCTTCTGGGCAAGGGAGACATCAGCCCCTCAGCACAGGAAGACTTGGTGGTCTTTCAGAAGGTGCAGAGGAGGAAAGCACTACTGTTCCCACCATGAACTTGAGAGTTTGGAGGGGCAAAACAGACCTACCCAGACGGATCACAGCCAGGACACCAATGCACACTTTCTAACCTTGGCTCTCTAATAAAAATCTGCTTTCTACAGCCTGTCTGAAGGACAAACCTCAGATTTGCTGAGCTCTTCATTGGTGCTGGACCCTCTGCTCCTCGCCAAGCAGCTCCGCCACTCACTGTCCCAGTCCTCGGGGGTTCCCCTGGGGCTTTCTGGAAGATCTTGGCCTTCTTCCAAATTTCCTCCTTCTGCTCCACTAACAGGAAAACCATGTCCACCTGAAATTCCCTTATCTGCAAACCTTTTAATTACTATGCAAATAGGGGAGCTCTTCCACAACCCTCCTGGATGCTCTTAGAGCTTGGGGAAATCATCTCACAAGGCACCATTGGGGCACATTGAGGGTGCGCTCAGGGCTCTGTGCACGGAGCAGGGCACTGCTGCGCTCCAGGATGGCTGGTCCCATCCCCATCGCCGGGTGCCCCGAGCGGGGAGCCGCGGCAGGGCTGGACCCCGACCCCGGGTCCCCGACCCCGGGCGCCCCGAGCGGGGAGCCGCGGCAGGGCTGGACCCCGACCCCGGGTCCCCGACCCCGGGCGCCCCGAGTGGGGAGCCGCGGCAGGGCTGGACCCCGACCCCGGGTCCCCGTCCCCGGGTGCCCCGAGCGGGGAGCCGCGGCAGGGCTGGACCCCGACCCCGACCCCGGGTGCCCCGAGCGGGGAGCCGCGGCAGGGCTGGACCCCGACCCCGACCCCGGGTGCCCCGAGCGGGGAGCCGCGGCAGGGCTGGACCCCGACCCCGGGTGCCCCGAGCGGGGAGCCGCGGCAGGGCTGGACCCCATCCCGTCGCCGGGCGCCCCGCCGGGGCTGCGGGGCGGCCGGGGCGGGGCCGAGCCGGGAGCCGGGGCCGGGGCGGCGGGGGCCGGCGCGCGGGAGGCGGTGCCGCCCCCGAGCCCCCTCCCCGTCGGGCCACGGCGCTGGCGGGAGGCGGCCGCGCCGCAGACGCCGCTCGCTCGCCGCCGCGCTCACGTCGCGGAGCCGGGGCTGCCGGGGCTGCCGGGCGGAGCAGAGGCGCCGCCGCCGCCGCGCACGGTAAGCGGCTCCGCCGGGCACCGGGCGGGACCGGGACCGGGGCCGGGGCGGCTCCACGTGCAGCCGGGCACTGGGCGGGACCGGGCCGGGGGCCGCGCTGCGCCGAGCCGAGGTGAAGGGGAGCCCTGGGGGCACATACCGAGGGCCATCCAGCCCGGACAGACCGGGATCCCCGGCGTGCTGGGGCCGGGAGCCCTCCGTGCTGGAGGGGGAGTCCTGGTGTGATGGACGGGATCCCCGGCGTGCTGGGGCCGGGGCCGTCCGTGCTGGAGGGGGAGTCCTGGTGTGCTGGGACCAGGGGTGTCCGTGCTGGAGGGGGAGTCCTGGTGTGCTGGGACCAGGGGTGTCCGTGCTGGAGGGGGAGTCCTGGTGTGCTGGACGGGATCCCCGGCGTGCTGGGGCCGGGGGCCGTCCGTGCTGGATGGGGCCGCGGGGTCCAGCCCCAGGCTGTGGTATGCCAGGCAGCTTCTCCGCTGGAGCCCCTGGAATTTCTCCCAGCCGTGGGCCCGCCGGCAGCGCCGTGCAGGTGCAGCTGGGGGGACGCTCCTGAAGGCCAGCAGGGCAGGGGCTGTCTCTGCGAGCAGGGATCCGGCCCTGCGCCCCAGCCTGGACGCAGTGCTGGAACAGCCTGGGAGGTGGTGCGGCACAGCTTACCGGGCGCAGCTGTTTTGGGGGTCTCATCCCAGGAAACATTTCCCTGCTGCAGTGTGGGAAATGCCTGGCTGCCAAATTTTGGAGTGGGGGTGACACCACTGGTCCCACCAGCACCACAGGGAGAGGTTTCCTTGCTTTTCCCTGGGGTCGGGGCTGCTGTAGTGCTGAGCTGAGCAGTTTCCTGCTTGGTGGCAACCACATCTCAGGTCCTGGAGAAAACCACTGCCACGCTGCCCGCTGGGGTGCCCACTGCCCGTCGCTGTGCTGCCGCGGGCGGTGCTGAGCCCTGCTCCCCAGCTGCAGCTTGGCACAGCCGTGAGCCCAGCCGGCCTGCGTTTCTCCTGCCACCTCTTCATGTCTTCTAGGCACGTGGCGACCAGGGGCCTCCAGGTAGCACTGCTCAGTAGCTGAACCGATGCGTGTTAGCCCGCTGCGTGGCTGCCGTGCCCACTGCGGCTCAGCACCCGCGTGTGGCTGGCCCGGCACGTACTAGGGCGGTGCGTTGGTATTACAGAAATGATTTTCGCTCCTCTCTGGCTGCGGCGTTGTGTCCCCCTCTCGCTTGCCAGCTGCCTTGTGGGCTGGTGGAGGCAGAGCAGAAGCAGGCACCGCTCAGCCGAGAGCTGTGATGCAATTATGCCTCGCTCCGGGCTGCTTTGCCTAACGCTTCCTGAGATCTTGGGCTCCGGCAGAGAAATGACTCCAGGGTCGTGCCAGCCCAGCACACGTCTGCGGCGTGCATGCGTGCATCTCGCTGCGGAGGACTGTCCGATGCACCAGGGCTGCGTGTTCGGAGCCCGTGAGAGCTCAGGGGTGCGTATCGCCAGCACGGTCCCCAAAGCAGTCTGCTCTGTCCTGGGGTGCTGCTCCGCAAACCCTGCAGGACGGCAGCCGGCACCCACAGGCATCACTGGCAGGTCGAGGTGAGACAGCAAGGTGACACGGGGCACCATGCTGCTGGTGCTCAGGGCAGGAGTCCTGCAGGGCTGGCTGTACTGGCTCCTTCCAGAGCTCGCGTCCTTCCTGCACTGCTGCCCGCCTGCCCCCAGCTCCGGGCGCCCTGTGCTTCTCTGCACCCCCTGCTTGGCCCTTCTGGTCCTCGCCTGAGTCTGAGGACAGAAAGTCCCCAAGACATTGCGTCTAGGACAGGCTGGACCAGCCCCAAAGCCGCCCTGTGACAATCTCTGCAATTTGTCCAAGTCCCCTTCCCATGCAGGGGCTCGACCATGGCCAGAGAAGGGCCCTGCTGGCACGTGCCTCGTTGGGGTTTGCATCACGGCACTGCCTTGGTTCTCCTCTGCCTTCAGGAGCGCATCTACCCCACCTGTGCTCGTGGGGATAAGCCGGCAGCGGTGAGCTGCACGCGGTCCTCGGACACCACCCTTGTGTCTCTCGCTCAGGAGCGGGGTCCCTGGCTCGGCTCGGAGACGCACCGCGGTGCCAGGAGCGCCAGCTGCGGGCCGATGGGGACAACCATGAGGGATGCACTTGTCTCCGGGTACCGACAGAGGCTCGTCCATCTCGCCTGGATGTGCCTGTTCTCCTCCGTGCCAGTAAGGGGGCAGGGCTGGGGCTGGTCTGCGAGGCGGCGGGGTTTGCACTGTGCGCCTCCATCCCTTCGCGAATGGGGGGCTCCTGGCTTTGTCGTGCGTTCCTGCACTGCCGTGCTTCCCTGCCTGCCTCCAGGGGATCCAGCCTGCAGCAGCCCTGCTGGGTAAAAGGGCCTCATCCGGTGGGCTCAGCACCATTGGATGGAAGTGACCTGGGGCTGAGCCCCTTGGCTCACTCTCAGCACTGCAAGTCGTGCTGTCCCCTGGGGCCACCGCATGGACCCGGGCGGGTGGCTGGGCCCTCCCGGCGGGCAGGCGTGCACCAGCCCGGGCTGGCGAGTGCGGTCTCACTGCGGGCACGGGGTGCCGCGGCGCCCCGGGTCCCAGCGCGCGGCGGGCAGGCAGGAGGCGCTAACTCAGGCTCTCTGCTTGCAGCACAGTGGAGCCAAGGTGCTGGAGAGGACCTTTGAGGAGTGGATGAGGTACCGTGACGAGTGCCTGAGGAGGATGGCGAGCGAGCCGTACCCGGCAGGTAGGGCTCCTGCAGCCCTCGGAGGTGGTGGCCCGGCTCAGCGGCTGTGGGACAGCAGTGGGTAGAGTGTGGGGACCTGGGCACCTCTGTGCCAGGGATTTCTGTCCATGAGCGCTTGCAGCCCCCAAGCCTGGCAGAGCAAACCCCTTGCCAGGCCCAGTGCCGCAGGTAACCACGCACCAGCCACATCTAGGCTGAGAAGAGACGGTGCAGGCTGTGGGCAGGGCAGGGGGCTGGCAGGCTCAGCGGGTCCCTGGTCGTGCCTGGGGTCCTGTGCAGAACTACGCTGCCCCAGACGGACCGTCCTCGTCCTGGGAGCCGAGGTCGGCACGAGGCAGAGCCTCCCCAGGAGCCACGCGGAGGGCAGCAGGCCCCATCCTGGGAGGGAGAGAGGCGCTGCCTCTCCTGAGGCTGCTGGCGGGCAGAGGGGCCCTTTCCCCTTCGTACATCCCTGCCCTTCCGCGGCACGTCCATCGCCACGGACGGGGACGGCTCGGGGGCTGGACGCGGGCTGTGCCGTGCACGTCCGACTGTTGGTTTTCTCTGAGCTTTCTTCGCCTTTGGAAGGACTTTTCTGCAACCGGACGTTCGACATGTACGCCTGCTGGCCGGACGGGAGCCCCGGCACCACCGTCAACGTCTCCTGCCCTTTCTACCTGCCCTGGTTTGAGAAAGGTGACAATGACCCTCTTCCGTCCTGCACCCGCAGGAGAAACGGGCCCGGAGCTGGGCTGACCGGGAGCGTGACGCGCGCCGGGGCGGGGGAGGCTCTCGGGCGCCTTCCCTTCCCTCCCGCTGCGAGGGGGAGGAAGAGGGCCACGAGCAGAGCTGGCTGTAAGGGGACGTCCACAGCACGCGCCGCACTGAGCTGAGCCAGCCTGGCAGGCTGGTCCGGCCCGTGCCCCACGGCGCGCGCGGGCAGGCTGCGAGCCGTCGCCGCCGGGCCGGGAGCGGGGCAGGGGAGGTGCTCGGCGGGGGCACGCGAGCCTGAAGGCAACGGGGCCGCGCTTCGCGTCCGCAGTGAAACAGGGGCAGGTGAGCCGCAGGTGCGGGCCGGACGGGCAGTGGGTGACGGCGAACGGCAGCCAGCCTTGGCGGGACTACTCGCAGTGCGAGGAGGAGATGGAGTCCACCATGGAGGAGGTGGGCTTCCCCTCGCCGCTCGGCGGCGACCCGGCGGCGTCGCCCGGAGCCGGGCGCCCGCCCTGGGGCGCTGGGGCGGGACGGAGACGCTCCGGGGAGGGGGCCGGGCTCACCGGCGCTGTGCTCGCACCCAGGAGGGCGCCCGCAGGCTGATGGTGAGTTTCAAAGTGCTCTACACCGTGGGGTATTCGCTGTCGCTGCTGACCCTCGTCTCTGCCCTGCTCGTCCTCACCGTCTTCAGGTAGGGAGCGCGGCGGCGGGACCCCGCCGCCCGCCGCGGAGGGGAAGGGGCCGGGGCCGCGGGGGCCGCGCCGGGCGAGCGGGCGGCTGCCCGCGTCGCCCAGCCCCTGGCGGCTGGCGGCGGAGGCCCCCCGACGCCCTCGCTGCCCGCAGGAAGCTCCGCTGCACCAGGAACTACATCCACGCCAACCTCTTTGCCTCCTTCGGGCTGCGGGCCGCCTCGGTGATCGCCAAGGACGCGCTGCTGGAGAGGCGCTGGGGCACGGAGGCGGCGCGGGTGGCCGACTGGCAGGCCTTGCTGAGCGACGAGGCGAGCGCCGGGGAGGCCGGGCGGCGGGGCCGGGCGCCCCCGGGGGCCGCGCCGGCCCCCTCACGGCCCCTCTCCTCTCGGCAGGCGGCGATCGGCTGCCGGGCGGCGCAGGTGGTGATGCAGTACTGCGTCCTGGCCAACCACTACTGGTTCCTGGTGGAAGCCGTCTACCTGTACAAGCTGCTGATTGGGGCCGTCTTCTCCGAGAGGAACTACTACAGGCTCTACCTCTACCTGGGCTGGGGTAGGGGCCACCCGGGCGCGGGGCGGCGGCGCCCTTTGCCGGGCTGGTGTCTCAGCTCAAGCGGGCGCTTGGTTTTCACAGGCTTTGCTGTGTGACTTGCAGGGACTCCCGTGGTGTTCGTGGTGCCCTGGATGGCCGCCAAGTACCTGAAGGAAAACGCCGAGTGAGTGAGGAGGGACGCGGGTGCCCTGGGGGTGCTGAGCCCCGGGCCGGGCGCTCAGGGAAGAGGAGGGCGGCTGCAGGGGGGCAGGAGCCGGGTTTCACGCCGCTGCAACGGTGGGCCGGTCCCGCAGGCCGCCCTGGCCGGAGCTGGCGTGCTCGGCGGGGTCTCCTCCGGCATGCGCGTGTGGCCATCCCGCTTGCAGCCCGGCGTCACCGCGCTGCTCTCCTTGCCCAGGTGCTGGGCGCTGAACGAGAACATGGCCTACTGGTGGATCATCCGCATCCCCATCCTGCTGGCATCGCTGGTAAGGGCGGCTCCGGCGCCTCTTCGCAGGTCCCACAGCTTTTTGGAGAACAGCTCGTGGCCCTGTGGGGGGCCACGATCCGTAGGGGGCCATTCCTGGTGCTGGAGAGCGGTTCCCAGCACCCCCCTTGGAGAGGCATCGCCATCCTTCCAGCCAGCCCAGTGCCCACTGCACAATGGCTCCACTTCAAAGGCCCTGTGCTAATTGCACACTTTTTTTTTTTTTTTTGCACAGAATTGCTCATTTTCCCTCTTGTAACCTCAGGGACATGGAGAAAAGGAGGTCTGCAGGCCCCACGGGTCAGTGCAGGGGGCTCAGCCTGAGGGAAGGGTCCTGGATGCAGGCCCTGCTGCTTCCCGACCTGGATTTTGGGCCCTGGGGCCCCAGCACTGTTGGGCTGTGCAGCTGGCTGTGGGTATCTGCAAGTCCAGGCAGCTCGCCTTCACGGGTGGGTGGGCACAGCTGCCTTCCCCCCAGAGCACGGCAGCCCGTGGCCCCTGGAGGGGGTGCAAGGATGGGCTGCGAGGTGGGGGGACACCAGCGTATAGCTGCCCCTGGGCAGGGCTCTCCTGTGCTACCACTGTCTCCCCCCAGATCAACCTGCTGATCTTCATGCGGATCCTCAAGGTGATCCTGGCCAAGCTCCGTGCCAACCAGAAGGGCTACGCAGACTACAAGCTGCGGTGAGCTGGAGGGGGTGGTGAGCACACAGGGAGGGAGGGGGTGCTGCCCAGGCCATGCCACCTTCCACGGTCCCATCTCCTCCTCAGTTCTGTAATGTCGTTAGATGACCATCCTGATGTTAATTAACAAGCTGTCCCTGCGGTGCGCTTTGCAAGCCTACCCCAACGCTTTAGTACTCACAGCCAGAGGGCCCCCCCCCTTATGTTCTTTCAGGCTGGCCAAAGCCACGCTGACCCTCATCCCCCTCTTTGGGATCCACGAGGTAGTCTTCATCTTTGCCACCGATGAGCAAACCACAGGCATCCTGCGCTACATCAAGGTGTTCTTCACCCTCTTCCTCAACTCCTTCCAGGTGAGGTGTGCAACAGCACGTAGCCCATTTGGGGAGGGGAGGCCCTTTTTTCTGCCCTTTGCCAGCCTGGTGGTGCCCACCACTGCCCCTTGTCTGACTGCGTAGCCCCAAACCCCTGCACTGGGCTGGGTTCATGGCCCAGGGCGTCAGTGCCATGCCAATTCCAGGCTGCATGCACTAAGTTCGTCCATCTCACCCTTGTGTGGCCCAGCAAAGGGTACGTGACCCAGGCTCTGGTCATGGCTTCCTGTCCCAGCGCCAGCCTACCTGATCTAGTGGTGGGAGAACACAGGTCCCAACCTTGCTCACAGCCTTCCCAGGCACCATGGAGCAAAAACTCTGCCATGCACTGCCCCCTGGCTGAGCTCCATAGTGGAGTGGTCACCACTTCAGCAGCCCTACAGCCAGCAGCAAAACCAGTTGCACTGTCACCATCTGCTTGATGCCAACAGAGAAGCTGATGTGCAAGTGTCCGCTTGCACTATGCCCAGGCTAGCGTGGGCAGTGAAGGCAGGGTGACCTGCATCCAGAAACAGCCTCATGAGACAAAAAGCACTGCAGCTCCCAGGGCCACTGAATGCACCAGCCAGCGCGAGGCCGGTGGTGGTGTCAGGCTCACTCTGGGCTCTTGTTCTCTCCTCAGGGCTTCCTGGTGGCTGTGCTGTATTGCTTTGCCAATAAGGAGGTACGTACCACCTCTACTAGCTCTGCCTAACAGCCAACCCACTTCTACCTAGAGTTTGTGCTCCCTCTCTTGACCCACAGCACTGCAGTAGCGTGCTAACCATGTAGCGCAGCCAGAGCTGGAGCAGAAAATACATGGTCTCACATCCGAGCCTCTCCTTGGCCATGGCGTGGCAGGGTCTGAAACCAGTCACTGCATGAGGGCAAAAATGCTGTAAGAGCCTTATGGCTCTTCCTTCCCCTAACATCAGACAGGAGGGCTTGCAGAGGTGGCCAGGCTGAGGCAGTGGTGCTAGGCTGTGCTACATGCTCAGCCCAGCTGCCTCTGGAGGTTGCATGCCTGTACAGAGCCTGACCTCTTTGCCACCGCACTTGTTTGTGGTGCCAGAAACCAGTAAGGCCAGAGATGGGAGGTTTCCTTGAGCCTTGGCTTTATTGATGAATTGTGCTGGGAACTAGGCTAGGCTTGTGTCCTGCCAGCTGCAGGCTATGCAAACTTGCCTCAAGTGCTGACTGGTTTGTGGGGAGGGAAGATGCTCCTCCAAAGCACATGGACCCAGCTAGGCCCCCAAACACCTCTAGTGTCCCAGAGGATCCCAACTTCAGCCTTGCCTGTGCCTACAGCAGCAGGTGGGAAGCGTGACAGGACACTACCAGGGAAAAACCTCTGTGGCATCTCATCTCCTTGCTAGGTGAAGTCAGAAATGAAGAAGAAGTGGCAGCTCTGGAAGCTCGACCACCCAGCGCTCTGCTGCACCCAGTGATGGCAGCGCAGCACAGCACAGCTGCAGTGACCCACCCTGGAGAGCAAGAGGACACGGGGGCTGCGAGCGTCACAACCACCAGGGTGGGAGCTGCCCTGAAGCTTGCTCTGGTACTGCACCTCTGTTGTCTGCGAAGGAGCACACAGGGGAGCCTGTGTCCCAGCTGCGCTGAGGACCTGGAAGCAGGGCCCAAGCCCTAAGGAAACTGTGCAGCAGCATGTACAGGAAGGGCCGGGGTAGGAGCAGTTTCCAAAGCTGTGCTGCAGCCGAGAGCAGTGGAGCTGCCAGAGGGAAGATTCCCTCTGCTGCAGTCCAGGGCTGAGATGGACACGCTGGGCTCTTATAAGACATTGCCATCTTCTAAGAAGAACCTCACCTTGCTTGAGCTTCATTGCAGAGCAGGTAAGCTATGTGGAGGAGGCCAGCCTGCTGATTTCTACCCCTGCCTGACCTGACCGTACAGCACCACAAACTACCTCTGTTGGCATTCGCTAGCCCTGCACCCAGGACCCCCCTCCCCATCATCACTGATGCCTTGGACATCTGCAGGAGCAGGGTCACAGCAGCAGAAGATGGAGCCAGGCCATCAGCAGAGGGCAAGCAGCAGGGACTCACGGTGATGCTGCTTGACCCTGACATTCCTGCACAGCATCTGCTGCCACCCTTCTGATTAACAAGCATCTCTTGCTGCTACTGCATTCAGAGCTGAAAAACTGCAATGCTGTGCCAGCAGTGCTGCGATTCAGGGCATCATGTTCCTGCTCGCCTTACCCCAAAGCAAGGGCCGTATTGCTAATGCTCTGTGAACTCAGAGACGTCTGTCCCAGTGAGAGTCCTCCCGCAAAGCTGCTCTTTATAGGAAGGTACTGCTTCTGCACCTTCTCACCACCTCATCATTGAGGCAGAACATGACTTCCCCTCAACATCTGCCTCCCTCCTCCTCACTGCCCTCTCTAGCTGCACCAAACACCACATGTCCTCTATTCTCTTGAGCTCCTCCTGCAGTTGTACCCCAGAAAGCCCTGAACCAGCTCCCTTCCTAGCTCTTTTCTCAGCAAATCCACTGATCCTGAGAGGGAAACACTGCAAAGACCCCTGCTCACAAGGGGTGCACACTGCAGAGCCTCACTGGAGAGTCCGGTCTCCACCACCCTGGCACACCTTGGTATCCTGGCTGAAATAGGTACCCGGACATCCCCATGCAGAGCATCAGAATCACAGAAGAGCCAGCAGCAAGCAGTTCTCTCCAGTGCATATGGCTCAGAGCATGTGCATGTCTCTCCCTTTGGAAGTAAAGCACCTGAGCCCGTGCAGTTCAAGCAGCGGTGTTCTGCTTTAACATTGCTGGCTCCTGCTGGAGAACAGCGTCAGGCAGAGCTTCCCCACGGGACTGATACTGGTGCTCTCCCATAAGAGCCAAGAGTGCAGCAGCAGATGCCAACGATGTCCACGCTGCCTTGCTCTTACCTTCAGTAGCAATGTGCTGCTGAGACTGCAGCCCCTATTAATTTATTTTACCTTGCAAAAAGGCCACACCTCCATCATCAGGAAGGAGAAAGCAGCTCTGACTCTCCATTACACAGAAGTGGATATAGGTAGTTCTCCAGGTCCAGGCAAGCTGCCCACACAGCCCCCTTGGCTTACAGGCAGGGGGAAAGCATCTTGTAAAGACAATGTCTTAAGGAGCATTGCCTTGAGCATACGAAGGAAAGTGACCATGCCAGGCTCAGCTGCAACTGGGTTCAAGGCTGGAGAGCAAGTCATGCAGTTTTCCTGGATAAGTATAATCCCTGTGAGACCATTTTGCACATTAACTCTCTTTTCAGATGTAAATAAATGGTGGTTTTTTTTTTTTTTTTAAGCAAATGGTACATACCACTTCTGTCTCCTCTGAGGGAGGGAAACAGCTCTCAGGCAGTGAGGTAAAGGCACCAGCATATGCAAGGGTACCGATACCCACTTTGCCACATAAGCATATACAGTTCCAGTTAGAGGGGTAGCAAACATGGAACCCACAGCCTGGGGTAACTGTTGGAACACAGTTCTGTTCCCTGGGAATACATTTTAGTTTACACAACAAGGAGGTAAGTGACAAAAAGAACACTTCCATGGTTGCAATAAATAATACAAACGGCTACCCCAATCATGTCAGGCTGAGCCATGTGCAAAACAGAGCACGTATTTTCTCCTGACATGAATTGGATTGTTCTCTGGATGCTCCTCTGCTCTTTGCTGGCTGCTGCCAGCTCCAGCAGTCTACCACCAGTGTATGTGTTTGGGGGTGCTACTACTGCCTTGAGAAGAGAAAGCTGGCCCTCTCCCTGAAATCAGGATTAGTCCCTTTGATGAACACTGGCCTCCATGCTTCCATATGCTCTTTGCTGAAGTGCTGCTCAGCACAAGATGAAGCTGAGGAGAGGAGATGGGTAACAGTTCAACTCCAAGGACCCCTGACTCATGGCAGTAAGGGGGAAGCTGCTTCCAGTTCTTTCCCAGCAGTTTCAAAACTGAGTATGGACACAGAGAACCCTTCCTGCACATTGGACAGCAGGGGTCAGGCTGCTCTGGGATTCACAGATCGCGAGAGCAAGCTCATAGTGCAGACTACTCTGCTCAATCCCCACCAATCCAGGCCCCAAGTCTGCTTAGTTTGTGTTGAAATACAAACAGCTTTAGTTTCAGCTAGAAAAAGACTGATGGTTTTTGTTGCCCTATTTAAAGCTTTCTGTAATAGCTGCTGAATTGTCTCCTGCCTCCAGTGAAGGATCAAACTTTGGCCAAGGGTCTGGAAGAGCTTGGCCACACTGACAGCTCACAACAGTCGCAGACCAGAGCTAGATGCAAAAATCACTACTGCAAATTGAGAGCAAGATCCCAGCATATAACTCAACAAGGCCTAAGCTCATTTCTAAATTACTGTAGAGGCAATAACCTTTGCCAGGTATCTAGAGCCTTTTGGGGGTAAAAAAAAAAAAAAAAAAAAAAAAAAAAAAAAAAGAAGAAGAGACAATTCCCAAACAGGGAGGAAAGAGCTGAGCTCTCAGAGGAGCTCATGATTTATTACCTACACACACTCCCCCTGTGCAGCTCTGGCACTGCCTGACCACGTGAGTTCCCACATCACCTATCCAGCTCATGCTGCAAGGGTGTCCCCTTCATCAGGAACCAGGCAGGGACAGGTAAGCCATGGATAAGGAAGCCCCAGAACCCTTCAGCATGTGAGCACCTGGGGAGAGGAAGCTGGAAAGAGCTGCAAAAAGCTGTATTTATCTCCAACTGTCCTGAAATAAATCAGTCAGGTTATTCACGATTCTACAACCCTGGCTCCCTCCAGGGAAGTCTACAGACCAGGCACCAGAAACAGATTTTTATTTTTTTCCAAGTCAGCAAATGCTATTTTATTTAGCCAGCTAACAGTCTGCAGGACATCTCAACTTACAGCAGCACCACACACTCCCCGCTGCCTGTACAGCCACCCTTTCAACACTGAATGCTTTTAAAATCCTGCATTTAAGGGACTGCCTCCTTAAAGAAACACTGTTTTATGAACGCCCCGTCCCCCATGTCCCTGTAGGGCTACTCTGGAACTCCCTTAAACCTTTATGTTGGGGCTCCTGCAGCACCTTTTCTGTGGGACTCCCCTTCTTCCTTCACATCTACACCACTGAGTCTCTGGCCCACCCACTCTGTACCCCATTCCCAGTTCCCCAAGCATTACAATCCTCAGGATGTCCCATCCCTCCACCCCCAGCCCAAAACCCTTCCTTCCACCCTAAGACCCTGACCCAAGTCTGTGCAATCTCTCCTTCCTGCCACCCAATTTCTTGCACAGCCTATCCAGCCCTACTGAAGCATCACCAGGCTGGGCCTGCTGTGCTATTCAGATGCTATGAGGCCCTTCCACTGATTTCTTGCCTCTACAAAAAGTCTCCCCTTTCCCTCCAGGCACCTTGCCTTAACTGCAAGTCTGGACTTCCAAGGGAAGCAGCACTGACAATGCTGTGCTACTGCAGCCAGAGACACCCCCAAAGCTGGGGAGAGGGGAGTACACGCTGCCTTGGCTCTCCCCACATTCCCTCTGGCACCAGGGAATGGAGGACACGGCCCAGAACACTGGCCCCAGCACAGTCATGTCCTCAATACTCTTGAGGAGCTTTCGGCGTTGCTGCCTCAAAAATTGAAGCCTTCAGGAGAATCAGCTCTGCCACAGCAAAAAGTTTGTCAGAGTGAAAGCTCCTGCAGCCTTGTCCTACTGCCTGCTGTGCAGCTAGGCAGCAGATGCATACATGCACGCACCCCTGTCATTGACTCATTTGCTACACATGACACACAACAAGTTTTCGGCCTCAAGTTTAAGAGTCAAACATAAGCATAAGGCAATGCCACACAGCTGAGCACACTGATCAGTGCACACAAACTGCCAGCAAGGCAAGCTTATGAAGTGGGCCATATCTGCCTCAGTGCCCCAAGGCTGTCCCCAGGCAACACTGGTACAACTTTCCATTGAGACAACCAAGCTAGAAGTCACTTTTATGAAACACAGATTAGCTTTCAAGCCCATCTAAATGGTCCTGGGCCACTGATCAGGAGGGTTAACTCCAGCCTCAAGGATGGAGTTGGAATGGATTTTTTTTTTTTTTTTTTTTTTTAAAAACTTTGGCATCAGTGATCAAGCCCAAAAATCAGAAGGAAAACAGTTTCTTCCCCCTCCCAGCAAAGAGAAGGGGAATTTTCCAGAGTCCTGAAGCCCACCACTCTCAATTAAGGGTTTTTTTTCCTCCACAAGACTTGGCAATATACAAGAACAGAGAATCATTGCACAGTGCTGGAAACCATTTTGCTTTAACTACTGTCACTGGTCCCCATATGGCTGCTTGCACACCTTCAAGAGATGGGGGAGTCTTTGGGGAGCCAGCCTCTTCCTGCAGCACGTTTGCCTTTGAAAACATCCACACTGCCGGTACAAGAAAGCCTTGGCAGATCTATTTCCAAACACTGGATCCTGGAATCCAAGGGCAGGCAGTGGTTGAGGACTGAAGCTCTGCACCGCAGCTAGATCCAAGATGTGAGATTTTTTTTACTCATCTCCCACAGGGGACAGACCTCTATCCTTCATGCTTGTTCTGCCTGCCTTGGCACACTGCTGCTTGCCAAAGGCACGGGAGACTGAACAGTCTCTGGAGTCTTTCTTCTCTCTCGTGTCCTTCCAGGGGCACATCTGCCTTGCAACTGCTCTCAGTGTTGGGATCTTGGCACTGAAATCTGAATGCCAGGGTCTCTGCCATTAGGCATTTGCCATAAAAACAAGTTATTTGGGGCTGAAGAACATGATCACAAACAACTCCTGAAGGGGGCAAAAATCTGGACTGAACCAGGGTGGGCTGGGAGGAGGGAGAGGTTTTGAAGGACAGATCTGGGATGGCAATAGGAAAGATATGCCAGCTAGAGACTAGGGCTGCAAAAACCGGGCAGCTCAATAAATCAACAGACACTACTAACTATTCACTATACACACTCACCAGAAGCCTGCCCTCCTTATCGATTTAGACGTTTTTGGGGTCAGCTCCCGGACAACTACGAATTCACATGTCACAGGAGGTGCAGATGTCAGGGGTCTTGGGGAGGATGGGATACAGAGAAGGGTAACCTGATTGCTGCAGGAAGCTTAAGGCAGATAAACCCTCCCAGCTCAGTGCTTCTCCTCTTAACCTACCCTTTTGGTATGAACACCACAGTCCTTTGAACCCAGACAACAGTGAGGCCCATAGAGCTGTCGGGTTCTTGTCCTCTGCTGTCCCTTGTTCTCCCAGGGACGTTCTCCAATGGCTGAGACCTTCTTCCACGTATCTGTCAGCCGTTGCAGCACTCTCAGCCAAGCTGCGGTACTGCCAGCACAGCCCTCACGCTCATTTTCCCAGGCACACTCAGCTTCCGGGTGGAACAGTCACCCGACGTCAGTATTCCTGCAGCCATGAGGAAACACAGGACAGTTATCCTTTCACTGGGACAGGGGGAGAAGGGGGTAGGGTTTTTCCACAGGGAAAGCCAGTCAAAGAGCACATGCTTAGGACTGCTTAGAGGAGCCTCAGCTGTGAAAGCTACGACAGAGCACAAGCAGCAGATGGCTGTTACCTGCTGGGAGCAACAATGCCCCCTCTATTCCATAGCCCTCCATAGCTGTCAGTACTTCCCACTCACCATCCTGCTTCGTTATGGCTCTAGCCACCTCTGCCCGCCCTGCCCTGGGGCTTGAAGCCTTTGGAGGTTTTGAGTCACAGTCTGCAGAGCTTTTCCTGAGGACAAGCCAAAAGGAAAAAAGTCATTAGCACCAACAGACCAACAAGTAGCAAAAAACAGGCTGCAGACTGCATTCAGTTGCTGTTCTCATGCCTCTCACACTGCTCTCTTCCTTGCAGCTTCCAGTGCCCCTGGAACAGCCTCTTGGCCTGCCTGTTGCTGGGATAAGTTCCTGCCATCAGGAGAACAAGGCACAGGCACTGGAAGCCAACTTACAAGCAGCTCTAATAACTGAGCAAGAGGATAGTAGCTAGGCACAGGTGGGGAGACATATATCCCCTTCTTTTAGCCTGGTTCTGTCAGAGGACAAGGTAGAGCCCAAGCTCTGCAGCGAGAAAGATGCCTACTCAGTGACCAGGGAACTGGATGTTTCTGGCTGGGAAGTGGGGAAGGGACTAGGGCTCCTGAGCTGTTGGGCAGCTGGAAACAGGGCCCACATTCCCCATCTCCTGTGCAGCTCAGCACAGGGAACTGCAGTACCCTTGTGCAAGGGAGAGCTGGAGACTTGTCCCTCTGCTGCAGCTTGGGCCCATAACCATCTAGCCACAGGGTGTAACAAGAAGTTATACTGACGTTACAGCTTGGCAGTACAGCGCTACTGGGCTTGCTCCAGAGAAAGCTGCAATAAATCCTTACTCTTGGCTAACACCCATCCTCTCAGCAAGGTAAATGCAACCATCCAAGGTCCAGGCATCAGCAGTTGCTTTATGCTCAGCAGTGACAGCATTCCCAGCACCTTGCATCTCTCAGAGAAGAGCATACCATAATACAGTCCTGCAACCACCATGTTGGGAGCCTGCAGACATGGAGAACGCGTCTGCAAAGAAGTGGAACCAAGGGAATCTAAGTGCTTTTGTACCCTTGGAGATCAGACTGCTAGGACAACAGGGAGAGCAGTGACTGGGCTCAGTCCAAGGAAAGCTGTTGTTGAGCTGGACTGGCAGAGTACAGGGAACACAGCACTGGGGTAGAGCACAGAACAGCATTCACACCTTAACAGGAGAGCCAGAACTTCTGCAACACAACAGGGAAGGAAAAGATGCAGGAGGAGACAGAAGAGGCTCTTCCTAGGAATTTGTCCCACAGAAACACAACAGGATCTACTGCGGCAGCAGAGAAGAAATGCAAGAAAATGCCAGCACCAGCTTCAGTGCCTGGAGACTTCCCTGAACGTGATGGAGGAGGATTAGTTCCCTCCAGTCTGCCACTGCCATCAAAAGCCTGCCCAGCCATGCCCCTCCTCTAGCACAGCAGGCACTTCATGTGACCAGAGTTCCCCCCCACCTTACCCATTTCTCCCACACACTCTTCTAAGACAGCTGACAGCTCAGGCAAGCTCAGAGACTTCAAGGAAGGCGGCCATCCTTTTAGCCCTTCAAGAAAGAGAAACCACATATTTATCAGTTTGCATGTTCCCTGTCACAAAGTGGAAACGAGGGTTTGGTGTCACTCTGACCATGTCCGCACCCAAATTGGGTTCTGTACTGCATGCTGAGAGAGCCGGAATAATCTGTAATAGGAACAGAGTTCCTTTTTCTGCCAATTCCATCATTTAAGAGAATTAAGCTCACATGCTTGGATTCTTCCCCCGGCTTTTCCTCTCTCCTTCTGGCCAGGTCACACATTAAGTGACTCACAAAGGGATTAAAGGTAGCGGACAGGAAACACCAGGATCTCCACGTGTCTCAAACACAAGCAGTGAACCACATTGCATCTGAAAGCTTGCAACAGGATCATTTGCTAACTCTTTGCAACAGAGATGCAGTGGGCCACCTCTACCTAGCTGTATATAGTAGTTTGCATTGTCTCATTAACCATACAGTCCCCCAGCCTGGGCCAGGGAACCTACTGGAATTTCCGATTCAAACTTTGCTGCAGAGAACAGTGTGATAACACCTCTGAGGAGCCCACATACTGCAGCACAGGAAGGGGAAGGTGCAGGCCTGTGAAGCAGGACTGCTATTGAGTGTCTGTGCTACAGCCTTGCATTTTTAGACACAGACATACCTGCCAGATCCCAGAATTTTCTTAGGAAAAAAGTTTCAGAGAAACTCTGCCACAGTGAAAGTCCAAAGGCCCTGGATGCTTCCAGACATTTTCCCTGATCAAGGCCTTTTTACATTGAATTTGAGGGTTTGGCAGCCCAGCCATTTCCAAATCACTTCTAATATTATCCTCTCAGCAGCATAAGGTACAAGCACGTGTCTGCTCTGGGGTCTCCTGTTGTTTATTCAGCCCCTGCACACATCCCCATAGTCTGATAAGCTCTTCCTTCCCCAGATGCAGCACTCGATTCTCACCAAGCCGCCTGCTCTCACCGGTTCCAAGCTGCACCTTTGTGTCCAGCACTCTGCCAACTGCCTGCTCTTGGGTTAGCCGGGAGGACAGCTCTGCCTGACAGGATCTGCCAAACAAGACAAAGACCATTAGAAGTGCACAGGGGCACTTCTAAGAACAACATGCCAGGCTCTGCCCTCCTACATCCTGCAAGTACCTGCTTGGGGTGCCGAGGGACCGCATCTAACGCCCTGGGTTACAAACTGCTCCTTGTTCCTTCCCAGGAAGAGGAAGACGTGCCCCAGACAAAGCTCAGGGCGCTCTCCACTGTGCCCCATCTCCACAGCAATCTCTGCCCCTGTCCACAGAGGAGCTGCGGGGGGAGAAGAGAAGGAGGGGGCGGGTTGAGCAGGAGAAAGCCTAAGCCAGGGACCATGCCCAGTTTGCATGAGAATCAAGCCTTATCCAAGGTTTCTAAAGGGCTAAGTGAAGCTAGCCCAGGATAGGCATCAGGTTAAAGAAAAAGGGCCATGGATAACGTTGTCTGGCTAATGTCACATCATCGGTTCAAGCAGTGCAGCCTCAGAGCATTACAGGATCCTTCTACCAGACAGCCTCAGCTTCAGTCAGGACAAAGAGAAGATTACTTTGCTGCCCTTCTGCAAGGAAATCTCAATTTACCCTGGCTCAGAAGTGAGCTGATCCCATCCTTCTGCTGGACCAGGAACTATAGCAGTAGGACTAATGCCAGCTTCAAGGACACGTCAGCCCTGTAACTGGATAGAAAAGGGCCCAGGACAGAAGGATAATCCAACCGGGGCAGGGAGAAAAGGACCATAAGCACAACAAAGAACAGATTAGGGGGTGTAAGAAGAGAAAACTCTAAGGCAGTGGTGGGCACAAACAGAGCAGGTTTTTCTGTCAGGTGCCATTCGAGCTGCTAGCAAAGAGCCCTTCACTAGCCAGGGCAGGACACTGCTAGCCCTTTGATACTATCTAGAAGTTAAAAACCCCATCCCGCATCCGCCTGAGCACCAAGATACACCCTGAAGCTGGTCCCTATATGCTCATGTCAAGGAGCTGAGTGCCTTTACCTTCTAGTTGAAACAAGGCACTTGGCACCTTTGAAAAAAACAGGTGCTTTTTCACTCATGCATCAGATGAAAGCTTCAGATCTGCTCACATGGCTTTGGCTTCCCAATAGAGACTGTCAGGAAGGATCCAGAACGGATTCAGATGCCTGGTAAGCTCTCCTGCCTTACCTTAAGAGTCACCCACAGGAGTGCCACTATCACTTCTGATCTCTGCACAGCCTACATGCCGAGTTTCCAGTAGCTTCAGTGCCATTTCCTCAGAATGACTTACTTGATCTGATCCAGTAGGACCCCAGCATCCTTGGTGATAGCTTGAACCTCTCTGAGCTGGCACTGGACATCATTCAAGGTCTCATCCCGCTCCATCAAACAGCTCTCGGCCACTGCACGCAGCTTCTGCTCCTGGCACACCTGGCCCTTCATCACCTCCACCTCTTCACACCTCTACAGCAGGGCAGAGCAGAACAGGAACTAGGCTGGGAGTGCTGTATATCACCCTTTCACATGCCTGCTCCGAAACTTCCCTGGAGTCTCTGCTATTTTAATGGTTTAGGCAGTCACAGGGTTCCTGCAAAAGTCTGCCCAACCCAGGGGGAAAGAAGCTGGCCGAGCTTCACACTGAATGCAGATTTACCTCACACCAAGACCAGCCCCACAGTTACGATTCTGCTTTCTCTCCACTTGTAAAGATACTCTGAAGAGCCAATTTCCCAAATCAATGGAAGTTGGTTCACTAATGGTTTACAACTTCACAGTAAAAAACAAAAACAAACAAAAAAACCACACACTGCCAGAAAAAGCAGAGGCTTTAACACTCCTCCCTCGCCCCCAACCCTTCAGTTCCCAAGTGGATGGGAACTACAGAACTACAGATGTAAAGGTTTTGCAAACACATAGGATGAGGACTAGATGATCTGCACTGATGGGATTACTTGATCTACTCGACACTCGATGCATCCATTGAAAGTTACATCTGTTCCTTTATCCCAACCCATTAGAGGCATAATGTAACAATGTGCTGCCAATCACTTACTGTAAGGCAATTAGCCATTGAGCAGCTCGTGGCAGGCTTCTTACCTTGTGCAATTGAATGGCCAGTTCCTGCATCTCAGCCTCCAGCCGATCCGCGTAGGCCAGCTCCAGGGCATCACTAGGGGGCCGAGCGTTGCTGTGCCATCGGGCAATGGCAGAAGTCATCTTCCTCTTGGGTCCAAACAAACTAGTGGGACAATGGCAAACACTTCACCATTTAGCCCCTGGCCCAAGGGGATGCCATGAGGACCTCTGCAGCCTACAGGCTCCTCCAAGGCACTCCCAACAGCAGAACCCTGCTGCAGCCAATGACTAAGGGATTTCAATGTTGTGTGGGAGACAGGGCCAGGACAGAGAAGTGCTCACCAGCTAAACTTTCCTGATTATGCTGTGCGCGCTGTTTCTGAGGGAGAAACTGAGAATTGTAAGGGGAAACGTGAGAATTACATTTAGACACTCACGTGATGCCTATTTCCTTCAGGTCACTCTCTGTAAGAGTCAAGAAGATCCTGAGGTCAACATCTTGCTCCTCAAACACTTGCAGATACTTCAGGCACCCAATCTGCTCAAGAAACGTTGCCAGGTCCTGCAACCCATCCAAAATAAACTTATTTATTTCCTCAGATTTTCCTGCTCATCATAAACACCTGCTTCTTCATGTTGGTGTTACGCCTTCCTTGGTTTTAGTAGCAATCCTAACTTCCCTGTGTAACTGCACTTCTCTGGAGCCACACAATGCAACAGGACTAGCCTATGTGCTGCAGCCATTGCATCTTGTACCTAATGCAGAGAAGACAGATATACCAACGCTTCCCACCACAGCCATGTTTGGTAGTATGCTCACAGATCTGAAAGTTCTGGAATAACCCTCAGAGCAACAGCAACACCTAAGCAAGTGGCTCTTTGTAGAAGAGGTCACTGTTCCACAAGCATCTGAGCTGGGAAGAGGTTTGGCATCAAAGACATTTTGGTGGCAAATTTCCTTTTACCCGATAAAGCCAAAAACGAAACTTGGACACCTTCAGAGCATGATACAGTGACATGGCCTGCACTACTTCAGAGAAGCTCTCTGTCCTTAAGTTACCTGGGGTCCTGTATACACAGGGGGCTCTGGAAGGATGAAGGGTTGACTAGAGCTTCCAGCTTTCCCAGGGCAGTGGGTCCACTGACTATCACCAGCATAGCGGTTCTTGATCTTAAAACCTTTGGCTTGTTTCCGACTAGGAGGACTATTTGCATGGTCAGAATCCTGAAAAATAAAAATCATCCCAGGAAATTTAAAGGTAAAGGAGGATTGTGTAAAGACGCCACTATATGTAATAAAGCGGTGAAAGAGAAGAGAAAGGGCAGGCTCATTCAACTCCCAATTGCTAAATCCAGGCAGCGGCCCACAAACACATGCACTGAAGACTAGCAAATTCTTTATCAGGAAGGGATGAGTCAAACAGCTCCAAAATTGCAGCTTGACACAGCGTGACTGGTCTCGAATGGGGTCTGGCTCTTGCAACCTATTCAGAGTGTTGCCAGCAGGTCGAGGGAGGCGGTCCTCCCCCTCTATTCAGCCCTGGTGAGGTCACACCTGGAGTACTGGGTCCAGTTCTGGGCTCCCCAGTACAAGAGAGACATGGAGCTACTGGAGGGAGTCTAGCAAAGGGCTACTAAGATGATTAAGAGACTGGAGCATCTCTCCTATGAGGAAAGGCTGAGGGAGCTGGTCCTAGTCAGCCTGGAGAAGAGAAGACTTGAGGGGGAGGAAGAAGAAATCTTCTCACATATATAAGTATCTGAAGAGAGGGAGTAAAGAGGATGGGGCCAGACTCTTCTCCGTGGTGCCCAGTGGTAAGATGAGAGGCAACAGGCACAAACTGAAAAAAAAGGTAAATTCCTTCTGAACATGAGGAAAAACGTTTTTCCTGTGAGGGTGACGGAGCACTAGAACAGGTTGCCCAGAGGTTGTGGAGTCTCCTTCCTTGGAGCTATTCAAAAGCTGTCTGGACACAATCCCGGGCAACGTGCTCTAGGTGACCCTTCTGGAGCAGGGGGGTTAGACTAGGTGATCTCTGAAGGTCCCTTCCAACCTCAACCATTCTGTGATTCTGTGAACATCAGCCTTGGAAGCTGCACGCTGAAGCCCAGAGCAACACTGAATTCTCCCTGAACCAATACAACGCAGCGAGTTTTCTTCTGTGAGAAGCACCTCAAGAAACAGAGGACTTGCAATCATGCCCAGCTATATTACCCTTTGCTGTATACTTGCCTATAACAAATGCAGAGCTGGCTTTAAAACGTGAGCTGCAACTTGAATCACTGAATGACTTCCTGCCTCTTTCCCCCTGCTGATACTTCAGAAATGCCAGTATGGTGTTGCTGTACTTCTCTAAACCTCATGATACTGTTTGCCTTCTGACCAAGCTAAAGAACTGGTCCGAGCTCTAGCAGAGAATGTCCCTTCTAGCCTGCTAGCTAGATGGCATTTGAGAAAGAGCTCCAAAGCTGGTGAAGAGAGTACTTAAAAGTTACTGACCATCAAGGACTCCAGAGTGACCACACAGAGTTGGCTTGTTTGATCTCTCAGACTAGTAGCCAATTTCACATACAGAAACAGATTTTTTTTTTTTTTGTCTCTGCAGCACTGCCTTCCTTCATCTAGCCTGCTACTACAGTCTCCTGTGGACGTAGGGTAATAGCAGTTGAAAGAAGGGCAAGAGCATCAGCCACGCTGAAGGCAGAGAAAGGAAAATGGACATCCCCACCTCATTGCTCTCCAGTGAGCCTTCACTGCTGACCCCCAGGGCTTTGGTCAGGCATTCACTGCTACTGCTGCTGCTCCTGATGGTTGCTAAGTTGTTGGTGCAGAAAACATTCTCCTCTGGAAAGGAGAAGGAAAAAAGGAAAAAAAGAAACTGAGGATCAGCTTCCTCACGCTCAATCTCAATTTTGTCACACAGCTAATCAGGGAAACCTACTGGAAGGCATACAGAAAGGAGAAACCCAGAGCAAGGCTTCACGGGCAATACTCATGACACAAGATGATTCTGCAGTATCACATGCCTGATCCCAGGCACTAGCTTTCTTCAAGTCTGTTTAGTATCACAGAGAGCAGGAAGGCTGAGAGATATGTACATAGGTGAAGCTCTGGGTAGCAAGGTGAAAAGGGGATCATTACAATCAAGCCTGCACTCCCATTACTAAAACCCAGGAAAGGCCTTTCCTTGAGCACTGTGCAAAAGCAGAGCTACGTTTTCCTTCGCGACACTTGAAGTGCCCACAGATCCTTTCTTCCTCTGGCTCCTTCCAATAGAGCACCACTTTCACTGCTGGAGGACAGGGTGAGCACCACCCAGTTTTAGCCACAGATGCAACAGTGCAATGCTACACACCCTGCAACACTGCCACCTAAATAGGCTAAGCAGATTGGAAAGGGAACATACAAGCCAAGGGGCTGCATGTGGGCTCACCTCACAGCCAGGTGTGCGCTGCAAGTCAGGTTCTTTCTTGAGACACTGACTTACCCCTGCTGCTGCTGCTCTCTACATCCTGCTCATTGATTGGAGAGGTAACATCCCGGTTCCGGATATCATCCGCTTCACAGCTGCCATCATCATTGAATGTAACGTAGCCCTGTAGAGGGACCTGCTCTGTGTGCAAGAGAAGGGGAGAACAAGCAAAGAAATTAGGATGCAAGTTACCAGGGAGGCTCTAGCAAGAAGAAGGGCAACCACTAGCAACCACTCGGGGATTTGAAAAGAATCCAAAGGACGGACTGTACTTTCAACCAGCAGGTCCCATTTAAATGGCGCACACACACAAAAAAACAAAACAAAACACACAAACAAAAAACTGAGAAACACATACACCTACAAACCCTCACACAAACACACACCAAATGTACTTATCTAGATGGTACAACTGAAAAGTCACAGGGAAACAGCCTTGTGGCAGAGATGCACCTTACTTACAGAGCTTTCAGCATTTCCTCCCCTCTTTACTCCTGGACTATCAAGGAGAAAAACCACCTGCTCAATAGGGCAAAGTGCAGACTGCACCCCGCCCCAGCCAGCTAAGCACATCCCGTAAAAGCAACCCTTTTGCATCTATGTTAATACACTGGTAGCAGCCTACTATGATATCAGAAGCTGGCAGTACTATTTTGGTACAGTCGCTATCCTTGGATAGCGTGTATCTGTGCTAAGAGAATTAGCCAAACATTACATACGCTTCTAAGCCCCACGTTCTTAGCTATTCTAGACAACAACGTAATGAACTTGAGTACCTGTGGTCATGGACACACAGCAAAACTCATACCATTGTATCTAGTGGTTTATGTCTAAACTAGGACCACCTTTCTCCTTGCCTGTTACACAGGTCTTAATCTCATTTTTAGTAGTGAGTATTTCAGGTGTCACTGAAGAAAAAACTGACAGGTCTAGGAACAGTGAGTTCCCTTTCACTATCAATGATATCTTGGCCTGTGTAACTGCTTACTCCATCATCAGCTTAGGAACTGCTCTCAAACTTTTAAATCTACCTCAGAAAAGGAACTTGGACCGTTTAAGAGTCAGGGCTAAGCAGTGACTAAGCTAACAGCAGCATTTGTTCCACTGATAAGTGAAGCACTCATCAATATCCAGCTCTGACAAGAAAGTTCAGATGTTTTATTTTTAAACCAGAGATTGTATAGCCCTGTAGGAGAGTGTTTTTGCTACCTTTTTCCTGTACAAGCCACACAGGAACCATCCCCGCCCTCCCCCCCCAAAAAAAGCACAGAAATAGCTGCAGAGTACTTAAGAGATCAAAAAGAACTGTTGGTTTAGATTTTAACTTTTCTCACCATAACGAGACTGCTTCTTTCCCCCGATTCCAACTGCTGTTATCTTAGCCAAAGCTTGGGGCCCCTCATGGATGCTGGGACCCTTGGTCCTACGAACAGGTCTCTGTCTCTGGGGAGCAGAACATGATTCATCTGAGGAACTGAGATCGTCATATTTTCCTGTGGTCAAAACAAAAACTGTTAGCGGCACGTTAATTCATTTATCTGCTTTATTTGCTACTAGTCCTGTAAAAACAAACAGACAGAGAGAAAAAAAAAAAAAAGGAAATGTTAAAAGAGAGGGTGAAACATAGGTTAACTAGGTCAGAAAGGGGTCAGCAGACCAAAATTGCCATGCTTGTTTCATTCTCAGAAGTCCTGCAACTTCCAGGGCAGATCAGCTAATACTACCCCTACACAAGTAATTACATGCTTTCAAAACAACAAGCACTTCTCTTCAGGCTCTCTCTAAAGATGCATGAGCCAAACCATTCTTCTGTTACCTGGACCCCTGCAGAAGACTTTGGGCACTGGGGCTGTATGCAAGTCTATCAGCCCCACAATCTTCATATGTCCATACTTCATGGCCAGGGTTCGTGCTGTAGCTCCCGTGTTATCTCTCACATCTGCTTTTACTCCCTATAGAAAAAGAAACACGTACACCATGTATATAGCAAGGGGAAGTATGTATAAAATTCAAGGGAGCCAAAGAATTGTCTTATTTCCTCTAAACCCATCAGAAATACAGGCTCATCTTTGATATACAGTTCAAGCTCCACTAACTAATCCCTTGCTGCTTTCCTGATTAGCTAGTGTCTCCAGTCCTGGAATGCCAATTTGCCCAGGTATTTTGCTTTTGTGCATTGCCACAGGGAACTAGTCCATTTTATCCAAAATATGTTTTTGCCTTGCTGCTTCCTTCTGGAAATAAGCTGGACCAATTAAATGGGATATTAAAAAGGCGCTATTTAACCTCAAGAGACATGAGCGTCCATAAGCTTTAGGACAGAGGGCACAAGATGCCCACTAGCAAGAGCACACAAGCCTATAAACACAACACAGGGGTAACTGCATTAGTTGTTTACCAATTTAGTCATTATTTAGTCAACTCTGGACAGTTAGATCTCACTTCTATTCATGCAAAGCCAGTGTACAATCAGGGCACTAGCCTTCTGAAAATACGCTTCCAGAGCAATTCTGGAAGCTTGGGTCTTCAGAGGTGACTCATCAAGAACTAAACATAACACTAAGAAATCCGGCATCAAACACCCAGTTTTTCCCTCGCTGAGGCCTGGAATCACAGATTTTCAGCTTTACAGAGAACCGCCAGACACTTACATGATTGAGAAGATACTGAACAATTATCTCATGGCCAGCAGCAGCTGCTTCCATCAGAGGAGTATATCCATACACAGGCTCCCTAGAGAGAGACAGAGAGAAAGAACACATCCACATGGGCTGGAATCAAAGAGGATGCATACTTGAAATATTACAGACATGTTTTGGAGATGAATTCCTCCTTACTTGCAGTTGGCATTTGCCCCATTATCCAGTAAGAACTTCACCATCTGCTGATGTCCAGCACTGGTACAGTGAAATAAGGCTGTCCAGCCATGAATATCCTTCATCTCCAGCTCTGCGCCTTGCTTCAAGAGAACAGAGAATGTTCTTTACTGCATCCCTTCTGTGCTGTGATACCAAGAAAGTTTAAATCCCTGTCAGGAAGCTGAACTCACAACAGAGCAAAAACTGTAGCTTGGTCATAAGTGATGGAGAACCCTACTCTTTGTAGATGTAAACCATGTAGTGGTGGCTTTACCTATTTATTACTGGATACGCACCTGCAGAAGGAAATAAGCAACACTTTCATTTCCACAGCTGGAGGCCAGCATGAGCGGTGTCTGCCCTTCTGGTGTTGGGATGTTCACATTCACTCCTGCTTCCAGCAGCAGATGCACAATGGTGTCATGACCAATGTAGGAGGCATACATCAGTGGCGTCCAGCCACCACAGTTCCTCTTATTTAAATCCAGTTCTCCACTAAATAACAAAGAAAAGAATTCCGCTGAAGCACTGGCCTGGAGCTGTAGATCACAGTAGGTTCCTGTACCCTCTTGCTACCATCACTGCACTGAAAGGTTAAAAAAATTCTAGCACCGAAGTCTTGTCCACATGGGAATTCGTATCAGCTCTAGAACAATTTCACCCAATAACTGAGGTGATAATTTTCACCAGAAGACCTGTCCTTTCCAACCTTGTGCCCAACATTGTGCCCAAAAACACTGCAGAAGTTCCAATGATGTGCCCTTGTCCCAGTGTTAGACAAGACTGGAACGACAGCCAGCGAGAAAACATGAGTGGAATTAAATAAGAATAGACCTGCACCCTCTCCAACCCTCCTTACCATTGAATACACTCCTGTACCACTTCATATTGGCCGATGGAGGAGGCTGTATGCAAGTCCAAGGGAACATCCAGTTCCTCTCGACAGATCATCTGACCGACCCCATGCCACATAGAAAGGCTGCGGCTCAGCAGCTCCGACTCACTGGCTTCATCGCTCAGCTCCGACATCCTGCCCAGAGCAACCAAAGCAAAGCGGAACTTTTAGTTGGCTGATCTCACTTCTCTGTTTAACATAGCATCACCCATGGGCTCTACAGCTTCAAGATGCTGCGGGCTTGGAAAGTGAGGTCACCTCTGAGGTATGAGATGTCAAACACCTACCTTTGCCTTAATCCCTTCCTTAGCTTGCTGTAGCCTGGAGCAGTAAGACTTGCCGAGCAGCTTTGCTGGCAATTTGCTGCAGCGGACCCTGGAATTTGTATACACTAGAAAAATAAAAAACAGTAATACTAAGAAATCATCTTTCAAACCTGATTTTAAGACTTCAGAAGCATTTCTTTCTTCCCCCTGCTAACCAAAATATGCCGAAGGCAACTTTTGAAAGCCTTTGTCAAGAAACGACGTTAAACTCTTAAAGTGCTGACAGCATGCTTCGTATTATACTAAAGGACATAATTCCTGGCCTGTATGGTTTATAATTCAGAGAGAATTAAGAATTCATGCATCAGGAAAATACCAGAGACATCTGTCTTATGCTGCAGAATAGCCCTGCTTAAATTACTACCTGCTCATTAATAATAACAGCTATCAACTGCTATCAAAAGGAGTTAATATCATCTGCAGAGAGTGAACACTTCATTATGTCATCAGGCTGTCAGTAGGTTATTTTTACTGTTTATTGTTTCAGCATTTTAGAAGCAGCCTAGCAGTCCTGTCTCTGTGAGTCTTGGAAATGGCTGAAACACACTTTGATGTGCAACACACCTGCCCCTCCATTATCTGAGTGTGTCCACTGTATTGCAGACAGTAACTTAATTACAAAGCCAGCACAGTTTCATGACTGTCTGAAAGGTTTATTTTCCATCCTTAGCCTTGGGGAGCAATTGCGTATTAATCACTTTAACCACTCACAGGAGAACGTTCTTGTTTGGCACTTCATAAAAGCTGTTTGACACAGCTGCATCTATCACTTGATCTCTTCAGCTGCAGTTTCAGGCTACATCCAAGTCAATCGAATGGGGAGTGCCTTACCTGCCCTGTATTCTCGCCACCTCCCATGCACCACTTCTGGAGTTTGCCTGATCCCACCACATGTTATGTTGGGCAGCTAAGCCAGCAAAACCTATTCTTTTTTTCCTGATAATTTCTTGCCAGTTTATCTCCTCAGACCGATTCTTTGCAGGGTCATGTAAATGCCAAATTTGGCGTCAGTGAAGAATAAAGGAGAAAAGGAGCATGTTTTTTTCCCCCACCAGCAGTTGCTCTTTAGATTGCCTCAGCCATAACATTTCAAGACTATCCTTGGATTTTCTAAAGAATTCCGAGCCCTTTTCTTGCAATCACCAGCCCCTTTTCTTACAAAAGGAGAAAAAGGCCTTCAACTCCCACACCCTTCACTCCCCAATTGGATCTTTTCTCTCATGAATTTGCCTTTTTTCCCCTCCTTCTTCCGAAGTTTGTTCAGATTAAAAAAGCATCATCCGTGCTACCTAATAAAGGTGTGCTAGTTAATAAATGATTCATTTTTAAAGCATATCTGCAGAGGCACATGTTTTACACAATAATAGCTATTTCTATTACACTTGCAACACAAAGGCAAGAATATACAGGACTGAATACAAATAAAAGACAGGCCACATCCTGAACGCTTCACAATCAAAATACAAAGAGATATAAATGTGTATAAGTGGATGGCAGGGGAAAAAGGTAGGAGTATTTCTTACTGCAACAGATTAAAGCTACCATTGGAAGGCAAAAAGTCATGTTCACGCTTAAAGGAGGTAAAAGCCATGACAACTTGGAGAAGCCAATTCAGATGAAAATGAAGCTCCCTGTATTCTCTCCATACCTTCTTCTAAAATGAATGTTAACTGTAAAAACTACAGATGCTTGGTCTCTACCAGGATGTTGACAATATTGACACACAAAAAAAGATTATGTTTAAGACCAAAACATTCAAGACTCAGCCTCCTTCCTACTGTCTCCACCATGCTCTAGCTGGCTACATCATCTTTTACTATGAGATTTCACCCTGGCATACTAAGCTGGAGCATGATGCCAGCTGCACACGCCCCGACGAAAATATGGAGGACAACCAGGCAGAATCCAGAGAACAATAAAAACAATCATAGCCCTAAAGACTATGACATACTACGCCTATCAGGATTGTCTGGACTAAAGAAGAGAAGCCGGGAGAGGGCATGTGGTAACAGCCTTCAAATTCAGAAAAGGCTGCTGCAGACAGGAAGAGGAAAGAAGTAATTTGTTCCTTGTGCCCATGATGAATACGACAAGATGCTATAAGTTTAAACTGTAGTAAGGAAGATTTTGGTTAAAGACTACAGAAATTATTCTGAAAGTAAACCAACAGTACCAGAACACCCCTGGAATAGGTACAGGCTGTCCTTGCTTTGGGGCTAAGTAATTAAGTTTGACATTCCTTTGAGAACTTCCTTAGCCCTGTAAGTCTGGTTATTAATCAGTTATACTTAACATACCAACACCTAGCTTATCACCATGGTTAGAGCTGTACTATGCTGAGACTCAGTGCAGATCACAAACAATAGCGTGTTTTGGATTCAGAGAGCTTGGTTGTCAAAGCAGACAAGGTAACCAGAAAGTAGGGAAAGGGAAGTACATGACAATTCATTATGAAAATTGCACTAAACAGCACCTTAGTATCCCCTTTTTGGAGGATAAGGCTAGGAAGGAGTAAGTGACAGTAGATGGAAAGAGAGGTAGAAAAAACAATACTAAAGGAAGCAGGAGGCAATTTGAGAAGAAACTAGGGCAAACAACCTCCATCACAGAACAAAGTCCAACACTGCATATTAATCACTTGCCCATCAGTCACCATTAAGCTGCACTGACTCTGCTAAATTCACTCCCAAGCTCTTCCCCAAGCATAGGTAATGAGGAAACAGCCAAACAGGCCCTGCTGTGGCAAGAAATACCTCCCCAAGAAAGCACAAGTCTGGACACTGCTGGAGTTTCCAAATGAACCACAGAGCTGATCACATACTTCACTTCTGCATCAGCCTTTACCATCTCCACTAAACTCAGCTGGAAGCTATCAAAAACAAGAAGCCTTGTCACACCCTTGCAAAGGTTCAAACAGCTCAGCTGTAACTAGCTCAGCCTCCACACCCAGCACTCCCAGAGCTGTGACATCTCATATCCAGACCGCTGTTTTCTGCTGACTGACCGGAGGCAGGTACACACACTACATTTATGGGAACTGCATTGGATTTCATGGGACTGATGATACCACGACCTAAGTAGGTGTGAGAAAAGAAGTTTTCTCCCAGCATGAGTGGTGGCTGAGGACCCAGCATGCCTGTGTTCAATCCTATGCGTGCCTGCAGACAAGTCCCAGGGCTGCTCTGCTCCTCGCCTGCAACACAGGCGTGACGCTCACAGAGCTGTTAACACAAACACTAAACCCCGAAAACAACAAAACAGAGTTGTCTGGCAGAGCCAGGTAAAAGAGGAATTGAAAGCACTTCAACAGCCACGCTAGGAAGCACGTTTCCTTCGGGGCGGCCGAAGAGGGACAAGCTCGGGTGCAGCCTTCAGGCCGCGGCTGCGGGGGGGAGGCAGGCAGAAGCCTCCGCCCGCGCGGCCCAGCGGCTCCCGAGCGCGTCAGCCCGCCCGCCCGCCTCCCCCGGGGCCCTGCCGGAGCGCTGCGGCGGGGCAGGCCGGGCGCCGCGGAGCCGGCCCGGCCCGCGGAGGGGCCTCCCCGTGGCCGACCGCGAGCGCCCGGCCCGGCCCGGCCCGGCCCACACCGCCGCCTCCGCCGCTCCTCACCTGCTCGCCCGGTGGGCTCCGCTCCCGGAAGCCGCCCCGCCCGCGCGGAGGATGCCGGGAGCCCGTAACCCCTAGAGACACGAAACCACAAGCCCCAAGAGCCTTCGCGGCGGAGGCGCTGCTCCGCCCACTGCCGCGCCTCGCCAATAGCAGGCGGCGCTTTCCGACGGCGGAGCGGCGGCTGGCCAGGGAGAGGCGGGCCCCGCGCAACGGCGGGCGGTCCTGGCAGAGCGCACGGCCCCCGGGAGGCGCTGAGGCAGGGGAAAAAGAGTTTCAAAAACGGCACCGAGGGGCATGAGGCAGAGGTATAGACGCTTTATAACCCTGTTCTCTTTGGGTTGCCCGTTCCGTTTTCTCGTCTCACATAAGTTACGGCGATTTGGTTCAGCTAGCTGCCAGGACCCCGGGCCAGGGGCGGGGCCGGGAGCGGCGCCGGCGCTGGGCCTCGGAGGCGCCCGGGCGGTGCTGTGAGTGAGGGGAAGGGGCGGCGCGGCGCGGGGCGGCGGGCGGGCGCCGGTGGCGGCCCGCGGCGGGGCACGGCGCCGGGTCGCGGGGGGAGGGCTGGCGGGCCGGCCTGGCGGGGCGCGAGCGCCCGCAGCCGTTGGCGGCGTTGCCGTGGCGACGGGGAGGCCGAGGGGCGGAGCTGCGCGTGCGCAGCCGCCCCGCCATCTTGAGGGCCCTTCGGTAGCGTCGCTGCGCTGCCCCGCGCTCCTTCTCGTCCTGGGGTCCCGACAGCGGTGGCAGCGTTAGAGCTGTCTGACATAAGGCTGTTCGCACTTTGCTTAACACACGGTACTGCCTGCTCTTGGAGAAGAGGTATTGGGTTAGATGAATGATGTCAGGTCCGGTATAGCATCCTGAATTTGGGCATCCCGGCCCTTACCTTGGGAGACTGGCCTTGCTTCTCCCGGTGGCAGGGGAAGCCACAGTAAGTGGTTGGTTTTCCGTGGAAATCCTGTTCCTTTCAGCAAACTTCTATGTGAGCATATTTCAGTCTTGGTGATTCCCCCCCCACACCCCGCGAGCATTATGTAAATCAGATTCCAGCATTACCTCATGTGAAAAAAAAACTGTAGGCTGTAGGTGGATGGCACTGGAAGCGTTTGCTTTGTGAAGCGGGACTTTGTGAGTTGTGAACTTCCCAGGGCATAAGATGAGTTTCCCTTTATACGGAGAGGTATGTTGTCAATCCATGCCAATGCACGTCATAATGATATTGTAATGATATGAATAATCAACTCAGTTCTGAACCACATAGTCATAAATCTCTTAGCCTTTCTTACCAAATGGAACTGATTTACTCCCACTTCTGATTTCCCCAGGGAACCATGCAATTGTAGCACAGAAATTCGAAAAGCAAAGGTCTTCCATTAGGTTTAATTATCTAACAAGCACAGTGGTAGCCCCTACTGTGTTTTCTTGACTCCTCTTGTACATCAGCGAAAACATGAGGAAGGCATTCACTCTATAAAGAGTTTGAGAGGTCAAAATCCAAGAGCATGGCGACTGGAAATTATTTTTATGCAAATCCAGTGATAAAAAGCAGTTGTAAATCATTTTATCAGTCTTTGAATAGTGGAGGGGGAGGGAACATGAGGAGAAATGGGAAAGCGAGTTAAAGACCAAATGAGAGCAGAGGTGTCATGCCTCCTCTTTGCCTCTTGACGTGGGCAGTGAGAATGTGCTTTTCTGAGAGCACAATTACAAATCAGCCCAGTCAAGATCTGCTTTATAAATGAGGGGTTAAAATGACCCCTGGATGGCCCCGTTTATGTATGTATATGGTGAGTAGGGCAAAAAGCTCTCGGCCTTGTGGAACTCAGGTGGGAAGGAAAGGCTCCAGGAATGCAGATGTTATCATTCATTGCTGGGAGTGAAAACCCTGTGAGTGTTGAGAATTATGTTGACCCTGAATACACATGCTTTGTTCTTCCTTTGTAATGATGTTATCATTTGTTTTCTCTCGTGATGTGTACCAAGCTCATCTTTCATTTGATTGAAGGGAAGCTGTTCAAATGGCCTCAGAAAGGCAAAGTGAAGATACAGAGTGTCCACCTGAGCCTCTTACAGCTCCTGTTCAGAGTAACAGAGCGTTTCAGTGGGGAGCCATTCTCGCTGCAGTGAAAGATCAGCTCCCATCTCTGGACTCTGACACTTCCACAGTAAGCACGGGAACCCACTGTTCTTTCACAGTTTTTTAGAAAAATCTCTCAAAAGCAAGAGAAGGTCACTTCCTTAGCCAGGCATTTCTGAGTAGCTAGCATGGTGTCCTTGATGGACTGCTTTTTTGTTCTGAGTACTGTTGTAGTGTGTGTTCATTAATCATCAGCCTTCTGCATTAGCTCTAATGGTCAGGATGTAATTGCCACCTCACTTCACTGCATTCTTTGGAACCTAAAAATGGCACTGATTTTCCCAGATACTAAGTAGTCTCAAAGTGGGAAGATGGTGGTAGTGGGCATCTCACAGAATGAGCCTACATGTCGTCTTTGTTTGCTCAGCAAAGAGTACAGTATGAAAGAAACTTACAGCTGTGTTAAAATGAAATCTATTCTGATTTTATCCTTGACAATGTTATTCAAAAAGCGTACTGGCCAGGCAGTAGGCCTGTCAGTATGTTTTCCTATGTGTGATGCTTGCAGGGAAGTCATATTTCTGAAGACTTTGTGGTCGTCTGGAAGAAGGAGTTGGCAGATACTTAAATCCTGGATTCTGTTTTCTTCGTTGCCTGTAATTCTTAGCAAGCTATGTTGCCTTTCTATGCTTCAATTCTACGTGTAAAGGAGGATAATGCCACTTACCTTTTTAATATAAAGTGTGAGATTGATGAGTATTGTGCAGTATTCTTCACTGTTACAGGTTTTTTACCTGCTGTGTCTCAATGTCTGGGACTGACTGCTTATTGGCCACTTGATAACTTGGAAGTTCTCTGCTCACAGGACAGCAATAATTTGGTGGCAGTAATACAAGTGTATACCTCGCTAGTCTGAGATGCTAGCTCTCGTAGTGGCTTTCCTGAGGTGATCGTGTGTCTCAGGATTTGACTGAGTATTAGTGGCGTTCTGTCCAGATCAGAATATTCTCTTAGTTTTCAAACCTGTATTTCTAGAAGGAAAATGTTTCTGAACGCTTAAGGGAAATATTTTTTCCTAACTTAGTGTGCCTCTTCATCATACAAAGGGAGTCCTGTGAGCAGTGACGGGGCTGGAAGTGTCTCCATGGGGTATTAAGCACCTATTATTAGTCAGTCATCAGAAGCAGCGTGATCTAGTGGGTAAAGAGTTGATATGGGTTCCATGACTTGATATCTGTTCCTGGCTTTATCACTAACCTATTGGACAAATCATATTGCCTCACTCTTTCTCAGTTCCCTTCTGCCTACGTTCTGTTTTAGTTATTTAAAGCAAGCATTGCATTTTAATGTGTGTCTGTACAGTACACATTAAGGCCCTAGACTCAGGAATGAGTTCTAGGCGTTTTTGTTGCATAAGTGTACAGTAATGTCATGACAGAAGGATAGCTTTGTGCTTTGGTGCCAAGTACCAATCTCTAAACTGTAAATCACGTTGAACATTTTTTTACTTCTATAAATGATCTCCAGATTTTCTTTGTTTCTGTTATATATTGAGCACATTTCCTGCTGGAGGAACTGAGGCAATCTGTTTGGCACTTACATGCTGCCCTTAATTTGCATTCAAAAGATCTGATTGTATAATCCCTCTCCTGCTTGATATAAAACAGTAGCCTGCTGAGACTGTGGTTTCAGTGCTGCACCTTTGCCTGAGTGGTTTCTGCTCATGTCAAGATATATTTATGCATCTGAGTTCTCTAATCTCAATGGGCTGCGGTCCTATATTCAGAAACGGCAATGACAAACAGTACTTTATGCCCAAAGGGTACTTTGGTCACCCTCATATGCATCTTATTAAGAGGAAAGCAGTTCTACTGCAGTTTCTTCCATGGTGAGTAAAACTAATCACACCAAACAATGAGAATTCTCCACAGTGCCAGTTGCTGAAAGTGTCACGTTGCAAAACAAAGGGACAAACAGGAAACCTGGGTCCTGACTGTCTGCTGAGGAGGTGCTTAATCTCACTTTGGTGTCTATGCATAAAGATTCATGTCAATCATGTATCTTAATGTTCAGGAAAGAGATTTTCAATTCTATTTAAACTCTGTCCAACCAAGTGTGGATACTGCTTTGCGTTCTGAATAGTGAATGAGGCAGTGTAGTCTGTTAAATTGGCAGGTGCATGGGATCATTTGGGAGTTAGAGGACTTGCCCACTCTTGTCCTTATTTAGCACAGGGGGATGTTAGTCATCAATCTCCATGGTAACTCAATGTTTTCTGTAGCTTTTACTAAGGTAGCTTGCTCAAATGCTAGGCCGCTGTAATGACAGCCTAGGTTGCTGAATCAGACTGTCTAGTGAAGATGTGACTGAAGAGAAAATTCTTGTCTCTGAACTTTAGTGAAGTGGTAAAAAGATGAAATTTGTCACTACAAAACAGATATTTGGCTGGAGGTTAGAGTCTCCCATTTAATTTCTCTTTTTTGTTGTCAGTCTGATTGTGAGAGCGATGGGGAGCTTTTCATCTTCCAGCGAGAACATCCAAACTTAATTCCTGACCTGTCAGAAGAACTGATGGATTTTTCCTGGGAAGACTCAAATATGCAGGTTGTTGACTATTCTGTGCACACTGTACTACCGTTAAACCCCCTCCCCACTCTTTTGTTTGTCTGCGATGTGGGTAGTTACTTTTATTGAACCTATTTGACTGAGTTGTGTCATGTAAGAGCATAGTCCCCAGTACTACTTTCTTTCTCTTTATATAGCTCCTCTTGTAAGCTCTCTCTGCTGTGGAGATTTAGGCCTTTTTTCCTTTGTCTCCTCTTCCTGAAGTTTCTATTATTGTCCTTCTACTCTTTTGTCAAGACCTATGACACTCCTTAGTTCCTAACGTTATGGATCTCCTCTCTTCCTCTCTAAAATCCTAACCTTCACTTTACTCATGGTCCTGTCTCTCAAGAAATCTTTCAGCCTCTTCTAAATCTAACAAAACATATTTTGAATAATGTACCTATTGAAGATGAGGAAGGTACTGGTTGTTGTGTAATAGCAGGTGCCCAGGGTGAAACAGAGAGCAAACTACTAGTCAGAAAGAGCATCCAAATATTTATGGGTTGATGATAACACTGAATTGTTAAGGAAGAAGATGCTGCTCGCTGAGTCTGTGGACCTTTCTGTAATAAACTCGGTGCCTGCAGCTCAGTTGCTGAACATTCATACCCTCAGGATGAGGGCTCTGTGAAGCCACTAAGCATCCATGCGTTAACAGTAATGCTCTGTAACGGCTTCTAAACTTTTCAGTGGTTGCTATAGTTTCAACCACCACTTTATGTATCTAGAAAACGTAGAAGTAGGACATGTGGAGGACTAATGGAGGACAAAGAGGACTAGTATGAATTTAGTCCCTTGTACAGCTGTTCTGAGATAAAATGATTACATTATATCTGCAGTGATGAAGACTAGTCATCACAGGAAGCTGGAAGATAAGCCAGCTGACTCTGTTATTTCATCATGGGAAGACTAACTTCCTGGGCTGCTTTTCCCATTCGTTTATCTTGGTGTAAGACATCACGTTATGACCAGACGTAAGGCAAATTAACTTCAAGGGCATTTAGCGTTTTCTGAAGTTAGAGACTTTGCAAAGTAAACAGTCTTACTGTTTTCTGTGACAAAGCATGCTGTGTGCTGCTACCAGATGGTGTCTGATTTGGAATTGCTGTCTGCCAATCACTTTGTTTTGGCTTATTGTCCACTTCTGTAGCTTAGTAAGAAGATGTGATTTTTTTGCATGTGTATTTGCTCTACCTGTAGCAAATACAGGAAACAGCAAGACATCCATGGGAGGTCTGGAATGAAAACCTGGAAAGTTTTGGCTTGCAGAAAGAAACAGATGGTGTCCAAGTCATTGCAAAAAAACATATGCAAGTGATTAAAGATGAGACTTCCAGTCTTGCCAGCCATACTGAAGAAATTCCAGGCCAAAAGGGAACGGTTCTTGAAGGATCTTTTGCAGATTCCACAGACCATCTTGAGGAGAAAGAACTGAGCAAGAGACAAGCTGGGGAAACAGGGGAATTTTGGCTTAATACAGCGTTGTCTATGGAAGATCCAGGCAGTGAAAAAGAGAGAAGAAAACTGATAGAGACAAAAATACTCTCTAAAATATTTCTGGAGCCATCACCAGGCCACCCAGAGCTGAAAGTGAAGCCACCCTTGGAGGGCATTAGCAGCGTTCTAGAACGAATCACTAAGGAGCAAACTTCCTCAGCTGAACATCCTCAAGAACTAACCCATTTGTCGTTGCCGGTAAGTGGGCCAAACAAATGGTTTCAAGGGGTGATGTTCATGTGTAGGGCGGACAGTGTATTGCATACAGAATTGCACTAAAATAAAGAACCAAAATGCTGAATTCTGCACATACCACAGCATTCTTTGTTGCATTTATTGCTGTCATGAACTGGGGTTTTGTTGGGTCGGATGCTGTACAAACACAGAACCAAAAATACCTGATCTTTGTTCCATAGAGCTGTCGTAGAAAGTTCGTAATAGTAGCGAAAGCCATTGATCAGCAGCATGGTAGTGTTCATATTCGGGAAAGCCAACCACAAAGTCTGTCCCTGGGAAGATGTGAATGGTTTCTGTTCACAGTAAGACTTTTCATTAAAACTATGAGGTTTCTGGCTTTCTTGCACCTTGACTTTTCTTCTGTGGTACTGCACTAATGCTAGAGGTGAGAAGAAATGTTCTGAAATCCAATACTTAAGTGTCTCTTCTTGAACCTCTTCCACCTAAGCCAAGTGCTTAGATTCATGAGCTGACCAGTTCACGTGCACTCGACTGGCACATAGTCCCAGCATTGACACGATTGTTCGCGACAATATTTATTTAGTTCCTACGTTGATTTTAAAAAATCATTTAGACTTAGTCAGCAAGAAGCATGAGAACATGATATTTTTGATTAAAGCCTTCCATGGAGTCAAATTACAGATGTCTCATTTCCTCTTTCATCTGTACTCCCAGAAAAATTTCCTTTTTGGAGTTAGAGCCGTTACAGTTTAGGCACAAAATACAGGCGCCTGCCTGTGTTGTGAATTATGCTGCATTGCTTAATCATGTAATTATTGGAGGAGATCTTTCTCAGGTGTTTAATTCCTACTTCACCTAGCATAAGTCACTTGCTCTAGTAATACTAGAGGTATGGTTCTCCTTTCAGTACGTATTTGATAACATTGACTTCAGTGGACTTAAATTTGATGTTTCTGGGTGAGTGCTAAGACCAGGCTCAGTGTGTTGTATCTTTGTGCAAGCGAGGATAAAACTGGATCGTATGTGTACACGGGGCATGTGTTTAGATTTGAAAACTAGTTGTTATGGCCCAGCTGAGACAGATGACTCAATTTATGTCTAACTTTAAAGATATTAAAACTCATATATGTAATTTCTTGTTTATTCTAACCATATTTAAGACTAATTGTTAAGATTTAAGACTCATTTAAAACTGATTTTTTTCTTTCTCAAAGTATATTTTCAAGTTCCTTTCTCTGCTAGGAGCTGAATCCTGCAGATCTTCGTTTATTTTTCTTGGGGACCCGGTACAGTACCTTACAATATGCTGATTTCTGTGAATAAGGTTTCAGAGGATAGAGACTTAGTAATGCAGCAGGTTACGTGACGGTTTGATTTTTTTATTACAATGATTTATATTAAATTATTAAGCACAATTTTTAAAAATAAGCTAAGGACTGATTGCATTATAATTAAAGCAAATGCACACATTGTGTTTCCCTTCAGGTTGTTTGCTCACAGCTGCCTTTTGTCAAACAGCACCTGTACTGAACTGTGATGTGTTTCTCGGGGTAGTAAGCTCAGTTGTCTGTCACTCTTCACCCTTTCCAGACCAATACATCTAAATGATATTGCTGAACCAAGATTAGTTTCATGTCAGCGTAAGAGGCTTGTGGCTATCATCAGGCTTTTATCTTTCGTCACCTGCAGACTGTAATATCAGAATAGACCTAATCGTGGTTCAGTTACCCATGGAGATCTATTGGTCTGGAAAGAGTGAACATCATCTCTTAGGTGAGAGTGACAGACAATGAAGTTTTTTACAAGGTGAAACTGTTTCGAGGCTGGTGCTGCTTTTCTGAAAGGCTTGAATGATCGTATAAAATGCATGGTTTTGTTGTAGTTGTGACATAATTATATGTCATAACTGATAGCCAACTTCCTTTTTAAAAAATCGTAAGTATTTTTAAGTAATCTCTATTCTGGTGATGGTATTTCACAGATTAGATGCAGACATTTGTAATGAAAAATGACATTTCAAATAATATTCAGCAGGGGAAAGCAATCAGTGTTTTAAATGCTTGTGGATCTCGGTGTCATCACAGATAGACTGGTTCTCATACCTAAATTAGCAGCATGCCGTGTGAGCATACCCTCAGCCAGTGTGTGCATGGCTAAGTATTCAAACTAACAGCATTGTTGAGATCATCCCATCTTCTCATTTTGGGTAAACAGTTGTGAGAACACAGCTATTGTTGACTGTGCTTAAAGGAGCAGGAATAAGCCCTGGTCAGGAGTTGGAGGAGGAAGAAAAGGTTGTGGGCCTCATCTCAAAAAGTATTGAGAAGCCGAAAGGCCTTCCCATGTCAGCGAGAGCAAGAAGTGCTCAGCACTTTCCAGCTTCAAAATCTGTGTGTTTGGTACAAGTATCAGGCCATCTTTTCATCCGTTGTCCTGTCTCCATTAGTTATTGTAGTCTATTTCAGAGTGCTGAAGAGGCCTCAGCAGAAATGGATGAGGCAGCTGGATAGATGCAGTACCCAAGGAGATGGTGTAAATGCTTCCCTTTCATTACAGCATTTCTCAGTGTAACTTTTTAACATCGCAAAATGGCAGCGTTAATGGGGCCCTCATCTTTCCTGGAGATAATGAAAGGGTAAGGAAAGGTAGTTGGAGATATGGAGGGAGAGAAATAAGATATGGGTATTTTTGATACTGCTAGTGGGTTTGAGGGAAGAGGAGGAGCACTTGCTGTTATAAAGAAATTTCAGCATGTGAATAGATGCGTTAAGACTGAGCGTTATGGAGAATAGGCTATGCTCCAGCTGATGGAGAGAAGGGTCAGATGGGGCTTATGTTTCTCTTTTTAAGGCACTGCCAGTTCAGTCCGTTTTAGAAGCATCTGTTGAGGCTTTGCATTTTCTCCAAGCGTGGCAAGAGACAGTTGGCATTTGAACATCAGTTAGATCCTTCATTGAGTTCTGTTAGAAATTGTGCTGCACTTACCCTGCCAGATGTGCAGAGCCGTGACAGTAACACGAGGCAGGCAATGTTCAAACAGTAAATATCCTTTTGTTAGTCGTGTTCAACTGTGTAGGCTCACGCTGAAGCAACTGTGTCTACAGTGGTGCACTGGTTCATTTACTGGCAAGTGATGGCAGCATAGTACTGGGATAAATAGGAGAAACTTCCAGATGTTATCCAGGTGCTTATGTGTGGCAGAGGAATCTAATGGAGTGACCACGTGGACTGTGATTCAAAGGGACTTTTATGCCGTAGCAGCCTTTTGGGGGTGAGTTTTCCATCCCTGTTTGATGGTCTTCTTTCAGGATATTGAGAAATGGGATCTAGACAAGATTCTTGAGGAGCTGGAGCAGCAGAAGGATAATCACACTCACTCAGAGGAAGTTGCTTTCTCTTCAGCAGATCATGGTAACACTGCAAAACTAATACTACCTTTGCTGAAAATGTGTAAAAATCAGCTTCATGGTTTTTTATTAAGTCATTCCCTGCAGCATACATAGTTGTGCTTTGATTGCCTGTTCAAAACATCCCTTTTAACTAAATAGCTCCCCTCAAGAATTTGTTGTGCTGCTTGAGCTTGAAAGCAGTGCTTTCTGGCCTGTCATGGTCTGAGAGGGAATCAGGGACAAGACAAATGAGGGTTTGAAGTGAGTTTAGTCACAGCCAGATGGCAATAAGATCTTTATCACTCCCCTTCTTCTGACAAACTATAGAGAAAGTGACAACGGGAAAAGGGGCGTATGGGGTGATGCCATGGCAGAAAGATCATAACTGATCTTTTTTCTTTTGTTCTTCCATAGAGACCTTGAGGGGTAGGTCTGAAAATCAGCTCATGGAAAAGCTAGAAGAGCTGTGTGCCAGGCAGTCCAGGACGTTATCTCCACACTGCAAGTGGCCATCAGCCAAGCTCTGTTCCTCCCAAGAACAGCAAGAGAATAAGAAGTAGGTCCTCTTCTCTAATTGTCACATACACTGGGTAATCATTAGGGCAATGGGAATGCCTGGAAACTCACGGTGTCTCATAGGTCCTTTTCTCTGTAGACTTTGCAGAAAGTTGATATCGTAGTTGGAATGTTTTACAGTGACATTAAAGGAGAAAAGTAAGGGTCAGTCATTCATGTTGTATGTTTGATGATAAAGAGTATACTGCCACTTTACCGTTCTCCATCAAACACCACAGCTTTGTCTAGATCTTGTAGGACATTTTTTTAGCACTGCATTCTCCATGTTCTGGCAATGCGCTGTATGCACAGAGAGCTTACAGGGGTGGAGAACGAGGTTGAACAAATAAATGAGCGAGATGATAAGTGGCCGTATTTTTGTTATTCAGAGTGCATGTAAGGTTTGCAATTTCTCTTATTGGTCCTTCGATTTAGCTTAAATATACTGAGTAATTTTCTATAGGTGTCAATGTAGATGTCAGTGCCTCTCGGGGAGGGCTCTGTGTGAAGGAAGAGACCTCCAGACAGTTCAGAGAGAACAACATTGATGGCAGTGTGGAGTGAAACAATAGTGAAAGAAGCCAGTAAAGTGGAAGATGAAAGAGGATGTCATCAGCAGAGCAGAGGGAGCTAAGAAGATGTTTGCACTAAGTATAGTCTGAAGGATAGGATAAAATTACCAAAGAAGGCAGAGAGGAAAAAGGGACTCGGGGCTCTTTCAAAACTTGTATACCCTTTGGTAAAGCAACTGTCTGCCTTCCTGTGTTCTACAGTGTAATTTGACAATATGACACGCTTGTCAGTTTTTAAGAACTAAAAATAGATCATAGGCGGCATGAGGAGGGGTATTCCTAGGGGGAAACTGAATCTTTGTGTTCAGCTCTGAAAGTTGGTGGTCAGTAGACAGAAGCTGAGTTTGAATCTATGCCTTAGCCAAACACACAGTTCCTTTCTCAATCCAATTTTGATCATAACCCATGTCCTGCTGGACTTCTTGTCTGGATAAAGAGGAGGACATGCTGAAACAGTGTTTTCTGTACTCAGGGATGTTGCCTTCCTGTCGTCTTCACCAAATTCTCTAAGGATGGACGGGATGAGATTACAATACCCACCAGAGCCTCTAACAGTATACATTGATTTAAGAGATACTGAACCACAGAAGTCAGTATCATTCCCTGATGAGAAACAAAGGTAAATTTTGGCTTTACTGTTAATAAGTGAGCTACAAAAAGTGGGAAATTAAAAGTTATGCTTCACTATGAGATGCAAAGAGAAGGTTTCAAAGTTTTCTCTACTTGTCCACATCTCTGTGACCTTAAGAGGAAGGCATAGCCCCTAGTTGAGCGTGGAAGAATTCTCAAGAGAGAATAACCTGCCTCAGAACAAGCAGAGGTACAGGCAGCATAGAAAGGGCATGCAAGTCCTCCAGGGAAATAACATTTAGAAAGTTTTCTATCCCTGAAGGAGTGAGCAGTGACTGCAAAGCAATGCTTGTAGTTGCCTGTTGGAGTTGGACTAGTATTCTGACAGCACTGTGTAAAAATGGAAGTCCTTCACTACATTCCTGGGCAAGCAACTGTTGGTGCTGGTTTCTCAGTCTCCTGTGAGATAGGAGGGCCCTATAGTCAGTTCTGGGATGCCAGATTCTTCTCAAAGTCTGCTACAGATTCTGGCAAACATGTCCTTGTAGAGCTAATGGAGTCTGAGGTAGCTGTTTGTTCCCTTTTCAGAATGCGTGCTTGCTATGGAAAGGGTTTGAAGAAAGCAATCACTGGAAAAAAAAATTGTAGATAATAAACAGCTTTAAACACCTTCAGCTAACACATTGTGGTTCAAAGGTGTTGCTTGAATATTTTTTGCTGGAGTGATAGTATGAGTACCCGTCCATAAGACCTAGAGATCTTCCCTGAAAGGGTCTTTCCTTTTTTTCCTAATGTTTTTAAATTTGCATCCTAGAAATGACTAACAAGCCAAATCCAGTGTGAACAGAGTTCACTAATACTCTGGTGTCTCATTTGTTTCATAGTGGAAGTGACAGCTCCACTGAAGAAGAAGAAACTATTACAACTAAGGACCAAGCAGAAAGGATAATGTAAGATTCTTTACCAGAACCCCAGTTCAAATGACATAAATGTCCATTTTTTCTTGAAATTAAAATAATTCCCTGAACGGTGATTAGAGTGAAAGCTCACATACTGAAATATCTCCATTTGTGGTCTTCACAGCAGAAGTACGCAGTCTAATAATAAAAACAAAGTGGCCTCAGGACATTGCTGTGTTCTTTCTGTTGCATAGTAAAGATACTGAAGTTAGAAAATAGTTGTTGATGCTTGAGGCAGTACAGCACCTTGCTCCTTTCAGCTATAGGGGAACCACTCAAAAGACACATACAGGGTAGACATGGGTAGTTGGGACCTTGGCTCTTTTTTCTGCAGAGATGTTTGAATGCCATGAGAAAACTGTTTTTTCAGTGACTCAGAACCAAACTTTGAAAAATGTTTTAGAGGGTTGACTCAGACAAACCTTTTATTTTTAGAAATAATGAAACGGATCTAGAAATGCATGTTGATTTAAAGAGGTTATTGAATACATTGAGTGGGTAGGGAAGCTCACAGTTCTCCTTAATTGTGGAGGTATATATAGTCATGGAATCCTAAACTGTAAATCTTCAATATGCAGAGATGCCATCTTTTTCCTGTTACTAAGCACAGGACTTGATTCGTACCCATAGGTTGTTAGACTTTTGTTTAACTTGAAGCAGGTATGTCAAGTTTTAAACATCTTACTGCATTTCTGCTCTTGATCATCTTTAGATATCTGATGCATGTAAGCTCACATTACAGCAGTACAGAGGACAAGCAGATCATTTTGTATTGTTGTGCTGACCAATTACTCTTACTCTTTTTTAGTAGTTTGAAAGAATAAATGATTTGCCAAGGCACAGAGCCCAAACAGTGTAATTTAGAAGTTTAGAACACCTAATCCAAAGCCAGCATAAAGCAGGAACGTGAAGATATTTGGAAACTCTCACTGGCACTGATGCAAATTCAGAAGTTGCATCAGTGTAAATCTGCAGTGATGGAAAGCAGAGCTTAGCTGATTGAATTTTCATTAGTTTTAATGTTGCTAGAATAAATACACAAATCAAATGCATGGCAAACCTATTTCTGTTCTGTGAACAAATAAGGAAGCCTCATCATCTGAACAGGGCAAGATGCTGATCTCGTTTACTTGGAGACAAGGCTAATTTCATTCTTCTCATCTGGGTGGAGTTATTCTTAAACTGGGCTACATCTTCCATAGCATAATATATCTACATGTTAGGGCCTTGGACAGAGAGACTTCTGAAACTCTCCAGGAGCTTGCTTACTCTGTAAAGTAGGCTGTTGGCTTATGCCCAGAGCGGTCAGTTGGTCAGGGCCATCTCTGCCAGTATACCGCATGTGGCCTCAGTCCGATATGTGCCTCTGGACTAAAATTCCCACTTTATTTCCTGAGTATTTAGCAGGACAGAGTAGGCAGAAGAACATGATACAAGTTGTTTGGTTGTCCCTCTAGTCTTCTTAGAGACAAACAAATCTCAGTAATCCTCAGGAACTTGTAGATGTGTGAGTAGAATCCCTCTTGCTGTCTCACCTCCTCTGTTCTTGTTTGTGACTTATTCTGTGACAAAGCTCAAAGGGTCAGTGCTCCTCGCCCAAGGTCTGCATTACCCTAGAGCACTGACTGTGTCAGAACGTTCTTCTAGATACACTACTCTCAGGGAAAGGCCAGGAAAGTAATCAATCGCCATGAGCGTACACCTGTGTAGATGTCTTGTATGGTCACAGCTTACAATCTGAGACGCTCACCTCGGGAGTGCTGAGGATATCATATAGTTCTCATTTACTGTCCTTGGTATCCGTCAGGGAAGGTGTCAGCACGTCCACTCTGCTTAAGTAATATTCCTCGGTAGTCCAGCCATCGGTGTTTGATGTTGATACGATGGTTCTTAATTAGCAGGAGGAGAAACGAGATCCTTAAAGCAGTAAAATGTTCTCCATCTGATTTTCTCTACATTCCAAATTAGACTTACACTTCTTGGGTAGGTACAGCATATGACGCTGTACACTTACAAACACCACCTAACCACAACATCAACATTCAGCTCAATCAGTCTGTCACTCAATTGGTATTTTTCACCTACCACTGAAATGAGGTGTATTATTTGCTTATAACCCCCGGATGAGCTACTGATTAGTGGGAGTCGTACTGTATCAAATAACTTGGGAGTCTCATCATCACTGAACAGAGCTGCAACACGGAATAACCATATCCTCATTATGCCATGGGTAGGACATTTCACAGCAGAGTACAATCTCAAGATTATGATGCTGACAGTTACACAGTCTCGTTAATGTGGAGGACACACAGGTGAAACAGAGCCAAATACTCCAAAATCCTAGGAGTTCCTGGAAGAACTTTTCCCTCTGTATATATTTGAAACCCAACTGCTATGTCCAAAGGGGAAAAAATTCTGCAGAATATCTAATTTCCATGTAAACATTACATTTGTCCAGGGTTCTTCCAGTAGGTGTTTTTTATCCCTCTGCCTGAAAACCAGAAGAGGTAAGTGAATTGCCGGTCAGATCCATTTCAAGTTCTGTCGCTGTAGTGTTGTATTATGTTGCCTGTGTGCCAGTGCTGCTGTTATCAATAGCCACTACCCATATAGATGTGCAGTGCCTGTTTTGAGCGATCACTCAAATGAAAGGTTCCTCAGTGTGTGAATTTATTCTCTGTAAAGTTCTAGCGTGATTACATCAGTTTTGTGTTTTCTTTGCAGAGAGAATTGCTCAGGGAAAAGCCTGCTGCTGCGACAACTGCGTGCAGTCCGTAAAGAAGCCTCGGGCTGTCTTTGTAAAACATCTACCCCGAATGAAAGACTTGAAGGTCTAAAGCAGGATCCCGAAATTTTGGAAGAGATAGGTGCCTTGAAAGTCAGACGAAAACGATATTTTAAAGTGAGACAAGAGACAAACAAGGTGATTTCCAGGGAACTGATGAATTTGGAACCAGAGAATGGAAATGTCCCCTTGTCAAACCATGGGGGCAGTGAAGCTGACACAGAAAGGGAAAACGGAACGGAGACTGAAGTGGTTCAACGTTCAGGAAATGCTCCAGAGTCTCCTCTAACTACAACAGAATTGCTAAGGTACTACGCAAGAAAAAGTCATCGGTGATTTTGATGGCAGCTTTTCTGATTGTTTAAGAGGAAAGAACATTATTTGTTACCTTGTCTGTAACTTGAGGAACAAGGATTTGCCTGGGTTTGTTGCCTAGAAAGGCAGTCAAGCCTGGCAGCTATTGTTTAACGGTTTTAGAGGCAGCCTGACTTAGTAGACCAGAGAACTGGCCTGAGATTAGGTATGCTTTGCCATGGCACCATTGATGTCATAATTTTAGCCGTTTTCTTTAGTTTTGATTCTGTGTAAAAGGAGGATAATGATATTGATCTCCTTTTTGAAGAAAATACTGATACCTAATAAGCATAGCATCATAGAAAATAGGGCTGGAAGGGACTTGGAGATCACTTTGTCCATCTCCCTCTACCAGGATAGATTAAGCTGTAATCTAGCTGTAATCCTTTCCTGGCAGATCTTTACATAACTTGATCTTGAAATCTTCAATCATGAGGATTCCTTGACTCCCTCGGCAGTATATTCCGCTGCTTAATTACCCTTACAATTGTAAAGCTTTGCCTCAAGTCTGATTTAAATTTTTCCGTCCCCAATTTAAGCTTATTACTTCTTGTCCTGTTCCCAGGGAATGTGAAAATGGTTTACTCCCTTTCTCAGCATAAAATGTCTTTTACGCATTGAAAGACATATCATGTCTCATCTCTTAACTTTTTTTTCCAAAAAAAGCAATTCTGATTCTTTGTTTTGCTTCATGAGAATTGCAAAAGCTTGAAGGTACAATTTCTTTGCTTTTCACAACGTATACCTGTGAGGAACTGACATAGCACAGGAATATCTTGTAAAGCTAAAAAAAAGAGAAATAGCAATGGTATCAATTGAAGAAATCAGAGAGCTTACTCCAGTATTTGGGCCTCTGCCTGGTTGGGCTTAGTTTAATGTGATGCATCCTGCAAAAGGTCTAATTTTAAGATGAAATCAGGTAGCTGCCTTGTGCACCTGCCCAACTAGATGGGAGAGCTCCCATCATACTGACTTTTGAAAGGTTATACTAGCTGCCTGTTATTTTCAGGGTGAAGTTTAACATACTGACTTTGACGTATGAGCTCTTGAAAGAATTAGAATTTGCCTGCTCCAGAGACTATTGCTTTTGCAGTGTTAAAGAGTTGCCTAAACCCAGCCACGGAGACACTTCAGCTAAGATGTACTTGGTTTAAATGGCAGATAAGTTGGCAGATAGTTGGCTACAGAGTATTTCTCCAAGGGGCTCTTGACATTAAAGCTCATTCCTCCCATCAGTTCAATAAAACTCCCGTTTGTTTACCTGTTAGCCTTCCACGAAGATGGCAGACCATTGGCAAGAATCTGGGTTGTTTGTTATTATTGCAGTGAGTAAGAGCTCACACTGATTTGAGTGAATTTCAGTTCTCTTTCTGGCCAGCCTAACCATTGTTGGGGCACCTGCAGCTTAGATGAAGAATTCTGAAGAAATCAAACTTAATTTTTGCCATGGGAAGGACAGATAAAATCTTACTGCAAACATCAAAATATGCAAAGATGGAAAGTCTTGGTTCAGAGAAAGCTTGTCACTGTATTATAGCAGATGAGAAAGGAAAGGGAGTTAGAGATCCACTGAGAATTCTGGTGTGAAAAAGCAGAGTGAAACATCAACAACAAAGCTCTGCTGACTTCCACTGTTTTGATGGTATGTTCCAGTCCCCAGATGAGTGATTGTTACCACTAGTCGGAGATCTGAGTTTGCTCCTTATCTTTTGTTGTTTCACAGAGACATAATTTTACCCAATCATGTTAAGTCCTTATGCTCCCACAAATACCAGAAGTGCTTTCTGAATCTATTTTAGCCTTTTTCTCCTAAGTAAAAAATAAAGCAAAGAAGAATCTGTGTATTTTTCAGGAGAGAAGAAAGTAAAAGAGAGCTATCTCAAAAGGAAGTACAGATGAAAGAAAAACACAGGAGAAAGAGCTTCCAGGAGCAGCTGGAGAGATTGCAGCCTCAGCACTCAGTTACTGGAAAGCAGCCCATGGCAGAGAAAACACCTATTTTGTTCCACATGGTTAGTAGTTCAGTGTAGGACTATCCCTTTCAGAATGTCTTCCTGACCAAATGCAACTGTGATCCGAGAAGCAAAAAGTCATTTTAATTGTATTATTTTAAATCTATGTTTATTATGGAGTAGCAATTAGATGAACAGCCTGACAGCTCTTCTCTCATGCTAATGATACCTTAACCTTTCACCTTTCTTATATGGGGAGCACTCACAAAACTGCCCACTCCCCTTCCGTACTTGATGTGTGAGGGCATATGGGAAATCCTGGCTTGCTGAAGTCAATGGGCTCAGTGTTATCTATGGCAGTGGAGCTAGATTTTCACACATAATTTTCATAAGTTTTTAGAAAAACTGAGATATTTTTACTGTCATACTTTTAAAGCAAAGCCTGTGTTCTGGGTTCTGTCTGGCTTTCTGTCCCTAGCAGCTTTTTTTTGTGTGTGTGTGTATGTGAATAAGCAGTTGATGAGGATTGTGGCTTTAGTAGTGGTTTCTGCTTTTGGCTGATGCTGTTATTAAGGGAGTATGAAGTTATTCTGATTTTTGAAAGCCTAAAACACGTCCCAGAAGACTGGGCTGTTTCCCACTCGGATAAGATTTGACCACCTAGTCCTATTTCAATCTGGCACTGATTTCATGGAACAGAAGGCCAGCTAAGAAGGTAAGAGGAGGTAAGAGAAACCCCAAAATCTGCCAATGGGTCCACTGTAAAGATTGATTAGGGTTAATAGCAATAACAAATCTTTTCTGTCACTGCAAAAGTTGAAAGACCTTACAGGCTTCTGACTGGGGGACAGGTTCACGTGTTTTGTCAAACAATCAACTACTGTGTTTCTGCAGATTAAAAAGCTCATTGATCAGCGAACTAATCACTGATGAGAGGTGAAGGACTAAAATTGCCAGCTGAAATTCTCTCTACTGACTTGCTCTCGTAAGGACAATGCCCTGCACAGACCTCTGTTCCCTTAGCTCCTTTGATCTCTGTTGTGAAGGCTGTAAATACAGTCTTCAGACCTGCTTGGTTCTCAGTGTGCTGAAAGTTGCCACTGGCAATTGCAGTTAGCCCTCATTAAGATGCAGGCACTCGCTCATTAGAAATGTACTTGGGTCTTGCTAACTCATTCCTCACATTGTACCAAATGATTGCTGGATTGCGCTGAATTTTGGGCATTTCTCATGTTTGCTAGACTGAATCACAGAAAGGTTGAGGTTGGAAGGGACCTTTAGAGATCATCTAATCCAACCCCCTTGCTCCAGAAGGGTCACCTAGAGCACATTGCCTAGGATTGTGTCCAGACAGCTTTTGAATAGCTCCAAGGAAGGAGACTCCACAACTTCTCTGGGCAACCTGTTCTAGTGCTCCGTCACCCTCACAGGAAAAACGTTTTTCCTCATGTTCAGAAGGAATTTACCTTTTTTTTCAGTTTGTGCCTGTTGCCTCTCATCTTACCACTGGGCGCCACGGAGAAGAGTCTGGCCCCACCCGCTTTACACCCTCTCTTCAGATATTGAAATGCATTTGTCAGGTTCCCCCTCCCCCCCATCTTCTCTTCTCCAGGCTGATCAGGCCCAGCTCCCTCAGCCTTTCCTCATAGGAGAGATGCTCCAGTCCCTTAATCATCTTAGTGTTGTCCCAAAGGAAGGGTTCTTTTACCCGATGTGCAATGAGCTGAAAAACACGCAGAGTTGAGATATTTTATTTAATTCATATCTGCACAGAGATGGGTGCTAGCTTTGTGGAATTACCGCCTAGCACCCCAACAACATTAGTAGCACTCTGCTGGACTCCCTCCAGTAGCTCCATGTCTCGTACTGGGGAGCCCAGAACTGGACCCAGTACTCCAGGTGTGACCTCACCAGGGCTGAGTAGAAGGGGAGGATCACCTCCTTCAACCTGCTGGCAATGCTCTTCTTAATGCAGGATACCATTGGCCACCTCTGTCACAAGGGCACGTTGCTGGCTCATGTCCAGCTTGTCCACCAGGACTCCCAAATCCTCTGCAGAGCTGCTTTCCAGCAGGTCAGCCTCCAGCCTATCCTGGTGCAAGAGGTTATTCTCCCCTAGGTGCAGGACCCTGCACTTCCCTTTATTGGACTTCATGAGGTTCCTCTCTGCCTATGTCTCTGGCCTGTCAAGGTCCCTCTGAATGGCAGCACAGCCCCCTGCTGTATCAGCCGCTCCTCCCAGTTTTGTAGCATCAGCATACTTGCTGAGGGCGCACTCTGTCCCTTCATCCAGGTCATTGATGAGTAAGTTGAACAGGATTGGAGCCAGTATTGACCCCTGGGGGACACTTCTAGCTACAGGCCTCCAACTAGATTTTGTGCTGCTGATCACAGCCCTCTGAGCTCTGCCATGCAGCCAATTTTCAGTCCACCTCACTGCTCATCTAGCCCATACTCCCTCAGCTTTCCTGTGAGGATGTTATGGGAGACAGTGTTGAAAGCCTTACTGAAGTCAAGGTAGACAAAATCTACTGCTCTCCCCTTGTCTACCCAGCCAGGCATCCCGTTGTCAAATCCTATCAATCAGGTTAGTTAAGCGTGATTTCCCCTTTGTGAATTCATGCTGACTGCTGATCACTTCTTGTCCTTCATGTGCTTGGAAAGGGGGAAAGGGTATCCAGGATTAGCTGCTCCATCACTGAAGTCATTGAAGGATATAAAATAAAATGAAGATAGAGGTTTGGTAAGGTGGTTTCAAGTACAGCTCAGGGTGTATCTACATGGTAGTCTCACCATCACTGCATCGCAGTGTAAATATACCCTGATAGCTTTAAATGTACTGCTGCCAGCCTAGTCATGGCATCACGGACATTGGGATAGACTAACGGTCCCAGGATTTACTCAGCTTCTGATGCTTGTAGAAGCAGCTAATCTGCTAACTGATACCTCAACTAAGTGACAGCCTGCTTGCAGAAAATCTGCCTGAGCTCTCGAGGCACTATTGGTAAAGCCAAAATCAGCACAACCCATAGTTAACACGTTCTGTGGGCAACTTTGCTCTTAATTCTTGTTCAGAAATATTCATTATTAAAACTAAGAAGAGAATAAAAAAAAGTATCAGCACCATCCATCAAATACAACAGATATTTATAAGATTACTTGAAATTCATCCTGACAGCAGCGTTTTTGTCTTTGAATTAGAACAGGTTTTTCTTTTTTCTGTCTTTTTCCCTTTGCTACACATAGGGAAGCAGAAAAACTTGAATGTTTTGACATTTAAAACTTAAAAAAGCTGTAATTTGGCAGCTGTGTCTCTCAGTGAAAATATGTAATATCTATATATAAACATGTATATTCAAAGAACAAACCAGAGTGTATGACAGAGTAGCACACTTGTAAATTTGTTTTTGAAGTCCTTTGTTTTGGCAATGATAGATGTTCAGATCTGGAACACTTGTCATAGTTTCCAGAATTGCCCTGACCATTTTTAATGCACATAAATAATTGAATAGAATAATAATGATAAAGAAAAAGTTTAGAAACTCTGCAGTTATGGTAGCTGAGGTACTTGGAAAGAAATATAAAAATTAAAAAAGCTACATTATGATTACACTAGAGTTCTTGTTTACACTTTGAAAGCAGTGAAATTCAGATTTAATGTTGCTCTCTTTTTAGCTTAACCTAATTCAGTCAAGCTCTGTACTCAAGTTTCATTGTCAGTGGGAAGCACTAATGTAAATGAGAATCAGGTTTGGGGAGAACACTTTCAAAACTATGCAGATAATTTAGAAGACTGAGAACTAACTTTCAGAGGTATTTAAGCATCTAGAGAAGGAGATGATGTCCAGTGGTGTTTTCAGGAAGTACCTTACGCAAGTACCAAATTCTTATGGAAATCAGTGGGCATTAAGCACCTTATCATTCTAAGAATTCTGCCTGTCAATCTGCATCTTAGGTACCTGAATACTTTTGTAACCTGGCCCAACTAATATTTTCAAAGATGCATGGAAGAGCCTAATTCCTCACCCCTGCCCCCAACTTTCAGCTCTTCCAAAAATGGGCCCCTTTGCCACATTTTAGCCTTTGGATGTAATTCAGAACTGAAGACCAGCTGAGTGGTGATGTAATCCATGTTGTAAGGTCAGATTGTGTTAAATAGCTTGGAGTAACATGCATAGGTTTGGTTTCAGTATTGGAGAAGAATAAGTGTTATTGACAAGGGAGGTGGAGAAGGAATACTCCGTAGCATGTGAAACAACTAAATGGAAGACATAAAATGAAATAGGGCTGAGCTGTCTTTTCATTCATCTTACATGTTATTATAGACTAAATTAGTACTGATTTTGATTTCCGTATTACACTGAGATTAGATAGGGTCCAGTTAATAACTGTTATTTTTGCTAGGCTCATATCTGACTTTTATGTCAGGGGGAAGCAGAAGCAGGTCCCACTCTAGGGGAAGACAAGCCAGCAGCTGAGGGTAGCAGCAAGGCAGGCAGGGGCAGTGACCTCGCTGGCAAGGAGTGCAGTCCCACAGTATCCAAACAAGAAGAGCAGAGCATGTCCAGTGAGGGTAGCCACTTCCTTCGATAGTCTAGACCCCCAGGAATGTCCACAGTGATGCAGTAGGTCTGAGGTCAAGCCAGCACCCTAAGTCAGCAAGGCAGGGTCATGGCTGGGTCCAGTAACAGTAAGCAGGGTCAGCCAGCGGCCCAGTGATCACCCAGCAAGTCTCCAGTGATGAAGCAGGTCTGAGATGAAGCTATGACATCAAATCAATGAGTTGGGGCAGAGTTGAGACTAGTGAGATGCATAGCCAGGCACAGCTATAGCCGCAGCATAGCTCAGTCAAGAGCAAGTAGGTCAGCTTAAATGCAGCTCCCAGGCAAAGGGGGAAAGGCCCCTATGGAGGCTTCTTGCAGCTCTTTCTCACGCAGCTCTTTTCACAGCAGTTTAATCTGAGGTTACACAGCTGCACTGTACCAAAACAGGCCTTGAGCACAGGCAGCTAAACCGCTGCAGGGGTGGTACTCATGGCCCTCATATTTTACATCCAGCTATGGATTTAATTTAGTTCAGCAGACAGCAAAAGGCAGAGTTAGCTTTTATTATTAAATTATTTTATTGTTGGGACAAAACAGTGGTTTTCCAAGGTGGCTTCAGCTTGATTCTCTGTTTACCTTTATTGCTTTATTATGATATGGCAGAACAAGATAATGTAGTGTGAAAGCCACCTCATTACCAGCACCTTGTAAACACTGTTTTGTCTACCTTACACAGTCAAAAACTATTAGGAAATGAATGTATTGATTCATATATACTGTGGCATCTAATTCTTGGCTACCCAATCACTTTGGTTAACCTTATATTAGTACTTCTGTTACCATGATCATCATGTTATTACAGCTTAGCTCTACAGCCGGCTTACTAAACAAAAACATTTTAACATGCAACCCAGTCATTCTAGCTTAACAAATATATCATGCTGATGTTTTCTTTCCAGCTTGCAAACACAGTCTGTAAACTTTCTGGCAAAATCGGTAGCTTTTCTATAGTAGTATGCCCTTGATTTGGCTCCTGATGTCAGGTAAAATTCTCAGACCAAAGGATTTTCTGCTTGGGTTTCTGCAAATTTACAATTAATAATATTCTAGGATCAAAACCTTCCTTGCCCCTTTACTACCTTACTCTCCTCTTGATCTGGTATCGCTTCCATCGGAGACCATAGGAAAATTCTGGACGAAATTCCTGGGTCTTTCCTACCATCAAGAATAGTGCTGAAGCATTATATATTCAGTTACTGTGACAGTTACCCTGGGCTAGCAGAGTAAGACTGTAAGTAGAGATTGATTTTCAAAACTTGTAGAACTGTTTTTTAGTTCCTTCTATTACTAGTGTCATATGGCCTTTTCTGTAGTAGATGCCTTGAGATCTGCACAGTTTTCAGTGAAAAGTTTTTGATTGTTTAACTTACTAAAGCGGGCATCTGTGATTTCTGTTGCTATAGCCTGAGTGCCTTGATCTTTTTAATGTAGGATTGCTTGCAACATCTTTGGAAATTGCCTTTATCTTACGTAACATGAGCACACAAAGGGTTGCTTAAGGTCATTGACTGTGGGTCCAAAATCCCAACCTAACAGTTTATGAGCTGGACCATACTTCCTTGGTACTTCACCAAATCCATTGTAGAGTTGCTAACAGCAATGTACTTAAGTGAACTCCTAAGCAATATTTTTTAAAAAAAGCTCCTTTTTTTTTCCTGTATGGAGGATGCTCGAAGGAGAGGAGCTATAACATTTCAGCAGGTGGTTAAATTAAATGGGTAAAGATACTTACCTTTATACATTTGTTTCAGAGCAGGCTCGTATTGACCAATGAAAGTGAAATTCACACAGAAATTCTGCACAGCAAAGCAAATTTATCTCCAGCAAAGTTGTGCTATGTACATCTTTAGAGAAGTAGAGGAAAAATTGTTATTTTCCTATTTCAGTTGTGATTTCCTATTTCAGCTCTTATAGAAAAATTCTTCAGTTACTTTTGTCACATCTGTATTACTCTAAAGCTGATACTTTGTAAGTTTTATATCATCCTATGACCAAATGTTATTTTCATTTACACTGAACCAAATTAACTGCTGCATTTGCACCCGAGTGAATGTAACTGAACCCAGCATTTAGCCCTTGCTGCTATTTTACTATAGGTTGAAAAATGTTAATTGTAAAAATTGTGAAATGTGTTTCCTAGGCTAAATCTGTTTCTGGCACCAGAGCTGAATTTGGCTTGTGCTTCCTCTAAGTCCTCCTCGCTTTCCTTGGTCTGATTCTATAGGGTTGTGGCCAGCAGTGATGTGCCAAACTGCCAGCAGATGGCCCCTGAATTCTTCCCTTTTTGTACAAAGAAGTATTTAATCAGTTTCTGAAACAAGATTAAAATCTCTTCTACTTAATGAACCTGCTGCCTCCACTCAAGAAAGGATTAAAAATAAACTAAGGCAATTAGAAATGGTGTAGTTAAATTTAGTGTGAGAAAACAGAAAGCCAAAATTCCTTTGTGTGCTACCAGTCCAGCACACAGGATCCAGAACACCATAGAAGTTCCCAAGAAAATGTTTTCCTAGCACAGGGGACTGTTGAAGAGGCCAGAAGTACTGGCTCTGTGCCAGTCATCATCTTCCCACTTAGTATCAACATAGGAAGAAAGAGGGGTTTGCTGGCACAGTATTTTAGGCATTGTTTGAGCTTAGCTGGTTATGGTCTCCTCCGTGGCTGCAGTCAGCAAGGCAGAGGAGCTAAGGCTGCTGCAGCCTCTGCCGTGGCCCAGGATAGCACAGATCCATCCTAAAGATTTGCCTGTAACGGGCAAAGCAAAGAATCCAGGCCTTTAAAGTATTCATTATAAATAACTTGCTTTACCCAGGCAGACTCTGCCTGCTTGCTTTTCATGTTCTCAGAGTAATGGGAATTATGGAAGTGTGTGCTTTGGATACTCTTGGGGAAAAATTAAAGCAAGTCAGAAACTTTCTGTTCTGATGACTGTTCTCAGTAATTCTGTATGCACAACCAGAGTATTTAGTTAGAAAATGACATACAGTAATCCTGCCTTAGTATGGCTCTTCAATAGGTTCCTCAAGACACATTGCTGCATAGATGCTCACCTCATTCAATGTGCTGTTTCTTGTCATTTCGTTACATCTTTAACTAGACAGTGTGAAGAGCTAGAGCACTACTTATTTGCAGTCAGTCGTGGTATGACAGATATTTATATTATGGCAGTCTCTAAGAACCCCTGTTAAGGACTGAGATCTTGTTGTGCTAAGAATTGTACAAACACAGAAGGAAAGAAGAACTCAGAACCAGATAACTCTCATTCTGTACTGAACAAAATGAAACTATCAAACAAGCCATACAGAACCTTCCATTTAATTTTTTTTTTTTTTTCCACCTCTTGCCTCTGTCCATACTAAAACATGACCTGGCCGTTATGGACTTAAAGTAGGAGAAAATAAGTTGGAAAGAGAATTAAATCCCAGGAAGACAAAGTGACTTGCCCAAGATTATAAAATGTTTGCAGAAGTGGAGTGAAACCCAGGTCTCTGCTCGTGGTTTTGCAGGGGCTCCACCTTGGTCCGTTGCACTTTCCAGCTACAGAATGAGTTGAACACGGTCAGGTCTTTCCAAAGGACGGACTGTTTTCAGTCCTGTTTCACTGACGGGAATTTGAAACGGCCCCAGGAAAATGTGAAATATTTAATCCTTTATATTCCTTGGCACATCTTGGAGGTAATTAAAATGAGTTTAGACCTATCATTGAATACATTTATGCCTGATCTTGGCAGATGGGAACATTTGTTGCTGTTGCAAAAGGGAAAGGTTAGTATAAGTAAAATGAATAGAGTTTCCAGAATTAGGGGCATGAATTTGCTGCCAGTAGAGGTCCTAAATACTCCTCCATTTACGTTACCAGAATGGTTCAGATAAGGCTTGAAGTAAGACAATAAAATGAAATGTCCATTGGATAAACTCTATTTCTCATTTTGAAGGGGTCAGGAGAGAAAGCCATTTCTGCACCCTGTGTTTCTTCAGGTAGTTGCTCTTTAACAGGTCCTGGGTTTGCTGGCAGAAGCAATAGCTGCCCTAACTTTGCAATGCATATAAATGAGTGGCAGTCATGTTTGCTCATACAGAGAAATACTTTCTGCCATACATCTCTTCCTTGGGATCAGGATAAAATTCACAACTCCTGGCCTTACCTCACAGCTGTGATCAGTGATGCTATCTGTAAATGAAAGGAGGCTGATTCTGGCCCTCTGTTTTTGCAAGAAGCCCTGCATGCATGTGTCTGACACAGCTACAGCGCTGCTGTTAAACGAACTGTATAGTGTAAACCATATTCCTGTTTTTTCTCGTGCCTTCTTATTTAGCGTTTTGACTTAGGTTGGACTACGGTTCCCCATAAATCTTAACACATTGGGGATGAGCTCAGTCACAACTTGTAAACACATTACACAAATAATAGGTATGGAAACACTATTCTGACTGACAGGACTATTGAATGGAATTTGAGGCTTTATCGGAGTTTACAAAGTAGAAGAATCCTGCAGTTGTGTTTATTTAAAAGTGTGAAGCACTGTCCAGCTACCTGCCAAGCACCTGGAGTTCCCACAAGCATCTGTGGAGATTGTAAGCACCTAGTATTTCTCAGAGCCACAGTTAAGCCACGTTTCCTGCTCTGGAGAATCCACAGATGTCAGAGTTTATCTACATGGTATTTTGCAGCTGGACACAAGGTTACAGAGCCCATACTCTGAGTAGCTGGACCCAATCGATTTCTAAACCGGAAGCTGATAGTTTGCATAGCAGGCCACTTGAGCTATGGTAAAACTTTGTGATAAAGCACCTAAGGTGCTTTCAGCAATCAAGCTAGTACCTTTACGACGCTGCACTATGCCTTACGAATATTCCAAACAAGAACCTGTTATCACACTCACAGTGCAGGGTGGTTAAGCTCCCTCTGAGTTTGGATGTGATACAGCCTTTCTGTGTGTCTGTTTCCTCTGGAGATTAGAGTATTGCCAAAATCAGGGGCTTGGCCACTGGAAGTGGCCACAGTGAGTTACAAGCTGCAACAGTGGGACCTATGTAAAGACTTGAAAGAGAGAACATAGTTGGTCAGTCTTCCCACTTTTTTTTTTCCTGTGGGATTTCCATAGAGCATCAGGGGAAAAGACGTTACAAGATAAATGGATTTAAAACTAGAGAAAGTAAGGCTTTACCTAAGTTCCTGAGTTGGTGAATCTCTTGGAGTATCAAACTAGAGCCATTTCAGGAGTAAAGCCAGCTAAGACCATGTGTCACACAGTAGCCTAGTGCTTAGATGACTCAGGTCCGATTCCTTGCTCTGTCACAGCGCTTCAGAGTAATCATGTACAATTTCTTTCCCTGCTGTGGGCCTGGAAACCATGATAGAGATTTATTTGTGAGGCAATCTGAACTGTACTATGGAACATACAAGTTACTGTTTGTGTTATAGAGAACATGATATTGTTTCAGGAATGTAAAGAAAGGCAACAGAGATGAATTTTGAAAGTTTCTTGATGATCTCACACAGTTACTCTTCAGAGTGTTTTACAGGCTTCTAAGAATTAATCCAGCTAGACAGAGACTAAGATAAGAAAGTATTGTCCTCGCTTTACAGCTTCATGGAGGTTGAGTTTCACAGAAAATAATCCATTTCAGAGCCAGGACTAAGGCACAAGTTCCTGATTCCCAGTCCTGTGCTCACATGGCATGTGTAAGTAATTAAACTTCTTGTACTTATTTCAGCTGCTTCTCATTAACCAAGAGCATAAGCTCATTAGAGCAAGAACTTTTTGTTACATGTGTTTATAACACAAACACAATGAGGTTCTGAACTGCTCTAAGCCTCTCTAAGTGTTCCTGTAGTGTAAACACCAATCACAGAAAAGGCACTTCTCATTTTTAGTGATTATGTCTCAGAAAGCAAACAAAATCAAATAGGATTCAGTGTCACTTTGATTTACATTTTAGTGCAATTTTCAGAGCAGTTCGTTGTTTACCTGAGAAGTGGAGCCTTTTTCAGAAAATTTGCCCCCCACCCCAGCAAATAAAGATAAAATTGTATGTGGAACAGCTGTTTGTTACCAGTTATTTGCAGCAGTTATTTGAATGTTTTTCAGCTGCACTCAGACTTGGTGCCAAATGGCCTCAACTGACACAGGTTTTCTTGAACGTGTTTGGGTGAAAATACCATTTTCAAACATTTTGGGTTAGTTAACATGCATTGCAACTGTGTGTCTTTTCTGTGTTCCAAAGAAGTAATTCAAAAGCAGTTTGGCCCAAAAGGGCTACCAAGATGATTAGGGACTGGAGCATCTCTCCTATGAAGAAAGGCTGAGAGAGCGGGGCCTGTTCAGCCTAGAGAAGAGAAGATTGAGAGGCGATCTCATCAATGTGTACAAGTATCTGAAGGGTGGGGGGGGGTGTCGAGAGGATGGGGCCAGTCTCTTCTCCGTGGTGCCCAGCGACAGGACAAGAGGCAACGGGCACAGAAACTGAGCCACAGGAAGTTCCATCTGAACCTGAGGAAAAACTTGACTGTGAGGGTGACAGAGCACTGGCACAGGTTGCCCAGAGAGGTAGTGGAGTCTCCTTCCCTGGAGATATTCAAAACCCGTCTGGATGTGATCCTGGGCAATATGCTTTAGAGGACCCTGCTTGAGCAGGGAGGTTGGACTAGATGATCTCCAGAGGTCCCTTCCAACCTCAACCATTCTGTGATTCTGTGAATTCTGTCAAGGAAGTCACTGTAGCTTTAACTGTACTTGCCCGTCACTGCTTCCCGATAGATACTTTTGTTCCATTCATAGTATTCTGGTCTAGTGATCTCACAGACTGACTAAAAATATATTGTCTGAAAAAGGACATTAGCTGGTTGTATAGCACTATCTCAAAGCAATAATGTTTGTAGACCCAGGAAAGGGCAGGAGATCACAGTGAGACACACTTATACACATATAAAGCATACATAGGAGAGACAGCATGGCAAGGGCAGTGCAGTATACTCACATGAGGAGCACCATCAAGAAAAGTTCTGGTCAACAGAGACAGAAATGAGCAGGTTAGGACAGGAAGCATACTCTAAGGTGTAATACTCTCTTGGTTTCAGAGCAAACGTTGGATGCTTTTGAGTTATTTTGTTCACTGCAGATGGCAGAATAAACGTATCTTGGATTTTGGACCGAAAATACCTTTCTGCCTGTAACTGCATCTTGAATGATCACTCAGTGTCTCTTCCCTAGCATATTCTCTCAGATGAATTCCTGACTCTCATGCCAGAGGGGTCATACTTTTTCTTTGGAGCACAGATGAACCATTAACTTTAGTGAAGTCGTTGAGGGTTCCCTTAATGTAGGCTAATCCAGAAGTGGCATAGAACCAGTGTAATTCACTCTACATCCCGTTTCTATATTGTCTTCATTCGGGTGCAGAAGGATTACGAATTGGATGAAAAGGGACTTTTGTGTAACACTCACATGTCCTGAGCTGGAAATGTAACTGGTCCTAACTGTCATTAACTGTCTGCAAGTGTTGTAGAGGCAATAAAGCTTCTTTAAATTGCACTTGGGGTTGACCACACTCAGCTGGCAGCAACATAAAAAGGTGCACAAAGTGAATTTTGCTCTCCTTGGTTACTGCGCCAGGCAGAGCTCAGTTACTTTCTATGTGTCACTTCTGAACTGGGCTCCCACATTCAGTAATTTCTGGTGATGAGCTGACATTTCGCTTTTACACTTGCCTTCTTTATGCTCCAGCAGAGATGCTGGCTAGCTTTAGCACCTTCATGCTGACAAGAGATGGAAAAGTAGTTCCATCTGAATTAGGAGAGTTTATATATTTCATGCTCAAGACTTATTAGGAGAGTTTATATATTTCATGCTCAAGACTAAGTCTAAGTGTCCAGAACAGAAGATACTTTCAGCAAAGACTTTTTTAAATTGTTACTATTTTTACTATAACCTCACATGATGTGTAATGCCCTAACTAATTGGAGAGCAGCAGAGATCATAGCAAATAATACTTTCATCATGCAGCTCTTTGAATTCCTGCAATCTTATTTTGGCAGTGCTTGCACTTGCCTGTTTTGGAGGATCATACTGCCTCCATTTTAGCAATATGAAGCTCAGTTCAGGTCAGAAAACAGTACGGTCCTGCTACCGTCATATTTTCTCAGATCAGTAACCTCAGCATGTTTGATACTCAGGAAACCACTTGTGCTATAGCGAATGGATCTAGTACAAACATGAATTAACAGAAAGACTATTCAGACCATTAACATCAATCATACTCTCCTTTTTGTTATTAAATGTTGCCTTCATAATTACAGTATGTTCTGCCAGTTGCATGCAGGAAATGCAGATACTTTCTTCATTCTTATCCATTGCTCCCACTTTGCAGTGATAAAGCAGTTCTTTGAATGGTTTCAGGGTTTATTCCACAATTTCGTGTGGAATTCAAATTGTCTAACAGATGGCATTGTCATCATTTTTCCTTCCCTAAAGAATGGAAAAGAACAAACACTTGACATTTCCAATACGTTTTTATCTAATGCAAGAATTTTTAGAAGCCATAAAAGAGTGTTATCTGCTTTGCATTGGAGAGATGGGCAGAACTGTTAAATGTATCCTATCTACTGTCCTACACTAGCAACATTTCATCTGCATTTAAAACAGATGCATGACTTCAACATGGTTGCATTTTCTTTTTCTCTGTCTGCAGTAAAGCATGAACATGCAACGCTAGAGTTATTTCAGCACAAGGAGTATAGAATTTTCATTAGAGAAATTAGAGCTGCTAAAGTACCTAGAAATCAGTTCACATTTACAAACGTACAGCAGATGCATGATTTGGCAGAAGATTTCTGCAGTTAGTAATTTGCTATTCATCAGGGATTGCCTCTTAAATCTGTGTGATCCAAGCTAGGGGGCAGATGACATAGAAGGATAAATTTAGACATGGCTGAAAACAATTATTTTGATTAATCCTCCAGCCAATGAGAGTAAGATTCCTCCTATCCCTCCTCTTCCCCTCCACCATAAAGAAGGGGGAGAATGTACAAGTGTAGCTTCTCCTTGTTTTAAATGTAGTGTGTGCTTTAGTTTAGCTTTTGCAGCTAGAGAATCTGCTCAATGCAGCAGAGGTTATCTTTTTACTTGACTGTGATACCTTGCTTCAATGTCAGCATCAGTTTAGTGCTGAAGAAGGTGCTAGGTGTAAAATAGTGAAGCTCTCTTTGGCTGTGAAAGAGAAATAGTATCTATAAAAAGTGGCCTGTACCAGGCCTTCCTGTCCAATAGGAGATACCCTCGGGCTGAGTGAGCTACTTCTGCTGAGAAATGCTATCTTCTTTCTTAAATCTTTGCGGTGAAATGAACTTTCTGAGCATGTGATGTAGCATGTTTTCCCAATAGCAGTTGGTTGGCAACCACTTTCACTTGCTGTCAGCCTTGTACCTAGCTGGTAACCAGCAATCAAGTTCTTGCCTGGCCTTCTCAGGCTCCTGTGCTGTTCTGCTGCTCTGTCCTTCCAGCCCCTCACAGCTTGGAGAATGTTTCCATGTATTGGGGCAACAGGGCTGTTTGTCCAGTCCAATACGTAGGCTCACTGAAAGAAGCTGTACAGTGATGACAGCTAGCCTTTTCAAAAACTATCCACAAAAGCATCATTTAACCAATTAGAGCCGTTTTATTAGAAACAAAATAACGTTAATCTTGGCTGACAAACTTATATCCTCTCAGCTTCAGCTTGCTGTGATTATAAACAGCTCTGTTTGTAAAAAAAAAAAAAAAAAAAAAAAAAAAACAGAGATAAAATAGCTCTTTTTTTAGTGGCTGTCCATACGTATCACTTCTAATTGCAAATTCTTTATGAATAGTTGTTTCTTTTGGGTTTGTGCTTCCATGTATGTAATTTCAGCACCGCTGTTGCTGAAGGCTAGAAGATATCAGTATCCGTAAGTTGTTTTGCAATTCCTTTTTGCTCGTTTCTTTTTGGTGTGGATTTGGAGTGGGAGGGTTGTTTAATTTTTACATGAAACAAACTTTAGAAGCGTTTTCTTCCTTAGCTGCTCAATGTGACTAGTGCTTCTACTTGCAGTTTAATTGTGCTAGGTGATAGATGGTCAGAGCTGGAGGTGGAAGGGTGGTTGGAAAATCAAGCTGAAGGGTGGTAAGCCACAATATTGTAAGATTTAATTACAAGCACTTTGAAAATAGGAAATTTTATTTTATTTGCTCTGTGGTAACTCTTGAGACTTGACTGCCACCAACTGCAAGCCTGTCTGTGACTGACAACACAATTCTAGCCAAAGCAACCAAAAATAATCCAGGATTTAAGTCACTTTTGTCTTTTTATAACTTAATATTGTCACAAATAAAAGCTAGTGTAAAATGTAGGCGAATTGGACTCTCTTCATAGGTAGCCTAGGATGAATTGGACAGCTCTGGGTGAAGGCATAACAAGAAAGCACTGAATGAAGCTGTCTTCAGGTATTCTTGCTCCAAATTAAACAGGATTAGCTCTTTTTCAGTTTTTTGTTCGTTACCTTCTGCAGCTGGTTAAGTTTTTATACTCCTGGATCCTTTTTCGAGTAAGGGGGCTGCCAGAGGGAGGAGAGGGAAGGATTAACATTTTTTTTAAAACCTCACTCGTTCTCATGGAAGAACCTTAATAAACGAAGAGGCAAAATTGTTAACTGGTCTTGGTCAGAAAAGGTGTTGAACCCTCCTCTGCTGCTGGCCAAGCAGATTTAGAACAGTTAGGATTTTTCTCACTTAAGCACCGGTAGATGCTGGTTTAATCTTTCGCTCTTGAGTTGCCTCCTGTCACTGATCTCACTACTCCCCTCTTGGTGAGAGAGGAAGGAAGTAACATTTTGCCAATGTAGGATGTAGAAGCAGGCTATCTTTTCCTAAAAGTCCCTATATTTCTTTTTAGGCCTTTTCTTCTGAGAATTACGGTGGTAGCATCAAAGCCCTGATCAGTTCTGTTAGCTTCCCAGGACTGCAGTAACATTAGCAAAGTGGACCTGCAGCATCAGAAACTTCGGCAAGAATGTTCTTCCTTTATTACTGATTACAGTTTTTATTTAGTAGTAGTAGGCACTACTGGTGTCTATGGCAGGTGTCTCAGCATCACAACACTGCAGCACAGTAGATCTGCTTGGGGCTTTTTTTATTAGTGTCTTTTTTGAAAACTCTTCTAGAAAACTTGTGTATTTTCAGGACAGGCAGGAAAGTCAAGCTACATTAGCTTGTAAAGTGGATTAGTCATTAAACACCTTTGTGGACATTTTAATTCAGAATTAAACAGGCTTTAATTGGATTTAGCTCACTTTGCTTCCAAAGTAAATTCAGGTAAATCAAATTAGGTTTAATTCAGTGTAAGGGCAAGGGCAGACATCCTCATTAAGGGCTGCCTGGATCGACTGAAAACACAATTGCCTGGCTGCTCCTTGACACCCTCCTGCTCCCGTTGTGTTCCTACTATGTTCCCACAGCTCCCCAGAAGGAAAGGGGTGCTCTCTAGTCTCCTGCAGTAAGAGGTCATTTCAGATTAGTTCTCACTTTGACTAGCAGTGCAGTTGCTGACTACGTTGGCACGTACAGGAAAGGCAGTCGTGTTCCACTTTGGTTCTGCAGTGAGGAGCATAGCCTTCAGCTGTCGCTGTAACAAGTAGCGGGGAAACAGTAACACCATAAGCAGCTCTGGCTATTCGCAAAGTGAATCTGTGCCTAGGTTAGTGGAATATATGCACTCAGACTACCTTGCAGCCCATATTGAAGGGTCATAACTGTTGAGATGCAATACTGTCTTTTGGTGATGCTAGAAAAACAGCTTTGTGATTTGATGGACTATCTGTCTTCCTACTTTTCAAAGGAAACTTCAGGAGCAGCAGACTGAATATAGATAGAAACAGCAAACCAGCTACTCGTTACAGCTGCAGCAGCTACAGCATCTTTGGAAGAACAAAAGAGATTCTGTAAACTGTAATTCCACAACCCAAGCTTAGGTTTGTTTCTTAAAAGGACAGGTCTTTTAAAGGAGGGGGATTTGTACCCTAATAGACCGAGGGTCAATACTAAAGTAAAGAAAAAGGAGATGAGTTCTCCTAAAAATGTATCATCATCTAAAAATGAGGTATGTTAGACAAAGCAGAAGATAATGAATGTTTTGACGCTTTTATCAGGCTTGTTTCAAAGGCATTTCACTGATAAAAAGTTAACACTGAAGCCTATTACAGAGTACAAAATGAATTCAATCCTACTGTTTCCAGCTGTGACCATGTAACCTTCCATTTGCAAAGCAGTATCAGACTAAGCAAAGACCCAGGCGATGGCTCTCTGAGAAAAGCTGAAGTGCTCCAGAAGGTGTTAGTGAAATAGTGACCCAGCTTTTGTGGCACAGGCAATCTGTGGTCTCATGCTCCCTCTTTGATAAATGCTTGCTAGATAGTAATCGTCCCTCCTCTGATGGCACTAAATGCAGTTCATTCATGATGATGAATACAGTTCCAGTAATCCAAATGACTTTCATTTTTCTCCTTTTTTTTTCTTTTTTTTTTTTTTTGACAGGAAGCCTCTTATTTGCCAGATGTTGATACATTGCCTAGACTGGACAGTATGAGAAATGAGATGCTGCTTATGACAATTTGGTTGTCGAGTTGTGGCCGTGTAGCTGCAGATCAATACAGCGGGCAGGTGCCTAACATGGTGCTGACAGCAGCCAATATCTACCAGATCCTTGTGGCATGGCTTCTTTCTCTGGTAAGTACATGCAGTGACAGTGTGCAAGAGGTGGTGCATTACTAAAGGTGTATTTTGCCCTCCAGTGAGTATATCATTCTAGAAATCTCCTTCTTCCAACAGATATAAAAGAGTGGGCTAAACAAAGGAGAAATTATGTCCTAACTTGCCTTGAAATCCATAAATGAAAGTCTTACTGATTTCAGTGGGTGCTGGAATATGCCTATAGTTTACAAAGACCATGACACAGAAGTCGATGGGAACAGACTTGAAGTAATCAGAATTGACTGAAAATAGAGGGCTGAGTATTATACTTGTCCTCTGCAAAAGAAGTGAATGTAGACAGGTGCCTATTTCTTACCGCTTGGTTTGATTAAGAGTAGATCCTTTCCAATAGTCAAAAGAGGTCTATAAACAAGTGGTGGCCTGTTTAATCTTAATTGTCCTTTGGATCACGTCTCTTTCTCCCCTAAAGAAATCTGCTTTTCCTCACTCTTCCCATTCATCCTATGCTAGTCTTCTCGTGGAAGGCAAGCAGGCAATGTCTTTTCCTTTTTCCCACTTATGTGTTGGCCTTGTTCTTTTCCCCATTATAGACATCAGTGTACCGATCTGTGCACTCAAGGAAAATTTCATCCTGTGCAGACAGCCTGCACAAGGCTTTTAAATCGCTTAAACTCCGCTTAAGCAATATGAATTATTAATGATGCTCACACTTCCATTAAAACATTGCTAACATTCTTTAATGTTCAGTGCTAATGAAAATTGTCACTTGATCAGCCTCAGAGTCTGAATCTTCTATTCAGAAAGCAGCTCATAGGCAGTACTGTGCGAGCTTTCTTCCCTTGAGTTATTCCTGCTATAAAGCCTGAACTCGAAGCAGCTTTCTCGAAGGCTGAAAGGACATCTCTGCTTGTGGAGCTCCATGTCACTCTACTGAGGCTGCAGGGCCAAATGTCACGATGGACTTTGTGCCTGATAGAAACTGGAATGAAATACACCAATTCATTTCAAACAGATCCCCTAGCAGCTGTTGGCCAGCAATGACAAAAAAGGCCTGCATTTCTTTTTAAAAACAAACACACACAGTTGAAAAGTTAAACCATTTCAGACCAATTTCTCATGTGGTTTAAACCTCTAACTCCACCAATTCACTGGTTTTCTGGCTTGTGTAAATGAACATAACTTTGTCTTTGCTGGAGATACAGTGGTTTATACCAGCTATGAACACGATCCTCCGAATGTAAGCATTCCCCAGTGGCAGAGCTGCTATAGAAATTCCCTTGTGAAAGTAGTGATCCCAGCAGTCAAGCACGTTTTAGTGCTATTTTGAGTGATACATCTGACCTATAAAACAGTTCGAAAATGCAACCAAGACTTGTGTTGAGAACGTGTTTTTAAAGGCATTTGTCTCACTGTAAATGGTTTTGTTTTATATATGCAATAAATACCAGGGCTGTAAATTCATCTAGAGATCATGGTGATGGTATAAACCGTGAGAACAAAGTTTAAGTGCTTTGTGTGTTCACCAGAACCCTGGGAAGGAATCATAGCCCTGTAATTCAAACTTACCTGTCTTGTCTTTTCATATAATATGTGATCTGGTTCTCATCTCACATGGCTGCTGTTCCTTTCTCATGGCTTTGCTAGTTAACTATGTCTTTATTTTCCCATAGCCCTCTCCCCTCTTTCACCTGCTATCCAAGTCTCAGGCTGTTTTTCAGCACTACGGTGCCTTCCCAGTCTGTTTCAGGTATCTTTCCTTTCTCTTTTCTATATGGTAACGAGGTTTCTCATGTATTCTATATACTAAAATGCATCATGTTTCAGCTTGACTTTGAGCCTTGAGCCAATGAGCGATCTATGCATCTGGAACGCTATTTCTGGAGCTAAACTGATATTCATGATAAACAATGCCTAGTGTTCATCTTGGGGTTGGCAGAAGTCGCTTCCTATCCTTCTTATTTGGGATCAAATCTGTATATTGGAAAATAGAATGCTTGCCTCCCACTCGTGCACACAAAAATAAGATCTGTCAAAAAGAAACCACGTCAGTCTAACTAAAAGGTGGAATCACTGGATAGGGATTGATGGAGTTTTGGCTATTAGTGATCACTAATGGGGAGGATGAGGGCTATTAAAGAAACCTGTACTAGCTCCTTAGAATGGCATAAGCACTTAGCATTGATTTTGAAGTGAGATTGTGTTGATCTCATTATCATTAATAAAGGCAGCACACTACCACTGTGGTGAAAATATGCAGTGCAGTGTTGACAGGGACTCCGTTCTCATTTCTTGCTAGACTAGGGACCTGATATGACCTCTTGCTTTCACATAGCTGGCTGAATTCAGAGCTTGCAAGTTATGAGAGTCCTCACTGAGAAAATAAGTCCTATGACTTATCAAAACCTACATGTTATTCCTATTTAATTTGGTCTTTATTGAGTTTCTGCTGGCTAAACCATAGCTAATCCACTAATCAAGCTAGAGCACTCCCTGGATTATTGTACATTGTGTATCTCTACTCAAAAGCAACAGTGTGAGAGGAAGGGTTATTTTCAGTCTCTAACTACAGCTGTCTGAAAATGAAATTATGTTCAAATGGATTTACAGGTGCCTCCTGTGAAAACGACAGGTGAGACCAAAGCTCCATTTCAGGTGGTAGGACTGCAACAGGCCTGGCAAGAGGATGGCTTGGCCCTGTATGCTTGCCTAATGCCGGCAGATGAATCTCCAGCCCAGAACAGCCCCAAGATCTGGAAGATTAAAGTGAGTAGCAGCACTTAGACTTGCTAGTCATGCAGAGCTGCCATGGGCATGTAGCATTGTTACTTACTAAGGACCAGGCTTGGATATGCCAATTCAAGATCAGACTTCAGTGAACCAGGATAGAGTGGCACTTATGCCTAATTATAATGGGAGAGCAGCCCAGGATTGTGCAAACAGAAAGATGAACCTTGTGGGAGCAGTGCACAAATGTGACTGGAAGCGTATCTTTGACATGCATTATGTTTTTGCTTTTGTATTTTAACCATGTGAGGAGTGCAGTCTAGGAGAGGGAATATTGTCTTGCCATTCAGTTCCCAAGAGTCAAGGCCTGCATATGGGACCTGAGACTCCATTCCCTCAGAGCTGGTAGACTAATGAGTTTGTGCTGTGCGATAAAGCATCAAGCTGAAAGGTCCTCATCTAGTAGGTGTAGGTGGCACACTGTGATGTAGGGCATGATTCTGGCTTGTGTCCTGGAAACAGCAGAGCTATGAAATAGCAGCTCTGGGCCCTTATTTGTTAGTTCTGTCTTTCAACAAAACTAATCTGAGCAGGTTAAACTCTGAGCGTCCTGATGCATCTGTTCTATTTTCCGTTTTGGAGACAGCTTGTTAGGTATTACCCTGAGACCTACTCTGGCCTTGCTATCCTTGCCTGCTGTAGATACTTACAGAAACCAACGTGTAGTATAGCTGACTTGCTGGAATATGTACCCAGGTATATCTGAGGAACGATGATCTTTGTGTACCTGGATCACTCACTTGAATAATCATCCTGTTTATTCAGTAATCTTTGCTGAGACGCTGTGGCCCTGTGCCCTGTAAGGACTGGTGAGTTCTCAAGTGGTTCAAAGTGGCATGTGTGACGTTGGTGAGCTTGTAGTGGATTTTCTACTCCTGGGGCGGTTTGACTGGCTCACTCTGACAACTGCACTGTCTCTGCATCCTTATTTACTGTCTGGTAATGTGAACAGCAATGTGATATGATAGACGTGATAATGCTTGGTGTTTCCTCTATGCCAAAACGATTCCATTGGATCCAGTAGCAGGTGGTCTTAGGGTGGCCCCCAGGTATTCTAATTCACACCTGCTGAGTGTGAATGAAAGAGAAGGTGTAAACGTGTTTTAAAAACACACTTACACTTCCCCTGTTCAGCTGCAGCAAGCATTCTTCATCTGCAGCTGCCTGTCTATGAGCAGTAAAGATTAAATTTCCCATGATGTATCATGAAGCCTAAAATGTGACAGCTGTGGCTCCAGTGCTCCTGCAAGCAAATGATTGATGCTAGCAACAAATATAATGATTAAAACACTTGGGGAAAAAAAAAACACAATAAGCAACCTTTCTGACAGTGTCTGGGCACCTGTGGACAGAAGCAGCAGAGCTAATGAGTCTCAGCAGCCTGTTAGCCTGGCCAAGGGCTTAATGGTGATTTCTCTCTCTGGCACCTGGATTCAAGATATTTTCTATGGCACAAAGAAGGAGGAGGAACAGAGGCTGACCTGTCTTCTGCCCATTTGCCTTGTTGCTATCTGCTTATTCCAGCTGAAGAGCTGGCCAAAGCATCAAAATTACTGAGCACTGAATATGCTTAAAATAGGTATCTAGTGTCTTGTAAATGAGCGAACTTTTCAAGCTACAGGCTCAGGCAGCTCTAACATTTGGTTGGAGCTGGGCAGGGTTGTGTTACAGGTTGGCAGAACATGCCTTAGAGAGCTTCCAGGCTGCATGTAAATTGTGATGCTACTTCTGCTGATCCATTTACAGACGCTGACATTGCTGTGGAGTTCAGCTAATGCGCACTGCAGTGAACATGCATGGCATTTGGACAGTGTTCTTCAAAGCCAGACTATGTACAACTGAGGTTTCCTCTCATTAGAGGCTCTATCATGTGCCTTTGCAATAACAATGACTTTTATCGTTTCTGCGTTCTTGTGGCATTTGTAAAGGTGCTACTCTCTCCTCTTCAGATATCTAAGCTGATGGGAACCACAAAAGTCCTTCAGAAATGTCAGCCACAGCAGGGACAAGAAAAACGACAGCACCTAGTCCTGTCTCCTCATTCCTCCCCTTGAGCAGCTTCAGCTGTTTTGTAGAGAAATTTGGTGGATTTTACTCTCCAGACTCAAATCTCTTGGTATAGTGTTAATGAACAATGGTTGAATCAGTTAACGATATCCTTCTGTTGCAACACTTAACAATTCTTGTTCTAGTTGTCTCCTATTAGCATAATGAGAATCAGTTACCAGGGCTTAGCTCCAAAATATGAATATCAGGAAAAATACCTGGGGTTCCGGGAGTTCTTGTTGCAGCTGTTGGCTATAAGAATATAGGAAAATTTTAATTATGTTTTTTTTAGATTATGTATGAAAAGACGTACTAAGTAGACTAAACATTAACCAGTAGAATGATGACAAATTGACCTTTTAGTGGTCTTAATGTGAAGAGTACGGAGTTAGATACATACTGATTGTGCAACATATTAGATACAAGTTAGTGCCTGTTTGATACCAGGAGATAAATGACCATCTTTCTATGTGTATCTTGTATCTCATGATAGGAGCAAAATGGCTGATGTCCATGGAGCCCTACAATTGATTTTTTTGGGGATAATAATTTGAATATGATTTTTACAGCAGGTGTTGGATTGCTAGTCTAAGAGTCTAAGGACGTACCTGTATCAACAGAGCAAGGTTTCACTTTACCCAGCTTGTCCTGTCGACACTTCCCAGTGCTTGTGTGTTGGAACATCCTGAGAGCATTTATCAGCCTTATTGGCTTTTGGACAATTTGCCCCTATGGCTTGTTGCCTGCTATAGTGCTGAAGCTCTTAATGATACTGGGGTGCAGTCCATCACAGAGAACTGGACCAAGACAACCTGCTTACCTCATGTAGCTATAGGTTGTTGGTGATTTCCAGTTACTAGTAAATGGAGCTGAGCTACATTCTAGTCCTCCAATCCATCAATATTTTATTTATTAGCCATTTTACTGTCAGCTGTCTCTTTTATTATTTGTCATATTTTATTTCTCCAACCCAAGGTCTAATGGTTTATGAATACAAATATAATAATGCTTTCTCAAGGAAAGAGCTCCTGTCCTCAAGCAAGTTGAGTTTTGGCTCATTCAACCATGATGACATCTATTCGTATAAATTGAGCTGCTGTACAATGTTTTCTCCCCTTATTGTCAGTTTTTTGGGTTTTCATTTGGGCTTTTTATTCTGTCCTCCCTCCAGACAGCAGATTGAAATGAGACAAATTTAAACGTGCCTACCTGGCTTTGCTTTCCTGAGTTGTTGTCAGAACAAACGCCCATACACGCACCTCTTGTACTTTTTGCATGCTGATAAACAAGCTTCATTTACAGGCATATGTGGTGGGAATTAGATGTGTATGGAGTATGCTTTCTGCGAATCTACTCACCATTCCCAATTAGGCAGACTAGCACAAAACAGGGCAGCGTGGTTCTTTTCTGCACACTTTGGTCACTTAACAGTTCTGTGGTGGTTTAAAACAATTTGTGATATCTGTCATTGGATTTGGGAGTTTTTGGAGGCTTCTACTATTCGGGCTTTAGTTTCTAGGTAGCTTAGAGGGGAGGCTAAACTATGGAAAGTTGTATTTTAGCATCATCGTGCAGTATTCAATAACAACCTTAAAAATTTTGAGACTGATAAAGCTGTTCAATTATGTAAAATATCCCTGTGAAACCATTAGCAAATTGATGTTATATTATATTAGGCTGATTTATGGTCCTGTTTATGGTATTTTCTCCCTCTTCCACTTGGTTTATGAGAATCTCTGGTTATAATTACAGGGACTTTACCTTCATAAAAGATTTATTCAGGAGACACATTCCACAGGGCTGCAGAACAAATGGGATGTCCTTGGCCCCCCAAAATTACCTTTGATAGAAGAATGTTGGGAAGTAAAAATCCTGCCTAATGGATGGCATGCGCCAGTAATTTTAACCTTTTGAGCATCCAGATGACTTCTGCAGAGCAAAAACTTGGCGGTACCAGCTGCACTTTCCTCATCCATCCCAGCTCTCCTTTAACAGTGGCCACTTCCTTCCTTCCTTAACTTAATGTACGGGTCATGAGACTGTGGAATGCAAACTGCTTCAGAATAATACATGTGGGGCTGATGGATGTCATGGGTCAGTTATTTTATACCAGCACTTTGTAACCAGTTGAAGATTGCTGTTAACTCTCCAACCAAGTTCTATATCCAAGCCATCTGTTTCAAGCGCCCTAGTGAAAGGGCAATGCTGCTAATCTCCCCAGTGGTCTTTACCAAGGGAGATTTTCTTTGAGTCAAGTCTATGTGGAGGCAGTCCCGTAGTCATAGGGTGAGTGCTTCCACACAGTCAGCTGATGAGTTACTGTTGCAGACAGCATCTACTCTCAAGGGCTCAGTCAGTATCAGGACTGACTTTGGATCTGAGATGAGAGACTTGGCAGGGTGACAGCAGGATCATGTGAAGAGTGTACTTTCTATGGGTGAGAGGACAAGGTTAGAGCTCTGGTGGTAGGGATGCAGGGTTTGATGGTTTGGGAAGCTGAGGGGTGTTAAGTTAGGGTTTTGACTTGGAGAATTTGAAGTGCACTTGCATTGGAGATACACAAGGTGTGAGGTTGGGATTGTTTCTGTAGGGCAGAGGGAATGGAGAAAGCTGCTGCAGGTACATGACACAGGACAGGGAGCTATTGAGGCCATCAATGATGGGTTTTAACCGTTGACTCTTTGCAGGCTAAAGAAGATCTTCAAAGAACATCCACTTTTTACCAGAAGATCTCTGCATTTCTATCCCGTACATGGCTTCCAGATGTTATCTGGTGGAGGGCAGAACTGGTCAATCACTTCCAAAACCAGCCATACCTACTTCTTCCTGAAATTCCTTCAGTCCTGCTCAGTTACATCACTGCTGTTAATCCTGATCCTCAGGTACTGTACACAAATGCTTGGACTTCTGATATTTTTTTCTCATTAGATCCAGTAAAAATTGTTGTTCTTCCTGTGTTACAGATAGTTTCCTTTGGTTTAGTTACTGATTTAAACTCAGTTTGAAAAAAATGCTTCTAATCAGTGTTGCTTACCACTGAAGAGTGTGAGATTACAAGTACATAACAGCTCTTAAAATCAAGTGCTTAGAATCGTTTGCCTGCTTAGAGAAGCCTGGAAGGACGTTCACCTCATGCTGTCTATGAGTAGAATGATAATTAACTTTTTAGATTGTGCTCCATAAATATTTAAGTGAATGAAATGTTACAAGAATTCATATACTTCTGGCTTATCGCGGGAGTTTATTCCTTGAGGGCATCTAGTATTGCTTTTAGGCCTCTAAGTACTGAACAGCCTGTCCTACCTTAGTGTAAATATTCATACCATTTTTCAGTGAAGCACTGAGTACTTTTGAGGGAGTGTTCCATTTATTCCTTTCCCATAATATCACCAATCTTTAATCAATCATGGTCTTTTTCCAAAATTCTTAAGTCAACAAAAACCTTGACACGCAATTCCAGGGAATGGTGAACACTGCAACTCAGGTTCACATCCAAACCCAATTGCTCTGAAATAATGTAGCATGAGAACTCTTCTGCATTTTCAACCAGATTTGGGGATTAATCTTACTCTGCAAATCAATGCCATGAAAGCTTAGGGGCTTAACAGTGCACTTAGCGATTTGCCTGAAGTTTTATCCCTTCTATGAAGGAAAAGGAGGCTTAAAATTGTTGATTTGCAGTCACTGCAGCTTTCAAGTACAGGCAAGCGCTATAAAGCAGTCTGACATACTTGTGAAAGGTAAATCTGCTGTACATTTGTAAGGCATAAAGTACAGCCTCCTTTAAAACGGTCAGGGTCTTTATGCGTCTCCCTTATTAGGGGAATTATAAATCATTAGAAATTGAACAGCAAGATAGGAGACGCTTTCTGAGGGTGAATCTTTGCCTTGGTGCCACAGAAAAACTGAAATCAATTTAAAGACCACATTCTCTTCCTAGGTTTAAATGCTCAATGCCACTCAGGTTCAAGGCCAGAATTACACCGAGACCACTAGGAATAATGGCTTCTTGACATACGTATCTTGCAGTTAAACAAAAAGGCTGTCTTCTCTGAGCAAGCTGCAATGATCCAGACTCTCAGGGGACAGCAGCTAACCCTGTTGCCTGCCCTGAGGCTTTACCAATTGGTACCAACTGAGAATGTTCCCAAGTATCATTAAAAAGCAACCCTATTAGTGGTGCATAGAAAATGCAGTATCATTTTCAGTTAACTTTATCAGATTGAAAATTTTGCACAAGGCCAGTGATCCATGTGTGTTATATATATTGCAGTAGTGTACGCAAACCTAAGTAGACGAAGTATCCTGCTACTGTGTGTTGGAAAGCATGCAGCGAGCACCCATTTTTGCTCCAAGCAGTTTACTGTCCAAGACGCGAGTCGTGACAGTTGGAGGAAACAAACAGGCAGGAGTAGAGGGAAGGGGAACGTGAGGTAAAACTGCAATTTACTTGTGTGCTGATGAGCTCTGTGTGTGGTTTATAAGCAACTGGTAGCAGTAACAGTAATAAGCTTTAAGCACGTTGTTTGCTAGAGTGAGCCAACATCTTGTATTCAGTCAGTTGTCTAGTGGTTTCTCAGTCTGTTCTGAACCCCAAATAGATTGCTTTTCTCTTGCTGTCCTGCATAGGCTGTACGTATAGCCTATTAATCTGCAGTACTTCGCTTTGGAAATGAAAAGTAAACTCTCAACACAGTCATTAAAATCCCAGGTTAGGTTAGGAGCAACATAATCCCTGTGGAGGTTATTAGCTACATCATCCCTCGTCAGCAAAAAGAGGATTGCTTCATTTTAACATAAGGTAAATGTAAGTACTTTCTCCTGTTAAGCCTTAGCATGTAAGCATTAACCCTGGGGACACAGACAACATATGTAGCCATCACTGATCCTTTTTTGCCTCCACCTGTTCCTCCTGCTAAAGCATACAGGATTTCTCTCACTCTGTCTCCAGTGTTCTGAACACCTGGACCCTTGTCCAAAGGGTGCATCTCTAACACTCACTGCTTGCTACCCTTCTGGTTGCTTTCCAGAGCATCTCATTGAACTCCCAACCCATACAGGTGCCTGTCATGACAGAGGAGTCGGGGGTAGCAGCATGGGGTGGGCAAACATGTCAGAGTGAGGTTTCAAGGAGGAAGGGAGTCTCCACCTCTTGAGATGAATGAGAAAATTTTTTAGCTCCAGCAAATTGATTTTGTTGCACCTCCTGATGATTGGAAGTCTCACGCTTACTTGCCCAGAGTGCTTTGTTGGTCATTTCCCTGCTGACTTCCAGCACAAGGGTTATGTTTTCTTCTTTGAGACAACAGTACTGATTAATGGCAGGGCTGCATCAAGTTCCTGCCTTGCAGTTGACTCAGACAAGGCTCCATTTAATTTTTTGATACAATTTTTTGTGAATGTAGATAAGAATTCCAGAACTGGGTCCAGGGGACCAAGTTTGTCCTGATATCGTAACTCAATGCTGCTAAAAAAAACTTTAAACAGCATAGACTGAACTAACGAGAAGTTTGATGTACAGAAGGGGACTTGCAGAAAGTATAGCAGTTCTGTACTGTGGTATTTCTGTAACACTTTGATGCAGACTTTTGGAATTTCCCTGCTAGTGTCACCAGAAGAGCTGTATACACACACCTCACCACCAACAACAGTAACAATACCACAAAGCTTTGAAAAGTGCAAACTTCTTTTTAAAGACTGAAATAACCATGCAGCTGTAACAGAAGAGCAGTGCATTGCTGATGAAATTGGAAATCACTGTTTCATGCTGTGGAAACATAGGCCCAGATTCATCACATGTTAGTTTGTGCACTTAGGGCACCTGCTTTAGATATGCAATTGCCCTAAGCTCTGCATGTAGTCTTTCCAGAGGGAGTGAGAGGCATCCCCAGAGGGGTGATTCAGATCCATCACTGGTGACAGCATCCACAATGTGACCCTTCTGCTGATTCAGGCACTGAAGTTAACTGCCCTAGTTGGGATTCATTAATTTTCTAAAGAGTATGGAGAGAGGGAAGCTGCTTGACATGAGAATTCTGAGACTTTGAAAAATCTCCCAAGAGAAGCAGCCAGAAACACCACTTGCAACATTCAAAAGAAGAGGAGGAAAAAAATATCTAGCAAGAAACTAAGGTGTTCCAGCAGAATGAGCCAGATCAAGTAGTGAGGCTTTTCAGGCTCTTCACTTCTCTGACTAGCATTGAGGAAGCTCTTTCCAAAGGAAAACATACTAGTGGAACCAGAATCTACTAGTGGAAAAGCCTGGGGAAAAAAAGATTTGCAACATGGATGAAAATAATCCTTAGCGCTTCCATTTCCTCATAAGTGTGATGTTCTTGCTCCATTCCAGAGAATACAGTCTGTAAGACATGCACATTTGACATTTGAAGACATTTGAATCTGTTTTCCTAGCATAGGCTTGGCAAGGAGACCCAGAGCTTTAGTGTTTGAATGCTGTCACATTGTTTCACTGACAAGCATCATAGCCTTACACCTGTTGAGTGGCTTCAGCATCTTCCACTGTCTTTTACTGTAACTTTTTTTAACACCACTGCTAATGAGAGGCTTGCTCAGAGAACTACTGCTTGCCGCATCAGCATCTCACCTTCACCTGACTGTCTTCAGGCCCTTGGCTGTGAGGTCACTGCCTGCCATACACAAACTCAATTGTAGTAACTAATGTGTATGTTCTGGTTCAATACCTCAAAGATGTTGGCAGTTTTGCTGTTCTGTTTTTGTTGTATTACCCTATGTGTTCTCTCTTTTTTCTCCTTTCGTGCTGTCTGAGAAGCAAACTGGCAACACCAAGTGAGGCTATGTAATGTTTCATGGATATAATACAGCCTGAGCTACCTGAAGTGCAACACAGTTTGACCAGCTGTCAGATCTGATCCACATGTTGCTGTAAGCTGTCACGTTCAGTGTATGGCTCAGGCCCATGTTTTCCTTCCCTGAAATTTCTGCTGAGCCTGATGCTAAAGCTTGAAGGATATGACTGCTGAGCAGCTGAACTGGGCATTAGAGCCCTAGTTTAATATGCAGGTGGTGAGAAACACCCAAAACAGCACCTCCATACGTCTGCTTCTCCGACCGAGAGCCAGGAGGTTGCTGAGGCTTGCAGCATGTCAGATGTTGCCCCTTAAGAAACCTGGACTGTTTGAACTCTAGGCTGAAGCTGTAAAGCAGGAGGGCTGCTCATCCATAGCAGATGTCCTTTGCTTTCCAAATCTTGCTCCTATCTCATCTTTACTGGAGTTGGTGCTAAGGATCAGGCCCTTGTGTGTCTGGCACCCTGAATCTGCCATGCAGCCTGATAAAGCCCTATCAACAGCTTTGGCAAGAGCACTAACATGCATACCACGCCATCTGACTGATGAGTCCACGTGGAGATGACTCACCCGTGGGTGAGACATTTGTCCTGGGGCCTCATCTGTATGAATTTACAGAAATGTATCCACAGTTGCAGAGAGAGAATAGTTGCGTGGCTGTGTCTCAGAGAGCCGTCTTCGTGGGGGTGGAAGGCAGAAGGGAGAAGGTGACATCCTGCCCCTAGCTGAGTCTGTTGGAGTTCACCATTGATGTTAGCAGGGCCAGGAGTTCTTTCTGTCTTTGGCATTTGTAATTAAAAAACCTGACCTTTAAAATGAGAAAGCGCTACAGTAATGTTTGCCTGAGTTGGCACAGAGTTGAAGACTTAGCTTGGGGAGGAGTGAACCATTATAGTTGTTTGTTCTTGCTAAAATTTGATAGCTCACATTTAAGTTGTGACCATCACTAATTATTCCAGAAGAGAGCAGTTTAAAAGAACTATCGAGCTAATGTGCTTAGCCATTAGTACTGTGCATGATGGTAGATAATAGGCAGAAAGAGTGAAAGTCAGTCTCATCCTTTCTCTTTTCTGTGTTTTAAGACTCCTCTTTCCCTCTGTGAAATGGAGGCAAAAGAAAGTGAGATGCATCTTCAAACTTCCTAAACTACAGTCACCAAAATTGTACATCTTCAGTCACAAATGCCCTAGCTCCCTGGGGTCTTCCTACTGTGCTTTCACATTTCCCGAATTAAATTCTGTAGCCAACTGAAGTGAGCATGCACAAGAGGGAAGGAAAGGTGTGCACAAAGGAAACAAATTTGTGTCAATCTGAATTCTGCAAGTTCTACACTAACACATTGGAATTCATGACAGCAGGGAGAGGAGAGAGTTTAAGTTATAATGCAGCCTAATTCAGGGGCATGATTTAGCGTATCACACAGAACATGAGCCTTGCTCACGTGGAGTTGAAAAGGAAAGGATATACACATACAGAATTCACAGTCTGTCTCTGGAGGTAATGGAGGAGACAGCATTTTGCTCAAGGGGATTTAGGTGTTGTCCCATAGTGATAATGGCTGAGTTAATTTTTGAGTGCAAGGGGGTGAGACTGTGGAGTACAGAGAGATTCCTTTCTGCAGTTTCTTCTTTCCCACTGTAGCTGAGAAACTTTCCTCAGCCTAGAAGACTCTCATTTGACTTAAAAGACTCCTGATCACTTGATAGCAAAAGCCATTTCTTTGTTGTTGGAAATGAGAACAGAATATAATGAGAACAGAATATACTGTAAACAAGAAGAGATATTAGATTTGGTCATATTTCTATGTGATGGTTAAATATTCATGTTTTCGCTGTACGCAGCTCCAGTGAAATGCGAGTTCCAGCCTTCTCTAAAATGTTCTTATTCCTGTTTCTGCTCAATATTTTACAAGATGTTTTTGTTCTGCTGTGAATTTCCTTCCTATAACTGCATGGCTTCACCTCAGCAATCTGAAACAAAGAGTGGCTCTGGGTTGTTTTTTAACACTTTTTGAAAAATGATATGTGTATTCAGTCCTAGCTATGGTATTAATCAGTCTTTTCCAGAGTCTTAGGGTAGCAGAAATCAGGATTTGTCTACCAGAGAACAAATAAGAAAAAGGATTGTCAAGAAAAACAAAGAATGCCTTCAAATGCAGAGTTATGGACATGCCCTTCTCTTCCTCCTCTTTCTGACAGTAATGATATGGTTGGAGAAGATTTCAGTGCTAGAAGAAACCCTGCTTTCTTACAGCAGAGTGGGAGAGACCCAGTCATGGAAATGGTTACGGTGAAATGATCTAAGGCTTCAAAGCCTGTGACAGCATAAGCCAAAGTATCCCCAGGGCTGCTCTGTCTTCCACTGGCTGACTGTAGGGTACTTTTCTCTCCTGGTGTAATGCCTGTGCCATGAGACAGGTGATTACAATGCTCTGTGTCTGCAGAGTCTTACAGAAGAGAGATTTTCAGCTAGGTATCGAAGGCTGGACTCCCTCTGCTCCGTTCTGAGTGGTGCATGGGGAGGAAATCCCTTCTTGTCCCTGTCAAGATGCGGGTGGGCATTAAGCAGTGATCTGTTGGGTAGTCTGGAAGAGACTTGCTCGTTTGCTGTGTTTGCGCAGAAGCTTTACAACTGTTACAGTGTTATTGGTGTAACTAAGGGAAGAACCAGCCCTGAGGTGAAACCGATACAATTCTGATGCCTTCCCTGTCTCTCAGTGTGGAACTCTGAAAAATAGCACCAATGCAGCATAAAAATAAATGGCATCAAAATCGATATAATTTCAGTAAGAGTAGGGTCACTCAACTGCCGTGGGCGGGAGGGGGGGGCGGGGGAGGGCTTACTGGATGTTATATGCCAAATAGGGCTCATCTCATTTTAACTGCATTGGTGTAATTCTCTCCTAAATATATGGGAAAGTTCCATTATAAAGCATGCATTGCATAGGAAGGCAATGTCAGGAGTCGTCTTCTCTTGGCATGTTTTAGCTAGATCAGACAAAGCAGGGCCTGTGATGCTGCAGTTTTCTATGTAGGTGGTCTTACCCTTGAGGAAAAGGCTCTTCTAGAGGAAGTAATAAGGCTTTTCGAGGTTCATTTTCTGTTGCTTTGTGAAATCCTATTCAGGTTGGCTGGTAGAAAATACAATCTGACAGATCATAGAAACAATCTCCACAGGCCTTGCTTCCCTAACAGGTGTGGCCAGTCCCCTTCTCTGACAGTGGGGAGGTGAGCCGTGCGGAAGCATGCCTAGGATCACAGCTACCCCAGCTGACACTGTGGTATTACGTAAAGGTCAGCTTGTGACTTGGAGTTCCTGAGTTGTATCCTCTGCGTTGTGACTGGAGCTGGGTAATTGTGATGAAGGTTTCTGTAGAAATGTAGGCTAGAGTTGGTTTGACCGCAACTGTCCCTTCTGTTTTCCATCTTCTTGAAAGTTCAAAGAATTCAGGTTTGTCCAAGGAACGGCTTGATTATATGGAAGACTGGAGTCTTGTTACATTCCCATTTTGTAAGGCTTCTCTGGTCTTTCTCTGTGCTCACTGCATCATGCGAGTATTGCATGCAGGAGCTGGCAGCAAATGTTGGAACCAGAAGGGGTCTTCTTATTTCCTTACATCAGTGCTTTCTTTTTTTTTTTTTTTCTATGGTGATATTTTCCATATTACTAAGTGCAATGTCACAAGCAGAGGCTAGTGAGCAATGGATTGCAGGAAAAAAAAAAAAGGATAAATCCTTGAGAGCTGTCAAAACACTTACTTCAGTGGAGTTTTGTTGACTGAAATCAGGTGAAATGTCAAATCCCTCGTTCTGTTTCAAATATCTCTTGAAGCGTAGGAAATATAGGACGGAGAAAACGCAAAAGGCTGCTGAAGCAGAAAGGAGCAATCAGATGTCAGAGGGGTTTTAATATTATTCAAATTAATGTATTGTTCTAGTTGTTGTTTTTAAAAACGTGTAGAAATGTATGATGTGCCTATCATTTGCCCAGCAGCCCAAAAAATTTCTCAGGTGATTGCACAATTAAATGGCATTATATGTACCTCATAATCCAGAATGGACACTTTTTCATTTAATTAGTCTATCCTCTATCCATAATAAAAGTCTTCGTGAGACCGTGTTGAAATTTAATTTCCTTTCTATGGAAAAGGTTTTACTAACGTCTGAAGAAAAACGTGTGAGGTGAGGACAGGCTCAGGACTGCAGTAAGTCAAAGTAGAAACTTTAAAAACAGTGAAGCTACTCCAATTTACACCACGTGAGCTGGTGTCCCGGAAGTGACACTTTTTTAATCTTGGAAAAAATTCTGCTCAATGTGAAGTCTGCCTAAATAACTCTGTATTTCTGGAGTGCTCAATAATGGCATAACCAAGAACATCATTTTTTCCCTGAACCAGAACTTGGCTAACATGACTTTCAAAAGCTGTGTTCTTTTTGGGGCTGCGGCCTTGCTTACTAAGCATGGAGTCAGAGCAGATTTTCATAAGTGATAAATCCTTAAACATGCACTTGTGCAAGTTGCTTGCTTGGTGCTGAGACTGAGAAATGCCACACTTGTATAGTGCTGTGGCCTAAAGGCCAGCTAGTGTCTTTTGCCTGTGTATGAGTATTTGGTACAATAGGACTTGCAGATAACAGCACTTGTGGTGAGATGAACACAGGAGAAACCTACTGTTTTTGTTACAGGCATGTAAAAATTCGTACAAGTCTTTCCCTACCCTTTCACTTGTGTTAGTTAATTAGAGTGCTGTCTTTACAAAGCCCTCTTCTGCCAGTTGGTCAGCACAATCGCAAGCTCAAGCTGTTGGGCCTGGTACTGCAGTGCATTTTGCATGTAACTCCCATTCATGTCAGTGGGCTCTGTGCACACTGAAGACCTTGGAACTCTTCAGGCTCTCAGGATGCCTTTGCAGATTCATATTCTTAGGATGTCATTTAGTTGGAGCTGATGGAACAGATATAAAACAAACAATGTGGTAATAACACTGGACTAATGAGACTAATCCATTATCACCTTATGTGCTCTCTGGCTGTCATATTAACTATGCTGTTTTTCTTCGCTCTTGATTTTGAGGGATCAAGATAACATACAAATAAGAGCTGTCCTTTGTGCATTTCAGGCAGTGGAGAAGGTGTTTGCAGTGCCAGCTGGGTTTTACTGGCAGACAGTAGAAACCGATGAAGAGTACTTCCCTAACAGCAGCGACGTCGAGGCTAGCAGAGATATAGACACTGAGGTAAAAAAAGCTCCTTTTTGACTTGTGGAATGATATGGGAAGTTGAGACGATTAAAAATGACCTGGACTATTGCAATCCTTAGGTTTGGTACTGATACTAATCTTGAAGTATTTCTCACTGAGACCTAAACGTTTCAGCTGACTGTTTTGTGTCTTCAATACTGATTGTTCTGAGTCTTGTAAAATTAAACTATGAAAGATATGGGTTGAAGAAATTGCTACCAATCAGGTGCAAATCAGCAACAGTGGCCAAATTTTGATAACCCAAATCCACTTGACTGCAAACCGATATGCTACGCAACTTGTCTAAAAACTGGGCTCAGAAACATGATAAAAGTTTCTGAAGCTTATGGCACTATCTACCAGAGTTGTAACTGTGCGTGCGTTGTATGAACAAACAGAAACTGATTCTACTTAGCTTAGCCCAGAAGAAGGGAAGGTTATGGTAATTTAACTTGCGTTTGCCTCAGTTTGGCATGCATGCTTAAAATTTTCTGGACTGCCACCCACTTATGATAATTTGTTAACTATGGTAACTCATTTTTCTTAGCTCTTGCACAGCACAGAACATAGCTGTTTGACCAGACAGAGTTCAGTTTCCTCTTAACATCGGTTCAGGAAGGCGCAAATATCTTATGTTCTTCCTGAACACGTAGCGAGTCTAAGTCACTGAGAACGGTTAGCATGTGACAGGCTTGCTCCTGGAAGATGGTCCAAGCCCACAATTGGGATGTGAAGATACTCGGCACTTGGCACAGTCAAGAAATCCCTCATAATGTCTTTATTACAATTTCTCACCTTGCCTTAGGAATGATGCTACTGGGCCTATACAGAACTTCTCACAGCAAGGACAGGATGCTCTGTAAGGGACAGCAAGCCAAGAGCTGAGACTAACAGTAAGGCAGGCAGGGCCAGCGACCTCCCTGGCAGGGGCGCAATTCCACATTACCCAAGCAAGAGTAGCGGAGCAGGTCCAGCAGCAGTAACCAGGGTCAGCCAAGAGTCCAGTGGTTGCCCCGCGAGTCCATAGTGATGAGGGCAAGCCAAAAAGTCAAGTCAGCAGGTTAGGATCAAGGCCAGAATCAGGGAGGTATAAGACTGGGCACAGGCATACCTGCAACATAGCTCAGGCACCATGGCCAAGTGCCTGAGCTTAAAAGCAGCTCCCAAGTGAAGGAGAGACAGGTCTCTGCCAAGGTTTCTCAACACTGGACAGCTGCGTTACAAAGCTGGCTTTGAGCCCAGGCAGCCAAATCCCGAGGGGCAGGGGAATACACTCAGGGCCCTCATAGCAGCTACAGAAAAAAAATCCTTCTTTACTGGCTGTTATGAACAATAGGTTAATATCAGGAGAGTAGACCTGGATGAATAGAAAGAAACAGAGCTTTTATTCCTAGTTAGACTACTTTTTTATGATTTGGGTAGATTTAGAACTTCATTTGTCACGATGTTATAAGCCTCATTATGTGTTTATGGACGAGTAGCATTTCATTTAAAGTGTCCAGCAATGATGAATTCATTTGGCATTCACTGCAGCAGTAAAGCTCATTGCTGGGGAGAGTATTGTGTCTCTCTACAGACAGGAGAACCATGCACAAATCTGAGGCCAGTACAATCATGCTTGCCTGATCTACAGCTAGACAATGTATTACCTGCAGAGTATCATGTAGCACACAGCTTCCTGTCGTAAAGCATGTGCTTCTTGAAACAATACGTTTCTTTTGATGGGAAAGTGCAGAGCTCAGAATGATTTACTTCCCTTTTGGGTAGATAGATTCAGTATGTGTCAGTCTATATCTTCCTGTACGACAGGATGAGCTGAATTGGATTCATCTGGAAAAGAAGACTTCAAAATATGAATTAGTGACAGTACCAGTGATGTGTCTGCTGTTCGATTCTTTTCTTATGTTGGTTTTGGCACTTTTATAGGTATAAAGAAACAACCTGTTGGCTTATTATTTGACTGAATTTCTGTAATACGCACAGTTAAACAGCAGCACTGACACATTTCATTCTCTGCCCCAGAGAACCTGCAGTCTTTTACTAGTAGGTTTATATGACAAAAGGCACAATTTTATTATTAGTAGTAGATTACTATTATGGTCCAATCTGAGGCAAAAAGCCTACTGTGTTCAGCTGCATGTAAACATACATGAAAAGAAAGCCTCTTTGTGGCTCCTACAAAAATAGATAAGACATGGGAATTAAAGGTGAGGAGAAGAGATACAGCTCTGTGATTGCTGTGGGTTTGGAAGCTTTTGGCTCATTTCTCCTATGTGCTCTTGCTGTTCAGGTTGCTATGGTATTGCTGTTTGAAACTCTATTCCGAAGTCCCCTAGCTATCCATCACATGTTACAGCTGGTTCTCAGTTCTGGTTTGGATATCTGTGGACTCCGCCTGCTCTATCCTCAGCATGATGTGCTGCTCTCTAGCTCAGGTGAGGTCTAGTTTTCCTTCCAAGATTGCACCATATAACGGTACTGAGGTGAAGGGGAAGCTCTGTAATTGTACTAAGGTGAAGAGCTGCATGGTGCTGTGAGCATGGGGAAGAGGATATCAGATTTACAATCTGATACAATTTATCAATGCCCTTATCATTTCTTTTGGAAAAGAGATAAGACCTTGGGCTGTTTCTGTCTGTTCCCAGTGTTGGAATATCCAGGAGTTGTATTTCTATCTCTTGGTATCTTTTTGTATCTCAAGCCTCTTTAGTTGTTGTTCCTTTGCAGAGATTTCCCAGACTGCACTGCTATAAGCTGCAGGGTTAGGTTCATGTGAGTTAAATATGTTAATTTACCTCCCACTGATTTTCCTGGAGGTTTCAGTTACAGAGAAACCAGCCTCTCTCTTCCTTAGTCCCCCTATTGTCTCTGAGTCTTCAGTCCTTCCTTGCCCTTTAGGAGCACTAAAAGAGCACTTTGCCTAAAAGAAGACAACTGATCTGGCCATCCTGTAATTGCTTTGGATGATAAGCCATCATCAAAATGTCATAGTACGCCTGTATAAGATGGCCTGAGATGAATCACCAAGAAGATAAGGCCAAACAAAAATAACACAGGTCTCTGAAGTCAGATCCCTAAGCCTTTAACATTAGAAACCAATGTTTGCAAATATTGGCCTGCACCACTCAGGTATTCAGTTCATTTATGAAACAGAGACAATGAAACCTGTCTCAAAGTGTGTTGAATATTATTAATTGTTCATGCAATAAAACCCTAGAACAACAGCCATTGCGTTATCTGCAAAATGTAAAGATTGCCTCTGCAGTATGGCTTATACTTTCCTTTAAGCCAAGGAATTCTCCTGGAAGGCTTGCATGTGACATCAAATCAGGTATATACCTAATCCATTTCTCTTGGGGAAGGTTATGGGCAGGTTAAAACTGAGAGAAACAGGTTTCCTTTTGCTTAGACCGAAGAAGAGGGAAGACCAGCTTAATCAGAGAAAAATTCTGCAGTCTCCCTGCCCCCTTTTTACATTTGAAAACAGTAGGAGCAGACTGGCTCAGAAATGGGATTGCAGTTGCAGTTGTCTCAGCACTGTGTACATAATACATTCATACTGATAGCTGGAGAAATGAAGAAGGACTTCAGAAATGAATAAGAAAACCGTAAAGTCTTTGCGAGAAGACAGGCAGCAGATCTACTTCAGTGCTTTGTACCCTGCACATTATCAGGGTACATATCAGGGTGCATCAGGAACACCTCATATGAAGGGAAAATTCGTCTGAGTTGAGAACTGCTATGCAAGTCTGTAAACTATATTTTTACGCTTAGGTTGAAAACTTTAAAGTGATGATTTTAAATATTTACAGTCAGTTCCTCCATTATCTACCTGTTCTGGAGATCTTTTGTTCTGGCTTTTGATTCTTATGCAACAAATGATGTAACTGAATATGTTTAAACCCCAGAGCAGAGAATGACACACCTTGCCTCTAATACCTGCAATAAGAACTGTGGCAGATCCAAACATACTCTTTTTCTGATTTTATTTATTGAACCCCAACTATGCTGACAGTAGACATGGAAAAGGATTTGCCAGAGATGTAAGAGAGGGTTGTGGCAGGAAATAAGGGAAGCCAGAGTTCAAGTCATAGCAGGGAAATAAAGGCAGATAATTCAATACTTGTCTGAAGATGTCATTGCACACAGTGTAAAATCTGCATTTCATCTAGGAGGAGATAAACTGGAAAAGATGTCCACAGACTTCCAGCTGGTGATCCCTTTCTCAGTTTTCCCTTGTCTGATGAAAATTACAGAAGACATCCCTCTCCTCAAGTTCAGATTCTTGCCTTGTCTCCCCTTCAATCCCACGAGCCTTCCTTGTGGGTCTGAATAAGATATGGCACGAGAAGTTAAAGTGTTAACTTCTATCAGTTGCTCTGTAGTAACTACTGCTGTGCACACCCTTCCCCACAGCAAATGTATGGCAACCCACTCATTTTTCTTGGACAGATAAACTACCTGGAATTATCTCAGATTTACTATGGGGTAAAAATGTACAGCATAACACCCTCAGGATAGGTAACCAGTAGGTTATTTTGTCTTCATCTAGCATGACAGAGCAAAAGCTCCCTTAGATGGGTAAATAAGCTATCACCTTGGCAAAATATGAGAGTGGAATTACTGATAAATTGTCACTCAACTGAGCAGAGGAATAAATGAGCTGGGAGCAGCTTGGAGCACCGTGCTTTAGTCACACATGTGTTTATCTTTCACAGAAGATCTGCCTTCTTCCTATACTCCAGAGACTAGTGAGGTGCCACCAGTGCTGGCATTAGGCACGAGAGGGCCTAAAGCATGCAGCACCTTGCGGAATATCATGGGACCATCTGACCCGCAGTTGGCCAGCGTGACGGACTGCACTTCCATCAATGCCCTCTACTGCAGGAGCCGAATGGAGCCTCTTGCCTACCTTCCCCACCTGGACAGCCGTGTGCACAGGGAGCTATGCCTGTGGTTTGGAGGGAGGGCTGCTGATGCAGCACTGCATCTTGGTGTCCTGAATCTGGCTTGCAGATATAACAAAGCAAGGTGATGGTCCTGGCCTGCGTGTTTCTGAGCTACTGTAGTTCTCCCAGAAGGAGCATGTCATGGAGACCAGGCGGGCAAACAGCTAGCGTGCTTAGTCCTTACATATCAATCATTAGCAAAGGGTCTCAGTGAACAACAGTGCTGGATGGGAGCATCTGTCTATTCCTGCATTTCCAGATAAGTTACTACAGTTTGTGAAAGTCCTTCTCTCACAGGGTGATCTCCTCTGCAACAGATAATAGATATATCAAGGTGTCAGGCATGGGACTCACATGGTTGCCTCCCATCACTTGTTCTCTGGCCTGTACCTCATACATTTGCAGCACCTGCTCTTGGACCTTCTGTGGCTGATACAGCTGATCAGTCTGATCTGAAATCAACTCCAGCTGCAGCTGGAGCAGGAGAAAAGGCTGCAAGGTTGTGTGTCACTGAGGGGCCCTTTGCCGGAAATCCTTGTCTCCAGGAATAGCTTTGCCCTGTGTCCCTTCCATGTAAACTGATTGGTCATTGGGTTTTTCAAATGGAAAAGGTTCTTTGGAGGAATTGGACAAAAGGATATGAAAATGAAGGGTGGCTTAGAAAATCTTAATGCTAGCAAACGGCATGAGAAGCACAGTTTAGGAACTGATGGCATAGCAACAGGGTGTTACAAAGTGTTGGGAATGAGTGAGAATCAGGAGTCTAGTTCTCAGATGGGGCTGGATATGGTTGCAGAGCGAGTTGAGCCATTAAGCAGCTATTACTCTATCATGCAACCTAGAGCACCTGTGCTCTGCTGGGTAGTGCTCCAGGGAAGGGACTGCAGCCCCCAAAGCTTCCCATTAAATCCATTTCTGTCCAAGAAAACCAAAATCTAGCTAACAGTTTTTATTCTTAAACTTGCTTCGTTTATAACATTGATATTAGGCTGCCAGAAAGTCTGCTCTTGGCCTTGCTCAGCAGAGCAGAGTTGCACCAGGGAAAAGCTGAAAAAAGGAAAAAGCTTCTGTTCAGCTTGGTGGAAGCCAGTACTGAGCAGTCCTCACACATCATCTCCCCTTGCAGAGAGGCAGAGGGAAGGCTGGATGGGTAGCGTGGATGCTCTTGCAGCACTCTTTCTAAAGCTGTTAGGGGGTTTTCCATGATGAAGATGAGCACTTTCTGCAGTGTGAAACAATCACTTACCTTCCTGACAGTCTTACAATTTTCTGGGCTGAGACTCAGCCATAAGAATCCAGGAAGCACATTTAATATGTAAATGAAGGGTTCTGCTGTGCTCAGAGATCCCTTTCTTCATACCGTTACAAAGAAGGATCAGAGTATGCTGGCCTGTAGGGGGAAGAGAAGAGGTACTTGTCTTCTGTTGTCTTCTGGGAGACACTTCTGTGGCTGTTCCAAGCATAGATGGAGCTGCTATGGTTTGAAACATTTCTTTTACAGGGTTTCATGGAAAGCTTTGGCTTAGGGCTGAAAGAAGGTTCTGCTGATCAGGAGAATATGAAACTGCAGACTGTCTCTCCCTGGCTGTCATATTTGTCACACAGGCCTGTGTAATTATGTGGGATACTAGCCTCTAGGCTGGGGTTTTCAGGCTCTGAGCATCTCCTTTTAATATTACTGAACTGAATAAATGATGCTGTGGTGAAACTCCCCTGCAGAGAGCTCAGACAAGGTCCATGCACCTGGAAGTTCTGGACAGGTTTCTAAAGATCTGCCACTTTATCAGTGGCATTAGGCCAGATCTTAAGTAATCTGCAGTTCTCATGGTGCTTTTCTGCAGAGAGGCAAAGCATACCCATAATCTAATGCTCATACAGAGATTCCCCCTCATGAAGTTGTGTGTCAGAGTTCAGTTCTGCATGGCCGTGGACAGTGACTCTCATCATTTTTACTTCTAAGATTTGAAAAATCAGTTTGGCAAAGTTTCATTCTTTTTTTTTTCCTTTTTTTTTTCCCCTAGTGATGATTTTCCTCTTAGAAAGATGATGAATTTTTCTACTGTGGTATAACCTAGCCAGTCTAGAGAGGTGCTACTTTCTGAATAATGTGCTTATCTTAATGCTGATAATTTTGTCCATTGGGAGACCAGAATACATACTGCACATCAGTTTTCAGTTTTTCAGATTTCACTTGCAAACACCAGCAGCTTCTGCTGGCCTACTGGGACTGAACAAGCAGGAGGTATACCAGCCTACTCAGTGGCAGGGGATGAGGCAGGCAGGTTTACCTGAGCAGTTTGCACTTCACAGACCTAGTCAAACTGTTTCACAGACTGTAGTTTGCATTAATTTCAGTCCCTGGCCTTCAGAACCACAACTTATATTCACATACCATCATTTGATCCTTTTGGGTATGCAGGAATGCTGTAGATGTGTCACTGTCCTTAAACATCTCTGCCAGACTAGGTTGTGCTTGTTGCCCAACATGAAATGCCAGAGGAGTATCATAATAGCTTTAAAACTACTTAAACTCTGACTAAAGGACCAAAAGTGAATAGCAACTAAGACATACCTGCGGGTAGGAAAAGCTTTGACAATATAGCCTGACATGTTGCTTGATTCCCACGTTTCCTTGCCAAGCTGGCCACTTTACATTACCTACTTCTAATTGAACATGAAGAGCTTCAGATGGGTAATAGAGAAAAATATTCAGTCAGAGAGACCTTGATGCAGTTCATGTCAGGTACAAGGGAATTAAATGTTTTTCCAGTAAAGCAGTTTTACCAGAGAAGTTTCCATGGTCCTGGGTTTGTTGCAGAAAGTGGGTTGGAGTCAAAACCTGGCATAACAGCTTTTAATACTTATTGTTTTTCTTTAGACCTCAGAGTCCTTCATCAACTAGAGCAGAAGCTGAGGAAGAAAAGGTTCATCTGCAGGGCACGGTGCTGTCTCAACCTCCAGCAATGCTCGTTGCAACCACCAAAGGTCACTGATAGGGAACAAATATTGAGGTTTTACAATGCTTCTTCACTGACATTATTTTCTTACTCTAGCTCACCTGTTTCAGGAAATTTGTCTCCCTGGATGTCCCAGTGCTGTGACCTGGCCAGATCTAGAGCCAGGAATGAATTTGCGGTGAAACGTTATTGCCTAAAACGAAGGGATAGAGGAGCGTTATCATCACCTTGTCCTCCTCATGGGAGTAGCTGCTAGAGTCGTGTAGGCTGCTTAGATTTCACTGAAAGATTTAAAAAAACAGGAAGTCTCTGCTCATAGGGGCATATTTGTCAAGCAAACACTTTTGTGAAGAGCTAACAGTGTGCTTAAACTGCATATTTATCTGATAACAGATCATCTACCTCTATTGGTCAGGAGGTGAATATAATCATCATAGGGTATGAAATGGCTGAGACTTCACTCAGGCCATGGCTGACCACCCGATTGGAATTGAAAGCGTTTTATAGAGCTAATATTAACTAGCTCTAGGAGTAGTCTTCCAGTATCTGAATTCCTACCAGCAAGCTGACTGTGTTCAAGGCATGCCAAGGCATACAGTTCTTACAGGCTAAGAAGGACCTGTGTGCTATGAGGGTGTCTGATATAGTCAGACTAATGTGCTGGCAATCTCCTGTAGTTGAGTCTCTCTTAAGTTGGAGCTCTCTAAAGCACAAGTGGTTTTGAGACAGTGCTACTAGAGCATTGCTATCCTGTTTCTACTCCCACAAGTATAGGTATTTCCACAGGAAAAAAAAAAAGAGGGTATGGAAGCTCAGCAGCTGTCAGGGAGAAGATGGCAGGAGGAAAATAGGGTTGCACTGGCATAGAAAGAATGAACATAAAATTAAATTGTCAAAGGAAAGAAAGTATGAGAAAAAAATGAAGGCATAAACCCAAAACAGGAAAGGAAGAAAAAGTGACAGAGAGGATGACAGAAAAAAATAGAGAAGAGAAAAGGATAGGAAGGAAATCTCACCTTTGAGCTACACTCAGTGGTATAAGTGGGCACGTTAACTCAAGTAGCTTGGCAGGCAGCCATTGACTCTATGTTATTTGGGATTGGTATTGATGGCAGCTGGTTGCTGCTGATGGAATGAGTCACATTTTCTGCCTCCCCTTCCTTTTATGGCCATTAATGATTCACATTTGATGTGGGCTGCTGAGTTACACCACACCACGTTCCATCTGTATTTGGGCTCAGGAAGTCACTTCCAAGCTTTGCTCCTCAGATAGATAACTGTATCATGACTCTGAAAAGCTGGCCTGGGAGCAGTAACCCTGTAGGGGTGTTAAGGAAGGGAAACATTCACTGACTCCTTCTGTCAGGTCTCCAGCAGCTCCCTCTGGGAGAGAGGAAGATACACCAGTGCAGAGCAGGCAGAACAAATGCACTGCTGCTCCCACCAGGTATATCTGCCCCTTCACAGTAATCAAAGCTTTACTGACCCTAGGAAATCTGCTTGTTACTTTGGGATATAGGTATGTGAAATATGGTATTTTAAGTGTTATCAACTAGAGAGGGGCAAAAGACTTATCACCTGCAACCGTGAATTTTGACAGTTCTGTGACACTAATGCCAGTGTGAACATACAAAATAAAAGCCATATTGAAATTGTAAGCAAAAAATACCCTGCCTGTTCTGTCCTTAGTAATAAGCACTAACTTTCCCTTCTTCTGTTGCCATTGCTTTGAAATAGCAGGCTAAGCCCTGGTCTAGTTCTTGGGGGAGAGAGGTCCATAACTGCAAGAAACATTGACTGTTGACAGTTTTACCCAAGAAACCAAGTGTAATTAGGGCACAGAGACTAAAATACTTCCAACCCTGTTAAATAATTTCATCGGAGCAAGGGAAAGTTAACAGGGCAATGTAGAGGAGACCCATGTAGCAGTGGTACTGAGCATATATCTTTTCAAGCTCTTTCTTAGTAGGTTATGGAGATCTAAATGTACACTGCATACAGAAAAAAGCTATATTCGGACTAGAATAGTATAATACTGAAAGCAGTGGTGAGACCAGACACCAAGGGTAGGACTAGAACAAAGCAAGGACCTCAGGTAGATTAGAGGCTTCAGGGAAAAGCCTTGAGCAATGTTCTGTACCTCAGGTGGGGCTTAGACACTGCTCAGGAGGTCTCGTACGCTCTTTCTCCCGAGTATGCTGATAGTGTGTTTTGCCATCTTGTTGGCATTGAGCTTGCAGCTTCAGCTTAGAAAATAGGAGTCTACAAGTCCAAGGTTCTAACCCAACATAAACTCCACCTTTTCTACAGCCTTATCTACTGGGATAAGGGATGCAAGCAGAATGTGGGCAGCCAGACCCATGGATAATGCTCAAATGAAACCCAGGTGGAGAGAGCAGGCTGGTATTGTCACTATGACCAAGGTCAGGAACTTGTGAAGCCACAGGTGGTACCAAAATGAAAAGTGGGGTGGGGTCATGATCAGAGGCTGGTCCAAAGATTCAAGACCCTGTGCCATAAGGCAGGCTCTGGGATGGATATAAGACAGGACTAAAGAAGGGATGAGTGGAAGCAGAAGGTAGTGCTGAACAAGATTGTAGAGACTAGCTGCAGACAAGGACCACCAGTAAAGCAGAGAGGATTGGCTGGGATTGCTTCATGTATCTTATAGCAGACAAACCACCAGTTAGTCTTGTTGGACTCATTTAGCTACTTGCCAACATGGCCAGGCTTGTCAGGTCCTTAGGCTTTCAGGGAACTGACTGCTGTCAGATTGCTGGCTGGAGGGGTAATGATCCAAACTGGATCTGGCAGGGACTGACACGCAGCTATCACATGGACTAAGGGCATAGACAGCTAGATAGATGCTTCAGAGATAGATGAATAGCTCATAGATAGCTAGATTGACCTGATGAGCCAGACTGACTGCAATAGGTGATTCATAAAGAGATTATTAATGTTACCATAAGCTTTATTGTCCTCATCTGGCCTCTGATAGCTGCCATTATGGGCTGGATAGAGCACATCATAGAACGTCGTGTAACCATTTGGGATGTATTTCAAGTTGGAGCCGGCCACTATGAGAGTTTCCTTGTGTTGATACCACAGATTCTGTGGAACTAATATGCTGCTTTTCTTACCCTCTTTTTGATCTAGGGGACATCATTTTGACGGTGTCACCTGTGGTATCTCCTCATGCATATGGTAGTGTGATTTCAGTCTGTGCTCATCGGGGGTTTGTTCTGCAAGGAATCAGACAGCTGCTGCTTTCACCCGAGCAAGCCATTGTGCTGAGCGTGGCAAGAAGTCAGGTACTGGACAGAACACAGAGCTTGCTCGTGTACCTTGGGTTACCAGTTGTTCTGAAACCTTTTATGCTGTCGCACTGAGCAAAGTTAATTCTAATTTTCGTTTTGTGAAAGAATCCCTGATTTTGATATGGTTTCTTTGGAATTTGGCCTTCCGAATATCACATGGTCATCCTAAGATTTTAAAAATTATAGCCAAAACTTTCAGGTTAACTTTGTGACATTCCTCTGATCAGTGCCTTTTTCAGTAGTTTCCCTCAACACAGTATAATTGCATTGGGAAACTCACTTTACAGTTCTGTCTCAATTTGCAGTATCAAAGCATTTCCCCTAAGCAAACAAAGCTTAAACTGCATTGTCCTGACATTGTTTTAAATAATTTATTTTATTTACTGTGCTGCCCTAACCAGAGGGATGGTGGGGATCACAGCAATGCTGATGTTCCCACCACAGTGTGCATTCAAAGCAGCTAGAGTGAATCTGGGAGAAGGTTGGGCAATGATGGCATTTATGTACTACACCATTTTCTTAGTCTACAGAGAGCTAAACGGGACTATGAATAGTTTGTATTTGCTAATGGAAAATGTTTTCTTTAACAATAAGAATGTATCATATTGGAGCTGTATGCTAACACATGGCATTCTTGCGTGATCTTTGTTTTGTTGTTTTCTCACCTTATGATGCGTGAACTGATGCTCCTCTAGTAAGTGTTTTCAAGGATGCTCGTTATCTTTTTATTAGCTAGCCAGCGCTCATGTTCTCTTTATTCCTGCAAGTGGTACTCTGCTTTCAGTGCTGTTTTTTTCTTTAGTAGGAAAATCCCACCAGGCTCCAGCTGCTCTCTTTTGAGCAGAGGTGAAAATTCACGATCAGGCTTCTCCTACTAAGGCGAACATGAATTTTATCATTGATTTCAAAATAAGCAAGAGCAGGCAGTAGCCCCATAAACCAAAAGAACAATTTCTGATCCGTGAATGTGTTTTCAGGAGAATAGTCTTCATCTAACAGAATGATATGTGATTATGTACTTCACAGTCCCTCCGGGACAGCTTATGGGCTTTCAGTATAAAGGAGTCCCCTAGTTTTATGCATTCACGTAGATTTAAAAAAGAGTTTTTCTGTTGTCATAAACAACAACGGTTTTTTCTTTTTCTCTGAAGCTGTGTGCAACATGATGATAGATTTATTTGAGTTAGAGTGCAGTTGGCATTTTGACATGTCAGCCCAAGGAAACAGAAATAATCATAAATGCAAGACTTTCAGTCAAACTTACATATGCAGGAAGTCCAGTTCTGCACCTCTTACTCAATAAATCACCCAGTGAATCCTATGACACTTTTTCTTACAAAGGAAGGCACCCCTTACTTTAAACTTCTTACCGTCATTCTTAGGGTTGTTTCCTCATTGAATCAGGAAATGCATCATTTTGCAAACTAACATCACTAACTGAACTGTGTACAAAGCCCCTCATTTCTGCTTGTTCGCTGGTCAAGCCTGAGGAAGAACACTTTCCCTGCCCATAATACCTCGTAGAATAAACGTAACTCTTATTCATTGAATATTGTAGTCCAGATAGCCGAACATTTGGAGCAGTACTCCTAAATGCAAATGGCCGTTTCAGAAGTTAACAGCAGTAGCAGCAATTAGTGCTTTAATGGGGCCTCTGGTGCTGAGTGTTTTTGAAAAATCGTTTAGGGCTCAAAGTCATTTGTGCCTAAGTGACTTAGGATGGTGGTACTGCACATCAGCTGAGTTATAGTAACTGTTGTGTTCTTAACCCAGCCCAGCCCAGTTGTAGGGCAAAACATGTTATATTAAACCTGTTCCCTGAGGTTTGAAGTAAGTTGCTCAGTCTTATGAATAGATGATGCATGAGCACAGTTACTGAAAATTACTATGGCTCAGCTGTTGTGCTGTATCTTGTTATGCCGCTGTAACTTGACCATTTGCTTGAGCCCAGTAGTGACTAAATCTGGATTTAGTAGTCTAATCTGTCCTTCATTATTTCAGATTGCTGTATTTTGCCCTAGCAAGATTTCAAGTTCAGCTGATACCAGTTCTGAAAGAGGAGAACTTTCTATTGAACCACGTATGCACTGTCTAGTTTTATTGCTGAGAAAGGAGAACGCCAGTCATCATGTTCCTGCATTGCTAAAAGGTAATGCTATTACTTCTCAAGAACCTCAGAAAAGTTTTACATTTCAGTGTGTGTGAGCTGAACTTAAAATTCCAACCAAAGCTGTTACATTGCAGGAAAGATTTACTGAGAATATTAAGGCCTGATAGTTTTCCTGTATGTATCTCCAGGCCCAAGTGTAAATCAGCAAATCAGCCACTATTACATATCCTACATAGCAGACTGATCTTTGTCAGTCATTTGATCTTTAGCACTGAAGTCCTTTTGAACTTAAAATCATAAAATAATTCAGGTTGGAAGGCACATCAGGAGTTCTCTCATCCAACCTCCTGCTCAAAACAACATCAGTGCTGAATTCAGACTAAGACGCTCAGGGCTCTTTCCAGTCAGGATTTGAAAATCTCTGAGGACAGAGATTCTCCCCCTTCTCTGGGCCTCCATTCCAATACTTGACTATCCTCATGAGGAACTGTTTTTTTTCCTTATGTCATATTGGAACCTCATCTGTTTGAATTCATGACCATTATCTCTTGGCCTCTCGCTGTGCACCTCCATAATGGGCCTGGCTTCATCTTCTCTTAGATATTCTTATTGCCCAGAGAGCTAGGGTATCAAGAATATGTATGTGCCTCTGAGCCTGAGAATAGTATGCTATCCTATCAACTTCAGGCCCAAGTTCTGCATGTGCCCTGCAGCCCCAACTTCCAAGCATGTGCACTGCAACTCATTTTCTAGGTAGGGTCTGTAAATAGTAGTAAAGCCTCTGCCCCAAGTCAGTCTTCTTAATGGAGTCAGACTCTGTTCTGAGGCTCTGCTTCAGGCAGAGAGTATTTGGTTTTCTTAAGCATGGGCTGGCTTGGTCACAAGGGGGAAAATCACTAACAACAAGTGATTAGTAGGGAGCAAAGAACCCGCCCTACCCAATTCACAGAATCGCAGAATGGCTGAGGTTGGAAGGTACTGCTGGAGATCATTTAGTCCACCCCCCCTGCTCAAGCAGGATCAGCTAGAGTAGATTGCCCAGGACTGTGTCAAGATGGCTTTTGATTATCTGCATAGATGGAGACTCCACAACCCCTCTGGGCGACCTGTTCTTATATTTCTTATATTTAGATGGAGCTTCCTGTGTTTCAGTTTGTGCCCATTGCCCCTTGTTCAGTCACTGGGCATCACTGAGAAGAGTCTGGCTCTGTCTTCTCTACACCCTCCCTGGCAGATATTTATACACATTGCTAAGATCCCCTCTGAGCCTTCTCTTCTCTAGGCTAAGCAATCCCAGCTCTTTCAGTCTTTCCTCCTGCTCCGTCAGGGGGTTTGTTGCCTGCAACAGGACAGTCCGTTCTTGCATCTTTTTTTCTGAACCCCCCGCCCTTCAAACACCACCACTGAGAGAAGAGGAACAGAATATGCACAGCCTCCAACGCAGCTGTTGACCCTTCTACCACAGCTAGCTCCTAATGGACCAGTGAGAAGGAGTGGAGGGTATAGACATTCATCCACTGTCTAATTGCCTCTTCTGATCCATCCACAGTGGAAAAGACCGTTTAGAGCTTTTAAAAAAATGACAGTTCAGAAAGTCCTCTGCTTTGTCTCCCAAGACTATCACAGAATGCTCTGAAAACATGTTCAGATACAGTGGGTTAATCATGGCAGACCAAATACAGCACTGCATCACCTGCTACCTCTAGAGCCATTAAAGAAATACAGATGCTGCTCACTCTGGGGGAACTGAGGCAAGCCACTCAAAGAGAGTGTCACAGATGATGTTTAGAGGGTTTATCTTTTGCACTGGGAAATTTGGACTAGAAATATCTAGGCAGATGCTGGAACAAAGACCATTCTGCAAAGGTAAAAAGTTTTCCCTTGTTTCTGAGAACAGTATTTTTTTGTTGTTGTTTGTAGACAGTTTTTGCAAATGTCTCTTCCCTGTCGTCTGTGATTGCTTCAGAACTGATGCAGAAAGGTAGCTTATTCCAGGGTCCTGCAGTGTAGAAACTGATATTCTTGTCACATAAGCTTTGGTTTGTTGTTTGGGAAGTATAGAACAGCATTAGGAACTGAGTAGGATAAATACCATACTAAGAATTTTTGCATTTTTAAACAGTACCCCTGAAAAGCAGTCACTCCTGAAAAGCAGTCACTCCTTTGTGCCCCAACATTGTTCAATTTTCAAAGCAAGGAAAACTTCAGCAATCATACCTGAACTAGAACACAGAGATGTGTGTCTTTAATTAATGGATCTCCAGCTTGAGGATCAAACCCCACAAAGTTTTGTCCAAACTTTACTTTTTGCTGTGCATTAAGTTTGAACAGACAGCAGATAGTACTCTAGTGTAATAATGGCACATTTTTTAGTTACTTGTGCCATCTGAATTTTAAAAAACAGGTAGCTGATTGTCACTGGTGGAAACTCAAATCTCTGTCAGTGCTATGTGTGGCATATGTGGCTTGCCATCAATGTCTGGTGTTAACAATCCATTTCCCATACTATGCCACAGTAAATTGCTGATAGGCATGTGTAGTAAAAAACAATAAAATGTGAACAAAGTAATTTGAAAACAAGCCTTTAAAACTTTTGTCTGAAATGTTTTTACAGAACGTTGACTCAATTCGTATGAAACTATACTATATACCAGCACCTTCATTTTCTGCCTGTGCATAACCTGGCATTTTGAAGGGAGAACAGGAACTGAGAGATTGCTATTTTCAAGCGCTTAGTGTTTGTGAAAGTGGAATGAAAGCAGATACTTTCCTGACAGGGATTCACATGAGCAGAACGCGACAACGCTTCTGTTAAAGACTGTAATCCTAGCAACACTTTCTGTGGCCATTGGTGCTGCATAGGATGCAGGACACTGGTATTGCTCCTGACTTGGGGAGCTTGGGCTCAAGCATTGGGCTCAAGATTTGTGACTTTTCTTCCTTTTGGACACCATATTACTCAAGGCACTTTTTAGAATTCAAGATCTGTGTAGGCACTCCTGTATGCTCAACCTTTCATTCGGCCTTTATTTTATGAAAGGTTTCATTGCACAGCAGGGGTGAGAAAGTAATCAAGACAACTGGGTGCTGGTCACAAAGCAAAAGTGTCTCCAGAGAAAGCAGTGGCCAAGCCTCAATTGTTCAGCAGCCAATTGCCCTGCGGTAAGCGAATATGACTTGTAGACCTGGGGGAGAGGGGTGATGGGAACACATTTCATGTTTCTCAGGTGAGCTCGGCATGATCCAGATTAATGTCTCTGTAATGGGACGCTGGCCAGGTGACTCAGAATGTTTGATAAGAAGTATATTTTCATGTCAGAGTCCTCACAGAGTTCTGTATTCCTCACATATTCTTTTGTTTTGTACATAGCACTGATGAATGAGCTGGCAAAACAAGGCCTTCTTAGGGACACAGAGAGCAACTTGTTGGCCACTGTTGGTCTGGAGTCCTCAATGTGTTTTCATGTGGCTCCTTACACAGAGACCTTGCTGCAGACACTGGGTAGGTCAAAGCTATGCAAAATGGATTGTTCTGTCTTTTATAAAGTCTGACAACTTTATTGGGGGATTTCCCTGAATAAGAACATTACGAATATGCTTGTTTTCTACAATAACTCATTTAGCATTCTGTTGTCCTTTAGTTATACTGAATAATGACTCTCATGAGATGTGTTCTACAGCTGGGTAATGAACAGAAGGATCAATAGAAAAGTGATACGGAAATATGCTTTGTGATGTAAACTAAAAAAATATAGAAAAATAAATTTATTTTAAATGTGACCTGATGACAACCAATTAAGCCTTAAGCCTACTATAATTAAAAGAGTAATACCCACTCAATACATATTTACTGTGACAGTTTCAAAGGGAAGCCAAAATATTAAAATGAGAGAAGATGCTGGTTAAGCACATAAAACTGGAATTTGCTGAAGGGATAAATGTTGGCAGCTGTAGTTTCTTCTGTAGGTGCAGAGAAGGCAATTTTTCATTTCACTTTACTCAGAAGTTCTTAATTTCAGTTTATAGAATTGAATTCACTTCAGCAACTAGTTCATTGAAAGCTGAGAAATCGATAGGATTTGAAAAAGCAAGTAAACTTGTTTTCTGTTATAAATCTATGACTCAGATGGGTATGAGAGTCTTAGACCTACTAGTTCTAAACACTTGGAGGTCATGGAAGCAGAAGTAACTAGTTTATTTCACTAACTACAGATAATATTTTCTGATGTGTCAGCAGATTTAACATAGTTTTATTTTGTTAATTTATTTTAAATATTGGATATTAAGATTTTTAATTGACATATAGTGCTGTCCAATAGCAAATTCACATAGATTATAAGTAAAAATAATAATCTAATGCATGTCATTAACCATCCTCTACTATTATGAAATGTTAAGAGGTAGGAATAAATAAATAAGTAAATAAATGCTAAACTGTGCATTTGCTTAAATAATGATTTAATGTAACAGTATAGAATCACACACAGACTTCTGATGAGCCTAGGGATTGTGTAGGCTCTATTGCTCCTGATAGGACCATGGATAGGTGCATGATACCATAACAGTCTCCCATCTAGCCCTAAGTTGTATGCAGTGTAAGCCAGAGAATACACTAGAGAGCAAAAGGAAGTATTAATTTAATGTGAAGGCAGTTGATAGTTATCGATCTGAAATTGATACCTTAGATCATTTTTGGTATAAATCTATGCACTCTGCTTAACAATTTGAGTAAGGATGCCAAAATTAGGGTTGAATGTATTTGTTTTACATGGCAAAACATAATTCCAGTTAAGGAGCATGACTTGTTAGTAAGGATTCACGTCCTTCTGTGCCATATATGCTATGTAAAGAAGAGAAAAGAATGGATATTTTCTTATGTGGATTACATTTGAATAGTGTTGTGTTACAGAGGATAACAGATTAGGTTCAAAAGATGAGGGTCAGATAATCCAAACAAAATTTTAAATCAAATCCTTTACATTGTACCTCAGAAAAAAACTGCATATGATGTTTAGGGATGATCCATTATGCACACAGTAGAATTTTGATGGGGATTTTAAGGATTTGGATCCTAAAACTTTAATTGCTATAATTGCAGACTTCTAAATCCAAGAGTGACTGATAAACAAGCACTGGTTCTAAATATTTAATCATTTGATTGAAAATTTAGACATTGATAAATATGGAGAATAGGATTATTTCTTCAAAGGACTGTTAGTTGCTTCTGGTTCGCATACTTTACTTCTTGGCCATGCTGAGCTGCAGTGTGAGGAGCAGTATCACAGTGAGGCACTGGCTTTTGTCTGCCCAGTAGAGAATAAGTCAATTCCTTCATGCTAAACAAGAGAAGAGATTCATTTTCCTGGGGTGACTAGGTTTGTTTTGATGCTCTCCTGTTTTGTTGCTCTCCCTGGGCAGGAGGCAACCTCAGTGCAGTGCCAGACCCTTGTAACATTCCTCTGGATATTTTATGCGATCGAACATATGCTTCTGATCCTGAAATGGAGCAAGTTGTCATGCTAACGCTGACTGGAATGGATGCTATGAAGAGTGCTGGAGAACTCCTTCACCAGATCCTTCTTCCTGGGGGCAGTAAGCAACCTCAGAATGCAGGTGATCCCAGCTCCTGGGGAGGGCTGCAGCGGTGGGTCAGGAAAATCTAGTCTATCCAGCTATTGTTGTCATAGCAAGAACATGAAGAAAAATGTGGTGAAAGGGGCCTCAGGAGGGACAGGTTTGTTTGCATACCTGCCTAAAGCAGTGAAGAATCTATCATGGCTGGTTAGTGATGGGCAAGGCCACTTCCCATCTTGCAACAGCACGTTGGTTCAAGTGGACGTCATTTTTTTCGGAGAGTGTCAAATTAGTTCAAAGAAGTGCTGAGGCATATCAAGACCTATATGTAATCCAGACCACTTTGTCTCTTCCTAAATATCAGGAGGTAATGCAGTTGTGTAATTGGGGTACATGTAATTGGGGTGACGGGAAATCAGAAGGCATAAATTCCGCTACCCTGGCCACTGACGTCCTGTGTGATCAGAAGCAAGGCACTTCACCTCTTTGTGCTTCATTCCCTCATGTGCACAAGAGGAATAATGACACTATCCCCTTATATTAAATGCTTACAAATGCATGCATGAAGAGTACTGTCAAGTGCTAAGAAGAGTGATGGTTTCATACAATTTTACGATACAGATTTTACCGAAGTGTAATAAAACAGATGGTGTACTACCAAAGGGCAGAAGTCTGGCACCTTGGCTTACGCTATGCTGTATCCTGCTCTCTTGAAACAGTACTGTGGAGTGAGATCCATATCACAGCAGGCCAGGAAGGAGATTCGAGTTGACAGAAACTTCCAGCGACATGCAGTCATAAACTGAACCTCTAAATCTCTTGCTACGTTGGAAATAAGACCACTTTGCAAACAGAACGTTAAAGTTATTTTAGAGTCAAGTCAGCATTAAATTGTAGGTTATTACTATAATAAATATAGCTTAAAATGGAATGCTATGAGAGGTAATACAGGATCTGTAATTATGGATTAGGCTGTGTCAAAGCATATTGTTATCATTGTATTCGCAACATTTCCCTTTCAATTCCTCTTCATTAGCTGTTTTTTCTAATCAAATCATGGCACTTATTCTCTGTGGCTCCCTGCTGATTTCCCAGATAGCCCATTCTTTGTTTTCAGTGCAGTGTAATTTCCTAGCAGTTGTAGTGTGTGGTGTTTCCCACTGTGTTTCTGTATTTGCATTACACTCCATTTTGGATGGAAGGGGGGGGTGGAGTCAAAGCAACTTTGGAACCAGTTGTCTAGTTAAAAAAAAAAAAAAAAAGTGTAAATTTAGAAAACTGGTCTCCAAAAGAAAAGCAAGGCTTCTAGGAAACACATGCTGTCAGCTGACAGATTTGTCTTGACTTGCAGAAGGACCAGATTCAGGATTTGAGCTTCTAGGTCTGAAGTGGTTTCCCCAGCTCACTCGAAGTCAAGCCAGAGAAATAACCCCTTTTGAGGTTGGAGATGTTTCCTGGCAGAGAAGCATTGATACACTCATGTCAAACCCGGTCCTTGTATGTGCATTACGGCGGATCAACGCCTTCAAAGTTCTTGCAGAGACATTGGAGAGATTAGCACCGTGCAGGGGGAAGCTAGGCAAAAGTAACTGTGTTCTGCAGAGAGTAATGGCCTTGACCCCAGAGATGACATTCAGACAAGCTGTCGTCTTCTTCACAGAGAAGGATTTTGTAACTGGTAAGCCTTGTTTTTACTGTTTATAATGTTCTCAGTGAGCGGGTGTTTGGTAATTTTTTGAACTTGGACCAAAGAATCTGTTGCTGTGGGTTCTGCTAAGGCACAGAAAAACACATTAACAGTAATTTAGGGTTAAATTCTGCACTTGGTGAGTGATCAGGGATATTAAGTCAGCAGGAGTCAGCTGAGGTCATCTGCAGTTTGGCCTGTTAATTTAATATGGCTATGCATGCCATGGCTCCCTTCCTCTGAAGATCTCAAAGTGTTCCCATAAATGCTAAATAGACATTAAAGCTCTTGGCATGACCAGTAAATAATACTGTATACATACTCTTTATATGAGAGAAACTGGGAAACAGAGGCCAGGATCTATCCCACCTAAATGGGGGCACTTAATTATGAAGCCTCACTTAAGAAGCTAGACGTCCTGATCTTGCCCTGTACAGGCCTACCAGCTTACCTAAGGTCTGTGTTGCTGTTGGGAGTAGCCTGTTTCTCTCCACAGACCACTGAAAGGCTTAAAGCAGCCATCTCCTAAGGTGAGAGACCCTCTGTTAACCGCTTATATCTAAGTTGAGAGAGGTAGCCCTACCAACGAGCTTAGTTGCTTTTCTGCTAGTCAGGTGTTAATGAACTGTCCTCAGAGGTGTTTAGCATGCTTAAACAGCATAAAGTTTAGTCTAACTGACCTCCTGCTTTCCCATATATGTGCAATATTGCTTCCCCTTGCTCTGTCCAGCTTTCCCCCTGAGAGCCAAGAGCAGCACTGAGGAACTGTAACTCCTCTTGCTCTTGCAGAAGAAAGCAGATTTTCATGAGTATTTCTCTTTATCCTGGAGCAGAATGAACAATTCATGAAGAGTGGAGACTGTTGTTGTCAAAAGCTTCTCAGACTCCAGTGATATGACTAGCGCTGATCTTTCTGCATAGTAAAGCTGCTGCTTTTCTCCTGTAGCAAGAAATTTATAGCCACACCTCCTTAAACCAAATCACTGTGCAGACTGTGGTGGTGTTCATATTGGATATTTTGCAGCAACAGGGTATGAGCTCCCACTGTTTTCTTCTAATAGGAAATATATTGGCATATTGCTTAAGTTCTCTGGGAAGCCTGACTCCTCACACTTGAAGATAAACAGTTCTGAGCCTGCCGATTTCTGATTATTCAGACACAGACATAAATCAAGGTTGTGGTAATTCCATATGTCAACTGAGAAGGAAGCAGCAGAGTTTCATAAGCACATTCACACGTAGTAATTTATAGCTTTTCCCCTATCTCTTCATGGGGAAGAAAGGTCCTTTGTTGTCAGCACAAACTTATATGCCTGTGTCAAACACCCAGTGCTTATGTAGTGCAGAATAACAAACTGGCTTTACTGAATAGAAAGAAGAGAATGTGATGGTGGCAGGAGAAAGATACTCATTCTGTTCTCACAAAAGGTAGATCTGACAGTGAAATATGTATGTGTTTTATGTAAGAGATTGGAGAGCAAGAAGAGGAGGTCTCCAAAAAAGAGAAGGTATCAAACATCCCCAGTTACTACATTAAACTCTAACTCTATTCATGCAGTGCTGCCCTTAATTGAAGTTATCTTGAGACCAAAAGCCAGGATAAGAAAAATGCCGAGCTCTAAGATGAGCTTGTTGAGGGAGGTGGTAGTCATAGTGCCAGCCTTTCCCACCTAAGCCATTGTCAAGAACACAGAAACATAGACAGTACTTTTGACTGAGGCTCCAGCACCCTGCACTACCCTTTTTATAAAGCCATTTCATTTTGTCTTTCTGTTTTTGATGTTGTTTTGGAAGGAAGGGGTGTCTTTGTTTTTGAGAAAAGCTTTTCAGTATTTTTCAGCTACTCAAAGCTCAGCATCCCTGTCCCCCCAACTAAATATAATTACCTTTCCCTCCCCCCTCCACCAAACAGTGAAGGTCCTCCAACTGTCAATCCATGCAAACACTTCTCTTTCATGTTACAGATGCAGAACACCGCCCTGCTATGAAGTACCTGCCACCACCTGGCAAGAGGTCCAGGGCTGAAGGTAAGATCAGAAATATGTGCTAGTTGTCCCGTAGGTAAAAACAAATAATTTTTTATTCTTAAAATAGAACGAAAAAATACAACTCTACATCCTTTGTCAGTCATCAACATGGGATTAGTAGGCCTTTGGTTAGACATTGTAATCCTGTGCACTTGGGAAGAAAAGGCCAGATGAGTCCACTTGGTGCTAGGGGAAGGTGGTAGTATCACCAGGGTCATCTAAATACTGGCCCTTTTTTCTTCTACACAATTCTTCCCTGCTTGCCTGGACAATCTATCTAGAGTTGGTTTGGAATAGAGGCTAAAAGAATAATCCCAGCTCTTTTGTGGCACTTTTCAGTTGTAGACCTCAAAGAAGATAAGTTTCAGTATGTTTTACAGAGTAGGCAATTGAAGCCCAGAGAGGTGAAATAATTTGGTCACTGTGGCCCAGCAGGTAAGTGACAGAAATCAGAGCAGAATGCACTTTTCCTCAATCTCAGTCAGGGGCTCTCTCCATTGCATTACAGCACCACCCAAGCCACCAGGCACTTTACGTTTCCTAGGAGTTCTTTCAGGTAACCCCAACGCTAAAGAAAAAAAATGGTGCTGTGAGGATGTGAGCTAAAAGGCTATAAGGCAAGGACCTCAGAGCTGGTTCTGCCTTTTATTTTCGCTCTTATTATTCCAGCAGAAAGACAGACAGACATGTAGAAACAAAGCAAGGTATCATTAAAAGGAAAGGACGCTTTGGCTAGATAACTTCCAGATACAGTGCTCTGGGAAATAGAAATACATGGATTTCAGACAGTAATGAATACAAAAGAATGGTAATGGCTTTGTTTTGACAGACAGATTTCACTTTTCTGCTATCTACCTTGCGTTTCACACTGGTTAAACTTGCCAATTAAGATCTCCAGAAAAGGATGTCCTTTACCAATCTGATGCAAGCTTCTCCACATTGCATCCCAGTAGATATCTTCTCAATTCACATGTGCCTTGAACTGCCTTAAATTTTTCTCTCCTTTCCAAGTCACTACAGGTTTCACGTTAGACTGAAGGAAACATTTTTATATGGGCTTTTGTCATAAAAGCTCACTTACACCTGACTTCTTTTACACTGCTCTGCTCTTATAAGGAACTACTGAAGTGATCATTCTTGGCTGTTTGGGGAAGGTCAGTGAGGTTTTATCAGCAGAGCTGGGAAAAGGGCTGACCAGCAGATCTTCACTAAGTGTGCAGTCAGAATATACAGTCCTTTGCTTTCAAGAGTGAGGGGGAAAAATAAAACACAGTCTTGGGCTTCTCAGGCTTATACCAGAAACCAGATAGCTTCCAATTTGACTGTGAAATATTGGGAACGCAAAGGTAGCTTAAAACCTCTTTTGCCAATATATGCCTGAAATGCACAGAAAAGGTAACTGAGAAACAAACCGACATACTTCAGCGCTTGTAGTCCTTTTCAGCATATGCCATTGGGCTGACTGGAGAAGTGATAATTACTGCAATTCCCAGGATCTCCCAGTACATCTGAATTCCCACCATGTCTGAAATCAAGCGGTGTGGGTCCCAGTATAATATTTTAAAACAAGAGTACATCATAGCAATGCTAGTTGCATTACATAGAGCTGGTGGTAGTATTCTCAAATTATCATCCCAGAACATGCATATCTCTTACCCAAATATATCTGCTTTTATTATTTAGCGGGAGAGACCTGGAGGTGCCATGTGGAATCACTGTTCACCTACTTGCAAGCAGGTGAGAGAAGGGCAAATTGAAAAATATGGGTTTGTCAAGGCATTTGTGGAACCCCTTCACCTAGAAGAATCAGCAAAAACTAAGCAAAAGGAGTATACCAAACTTTTCCTTAGGCTTGAAACAGGCAGTGATATAGTGATATACATTTTCTTTCCCAAACATGCCAGGAAATCTGGTATTTGCTTCTCTTGAGATTATACTGATTTTAAACCACATACATACCACTGAAATATGGTATGTAAATGGTATATAAAATAAACACAGCAGTGTGAGTCTAGTACCCTATGCAATCAAAACTTATGTAAATACTTTTTTGGGGAAAAAACATTGGCTTTGAGGAAGGTATCTAAAAGTACTGTGGAGTAGAAAAACATAACAAAGACCAGAAAACGTGGGCAGACCTGGAAAGGCCACAAAACAGACAGAACTGAAGGTGGAAAGCAGGCATTTTTGAGGGCTGCCAATCAGGCCTCTCTGGTAATTCCTGATCAGTAGAGACTGTTCCATTGGTGGTTAGAGATATTTTATCCAACTATAGTTGCTTATAGTCACAGAGGAGAGAAAACCAACCCTAGAGGGCAAACCCTAGAGTGGCCTACCTATGTTAGACACTTGTCTTTATCCAGACCAAGATGGCAAAGTGAGATAAGACAAATCTCTCTTGAAGTACATAAATATGCAGCATCTATAGTGGTGATTCATGTACCACAAGAATGAGAATGTTTGCTCAGAAACATAGCAGATGGTGAATAAAACATCTTGAGGACAATGAACACTTATGTAACAGTATACAATTTAGATTGCATTCTGTATGCTAGCAGCTGAGTGGATCCAAGAGGCTTGCTGCTGCACTTACAGGCTGTTGCTATGGCATTTAAACCTTTCAGTTCAAGAACGATGTAAAGAAAATAGGAGATCTCCCAGCAGGATAAGGGTTAAGTTCTGATATCAAATGGGGAGCAGTATTCTTGCTTTTTATATTTGATCCCAGATTTCTCTGTCATGAATCAGCAACATGCCTCTTGCCAATTGAAAATAACAGTATGCATCAAATTATATGTAGCATTGTTGATGCTTCAGTGCATTGACATCTGTATAATTAGTAATGCGGTGTACAGGAAACATAAAATGACATTTTATGTACACAAATAGATAGTCATGGATCAAATTTAGCAGCCTGCAATCCTGTTACCTCATGCTTCATGCTAATTGACATGGTTAGGCAACAGCAGTTAATGGGTCCTAGCTGACTGGTTCCAACACTACAATTACCAATAAATCTTCAAAGGATGTTATTAGGATAAAATCTTATCTGTATTCCCAGTAATACAGTACTTTACATTACTGAAACTAATAATTTGAAAATGTTGTCATTTAAACATGAAATGTTTGTGTTTTCTGCTCTTTCATACGTTTTATAGCATCAGACAGCAAAACTATCTTGGTCGATTTTGTTTTCTGGTTCTCATAGCACACTGAGCCTGGCTGGCAACCCAGTTGGGAGAGCTTTGTCAAAAACAAAAAATTTTTACTGAAATTTCAGTTTTAATAAACAGAATTCAGTTCATAATAAGTTTGGTAACATTACCTGAGGCCTGTTGTACTTGTTAGTGCTTCTCTGAAACCTATCTGTAGCAGATACAAGACTCCAAGAAATTAAGGAATAAGAAATTGATAGCTGCCTTAAGGATTACATCGCATAATCACTACAGTTTGCATGAAAAATGGAAAAGAGAATATTTTATCATGTTTAAAACATTCATATATAATACAAAGGATTGAGTCTTATTCTACGGACCTTGCAGATAAACCTTTTGGACTCGGAGAGCAGATTTCCTGCAAAACAAAAGATATTTTAACACCTGACTGTTCTAGATGTATATTTTTAACTGAAAAGACAAGCTATATCCACATCTTTTTTATGGACTTGTTTGATTCACTCAAGTTTCTGTGACCCACATACCAGCTGTTAGGTAGTCCAGTTCTATAGATGCCTGTCCCGAGTAGTAAACTGATATTGCTGTATGTTTTATCTCTGTTTTTAGGAGCAGCTTTGGGTTTCATTATTGTGCTTTGTTACAGGAGCCCAGGTTCTTTGCACAGTGTTGCTGATCAAACCTGGTGCCTGGACCCGTAGCCTTGCTAGGATCCTCCGAAAACTAGACCTAGAAAAATTCAGTGTGGTTGGGATGAAACACACAAACCTGGAACCAGATGTTGCCTTAGGACTCCTTTCTTCTGAAATGAAGCAGGTTTGTTTAAAAAAAAAGAGGGGGGGGGCAGATCTATGACTATAGTTGGGTTTAGAATGGGGAAATGTGGTAAGTGTTGAATAATTCATTCCTGAAAAAAACCCAAAAATTCCTTTCCAGGATTTCTGCCTATTGTCAGAGGTGAGCTATATAGAATCAGCTCTGCACTGGTGTCAGATATAAAGAAAGCTGACATGGCAACAGTTTCTTTTATTGCCTGATATAAAGAAACACGCCAGGTTTCTCTAAAAGAAAAGTTCTGAAGGTATGGGAAATGCAGACCTCCCAGGAATCTGTTTAGTTGCTAATTTACAATGCTGATTCTTAACTGTGAAGCAGGTGTCCGTTGTTTCTTCCCCACAGTCATTGCAGGCAGGGCACCTTTAGGAGCGTACTGCACTCCCTGCACATATGCCTGGTTTTCCTTCCACGCATTTAAACCGGAAGCTGGGAAACGCTCTTAGCACTACCGGAGCATATATACCTCTTGAGCCCTGTTATGTTTTGATATTATATTACATATACAGCTGAATCGCTATTCCAGGAGCATGTGTTCACAAGCCTTTAAAAATGGCCTGCAAAGTGAGAAAATTGGGCTGCTCTCATTTCCAATAGAAGAGGATTTTTAAAGCATGGGCTGTTATGGCTTTTTTTAGCTAAAAATAGAATTATGTTTCTGTTCTTTTATAACATCAGAAATTCATTTTTGCCTAATATGAAAGAATCTATGGTGACAGGAAATCTAGTGTAAAGATATTGTAAAAGCCAGGACACTGAAAGCTGAGCATTTTAGGAGTTAGATTTTTTTCTTGAAAAAATCTTTGTTATGTGATTGTTTCCAGGAAGATATTCAAGCAATTCACTTCTACAGAGAACAGGTTTTGATAATAGATGTTGCTTTTGGGTTAAGTTGGGAGAGTTTATGACAAATATAGAATTTTTTAATAGTCTCGCAGAAGAAGACAGGAAGGTAGCGCTCTAACATAACCAGCAATCAGGAAGAAGGAATACCTTCTGCATGATAGCAAAGAAATGGGGCAAAAGCATCTGATTTTTAAATATTTACAAATCACTATTAAGAGGGATGCAGTGGCTAGTACAGTTACTGGGGAAATGCTTTACAATACATTTTTTTAATCATATGATTAAACAGAAATATTATTAGTTGATCATCTGAAACAAAAAATATAAAAAAATCCAGTGTCTACCCTAAAAAGTAATGTGTGTATATATATATGTATGTATGTGTGTGTGTGTGTATCTATCTATCTATATATTTGCAGGGTAAATTTGGAGAGAGGTTGTTTCATTTTTTTTTTTTACTTGTTTTTGGATTTTTCTAGCACACTAGAGCAGCTGTTGAGCACTGATGTAGTTTCTTTGAAGAACTGGTGACTAATGAGTTTAAAAATTACAGAGTATTGTTTTTTTGTTCATGGAAAAAAAGCAGGTTTTGAAAGTGAGAAAACAGAGATAATAGACTGCCTTTGGCAAGCGGGAATGGACAGTAGGAAATGCTTTCTGCTGAACAGGGGCTCCTCCTTATTTGTAGCACACATCTGAAAGTCTTTCACTCATGAGGGTTGAAAAGGGCTCAGCTCCCCGGATAAGTAGGTAGATTTTCAAAAAGCCTCAGCGTGCTTCATGGACTGGGTTATTTTGAAAATAGGTGGGGGTTTTAACAGTAGCAGCTTGTGGGGGCAGAATCTTTTTTCACAGCTGAACTTCATATAAAGCATTTAAATTGAAGCGGTGCTCATTGTGGATCTGTTTCTCAGTCTAGGGGACAATTGGATAAAATGCTGTTTTTTAAATGGAGCTCTTAAGAAGGAGACAAACTACTGAAATATAGCAGCTTCTGTTGAAGAACATGGAGCCAGTGTGTCAAATCCTTCTGGAAATTCTGTTCAGCATTCTCTGTTTCCTTCTCAGCTTGAGTCTGACCCAAAATCCACTGAAATCTCTACAAAGCTCCCATGTGCTCTGCGATATGCCCCTTCCATTTGCTTTTATGTACATAATACTTGATAACAGATTTTAGGTTTTTTCGCTGGATCACAAGGCTACCTGGCATCCCTTTCCTCTTTCAAATGTGTTATTTACATGCATGTTGACAAATATCCTCAGCAACATGATTTCAGAAATGTGATTCCATTTTCATCTTAAATACTGCTATTTGCTGAGGTTATCTAATCACAAGAGTCACAATAATACTTTTTATCTGAAGATTAATAATAATAATAAAAATAACGATGAACTAAATGGAGCTGACACTGCCTTCTCAGTCCTCACCATGACCTGAGATAGCCTTTGGATTGTGAGAAGGGATGGCTCGCAGAGGGAAAGCTGCCTGTAGAGGTTGTACCTCCTTTCTGCACTTACCCAGCAGATTCACAATTGTGGCTGCTAGCTAGAAAGTTTGAATTTAACATAGGACCTGATCATTGCTTTGGGGATTACCTGATATGATTGCTTGTGGTAGCAGGTCACTGGACTCAATAACCTGGTGGATTCCCTCCAGTCCTGTCCTATAATTCTAACTGCAGAAGCTGAAGAACAGTTTTGCTCCTTTTTAATCCTGTTAGTCCTCCAGAGCCATTGCACAGCCAGAACCTCCTCTTTGTGTGCATCAGCAGAATTGCTCACTGAATTCCAGTCCGCTGCACATGTGCAGTCCTGCTGCAGCTGCTCAGGTATCAGCAAGGACAGGATTTGAAGACAGTGTGGAGGCAGGATGTAAATAATGGTATCTTTTGGCTGGTAGAGTCTAGACTGGGTGTGAGGATGTATCAGAAAGAAATCACATTGGCTCACTGATGCCATCAGTAGCAGATAGAAACAATGTAGTCCTTCACTCACAGTTTACACATTTGCTGAAACAGAGAAAAAACAGCTTTGCTACTTAAATCTAAAAGCACTGTTCAAAAGCTTTGGAAAAAAATCTTTTTTTTTTAATGTTCTTTCTAACAGAAACAGTATTTAACTTTTGCAGCTGTTTCTGACATGGAGTCAAATGAATGTTGATATGTTATATCCAGTGCTTTTGAAACTTTTTCTGAAATTGTCATCACTATTTTCCGCTCCCAAAGAAAAGTCCTGGTGACTACTTGGATAAGTGGATTATATGTGTATTTTTTTTAAATAACAGGCGTTTTCAGCAAAAAAGGGTTTGCTTTGTATTATACAGAACAGACATCTTGCAGTTCATTATGACATGCTGAAGCTCTTCATCCACATCTAAACATTTCTTTTATCACGATACAGCCTGTGAAACTTTTCTGTACATTTTTCTTGGGCAATTATGCAAAGTAAGTGATATCCCAAGGTTTCCTTTGTCCTATATTTCCATGAGATGGGAGGACTGACAAGTCTCACAACTTGTATCGCAACTCTTACATAACAAATCAGCTGAAGAATGGAGCTGTCTCATGGATCATTTTGCGTTTTCGGGTGCAGCAGGAAAACATCCGGATTGAGCCAATGGTTTTCAATTTATAACCTACTACTAAGAAATGCAGTTTGGGAGGAACGTGAGTGAGAACAGATTTGGGTCGAAATCAATGAATGGTTTCATATGATATAAAAACAAAGGCCGTCTTGAAGTATTTTATTTCCATATTTTTTAATAAAATGGTAAGATTTTCTCTTGCAAATGTTTTTATCTTGAAAATTGCCATACTCTGGTGCTTTTAAAAGATGAAAAAAAGAGGAGTGAAAACCTGTAGGGCTGAATGAAGCGACGCAGCTGAATCAAACAGGGTTTTTCCCCCCATGGTTTCATCTCTTCAAAAATTGAAATGAGTAAATAACCGTGGTTGGGTTCAGCCAACAAGCTGAATATGCTGTTGTCTGTAAGCTATATAGAACATACAGCGCTGGCCTAGAGTTTCTCTGCAGCGCAGGCGTTGCTAACTTTTCCATGTGGAGCATAGGGAGGCAGAGCTGGGCTGCTCCTGACGCCTTTTAAGATGCAGGGGGCAGGAAGAAGCAGCCTGCAGCTGCTATGCTGGACACCCTGACCTTACCGTCGGTGGAAACATGTGCAACAAGCCTGACTTTCCAAGGCTTTGCTTAAAGAAAATAGTCAGCAGGGCCTTGGCTGCTTTGCTGCCCCTTGGCAGCGTTCTGCCCTGGGTACCTGCTACCTTTCCTTGTGCTTCTCACTCATTATATCACTCTCTGGCCTACAAATTCGTCTCTTGTTGCTGGTACAGCAGTTGCTAGTTATTGTAATCACTCATTCTTAGTTGAAATCAAGATCCCAGAGTGTTGTGAGCCGCACAAGTATATGAGAAACATCTCTGCCCAGCCGTGTTTACAGGCTGAACAGACAACACTTGGAAAAGAAACCAAGATAGAGAAATTTACCATGGCGCACACAATACGTTAGGGACAAAGTCTGGAGGGCAAACAATTTTCTTTCAGCCCCGGCCAAGTGCCCTATCCTGAGCCTCCTTGTTTTGAGCTCACTGTTTCTGTAGTCCTGACCCTAACTAGTGTATGAAATTATACTGCCCTCTAGAAGCTGGAATCTAGCCGCAGGGCAGGGAGGTCCTTCCTTCTGTGAAATCAAAAAGGGAATCTTTCATTTTACATGCCTCCTTATTCCAGAGCATTCTTGACCCTGATCATACTTCTGTTTTCCATTGCTTTCACCCTATCCATATGTCCACACGGATGGAACTGCAACAAGAAAAGGGTATTTCACAAATGAAAGGTTCAGTAGTAGAAAAGTTTGCACGTGATCGATCCCAAGCCTGGTGTGGACTGCCCACCATCTGCAGAGCGTGTCTTACCTTGAGCCTTAAAAGCAGTTGCAAAACTTCTGAACCCACAGCCCTCTATAGATATTGAATGCTGAAGAGGACACCTCTCAAGTGCTCCAGGTCACCCATGGTTTTGCACTGTCACACATATGGACCAAGCCTTGCATGCTTTCCTCAGTCTCAACCCTGTAAATGCTGATCTTGTAACACTGATGCTGAAACCCTTCCGTATGGCTCCTCTGCACTGGAGGTTACGCTGCTCTCGCCTTTGTTTCAGGAGCTGCTAGTACTGCTGCCAGCATCAGTATTGGCTTCACCTCCCACTACTCGCATCACAACTGGAGCAAGAGATGAAAGCAAACCATATACTGTGAAATGTAGCCACTCTCTTTTCTTTCCAGTTTCTAGCTCCGTCCATCCTTTCATAAAGCCGTCCAAACTGTATGCAATGCCACTGTCTTCTGGAAGTAGCATAGGGAACCCTGACTGGACGTGTGAGCTGACAAGAGAGACTACTTCTGCTTCTCAAATTCCTGCAGTGGGGCTGAGCCCTACCCTTAGTCATTCAGAGGAAGAGCGATGCTGTTGTGGATTGGCTCGATCAAGTTGTAATCTTCCCCTATTCCTGCAGTTAGGAACCTTGCTAGCAGCCCTGGTGATGTGTTAGTGTCCACAGGTTGATAGGTTTTAGGACTAGGAAGAGACCATTACAGTTACCTGGTCTTACATTTTACATAAGCTATACCAGAGAACCTCCCTTCTTTTCCTTGATTCTAGTCAGGCTTCTTTGCTTCCCAGTCCAAGTCAGTGTGATTAACCACAAGGCAAGGAAGAAGATTCTCTCCTAAGAGAAATGCTTCTTTTAAATGCCATGATATCAGTAATGGTATTTTCCTAAAAGAAGAGAAGTTCAGTGCAGAGAAGCATTTATGAGAAAAACGTTCTTTGACCCAGTAAATGAGACAGCAATGGCTGAGACTGTCTAGCTAGGATAAGGGATACAGACTTCTGTGCTGCAAAGTGATGACTGATCACAAATTGCTTTAGGTCAGGAAGAAACTTTCCCTATGGGCAATTTGCAGGTTACTCATTATGGTCTTCCTTGCACCTTTCTCTGTACCCCCTAAGGGAAAGAGTCTTTAGTCTGATGTCTTGTCCTTGTTGTTGGGATGATTCCCATGTGTGATATTAGTCTTGGTTTCAATAAATAGGTCAAAGCTTTGTAAAGCCAATTGAGATAGGCAAAGGAGAAAGTTCTATTCTAACACAAAACAGCAAATTCCTGTAACACAATATTAGTAGTTGCTACATTCCTGAACCAGAGAAAGCATCAAAAGTATTCAATGAAGTGTTCAGAGGTGTCATGTTTGCAACATTACGTGTCTTCAATGTGCAATTATGTAAGCCTGAAAATGATTTCAGCACATCCTTTGATCCTATGATTGAGCAATAGCATTTTCTCTCTTCCTGAGCAGGCTATGACACACCCTTCTCTCTCCACTACAGGCAACTGTTCAGTCCTTAGAAGCTCTCCGGGTTGCAGAAGCCATTGAGAATTTTTTAACGTTTCTTTTGAAGAGAGCGTTAGAATAAATAATAGCAGCCAATCCATGGTAGTGATGTAGAATAGTTTATAGGCAGTGTTCAACTGATATTCTTAGCATTGCCTTGTGGACGCTGTGCAGAATTTTTCAGATAGGAATCCTCCTTCTTCACTGTGATCATAGCAACAATATCTGATTTTCATTCATCTCTAAGATCTTTAATCACTGACAATACTTCCATAAACAATTTAGAAGTGGTTTAAGAAAAGAACCAATCTGGCTGTTTGACATAATCAGTTGTTGTTATGTGTTATAGTATTACTGTCTCTACTGTACTTTTCCCAAGCAGAAAATATCTTGATCTTTACACAGAGTGCTTTCTCCAGGTGAGAAGGTGAGAGTAATGGCTAACTGCAGAGTAGCAATTTATTTGTGTTCTTATCCACTGAAAATGAACTCCACCTCTGGTGCCTAGCATATGTAGATATGCGGAACATGACACAGCACAAGGCTTTTCTGTCTTTAAAAACAAAATTTTGTTTCCTTTCTTACCAAAGAATTTTAGGAAATTACTGCTGAAACTGTATGTGTACCAACTACCACTGGCTGATCTAAGACCCTGAGGACTATAATCATGAGCTACCAGGACTATAGTACAAGCTCAACACCCAACTTTCTTTAGCTTTCTGTGGACTCGGGGTGGGAACTGGGCCTTCTATTACCTGGTGAATATCACACTCAAATACTGGATTACTTACCATAGTATATGCTCTGGAAGCTATGCCTGCAGAGACCATTAGCATATTAAGAGAAGAGAAAACAAGGAATAATGACAGATATGTTTGCTTCAAACAGGGATGAATCCAGCCAAAGAAAAGCTGGGATGTTCCCAGCACTTACCAACACTGACTATTACAACCTGTTTTCTTTCCATTATTTCTTTTCAGGATCCTGCTGTTTTAGAAGCTCATTGTACCTACCTTACCTCAGGCTCTGCCCTTGTGCTGTGTCTTCAGAGACCAAATGCTGTGAAGAAGCTGCTAGATTTACTGGGGCCAGAGGATCCTAAGCTAGCTCAAGCACTAGACCCGTTCCTCTGGAGGGCTCAGTATGGCATCAACGCTGTCCGAAATGGATTTTATGGTAGGTTTTTGTAAAAGAAAAGTCTGAAGACTCAGATATACCAATGAGGGGGGAAAAAAAAGTCCTGTTACCTCCAGCATTGTCAATACGAGTCTAGCTTTGGGAAGCAGTAGAGACCATTACTCCCTAGAAAGCTCTCATTGTTTTCTTGGTGGCTGAGCGGAATATGTCTCAAGCTATGAAATATTCTCCCAGAAGATAAATAAAAAGATTTCTTCCCAGAACAGTCCCAGATATGTCTTCTACCAGAACAGTCTTCCTTTGGTCTCTTGACTGCTTGGTCACTTTGTAATTGTCTCCAAGCACCCGCTTGTCTTCTCTCTTTTTGTGAGCGTCCTTCTGATAACTTTATAACCTATTGGCCAACTGCAGGTAGGTTTCACAGAGGGGTAAAAGACTCCATGATATCAGGCTCCTGTAAGGTCTAGATAGAGAGAGAAGACCAAAAAATGCTCTCACTGAAGAAAAGCAGGGCAACTCAGCTGTTTTCCATTCTAATAGTCACTTGCCAGCTGGCAGATCAGCACAGCCACACCAGCTAGTCAGCATCCTCAGTGCACTGAGCCACAGGTCATGCTGCTGCCTGTCCAGCAGCAGGCAGAGGAAATGGGAGGGAGCTAGGATGTTGCAGTGTCTATGCTGGAAGGGTGGGATGGGAGATGAGAGATAGCTCTGAGTATGGGGGGGAGGATGGGGAAAATGGGAAATATTGCAAGAGAAAGGGGTGTATGGAGAACCAAGGGCATTGCAAGAGGGGACCTGGGCTATTGCCATAGGGAGGAGTGAAGGATGTAAATGAAAATTTCTAAGCATCATTAGTTCATTGCTCGCTAAGTAATGTGTTTTTCTTCAGTGTGGTGCTGGTTGTGCTGTAGTTACAGGCGTATAACAATGATAAAATCAATAGTTCATATAAACATAGGTGAGCTAGCAGGAACAGTACGTCTTCAGGTTCCAGAAGAATTTTTCTTTCAAGATACATTGGATTAATTAGCTTTTTCTACCCTATTCTGTGCTATCAAATCACCCCCTTTTTCATCCCTATCTGATCTTTTCAGGAGAGTTGGTAGGGAATGAAGTATCCACCATGTACAGTTTGAGGAATAGAATCAACCACTTGATTTAGAATCTCTTTTTGTCAAATATGATCCTAATACTTAGGACCAAGAATAAATCTAGAGAGACCTTTCACCGTGATTATTTACAGGATCTCATTCATGAGAGTGACTGAAGAGCAGGATCTACCTTCACAAAAGAAATGCTCAGGGCTGCTCAACCAATACTATTCCACTATCAGACCCTGCTTCTTATGGTCTTAAGGATTAATGGTTGTGTATCCAGGTTGTTTTGAGAATGAGAATTCATCAGTCAAGGCTAAGAATGGCTAACATATATCAAAAACTTAATATTCCTGTGTTAGAACTAGGGCACCTTTAACATAACTCAGTTAAAGACTAGTTTATATTACCAAAGGAGGCTTAGTCTCATCCTGTCTGTCAAGGGAGGTCACAGAGTTTTCACTGTGTTAGAGAAACCCTCAGATGTTTGCTCAGGGATTCCCTTCAAATCCCTCCTTCCTTCCAAGATGGGGCTGGCACACAGATGAATTAGTTGGGAACCCGCCGTTTGTATGCACTACCCCTGAGACCAGATTATGTGTTAGTATGTCAGAGCCAGCTCAATGGTTGGCTCACAAAGCCCTCATTACACATGTACCAGGGAAAGGGATACAGCTGTAGCTAATGTACTCAGTAATTCAAACTGAAGACGGAACCTTGACCAGCCTGCTATTCCGAGGAGAAGTCTGTCCTTAAGGAAAGTAGTGTTCATAACCGCTTGCCCCTGAAAGAACTTGTCCTCCAGTAAGGGAGGAACATTTGCAGACAAGTTAGGCAGGAGGAGCTTAATCATTGCATGATCATCTGGGAGACTGTGGAAGAATATCTTTCTTTCCTTAGGAGGGAATACCAAGTTCCCCCAGTTTTGCCCCAAATAAGGGAGATCTCTAGCAGATGCCATCTTGCTGAAGTGAAGCAAACTCTAGCTGTGTTTTTTTCTCCCAAAGTGACCAGGGAAATTCAAGTAAGATGTAGACCAAATTCCAATGATACAGTCAAACTGAGTAATGCAGTTTTAATACTCTGAGACTCAACTGCAGAGGTAAATCTGCACTCTTCCCATCTCTTCTGGGCCTTATGAAATCAATGTATAATACTTTTTCTTGAACCCAAAGAGCTTTTATACATGCATCTTTTACAAACTTTTGCCTTGAACAAAGTGAATGTAAAATGTTGCTCTTCTGCTCTGGAAGCAATTGTGCCTGATCTGCAGTGGCATCGCTGGTTTACCCAATGGAAGATTTGACATAAAGAATACAGAATGACTTATACACCGGTGACATACACAATCGTAGGATTGTAAACTACTGCATTAAGGACAATACCTAGAATTATGAGGTCCCAAATGTGGCTGACTGGTCTAAGAGCAATATGACATGATTTTTTGAATGTGTAGCCTGCAGAAGTCATAATATTTTAGAGCATATTCGCCTTTTGTGTATTTGTATCCCAGGAATATGGACCTGTGCCAGCACATTGACAATCTGTCTGAGCTCCAGTTATATAGGAATAACTTTTCCTTCTCTAACATTTTCCACCCACAAACCTGAAAACATTTGGAGCAGAGCTTTATAACACGGTAGCTTTATAGGGAAATATTCAGACGCTAAGCCTGGAGGGACCTCTTAAGTTGCTGAGTTCAGTTAATTCTCTCACAGGCACCCCATCATATATTCCCTTTTAGAAGCATTCACCCCTATTGGATGGTTGTTCCAGAACTTCACTTCTCTGATGGCTAGAAGTCTTCTTACATTTTCTAACTTAAATATATTCGTATCCAGTTTGGATACATTTGTTCTTGTGTTTTAATTTTAAGTAGTTCTTTTTCTTCTCTGACCTTTTCCACCGTGAGGTATTTATGGACAGCTATCGGATTTCTTGTTAGCTTTTTTATGTTGGGCTAAACAAGCCAAGGTCTTTTAGTTTTAATTCATCAAATGATTCACCATTCCTTCCCTGATCCTCACGTTATTCCCCTTTGCCTGTTCCAGTCTGAATTTACCTTTCATGACCACAGGTGAACAGAATAATATACTGCTATCAGCAGTGTCTGCTAATTCTGATTTCTGTTACTCTGTTGTAAATTGGAGCCACCAGCATATTTGGGACTTCCATTATTATTACTAAGCACCTTTGTTTTCCTAACCAGTAGCTCCTTCCCATTCAGTAAGACTAGTGTGATGTGATCCAGAAGCATGGGAACAACAATGGGGGGTTGGAGCTGATCTTCAAGAGTTTCAGAGGCTCCTTGACAAGATTCCCTTGACAACACTGTTAGGAGATAGAAGAAGTGTTGTTTACATGAAAAACAAAGTGAGCAATAATAGGGCAGAATCAAAATACCAAGAAGACAATGGAACTATTCTAAATATAATGGTTTTAAATGTTTGCTATTATTGTACAGAACAGCTGGCCTTTAAAGCAATTACTTCAGTAAGCTGTACATCATCAATCTCTCAGGAAGATGAGTGCAAGTCTAGAGAATGTTTAATTCATGGCCTGAGAGAATCTTCTCATTGTATTTATCTCTCAGGCTCCAAATCCTATCAAATAGCTGTCCGGGATATGAAGCTGTTTTTCCCAGAGGGGCTGTGCTGCGCTGACTGTCAGACATTAGAAGAAGAGGAGGTAGGAGTCTGTGCTTTCCTGGAAAGTATCCTGCAGTGTCAGAGCAATAGCTTTGGCCCTGCTATCCCATGACTTGGGTCCTCTTACGCTTTAAATAATGCTTTCTTGCTGTGTTTCGCCAACTGCCAAGCTTTTCTTCTTCTGTAGATGTTCCTACCAAGGAGTGCTAACTTTGTATTGGCCCAGACGATCTCAGTGAAAACGAGTGCTTTTTCAGATTTGTTTGTTCAGTAACCTGTGCTGCAGATTCAGGAGGGCTCAGAGCTGATGCTTTAGAACCAAAGTTCCCAGACTCAGTCAACCTTGCTTTGTAAGCCGGTCGCAGGGAGGGACAGCAACATCATTGCCAATTATTAAGACACAGTTGGCCCAGATGCTGTTTTTTAACCAGCTTTTTTCATGTAGCATTCAGGAACTGAGGTGAAGTGGGACAACTGATACTGTAACCCGCTGGATACCAAATGCCTCCCAGAGTCAGCGTACGTCACTGCACTCACAGCAGGAACCACTGCCACACTTATGTGGAAATGGTGCTGTCCCATGTGCCTTGCCAGCAGAGGTGTCCTAAAAGGGAGTGCTGGTCCACAGCACTGGAAAGGATGGAGCTGACTCGTGTAAGACATGTCATGGTCTAAAGTACAGGCCCAGTTTATAGAGCTGCTGCATGCCTGCAGCTTTCCCTGCCCTCAATTAGAGGCATAAAGAAAGACTTGGGATTTTGCCCCTTGGCTTGTATTATAGGCAGCACTAAGAAGCCTACTAGCACCTGTGTTAGCCCCCTCTGGCTCTTCCTGCCCTTCACACTGTGCAGGTACTGGTCTCTGATTACAGATTTCAAACCACCATAATTTGCCAGTGACTAAAATGAAACAATAAGTCTTTCCTTTTCAGTAGTTTTGGATCTCATTTTGCCGGTCGTTCAGAGACAGTCTGGGAACCACTATGCACCAGTGAAGCACTGGATAAAGATGTCAAAGATGCTCAAAGTCCTTGAGTTTCTGACCTTGAAGATCTAGGGACAGAGACTTTAGAAGGGTGTCAGGATGCAGGATCTTTAAAAGGATAACAAGATGCCATACTGAATTAAGCCCCAATAAAGGGGAATGCACACAAAATGTTCTTGTAACTCCAGACAGACAGGTGTTTTCTAGGCTGGCAATTACAGGAGCACACAACACCAGCAGAAGCTTCACAGCTTGCCTGAATCAATACTTAAGAAGTGTTACCTTCCTGATTAGGTAATGGTGTTCACATGACTTGCTTCTCTCTCCCTCCCTTCCCTCCTGCAGATCCATAACCTGAAACGTGACCCCATAGTTGGTTTGGAAATCAACAAGCAACGCAAGATCATAAAACGTAAAACAAGAGGGCAACTCAATTTATCTGGCTCTGAGCAACCATGCGATCTCGGTAAGGAAATGTGTAACTCTCATTATAAATTGAGGCTGTTATTGATTAATTGGACAGCAAGACAAACCATCTGGTGGCAGCAAGATTTGGTATTGATGTCCTTTCAGACGATAGCTGAGCTGGAAAGAACAGCTCCAGTGGAGTCCAGGCATTTAACCGTTTGCCCGCTAGGCCTTCCTGCTGCCTGTGTTTTCATGGCTTTAAATACAGGGCTGCTCGGAAGTGCTGACCTGATTTCCTGCAGGAAAAAAAGGCACTGTCAACACAGATAATTCTCTGCTGAACTGTTATGATATGTTCCAACACCGGCTTGGTCACTATGGTTTCCGTGTCTGTTCAAAGCCTGCCACAGAAGAGGCCAGGACACCGCAGTGATGGACACATTGTGAGACCTTTTGTTCTGTGAGTAGAGAAATAACATTTATGCAGGGAGTGCTTTTGCCGATGTGGACACCTATCTATTGGGAACTGGACAGAGATCTCATTCAGTTCCCACTAGCTGCTGAGCAGCTGCCAGCTCAAAATGACTTCCAGTTAGTTCTGTCCTGAATTTGATTTGAAGTTGTGGCTTCAGCAAGCCTGTAAGTCATTCAGTTCCCTCAGATGCCTACAGCTTCTCTGGGCCTTGCCTGTTGACTTTACTGGATAGGCACGTATACACAGAGGCTTTGATGCAACCCCTTTATGTCAGGAGTGTAACTCACACATGGATGCTTCCATGTCAGGATTCTGTGGATTGATCCCAATCCTTTATAAGCAAGCAATGGCCAGGTAATTTATCCATGCACTGCTCACGAAAGAGCGGACGTGTTTGGAATTGGGTTGTTTTCATTTCTGCAGCTTGTGTTCTGAAGTGACCAGCAAGCAGAAGGATAGGCATCTGAGGAAAATGTGTGTGTGCGCGCCACAACTGTTCGCTACAGTTCATATTCCCCATCAGTAAAGCCATAAGATTGGTGTAGGCTGGCAGAAGAGCATGATAAAAATGCTACAGAATTACAGATTCTTACCTCCCACCTCGAACCCTTAGTGATACAGCACCTTTGGGGGTTGATCCCATACCAACAGGTGCACCAGACAGCACATGCAGAAATGCAAGGAGGATGGTGGTGAGTCATGACCTTTGTCTCTGTCTTAATAAAAGCATAGCCGCTTGGTAGGCACCAAGTTACTCTTACGCAGAGGCTCCCTGAAGGATTTTTCCCAAGGTAATCCTTGGGAAATGGATTCTTTCCATTGTCTTATATTGGCTTTGGATTATGCCCTACACATGCTCCGTGAGCCTGACAGAAATCGCATATAAGGACATATCTTCTCAGGCAAGCTCATTTTATTACATTGCACACTAATACATCAGGGACCAACTGCATGAAAGTTTAAGGCTTAACTGTTGCACATGGTGAAGGGTGAGGCCTATCTCACAACATTACGTACATTCCCAAGCCGTTATATGAGCACTGAAACAAGAGATTGGTAATTGTGTACGTAACAGCAGCTTTTTTGAGATGACCAGGCTGCTCTGCACATGGGCATATGACCTTCTCATCTGGGTAACTGCGGTAACTGCGGAGATGTGATCACATCATTGCGTTTCCTGTCTGATGTGTCAGTTCAAGCTGTGTTCAGAGGAGAAAGCTGCAGGGAGAGGAGACTTGCAGGTGTTCCCTGTCCAAACTGTCCTCTGTTGCTATTGCTGACAGGCAGAGTATTTCCCCCAACGGGTGCTGCACAATGGGAAAGGACTAGGTCTGTAGCACAAGTCTGCTGACTGAAGCACTTGATTTTTAGAAGAGATTGCAAGTGCAAAAAAATTAACAAAGAGCTGTTTGTGGAGAGATGACAAGCATTCTACAAGCTTTGTACAGCCTAGTCTTGGGAGCAAATCTCATATTCTGCCTCCAGAATTTCCGGCTTCATGAGAATCTCTTAATGTTTTTGTTTTGAAGATGGCTAAGCAGAGTGAAAAAGGAAACCAGTGCACAGCCCTGATGTGTTAGTGTCTAAGAAAACATTTTTCAGAGCGTTACTGTCCTGGGAAAGCAAGTACATGTGATCTCTGAATTGTCAGGCACAATATAGTAAGTGCCTCCAGTGAGCGAGACACATCATTCACTTTATGGAGCTCATCTTGAACACTAGAGGTAGCTCTTGCACACAAAGAAATCTCTCCCTTCAGCAAATACTTATCACAAAGCTGCTGCCTAAAAGACAGATAGATTTATCATAGGGAAAATATGAAATACATTAAATCTTATGAATGCTGATCAGAATTACATTTTGGGTTATAAAAGCAGCTGGATTAACAGATTTCTTTGCTTGGAAGAAATTAAATGGAATAGTATCTCCTGTAGCAAATCAGCAGCTGTCCTTGTCTGACTCTTGAAATGGGGTCACTACTGCTGCCTTCTGGTCTCCAGATACATACACGTAGGCATACAGCAGCGTGGCAGTTTGGGATGAGCAGTCACATCTGTGAACATCCTCAATGATGTAACAATGCCTGAATTTCTCTGATCTTCCAGTTATCTGTCTGTGGCAGGGAAGAATTATTTAGAGGGCTAGCAGTTGAAGGGATAGATATAAAACAACCATCTGTTGTGTTTTGATCTTTTCCCATCAGACCTGCCATGGCTTGATACCCTCTGCCAGACCACTTGCCTCATACTGCCTGGGATAATCCTGCGGGGTTCAGAGCACCCACCTTATGTTGAACTGCTTGATCAGCTTATTGGCACAGATTTCACAGTGACTGGAGTGCGACTCACTGTCCTGGATGCACCACAAGCTCATTGCATCTCTGAGACGTTAAGCAGGACAAAGTGCAGTGTTGCAGCAAAGGTAGGAAATAGCTGGAGCTGTGCTTTGCTTCTTTCCCTAAGAAAAAAGAGCCATCTTAATGCAGTGCTGAGCTGAAGTACCCACACCAGCTCTAAGCAAACTAGCTTTGGTAGCGGTATTAGCGGAGCACTACATCTGAACTGTAATACCACTCATAAGTAATTTGGGCAGAGTGCCTTGCTAACTAGTCCCAACCTTGTGTTTCTATACTTCTGCAAGCTCATTGACACCTAACCTTGACATCATTTTGTGCAAGCATACCCTTGGTTTGAATGGCACATCCCTGTTAAACCTTTCATTCCATTCACCTATCAGTGCACAGTTGCTACTATTATGTGTGTTAGGCTGTTGTACCCTGTCTTGTTCTTCCAGATACATAGTTTCTATTTCCCTTTCTGTAATCACACCCCATTAATCCTCTTCCACAATAATACATAATTCTTCTACTTTTTGGACTGTGCCCTGGATGGACTTCTGGGCAGAGATTTTATTTCGTTTCTCCATTAGTCAGCGATGACAACTCAAGGCATGGTCCACAACGGGATTTAAGCAAGTGCCCAAACTGAGCATGAGATGTGCTTCTGAGGGCAGCAGATACATTGCTTTACCTGAGCAGAGTATCTGGCCCAAACTGTTTTTCTCTTTGCACTTGATCTAGGAGAAACCCTCCATTTCAGGAAGCTGACTAGAGCAAAACAGTAAGGTATAATATGCAAGAAAGCACTGTCGAGAGCACAGAGTAAACAACAGGGGAAACTGCTTATGCTGGAAGTAGCTATCAGTGACAGGCTGTCAGAGGCACACAGCAGTCCCTCTGAAAAAATACAGATAAACATTTGTGTTTCCAGTCCTTCAGTTATAAGAGTCTTAGTTGTTACCTATAATAAGAGCAGGTAAGATCTTTTCAGGTTGTGATTTTCTAAACTGACAGCATCCCTTTGAAGTATATCTGTATAGAATAGCAATTACATCCAGCATCCAATTAGTCTAAGCACTAGTTTCTTCTCCCGCGGCTCCCCTGAGGATGCCATCCCTCTGCACACAGGAATGTGCACAGCTCTCTAGAAAGGACAAAGGGAAGCAGCATGTTGCAAGCAGAGCCATGGCAGTGGCACTGCTCTCGTGGCGATGGAAACGCTTCCTCCTGTCAGAGATGAATTCCTCTGGGCAGAGCTGGCATGTTTCCAGAAGGGCCTTGTGCTGCTGAGCCAAAGGTGAACATTGCAGCATTTGCTTTTCCTTGCCAGAAGGGAGATGGGCTCCTCAAGTAAGAAGTGTTTCAGCTACAGTATCTCAAACATTTACAGTTCAGTTATCTGTGTTCCTGCTTCCAGGAGACTTATTGACTGAAATACACGCTTAAGAAACCTGTTCCTTTTCACTGTGAGAGAAGGAACAGGAATAATAGTATACCATAGGAGCAGGATAACTAACAGTTCAGACATAATACTCTTTCAATTTGAAGGAGTCTGTTGCACCATGTCTTTCATCCCCTCACATAGCACACAAGCATTTATCTGTGCTGTCAGCGGCTCATCAGTGAGGCTTACAGACTTATTTAAGTGGATATCAACACCAAAGCTCTGTTCTTCCCTCTCTTATAGTGTTCCCTCTTAATGGATGGCTTGTGTCTGGTGTTAGCAGCACAGCGAGACAATGCAGTCATTTGCTTCGACTCCCTGCTGGACAGGTAAGTGAGGAAAGTATCACTTTAACAGCACTTTTTCACCACTGTCTCGACTCCCTATCAGAGAGCTTGTGATCTGAGCAAGAGCAGCCAAGCTTTCTTCTCTGTAATTCACTTCCAGTTTAGATTCTCATGAGGTTACATGCCTCTCAAAGGCAACCCCTTCTTCATAAGTTACATTTTTTTCTGATACATCAATACCTCAAGAGTGTTCCTCAGTTTGGAAGTCACATGTCCCATACTCAGGACCCTAAGTAGTGGGTCATGGTGTTTGTCAAAAACTTGGTGTGTCTGTGAGATTTGGCAGCATCGTTCCACAGATACAGGGAAATCTCTGAAATAAAAGCTCACATTGGGAATAGACCTGCTGAATTGATAAAATTCCTAGGAGAAATATCTTAGCAGATTTTATGTTCGCTATGGAAAAAAAAACACTTAAAATAAACACCAGAGAGCAAAATCAAAAATCAGCCTCTTAAATAAATCACCAGAAATGCCGGGTAGAGGATTTATAAGCCTGATAAAAACAAACAGAACCCCTCTATGGGGACTGATTAGTGGAATAGAATGATTATCAGGCTAATTAACCCACTTGCCCCAAGAGGGAAAGTTTCCCTGTAGAAGGGCTGGTATTTGGCAACGTGATGTGCAATTCACGCACGTGGTTTCCTCTGGGAAAGGAAGCCAAGATGTGTTTTCAGACACATCCAGCATGGAGCAGTCCTACAGCCACACTGATAAGGCTGTCATGACTTTGGCTGTTCTATCTGGAAGACTTCCAGACAGCACCATCAATGCAACAAGAGTAGGAATTCAAGGATGCTAGAGTTTACAAGCATCAAGGCGATTAAATCCAAACATCAGTTGGTACACACCGTGGAGTTCCTGTACTTTGATCAAATTTTATGGTGCTCAGTCACAGGGCCACAGTGAGGATGGGGAGATGGAACAAATACCATAAGTAACTTTTCAAAAACGTTTTAAGTCATGACAACATTTAGACGTTGCTCACGTTCATTTAAAATCTCACACTTGGGAGCCACATCCCAAACCTCCAACCCAACAAGTTACAGCACTCAGCGCAAGCAAAGAGCAAGTTTCCTAATAACTGTTTAATGAGTTTTCTTCCAGCCTTTTCCTGATTTATAGAAAAAAGGATCTGTCAGAAATCACAAAGATCACTGCTGAAGGTGGGAGAGTGGCTGTCAGCAGAGCTGGGACTAGATACAGAATCCCCCCCCTTTATTTTTCCTGGACTTTTGCTCATCAGTCATAGATGCTGCATAGCAAAATTCATCTGCAGCTCAGCACTTCCCAGTACTGTAGGTTTAACTTGATATACTCCAGAACTGCCATTCCCAAGGCAGCACGCCCAGAGCAAACACTGCAATGGCTTCTCACTGCTGCTCACAGTGAGTGGTGGGGTTGAGGAGTAAATGGGGAGGAATAGGTGTGGACACTGCCAGTCTCAGCTGTCTCTCACTCCTCATCCTGGTGTATACAAGTACAGGTGTCTGAACAACTCATAAACTTTCTTGCCAAACTCCAAAATATGTGTGCATAAATTATGGCTGCTCGGAGGCACTCCCAAATGGTGAGTTCCACTCTGCCTCCTACCTCAGTGCCAGAACCGGTGATTGTACAGCCATTTAAAAATAGCCTTACAAAAAATTATTTGTCTTCATGATTGATGGTGCTTGTGGAAGGGAGAGGCAGCAAGGTGTGCCCAAGGATGGGGAGGAGGAGAAGCAGTGATCCTCAGTTAGAGCAACTTAAGCCAGCAGTGAGATCATACCCTTATTGCATCACGCAAGCTGTCATGGTGTTAAAAATCAACTCTGCAAATATCTTTGAAAACCCAACCTGACTTCACTGGTGTCTCATAAGGACACTTCATGCTAAGACATCTTCATTGCCTAGTTTATAAGCATTTCAAATTAACATCTGAGTTTAATTACTCTTACCACTCCATCAGCAGGAGCCACATGACCTTTCTTGCACTAAATAAATCTCTGTATGTTTGTTTCACTTTTATTGCCCTGGTCCAGGATTCCAATAACTACGCAGGCTCTGGCCTGCATTTCAGCTGCGTTGCTGAAGCACCACTGTGTAAGGGATTGTTTTATGGCCCTGGGAGTTGATTCCCAGCTGAGCCATATTACTTAGGCTTTGTGCCACAGGGAGGAACATTGCCATCTGTATGGAAGCCTGGACATTGCCATCTGGATGTCAGAGAGGGGCTGTGATAAGAAGCAGGAATCGAGCATTGAGAGGAACAATGTAGGCACTGCTAGTGTAACTACTAGTAGTTCAGAGTCTGTTAAAGCTTTCCTGAGCCAACTCTATCAGTGGCACATCAAGGAGAGACACTCAGTCTCTGGAGAATGTGCTGTGCAGAACAGTTGCCTTAAAGACAGACACAGACCCTCATAACTGTATAGAGATTATTGTTTATGGACAGCAGTGCCCGCTCTATCCATTTCTGGACATGTATGAAGGGATTATTTCTGCTCCAAAGGGCAGGAAGAATAGAGTGGGTGACAAAATTTATGCAGGTGGGGTCACAAAAGCAGCCTGTGAGCTTGATTGACTGCAAAGAGTGGAGCCAAAGCAGGAATCTGGGATAATGTGGGAGAGTGCCAAGGCTAACTCACAGGGCAGAGTGAAGTAAACGTTTGAAGGAGGTGAGGGGAAGCTGAGACACAGCCTAAGAGCGGTAGGGACCCAGGGGAAGAATCCGAAGAAGGAAGTGACACAATCCTATCCACCGACAAGGAATAATGATTTGAGGCTTACCTTTCTTGTTCTGTCAGCATCCAGTTGCCTGGATCTCCAGGGTTAAGCATTTGAATTTCCCCTGTCATAACTTGTTTTTAAAGCCAGATTTCCTAGCTGCAGGGTGGCAGAGGGAAGAATTTATAAGTAGATTCAAAGCAGCTACTGGAAGAAAGGCACGCTCTGCTTTTTATGCTTCTCGCATGACATGCTAGATTTCGTTAGCCTACTAAGCGATACCGATTTAATAGTGATCACACTAGAACTTGTTCCTCTGTGGTTATTTGAACTTTTAAAAAGATGCTCATAAGACTGTTAGGACTTAACTGTATAGTGCACAGTCTTTAGGAGTTCGCCTAGTTAACATCATACTGAACGCAGTAAGCAGTGATTGACTAAAGCCCACCAAAAGCCTAGCTGTTTCAGAAGCAAATCTGAGTGTAGACTAGGCCTTGTACCTTCCCATTTTTTGACAATGTAGTGCAATCAGAACAAAAGTCAAGTGATTAGGAACTTTGCTGGAAGTTAGTCTGTCTGATGAAATGTTCTTACCAAGTGTTAATTGCCATCAGTGGGGAGTGATGTTATCCCTAGAGGAGGCTTATCTCTGGGTGCAAATTTGCACAGTGCTTCAGAGTGGAAGGAGGTGTAGAAATCAAAAAATGAACACACGAGATGTAAAATCCTGGAGCTGTTGAAAACCACTGAAGGGAAAACTGTTGCCAAGCACAATACCTGCTTATGGAGGCAGGGAGTGGTTTCAAAAGTTTCTGGAAAGTTTTCAAGCCTAAGACTCTGACTGTGTGTGGAGTTAGTTACAAAGGCAATTCTGAGATTTGTATCTTGCCTTTTAATTTCTCCTGAATATCGCTTGTAGTGAATTCATGTGCGACTTCCACGAGCTGGAGAGTGGTCAGAGCTAAACAAGGACTAGTGAAGCAGACCCTGCTGCTGAGGGCAGCTCAGAAAGCCCTAGGTTTTTGGGCGGAAAGCACACAGATCGTCTTTGTTGAGAAAAAGGCTCTTGCACAGAGCTTAAATCTCTAGATGTAGGTATATTTCCCACTGTCCCGGAGACCCGATTATGCAACAGGTCATTACTGTTTGTTTGAAGGCTTATATTTTAAGAATCCAAATCCATTTATACAAAGCTTTGTAAAACCCAGGATTTATCTGTGTAAAGAAGTTCAGTAACAGATGCACATGGCCAGAGCTGCTGGCACAGAACATAACCCTCCTCAAAGCTAGGTCATCTGCAGTCTCTGACAGCTTGGATGGCAAAGTAACGCTTGCTTCCCTTTTTCTTTACCCCCAGTGTTTGTTGGCAGAAGCAGTCGGTACTGGACACTGTGCAGCATCTCCTCTATCCCCAAAATGAGAAGCAGGCAAGTAGAGAAGCTTATGGAACAGATACACGTCCTTTGTGCCCCCATGATGAATGAAGCTTGTCAAAATAGGTTATATTTTTAAAGAAAATTTCAACTTGTACAAGACAGAGGTGGTGCCTCATGGCAGCCCCTAGCCTTGACTCATACTGAGAGCCCAGCACATGGTGGAAGATGGGACCTAAAGCCAGTCAAACTGTATCTTCCACATGACACCAGCAGCACAATATTTAATCTAAATATTTGGAGGTTTTGATAAAGATTCAATATTTTTCATAGAAGTCAGTTACTTTTTATGAAGAATCAACACTTAGTAAAATATTTGTGATATTTGTCAAAAATTAGTGACAGAAAATGTTCATTCAACCCTACTGCAAAGCTGGCCCATGTCCCATGTTCTGGAAGTCATGTTTCAGAAGCCCCGGTCCAAATGGAGGAAGAGAATTTAACTCATTAGCTATTCCAGTGTTGGTCTAGCTGAATGTTTTCTCAATAGCTCATCTCAAAGAAGGAAACACTAAGCTCCAGGTTCTTAAAGGCATTTGGGCACTTAATGAGAATAAACTGCGCAAATACCTTTAAAACTCTGGCTGTAATCATCAAAATTCAGTACAAACAAGAGACTTGGAGAGAGGAGGCAGTGCCTGAAGAGTTAGGACTAGGAGTTGTAAAATAGCTGGTGCAGAATTAAAAATGGTAACAAGTAGACAAGCTTCTCCTCTAGATCCCTTTTGCTCCCCGAGAAAATGCAGCAGGAGAGTAAGATATGTTTGTCCCATCATATAACATATCCGAGCTGCTGCTTTCAGCACCAGTGTTATAAGGATTGGGCCTTAAAGACGCAGGGCCCTCTATGAGGTCCATGTTCCTATTTGTAAACCAGGCCAAACTATCCCAAACTTCCCAAAAGTTGTACAGCTGCTGTTTCCAGCACCTTTCACCAAGGTGCAGTAAAATTCTCCAAAAGTTTAGCTGGGATTGTGTGGGATGCAGTGGCCAGGAAGGTCTGCAGGCACAACTCTGGGAGAGCTGCAAGGCGGTCATAGCACAGTGCTTACTGCTGCCAAGGTGCCAATCTGTTGCCAAGTAATGTGACAGGGCAGCAAGTCTAGGCTGTCTTCTGATTTGCTTTGAAAAGGACATTACATATCTCTGGCTGACATAAAATCCCTTCTGCTTCATGGCTATGGGAAATTAGCCTATCAGAAAGAGGCTTATGATGCTTTCTGTGACAGACAAGGAAAAAGCAAATATGTTCAGCCCTCTTCTCCCTGCTCTTGGCAGCCTGGACCACTGCATCAAATCCTTCTGGCTTTGGTGGAAGCAGGGGCTATTCACAGCAGTTCGTAGTTTAGATCATCAGCCTAATCCTGAGAGGGGAAAGCGATGCCTCATCATTTTGCAGCCAAATGAGGAAACAGCTTCTGAGATAGCAGTGGGTGCAGCATTTCTCATGTGTTGGTTACCAGAAGCGCAGCAGAAAGCAACATCTCTTATTTTCAAGTGGGTCTTTTGCTCCAAAGTTCAGGATAGATTTAGAAATCCTAAAACAAGATTGGAGGAGCAAACTCGCCAGAGAATGACTGTACCTCAAAGGATGTCTGTAGAAACCATATTTGATCCTCTGGTCTCTTGCTAATGAGTTTACCAAGTGTCAGCCAGGCTTTCCAGGTCAAAGCTAATGAGCAACAACATGATATCAGGCAAAGTTCAGCAGGGTTAAATGAACACAGATTTCAAATCCTCACGGTATGAGCACGGCTGCAGTGTTCACTGGCGGAGTGAAACCATGGAAGTGAAATGGAATTTCATACTTGCCCTTGTGTGATTAGGGACTAGACATTATGATGAGAATTCAGCTTTCCAAACGCGGACTATTTCAGTGCTGATGTCTCTGTCTGGGCTAGTTGCTTTGCCTTCTTCTGTAGTCATTTAGACTATAGCAAGCACTTCTGCAGCTCATTTCATCTGCACTGTTTGAAATACCACCTTAGGAGCAGATGAGTTCATGCTCTGGAAGTTCTTACTTCTCTCTGTCAACATAAAGGGCCCCTAGATGGAGAAATCAGATGCAGTTCCCTCCACGGCGGTCCCCTAAAGTTTGCTAAAAAGACTTGAATTGCCCTCACAGATCCCTTAGCAGGACTGCATTTCCAGAAACCACGAGGATGGGATTTATTTTCTAGTGCTTATTCCTAGGTTTGAGGTAAGGAGAGTATGCCCGGTCTGTTGGGTTTTATCTCTGGAAATCTGATATCTTCTCTGTTTAACAAAGCACAGCAGACAGCTTTGGTTGTCTGGAGGAGAGAAGGCTGAGATACCCCAGCTAAAAGAGAAACTCAGAGAGTACCAGTGCTTTAGGACACACTGGCCCCACAGGCGCCTTACGCAGTCTTGCCTTGGTCATAGCGCCACACAGACACCCAGAGCCAGATTGCATCCGGAAATGGTAGAGCCACATTTTGGTGGTGCCGCTATTATGGGCTGTCAGACTCAGGCGGGGCTCTGTGAGGCAGTCTCAGGTGTCTCTATGCACCTGCAGCATAGTTCATACCCAAGCTGGAATCTCCCCAGAGGTAACAGAGAGCTGTCAGGGTGTGCTGTGCTCAAACATGATAACTGCAGGACTGGGTCGTCCTGTGGCTAGATGGAGTTTCTCCTCACGTGCAGCTCTCTGCACCTTGGCTGGCACAAGGCTGCGCACCTGGGGTGGCTGTTCCTTGGTGATGGTGCAGGGTACAGTACATCACTGACCTGCCACTGTTAGCTACTCAGAGGAGGGAGAGAGCCCAGTCCCTGCGTAGCCATACCTCGCTAACCATCCCATGGACGTGCAGTCGAGCCTTTGCTGACTGGCAGCACTAATCTTTCTGCTCTGCCTGGAGCTCTCAAGCTCTTACCAGCAGCCCTGATGGCTGCTCCAGCAGCTCCCTCCCTGTAGAGACAACTGAAACCTGGGAGTGGAGCAGAGCAGCACAGGGGAAAACACATCCCAAACGCTCTGGGCAAGATCCTCAGCCCCTTAAGAGCAGGCAGAAGGGCTGGAGTGCTGTAAAAGAGTCCTGAAAGCCCAGGGCAGCTATGAGGATAGGCAGTGCTGACAGAAGGGGGGCCTCACACAAAAGAAAACTACCTCTGAAAGGAAGAAATTATTTGACATGCACAGAAATCACAGCGCTCTCCCAACACTTTCCTTCTTTTCTCCCCAGGCTGAAGAGCTACTCTGTTGCCTTTTCGACTCCCTAACATCTGACAGCATCCACTACATTGAATCCCAGGATTGCTGACCAAGATGGTATAGACCCCCAAGCAGCCCATGGGTGGATGCTGTTGTGGGTATCTGTGCAAATGAACATGCTAGGAAATCCTAGCCTCCAAGAGCACTTGTATTTGTTTGTCATTAAAAAGTCAATACCTTGAGTATGGTATTTGCATCAGTAAGGTAAATGAGACTGGCGGGAGGAAGGGTCAGTACCCAAGAGCAAATCCTTCTGAACTGTAGCTGTGATTTCTAATGGAGTGCGTTCAGCAACAATCTGCTTGCGTTGCATCGGGCAAGGTTCAGAGCACTCTTCTAGCTGACAAGAACTCGGAAGGTGAAGAGTAAATGCAGGGGCAGGGGTTAACAGCTGTCTTTCTCTCAGGTGCTTGAGTCTTCCCTCTTCCACAGCCCCCGAAGACATTATGGAGAGGTTCCATTTTCTGCTGCTACTATATTCTTCCTTGAAATGGAGCCAGCTCTTTGTGGTGACCAAGCCCAGACCCAGCAGAAGGGCTCAGGACAGAGCGAGTATTTTCTGTCTGTTGTTGGGAAAAAACTTATCACTTCCATCCCTGCCCGTGCTGAGCTCTGCCTCCTTTCTCCTCTAGCACACTCTACCATCAGCTGTCCACACTAACTTCTGCTGGTTGCTACAAGGGTGAACCACAGTAAAAAGCAAACCAGGTAGAGCCATTAAATATGATTAAAAGTGTGACAGCTCAATGTTCACTTGCCTCTGTTCCAGCAGCCCTGTTAATGGCTGTCTCTGCCCCAGGCCCAGCTCAAAGCCCTTCCACAGGTGCACAACCCTGCCACTTATTCCTCCTTCTCCAGCAGTCATGATCCTAGGGCAATTCCTTCTTTGCTGGGTCCTTTCAGTGAGCTGTTAAGCAACGGATGCAGGTGTTAATACAAAGGCCCTGTGTTCTTGGGACCCACTGGGTAAATTCAGCCCCTTTTGCTAAGACTCTTTTTCAGCCCAGAAAGCCTCTTGTTCCTCTGTCTGCAGTTAGGTGGCCAAAGACTTGGACGTGCACATGCCTCCAGTTACAGATCCTATCTTGGACATACTAAAACCAGTCCCTATGCAATCTCCAAGTGGTATTAAGTCAGAGCAGCACACAGCTGCCAGAAGGGGTTGCTGCTTGGCCCACTGGCAGGTGAGCCCATTCACACACAGCCTTTCCCATCAAGAGGCCTGATGCGAATCTGTCTCCTCCTCAGCCATTAGCTCACACAAACACGTGAGACTGTAACACCTCTGAGATCTCTGTCTCCTTCCCAACTAGGCTGAAACTGTCCAGTAAGTTCCAAAGCTGTTATAGGTCTGACCCTGCAAGTTCTGCTTCCTCAGTCTGGCAACAGTCCTACCTCATTCTTTCCCTTTCTTCAAGCTACCTTGAAATAGAGATAAGAGATTGTCCTTATCACTGTCAGGTGGGTGAGCAGAGGCAAGGACAGGTGACCTGCCCTGCCCTCACACACCAGTTTGGTGTCAGATTGGATGTAGCCCCCCAAACCTCTACTCCCCAGCACAGTTCTGTCTGGACAGAGGGTATCTGGGCTTTCTGGTGGGGCTGAATGTCTCCTGAAGGGAAGCTCCAGAAGTCACTGAGGCAGGTGAGGAGCTGCCCTAGTGCCCTGGGAGGTCGGGGTCCCAGTAGCCAGGGCGATGGAAAAAATGGCTCTGTTCCTGCAGCTAAGTAGGCTATTTCTTGCACTCTGGGCACATTTCTGTCTTGCTTGTAGGCCATGTACAGCTTTGAAACAAATGAAGATTAAAAGGATCCACCCCCAGCACTTAGGGAATTTGACCTGAAAAAGGAGAATGTTGGAATAAAAAGCAGTCAGTGAGCAGCTGAAAGACAAGGCCTGCAGAGCTACATGTGAGCAAGTGACACGCAGGGCTGGCAGTGGCCCTGCACCCAACCAGCAGTATGGATGTGGTGTGGCCACCAGTGCTGTGTCTTGACTAGCCTGGGCTCTCCGACCTGGAAAAACATGGGATCACAGGGAGCTGCCCTGAGTGGCATGGCCTTTATCCTAAGGCTTGGGGACTCCCTATGCCAGGAGATGATGCTCTAGGGACCAGAGGCCTTCAAGCCCAGCAGTCAGCGTGGGGAATCAAGGCCCAGTCTGGGCCTGATGGCAAGCAGGAGCACTCCAAAGTTCGTGGCAGGAGGTGAGACCATGACTGTCTCTGTGTTAGGCCATGTAACAAACCAGGGCCTGGCACTAAGAGCCCTCCTTCCGGGCAGCTCCACTACCGAGGCTCCTCCTTTGTCAGCCCTCATCCACAAAAGATGCAGAGGCTCGTGCCTCAGTTTCCCATCTATAAAACAGAGATAACAGTTCTGCCACATCTCCCAGGTGCAATAAGAATAGCAACATAATAAAAATGGGGCAACACCTAGATATTTTTGAGAGAGAGGCTGTTTAAGTATCTTCAATTCCTATTTTAAAGCCCCGCTAATTAATCTTGGTGTAACAAACCAGCGTGCCCTGCACAAAGCAGGGGAAACAAGCATCCTCTGATATTTCCAAAATGCCAAGATTCCATAAATAACCTAACCAGCCTTTCCTCCCAGAGCACCACACTTCTCACTAGAGAGCTGACAACCAGGAGCACCATGGACCCTGCAAAAATCAATCCCGTCACTCTGCCACCAGCTCCAGCTCTGTCAAACGGAGCTGCAGTTCACACGGTGTTTTCCCTGCAAACTGCCACAAGGCAGCCAGGATTAGCTAATCAAAGCTGAGGAGCAAATTAATGATTGCTAGAACTAGGAGGAAGGCAGATTTGATGGGCGATTGTCAGCTTTGCAGCTGGCTCCTACTTGCAAACAATTCATTTAGATTATGAAAGCAAGGAATTGAGTACAAAACCCCCTAGATTGTTTGCTTCCTAGAGAAAGAAAAGAAAAGAAATGGAATTTAGATTAAAAATTATGCAGAATAGTATTAATTCCCCACCCTCTTGTGCCTCCCCTTTTGCTGGAAAACCAGAGCTAATCAGAATTTAGCATTGTTCTACTGCCAGTGCTCAGAGCTGGCCTCAATGGAGGAGAGATAAAATACAGTAGGTGGCATTTTGTGTTAACTCCTTAGAGTCCTGCAATATGAAAGAAGGGAACGCAGCTTCCTGGGCTGGTCCCTCATTTTCCCAGCGTGCTCTGGCCTGATGGTCGTCTCCCTTCAAGACTGCAAATGCTTCACATCCCGCGCAGAGATGACGCTATGCCCCAGGACAGTCGGCCACAGGCACTTTGTTCACCTTTGTCACGTTTATTCATTGCGAGAAGCTCTTGCTCAACAAAGGCTACACACAGCCTGACAGCCTCAGAGACTGAACTGAATTAGTGGCAGTGGCTGTTGGCGATGCTGGGAAATGGATGGGACTGCGAGGGTCTCGCAGGGCACCCCGAGGAGCCAGCAGCCAGGCTGTGCCTGCAGCTGGTGCTCCAGGCAGCGATCTCTGCGCAGAGAGCTTAGCAGGTCCCTTGCAGTCACATGAGCCCTTCACATCAGAGCAGATCCGTGTCCCAAGGGATACAGAGGTCCTGAGAGCCTGCCTGTCAGGCACTGGCAGAGCCACACTTGTGTCATAGGTTTCTAAGTCACTGCGCTCCACATTGTGCCAAGGACACATTTAACTAATTAGCAGTTAGGCCTAGAAATCACTGCCTTGCTGCCACCAACAGCAGCGATATCAAGCCCTGTGAGTGGAGGGCTGCAACTGTTTGCTTATCAGCACCAAGCAAGGCATGCACGTGACGCAGTGCGATTCACAGGTGGAGGAGCGGAACCGGCAGCTGATCCGCTCTCCCCGCTCCTCTCCACTCTGCCTGGAGCTGCAAGAGGAGCCCCAGCCCCAAGGAGCACCCCGAGCCCGGGGCTGAGCCTCGAGCCTCCTGCCCCATTCCTCTGGCTGCAGCCCTCCTCTGGGTGTCCCGGGCTCAGGGTGCTGCCAAGCGAGGTGGGTGGTCTCTCGCCACTGACCCTTTTGCAGCCACAAATGTGGATTCAGCAGCTGCTCAAAGGTTTTGCAGATTGGCCCAACTGACCCTTCCAGCCCCCAAATTAAAATGACAAGGAAAAACCTGAGAGAAAATGAATAACCTCAGAGCAAAATGTTTGGGTATTTCGCTTTGAAGTCCCCTTCAGCCTTCTGCTAAAGTAAGCTTGTTTGAAAACGTACAACCCCTGGAGTTGAAGCAGCCCCTTGGAAACAACACACCATTGTGGGTTTCATTTGGGCCAGAATGACTCTTTTTTTTTACATTTACATTTCCTCAGAACAATAGTATCTGCTCCAGCCCTATGCACATGAGTCCCGCTCAGTGCCAGGGACATCTCACATCACCGTTCAGACTTGCCAGCCTGAAAATCACTGGGTAGCACACAGGATTTCCTGCCCTGCCTGCAAACTGCATAGGCATGGCCTTAAAACTGGGCACTGGTTTTCATCTCGGGATGCCCACAATTGGTTCGGGAGGCAAGGAGCTGACGGACTCGATGAAGGAAGGGGGAGGCCTGGGGTGACACTGAAACAGCCATCCATGCTGGACTGGATGACCTTGGCCTGCAAAGTTCCTGCGCTCACAAATATTTGCCTTGCTCTAGCTGGCTCAGCCCTGAGCACCTTTCCCTTGGCAGACGGCCGCTGCTGTTGGATTTCCAGGTGTCTCTGCATGCAGAGGGCTTGTTGGGCCATCACACAATGACCTGACTATCAGAGAGCCCACCCGCTCTGGGTGTAAGCGAGGCGAGCAGCCAGGGTGAGGGTATGGCAGAAGCGGTTGCTGGTTTCTGCTGGGTAATTAGTACTGACACATGGTGCTGTGACCTCCCACCAGCTCTGGGTGTGTTTGCGTGCACCGTCGTGCCATGTGTGTGGGAGGGTGAGCCCCCAGTGCAGCGGGTGAGAAGCGCGCGTCAGGCTGTGCTGTGCAGGCTGGTGGCTGCTGCGTGGCCGTGCGTGGCTTCGCGGAGCAGCACCTCTGCTATTACAACCTGCTGCGGTTATCCTTGCTCCTGGCGTCAAATTTTGGGGACCCGCAAACGCGTCATGTTAATGCAACCCTTGGAGCTCCCTGGAGGTTGTACGCCTCTCCCAGTGAACTGCTGCCCTCGTGATTTCTAGGGCAGAACAGCCACAGGCTGGGGCCAGGGAGATGACGAGACCCCAGATGAATCTGTGGGGTCTCCCACCAGTCTCTTTCCTCTTGCCATCGGGGACCCACCACCCTGCCCCTTTATGGATCTAAAGTAGGGGGAAGCCTAGGCTGGTCCCTTCTTGTTGCCCCTGCGTTTAGTGTGCGTACAACACGGCAGCAGCCACCCAGCCCGAGGGGGTTGTCCCGGGCTGGTGCAGCAGCCGTGTGCTCTGCTTTGGCCTTTGCTGGACAAAGCACTTGCCTCCCTGTCGTCTCCCTGCTGTGGGAGCAGGGCCTGGGCCCCAGTCCCAGCGCCATCACAGAGGTGTCCGCTACAAAGAGCGGGCAGTGGCCCCTCTTCATTCCTTGATCTCCATCTGGGGAACCGTCTCCCAGGCCCATCACAGCAGGAGCTGCTGATTAATTGGTACTTGGCAATTCCCTGTTGACATGGGCTGGAGAAGCACAAAGGGCAATTTGTCTACAAGGCTGCAAGCTTTGATAAAGCAGGGCTGGGATGACTCAGATGTGGGTAATTAAACTGGTTGAAACAGCCGATGGCTCAGTCAGAAACACCAGCTCAGTGCACTAGGATCTCTTTGAACTGCTCTAAGTAGGTCAAGCAGGAGCCTGGTGCTGGCAGTGCCTTGTGCTGGCTTACCTGGCTCTGGCATGATGGCACAGGGGCACAAGTAGAAAGCGATGGCAATGCCACTCCCAGGATGTTCCTGCTGGGGAGCGTGTCCTGAAGAGCTGCTAGGTTTGTGTCTGTTACAGCAGACACCCCTGGCTGCGCAGAAGGCAGGTCAAAAGAGGATCTGTGCCCTGTCAGATTTGCATGATGCAGGGCAAAGCTTGGGGGCTGTCAGCATTGCAAATACAAGCCCAGCTTTGCTCAGCAGGGGTGCCACATCATCTCCAGTTGCGTTTCTCCAGCTGTGGTCCCAGAGACAGCATGCAAAACCATTGCAAGCATTTGTAAACCCTAAAGCAATGCAGATAAGTGGAGGGATCTGTGTTGATAAAGAGCACTGAAAGGTCAGCTAGGTTCTTTGTTCAACTGCAAGTAAAAGCCATTGTTGCACCTCTGCATGGGAGGCACGTGGGATCATTATTTTCAGAAGATGCTTTTGCTGAAACGGTGTGGTGAGACAGCATCCAGGAAGGAGGCTAAACCTGGGCTGGGGGTGCTGCAGAGACAGCAGCAGCCCAGGGTGATGCAGGGTTACTGCCAGCATGGTCTCAGCATGGCACAGGACACTGAGAACTGTAAACAGGGTGACAGAATCAGAGCTGGGGCTGTGGTGACACAGGCCAGCCCCAGCTGGACTCTGCAAGGCAGGTTGGACAGCACAGTGCCTGTCACCCTGGGGATGTCCGGCCCCATCCACCCCAGGCCTGCCACCGCACTCCCTCCCCAGCCACGCTTCCTTGTGCCAGAGACGCATCCGGGCTGGCTCCCCTGGGATGTAAAGGCTGGCAGGCAGGCAGGCAGGCACCTCCACCAGCCTGCCCTGCTGGGACACATCTCTCCTGCCTTAGGGCCACTTGCAGCTGGTCCCATGGCGCTCCTGCCCTCCTGGATGGCTCCCACCCATCAGTCTAGGCAGAAATAGCCCTTGCTCTCCTCCCCCTTCCTCTCCTCCTCTTCTCCCTAGGGCTCACCCTGTTTGCAGCGCCTGCTCTCGTTCCTGCTTCCCTTTCAGCAGGGATCCAGCGTTGCTAAGGGCCACGCTGATGCAAATCCCACCGCTCCCAGCCTGCCACAAGACAGATGGGATGAGCGCAGCCAGCACAACGATGCAGAGCCGCTCAGCTCGGGTGAGGTGAGGCCGCTCGGTCCCGCTGGTGGCTGGATCCATCTCCTGCTTTTGCCAGAGCTGACAAGGGGGGGTCTGTCTGCCCTTCCCTATGCCCCCCTCCCCGAGGAAGGTGTCTGCGTCTCCCCCTCCTGCAGAGACCAAAGCCAAAGGAGGCCGAGCACCCCAGCATCCATCCCTGTCTCTCTAGAGCTCACCCCGAATGCCCTGGTGACTGTCACTCAGCCTGTGAGCCAGGAGCTAATACCAGACCAGCATTACCACCCCGTTAGCTCCCACGCTGGAGAAGCGGGGCTGTCCCGCAGCGGGCAGCCCTGGCAGCGTGCTGTGCCCTCTGCGGCGTTTGGGCTGCCCGGGTCTCTTGTGTGCTGTTGGCAGAGCCTTATCGCACGCAGGCTTAGATTTAAGAGCCGTTTGCCTGCGCGGTGCTTCTCGTATCATTAGCTGTGTTTGGAAGGTGAGACTGCGGCCAGTCAACATGGCCTTGAGGAGGTCGCAGAAGGGGCAGACGAACACCCCGGACCCCGCAGAGCACGTAGCTCACAGACGGGGTCCTGGACAAGAGAGAGAGATGGGATTTGGTGAGCTGCTGTCAGCCCAGGCACCCGTGGCGGGGAGCTGGCTCTGGCCAGCCCCGCTCTCGGCCCCGGGGCCCAGGCGAGCCGGCAACAAGGACACGTCCTGGCAGAGCTGTGAGCACCTGGCACGGGGCGCCCCGCGGCTGCAGCAGGCCAATTCCAGCCCTGGGCCACATAAATACAGCTTCTGCTAATTCTGCCGCTCCTGATGCGCCTTTTATCACATCACCGAGGTTCAAAATATTTTCCCTGTGCTGCGGGGAAGGGGTCTGACTGGCGCTCGCTGCCTCCCGCCGGGAGGGCGCGCGGCAGCAGCTGCGGCGCAGGGGGCGGCCGGGCCCACGCTGCGCCCCGGGGGGCCGCCGGCCCGCGAGCGCCAGGCCACGGGGCGCCTCGGCGAGGGCGGCAGTCCCAGCCCGCTCACCCCCCGGCCCTGCTGCTCCCCTCCGCCGCCGCCATGGACGGCGGAAGGAGAGTCGGGCCGGGGTGTCCGCCCTGACCTCCGCCTCCCGCCAGCGCCGGGGCTTGGACCCCTGGCGACGCCGCGGTGGCAGCTCGGCCGCGGAGGGAAGAGCGCGCCCTGAGGAGGCGGGAGGGCGGGCGGGAGGGGGGGGACAGCCTCAGGGATGGCGGGAGGGGGCGGTGTGAGATACTGGGAGGGGTATGAGGCGCCGGGACCCCAAGGCCGGTCCAGCCCGGCCCCCGCCGCGGGTCCCGCCGCGCCAGCCCGGCCCGCGCACGGCACGGAGCCGGGCACCGCGGGGGGGGGGGAACGCAGCGCTCCTGGCCAATCCCGTGCTGCCATCTGTCTCTGGCCAATCCCGCGTTTCCCTGCTCCCGCTGCTGGCCAATCGCGCGCAACTCCCGCCGCTCGGGGCTATATAAGCCCTCAGGGCGGGCGGCCGCGCCCTGTTCTGGCCTCACGCTGGGGAGGGTGGGGTTGGCTGCGCCCTGCGGGGGGCGGGCCCTGCCCTGAGGGCGCACCCGGCAGGCCGTGACACGCACGGCCCGGGCTGTGGCTGCGTGGGGGCTGGTCTCTGTGGTGTCCCTGCGGGTAGCTGCTGCGCTGCCTGGGGGCTAGTGTGTCCCTGTCCTCGCTGTGGCTGGCTGCTGTGCCAAGTGAAGGGAAAGGCCCTGGTCCTGCCAGGGCTCGCTTTGGCATGGGCCTGTCGTGGGTTGTATTGGTGCTGAGGTGATGCTGGCAGATTTTATCTTGTTGTGCCCCAAGCCAGCCAGGCTGTGCTGACCTGAGGCAGATGGGCACCCAAGGGGATGCTGTGGAGATGGTGTGCTGGGGGGCTGCTTCCCCCCCCCCCCCAAGCAATGGTACAGGGAGATGCCAGTACTCCCCTGCCTCCTGCTACGTGTGAGGTATGAGGTGGGACAGCCCTGCTGCATGAGCTTGTAGCAAAGCCTCTGTCCATGCTGACTCAGCACTAACTGTGTGGAGTTCTGCAGTCTTCTGGGGACACACTGGTCTGCAGCTCCCCTGGATCCTGCTACTTGAAGATATTCAGATGCTTGCCTTTGTCCAGCTTTTGGGAACCTCCCTTGATCTCCATGACCTTAGAAAAAGACTTGCCTCCAGTAAGATCAGCAAGTTTCCACAGCACCCTCAGGTGCATCCAGTGGACGTGTATATAGCTAATGTTCAGTGACATTGCACTGAAGCTATTCCATGCTCTGTGGGAGACTGTTAAGCTGTTTGTGCTGATTTAATACTGGACACCTCAATGACATGAGCTGTAGTGTCTTGACTGTCCTATCTGGGGTGGAAATCTGTGAAGTCTCGCTCTTGTCTGATTTGGAAAGTGAAGGTGGAGAGCGCAGCAGGGGAGCCTGGCCCTCCCTGTGCATCTGCTGCAGCTGAGCCTTAGCTCTCACCTGGCAAGCACTAATTGGGGTCTGGGGAATGTATTTGGCTCTGTTACACAGCTGCAAGCACTTCATGGCTGCAAAGCTCTTGCTGTGAGACAGTTGTTTCTGTGCTCTGTGCAGTGACGTTGCATGTGGGACTCAACCCTTCCAGTGCTCTAGTAGAGAGGATCCTGGGTTATTTGAGGCTGTGCATGGAGATGCTGATAAATCTCAAAAGGGACTTGACTGGTCTGCAGTTGGACTGAGTCTCTTCACTCCAAGATAAAGCAGAGAAAGCTTTAACATGAACAAGTGGCTCCCAAGAGGCTGTGAATTTTCTCCAGTTGAAAGCTGGTAGTGACTCAGCTGGATACTTCATGGTACAGGCAATTAACTGTAAGATAATGTGACTCTGTTCTGAGGGCTGAAGGTCAGCTGTGCTCCCTGCAGCCCTTCCCAAGCTGTGGTTCTGAACTGTGCTGGTCCAGGCTCTGACCCCAGGCCTCTCCTTCACAAGATCCAAGCTTTGTTTCAGATGTGTAGAGGCTGGCCAGGATGGTGTTCAGCTTCTGACCTTTGTGTGCAGACACAGAGAATCCCTGTCTGCTTTGACATGCTAAACCTGATGTTAAAGCCAATGCCCCTGGATGCAGCAGAGCTGATCATCTGCTCCAGGTGGAGGTATCCAAACACGAGGGACTGGAGCATACTGAATTGCTGAGGCTGGTGCTGCGAAGGAAATCGGAAGAACACCAAGAAGCTCCTGACCACTAAGCTACCACTGCCTTCTGGATGTTGTTGCTGAATTTGCAAGCAACTGCAGACTATACTCTGCACGTTCTCCAGAGCTTCTGAATCAACGTGGTGTCTGGCAGCTACTGTAGACCACTTGGATTTGGACCCAAGCAAGCGTCCCAGATATCCTGTGGGTCAACTTGTTAGTCCTGCTGCCTACCAGTGTAACCTGGCCAGCCAGAAGCAAGAAATGCCTTGGATGAACCTCTTCCAAGGTCCCCTTGACAAACTTAGACTGTAACTGAAGCCCTGTGAATGAACTGAGCCTTGGTGACTGTCATGACTTGCCTGTAACTAGTCAGTCGGAGGTAGCTAGGGAATTGGCCCTACCTAATTCTAACCCTGTAACATTTCTTCTGTGGAAGTTGCCATGCTGTGCTCTGTACTCCCACCTATCCTGCTACCCTCAAACTCCCTGGCTTTGTTTAATCCACCTCAGGGAGGTCTACCTTTCCCATATTGACTACCGCAAAGATGTGACATCTCACTTGTCTGAGGTTCCTGCTGCCAAGGGAACAGGGCACCGGCACAAGTAACACTCCAGTAGCAATGCTGAGCAGCCTGTCAGGTGTGGGAGGGGACCACACTCTTGGCTTGTCTGGGAAGTGCCCAGACTAAGGGTAGCACTGCCGGTGCCAGTGGCTCTTGCTGGCGGGCTCAGCCAGATTCCCAAACGTTCCTAGTGCTGCTGCTGCTCCTCCTCCTGCTGCCAGGAGAAGAGTCCAGCTGCTCAGTGGCAGCAAGCAAACCCCAAGGACGTTACCCGCAGCTGCTCCTTCCCAATCCTGCTGTCCCTCTCCATGAGGGTAGATGTGACTGAGGAACGCCTGCAGAGCAGGCCAGCCTCATGCCCTGACCAGAGTAGGCAGGGAGTTGAAACTAGCCTTTGACCATCTGGGAAGTGGTCCTCACAGTGCTTCTCACAAACCAGGGGAACAATCGGTCCCTCCAGTGAATGCAGAGGTGTTGGCAAGCAGGGGTGAGTCCAGCAGAGCCCGCAGGATGGGGAAGGGGGCTGGAGCCCAGAGTGTACAAGGAGAGGCTGAGGGAGCCGGGCTTTTTCAGTTTAGAGAAGAGAAGATTGAGGGAGAAGAGCCTAATCCACTGTCTTGGATTACCTAATGTTGGGAGCAGAAAAGATAGAGGTGCAAAGCAGAAGGATATAGTGATGGGGAGGATCTGCAGCAAGGGAAATGCTGATCTCCACAAGGAAAAACTTTGATGAGGAGGGTGGTGAGAAGCTCAGGGCAAGCTTCAGTGTTCACCCTGCTTTGAGCAGTATCTGGTTACCCCTGCAGCCTCTGCTTGATGACGAGAGCCCGGATGCCACCACAGTGGGCTGTGCTCTGCTCTGTCCTAGCACCAAGTCTCCAGAACAGCTGGGCTGGGGATGAGGCTGGGGGAGAGGGGGGCAGGGGTGACAGTATCTGCATTTCCCCCCCTGCCCCCCAGTGCCACAGCCTTGAGTTGGGTCCTGCTTCCCGTGGCCCCGGCTCTGCTCTCAAGGCCTAGGGCACACCTGGGGACAAACCTTTCCCTCTCTAGTGTGTCCATGTCACACAGGCAGGTTGGAGCTGCCCAGCCTCCCTGCGCTCAGCCAGCCCACTGAGCTGCCACCCCAGCTGTGGCCATCTGGAGATAGGAAGCCCTGCCTTGGGGCAGTCCCAAACTACCTGTGGAGATAGCATTGCCTGGATTTGATTGCACCAGTACAGCCTGGGGGGAGTGAGGGATCTGTGTTTGAAACCACCTGCAGCCTCTCTTTCTTGGGGACTGGTGTCACTTAGCTCCAGGGGTGCACTATGCTTGAGGGGCAGGCTGAGTGCAGCAGCCTTGACAATGGGGGAAGCCCTCAGCTCGGGACGGGGCTTTTCCATTTCGGGGGCCAAGGCAGCGCAGGAGCCCTCTCAACGCTGCTGGCTAATCCCAGCTTGCCGGGCCTGCTGCCAGCACCCTGGTAGGGCTATGGGGTGGCAGCTGCCCAGGCCTGCTCCAGCGTGTGAGCCAAGGGCTGCTTCGGGCCAGCTGGGGGAATGAGGCCAGACACGGTGGCCCTGTGACCTGCTCTGCTGCAGGGCTAATCGCTGCTCTGAGGGTGACCTGGGAGCGTGCTCCTGGCGTGGTGCAGAGCAGAGCTGGGGCAGGGCCGGGCCTTCCTGCCCAGCCTGAGTGGGCTTAGGCATACGGCTGAGCGCACCATGCTCTGCAGCAGAGGCAGGGGCCCTAGCTCTGGCTCCAGGGGGAGAGGAGATGGGTGCGAGGAGTTGGGGTTTTTTGCAGAGGCCATCCCTCTGTGTGGGGCTATGTGCAGTGACAGTTCCCAGTCCCCCATGGCACACACAGTTCTGGGGGATGTGATGGGAAGATCCTTGTTTGTAGCAGTGTCACAGAGGTAGGGAGCCGTCAGGACTGCAAGAAACCTGAGGCCCCTCATCACTACTAGTGAGAGTCAGAAGTCCTCTCTGAAGTTACTGCTGAGGCCTAGGGAAGATGTCCCTGCCCCTGCCACCTCATGCATTTGTGGCTCCTTTTGCCTGAGCAGGGTGGAAGGTCCACTCTGGTCATTCATGTCCCCCTGGGCTTCCCTCCACAGGCAGTGGTGGTGAGTTAGGAACTCAGCTCCGCACCGCTGAGGGTGTCTGCTGCGTGGGGTGTGTTGGCCCCTTCTGGCTGTGGGGTGGCAGGACATGAGAGGGGGAAGGTTATGGCTATCCAGCCCCATGTCCTGCTGCCTGGGCCCCCACTATGACAGCCTTGGCTCCCCTCCCAAGGTGTTAAGCCTAGTAGTTCACTTCCCCAAGCCACCTTCCTTGCTCCAGATACTGCCCCACTGCCCTGCTTCAGCCTGTAATCTCCTAGGACAGCTGGGGTGGAAAATCCCAGCTGGGGTGGGCCCAGCGTCTCTTGCCTCTTCCTGTGGGGTTGTGAGTGCTGAGGTGTTGTGGTTGCACCTCCTGCAACTGTGTCCTGTCCCTCCATTTAGAGCAGAGCTTTTCCCTTCCCCAAATTGAGGTGGGTGGTCTCAGCACTTTTTGCCCTGCTATTCAATTAGCTAATGTGCTAATTAAGAGTGCTCATTGTACAAAGAAGCCAGTGCTCTGCCAAGGCCATCATGTGCATATTCAGGTCTCCTGTGAGCAGGTGAACTATGAGAGGCAGATGCAGCTGAATCTCTCGTCTGCCACCTCTCTCCTCTGGGCCTGTGACCCTCTGCCTGGGGTTTGGCTCAGTGGCCCTGCCCGAGGCGGCCAGTGGGGCTGGTGGCAGGTACACACGTGGGCCTTGTGCCAGTGGTTTGATGTTGCCTGAGAGGTTGTTGATCTTGCAGAAAATCTACTCTTCTGTGCTCTACCAAGAAGCAAGCGGTGGTGGTGATGCTGGTGCCCGTCCACCTTCCTTGCAGGAGCGTGTTTGTCATAAGCCAAATGCCTGTGAATTCTCTGCTGCTCGCCCCGAAGTTGATGACGGGATGTTAAAAGCTATTACATCCAGGTGCAGTGCCCCTCTTCAGAGAGGGTTGCATTTCTCTTGGGATGCAGCTGTCTGTTACGTGTCAGTCTTCATCACTTGATTTGGCCATGCCCGTTTCTGTGATCTCCAAATCGCACAACACGTCTGTGGGCTGAAACAGGTGGCCTTTGCCAGCTGACAAGGCACACAAGTGTTCCTGTGTCCTTGCTGGTTGTGTCAAGGTTGTACCTGCAGGAACTACTTCTGAGAGACTCTTCCTCCCTGCCCTGGTTGTCTTGTGCTCCCCAGCAGGTGCTATCTTCACCGCTCATCTCTTAGCTGGCTCTTGAAGCACCTTCTTCTGTATCTGCACCATGTCGGGCATTGCAGGGTCATGATCCATCCCTGACCCTAGCAACATAAAGATGACCCAAATGTCTCTGCCTGTCTTCAGGCTAGTGCTGATTGGGAAGTGCTTGTAAATCAAGCTGAGCTACCCCCTCCCTCTAAGGTGACTAGAGGGAAAAGGCAGCCTCCTGTCTCATCTGTAACCTTTTGTTCTGAAGTTTCCTTTAAACAGCGTATCTTCAGAGCTACAAGATAATTAACATCCGTTTTAAGCATGTTCCAGACATGTTCTAGATGTCTTTAAGCCCCTTAGGTGTTACAGACGGCTTACAAGTTGGGCTCCATTAGTAGTTGATTCACTGTTTATTAAAGCCTCTATTAATCTTGTATTAATGCTTTTCAAATGAGACCTTTCTGGAGGTGTAACAGCTTCTGAGATGAGCTTAATTTCTCACTGCTGCTCCTGTCAGGGAGGGTTTAGTTCAGGATCTTGTAAAGCTGAGAGCTGCTGAGGGCTTTGATAACAGGCCCTACTGTGCTGTGCCGCAGCTCGCGGTCTCGCGAGGCTGCTGGAAGCTAGAACTTCCTCTGGATGCTCTAATTAGCACCAAGGTAGCGCTGTTCCCCAAGGCCCCAGGCGGCTCGCCTGCCTTTGTTCCTGCCCCAAGCCGCAGTCGAGAGCTGTGAGAGCTGAGAGGTGGGGTGACTGCAGGAGCCGTGTCTTGTTAGCTCTGCCCTGCGGGTTTTAAACCCCTGAGGACTTCAAGCAAGAGTCTCTGGCGCTTTTTACCACACAGCACTGCAATCCAGGAACCCATCCACCACCCTTTTCCCCTCCCTCCAGAAAACATTGCTGTTGTTGTTACCCTGGGGAGGAGTTTGGGGCTGAAAGAGCCTGCTGAAATAGCCTGTCCCGGAGACGTTTCATGTGGCAGAAGGAAGCTCCTTCAGCTGGGAACCAGCTAACCTAGACCAGACACATGGTGCAGTTTTTCAACCAGAGCAGTTAGAGGGGAGACCCGCGTATGGCCACGAGTTCTACATTGGGTCAAAATGGACTAGTTTAAGGCATACATTGGCTAGAGGGAAAGGGATTTTGAGCTGGCAGATATTTGCATGAAGGGCAAAAGCCTCTCCTGCCCCCACCCTGGCCAGTCCTGTGCCTTTCAGAAGAATGGGAACAAAGGTCTAAATTAGGACAGAGCTTGGATCAGCGCTTATGAGCACAGGTTGAAAAGTACCTTGTGCTCACTGGAGGCCGCGGGCTTCTCAGCGTGGCTTGGGAGCATCTGGGCGAGGACGGAGGTCAGAGAGTCCTTGGTCCGTCACCAGCAGAGAGTAGCCCCTCTCTGAGGGGCACCAGGAGGCACCAATGCTGCGGGGCCGGCCCACGGCGGTGCAGGGTACGGGCTGAAACGAGGGGTCTGGCTGTGGGGATGGGGCAAGGTGTGTGTGTTGGAGGGGCTGTAGCGCAGTGCGGGGGGTTTTAGGTATTCCCACGTGCCTCCTGATGCAAGTAGTGGCAACCGGAGCTCTGGTGGGCTGCGGGGGAGTCGGGAGGTGGGACAGGGCAGAGCATGGCTTCCCTCCTGGGGTGGTGAACCGGAAGAAGCCTTGAGGGCAGGTCGGCGATCAGGAGGTCCTGCCGGTGCCGGCGGCGGTGCAGGCGGCAGTCTCGCATCCTTCCCGAGCCGGGATGCAGCGGTTGTCATGGCGATGCAGGGACGAGGCCTGCGGGAGCAGAGAGCCCATTAACTGAGTCTGTTCCAGGCGGCGGCAGGCCCGGGCGGCGGAGGGAGCGTGCCGGGGAGCAGTGCGGCGCCCGCCGCGCGCCGCGGCCTCGCTCCCTCGTCTGCCCTGCGTGCCCAGGGCCCTCGCTGCCCCCGCGCCTCCCTCGGGCCCTTCCCCCCAAAGCTGAGAAAAACACCTATTTTTCAGCCTGAAGGACCCAGTGAAAGTGCTGGATTTCCCATGGAAAGAAATGCCTTTTGGTGAAAAATGTGCCACAACCAGTTTTATATCTGAAAAGCTGTTTGGTGGGGGAGCGCTTGGCTGGCTCCAGCCATGCGTCATGGACGGCAGTGAGCGGCACGTCCCCGGGCAGCCGCGTGGTGCCTCTCTCCGGGGCATCGGCCGGGGCTGTTCGGCGCTCTCTGCAGAAAGCACCCTGCAGCTCCCGTCTCACCAGCCCTGCAAAATTGCCTCTCTGCCCCTCCCCGGTCTGCCCTGCTGGCTTTGTGTCCGGCTCAGGTGCTGTGCGGTGGCTCGCGGGTAGTGGCCAGAGACACCGTCTGCCTCCTGCCCTCCCTCCACCCCCCAGTGAAACCCTCTCTGCCAGCTAAGGCCGGAGTAAATGTGGGATCTGGCACAGTCTGATCTGGAGCCGTTTCCTTCGGGAAGCTCGCAGGACTGTTTTCCACCAAACACAGACCGTCGCGGCCACGTGAGATGGACCATGAGGGGGCCACCAAGACTGTGGGGTGCGGGGAGGTTGGTGCAGCCAGCTCCGCTCGCCTTTCCACTCCTGACCCCTCCAGTGCTTCCTGCTAGACCTGCTAGTCCACGTGTTGGGTTTTCAGAGTTTTGCCTCTAATGAGTCAAAATCATAAGCTGCTTTCTGTGAATGTGACTGGATCTGTCACACACAGACACGGTCATGTCCCCTGGGTTGTCGCCAGCTGTGGCCCTGCCACCCCTCCCTGTCCCAGCAGGCCTGTCCCAAATGACGCAGGGCTAGATTTTTCCCCACCTCAGGACGTTTTTTCCTGCCTGGCTCAGGCAGCTTGTCCCTGCCAGGGCCCTTTGTAACCACTAGCCTTTGACTGATGTCTGACCATCATCTCCCCAGCAGTCGGAAACACAGACAGCAAAGAGGTGCCTGCAGAAAAGAAAGGCTCGGCTGGCAGAGAAGGGCAGGCAGGGACAGGCCCGAGCTGCCTCCCTCCTTGCGGTGGGCTCTGCAGCTGCAGTAAAGGGCCTCGTGCCTGCTTTACCTGCCTGCAAGTCCTGCCTGCTCGAAAGGCCAGGTCCGGGCAGTGCTCAGCACCGTGGAGACAGGGCTGTGGGGTGTTCTCGAGGCCTTGCCCTGCCTCAGTAATTCAGAAAATACTTAAGCTGGAGGATTTTAATTCATATAGTACAGCAAACTGTGGAGAGGAGCCTCCCATGGACAGCATCGCCATATCTGCAATCCTGGATGCGCTCTGTGGCTTACGCTCTGCCGCACCTCAGTGTGTCATGCAGAAGAGTCCACCCATACATCTCTTTCCTGTTAATACCCGTCCCGGGGCTGTGAGCACATCTTTTTCAGTGCCAGAATTCACAGCCAGCCTGAATAACATCTCTGACGTTGCACCCTGTTCAGTCAGGGAGGAACCACAGATTATTCTTGAGTTTTAAGACACATCTCATGGGGCCTTGCTATAGGTCCCAGCACCTGCAACTTCCTGTGTGTTGCTCAGTCAGCTCTTGTGCTTGCAGGAGGTTGAGTGCCTGACTGTCTACGACCACTTGCTCAAGCTGATGGTTGTTTGGGTCTTTCTGCGTTCCAGGTTCGAGCTTGTCAAATTTGGTTTCAGAACTGGGTAGCACATGAGTCATATTTACTTCAAGCTCCTGTCTCCTCAGCTCGGTGCCATCACTATTTTTGGAAACTCTTGAAAGCATATCAGCTATAAGAAGCATATTTAATGAATAATTTTGCAACACCAGGCTTGCTTCCCCCCCGATGTCTCAGTGCAGCTTTGCACAATGGCTTCTGAAATACGCCTTCGAGGCTTCCCTCTGACCCGCTATCTGCTCGGCGTCAGGCTCCAGGAGCCACTTGCAGCCTGGACCCCTTGCTTTTCATCTGCGGTCTTTGCATTGCCCTGGTGTGTGTTGAAAACATGTTACTGGGGACTCATCTTCCAGAACGGCAGCCCCCAAACAGCGTCCTCATGAATCATCTGGGATCTCAGGCGTCGTCTTGGTGGCAAAATATTTCCTTTTAAAGGGTGTTTTGTTTTGTTTTTTTTTGGCTTACTGCAGAACCTCACACCATCTTGGTATTGATCATTTGTGCTCCAAATGCACAGATCATTCACAGTTATTTTTACTCACAACCTCCAGGATTTTAGCTAGGGCTACAGTGGCTCACTTAGCATCTCTAAGCAAAGGCTGGCAAAATCTTCCTTTAGATTAAGCTCCAGAAACTGAGGGCTTGAGGAGCCCTCAGTTCAATATTTGTTCCATATTACAAATCGGAGGATTATGACAGGACCTCCTGGCCTTCAGATCTATGAGTTCATGAAAGCTCTAGGCTGTAATCTGTTAATGCGTGTGCAGCCACTCTTGCCTGTGTCAAAAAGGGGAGATGAAGGTGCAGGTTTTTAAGGGTTTCTTCTTGTCTGGGTCTGCCACACCATGGTCCTGCATCCACAACTCTAGGTGTTTTTGCATCTGGGAATCTGTCTCTTCCCTCCAGCCCTGCTGACATCTTGAAGATCTTTACAAATCTATTATTTAGCAAAGTGTCTGTGCTGTTCATCCATCACTTGAGGACTACTCAAGGTCAACAGCCTTGCATTGCCTTCTCTTGCCTTACTTTTTCACAGCATTTTTTAATCTTATTAGACTATGTGTGGGGCATGTGTGCTGTGCCATTGCCACAGGAACATGTATAGCAGGCTGCTTTTATGTCCTTCACACCTCCCTGCGTGCTCAGCAGATTGTCTTGTTGAGTGTCCCGAAAAGAAGCTGGTCATCCATTTGCTCCCCTGGGTTTCCACAGAGCCTCTAGCCCAAGCTTGGGCCCAGGTGTCCTGACATGTGGAAGGGGCCTTCAATTGCCCCACTCCCCATAAAGTGGGCCATGACGTGGGCAGTGGTAGCTCAGTGTTTGCGAGGCAGCTGTCCGGCTTCTGGCCCGTTGCAGCTTTGCTTTGGGGAGCTACAATGGGTGGTGAGACTGGCCAAAGCTGGTAAATCTATCTGGATCGGTGAATCACAGAATCACACAGAATCACAGAATCGTTTAGGTTGGATGGGACCTCTGGAGATCATCTAGTCCAACCTCCCTGTTCAAGCAGGGTCACCTAGAGCATATTGCCCAGGATCACATCCAATCTCCTCCTTCTATTCTAGCACTAGAATCTGCTCCTTCTAGTGGGCTTCCCCCAAAAACGCCTGAAAGTACTTCAAAGCTCCCAGCTCCTTCGGTCAAACTGCAGAGCTGAGTGAAAAGGTCAGCACCCTTAGGGTGCCCAGGGCAGGAGAGAGGAAGGTGCTGCCCGTGGCTTAGGGTAGTGCCGTGGTTTGGGCACACGAACGAGCGGTTTCTGGCGAGAGCAGGGACTGCGTGGCCAGTTCCTCACCCGGGGCTGGGCTGGGTGTGCTGGCACTTCTGCCTGCGGGTGCTGGGAGCCGGGCAGCGAGCGGGGCAGGTCTGGGAGCCCCGCGAGGCTCGTCCGGGCCCTGCGCCCCCGCTCCCCTCTGCCCCGTGAAGCTCCGTTGTGTGCTGGGGGCGTGTAATTAATAACGCTGGGGCGAGCTTGATAGATTGGAGATGTGAAAATGAGATCGGAAGAGCGTGGCACGTGGCAAAAGGGATCATCTAGTGCAGCCATAACGGGGAACAGCTTCCCGGCGCGGGGAGCACGTGCAGCTGAGCTGGGGCTGGGGCTCGGGAAGCACAGGGAGGGCCGCGTCCCTGCTGCTGCCCTCTTCCGCATCCGCTGCCTGATGGCTCGGGGTCTGCCCAGTCGCCCCCCACCCAGCTCCTCTCCGTGCAGCCTCTTCCCTCTAATCCCTCAGTGTCTCCGCAGAATTTCGCCTGCCAATTTTAATTTCCCTTTCTGATCTCTCCCTTTTGCATCTGCGCTCCTTGCCTGGTCTGCAGACCCCGAGCGCTGTCAGAGGTGCGGGGGCTGCGGTGCGTCTGGCCAAACACGGGAGCAAACAGCTCAAAGGGGATGTGGGCAGCTCCCTGGCTTTGCCGGGTCACTGGCGCTTCTGATGCTGGCCCCAAACTATTTTTTTACCACTGGTCTAAATGTTTCACCTGGATACAACCAACCCCTGTCTTCCTGGCACTGACTGGTTCTCAGCATCGCTGACCTTGCCGAGATAAAATTAGACATTTCATTTTGAATTAAAGACAGTTCAGCTGAAAGAAACCCAAGCGTTTCATTTCAAAGACATCAAATCACAGCGTTTCCTTTTTTGTCTGTGATGCAGGAGGGGAGGGTCCTTTCAGCCAGAGCCTGGTGACAATGACATTGATTTCCTAGACCTTTTGGCGTGGCCAAATCTGTATTTTTAGCTGGAAAAGTCACGTGTCAAAGAAATGCTTTCCCTGCCCTGATGAGAAGGGGCTTGAAAGGAAGCAGATTAAAACCTTTGCTGCTGAAGTCAGCGGATGAACAGGGCTCACTGTTACCTTCAGCAAGCCGGGGTGCCGGGACCTGCTTCCCTTGTCCCCGGGTGCATCCGGTGCAGCCGGGGCCAGACCCCAGGTGGTGAGAGAGCATCTCTGGCCACCGTGCCAGGGACCTGCCCGCTGGCTCGCGCCGTGCCTGGGGCGAACGCGCGATGGAGGGGAGGCTGGGAGCACAGACGCCCCACGGCGCCCTTGGATGGAGAGCTGGGCAGGGAGCCGTGCCCGGGGCGCAGACCCAGCATGCGCCCCATCCTCTCCTGGGCCCCGGCGGCCGGCGGGCCCCGGTGCACCCCGCTCCGTGGCCAGTCCCCGCTCCCAGGGGAGGAGGCACCGGCAGGGCCGCTCAGCGCGGCCCCTCTGCTGTCTCTGCAGTCATTTATCTTCCGGGGCGGGCGCTGCCTTCATCTCTCCTTTTCTGCCTCCTTCTCGCTCTCCCCCACCTTGTTCTCATTTCCCCCAAGAAGACTTTAATGAAATCTGCCCTTAATTAAATCCACATTCATTTGCATAATTACCAGGAAATTGAAATTAGCCTGCGGACGTGGCTGGAATACGTTTGGCTCGAAGCAGTCGGGCCCTTTTGGAGGAGGGGTCTGCAGCGAGGGGGGGCTGGGTGCCCCCAGCTGGCCCCAGGGTGCTGCCAGCTCTGGGCAGGGGCTCCTTCGCCCAGCCCTGGGTGCCATCCTTCCCGGCACAGCTGCGTGCCCCCATCTGCCGGTGCCCTTTGCCTGCCCGGCTGCCCCCGTCCGGACTGCCCTCGCATTCCCGTCGTCCCGCCTGGGGCCGCCTAGCGCTGGCGTTTCCGCTGCCCCGGCGCCGGGCAGCTCGGCAGCGCCCGTTCAGCCGGCGCTGGGAACCGCTGGGGCGGACGCGCCCTGCGGCAGCCCGGGGAGGGAGCGTGCTCCCGGGCTCGCCCCGCCGCCGGCCCCGGCTCCCTCCGGCCGGCCGCCCAGCGGGTTTCTGAGCGGGCGGAGGGGAGGCTCGGACTGGGCTGCCCCAGAGGCAGCAGGGTGGCCCTCGGTGACGCCGATGGCCCCTCGGCGGCCAGCAGCCCCTCGGCGAGACTTTGCTCGCTGTCCCCAGACGCAGCCCGGCCCGGCCGGGACGCCCCGCTCGGCCCCGTGTCGCAGGAGCCCTGAGCGCGGGCTGCACCCGGGGCAAGACCCGGCCTCGGCGTCCCCGAGGGAGCTCGCTCCGGGGGACCGGCCGCGGCGCCTGCCCGAGGGAGGACGGGACGACAGGGCTGCGCAGGGCCAGAGAAAGCTCCGTGGCTTCACGGCCAGGTCCCAGCTCAGCGCGGCGGGAAGCAGGGCCCGGCGCGTGCCCCCGCGGCGCCGCCGCCCTCCCACCCTGGGGAAGCACCGCCGCCATTGCAACGCGAGCATCGCTTTTGTTTTGTTTTTTTAAAAAAAAGGAGTCTTCACTGCCATTGAGATTTTTTTTTTTTTGCTTTTATAACGATATATTTTGTTATTTTTTGTCTTTTTTTTTCCACGTTTTTAGTTGGTTTTTTTTCCTTTTCAACAGTGACAAACTGAGGTAACGTCTGTGACACTACAACCTCTCCTACAGGAAGAAGGTCCGAAACCCGACAGCCGAGGGAATTTATTTTAAACACCCGACAACCTACCAACACAGCGACCTCAACAGAAACGAAAATCACACCCACGCGCACACCCCTGTAAGGGACAAACTGACCAGAAAAGTAAAAATAAACCCTTCTAGGTGGTGGTTGGAATTCCTTATCTACATTATTGCACGAAAGATCAAGGACATCGAGGGACCTAAGGCAAAAAGGAGAAAAATCGCGCCTAACATCTCTAAATCTGTGCAGTGCTACTTCTAAAAAAGACCTTGGCCCTGGCACCCCAGAGCACGACGGGTGACATGGACGGGGGGGCCGGGCGCAGCGGGACGGGGCGGCGGGGGGGGGCGACGCGAGGCGGCCCGGAGGAGGGATGGAGGCAGTGAGGCCGCGGCGGCCGGCGGTCGCCGAGTCCCCGCCGGTGGCCCTGCGGGCGGCGCGGGGGGGTCCGGCCGGGCCCCCGGCTGCCGTGTGTCTGCTGTGTAAACTGCTGTTGCTTCTTAATAGCGTTATAGCCCTTTGTGCGGTAATTGGTGGGTCCGGAGGGGAGAGGGGTGCTGGACGGGGCTGGGGGGGCCCCGCAACGTGCCCGGCAGACGGGCGAGCCCGCGGCGCCCCGGCGGCCATCGCGGCGGCCCCGTGCCAGCAGGGCCCGCGGCAGGGCAGGGCCGCGCGGAGCCCCCTCCTCTCTCGGGCTGCCCCAGGGCACGACACGATGCCTGCCCTTGCCCGGGCAGCCCGAAGCCGGGAGGGACGCTTGTGCCGACCCCACGTCCTTGGTGTTAGGGGGCCGCCAGTGGCTCCTGCCACCGCAGCCCCCGCCTCGGCCAGCCTGGTGACGCGGCCCGGCTCGGGGGCGTTTGCCAGCAGCGCTGCCTCCTCGCCGCCCCAGGGCAGCGGAGGCGCCTCCGCCAGCCCTCTGCGCGCTGCGGAGGGCCTCGGGATTTGGGGAAGGGGGTGACAGCAAGGACGAGGAGATGGGGACAGCTTGGGGAGACATGGGGGACCTTCGGGAGGCCGCTCAAAGCCCCCTCCCTTGCCCCCTAGGTTGTGCAGGAGCTTCCAGGCCAGCCCTGGAGATGTGGCTTCCACCACGGTTTCGAGTCACCGTGTACGCCAAAGTCTGCAAATCCGGCCAGGGCGTTAGAGCTCCGACGCCGTCCTCCGCAGAGGCGCGTGCACCCAGGCCTGGGGGCACCAGGGGACGCCGGCCTGTGGCGTGCCTGCGGCTCCGGGCTTGGCTCCCGGCCGCTCGCTCCCGCCAGCTCCCGGGCATCCCGCTAGGTCGGGATACCTCGGGCCGTGCTGAGCTCCGGGCGAGACTTGGGGCCGCGTCCGAGCCACGCTGCCCGCAGCCCTCGCGGCGGGGCCGACCGCCCCAAACGCCTGCCGCAAAAGCCCCCCGAGCTCCTACGGCAGCGAGGAGCCCGGAGCGCAGCGCCTCGGCCCCAGTGCGGAGGGGACTGCTCCCTCCGGCGCCGCCAGCCCTGGTTTGGGGCCGGGGCCCGGCTCTCTCGTGGGGTCAGGGCACGGAGGACAGTGAGGTGCCAGCCGGGTGCAGCTGGCTGACGCACAAAGACACACAACACATTGACGCTTGCTACATCGATGGCTGCCAGCGCTGCGCCGCGGGGCGGGCAGAGCCTCCCGGGCGGGGAGCCAGCCCAGGAGCAAGGGGGGCCGCGGCCGCCGGGGCCGCCGGCCTGGCCAGCCCGGGGCCGGCACTCCCAGCGCTCTCCTCCTCTCAGCCCGGGCGCCAACGCGGCCAGCCTTAGCGCCCGCCTCGTCCTCCCCTCCGGGGCAGGGACCGGTGGGAGGGGGACGACCACGGCGCGCTCAAGCCTCGCCGAAGGCCTCCTCCATGCGCTGGCGTCATTAGCCTTCCTGCGCTCCTGGCCGCCGCCGCCGCCAGCGCGTGCGGCCAGCCGGCGGGCACGGCCTGCCCCGGGCTCTCCCCCGCCTCGGGCGCCAGCCAGGGCAGGGACCTGCCGCGTCCCGGGGCTGCCAGGGCCTCGAGGCGACCCGCGACGCCCACCCACGCGGCCCCCTCGCAGCCAGCACCCCTGCCTCTCCCTCCCCGCCCCAGCTCGCCTCCCCTTCTCATTATTGTTGTTGGCATTACTTGGTGAGCCGGCCCCACGCCGCCACGGGCAGGAGCTCAGTCGGGCCCTCGGCGGGAGGAGCGGAGACGCGCGGTCGCGTGGCCGCGGCCTTCCCGGCCCGGCAGGGGACGGGAGCAGCGAGCGTCCTTCCCGGCAGCCGCCCGGCGCCCCGCGGCCGGGCTCCCACCGCCGCCTGCGCTGCCCAAGGGCTGCCCTCACCCGCGGTGGCTGGCGAGATCAGCATCCTCAGTGCTATCGAGTGCAACCAGTTTTGGGGGTTTTTCCCCTCTTTTTGTGTTTTTTCTTTCTTTTTTTTTTTTTTTTTTTTTTTTTTTTGCTTTGGGAGACACGAATCCTGGTCTCTTTTCATAGCATAACCAAAAATAAAACCCTGGGCTCTCCCTCTCCCTGCAGGGCAGGGGAAGGGACAGGCTGACGTCGTATCCGCAGGGCGCCCGGAGCGGGGCCGCGCGGTGAGGGAGCCGCGTGCCGCCCCGTCGCCCTCAGACACAGATCTCTATTGCTGTGGCCAGGACCATCTGCCCTTTGCCTTTGTCCTGACGGCCGTCTGTCCTGCTCGTCGTCCCCGGGGAGGACGCGCCCGGCTCGGAGCCGGAGAGCCGGGGGCTGCTCCCTTCGGTCAGGATGGTCCTCTTGAGCGGCGTCGGGGTGCAGGAGCTGGGCGTCTCGTGGCGGTGGGGACCGGCCGCGAGCTTGTCGCCGGCGTGCTTGCGGGAGCGGTAGGAGGGCCGGCGGCGCACCTCGGACATCAGGTCGTACTTGATGAAGTAGAAGACCTCTTTGATGGGGCAGCGCTTCTCGGGGTCCAGGGCCAGCAGGCGCTGGAACATGCGCAGGGCGTTGTCCGTGAAGCGGCGCCACTGCGAGGGCAGACCCGCCAAGCGCCCCTTCTGCCACCGCACAAACTCCTCGAAGAAGGTGTCTGAGGCCGAGGCCGCCTCCCAGGGGAAGTTGCCGGTGAGAACGCAGAAGACGAGCACGCCGAAAGCCCACACGTCGATGCTGGTGTCCACGGTGAAGCCCTCCGCCCGGCCGGCTTGGCACACCTCGGGCGCCGTGTAGGGGATGGTGCCGCTGATGCGCTTCACCCGGCAGCCCACCTTGCGGGTCATGCCGAAGTCGGCCAGTTTGACGCGGCGGCAGTCGCGGTCGAAGAGCAGCACGTTCTCGGGCTTGATGTCGCGGTGCACCAGGTTCTTGCTGTGCATATAGTCCAGGGCCAGGCCCAGCTGCTGCACGCACCGTTTCACCATGTCCTCGGGGAGCCCCACCTGCGGGCAGGGGGACACGGAGAGCGTTAGCGAGCACCCTGCCACCATGATCCCCCAGCTCCCGGGAGCCTAGCGGTGGCTATCAAGGGCAGGAGGAGCAGGAGGAGCCACTTCTGGGCTGTCTTTAATTGTTATTTCTCTCCTCAGCTCCATGAGCAACAGTTTCCCCCAGGTAGGGACGGGCCATGAGCAAGGAGCCTGTGCCCCGGCAGGGTCAGAGCTATAAGGGGCAGGCAGCATGCCGTGGGGCCGGGGGTACCTGCACCCCTGTGCCGCAGGCGTCCCCGGGGCTCCCCACCGCGTGCCCATCTCTGCCCTGTGCCACAGCACCAGCTAACACTGCATAATCATATTTCCTTTTATTCCTTTTGCATTAAGATTTCATTACGCTTCCAATTCAATTAGGTCTGATTTTCTTCGGGGTGTTCGCTCTGTGTCTCTCCTCCTTGCTCCGTATGACTTCTCCTTTTTTTCCTCGTTCAATTTTCCAGCCCACCTCTTCTTTCCTTGCCCCTTCTCTGTCATGGGGAGGAGAGATTGCTGGCCAGAAAGAAACACCCCATCACATCCCACAATGGGTCTAAGACATCGGGAGATGTGGTTATGGGTGAGGGGCCCAGCTCTGGGTCCTGGAGCTCTCGTCAGGGCTGACCGTGCAGCGATGCATCATCTCCCGCAAAGAGTCCCAGCAGCACTGAGGCATGCTCGGGGGGGGCTCAGCACCTTTACCCCATGCCCAGGCTTGGCACCTCGCAGAGCTATGTGCCCTGGGGACACGGAGCCCTCGTGCCCACCCAGGGACTCCAAAACACCTCGAGCAGAAGGCTCTCACCTGGGGTGGGATGATGTCAAAGAGGTCCCCGCCGGGAGCGTACTCCTGAGCAAAGACGTAGCAGTCCTCCGTCTCAAAGACCACATCAAAGACCTTGATGATGAAGGGGCTGGAGGAGAGCGTGTTGGTGATGCTGAACTCGCGCAGGAAGTTCTTCAGCTTCGTCTTGCTCTTGTTCACAAACTTCAGGGCCATTTTGGTGCCTGCGGTGGGGACAGGACCAGCGTGGGTGTCAGCGCCCAGGCTCTGCCCAGGGCACCGCTGAGGCGAAGGCAGCTGCCCTGGCTGCCTGCCAGGACGGGAGCTGACATGCGGTTCACAGAATCACAGAATGGTTGAGGTTGGAAGGAACCTCTGGAGATCATCTAGTCCAAAGCCCCAGCTCAAGCAGTCACCTAGAGCAGGTTGCCCAGAACCCTCTCCAGATGAATTTTGACTATCTCCAAGCAAGAAGACTCCACAACCTGTCTGAGCAACCTGTTCCAGTGCTCAGTCACCGTGCCAAACTGGGAAGCAGTAAACCCACAGACCTGGGTGCAATCCCTCCGCGTCCAGCAAGGGTGTACGAAGCCCCATGACTGCGGCTGCTGCGCTGGCCCGAGATGGTGCAGGCAGGCAGCCTCCTGCCCACTCCCTCCTCCGCGCGCCACGGCCGCGTCCCCGTGCCTCACCTGTGCTTTTGTGGGACACCAGGTCCACCTTGCCGTAGGTGCCCTTGCCGAGCTCGCGAATGAGGTCGTAGTGCTTGTTGATGTCCGTGCCCGAGAGGGTGCGGATGGCCAGCGACTGCATGTCTTCGGTGATGAGGGGCACCCCGCAGCAGGCCAGCTTGCGCGACGGCTCCTGCTCAATCGAGCCCGCACTCATGGTTGTGCTGCAAGGCAGAGATGCGTCACGACCTCCGCGGGTGGCACGAGGCCAACCCGTCCCTGGAGCTCCCCTAGCACGCGCTGGGCCACCAGCCCCGTCTGGGAGCCCGCGGCCTCGACGGGCCCAAGGCTGGGTACTGTAAAGCGCAGAAGCGGCGCTAGGCTCCCATGGGTGGCCCAGAGCAACACCCTGGTGGCTGCTTAGTGCCAGCTCCTCTCTCGTTACCTCGCTGCTGCCTCCCTGCTGTTTGCCAGCCCCTCCAGCCCCTGGGGCCTGTCGACCCAACCAGTTTGGAGAGGAAGCTCCAGCATTTCCAGCGAGACTGCAACGTCAGGGCGCCTGTGCCGGGCACCGAGGGGCTGGGCATCGCGGCTGAACGTGGCCCCTTGGGCACGTGGCCCTCGCAGGCTGGGGGGGCAGGTCACGAGGGCTTAGGGCAGGGCAGAGCCATGCCACCGGTCTCACTGGCTACAGCCAGGAGGGCAGGGGCGCACGCACCCCAGCCCGCACCCCCATTTGCTCAGCCCTGCTGTGTTCCCAGCCTCCAGGGAGCTCCCGGCGCCTGCACGTCGTGCACGCTTGCAGAGCAACTTGTCCTCCCAGCGTCCGCTCTGCAGCCCGCGCCGGGGCCGCCAGGGCAGGGCGAGGATGGAGCGCAGCGCCTGAGCGCACGCGGCGCGTTCAGGGCGCTGGGGTAAGGGGGGCAGCGCCGCGGGCGCCCGCTGCTCCGCCGAGCGGGGAGCTACGGCTCTGCGGTTCATCGCTCCCTTATATAACTTCGACTGTGTATCAGCCCCGACGCTTTCAGCTTTCCCCTACCAAAGAGCCGCTCTCGCTGATGCAGAGGGCATCTGCAGAGCCGGCAGCACGCAGGCAAAACCCACTGCCGTTCCTCGTTCGGGACGAACCACCAGCGCTTCTCCCTTTTTCTGCCCTTGGGCACCAAAGCAGACCTGGTCCTCGGGGCTGCCGGCGCTGAGCCCCAGCTCCCGCCTGCAGATGCGTCCCGCAGGGGCACGGGGAGCGCGGCCGGGCCGGCCCCGAACGCCGGGCGACCGCGGCACACAAAGGCAGAGCTGACGGAGCGCGGGGAGCCTTTGCACGGCGGCGAGCGCAAGATGCAAAGCAGCCAGCGTGCGGAGTCTTAAATAGCAGAGTGCCCTGCTGGGCCAGCAGGTTTTCATTCGGAGAGAGCGAGGAGCAGGGTGGATCCGCGCTGCCTGTGCCCCGCCACCGCGTCTGCTCCCCGAGGAGCGCCGAGCCCCCGACAGAGGCGCCCCCGAGCCCGCGGCCCCCCACGAGCACGGCGAGCTCTTTCCCCGCCGCGTCCTGCCCGCGAGACGGGTCCGCACACAAGGGGAAAGCCGAGCCGGGCGCCGAAGCAGCCTGCCAGGTCGCAGGCCCGCGCTCACCCCGCCAGCCGCCCCGACCGCGCGCAGCGCGCGGTACCGCCACGGCGCCCCGCCGCCACCTCCAGCCCGGCGGGGATTTGCAGTGGAGCAGGGGACGATGCAGAACTGTATTTCCTTTAAAGGAGATTAGTGCACGCGCACGCACACACGCTGCTGTCCCAGAAATGCACCAGCGCTGGGGGGAGGTTAGCGCAAGGCTCGCATCCATCTCAGGTCTGCTTTCAGCACGGGAAATGCGAGGAGGAGAGGCGCGCCGGACTCCCGTGCATCCGCTGCAGCTTCTGCAGGTTTCTTTATAGCCTCCGAGCAGAAGCGCAGGGACCACAGTACAAAGCCATCCGAGCTTTGACTCACCCACCATGCCGGAGCTGCAGCAAAACCACGCCAGGACGCCCTCGGACTTTGTTCAGGGAGCTGCGCTGCTTTCCATCACCCCAAAAGCGCCCGGAGCCGGAGCCTGCTCCTCCTCTGAGCCGTCCCGCGGTCCAGGCGTGCGCGCAAAGCACAGCAAAACTGTCCAGGGCCGGCTCACGCCGCGCTCGGCACCGGCACAAGCGCTTCCTCAAGGCGCCGGGAGAAACGAGCCCCGAAAGGCTCGTGGAAACACAAGTGCTCCGGGGATGTTTGCAAAGAATATATCTTCGCCGAGGAAGCTGACTGCTTTTTATTTTGTAACAGACTGACAAAAATCATGGGATAACAGCAGAGCGGGAGCCGTTATATATTTAGATTTTTTAATGCGGCGTCTCATCCAAAAAAAAAAAAAAAAAACCATTCAAAATTCACTCCACTTGCCTCAGAGGCAAGCAGCGCCCCTCAGACACGAACGGCGCCGGGACCCGCGCCGCGAGCGCAGAGGCAGGCAGGGCGAGCGAAGGAGGGGCGCGCGGCTCCGGCGGCTGCGCGGCAGGCGAGGGGCTCGTGGCGGCCGCGCCGGGGGCGCGCGGCTCAAGGGGTCCCGCGCGGCGGGTTCGCGGCCCGTAAAGCTTTACGGAAAGCCTCGGAGAGGGCTGTGAAAGAGGCAGCTGCTTGCAGGAGGCTCCGTGAGCCGAGACCCGCTGCGGCGCCGGTTGTCCCTTTCCGGGGGGACGCCGAGGCAGAGGGACCGCGGGTGACGCCGCCGGCCGTGCCCGCGGCGCCACCAAAGAGACGGGCTAGAGGGTATCCCGCAGAGAGGAGCTAAAGGGATGAGATTAAGGACCACTTGGGCTAAACTTCAGCACGCAGAAAAAACTGGGGGGAAGAGGTGGAGCCCCTGGGACGTTGCAAGGGCACGTGGGGCGCCAGCCAGCGCTGGCAGGCAGCGCCCGAGCGCTAGAGGGGCTCCTCCGTTTCTGGACTCGGTGATAAATCCCAAGTAGGAACCGCCACAGGAACCGCTGCTCTGGCACAAAGCAAACAGCCCCTCTGTCTCCAGGGGAAATCAGCGCCACATACTTCAAGGAAAGATGCTGAGCACCCGTGAAGCACCTAGCAGGGCGATGCTCTGCCCCAGGGGTAACTTCCTTCTCTCTTAGGTGTTTTCGCAGCTCGTGCCCCGAAGCACGAGACGGGGAGACCTTGTCACACGGTCTCCAACGAGGGTAAGCCTGAGCTCCGAGGGCCCCTCGTTTCTTTAAACCACTAACAAACATTGTGCATGCTGCCTCTCATCCCAGAGCAGATCTCGATTTTATAATTTTTTTTTTTTCCCCGGGAAGTTGGGCAAAAAATAGAAGAGGAACTTAAACATCATGATGTTCCAAAAATGTATCAGCTTGACTCATAAGATCTTCAAAGCAGCTCATCTCCATAGTGTTTTATTGGCCTTCCGAAAGAGAAGCACCATTTTAGTGTCTTGTTGTTGGAGGTGGAGGTGGATTAGTGCAGAAGCTAAATGGATGCATGACTAAAAACAGCTCCCAGTATCCTACAAGAAGAATTATGTCTACACTTGAATTTACAATCATGCTTGTCAATGTCTGTTAATTAACCTGTGTTGAAATACAATTATTCAAGTCAGTAAAGTTTTTTTTTTTTTTTAAATGCCGGTGGGATAGAGGAACCGGAAGGGCTGCCTACTGTTTAAAAGATCTCTCTAAGTCAAGGAGTATTTGCTTTTTCCCTTGGCCAAATCGGGCTTCAGCTCCCTACTGCTTGTCGGGTTTTTCTAGGCTGTTTTGCAGAAAGCTCCTTTCCGATTTCGCACACGCGTGCCTGGAATGGAGAAACGGTCCCAGCAAAAATGAGTGTCCTTTGCCACATGCCAGCGCAACATCTCCCTCGCTTCCAGCCCTTTGCCTTGTCTTTTTTGCTAGCGGGGTAGGACCTGCTTTGGCAACAGCCTCCCGGAGAGCTGTCTCACGACGCCCGCCTGCGCGAGAAGGGACGCCGGGCCAGGGCGAGCGCGAGCCATGCTCCGGCGCGCGGGCCCAGCGCCGCAGAGGGATGGGACCCACGACGGGCATCCGGGCCGGCTCTGTCCAAATGAGAGAAGCAACACGCGCATGCGCCAGCCTGTTTAGTACGGGAAAGGCTCAGCGTCCACCCCATCGCCGCTGCTGCGAGGGGGCCACGGCCCAAGCGACGCTCTTACGGCTCTGTCGGAGGACTTCGGGGCCGCGGCAGGCAAAAGCGGGGCTCCCGCTCGGCCGCCGAGCCCGCGCTCGCTCCTTCCCGGCCGCCGGGCACGGGTGCCCCGGGCTCCCCGTTGCAACGCCTCCTTCTCTGGCGGCTCTTCTGGCCTCAGCGCCCGCTGAACTAGATGTCATGTCACAAGGCAGCCAGGGGCAGAGCGGAGTGGAAAAAAAAAAAAAAATCCCCCCACCGCAGCCTTCTGCTCGAGTTTGCCAATGCACTGAGATGGAGACACACTGCAGGCGATATTTGGAGTAGATAAAATTCCTCAGAAACCCGGAGGAGGCTCCAGCAGAGCCTCGCGGAGAGCCAGGGCGAGCAGGAGGCAGCCCGCCTGGCAGGGACCCTCGGCGCTCCCGGCCCTCGCCCTTGCCTGGGGCACCCACAGGGTGCTGCCAGAGGCCCGGGTACCTCCACCAGCGCCGCGACGGGCCCCAGCGCGCCCGGCTCCCAGGCCAGCGGAGACAACCCCCGTGCGGCGGCGCGCGCAGCCCTTCGGCTCAGCAGGGGCCGGCCCTGCCTCGGCCCCGCGGTGCCGCGCGGTCGTTACAGCCCATCCCGCTCCATCCTCACCCGAAACACCCCAGCATCACTAGGCCCACAGAGCCGATGCCATTCCCGGGGCGGGGGGGGGGGGGGGGGGCACCTCCCGCCATCACTGCCGCGTCCTCAAGTTTCCCCCCCCCCCCCGCTACTATTCAGACTAAAATTGTTCTCTGTTTAAGCTTAAGAAGCGTTTATCTCATTGAGGAAGGAGGATAATCCACCCACTTCTTCCTCGCTCCGCGGCGGGTATTTATAGACAGGCGCCGGGGCTCCCGTCAGCCGCTGCCTCTGCTGCCCCAAGCCCCCCGGCTGCGGGCCCGCTCCTCGGGCGAGCGGCGGCTCCCGGCCGCCTTCCCCTCGCCGGCGGCCCCGAGGGGCGACCCGGCGCCCGCTGCCGCCCAGCAGCTCCGCCAGGAACTAATTGGCAGCTCATTAGGGGCAAACTGAGAAGAGCAGAGGCCGGGCGCGGAGAGGTGCCCCGGGCCCGTGCTGAAGCGGCTGCTTGGAAATGAAGAGGGGAAGGGGGGCAAAAAAGAAAGACCACCACCACCACCACACGCCAACCCCGCAGCCACAGGCAGAGGATTACAGGTCATCCAACCAACCCAGTTATTAAATGGAGTGAAAGGATTTGGGGCTGAGCCTGACGCACAAATCTCTGCAAGCGGGCGGCGCGCCGAACCGCCCGGCGAGGGGCCGGCCGGGAGGGCGCCGGCGGCCGAGGGTCCCGCGCCGCCGCCGCAGGGGAGGCGAAGGGGGGAAGAGACGGGCAAAGAAACAGCGGGAGCTCGCCGCGTCTGAGCCAGGCCAGACGGGGAACAGGGTAAAAGGCAGATCTGGCCTGGCTCAAACTCCAGGCTGCTCTGGGGCAAGGAGGAAAGGGAAGAGGAAGGGGAAAGGAAAAAAAAAAAACCCAACATGGGTCCAGGCTATTGTTGGAGTCTGTACGGAGAAACAGGGAGAAATTATAAATACCGGGCAGCGGGGCGGTGCAAAGCACACGCTCCTACAGCCACGCATCTGGCCCGGCTGCCCCACTTGTTTTTTGCAGACCTTTGGGTTTTTTGCCCCGCACCCAAATCTTCCAAGTGTTCATTAATTGTGGCATAAATGAAACCCGTTAATAGCAAATAACAGGGAGCTCTCCGGCACGCTGCAGGCCACAGCGCTCTGCACGCGCTGCCCAAAGCGGCCCCCGGGAACGAGGGGAGGTCGCCGCGTCCCCGTTTCCCAGCTGGAGGAAACTGAGGCACAAAGAGAGGAAGCGGCTCGCGGGGCCGCGCGCCCGGGCGCAGCCAGGAATAGAAGCAGGTGGCCCGGTTCTGCCCGCGCCGCCCCGCGCTCCCTCCGGGGCGAACGCTTTCCGCGTCAGCCGGGGCTGCCCTGCAACCGCGGCGAAGCGGCGCCGCTCGGCCGGCGCCTCCGGAGAGCCCGCGCCGCGCGGCGGGACAGAGCCGCGGCCCCCATCCAGACCCGCCTGCCCCGGCCTGGCGAGAAACCCTGCCCCAGGGGCGACCCCGGGGCGGGACTGATGCTGCCTCCTCCAAAATCTCCCCGCAGCATCTCCCCGGGCCAAGGAGGAGCCCGTCCCGATGGCTGCTGGCGGGGAACGAGCAGCCTCGGCCGTCGGCAGCTGCAGCAGCTCTGGAGGGGACGCCGCCGCCACGACCTCCTGGCTTCGCTGCAGGAGCTGCCGCAGGCGGCTGCAGGCTCTTCACGGACCGCGTCCTGAACCCCAAAAAAGGGCTTGGGCTGGGACTCCCAGCCGCCATCTCCATCGCTTGCCCTCCGAGCCACCCTGCAAGCTCACAGGCTTTCAGGTCACCAGCCGGCTGCGGCGCCTCCTCCAGCAGAGCAAGCGAGCTCGCGCGCGGGTCCGCCTTGCCACGCGGCCCGGGCAGGAGGGCAAGGGCCCCGCGGCGCTGGCGGCTCGCGGGCCCGACCAGGCGGGATGGCAGGGCAGGGCGGGCGGCGAGGCCCCGCTCGGGGCCCTTCGGGCTCGCCGCGGAGCCGCACCGCCGGCCCCCGGGCACGAAGGCTCCCCCGAGGCCTCGCGCGCTGCCCCTCTCCCCGCAGGAGGCGCTGCGCAAAGCGCCCCGGGCTTGCGGGAGGCGCGCTTCCAGAGTCCGCGTTCGGGAGGCAACGAAGCTAGCGGCCAGCCAGGCAGCCAACCCAGGCACGCGCCCTCGCCCGCTGCTGGGGCCCCGGGTCACAGCCACGGGCGGCAGCCCGGCGCGCGAGGCGCCCGCTTCCCGCGGACCCCCGGCGGGACGGGGAGCGGGGGGGCCTCTGCCCCAGCAGGCTGCAAACACCTTCCGCTCTTCGTTGCTTTTTAACGACGCGCTGAGCTGTCAAAGTCATTTCGGAGCAAGCGCTGAGCTCCCCGGCTCACGAACGGGGGCAGGCAGGAAGAGCTGGAAACCATTTCACGCCGCGCCGCGCTCCACGCGGCTCGACCGCTGCGGCCACGGAAAGCGGCACGGCCTCATCTAAAACTAAAGCTGCCGGAGGCGCTGCCCGCCCAGGAGCACAGCGGCGAGGGTTTGGGGAGCCGCGAGCTGCTCTTTGCACCGCCATCGCGGCTCAGACGACAGCTCTCCGCTCACGGGCCCTGCGAATGGCGCAGGGGACCGCACCAGCCTCGGCGCACCGGAGGCGCGCCTGCCCGCCGCGGCGCGCTCGCGACTCCAGGGGCTGGGCAGCGCTGGCGGCGACCTCGGCGCTACGCACCCGGCGGCGACCGAGGCCGGGAGACAGCCCTCCAAGAAGAGCCTCGGCAGCACGGCAGCTACCCAAATTTGCCAGCCTCGTCCCGGGCTTTGCCGGGCACCGGCTGGGTGACCTTGAGCCGCTCGCGCGGTTTTTCCGCTTTGCCTCGAGTCCGCGCAGCTCCAAGCACCGCGGCGGCGGCCGGAAGCGCCGCGGCGGAGCGCGCGTCGCACAGCGCCCAGGGCACATCCGCGCCACGCCGAAGAACCGGGGCAACTCCATCGAACCGGTCACCTCCTCCAGCGCGAGGGCAACAAGGCGCGAGGCCGCGGTACTACGTTTCATTTGTCCGTCTGCATGAATTTAGCGGTGGCGAAAGCTGCTGGAGGGACAAACGCGGCACCTGGAACCGAAGCGGAGAGCGGCTGCGGCTGGGCGAGCGCGAAAGCGTCCCGCGCACCCGCCCTCCCTGCCGGCGCGCCTCGGCGCTGGCCTCGCTGCGTCCGCGGCTCCCGACTCGTCCCCGGGAGCCCAGAGCAGCCCAGCGCGGGGTGAGCGGCGGAAGCCCAGCCAGGCGCACCGGGCCGGAGGCCGCTGAAGACGCTCGCGACTCCGGGCACGGGCGCAGCGTTTCCCCCATCGGAGCAGGGAGCTGGGGACCAGCCTCCCCGGACGGAGCGGATTCAAAGCGGACGGGGGGACTGGACGGGGTACAACCACGGCGTTACCGAAACCCTCTCTCGAGGCGCCGCGGGAGCTGCTGGGGAGGCAGCGTAAAGCAGCCTCCAGAGCCGAGCTCGTCACGGCAGGGAAGGGGAAGCAGCAGGACAACTCGCCGGGCTGCGTTTGTGTTGGGGCTCAGCCCAGGCGCGACCGTCCTACCTGTCATCGTTCTTCGTTTCCGCCCGCGCGTCGCAGCCCCCCAGCAGCGTGGTCCGGACGGGGAGACGGAGGCGCGCCGAGGCCCGGGCCGCGCCTGAGCGCCGTGGCGAACCTCCGCTGCCTCTCGCCAGCAGCTCTCGGCTGACCCCGTTACGAGAGCGGCTCGTCTCCTCGCGGCTCCGACGGGCCGCTGGGATCGCAGCGCTTCCCGGGGGAAGCGCGGAGCGAACGGCCGCCGCGGGCTGGCAAGGGCACCTTCCCGGAACGAGGCTGCCTCGTCTCCACGGGCAGGGCAGGAGGACGGACACCTCCGGGGGCAGAGGCTGCCGCGCGGCCGAGCTGCTCAGCGCGCTTCTGCTGCAGCCAGGGATGTTTCAAGGAAAGGCAGCCGCGTGGGCGCAGCCAGAAGCGACTTGCCCAAGGTCACAAAATCGGCCTGTGGCACAACACGAGGGGAAAAAAAACCCAACGCGTCTAAGCTAGCGCCCGCGGCTCCAGGCGCCTCCGTTTCCCCTGCTTTGCCAACTGCTGCCGTTCGGGGTTCGCGAACCGCCACCGACCGCGGCAAACGGGCCGTCGGCCCGCGGCCCATCCCGCCGGCCCTTCGCCCGGGCTGCGTGGCACTCCCCAAAAAGCAGACGGTGACAGCTGGCTCCCAGGGCCACAGCCAGAAGCATGGCGGCCCCTGCAAAGCCCGCGCGGGAAGCGAGGACCGGAGCTAACTGGCTGAGCAGGAGCGACAACGGAGCCATCCAAACCCGCTCAAAAAACGATGAGCCCCGTCCTGCTCGGCTGACGGCAGCATGACAGGTAGCAAATCACCACGAGAAAGCCGGCTGCGCAGAGCACACGGAAACCGGTCAGCAGCTACAGATGGGCAGCGTGTTGGGGACGCCCCGTCTCATCACACATCTTGCAGCGCAGGGGAAGGAGCAACCACCACCCGAAGAGGCAATGAGTTGCGCAGTGCCTCCTCGTCTTCTCGCTTCTCACGGAGCACCGTTCCTTCCTTGCCCCGAACAACGACCGCTAGCGGCTTGAGGCATTTTGGGCAAACGTCCTTGAGAAGCCCAAGCAGCATCACAAGGTGTGCCCTCTTCGCCTTGGCTCCGGTGACAGCCGTACTCGGCTAACGCGTGGAGGGAACCCGCCCGAGAGCCTGCAAGGAAGGCAAGCCAGAGGCGCGTTTCCCACGCCTCGAAAGGAAGCGGGAACGGCTCGACCGAAGCGCGCGAGAAGCCGACGGCAGGCGGTCGCTGTTCAGGTTCTGGCGCTGAGCGCCCGCTCAGCGGCCACGCCGCGGCCCACCACCGGCCCCTCCGCCGCCGCAGGAGCATCTCGGCGTTTCGGAATCGCGCTCCCTCGACGATCCCGCAGCAGGGGGTCTCCCAGCTCCCCCACGAAGCACTGCGCCTTCCAACCATTTCCCAAGAGCGGCGTTTTCCTTGTCCCCTCGGCTCCGTTAGGGTAGGGGAGGCACCGGGAAGTGCTCAAGCAGCACAAGTCACCGGAGCGGGCCGCTGAATGGGCAGCTCCACCGCAGCGCCGGTGACTACCCAGTCCTCCCAGTTCGGGCGCCCAGCAGCGGACAGAGGGCTCTGCAGACATTTGCACGGTGTCACTGAATTATCCAGCTTCTTGCCTGGGCCAGTGCAGACGGCCAGTATCAAACGTGAAATCCGGAGGGGCTCCCGCAGCGCCGAGGGACGCGCAGCAGCGTGCGCGTCCCCGCTGGGAGCCGCTTCCCTCCTCCGGAAGGCAGCGCAGCTGCGGGGCAGAGCCCGGCCCCGTTACGCCCATCCTTGGATCCCCTTCGGCGAGAAATCCCTCCTCGAAGCCGTGACAAGCTTTTTCGGCCCGGTGACTTGGGTTTCGTTGACAGCCTCTTCGAGAAATTTTGGGCAGCGCAAACAAACTGTCGTCCGCGCTCTCTCCTCGGACAGCCCTGCCGCGGCGCTCGGGGGAGGCACGCGGGGAAGCCGCCCTCTCCTCTCCTTTCCCAACCTTCTCGGTGCCCTGAACGCTGCTTGCCTGGAGCTTTCGCTCCCGTTTTCCCTGCCCTTGTTTCCAAGCTCAGGGTTTAGCATGGCACCGTTTTTTTTTTTTTATTATTAAAAAAAAAAAAAAGAACAAAACCAGATGATAGGACATTGGCTGCCTTTCAGCACTTTGGCTTCCCAGGATTTTTCATGATCAATGGTGCAGCTTTGTTAGTACCTCAGCTACTTCAATCCTCCGGCTCCTCCCGCGTTCTCCGAGCCTTGCCGCTGGCACCGGGGATTTATGATTACTTCATTGTTTGATTGGTTTTCATCAGCCTGTCATCATCTGCCTCCTAAAACTCTTCCATCAGCGCCGGCAGCATCTCGCGTTTGGGATCTGCAAAGACAAACGCCGCGAGAGGCACCTGCCCGGCCCCGGCTCCGACGCGCGTGCCCGGGCTCCTCGGCTCTTCTGCCAGCCCGGGGCTGACCGTACGTCCGCGCAGCAGGGGCTCCTTTCTGTCGCGGCACAACTCCTTCCTCTGCGGCAGGGCGGCTGTGCAGGGACGCCTCGCCCCAGCCTTTCTGCTGCCAGCGCTTCGAGCAGAGCCTGCGGTTCCCCCCGCGCCCCCCGGGCCGCCCTCCCCGGGAGCGCCAGCCCGCCCGGGCCGGGACGCGCCCCGGCTCCCGCAGCCGATGCCCGCCGCCTGCTGCGCGCGCCGCTTGCCACCTCCCCGCCGCCAGCCCCCAAACCTTCTCCCCGGTGGGAGAAACCCTCCCGGAGACGGGAGCCGCCTCGCCTTCGCTCTGGTGCCCAACCACCTTGGCACCCCCCGCCGGGCGCATCGCCCCGCGGCGCCCGGACCCGCTCGCCCGGTCGGGGTGCGTTAGGCACGGACGCGAACGTCCGGTGAATATCCCGAGCGCGGCCCTTCCCGAGCCCAGCCGGGCAAAGAGCCGGCGCGCTGCCGGCTGTCAGGCTCGGCGCCCCGCTCCGCTCCGCGGCTTCGTCTCGCGGGGCGGGCGCGCTGCACCCAGCACCCAGCCCCGGCGCCGAGGGGCGCGGAGAGCGGCGCCCCGGCCTCGGCCCGCGGCAGGACGCCCGGCGCCCGCACGGCATCGCTCGCCCGCCCCGCCAGCGCGCGGAGCCGGCCTGGCCGTTTGGGGACGAGCTGCGGCCGGCGGGCGAGGGGAGCCGGCCGGGCTCCCGCCTGCCCCCGTCGCCCCCGCCAGCGGGCGCCGGGGCCGGCCGCCTCGCCGCTCCAGGTGGCCTCTGGCTCGCTTTTCTCTCTTTATTTATTTATTTACTTATTTTATTTATTCCAATTGTCCCTGCTTTTGCCAGCCTTCGCGAGGCGTCGCCTGCCGCCCCGCAGCCCGCGGCACCAGGTCAGCGGCGTCGCCTCCTCGGCGGCCCCTGCAGCACCCATCCGTCCGCAGCCGGAGACGCGCCCGCTCCCACCGCCCGCCGCGGGCGGCGGCAACAAAAGCCCCCGGCGCCGCCGAGACTCGCCGCCCCCCGCGCCCCGCAGCGCCGCCGCCCGCCGCCCCGTCTGACACCCCCCCGCCTGCCGGGTTTTTTTGTTTGTTTGTTTTTTAGGGTTTTTTTTTTTAATCGCCCTTTCTCACGGCCGGCCGCGGCGCCCCCGACGGCGGGCAGCGCCCCGCCATGTGCCGGGGCACGGCGGGCGCACAAAGGGCGCGGGCAGCGCCGCCGCCGCCGCCGGCACGGAGGGCAGGGAGGCAGCGGCAGCCGCGGCGCCCGGCGCGGGCAGCGCTCGCCCGCCACGCCGCCTTACCGGGGGGAGGTGGGGGCGAGCCGCCGCGCCGCGCCGCGCCGCGCCCCGTCCTTCGCGGCCGAGCCGCCTTCACACGCGCCGCCGCCGCCGCCGCCGCCGCCTGCCCCACGCCGGGAGCCGGGCCGGGCTGGCCGCGCCGCTCCCGCGCCGGCCGCCGCCGCCGCCGCCGCCGCCTCCCTGCCCCGGCCCCGCCGCCGGGAGGAGCGGCGCGGCGGCAGCGCGGCGCCCCCAGCACCCGCCCCGCGCGGGCAGCGCCTTCGCCCCGCCCCGCGCCCGCCCCGCGCCGCCGGGCCCTAGCGCCGCCCGCCTCCTCCCCCCCCGCCGCCGCCAGCAGCAGCAGCAGCAGCGGCGGCGGCACCGCGGCGCCCCCTGCAGCCCCTCCTCCGCCCCCAGCGGGCAGCGCCGCCGCCCCGCCCCGAGCCCCGCCCCGCCGCCCCCCGCGCCGCCGGGCCCTAGCGCCGCCGGGCGGCCCCGCCGCCAGGGGGAGCGCCGTCGGGGGCGGCCCCGGCAGCAGCGCGCCCCGCCTGGCACCCTGGCAGCGGCGCCTCCTGCCTCCGCCCCTCGTCCCCGTCCTTTTTGGCCCTGAGCCCCGGGGTCAGGAGCTGCGTGTTCCTCCCGGCCGGCCTCCGGCCGCCTTAGCGCACCCCTCTCCCTGCTCCTTCCTGTCCTTGAACTTCAGCCGCCTCTTGGACTCCTCTGCAGGAGGCTCTTCCAAGCAGGTCCCTGCAGAAGTCAGTGTTTCCTCTCCTGAAGTCCGGGGCTGTCGTCCTGCTTTTTGTCCTGCTCCCTCCTCTCGGGATGCTGCAACTCGGCCGTGGCATGGTGGCTGGAGCCGAGGCTGCCCCGACCTTCACGTCCCCGACCAGCCCTTCCTCCTTTGCAAGTAGGAGCTCCCCAGAAATACACCTTCTCTCCTGCCCAGAACGTACCAGCGAGGCAGCAGAGTCCCCCTGCAGCAAGCTGGGGCTGCCGGCCCTGTCTGGAAGAGGTGACGAGTACCATCTTCTGCTGCGGCTGCAGCTGGCGCGTCCGGGGGCCATCACCGCTCGGCACGTGGTTCCCAGCGTTTCCACGCGTGGCTGAGTCCGACTTGGTGGGTGCCGGTCTGGTTGCCCCGGGCCAGAGCCGGAGAGCGCTCAGGGCGGCAAGAAGGGCTGCTCGTGTCGGGGCGCTCTGTCCCTGACCCAGTCACGGGAGGTCACAGCAGAGCGAGCCTCTTCAGGCCGTTTTTCAAGGATTGCAGCGACAGGATTTTCGTTCCGGAGGAGGCTCTTGCGCTGCCTGGATGTGCTGATGAGTAGAAAGCTCGGGTATGTATTTTTTCAGTTGTTCATGCGGGGAGCTGGCTGCTTATCCCCTTCCCATCCTAGTAGTAATTGCGTGCAGCAGAAAGGACGCTCATAGCCCAAGACAAAGATTCAGGGAGCGACTTTAATTCACCACCGTCAGGAATGTGCCTCTGTCATGTCCTTAACACACGGCCACATCCTGCTGTTCTCCGGGTTCCCCATCTTTTGCTCTCCCCAGCGGTTTTCAGGACTTTGCATTTCTTCCCCTTTATTCAGTGCAGGTGGCTCCTGCCCTCCTGGGCTTTATGGCGAGCCTGATGGCAGCGGTCGGCTGTTACTTTTGCCTGGACAAGCACATGCTCTGCAGTGGAAATGCTGCAAAGCCAAGGACAGGCGATCCTCTGCTCACGCACAGCACGCGGGCACGATGCTCGTCCCCACGGATGGGATTTGCAGAGAATCTGGCTGCCGAACTCAGACAATTCCCCGCTGATTTCGGACGAATGCAAGCAGATTTTTGCAGCAAAAGCCCTGCAGGCAGCGCTCTCCCCCCCACTCCTGTTTCTCCCCTCCAAAATGCTGTTTCTACCTGGGTGCAGAACGACCTGTTTTCCCTTCAGCTTGTTCTTGCACGCGGTGGAGCTATTTAAACCGAAACGCGCCAGAGGAAGTCAGCGGAGACGGACACTCAGCATGGATTTAATTTCAGCCTAGTTAAAGTTTGGCAACGTGTTAAGCAACTCATGCCAGAGCCTTAAAATGGGAACTCTTGGGCACTTCCAACCCCAGGAGACGGTGTCACTTCTACCTCTAGCTAAGTGCAAGGAGTCGGATGAGAGGTGACGGGTCCATATGACATCCTTCACTTGCAGCATCCCTGGGCAGATCTATTCCTTTTGCAGCCTCTTTCTGCACTCTGGTTTTGGGAGACCTGGTGAACCGTTTAGTGCAAAGGCCAGGGCGAATCTCCATCTGGTGTGAATCCGCACGCTTCAGTGGAGCTGCAGCATTTACCAACAAGGTGCCAGATCTCAGCAGAGGTGTTTTAATCAGAGGCTGGGATTTGCTTTTTTGCTTTATTTGCTCTTTGTAAGAACGAGCTGAGTAACGCGCGCCGGCACTCCGGTTTAAGCAGGACGCTAACCTAGCAGCAATACCCGCGATGCACACTGGTGCGAAAATACATCAGTGCCAGCAAGGCTTGGGAAGGGTTTTGAGAACTGCTGCGAGTTTTGCAAGACCCTTTGGATAACAAAATGCCGGCACTCGTGCAAATCAGACGCAGCCTCTGTCCTGCGTCCGGTGCCCTTCCTGCCTCGTGGGCCGTGCTGGAGAGCGCTGCAGAGGATAAAGCTCATCTTAGCTAAACTGCGCGCTCAGCTAGGCGCCCTCGCAGGACTGCAAGGCCGGGCTGCTCGCTGCAACGCCCGGCAGAAAGCCTGAGCCCCAGGCTGAGGACGGCCTTCCGGCAGCGGGGGACAAGAGAGGCTCCCGGGCCGTGCCTTGCGGCGAGCGGCTGGCTGCGCTCAGCGCCCGCGCGAGGGGCGGCGGAGGAGCCGTCGCCACTGACTCACCCGCTGCCTCGGGCTGGCGGCTCTAATCTGCTCCCAGTTTAGCACTCGGAGCAATTAGTCTTTTTATGAATGACTCGAAACCGGGAGGCTGACTCACGTTCTGACACTTCGGTTTAATTTACTGCCAAACGCTGCTATGACACTGCCACCCTTTGTGCGCTTGGCAGCAGAGCCGGGGCGCAGCCGGCCTCGGGCCCGGGCGAGCGGGAGAGGCCGCCGCAGCCGAGCGCCCCAGTTCCTGCAGCCGGCCCGGCCGGCCCTCGTGCCGTTACCCACAGCTCGCTGCTGCGACTCCAGCGGCTTTCGCTCTCCTGACACCAACGCAGAAGACCCTGGCCGGGATCGGGGCGCCTGCGTGGAGAGAGAGATCTTCTCTGCATCCAAAAGGAGGGCAGAAATAGCCTCCTCCGGGCAGGGATGGAGCCCAGCGGGGCACCCAGGTCGCCCTGGACGGGGCGAGCAGAGGTGGCAGCCGTGCTCAGCGCGGGCAGGATGGGTGCCGTGCTGCTCCCTGGCGTTGCCTCGGGGCAGCCGGGCGAGCTGAGCTGTGCTGGGGGTGAAAAGCAGGGAGATGCCGGGGCCGGTCGGACGGGTGCTCGGAGCGGCCGGAGCCGCGTGGCGTTGCACAGCGTCCCCCCGCCGAACGTGCGGGGCTTGGGGAGCGGCGGCTTCCCGGGCCGGGAACAGGGAGATCGCGGGCCGGGGCCGGGACGCGGCAGACGGGAGCCACTACAAACACAGAAGCGTGCCTCGCGCTCGAGATGAAACGCTCGTTTCTGTTCCTGGGGCGGGCGCAGGCAGGGCTGCCAGGCAGCCTGGCCTCGAAGGCGTCCCCTGCGCTTGCCTGTGGACAAGATAGGAGCTTGTAACAACTGCAGCGACTTTCCCGGCGCTCCCGCCCCGGCGGCTGCTTGGCGAGAGGCGTGCGGCAGAGCAAACCCGGCCGTTGCCCTTTGCCGGACCGCTTGGCCGAGGAGCCCGTCCGCCGGGGCCGGCCGGTGGCCCCGGGGCTCGCGCCGCCGTCACCTGCCTGCTGCTGGCCCCCCGCTCTGCCTCCCCCCAGCTGCGCCATCGCTTGCCGCCCGGCGCTCCCGGCGCTCCTGCTCGGCGGCGCTTCCAGCGGCGCCTCTGAGCTCTCCTCCCGATGTGCCTATTTATAGCCACGGGCTGTTTCTAGGTCAGGGATGAGCGGCGGCGCCGGGGGAACCTGTGCGGGGACAGGCGGGGACCGCGGCGGCGGCGGCACGGGGCGGTGGGCGCCCCAGACGCGTCTCCGCTGGCCGCAGCCTGGCGGGCGCAGCGAGGGGGCCGGGGCGGCGCGGGAGCACCGGCCTCGGTGCGGGAGGGTCCCGGGCGGCGCTGAGGGGCCTGGGCTCGGCCGGCGGCTCCCGCGGCGCAGCCTCCCCGACGTCTCGCTGACTTTGGCCGGTGGTTTGGGGCCGGGGAAGCGGCTGCACGTCCGGAGCGGGGGGGCTCAGTGCAGTCGTGGTGTCCCAGGCGTGCAGTCCCGGTGCTAGGGGGCATCTTCAGGGCCCTTCTAGCCCGTGTCCTCCTGTGACCTTGCAGAAGTTGGTGTTCCTCTCTAGATAACAGAAAAACTCTTTTCTTCCCTCCTTCCCTCTAAGCTTCGTCCGGTAAGGCTGCGCCGGGACCGCAAGCAGCTTTTGCTAGCGCTGCGCAGCGGGAAACGCTGGGGAGCTGGATGGGGCCAGCGCAACCTGTGGCAGCAGCGACTCGAGGCGCGCGGCCGGGGAGAGCGCCCGGGGCCCGGCGAGAGCCCGGCCTTGCCCCCGGCCCTGCTCCGGCTGCCCGGCGGGGCCGTTCGCCCTCGGCTCTGCCCCCCGCAGCCCCCGGGACCTGCCGGCCCGAGGTGGCCTCGAAGCGCAGCGACGGGCTCCCTCCGCGCTGCCGCGGAGCAGGACGAAAGGAGGCAGCTCGAAGGCGGTCGTCGCCTAACGCCGCCGTCGCCGCGCCGGGCCGGACGAGTCCCGGGGGATTTCCGGGGACAACAGGCATCGGCAGGGGCTGGGGCGGCCGGCCCCGCGGCTCGAGGCCCTGCCTGCCCCGGGGCAGCCAGCGGGCCGCCAAACCGCTCTTTTGCCAAACCGCTGTAATTCAGTGATTCTGCCCCAAAGCGGTTCTGCCCCGCGCCGGGCGCCGAAGGGTTAACGCTGCCTCCCAACCCTGGCTGGCCGCTCGCCTCCCGGGGCCCCGGGCGCCTTGTCCGCCGGCCTCGGCTGCGCCGGGAATATTAATAGCTCCCGCTCTCAAGGTCACGGATCAGCCGCAGCCCTCGCAGCGCGGCCGGCCGCAACCCGCAGCTCCCGCCCGTCTCCGGGCTGCCCCGAGCCCCCTCCGCCCGGCGCGGGCTGCTGACTGCGCCGCGGGGCCCCTGCCCGAGCCCCCCCTCCTGGGCGGCCTCCTCGGCGCACGCTCGCCCGTCGGGAGCCGCAGCGCCGTCTGCCCGAGTTGGGCTGCCAGGCAGCCCAAGCCCCTTCCAGGCAGCTCGGAGGTAGCGTTGACTCTGGAGCCTAGTGATGACTATTTGTTTACTGGTTTGGAAAGCAATGGAAAAGGTGGGGGTGGGGAAAGGGTTTATTTTGAACGGGTTTCTTTTGAAAAGAAACAGCAGATTTCCTCATGGTGGGGAGGCGGGATTTGGGGGAAAGCAGGGTCACGGCGCTGCCTCGCTCTCTCCCGGCCAGCATCCGGGTCCGAGGAAGCAGCAGGCACCGAGTCGCTGCCTCGGGCTGCGGTACATCTGTTCTCACAGCTGCTGCCCGGTCCCCTTGACAGCGGGGGCCGATTTCCAAGAGCGAGCGGGAGTGAGCGCGGGGCGCCGCGGCAGCCAGGCCCGCCTGCCCCATGCCCAGGCCGCCGCCGGCACCGTGCAGCCGCTCGCAGCCCGTTCTCCTGGCACCATCTAGCGAGGGAGAGCAGCCAGGCACGCTGCCTCCAGCGCAGGCCACCGGACCCTGCTCGGGCAACAAGCCCCACCGGCGCCCAGCCGAGAGGGGCAGCCGGCCCCGCAGCCCCGGCCGGGCCCCCGCGCCGCCCCGGGGCCGGCCGGCGGCTGGTGGCAGGCGGGTGCCACCCTGGCGGCTGGTGGAGCGTCCCCGAGCGCAGCCCCCCTCCGAGCAGGGCAGGACGGGAAGCCGCTGCTGAAGGCGCCCCGAGGACGAGCTGGGAATAGCCACAGGGGCGTTTGACCTTCCCTGTCGTCCACGGCTCTGCAGCAGCGCGCCTGGCGTCTCACTCTCCTCCCCTGGCTGAGAACGCCAAACTCGTGCCACCTGTGGCTCATCGCTGTTCCCAGGCGGCTCCCAGGGCAGGCCGGAGCCTGGCGGCTCGGCGGTCCTGGCTGCTTCCCGTCCGTCACCCTCCAAATGCCCTCGCAAGCCCCCGAAACACCATTTCCCCTCCAATTTACGCTACTCGGCAAAAACCTTCCCGCGCCGCTCTCGTTGGCAGCACTTCTCCCCTTGCCAGCTGCCCGTTTCCCCGGGCCGTGACGTCCCGAGGCGGCCAGAGACGGGGCGCTGGAGCGGCGGGCGGCTGCCGGGGCCGGGCGGGCGGCTCGCGGCGCTTCGCCCTGGGCCGGCGGCCAGCGCCGCGCGCCGGCTCAGCCGCTCGGCTGCTCCCCGTTCCCGCTAGCCCAGCCGAGGCTGCGGCCCCCCGCCGAAGAGGCGGCCTGGGGGGTCCCGGGGAGGATGCTCGGCTCCTCCGCCAGCCGGCGGGCCGGGCCCCGTGCGTGTTTCCCCGCCGCCCGCCGTGCTGGCAGCGTCCCGGCGAGGCCCCGGCACGGATCGGGGCCGCGCTTCCTGCCCGCCGCGGGCAGGAGCCGAGGCCAGCAGAGCCCGGCCCGGCGGGACAAGGTGCCCTCGGCGGCCGGCAGCGCCCGGTGCCGGGCGGGAGCAGCTGGCCGCGGCATATGCCGGCGTTCGCACCTCGCATCGCTGCCGGCCGGCTCGCTGATTCAGGCCTCAGGCGCGTTTGCCTTGGCTGCCGGTCAGGAGCGCGGAGGGGAGAGGCGCTTTCGGGGCCAGGGAAGCAGCCGGCAGGGAGGCGGGGAGCAGAGGGCCGGGGCCAGGCGCGTGCCGATGGCAGCGCCTCGCTGAGGATGCTCCTGCTGCAGGGGGAACCTGGGCCGAGGCGAGGCGGGCGGCCCTGCCGTCGGACACCGCGGGGCCGCCGGGCGCAGGACTCACCCGTTGAGGCGCAGGGGCTGGAGCTCCTCTTTCTGGAAGCAGACGAAGCAGAAGGACTCCATCGCTCGCCGCCGGCAGCCGCTGCTCCCGGGCGAGGGGGACTCCCGGCCGGGCAGCGCCGGAGAGCTGTTGGCATCTTCCCTCACCTCGCCAGTCCCACCGGAGGCCGGCGAAGACGGAGTCAGGACGCCGCCGGGCTCCTGCCCGGGGCCGTGCCCGGCCCTCCCGGGCCTGCCGCCAAGAGCCGGCCGCGCGCCCGGCCTCCCGCTGCCCGGGCTCGCCGAGCCGGGGACGCCGGCCACCTCCTCACCGAGCCTGGCGGCAGCGCCGGGCTCCGCCACGTCCCTCGGCGCCTTCGCTGCGGCGCTGGCCGTGCCCCGGGCCGCCGCGGGCGCCCATCGCCGCCAGCCCGGGCGGGCGACGGCACCGACCCCTCAGCCGGTGCGGGCAGGGAGCGGGCGCCCCGCGCTGCCACCCGCCCTCCGGGCCGGCATCGCCTGAGCCGAGGGGGCCGCCAAGGCGGGATGAGACCCCCCCCTTCCCCCCCGGGCGGCTCCGCTTCAGAGGCCGAGGCCGGAGGAACCGGCTGCCCCTCTCCGGCGCCCGGGGCCGGCTCACATCGCGCGCCGAGCCGCGTCGCCCGCGGCTCCGCCGACACCTCCGGCCGGGTGAAAGTTTCGGCTCCGCGGGGTGCCCGGGCTGGCGGCAGGCAGGGCCGGCGGGCGGCCGGGTCGGGGCAGCGCGAGCCGGCAGGGCGCCCGCCCGGAAAAGTTGTGTCCCCGGCAAGAGGCAGCTCGGCAGGGCCGCTCTCGCTGACGGAGCAGCCGGCGCCGCTCGCTCTGACAGATAAACCAGCGGGCGAGTATTAATAGCTCCCGATGCCTGCGGAGAGGCTGGGAAGTTAACTCCTCGGCTGCCACGTCTTCCTGGATGTCGATGCCTTGGCGCACGCCGGCACCGCGGAGCTGAGGCCTGGCGAACTCAGCTGGCGCGCTCCCACCTTGGTGCCTCGCTCTGCGGCCATCTGCTCTGCCCTCACTGTCCCCGGCTTCCTCCTCCTCCTCCTCCCGCCGGCTCTGCCCCGCGGCGAGGCCGAAGGCTGCGTCTCCCCTCTGGGCCGGCCGGCCGGCCGCGGCGACGGGGAGGCAGCGCAGGAGGAGGGCTGAGCTCTCGCAGCAAGGAGCCCGGGTGCCCGCCGGCGCCCCGGTGCCGTCAGCGGCGGCAGCTGCGGCGCGGGAGCCGGTCCCGGCCCCGGTTTGGGGTGGTGCCGTGGCCTCGGTGTCGGCACGGCACTGCGTGGCATGGCACGAGTGTGGCAGGGCTCAGCGCCCCCCCCCCCCCCCCCCCCCCCCCCGTTCTCTGTGCCCCTCTCAGTGACCGCCAGCGGTGCATCCGCGTGCCCGGCCGTGCTCAGCGTGCGCTGCGCTCAGCGTGCCGGGCCCTGTTCGGCGTATCCGGGCATCGGCTTTTGCCACGCGGCGGTGAGAGCAGCTCACGGCCGTCCGGGGCGGCCAGCGCGGCAGGAGCCGACGGGCGCGGTGAAAACGCCGGTGGCGGGCCGCGATGGCTGTTCCAGCAGCGCCGGGGGCCGGGGGGGCCGGGCAGGGGTCGGCCCCGGGCGCCAGGGCGGAAGCAGCTCCCAGGCACGGGGCAGGCCGGGGGTCAGCACCCGCTTTGCCGCCCTTCGCCCCGCGCCGACACAGCCGGGGCCGGCCCCCCGGAGCGGGCAGCGGCGGCAGCGTCCCACGGGCACCCGCAGCCTCCCTCCAGGGGGTGCAGGGGGTCACCTCCTCGGCACCGGACCCCCCCCCAGACCCCTGGGAGCGGTGCCGGGGCCCTGGCACCCAGCCAGACGCGCACTCACCCGGGAACGCGCTGCAGGGAGCCACAAAAAATGTTAAAATTTAATGCTTGGGCTAATGGGCCGAGCGAAGAGGAGCAGAACGGCGGGGAAAAGGGGCGCGGGGAAGAGGCGAGCGTGGCCCAGCGCCGGGGAGCCCCGGGGGGTTCGCAGCGTCCCGGGGCCCCCTCCAGCCCGCGCTTCCCAGAACGGCAGGCCCTGCCGGTCCGCCTGCGGCGCCTGGCTGCTGGGACCCGGCTCCCTCCCCGGCCGCGCCAAACTCATTAAAACCACCATTAGCTCCCTCGCGGCGCCGGCAGAGCCGCGGGGTCGAGCAGCCGGGTGCTAATTCCCGGCTCCGCTGCGGGGCCGTGGCGGGAATTTCACCGGGAGCGTCCAAAGCGCCGGGGAGGGAGCAGAGGAGGGGGCGAGCGGGGCGACGCGTCCCGCCGGGCTGCACCCCGTCCTCCTGCCCACGGCCCCGCCGGCGCCGCCGTCCCTCCGCCAGCGCCCCGGTTCGTTCAGTTGATGGCAGCTCTTCGGGGGCTGCCAGGAGGGGCGTGCAGGCGCCGCGGCGAGTGCAGGGCCGGCCGCCCGCCCCGGTGCCCGCTCTGCCCCCGAGCCTTCGCCCCGGCTCGTGGCCGCCTCCGAGGCAGCAGCGCTGCGCCCTCGCTGCCGCTCGCCTGGCACGGCTCGGAGAGCTGAATTAAGACCGGACGGAGAACAAAAATAAAAAGCTCTGGGGGTGCCCGCAGGGAACGAGCGTGCCCCCATCGCGCTCTGCCCGGTGCGCGCCTACCTGTGCCCCGGCTCCCGCCTGACCCTCCCGGGGCCTCGGGCTCTGCGGGGTCCTCCCCCACGTCCACCAACGTCCCTTCGATTCAGGGAAGGGGAAGGTCGTGTTGCAAAAGAAAACCCCTCCTTGGTCAAGGCCTTTTTCTGCTCGGACCAAGCCTCCTTCCTCTCCTCCGCTTTCATCTGCCCCGTGCTGCCGGTCTGCCGTCCGGCTGCTCTCCCTCCTCCCTTCCGCAGGGCCGAGCACCCGCCCGTTCGGGGCACCGAGGCTGCTGGAAGGGGCGATTTGGTGGCAGGGTGACATTTCCCTTCAAACGCACACAAACCGAGGGACCTGCAAGGCCAGGCTGAGGCACGGGCTTGTTGGTGCCCCTCCACAAGCCCCGTCATTTTGGGGGCCTCCTGCTGCCTCTCAGCCCCGGCCACGCGGGCTTGTTTTGTTCCAGCCTGGAAGCGGCCGCATTTCCATGGGAATTTGGGAGCCATTCCCGGGTATATAACCTGCATACGGCCTCAGGGACTTTCCAGGGGAAGAAGCTCTCCAGCTTCACTGCACCACTACTACCATTTGGAGCCTACTGTGCTCCCGGAGCGCCGGAGCTCCGCCACGGCCGCCCGGTGCAGGAGCAGGGCTAACCAGCCTCCCTTTCCCCTGCCTCTCTCTCGGTATCGCCCAGTGAGGGAAACACCCGACGAGGGCTCTCCGCCGGCTCCGTGCTTTGCAGGGTTGTGGGGGCCTTGGACCTGCTGTACTGCGCAGAGCTTGCTAAATGAGCGTGTTGCGTATTGCCCCCAGGTCACTTATGAGACGCAGGCAGGGGTTGGGGTTAGCCCTACGAAAGGAAACGTTCCCTCGCGTTTCAAAGTCGCTTTGTTGTACTCGTACAATACGGTTTAACCCGTCTCTTCCAATCCCTTTATATTAAGTAGAAGTGCGGTAAGATTCTCATTTATACATTACACTCAGAATGAGTTACAGCTCGGTTTGTGGTAGGGACAATAAAATGGAGGGAAACGTTTACCCCGCCGGATTTGAAGCAAAGTAGAGACAGCTGCTTGATTGGAATTAGGCTCAGATTCGCCCTGGAGGCAAAATCCAAACTGCAAAATTTGAACAAAGCAATTAAATGTAGTGAAAATTCGAATGCATGATTGAACAGGCTGGAATCAAGGTTGGAGCTGTGTGGCATGCTTTGATAAAATGGTTTCAAATTAAGTTCCAGTGCATTTCTATGCCTGTTTATAATAAAGATAATTAAGGGACAAACCACGCAGTAAAGAACGATTTTCGTGAATTCTGTTCCCTTGGTCTCTTGACGTAGCTGTTCAGCTCCATGGTGTTTCCCTTTCCCGCAGCTTTTTAAGACATAAGGGTACCAAGAAAAGCACAGCTTGGTGTTTTCCCCCCTCTCGGAGTACTCACGCTTGGGGCTGATTAGGGTGTGGTTGGAATCCTATCTCCTCTCTCTTTAGGAAGCAGAAAATCAAGGGAATGAAGTTAGGGGCCACAAATTAAAGCATAAGGGCTGCACTCAGTTAATGCTCGGGGTGGCGTTATCCCTTTCGTTTAACAAATGGGCTTTCCAGCAGCGGCCAGAGCCCAAAAAATGGCATGAGAGACGTAAGGGGTCTGGACACAGCAGCGTTCCTGGGACATGCTCCTCCTTATTGCTCCATCAGTGACACCGGTGAGAGCCACAGTCCTCACATCCGGTTTTCTCCAAGATCAACAACTCAAATTCCCAGGTGAGGCCTTTTATTTCCACAGCAGTGCAAGGCACAAGGATGCTTTTCTGGCCTTGGGGCAGGCTTTTCTAAACCAGGGCCAGGGGCTTGAGAAGCTCAGACCATGCCCTCAGCCCCAAATCCTGTACTGAAAAGTATTACATCCCCCTTGTATTTCCCACAGGAAACATGTGTGGGGATCATCCCTACAAACTGAAGGGCTCCTGAGGATTAGGATCTGGGGAAGGCAAATTCTGTACGTTCAGAAGCAGACTTGTCGTGATCACAGGCTGACTCCAGAACGTAGGAGCTCAGGAGAAAAGCAGCCTGTCGAGAGCCAGCCCTTCAGCACTGCGATGGAAGGTTAAACCTGGCAGCCCTCATCTCCGGGGCCGTCCGCCCTGCAGCAGGCCATGACCACGTCAGGAATAAAGAGCGCAGCAGCTCCAACCTTCCCAGGCTTTCTTCCAGCAGCAGAACAGGCAGAGCAGGTAAGCGTTCATTTTCTCCCCTTTCCAGGTCACGCTTTGTGCCCAGCTGGTTTCTCTCTTTTTTTCTCGGTCCCCACCAGCTTGTTTTGTGCTTTCGGTCCACCGAAACCCCCCTGTTCTGCTCAAGGGAGCTGGATTCGGCTCTGTTTTGTAGAACTAAATTCGCAGCCCCTGGTAAGTCCAGTGCCAGAAGAAGCGGGTTTCCATGGCCTCAAAGGTAAGGTGTGAGTAGAGCTGCAAAGGCAGCAGCTTCCTACCGGGCAGGAGGCTTTCCGAGGTCTGAAACGTACACCCCAAAGCGCATGACAACAAACAACTTGTTAGAATAACAAACTGCGATAATAAGATTATCCTTCTAATGGTCTCCATGGTAACTCGTCCTCTGAAAATGCAGCTGTGGTATCTTGAGGCAATGCTCACTGAAGGAAGCAGCAGCTTGAGGCGTTTCCAGCCTCTGTGAAAAACACGTGCAAGCAGGGCACGTAGCTCGGCTCAGCTTTGCGTTCTGGAGACGTCCGAGAGGTTTTGGAGGCTGCGCTCTGCCTGGCGGTGCGCGTGGTAATTCATCAGCATGTACCAGCAAACAGACTTATCTCATGAGCAGCTAGGCAGTGTCTTCTTGGCTGCAATCTGCCAGCCTCCCGGTGATGAGTTTTCATCTGGGTGAATAAACACACTGGTTAGGGCCCTTCCCGACACCGCTCAAAACCTTGCTCTGGAAAGCACTGGGGCACCTGAATCGGCTCCTCTCGGGGCTCAGGACTACGGCCCCTTCACGCGCTCGGGATTCATCTGCGTGGGCTCAGCGCAGAGACGCAGTCGGAGCCGGGCCGCGTGGAGAGGGTCTGCCTGGCCCGCGGACAGCAGCCGCACAAACGGGAAGGAGCGCCGGGAAGGCGATCCGGCTGAGCGGGGCGGCGGCGCTCTGCTCTGCTCCCACGCAGCCACAACTAGGAGCGTCAAAGCAGGAGAACATCTACAGCGGAAAAACATGGACTGTTCAATCATAATCTTCTTGGTAAGCCCTGCAGTTAGCTACGCTCACGCGGAGGATTTATTTTCTCTCTCTCCTGTTTTAATCCTCTAATGTAACTGCGAGCATCTGCAATATCCTGCTACGTGTATCGCTGCCCTATCAAGCTCCCAGGTTCAAAGAGCTCTTGTAAGAGCAAGCGCGACAGGGGAATTTGCAAACACTGGGAATTTCGACCTGCGTTAGCGCCGCTGGCTGTGGGCTCTGCTTGGCCCCAGCTCCTTGATTCCTCCAGGCAGCAGCTGAGGCCTGAACTTCCCTTTCTAAACCCGCGCACGGCTCTGGATGGCTGCTACGGCTTCCCCCCAGCCCACCTAAGCCTGGGGAAAACGGAGGACCCCAAAGAGCCCCAGGAGTGTATTTAAGTTGCAGGTGCCCCAGAAGAGGTTTCTGAGCTACGCTCAGCGCTCTGCAGTGTCAGGACACACGAGGGGCTTCCCCCCCCCCCCCAGTGCTGCCGGGGCCTAGGCCCCGCCGCTGCTAGGCAACGCGCGCCCGGCCCACGTGGCCGGCGCCTGGCAACGGGGCGCGCGGAGGCCCCGCCCAGAGAGTGGGCGTGGTCAGGAGGAGCACCGCCCCCCCAAGGTGGGTCCGCCCCCTCCCCGGCACACGCGGGCAAAGAGCGGGCCCAGCCTCTCCCGCTCCGCAACTTCCTGCCGGGCGGGAAGCAACCGCTGCGGCGCACGCGCAGGCGCGCTAGGGCGGGTGGAGGCGCACCTCCGGGCGAGCACCTTCCTGCCGGCGCCCCGCCCTCGCCGCGCCCTTCTCCGCCATGGCGGCGGGAGGCACGCCGCGCCCGGCTGCGCGTGCGCCCCGCGCCGCCGCCTTGGCTCCGATTGGCTGGGGCGCGGCGGCCTCTTCCGGCGGGAGGGCGGGGCGGTTGGGGGCGGGGCGGGGCAGGGCGGGGCAGGGCAGGGCAGAGCCGCCCGCCCGGTGCGAGGCGGGATGCGCCTGGCGTAGAGACCGGCCGCGCCGAGAGCCGCCCCGCCGCGCCGCCCGCCCGCCCCGCGCCCGCACCCACCCTCCTCCCTCGGCCCGCCCGCCCCGGGGCTCCCCGTCCCCGCCGGGCAGCGCAGGCCCGGCCCGGGGGCTGGGCGCCGGGCCGCTCGGCGCGGGGCCCGGGGCTGCGGCCGGCGCATGGGCGGGGAGGGCCCGCCGCCGGCCGTGACATGAGCGCAGCGCGGCGCCCTGCCTAGAGCCGCTCCGCGGGACGCGAGCCGCCCGCAGCCATGGTGAGTGCGAGCGGGGCCGCCGCCGCCGGGGCGCCCGCCAGGCCCGGCCCAGCCCGGCCCGACCCGGCGGCGGGGCCTGCGGCCTGCCCCGAGCCCGGCGGCCCGCGGGGCCTGCAGCCGGCCGTCCCGGGGCGGCGGGCAGGCAGGAGTTCTCGCTGGGCGAGTGGCTGTTCTCCACGGCGGGCGGGCGGGCGGGCGTTCCCTCTGATGACAGCCCTGCGTTTGCACTGTTCTTTTTCAGTTTAGCCTTGGAGAAGCTGGGGGAGCGACCGGGGTTGTTTTCGGTACAGAGCGTTATTTAATACGTCTGCCGGTGCTAGTCTTCCGTCGTCTTTGAGCAGTGGTAACCTTACTTGCTTGCAATGCTGTTGAGATTTATAGAACTGAGAGATGGGGCCTACTTTGATTTGCACAATCGTTGTTCTTGGTGACAAGCAAGAAAAGGCATCTTTGATCCTTTGGGCGCTCTTGCAGTCCGGCTTGCAGGGCTGGTAGGTGGAAATTTGTCTTCAGTGTGTTGCGTTGCTGCTCGCTATCGCAGTACTGAGTGCCCGCAGTGGTATGCTAAGTAACGATCATCATCCTTGGTTTTTCTTTCCTCTCCCTACCTGGAGACATGGAGTCCTGTGTGTAGACTCCTTAGTACGAGGTTTATTGAATTGGCACTGGGAAGCCCAAGGAGCGTACGTCTCAGCTGATGGGTAAGTAGGGGAGTTTGTTCAGCAGCATTGGATCTGCTCGTGGAAAGCTGTCTCCTATCCTAGCAGCGCTGTGTTGCTATTGGGAGTGCCAGTGGGTGAAGGCAGTCGTTAGCAGTCTAGTTGTCACCCACTTCCCATCTTAAACCCTTTTAGACAATGAGGGATCAGGCCCTGCAGTCCTCTCAGCAAACTGGGATCCTGACTTGTAGTCGCAAACTCCTTCACTAAGGAGACAAGAAAACGTCAGCACGTTACTTAATGTGTTTCTGGTACCCTTGCGTTATTGCTAGTTTACTGAAACCTTACTCTTGGTAGCCTGTCCAACTTGAGTTTCCTTAGTCCTTTTGAGATGCTTTGGTGCTCCATACCATTTCTGCTGGAGTGGGATACAACATCCCTGAAAAGTGTGAATAGCAGACTGTTACTCCAAATGTAGTTCTGCACACATTACTTGATCACTTGGAGGGACGTATCTGCCTACTAGGAATGGACTCCTGACCTGTCTGCCAAATGTCATAGGTTTTTTTTCTGAATTTAGCTTCAGCAAAAGCTTGAGGGAAAGGAAATCTTATTAGTGCCCCGCTTCAAGAAGCTGAATAAATATTATGGTTGAATTTTAAGAATTTGATAGAACTGTTGTATATAGCAAACCGTAATTATGCATGTAGAACAAAGTAATCAACTTTTGTGCTTCAAGGTGTATACTAACTATTGCAAATGGCAAAAGGAATTATTAATTCTTTCCTTGCCTGTAAATAGACATGCACGTTTGGCCTGATAAATTACAGCTTTTTTTCTTTTGAACACCAAATATTTGGTTCACCTGAAAGCCAAGTACGGGATATGAACGTTGAGCAACAGTCAGTGGGCTATGCTGCAGAACTTATTGCTGTAACTCTTCACGTGACTGATGTGCAAGATTTTCCTTATGTTTTGATTTCCTCGAATATTGCAAATGGGCATATTCTTCCACTAATGCACCCTCCTTCCAGGAAACAGTTGAAAGAGTCTGAAGGTGAGATCCTATAAGGCATAGGGGGAGCAGGAAAACGTGATTAAAGCCAAAACATGGACTTGGGCAGGATAATTTCATTAGCTGAAGTGGGTTGAAGCTGAAGGGTATAAAGAACAGAACCAGTGATGAGTTAGAGCTGTCTCTCTGAACTGGGGAGGAATGATGAGAACAGCACAGTATAAAGTCAGTAAAAGAGCACTTACCAGAGGCAGCAGGGTAAACGGAAGTGATACGCAGTACACTCAAAAATCCTATCCCAATGTCATAAGCAAGTGCAAATTTAGTGTGCTTGGATTCCACAAACAATCTCATGCCACCAGTGAAAAGCTTTTTAGTGTCATGGGAAACTTGAATCCACAAGCAATTATTCTTTTGCTTTTTGAAGTGTTAAAAATTCTTCAGCAGTTCTACTAAATCGAGCTTTGTGCGCGTAAGGCTGCGTGTGGCTATCCTTGTGAGCTTGTGACGTGCCAGACTACTAGTGCGAACTGTGCATCTGGTAAGCAATTTTTGAGCAGCATCCAGCTTGAGGTTTTCTATGGAACGATGTGCATCAACGTTGGCGATATCTTGATATCTCTGTGGGGGGAGGGGGGGAAGGTGGTTAGAATATGATCTTTGCAAATGGATTTCTTTGGAGGCAAGTTAACCTTTAAACACAGAACAACTAGCTCCGTCTTACGTACTCAGATGGCACTTCAAATGTTCATCTTCTGTTCATCTTCACCATTTGGTGATTTTTTTTTTTTTTAAGCAAAAAGCTTCAAAATACATGTTTTTCATAGGACTAGTGCTTGAATGCTTTTGTTTTTGCATCCAAGCCACGTCTTTTGTCACTGGTTCTTCCACCTTTGTTCTGCTTCATTAGAAAAGTTGATTCATCTCTGAACTAGTCAGAGATCATTTATAGAAAATATCATGGGCTCTGCGTTGCAGAGCTAATGCATTCTTCTGTTATCTGGGATTTGTAACCCACCAGCTACAAAAGAACAGCTTAGGAAAAGAGATTTCTTCCAGGAAGTGCTATTTGCTCAGGTATCTGTCTTTAAAGACATCATACAAAGTCAACTCTCCAGTTGGAGGACTGCAAGCAGACTTCTCAAACGTACTGGCTTTACCTACAAAACAAGGTGCTCTTTCATGGCATTGTTGGTCTCATAAGCCTGTACGAAAGTGGGAAGCATACAGCAGAAGCAGCAGCAAGAGCATCCAAAAAAGCCTGTTTCTCTGTTCTGCATGAAGTAAATATATTTGTAAAAATGGAAGTAGGCAGTGGGCGTGTGTAGCTTGAAGCTTTTCCTAAGTTTTCCACAGCAGCATCCTAGCTTTTATGTTATAGCTCCCGTAATTCCCTTACAAATTTATTTTTGTAGCAGTGAAGTGCTGTCGTTTTCTTACACGTAAAGCTTCCTATGCAGAACTGACGTCCTCATTTGTGAGGCTGCATTGAGGCCTGCTCTAAAGGTGGCAGAAAAGAGCACGGCGCAGCTTGTTGCTCTCGCAGCCCCCTCTGTCTTGGCTGTCCCACCCCGCTACAGCCGTGTACGCTATGTTGTTTGGTCTGCCGCTGCCTGGGAGTGGAGCAGCTGAGCTATGGGGATGTTTTACGCTTTCTTCTCCGTGTCTTGCTGTGATAAAGGTGCCTGTCGCAGAGCGCCCTGCCATTGCCGTGGCAGGCAGGAAGTGCTAGCGCATGACGGGATTGCCTCTGCTTCAAGGGGAGGCTTGCAAGGAGAGAGTCAGAGAGCTGGAGCATATCATCCCCTCCCACCGGCAACTCTGCGTGCTCCGAAGTTGCTGCCTGATGTGCAACACCAGAACTAGACTATTGTGGTGTAGTAGTCCAGGTTCTGTCAGCTTCCTGCGTATCCCTTAAAATACATAGTTTAAAAATAAAAGTAAACCTTTTGTAAAACCCTCTGACTCGCTCTACTGAGTAGAGAACAGAATAGGAACTTCTAAGCCCTAGCCTCAGCCCTAACATCTGGCTTCCTTTTTTGGCCTTTCAGTCAAATAACTTTTTGTGCCCCTGTGGAGTATTATCCCCATTTTATTAAATCATAAAATGAAAGCTAAGGCTTAAAGCCTGGGAACGGTTTCGCATACTTATTAAGTTTTGCGGGAAAGCTTCTTCATAACTGCAGACTATAGCATTATGTGGTACATGGCCAAGTGACCAATTGTCTTTGTTGCAACACCAGCCTTTGCCACTGTTGTCTGCCCAAGGTGGCTGTGTATGAATAGTAAACCTGTAGGTCAATTTTGGCAAAGTTTGGCAAAGAGGGAAGGAGAATCACAACGGAGCTCGTAGCTGAAAACTAGTGTTACGTGTGGCTATTGAGGGTATTTCTCCCATAATGAAAGCTGTTTCTCTGAAGAATATAGCGACCTTAGTAGAATGGATGTACATAATACCTCTCGGTATCTATAACAATTATATCACGTATGGCACATTTCAAAGACCTGAGTGACGAAATGTAGGCTGCATTGCCTCCAGTCACACTAAAAGGTGTTAGGGCAAAATTGTTCGGCTCTAATTTGCCTCAAAATCCACTGAAGTATCTTGAAAAACCTCTTCCCGCTAGATACTGTCGGTGGTAATGCACTGATGGACGAGTGCTGGTTGTTAGGATTATTTTAGCAGGAACATGTTAACACCTGGCATGTATAATGAAGTTCATGCAGGAACTCGGCACTAGGAAGAGATTGCTCACTACTTAAAAGCTTTTATGAATTTATATTCTATTTTATTATTTTAATGCATGGTGTTAGGTGTTACCATTTGTCTCATTAATAGCTTGAACGTGAGGTCAAGGACAAGGTGCTGCTGTTAATTTTGTAATGGATATAGGTATCTGCGAAATGAAAGATGTAGTTTTTACATGTATCGACTGATGTCTTTCAGGTAGAATAATACATCTTAAAATCCTTCCAAATCATCCTTTATCAGTCAGCAGATATTCTCTTTTACTACCTGTATTTGTATTCAGGTCCCTGCTGCCTTGGCCTCCCGTGTATCCCAGCTGTTAACACAAGCTTTCTACTTTTTGAGAGGAAATTAAGTTGTTTTCCAGGTTCATCCTGCCAAAATAAAATGCTTAGAAAGCCAGTTATGATAATGTGTACCGGTTCTGTTGTAAAGGTTTGGTAGAGAAAAAGTAATTTTTTTTTTTTTCAATGTGCGAGTGATACTGTTCAAGAAGTTGCTCATTCATCCATGTAGCCTGTTTCTCTCCGCAAGCGTGCGGTCAGAAATTGAGCAGCTCCTCTGGTGAGAGGTTCTGTCCTCGGGAAAAGCGCGGCAGCTTTTCCACGCTGAGAGCCCGGGCACAAGAGCACGTGAGCTTTATGAAAGGGGGATTCCACTGTGAGGCAACTTCTTTCCAGCCTTTTTCCTTGCTTTTGATTCCTATTTATAAGCAGACTAGAGAGTTTTCACTCCACCTGAAGTGTTTCAGAGCCTATTTTTAGCAGCTTCAGAAATTCTTTTCCTTTTTTTTTCTCCTGATCTTCCCTGATCACCTTCTCACAGGGCTTGCATCCAGAATTACTTTTTTTTTTTTTTGCAATTTTCCAGTGCTTTCCATTTATGCTCTAAATTATCTTTTGATTTGTTTCAGCATCTCCAAATTTGTGGCTGGGTCTGCAAGTCTGTGTCTGTTTTTAGTTGTTTTTAGTAGCTTGATTTAATATTTCATTAAAGCTTTAATTGCAAGATGAATTTCATCTTGAGGGATTTTTTTTTTCCCTCTTTTTGAGAAAGGCACGTAGTTGTCTGTTTTGTATACTGGCTTGTCAGGAAGCCGAAGTCAGTGTTGAACACGTGGACGCTGCCCTCTAGAAGAAAGATCTTTTTTTTCCCCTTTTCCTAATGGGAGATAACTTTGGAAATTCTACATTGTGCATGGTTTATTCTCTCTGTGCGGTGCAAACAGTGATTCCTCCTGCACTGCAGTATGGATAGTCCTTTTCTTTTAGGTTGAGGGCAGTTTATTCCACTGAAGTTTGTCCCAAAGGCTGCTTGTGTGTCTGGGATGGTGGCTGGTTTCGAAGAACAGCGTGTTTAAAATAAAGGTCTGCCTCTAAAGAGAGTTCCCCTGTCGTCAAATTCGGCCCCCTCCTCATCGCTCAGTTCCTTTGCTTTGGGAAGGACGACTCTTATTTTCTACAGCTGCTCAAGTTTCTTTTTGCAAGTGTGAAAAAAAGGAAAGAGGAGGAAGACGCAATCTGTAGCCAGTGATCTCTGAAGTGCAAGAGGAGGTGGGCGCTCAGCAGCGAGGGGTCCCCGGCTCCAGCCGGTCCCCGAGGCTAGGGGTGCGCCCGCCTCCCTCCGCTCCCGCGGGCAAGCTGGGACACCAGGAGCAGTATAGCTGGTGTCTTGCTCTGGGGGCAAAATCAACCGAAGAAAATGCTGCTTTACAGAAGCTCACCACAAAGTTTCAGCTGCTGCTTCTAGTTTCCTGCTGGCAGGGTGTGATGAAGGGCCTGGGTCGTGCAGACCTGGGCCGAGCTGAGCGCTGGCCCTGCGGACCCCGGCGTGCGAAGGGTGGCCCTGCCCTGGGGCTGTGCGTGACAGTTCCCCTATAGCTGCAGGAGACGCAGGGCCAGGGCTGGCTGCTGTTGTGAAACACCCCCGAGAACAGAAGCATTGCAGATACCAACAGTTTGTTGTTGTTTAAGTGGACGAGACGTTTTTCCTGAATGTGCAGTTTTTTGGGAACATTTTAAAAAAAGCTCTTGAGTTATTTCATTGGTAAGCGTTATCCACATTAATTTCATTGTACACTCTTCAGTGCCCGGCTCAGGTTTTAATGCTCTTGCCAGGAGTGAAGCTTAAAACATTGCAGTTTTTCTTTCTCACTTTGACAGAGAGGTGGGTATGTTACAAAATATGCCCTTTTTGAATACTACAGTCACACCTCCTTGGCAGTGAGGTCTGGCCAGCGTGCTGTATTGGGCAAGGTGTGATCCTTGCCCCAAGACCTATAGCCCAAACCTCGCGTTGATGCCGCTCTGCGTAGTCTGGTGTTGGGAGAGCTCATCCCTAAAGTAACAGGCTTAACCCCTAGCAGGAGTGGATGTCAAAGAGCTCCCTGGGAAATACGCAGCTGGGATTTCTTCAGTGCACTTAAAATCTCAGTGAGGTTTGCCTTTTTGTAGCTTGAACGGCATCTAAAGAGAAGTGCCTTTTTACAAATATGCTGAATAATTGTGGTGTTCTTGCATTCATTTTCTTTGCTGGTTGTAACACTAATGATTAATATTCATGTGTGCATATGTTTTAAAGACTCCTTAAGTCAGGATTACAACCAGATGCAAATCAAAGTACTTGTTTGTGTATTACTGAGAGTTGTTTGTAGGTTCAGATAAATAAGGGTTTATATTTGCAGTCTTGCAGGGAGTGAAGTATTTGAGAAATGTTTTTGAAAATCTGTTAATGCAGCTTGGACAGTTTAGCACTGATATGCAAGCATGCCAGGATTACAGCTCCTACCACATACATCTCTTACTCTTTGCCGTTCTCCTCTCTGGTCGAAGGACCTACCAAGCTGGAACACCTCATGAGGAAAAAAGTTTTTGAGCATTTTTAAGTGTCAAATGTCCATCCATAAGAGCAAGAAGAATGGTGTTCTTTGTAATAAAACTCGGTTAAAACTTTTTTTTTAAACCAAACATTAGCTGAAAAAGCTCTAATTTCATAAGGTTTCTTTTGTGAGTTCATCTTGCATGCTACTGCTCTGCCCTGTTCATATGTTATTCTGGACCATGTGAGCAAGAAGATTTAACCCTTTTTCTCGGTACTTTGTAGCGGTTTATATTCCGCAGAGCTCTCCCACCACACACACTTGTAGGCAAAATACGACGATCTTGGAAACTTTTTCCAGCCTGCCTTTTTAACCTAAAATTGCAGTGGAGGTGTGCTCTCGGGATGAATGATAAGCTGTGTGTGTGTGTTTGGGCCAGGCCTAGGATCTTGCTTGTGCGAGCCTACATTGCCTTATGCAGATAAAAAGGATAGTAGATAAAAATCACTTCATTTTTACAATGTAACTATTATCTCAAACTTCAGTGTGGCCCTTCCTATGCTCGCAGAAGAAAAAGGACAGGATCTTCTGCCAAGATGTTGCAGGTTCATTTTAGGTGTGGCACGTTTTGGGGAAGCCAGCCGAGGGAGGATGTGAGGTGACAGGACAGGCTGTAATGCTAAGATTGCAAAAGCGTTCAACGTAGAGACGTGAATTTCTAGACTTTGCTGGAAGATTTTAAGTTACTTGCGTGTACTGGGAGAGAGCTAGAGCCATCCCGTGGTCTTTCAGCATCCATGAATCGGCAGGTGCACAGTTGACCGCTCGTGGCAAATTTGTAACCCGATTCATTGCCTGTTTGTCTGAAAAGCATACGGTGACTTTTGTGGATTGTTTTGCTTTTCTGATGAATAAATTTTCATTCTGGGTGTTACCAGTGATGACTTAAAAATTGATGGGCAGCCACTGATCGCTGCCTGAACCAGGAAAATCAATCTGTAGTCGAATTGCTGAATTTAAGTCGTAATCCAGTCCAAAAAGCAAATCAAAAAGCGATTCTTGTACTATAGCAGCGTACAGTTTTATGATACAGAATATAGACCTTAGTAGTCTGCTTTGGACACCTCTGCACGTCATGCCTGTACACTGTTCTTGTGCCAGCTGCTTGTTTGGAGAAACAGTGCGTTGCTGAGTCTTTTGTAGCAGCTAAACCGCAGTAAATCAATCGGCAAGCCATGGGCACGTGAGGAGCCAGCCTTGCCCAGCCTGCGTGGCCTGAACATCACAACTTGTCTGGGGCTGCTCCAGTGCTCTTTCTCAGCACGAGCACGGCTTATAAGCCTTGTGTATATTTAAAAAAAAAAAGGGGGGGGGGCAAAAAGTCTTGCTTTGCCTATGCCGGCTTGCTATGAATATTTTATTAACCTCGTTTGGTGGGTTTCCGAAAGATCTTGTAGATCGTGAATTTTAGTGCTTTATGGTTGCTGTGTTTCCACAGAATGAATATCTCTTGTAAACAAAAAGGAAGCGTGCAAAGGTTGGTGGAGGACAACGCACTTCCCCCAACACGTCTGGGTTGATTATATCAATTGAGTTATCGGTTTAGGTAGAATCTGGCCCAGACACTTGAGCCTGTTTATGAAAAGTCAGCCTTAAAACCTGAAGCCTGGTTAGCTGGGCCTGCCTGTACAAGAAGATTTAAGAAATACAGTTCTTCTAAAAGCCGCTTGATCGCTTGTATAGCGGACAATGTTTATCCTTATCCTGTTCAAGCAATCAGATTAGCACTCTTGATTCTCTGTAGCATATTCTATGCAGCAGTGTTCAGCCTATGGTCGCTTTTAGTCCTTAGCTGATATTTAAATAAAATATGTTGCTTCCATGAAGTGCAATCTGGGATTTCTGAAATGACGAGTTGTGCCAGGCAGAGAGCCCTTCAGCAGCTCTTGTTGGTCATCTGCCTCGTCCCAGCAAAGGGCCGTGCGTGAGGCTAGCTGATTTGCTCTCTGTCTTTACTCCTCCATCTATTTATTTGAGGTAGAGCAGTAATTCATGACTTCTATGGTAGATTTTATTTTAGCTTAAATTGTGGCATAACAGAAATGAGTTTGCAAAACAGCTGTCTAATTAGTGAATTGCTAAAGTTGTGATTGTTAAAATGAATGAGACGGATGACCAGAGCGTATTCTGCAGCCAGACAACCTCTCTTGAAATGGCACCAGGAGCCTGAACTGTTCTCACAGCACAGAATGAGGCTTAGTCTAGTTTCAGTTCATTAAACCACAAAAACATGTCTGAAAAGTGACAAGGAAATTGAGAGTAAAGCTTGAGCACGCTTTATCATCAGCAACGTGCTGCAGGGGAGCACGTGTGTTACAGGGTCTGTGCGCTGTTTCCTATTTGAAGATTTCTGCTTCGGCCTCATAGTTATGTTGTGCTGTTAAGGAGATAATTTTGAAATGCCAGACTGCGGTTGCAAACCGCTCATTTTACTTCTAAAATTTTTAGTCGGAAAATGCTTAAATGTAATAAGTAATACTGCCGTTGACCTGCAGAGCTCTGCCTCTGGATAGCGTGCCTGCATCCTTTCTAGACGATGCGTTGGATGGGGTTTTTTTTAAGTAACTTTGTTTTTTTAAACACTTCATAATTCTGCTGTTGTTGCTAAAATAATAGTGTGCTTCAGTTCTGTCGTGAACTTCGCTGCACCTGGTGAACCAGAACTGCTCAGGGAGTCACTGAAGTAGCGATAATCTCTGCTTTGCCTGTGATTGCAAAAGGAAGGCTCTTGTGACCCGCACAAGGAGGCTCGCGGCGGCCCACATCTTTCAGTGAGTGTAATCGCTACTTTGGGCGTTCGCTGTCTTGTTATCTTAGGGCTTGGGCAGGGAGGGTCTCTGAAAGACATCCTACTAATTCTAAAAGTAAATAATTTGTATGGTACTTTAGTACACATGCGTGCACGTTAGGTATGTGTATAATTAAATTAGTCTCAATTGAATGTCCTTGGAAATGATCTACAACACTGTAAAACAATTATAAAATCCAATACGGAAGAAAATACAGCTGTTAAAGCGTGAGAGCTTGGGGTTGTAAGTGCGTAGTTTATACAATAAAGTAACTGCACAAAGTTGGAAGCAGAAGCTTCCAAGGTGGGAAAGGATGGGACAGCGTAGTGTAGTAGGGGGAGCAAGAGCAGGATGATGCTGAGTTACTGTGTATGAGCAGTTGCTTTATTATTATTATTCTTCCCTATCCATTGGCTTACTGGTAGCATTACAGAAATTTCCTGCTGGCCGCACTTAAAGCCAGTGGGTAGTAGCTTCACATTTTGTGTGCTCCCGCAGTCCCTTTTTGCTCGGAAGAGCTGCCCCTGTCACAAGCGCGAGCTGGAAGATGTGGCCGGTGCTTGCTTTAGCAAGGCTGGGTAGGGCGTGATAAGATCCAAACCTCGATAACCAGGAGGAGGCCACGTTGCGAAGGGCTGTGTGCGGCTTGCACTGGTGATGGCAGGAGACGTGGGGGCGTGGGAAGGGGAAATAGAAGCAGACTCAAAATATTAGGAGGCCAGAAGGGTGCTGGGCTGGTTAGATATCCATGTTTTGTATTAATTTACAGTGTAGGGAGGCTTTATGGGCTGGAAAGTGTTAGCTAGCTAAGATGTCAGCCAAGTGCTTTTTACGCTGAAGACCTCCTTCAACAGTGCAGGTATTGAAGGGAGGATGGAACAAGAGTGGGTGTCTGAATTCAAAACGTGACGGGGGTGCAGAAGGGTGATGAATAGCAGCTCCTTCCCGGAAAGCGTCTCTCCTCTTTAAATAAAGAGGAGAGGCATTGCGATGGGCTGCAGAGAAGCAGCTGCAGAGAGGGCTTCTGGGTGTTCAGCGCTGCAAGCGTCGTGCTGCCTGCTGCTGAATGAGATCTCCGAAGTTCAGCTTGGGTTGGGTAAAACCCATTTTTCAGTGTCAGAAGAAAGTGTTGCAGTGCTGCATGCAGGATAGTTGCAGTCACTGTGTGACATTAGCTGCAGTTAGCATCTTGGGGAAAAAAAAAAATGTAGAGGGCTTACCTTCAATTGTCTGAGAGCTATATCTATCTCCAAACATCTTTTTAAAAAAAAAAAAAAAAAAGCCAGCAACAGACATAATCTGCCCCCTCCCTTACAGTTATCATCAGCATGAGATGCCATATTTAGAGCATCATTTGTAAGATCAATACTCTACTGAGCTGCTAATAGCAAACTTTAAAAGGTTAACAGCTTGTGTTTTTATGGAAAGCCATTAGAGAAAAGCTTTCCCCCAAAAGAAAGAATCACTTTCCTTTTAAAAGGAAAGCATTTACTTATGGAAGTAAAACCCGACTGAATCTCTCATTCTCATATTTTGGAATTGTCTGAAACTTATGACAATCCTAGTTTGTAGGTTTGATCTTTAGAGAACATAAAATGAAGGAAGACGATGGCAAATCAACGGAGAGAGCTCTTGTGAAGAAAATTTAAATAGCTTTATAAAGCACTTTCATATTTTCCAGAAAGGTCAGATATTTTTAAGGGGGGGGGGGGATCATCTTTGGTCTTATGCAAACTAAAATTAGTGATATATTTTCTATTAAAGTAAAAGTACATGTCTAGAATGCAATCCAAAGAATATCCCTACATCGAGTTGATGCAACCCTAAATATTTACTTATTTATAATTTATATGTTCTCATGTTTATTCTTTACAGTAAGCGTACTACACTGCTTTTGCTCAGTTATTCTCCAGAACTGGGTGAGTAACTCATCCCAGCTGACTGTTTTAGTCATAAGGCTGCAGACTAAACTAAAATTGTTATTTAGTTCTATTTTAAGTAGCACAATGCAAAGATTTTGCTTCTTCAGAGCCTTATGAGATAACATGATGAAGCGTCCTAAGATGCCATAACTTATCAAATATCTATATATTTTTTCTTAATCACCAGAAGTCAGGTAATGGTTCTCCCATCTTAAAATATAATTGCACGTTATCCATGGAATCAGCTGATTTATCCAGATTTTGCAGATACCCTTTTTGCTACTCTGATGGATGGAGAATGTTTTTGAATGTGTGACTATTTGGCAGCAAATTGTAATTACTTCTGTCAAACAGGTAGCTCTAATCTCAGCTGTGAATCCGTCTCTTTCCTAATCCCATCAGATGGGTATGGAAGCTTTGGCGTTCATAAATGAATGGTGTGAGTAAGCATCTACACACCTCTCATGTAGTAACCATTATAAGAACACCTTTAATAAGGTCCACGAGACAAAAATGGGGATGGTAAGGAAGTAGAGGGAGAGTGCTTGGGATGTGTGTTGTCTCCCACCCTTACCTACATGGAGTCGTGCTCGGATCAGATGCCGCAGTTCCAAGAAAAGCCGACCTGTGGCGTAGCTGGCATCTGCCCGGCCCTTTGTGGAGGGGACTCAACTTGGCAGAATATCCGGCTCCAAACTGTTCTTTTTGCTTTGTTATCTGGGTCCATTTTAGGGTAATTCGGTTTCTGGAGGGGTCCAGATAGTTCTTGAGCTGGCACAGAGGGAGGCAGTGAGAAGGCAGCTGTGCCTGAGACCTTCCCTCTTTAGGCAGCAGTGAAGGTGTGAATTGCCTTATGAATCCCCCCCCCCCCCGTAGTTATTTGCAGAGCATAGCAGGAGCTGTTATCTGCACATCTTTAGGGGAGGATCAACTGCAACACACATCTGTCCAAGATGCTGTCTTGAAAACAGTCTCTAGGGTCAGAGTATGGGTGTCCTAATGGGATACAGTAATCTGCAGCTATCAGTGCCTTCGCATTTAAACGCACTTGCTTTCTCTCCAGTATTTGCTTATTCTGCTAACCAAGTTGTGTCCGATTGCGACATCTTTGCCTGGAGATTTTGCTGAATCTGGCAGCTAAAATCCTTTGGGCGGCAATCTTAAGGTATTGGCTCTATTGTAGCATCTAGGAAACATGAAGCGGTGCAACTGGCGTGGATAGTGACATGGCAGACTTCACCCGGATTGTTTTCAGTGAATTGTGAAGTTTTTCATGGTAAAAAGCTCACTTTACCTGCTCTGCAAGCAAGTTTCACAAAACTATATAGATAGATAGATATATAGATAAATATGTTTTTTTCTTCAAAGGGTTACAGAAAGCAAATGCCATTCCTTGAAGGTTTTCTCTAGCCCTAAATACACTGTGGGGGGACTTAGGACTTCTGAAAGTCGCATGGACTTTGACTTGTGAAAATGAGAGGGAAGTATTTCTATCTTAAATAGATTAATGTTTCACAGTGCCTTAGGAAGGTGAGGCAAACTGCCAGCCGTTACCCAGAAAATCTGCAGTAAATTTGCTAATGATGGTCCAGACTTCATGACTTTCCTTGAAAATATCTACAGTGAAATTTGCTTGTGGCCCAAATGGCTACGTTTCAGAGCGGACAGGGAAACGATGTTTCAGTAAGCAGTCATTGCCAGCCAGTGCCCAGATTTCCTGCTAGTGGTACAAGGATGGTCACTAGCTTTCGATGCTGCTAATGAAAAATAAATGGCAGGGGTTTTTTTAGAGTGGACGGGGTGGTGAACAGCACTTGCGTTTCTTCACTGTGGCCACACTATAGGGCTATGGAGTAGCTGCTGCTGGGCTGAATGTTGTTGGTTCTGACTTGCTGTGGGGTTTGATCTTGTCCTAAATGTGACGTCCAGCACAGGACTGAGGGGTGCTCTGAGGCAGTCGTTTATGTATCTGTGTTGCTGCTTAGTATCAGACTTCATCGGCGTTACTTGCTCAGGCCCAGGTGATATTTTCCTGTTCCTTCATCCCTTACTTCAACAGAAGCTTTCCTAGAAGAAAGAAAACTGCATATTGAAGTGGCTGATAGTACTGTGGTGCAACTGGAAATATTAGGCAAGTACTGCTGCAGGTCTTACAGTACTACTACTGTTGTGGTCTCACTCTAGATAATCCACTTTCTGGAGTGGCTAGGCATGTGCAGTAAGCTTCCTCTGCAGCTGGCTGACAGCGTGTGTCCTCCTTATCGTGACGACCTAGTTATCAGTCTATTTGAGAGGCAGGTGATTACAGCATGCTCCAGAAATGGTTAACTTGAGGGATCCTCAAAGGTAGTAGCACATGCAGAATGTTCCTGTCTCCCTTTTAAGTGGAGCCAAGAGCTAGAACTGGGTGCGCTGGATGGGGCTATCAGGGAGCACCCTGGGGAGAGCCCAGGAGGCTCTCCTGTTTGCAGAGCCAGTCATGGGCTGGGCTCTGATTACTTCAGACCATTTGTGCTGCTCCACCTTCCCTTGGCAGTGCCTCTAGAACAGCAGGGAGAAAGCAAACAGGAGAATAAAACAATCTCCAAGGTCGCACTGTTTCCTTCTGCCCCAAATCAGGCTTGGAGTCTAGCCAGCTTCAGAGCATATAGACCTTTCTCCATTAAAATCTTGTTTGGAGATGCCTTCTAGCTGTCAGGTGACTTCTTCCCCCAACCCTTCCCTGTCCCTTACCAGAAGGGAAAGTTAGAGGTAGTACAACTCTGAACTTGGACAAAATAATGCAGAGCAAGCATTTGTCTGGAAGCATAGTACCCCCCTTTCCTACATGATGACTAGATGTGTGCCAGATGAATCACATGACAGCTCTGTCCACAGCTAAACCATGCCTCTGGCAAACAAACCATCACGCTAACTTTGTGCTGTTCCCTTGTTTTCCTTTGACCCTTTAAATACTGTGGTGGTGATATTTTATATTAAAGATTTTTTTTAAGTATGTTCCTAAGAATAGGCTCTTAAGTAATGCCATCTTCAGAACCTCTGTGCCCAGGCATTTTAAAGTCCATGGAGGATACGTCGGGTCTTCAATATTTCTGAAGACTCTGCAGCCTACTTCCAAAACTAGGCTCATAAATCTTGCCTTTAAAAAAAGAACTGACTGTTGTGCCTGAAAACTCTTGACTTCTCTCGACTGCTCTTCCTAAAGTGTTGAATCAACTATGCTAAAGCAGTCTAGTCGTAGCGTTCCTGGGTGACGGGCTAACAGTACTTTGTGAATTGAGGCAGGCTCGGTGGGTGGAGGGGCTGGCCGAGCCGGGAAGAACAATGCTTCTGGTACGAGGAATGCTGCTGCTGCATCACATTGATGCCACCCAAGTTTGGCAGCTGCTCTTGGGAGGTTTGGCATCTGAAGCTGCTTGGTGAGATTCACTCCACTGCTGAGTGGCAAAGAACTGAATTGCAGGGATTTACTGAAACACGGGGTTTGTATGTCTGGTTCTAATTGGGAGCGAGAAGGCTGGGAAGGAATTCGTGATGATGTGCGTATTCAAGGAAGAAATATAGAAATGTAGAAATGGTAATGTGGCTATATCCTAATATCATTTAAGGACTCCATTTAATTAAAACCTTTAAGGCAAGACTCTTATCCGTGGTGTTGCTGTTATCTAGGAAATGCTGATCAACAGAAAGAAGAAACTGTTCAGTGTTTGGAAGGGTCAAGTTGAAGGTGAAGCTTACAGTGCAAGGGATCGTTTGCAAAGAAACCCGTATGAATGGATTAAAGAAGTGATAATGGATGTTTGATCTTGCTTAAGATGACAAGGCTTTGATTTGATTGGAGCTTATTTTAAGTCTTATTTTAAGTCTGTTTCCCACTAACAGTGTTTTTTGCTAAAATGGTTCCTTGATTTCTAGAGAGCGTCTTGTTTTTTAAAAAAATGAAAAGGGGGAGGGGGAAAGGTAAGAAATGCGCTGTTGCTTTGCTAAGTAATTGAAACTGCGTGGTGTCCTGCAGAGCATCCATTCTCAGCTGTTAGGAGAACAGAGCTGAATTAACTTTTCCACGCTGTTGTATTGAATTCTTGGTTCTCCTGGGGTGTTAATCTAACGTCAGGCTATTTGAGGAGATACTCTCCTGCTGCTTGAGGAAAGTCAGTGCTGTATGGTGGAAATAGGCTGCACCTCTACTTCTAGTTTCTGTTTTCTGCAGGTTGCCTCACTTGCTTATCTCTCCACAACTAGTCTCTTCCAAGAACACTGCCTGTCCTGGTTTTTGTTTCTGTTTTTGTTTGAGGAAGAAGTTTCAGTTCTCTTTAATGGATTGCTTTGCTTTTGTGCAGAAGAACATTTGGTCTTGAATCTGGATGCATTTATTATTGATAGCATGAGTTGAAAACATTAGAGGAATGACTGTGGTAGCAGAGTACCTTCCGTAAGAACACTGTTTTCCGAGGGTATCTGTTTTAAGAGTTAGACCTTAAGGAAAGGGCAGAGCAGATGGAGTGACTAAGCCAAATGTTGAGCTACTGCTAGAATAAAATCATCCCAATTCCAGAGAGATACCAAAATAAACGGATTGGTCTACTTCTTGCAAGCAGCATTTAGCAGTCACAAAACTGTAGCAACCTTACAACTGCTGTATGCTAGTCCTTCTTTTTTTTTTTTTTTTTTTTTTTTTTTAAGGACTGCAATACACTGAGCTATACACTGATTAATTCCAGTAAAAGAGCTAATCTCAGGGGGGAAAGTATTTTCTCCAAGTCAACCAAGAGAGTACCTGTATGTCACTTCAAAATTCTGGATGTTCACTAGTCTTTCAAGCTACTTCCTCCTGGGTACCATGGGTGTTTCAGGCGGCAGCGTGGCTGGGGCTCCACACTCAGGCTGGATAGTAGGTGCCCGAGTAGGTGCCCGCTATTCAGGCTTGTGCGCCTCGTGCTGCGTCTTGTTACTGCCAAATGTCTGAAAGCATGTTTACCTGACCTTGCTGTCTTTGAGGGTTTTTTCACAGGGATGAGCTAATTTATAATTGCTAAATGCCACCAAAGAAAAGAAGGAAACTGCTCTTAAGTGTTTCCATTAGAACAAATGGACTCTAAAAATTGTGTTCAAAGCTTTCACATTAGGTGAGCAAATCTTGTTGCTACTTGACTCCGTTCTGCAGTTCAGACTCCAGATTATGCTTTGTCCTATACCTGGGCCTCACTGTTTTGTTGCCTTTGCACATATGGCAAGAAGGATATTGACTTCCTTGTACTTTGTGTTATGTAGAAATCATGAGCACTTAAAAAATTGAATACAAGTCCGAGCAGAAGTTAAAGCTAACATTTTCTTTTAAATGTTGTTTCCAGGCATCTGAAGAGGCCTCACTACGGGCTTTGGAGAGTCTAATGACAGAGTTTTTCCACAATTGCACAACAAATGAACGGAAACGTGAAATAGGTGAGTTCATACCATTTTTAATGAATGGTCCGATTCGCTTTCTGCCGCTTGCATGCCTCAACAGATGTATGTTGGTGGTCATGTTAAACAACAGCAGTGGATGAAAGTGTTCTGTTTGGTGCAGAAATGGCATCTTAGCCTCTCTTACATATGACCTTGAAGTATGGGAGAATTCATCAAGAGCACTTGTTGCATGGTTTGGGGTTTTGTTGGTCCTAGGAAAAGTCTATCGATAATGTAGCAGTGGTTGACTGCTCGTGGGCGTGGAAAAGTACCTTCTTTCCTCGGAATAATAACTTGGCTGTCATATGAGAAGGATGTTAGTTTTTCTCTGCCTGTACGTTGTTGGATTGTGTGTCTTGGAAAAGCTTTGCCTTCTGTCTAGAGATGGAGCGTAGAGTTCAGATTCTTCCTATGTTAAGAAGGGAAGGCAGAAGAATGTCCTAGTTAGTGTGAAATTACAAGTGGAATTAAATAGTGAGGTTACACTTTTGGTTGGTCTTATTAATCGTGTTCTTCTGAAAACCAGTGGAGATCTCTTACAGGTGCTCTAGATTAGCTTCCTGCATCTGTGGTTAATGGGCATAAATAAGCAAATAATCCGGCTATTTGCTTTTCCTCTCAAACTTCTGCTATCTCTAACAGTGGTACCAGAAATATGGTCAACATGAAAGATGTCTTCTCAAAAGCTGGAAGAGTAAAGAATAAGCAACTAACCAATGATATAGACAGAAGTGTGTGTAAATATGTATGTATGTTAAAAAAAAAAAAAAAGTATATATCTTTTTACTGTGGAAATCACCTGCAGTGCTAGAATGAATCTAAATCAGACCTTCCTTTTCAGTTGGTATGAATTAGGTGTATAACAAGTACCATTGCTATGTTCCTAACCCTAGGGCACATGAGTCAGAAGGGAGGTCAGACCCATGTGTACTACTGATTTCTGGGATTCGCGGAGTAGTTTTGCCCAAGTTTCCCAGTTCTTGCAGAAGCTTCTGGGCTGTAGGCTATATTCCTTCAGAACTTACTGCTTAACTTAAATTCTCTTGGCCTGTAAAACAGAGCCCTCGCAGCTTTTTTTTGCGCGCGTTTTGTACGTAGTCGCTTGTTGTGAGATGACCACCGTATCTGCTCTCTGAACGTTCAGAGAAATCCTTGTTGTGCTGACCTACAGTGAAGTTATTCTGGGAGCGAACACATTAACGCAAGAACGTTTTAATGCTGTGTGTGATCTGAAGTCCTCCCCATCTTTCAGAGTGACCTGGTATCCTACCGTTTGGTTTTTATAGGTAAAACGGTAATGCTGCGTGTTGTTTGAGTTGTCTGATATTTCCTATCATAATTTAATATTGTGTGTTACTTGTATTTTAATATTAAGCTATTAGTCTAGAGTAGTACCAGTGTCAGAACTGTATATTCTAAAGTGACATGCCCATATTGTTTTCACCAAAGCCTATTGTTAGGCTGTTTTTAATACCCTTGTTTGAGCATGATTATTCCAGATTGTTTGAGTCACCTTCTGAAAATGAGGTTTCTTCCATGCTCAGTGTGCTATGTATATCATGTCTTTGATCTGTTTCCAGCTTACAAATTTTAATGTATTTTTTAATACTTTGTTTTTTTCAGAGGAGCTTTTGAATAACTTTGCCCAGCAGATAGGAGCCTGGAGATTCTGCCTCTATTTCCTGTCAAGTACAAGGAACGACTACGTAATGATGTACAGTTTGACTGTGTTTGAGGTAAGGCGTATACTGTTGTCTCCTTAGTGCCTTTTCTGTGTCTGATGCAATTTTTAGTTGACAATCAATTTCATTTGAAAATGTTCGTCTAAAATGGCAATCCTAATAAGTACAGTGATAAAGCCTACTTTTATTGCTCTCTCCTAAAGGGTTTATTTAATGGCTGATTTAGGGTAGGGGAATATGAATCTTTGCACGCAAATTACAGAATTACTTTCCTGGCGTCTCTTAATACAAATTTCCTACAATTTCAGAGTCTGCTTGAGTTTTCTGTACAATGCTTTTAAGAGTGTTATTGCCTTCATACTTTTCTAGGGACAGAAATGAATGCGTGGTTATCTGCTGCTAGCTACTACAGACTGTAATGCTAAGAGGAAAGGCAAAGTTACTGTTTTCTGACGTTTAATAGTTGCAGTTGATGCTCTTGTGAACTATATCCAACAAGTTTATATGCTAGTTGTAGAGGGAAGGCTGCTCTTAAACCACATCTCACTTCTTACCTATTTATAAAAGAGAGCAAAGTTATAGTTAGAAGCCTGACTGTTAACTTTTTTTTTGGTATAGCTATTTGAAGAAACAAAAGCATCCTTTGAGCAGTTCCGTTTGCTCAACCGCTTTCTCGGTGAGCAGCGCAGAGTCTTACCCTAATGAAATGCAATGGGTCCGTTCTGGGACTTGGTCGGTGTCATGTCTTACCTTGGTCCGTTTATAGCCTTTTCATTGGACTCTTGGCTGGGTTGGCAGCCTTGCTCCGAATTCAAGGTTTTTACACCCTTTGCTGCGGACCACTTTTTAGATAGAGCAAACAACTCTGTACTTAATGTAAGTTGTGTTATTTTCACAAATGATGTGCCCAGGTTGTTGTTGTCTAACTTTCTGAATTAAAAGGCTCACTTTATTTATCTGGGGTTGCATAGGGAGGGAGCCTAAAATACATCCGCAAACTGAATCTGCATCACCCTTCACCATCAGGCCATCCTTCCTCTCAAAAGGGGTAAGCGTGACAAAAATGGTGCAAGAGTTTGTTCCATTCTCTGGTGAAGGATGTTGTACGGTAGCAGCCTGCAGCAATTAGACCATTTTTCTTGAGGAGGAAAACATTTTTGACTGAGGCTCTGCTCCTCTGGAAGGAAGGGGGGGGGGGCGGGGAAAAAGTACTGAAAAAATAATTGTGCCCAGACCTAAGCAGAACAAAGAAATCACTGTCCAAGTGTGAACTGAGAGAAATGAGTCCACGGCTTAGCTGAGAGATTAGAATCTTTCAGTTGAGAACCTGCAGTTTCTGAAGTTAACTGTTGTAGCTGATCAGCTATGTTAGGATTGAATTCATCAGCAAAAGTATTTTCTGTGTAAACACAAGGGTCATCCTCCACTTCTTGAGAACACTCTATTTTCTAGAACAGCTAAAAGATGACAGCAGATTTGTAATAAAAATTCTCATGTCGAGTGGACAATCTTTTCCATTTTGGTTTTGGAAAAAGATAATTTTGTTTTCCCTCCTCCCGAAGTATTTGATAGGTTATGGGTAGGACAAAATTCTGTGGGCGTTAAAGCATGAATATTAACGATAAAGCATCCCTCCAGTTTTATTGGAGCTTCTGAAATTCTTTTTCTGGACTTACAGTGAATAACTTGTTTCCTTGGTTTTGCTGATTTAGGAGAAAAAAAAAAGTTATTGGTTGTAAGCAGTACTTCAAGACAGTTATCTTTTCTGCAAACCAAAAAGCAGCCTCTTTGGGGCACTTCACTTATAAATCTCAGTGAAACCTCTATACTGTGAATTGGGGTTGTTTGTACCATGATTACAGCCTTCCATTTTGTGCAACAAAGCCCTTCACTGCACAGGATTTCTTGGTTTCAAATTCTCCAAACTGTGTCTGCAAATGGGTGCAGATATTGCCTCGGTAGCAGGCCTCCTGAATAAGTTACCCTGAGAGCTTTGGCTACTAATACTCCAGAGGCCCTAAATGGGATTGTAGCATTGCAGGAAAGTAATTTTGCAGCTGTACCTTCTTATGGATTTTGTCCATTTTAAAGTGGGCTAAAAGCTTTCTGTTAAAGTGGTGTCTTGTGGCTGCAAAGTTCTTGAATTGTAAGGTGACCTCCCAGCTTAGCCCTTCAGGAGACCTTTGCTGCATCAGGTTCACTTAAAGCAGAAACTTGTTTCCTCTTTTTCTGCCTCATGTGGGGTTGTGCTTTCCCCTTTCAAAGGGTCCAGGGTTAAAAGATGGTGGAAAGGCTTTATTTTATATGTAAATTAGTTCTACTTGACCTGGAACTGGTTAAATTGATGCAAGCTAGTTGCTGTCACTTGCCAGTTGATTGAAAAGCTCGCCTATTCAAAACTATATTGGTAACAGTTTCTGGGACAGTGAAGCGCATCTCATGCAAAACTGCTTGATGGTGGAGTCACTCTTCAAGTCTGTCACTGTTCCGTTGTTGTTGTTAGAGCTTGTACCTGTACACTGCATGGTTTATGAGAGATGAGCTCCGCGAGTTTTGCTCAGCAGCTTGAGATGTCACTGTCCTGGTTGTCTGAGTACTCCGTTAGGTAGCAGCAAAGCTTGTTCCAAGTTACAGTTAATGGTGCAGGGCTTGTACTCTCTATTCGGCTGCTCTTGATCTGCCTAGATTTTATTAGCTTAAACAACCCGTAAAGGTGAGTTTATGCAAAGATGTCAGAGATGGTACCAAACTGCTGAGCAGTCATAACATGTTACATTTCAGCTCTTTGCCCAGTGAGGCTGTGTACGTGCTCTAACATACAGCGTCCATTTGAAGTGCTCTACAAAAAGAGAAAAATCTTCTGTTTAACCTACTAATATCTACTTGTTTCCTTATCTGCAGGTCTGCTCGTGGCAGCAGGGAGAGTTGAACTAGATGAAACGTAGATGCTTAAGTTTTGATTCATGCTCGGTCAGGTAGAGGCATGGGTAGATGCATGGCTATTGAAAGCTATAGCCTTCTCCCTGTCTGCATTGTGGCAGGCAGCAGGAACCCTGCGTTATGTGTCTGAATACTCTCAATGAGAATAGCACTTACTTGGCTTTCGTGGTAAACTTGGTAACTACGTTTCTGGCTGCTGCTTTTTTTTTTTTTTTCTTTTCCTCCTTTCAGGTAATTTTTTACCCAGACTTCAGTTAAGGAAGTTATGATTAAATGTATTAAGATACTTTTCCTGCAGACTCCATACCTGGTATCTTTGGGTTAAATTATCCTGTTCAGACACCTAACTGTTCAACTTAATGAAGCACTTCCTTTGGTGTGTCTAAGATGTGCTCATCTGGGAGGCCTGTTTCTTTTTCCAGAACCTAATCAATAAGATGTGGCTTGGGGTGCCATCTCAAGACAAAATGGAGATCCGCAGCTGCCTGCCCAAGCTTCTTCTAGCTCACCACAAAACTCTGCCTTACTTCATCAGGAACAAACTCTGCAAAGTGATTGTGGATATTGGCCGACAAGACTGGCCAATGTTCTACCATGACTTCTTCACTAACATTCTGCAGGTAAGAATGTATCTTTGGAAAAGAGGCTGAAGTTTGTAAAGAAAAAACTAGTTTAATTTGTGGAGAGAGATTATATTGTTTCCTTGAATAGTGACTTCTCTTGACAAAGGTTAAATAAGAAACAATTGCACGAAAAAGAAAGTTGTAGGTTTTTCTAATTCCTTTTCCTTTAGTTTTTCAACTAACTTGTAGCTTCTTACACATTCTATTTTTTTTTTCTAGTGTTATGTTGAGATTAAGTGGAGCCTTCTTCTGACATTTAGGGACAATTAGTTGATCCCTGGTGCTCTGGTGACTGCTGGAAGAAAACCAAGAAGGTGCCTTGATGGCAGATCTGCTAATGCTTCCTTGCTGGCAGAGCAACACAGATGTGCTGCGTTGAATTGCCAATATGCTACATGATCTGACAGATGAGCTCCCGTGAGCGTTGCTGCAGCAGCCTTAATAAATCAGAGCCCACTGCACCTCGGTGCCAGTTCTCTGCCATAGCAGCATCAGCAGAAGGGAACGTGTGCTGTAGAGGTTAACTTTATACTAAGATGCTGGGGACACTAGTTCCCTTTTGCTAATTCTGTCAGGGTGAATCGTCTCAAACTACCGCACCAAGTTTTGCCAGCAAGTGTGTCTCGGCACCCTCTGTTTTAGTTACAACAGTAGTCTGGGATATGTCTGTGAAATGAGTCTACTAAGAATGCTGAGTAGCTGCTTTACTGTACAGTCGAATGGCTGGCCACGTGAGTAGTGTTTCCCCAAGCCTTCCGGGCTGCTTTGTAGCTCACGTGGACCTGTGGTGTCCCTGGTGATGCTGTTGCTGGTACCTAAACCAGCTAGTGTAAAGCTGCCTTGGCTAAATTTATACAATGCTGCTGCTGTGCAATGCTGCAGGCAAAGGTGTGACTGAAGTCTTGGCCTGCCCTAGTTCTTGTGATCTCTATGAACTTAAGCAATACTCAAGAAGTTTCTAAAGTCTTTCTGACCATAATTTGAAGTTCCTGGTTAGTCTTCTGTGCAGAGTTATGCAGGTGAAGCTCTCTTGTGAATATACTCAGCATTTTAGCCTTTGGCTCGGATACCTTGCCAAACGGATCATGTTCGTGTAATATTTTTGACAAAGGAACAAGAGTGTGCAACAAGTATCAACTGCACTTTGAATTTTAAATATTTAAGTGTGGTTGTTGAAAATGTGCAGGTGGTGGGTGGTTCTATATAAAGAAAAAAGTCAGTAAAACCCTGGGTGGGCACTGTTGGATGACTCTCAAAAAGGAAGCTTCTGAATGAAGCTGTTGGAGATTTTCCACCAAATTCCAATGGCCAAAGTTATCCTGAAAAGCTTGGGACACCTGATGATGTAAAGTCGCTAACTGAATGCTGATGGAGACTTTTGGGCAGACCCTCACAGGAAGACTAGAATAAGTACTTGAGAGCCACAGTTGAGACAGTGCCACTGGTTTGAACGGTGTTTGTAATCCAACGTCTTCACAGTGAAGAAACTGGATGGTACAGCCTGAGCCAAACTAACAACTCGCTTGGTTCGAGCACTTCATTTCCAGTTCTTTTAAAACTGTTCATATTTGGCTTAAACAGGCCAAGTGTAAACTGAAGTGCTACACAGTCTTTTCTGCTGATGTGATTACGTTGATTTGAATGCAAGCATACCTACAGACAAGCCACAGGGCAGTTATTTGAATAAATCAAAATCCCAAAGTTTTGGGAGTTTTTCTGTTAAGACAAATGGAGTATTAATTGCAAAGTCAGAAAGTGCTAGCTTTGCCTACGAGGCTTGTTAGTGACCGAAGTAATCTTTTTTTTCTAACAGCTTCTGTAATCACGTAGTGCAATATATTGCATTTTCTTCCTGAGTTGTTCATCTTGTAAGTACTCTGGCTACTGTCTACAGTTTGGGCTTTTGGTTTCTCCTGGATTTGCAATTGAAATACCCTCTGAGCTTCTCCTTTCTTTTCTAGGAATTTGGAAGTTATCTAAGTGATTGCAGAGCCCGTTTTGGGGACCTTGCTTTCCTCAAGCCCCCTTCTGGGCTCAGCTTCTGAGGGAGTGTTCCCATGAAGTTAGTTTCGATAGCGCGGACCTTCCAAAAACGTTCAGAGAAAGTGTAGGAAGAATATTAATATTGAACTTTAAGACCCCCAATTTATGAAGAGTAGCAAAGGAATGAAGTCCTTTTGGAGCTGCAGATAAGCCCTATCTCAACTCCTCCTTCTAAGATAATTTGAATAACTGTTTGATTATTTAGGATTCAGTTGTATCTCAGTACTCTAAATAGTCTCTGAAACTATTATTGACCCACTAGAGGGAAAGTAACTTGGGCTATTGTGCTATCATTGTGCAAAAGCAGAAATTTTTCTTGGAAAACGCTGCTTCTGTGAAGGGATGAATTCGTTTAGCATCAGCAATGCCACGCAGTGGCACTTCAGTAAACTTCCTGGTGTTGTCTGAAAGTGTGCTGAGGAAATGTTAAATCTCTTCATCGTTCACCAATGTGTTTCATATTTCATTAGCTTTTCTTTTCTAGCTGTCTGCTTCTGTGCCAAACATCTGCTTCAAACACCTGGTTTAGGGTCATGTCTGAAGAAAGAAATAACGGCTGTGCTGTTTGAAGAGGAACAGGGATCTGGTCTTTTTGGTTTTGTGCCCCCCCCCTCTCCCCCCCGCCTTCATTAGCACAGCACCAATGTGGAAGAGATTAATAACCATTAGGCTTACTGGTAAACTCAAATTTAATGTATGGATATGGTCTGAAGCTTGGATTTTTTTTTTTTTGAGGGAGAGATTTTTTTCTCCTTTTGTTTCTTGGGCTTAGTTAAGTGTAGATAGATCTGATTTCAGTGATTTGAAGAAAGGGTATAGAGAGGGGTTACTCTTGTGAATTTAAAAAAAAAAAACCTCTTTAAAATATGAAGTCCTGTTGCATTAATAATATGAACTAATAATCTCACGATAAAAGATCAATTATTCTCCGAGTACTGGTGAGTCCTGGGAGATCCGGTGGCAACAGCTGAAGACATTACTGCTGTCCTGCCTGAGACTGCTGCCTTTATGGTCCCTTTTGAGCACAAAACCTCAATTTACGATGAGGAAGGTCAGACTGATGGGGAGATGGCTTATCCTGTGCGCGTTTCCGTTCTGCCAGCCCCACCACAGGGCTGCTAACCTCTGGCAGAGGAGCTGTGGCAAACGGGTGATAGCAAGAGTCTTAACTTGTCATATCAAAACTTTTGTCTGCCCGAAACTCGTGGAGCTCATGCATCAGAAGGTCCCTGCGCAAAGCTATTTACTTACCATGAACACCAGCTAGAACTGAAAAAAAAGAACCCAAACTTTCCAAGCTGTCTTTAAGCTCATCATATATGCCCTCCAGCCTGCTTTCTGAAAACCAGACTGGCATCTGTTTTAGACTAAGAGCTCACATATGGGCTTTCCTTTTCACATGCTTCTCTAAACTGTGTAGCCTGAGCCGTTTCAAGTCAGCTTGCCTCTGATTTGTGGGGGGAGCTCAGTATGAACAGGACTGAGATCAGTCTGCATTACTTAATATATGATATAAGGTTTGCTTGTAGTGCTTGTGATTGGCTTTGTGTTCTCCTCCCGCCGGCCCCCAGGGTTAGTACATAAGTTGCTTTGGATTCTCCAGGCCAGCAGAGAAGAGCAACGTTTTTCTTTTTTAAGCTGAAAATAAAGCTTTGTCCCGCTTGAATTTGTCTCTCATAGCCCGGAGTCTAATGAAGGCAAAAATCGTTGCTTTCTCTGGCCCTGCTCCCGTGTTTTCTGTACCTGATAGGAGTCTTTCTTTTCAGAAGATTTGCTGTGATTTTTAGTGTGAGATCTGATGCAGAGGCAGGGAGAGCTCGTATCTCTTGCCAGTGTTCTGCGGGCGTTCAGTATTGGCTGCCACTGTTTGTCAGGTATTAGAAGGAACGCGACTTTTTTTTGTTTGTTTTCTTTTTAAATGTCGAAACTGCTCGGCTGGTGGCACGGGCTCCTGAGCGGCTCCAGAAGCAGCCCCGTTACGTAGCGAAACCGCTGGCGCTGAGGCAATTCTGAGAAGTGGTGATGTCGGCAGGCGTCGGGCAGTAAACGAGGAACAAACTGCTACTAATAAACATGTTGGAACAGCAGATGCGGGCAGTGGCATTAAGAAAGCTCTCTTGAAACCCCGAGGACTCCCCTGGTGCTTGAACTGTTGCAGCATTGTGAATTAGTGTCTCAGGAAATCAAATGCCTGCAGTCCTCTTCGCTCAACGTGCAGCGCTGTAAACTGCGGAGATCGATGCTGCCTTAGTCTCGAAACGCTCGTGAACTGCTAATAGTATTCCTGATTTTGTATGTGCGGTCTGACAGTTTTGCAGAATGTTATACCGTGTTTGTGTGGTCTCCTTTCAGTTAATTCAGTCTCCTGTGACCACTCCTCTGGGACTGATCATGCTGAAAACTACTTCAGAAGAACTGGCGTGTCCGCGCGAGGACCTTAGCGTAGCCCGGAAGGAAGAGTTAAGGAAGCTGCTCCTGGACCAGGTGCAAACAGTACTTGGGCTCCTCACAGGTATGAGTTAAACCGCTCTTGCGGCATTGAAACAAGCGTCGTCTTTCGCCGTCCCTCAGATGCTAGCAGGCTCACTCCTTCACTGTCCAGTGAAGCAAGGTGAGGGCTCTATGGTGACTGCTTCCTTCTGGTTGAAGATTTTCAACTCTACCGCTTGCGTGCCTGACTCAGCTTACTACGAAACAAGCTTATGTAGCAGAGCAGATGTATAGCTCTAAGTGCCCTCTTATTTATGAAGAGGGATTTAGATTGTGTATGTAAGCACTTGGTGATTTCTTCAAGTTCATTAAGAGAAGAGGACGTTCCTTGTCCAAACACTGTATAAACGTGTTCTACCAAAGTTCTTTCAAGTCTCTAATATGTTTGTTAGAGGAATTTGTTTTTATTAGCAGGCGATTTTAAAGAATGTCTCTTTGGCCAGGTATTTTGGAGAGCATCTGGGACAAACACAGTGTTACTGCTGCCACTCCGCCACCATCCCCAACTTCAGGAGAAAGTGGTAAGGATGGCTAAAACTGAGTTACTTCTACCTTAAATTTAAAGTAGATGGGAATAATATCTTGTAGCTTAACTTGCAATGTGTGGCATAGATTCCTTCCTTTACTGTCTGACCTATTGTGATAACCTTTTCCTAAAGCTGTATGTAGGCCAAAAAATTTCTGGTCAGAAAGACGCATCTTACCAGAAAAAGCAACTTCCACAGCAGGGGATGAAAATGAAAATGCTCCTCGGCTGAAAATGCTGCCTCCTTCAAGAGGGCACATATAGCTTCCTGTTGCCTTCAGATAGGAAAAAGCTTTTTTTGAAGTGTCAGTTCAAAATGCTGTACCAGCAGTGAGTTGACATTGCCATCTATGAATTACAGCTGTAAAAGCACATCAAAAGCCAGAGGAGCAAAACCGCAGCTCTAATTACATATATTTAAAAAAATAAAGTGACTGGGACTTTGTACACATACCTGTGAAAGCTTATTTTCTACCTACTTCTGTTACAGTCTTTCATGGTTGTTTGTCTGATGTATGCTCATTTACATATGTAATCCTTAGTTACCTTTGAAATGGATAGCACACTTCTCGGTTCTTGTACTTTGAGTACACTTCACTTGCCCTTTTAAGGCTAAATAGGGGACAGCTGTTGGTGTAGAGGTCACCCCAAGCATAAAGGCCGTCTTGATGACTACCAGTTTCTCTGGTATGTTGATGTAGCAAGGGCCTTTTTTACAAGCTCACCTAAGATTTGCTCTCCAGCAGCACATGGTGTGTTCATTCCTGCTTCTCAGAATATGAAGCAAGAAGAAACACTGTGATGCTGTGAAATCACCCTTTTGTTTAAAAATTCTTATGTTGGCTCTATCTACTTTAAACAAGATAAAAGGAGAGCCTTAGGCTCAGGAAACCTATAATATCCAGTTGCATATGAGGGGAGGCAAAACGCTTATGGATCTGATATTTGTTTCTCCAGGGTCATACTGATACAGAGTTGTGGTCAGTGTGTACTGTGTTTCTGTGAATTAGCAAAACTCTGGCAAGGACCTTTGACTCATTTGTCTTTAGGAGCTTAAGTTAAAGGTTGCAGATCACTTCCTTGCAGCCAAATGGCACTAATCGGCTCTTCTGTGTTAAGTTTTGGTGTTTCGATGTGATGTAAAATTATCCCCTTTAAATTAGAATTGGACAAGAATTTCAAGTGCTTCTGTCCTAGAAAAGCATAAGACACTTTTGCATTCATATGTAAAATAAAAAAACCTAAACTTAACTCATTTTAAGGAGAAAATTCTGCTGCAGTCAGCAAATGTTTTAAAAAAAAAAAAAAAAAAAAAGACGAATTCAACCTGGGAGTGTTGTTTTGCAAGAGTGAACTACTTGGGGAGGGCAGGAATGCTAACTTCACCTGCCCTGCCAGCAAGTGCTTCACCATACTGTGATATGACATTAAAGAAAATTGTCTTCCAAGGCAAAAAGCTGATTAATGCTAGTTTCAACACTGTTGGTAGCAAGTGACTCAGTGGTCAATAATGCTGTATTTGTACAAAACAGCTTGAATTGCTTGGTAAGCCAAACGCACTCTAGCAGAGTGTTATTTGATACAGTCAAATTCAAGGTCATGCCTACAGAACGCGGTACTGCACCTTGGAGAGCAATTTTAAGAATTCTCATTCAGTGTGAGTTTTGGAGTGCTAATAACTTAAACTGGGATAATTCACAAATTCTCTGTGTTGTTGTCTGGATTTGTAATAAAAAACATTCAATGGAACAAAGTCTGGGATCATTCTCAGTTGAAGCCCATTTGAAATGACCTTTCAGTTCCTCAGCAAATCACTGGATGTTACTTGTGTTGAGACAGTTTCTCCTCATCTGTGCATTCAACTGCTGGTAACTTTATGTAGATAATATTTCTCAAAGTGAGCATGTGCTGAATTTCCTACAGGTTCAAAATCCTCTGGGTCTTCCTCATCTCCCTCTTTTAAACAGCAACAAAAGAAAGACTTCTCACATAGTCTATTTTCAAGATAGTTTCTAGTAATTCAGACTGCACTGATGGTTCCTTTAGAAATGCCAGGCTGAATTTCATCAGTTTCTGCCTATGAAAATTTTTTTATTTGAAACTCTTTTTTTTATTTTTTCTGTGATGTCTTGACTGCTGTCTCCTTATTAAAACTAACTAGCTGCACTTCAATTTCCTGAAGTCCAAAATAGGCGTTGAGTGCTTCACGCTTCTGTCCATTGATTGCTCACTTTCTGTATTTTGTGATGGACTTTTTCTGTTTTGATTTTTGTTAACTAAATGTCCTCTGGGTCACTGTTTGATCTGATGGGTATTAAGGTTCACGGAATGGAATAAGAGTACCAGTAGGAATGCTAACATTTAGAACCAAAAATGCATTCTAGACTCCCTAAACTGGAGTTTAAAGACAGACAAACAATCAGTAGCAGTTGGGTGACTGTAGTGGCTTTGGGAGTGCTTTTCAGGGTTTATTTGCAGACGGAAATGAATGCATGTTTGGAAGGTGAACTCTGCGGGAAACATGGGTTCAGTGATAGTCTACAATGTATATGTTAATTGTTTCTCTGTCCTTCAGTTGAAATTAATGGTGTTCCAAAAGGCAAAACAAGCTTTTGAGTCCCTATAAGTCTTTAATATCTTCTGTTAGAGCCAAACTCTCTTTAGGGACTTGGTAAATCTATAGTGCTTCCTTTTTTTGCACAGAGAAACAAAGTGAAGAAGTTACTTGCGAGTCCTGTGTAGTTTTTAAATGACATTTAAAGACTATGCTAAACTCATTTCTTATACCACGCGAGCAAAGGAACTGTTGTTGTTGTATTGGGAAACAACAGTTGTCCTGTATTGGGAAACACTTGAGTTACTGGATCAGTGTAGAATTTACTTGTCACTAATCTCTCAGGCTCAAAATGTTTTCTTTGCATGGTTTATCTCTTTACTTGACGAATACCTTCCTTTTGGCATATTCACTGATGCATGGTAAACAAATGAGTAACAGAAGTAAACGTTTGCTGCTTCTTACTCCTGCAAAACTAACAGGATCCCAGCCCCCTCCAAGAGTTTTCTCCTTGTGCATGAATGCAATTGTACCTGTAAATTTATTACCTGTTTACAAAGATAACAAATATAACTTAAAATCCCTTAAACGCTGAGCTTCAGTGATTTAATTGGTTGCGAGATTGCTATTCAGACCAAGTGCTACGAATTACAAGGGCTTAATTTACAATCTCTTGCTGAGGCTGATGTATTAAAAGATAAGAATCTTAACTTCATTGTCTGATTTTGTGGAATTTACTGGCCTGGATATTTGAAATACATAGAAGCGTATCTACTTTTGTAAAAAGCCCAATGCAAGCAGCTCTTGAATTGCAGCATGCTTGTGAATGTAATGATGGGGACCCCGTTGATATTTAGACTTGAAGTGCAGAGTTAACTAACTCAGCTGAAGTAACATGATACATGAAAAAGCTTTTGGGGTGGAGGAAAGGGGAAAGAATCAACCCTAAGGTTGGCAGGCAGTTCTGAATTTAGTGATGCAAGACTTTTATCTTAATTGAAACTGAAAGCTTAAAAGGAATCTGTTCATCATTCACACTTCTGAGCGCTTTGGAAGCAGCTCAGTAAATAATATCTCTTTTTCTCATACTGCTACTGTGTTGAGTCACTTCACTTTCAATAAATGTACTCAGATATCTTCTGGAGAACTGTAAGTTCTCTACTGTGGTGAGTGCTCGTGGATTTTTAAAGGTGAAGGTGTTACTCATTCTCAGGAGAGAAAATTATATTGAATGACATGGAGAAGGTGAATCGATTTTCAGCTTGTGGCCTGTGGAGGCCTGTGAGTTAGCAGGCAGTCTAGTTGATAGCATCTGCTTGGATTTCTGTAAAGCTTTCAACAAGGCTTCTTACTAAAAGCCTCTGGGAAGGCAAGGCCATCATGGGATAAGGGGAGAGTCTCTGCACTGATCAATGGGCGAAAAGGTAGGAGGTGAAGGATGAGTGGAAATGGTCCGTCCTTGCAATGGCGGGGAGGTCACCAGTGGAACACTGCTGGGGCCTGTGCTGATGAGCATACTCATAAAAGACCTTTGAAAAGGGGTCTGCAGTGAGACAAGGTTTGCTAATGGCACCAAGATGGTCAGAATAGTAAAAAGAGGGCTGACTGAAGACTTGCAGGGAGATCTTGAAAGTCTCTTGACTGGGCAAATGGCAGGTGAAATGCAATACCAATAAAAGCGTAAGGCGCTTTTGGCGAGGAGGAGCAACACTCATCTCATGCCAAATCACGGGCCGTGAGCTGACCTTTACTACGCAGGATCAACTTAGTGTTACGCTAGATAATTCTATGAAAGCTTAACGGTCAGTAGCAAACTAGAACGGAGCACTACCGTGGTGCTGCGTGAGATTGTTGAGTAGCGGGTGCGGTTCTGGTCCTCCCCTATCAAAAAGGATAGAGCAGAATCAAAAGTTTTGTGGAACAGCAGTGAAGATGATTAAGGGTCTTGAATGGCTTCCATGTAAGGAACAAGACAGCTAGTACTTGTCACCCTCAACAAGAAATTGAGGGGAAGGAGCTGCAAGACAGAGCTATCAATTGAGTGACATGACGAAGGTGAATGGAAGGCCTTCCTCCCCTTCCCCCCCCCCCAGCTGTTTCTTTGTTTTACAAGAAAGAAAGAAATGAAACCAGCAGATGACAGGCTCAAAACAAAACAGGGTAGTTCTTCACTCGACCTATAGTTAAGCTGTGGAACTCTGTCATGGGATGTTGTGAATACTGAAAGTTTATGTGGGTTCAATGGGAGGCTGGACAAAATCGTGGAAGATGAACCATGTCGAGCTGTGAGGAATTCTTTAAGCTCCATCTGATTCAGGAAACCCCTGTACTTCAAATGGTTGTAGGCTGAGAAATACGATATGTGCTTGTGGTAAGCTTTTGGTCACTCTGAGAGAAGGTACTGGCCTTTGGTCTGCCTCCGTACGTTCTCTCATATAATCCACGAGCTGTCGTGTGCAAGCAAAACCGACTTGGCCAAGTTTCATTCTAGTATGGATGCACCAGAGAATTTTTGCAAGCTTACATCAAGGATGCTCAGCTTCATGAGGGGAATGAGTTTTATAATAAATCCCTAAAATACACCCTGTGAAATCGCTATTATCACCTTTTCCAAAACACTGCATGTGTATGTCAGTAAGGCTAGAAGGGCAGTACTGCGCTGCCACTTAAGTATTTGTTTGTTTGAAATAACCCCTCCCAGCAGTTTGTCTGATCTGATGTGAAATCCGAGCAAAAAATTTAGGAAAGCTTTGGAATACAAAATCACTAGGATAAGAGGAGGACTCCCGTGTTATTTTGCAAAGCTGTTAATCCTATGTTCATCTTGGGCATATATTTGTACGCTAACTTGCTCAATGGCAGAGGCTCCAAATGGCTTTTGATATGTAGCCGGAGCTTACAAATGCGTTATCTGAAGGTGCTTGCCTTGATTTGTAATGCAGGTATGTGTGCTTTGTTTCCTAGGTGACCTGTTAAGTAGCCTGTTGCAGAGTCCCAGTGCAGCCAAATTATTGAACCAGCCAATCCCTATCCTTGATACAGAGAGTGAATATATATGTTCCCTGGCACTGGAGTGCCTGGCACACCTCTTCAGCTGGATCCCTTTGTCCACTAGCATCACCCCTTCGCTCCTCACCACCATTTTCCACTTTGCTCGCTTTGGCTGTGACACTCGGGTTAGGAAGATGTCTTCTGTCAATGGCAGCAGCCAGAACTCAGTACTGGGACAGGAGCGTGGCCGACTTGGCGTCTTGGCTATGTCTTGCATCAATGAACTGATGTCTAAGAACTGCGTGCCTATGGAGTTTGAGGAGTATTTGCTACGGATGTTCCAACAGACCTTCTACCTCCTCCAGAAGATAACCAAGGAGAATAATGCCCATACAGTGAAGAGCCGGCTAGAGGAACTGGATGAAAGGTAAGATAAACTGAACAGCTAAGTAGCTGTGCTAGGGCCTCTTGCTTTCTGAAGGACTGTCTTTATTAATTTGTGGTCATGCATGGTGTGTCTAATCACCTTTTTTTCCAGAGTTCTTTGCTGGTGGAGCCAGGCAGAAAGGTAGGTGCACAAAGGTAAGGTGCTGGCAAGGGGCTGAGTTTGCTAAGTGACCGTGGTGGCACAGGTTTGTATTCTTTCCTGTCCTCTTCCTCCCCTTCCCCCCCGTTCGTCACTGTTTGACTGCAGGTCTGAGGTGGCACAAGAGCTGAACCTGCCCTTCATTCAGTTGTAACAGAGCAACAGAAGAGGCACAGTGAGGTAAAGGAATTGCAGTATTCCCTTTTCTGGTTGGTATCTGCCTTCTCTGTCTTAAACTCAGACTTATAAAGAGTGGGTAGATATTCTGCAGGTCATGACTTGAGAGAGAACAGAAGTAATTGTGTACTCTTCAGAAGTAATTGTGTACTCTTCAGAGGCGTGACAATTCCTGATTGCTTTTTTAATTTTTACTTTTTTTTTTTGAACAACACTGGAAGATAGCTTGGGGAGCTCTGTTCAGAGCGGTGGTGAATGACTCCACCTCAGCAGCTCTCTTGCATGCTTGTTGACTGGAGGTAGCAGGGGGATTAGCAGCATCTTGGGAGTTGCGTATTCTTTTCGCTGTTTTTCAGAAAGTTACTACCATGCTCGTTGCTTAAAACAGCTCGACTCTTTAATATGAGATGTTCCTACTTGTAGAAGAGAAGGGAAGACTTGTCTTGCTGTTGTGTTGAGTGGTTGAGTCCGTGTGTTGACAGGGTGGTGAAAGAGGTGATGACTTGATGTTGCCTTTCTTTGCAGGCCTGCTGGCACGCGTTTGCGTTGGGAAGGCAGGCAGGCTGACGCTAATGTTGGCAAATGCATTGCAACTGTGCGAATGTGCCCAGCATCTTGTTACGGATGCTTGGTGATGGAAACAAATGAGTGTGGTGCTGCTGTATAAAATATTTGTTCCCAGATGCATCAGCAAGAATTGAGACTTTTTAAAAAACAACAAAAAAAACCACTTTGGTAGCCACCCAGGAGTAAACCGTAAACCCCAGGAACAAACTGTGGACCCGTTTGTGGAGAAGGCTTGCATGTTTGTTTCTTCTCTAGAATTCCCTTTTTCCATATCTTTTAGATACATTGTAACTTTGGGATAATACATCTAGATTCATTTTGACTTTTTTAACAAGGAATTCTACTTGCTCATTCTTTTTGACTAACTCTGACTTCAGTATTGCTCAGCTTCCTAAAACAAGGCATGTTCTAGTACAGTGGAAACCTGTGGACTTTGCATATGAGACACGTGCATAGAGACCCAGTGATAAAATTCTGAATATCAGAAATGCTGTCGTGGAAATCTGGAAGTCCCTGTATAAGTCAGTTCTCTCGTTTCTTCTCTGGAAAACGTCAGTAAGCAGCCTTCCTTGACAAGACCGTGCAAGGGCTATAGCTCTCTTGGCCTTTACAGAGATCATACTGCTGTATCGTTATGTTCTGCTGCTTATGCGTGTTATCCACAGAGAATGATGTCTGTAATTGAGATCTCTCTTTATTCATTATTAAAATCTGAAACAGGAATGTAACTAAGATGCTCTGGAGACTGTTTGGAAAACTCTAACTGGCTTCTGCAGGAGCAGAGCTTTCTCTGAGCTGACTCTGTCCTCAGCACGGGAGTGGCTTTGCCTAAAAGACAGGAAGATTTTCCTGTGTTCGCTTAGTGGGATAGATACGCTTTTACTTCCAAAACTAAAGAACTTACCACATGAAATTATTTTTCACTTGGACTAACAAAAGTCCCAAACAAAACTGGCACTGTTTAAACTACCTTGCCTCAGTATATTGCCCTCTTTGGAGCTTGCCTGCCCTAAGTCTGTTCTTTCCCCTGCCTCTTGTGGTGGTTAATCTTCTGTTTTATAATAAAGTCAGTGTGGTTTTGAACGGATTGTAACTGCCAGACTAGTCCAGAAAAAGAGCATTTGGCTTGTCTTTCACCTCCCTATTTGTGCTGGCTTTAGGTTGAAGATTCCAAGATATTTTATGGAATGGGAAATGTCTAGTAAGGTTATAAACGATTGCTTGGAGGTCACAACTTAGGCTTTGGGGCTTGCAGAACAGGGTGCCAAATAATTTCAGTGATCTCCGATCAGCACTTTTTTTTTTTTTTTTAAAGTGGGGGGGGGAATGTTTTGGTCTGGCTACTTAGTTTTTGCTAAATACTTTACTTTTGAAGCTTTTGGTCAGTAATGAAGACCTGTTTAGTGATGGTAAGTCTTGCCAAACAGACAGTGCTAAGTAAATGTAAATCTAACCTCTTTGCGTATTCCAAACATTGTGGTTTTTGTAGCCTTGTAAAAACTGATGATGATGCACCTTTTTGTGAGCTGGTAGTGCTTCCAATCTTGAGTGAGTTCTGGTTTAGAAGGAGCAGTTTTTCCCCTCCAAAACGGGGTGTGCAGAAGGAGAGCAGGACAGTGTAATAGGACCGGCCTGTTCAAGCATGTCTGCAACTTTGCTGCTAAACCTAGTCTCTTGTTTCTTCAAAAGAAAACCTGAAATAGTTTTATACTGTAGAACTCTTGTCATATGGGGAAGATGGGCTTCTCCGTGTGCAGCCTTGTAACTGGGTCACTGAAGCTCTTGGTATTTGTATGGTGCCGTAATGCTCTGCTCGTGTATCTGGAATGGTGGAATACTTGATTGTTTTCTGTATAGATAAACATGAAGGTGGTGTCTAACCCTGACACAGTTCATGTCGTGCAGTGCGTGTTCTTGTTGCACAGTAACGACTTACCTGCTGCGGCCTCTAATTTTCCTTCTAGTAGTAGACTCATATGAGACTCCCTGAAATTTTGGTGATGGGTTCCTATTTGGATCTTCACTTCGGGCAATCCCAAGCATTGATTATTCCTGGGTTTTGGAAAATGGCTTGCCTCTTTTTTTAAATTACAGTCTAATTCAGTCACAAAATACCAGGCTCAGTACAGCAACTTAGGAATGATGGTTGATGTGCAGTGCATAAGAAACAGTCCTTTCCAGCCCTAAACTACGTGGCTGTCCAACCACCCGTTGTAAATTTTTAACATGTGTATTGCTAACTCTTGCATTAACTTCTTGCTTTCAACTGAATCTCCTCAGTGGTACAGTTTATTTGACTAACCCTATATGTGCATTAGTAAGATGAGCCTTGCTATTAAATACTTATTTCTCTAGGGCGGGGGGTTGTACTTATTTGCAGGCCTGATGAAACTCAGTTATATTTATCTGAATATTAAAGTTGCTTTTGACTAGACTGTCTTTTCTGCTGTTTCAGGTATTAATGGAATGAAGGGTTGCCCGTCCTGTAGGTAATTGTTGCAGGGCTTTATATTTTAATTGTTCTACTGGCTATTAATTGTAACTTTCTTTTTAATGAAAGGGTTTTGAGTGAATTTAGCACTATTTCAATGAAATTGCTTTCCCTTGTAGAGTGCTTCATGTTTTCTCAATTGTGTTTTCTTTTCTTTCCTGTGTAGCTACATTGAGAAGTTTACAGACTTTCTCCGTCTCTTTGTGAGCGTCCACCTACGAAGAATTGAATCCTACTCCCAGTTCCCTGTGGTTGAATTTCTGGCGCTGCTGTTCAAATACACTTTTCATCAGGTACGTGGCTGCACCATTGTCTTTCTCAGTCCTGTTTCCTCCTTCTCCTATACAGCGCAGGTAGCTTGTTTTTTCCCCCATGGAAAACATGCCTAAACCTAGCCCAGAAAAAAGTAACTAACATATCTTACCAGGACTTGTTCAATAGTGCTGGGGACTTTTAAATGACATGATGTGCTGAGTCCATCTCTTGGATATAGTTGGAGAAAAGTAGTCAGGCTTTGTTACTCCTTGCAAGAGTAACTTGTCTGGTGTTTAACTTTGGTTCTGCTTTTATTTCTCTGCTAGTCTTCAGAAAATGTTGTCTGGAAAAATCTGTATCACTTACTTGTTTTATATTTGGAGATGCTTTTCCTTCTCCTGAAACTGTTGCTTTTACTGTTCCTGAGGCTTTCCTTGTGCTTGTTTTTAACTATTTTCAAAAAGTTAAACCCTGTGACCTGAAATAACTGTTACCCTGCTGTAGAAGCTGTCACAATGCATTTCAACAGTATTTACCACCACATGTGAATAACGACAAGGAAACAGCCTTATGAAGTGCTAGAAGCTGATGCAGCAAGCCATGAAATTGGTTAATGCTGAGACCACTGTTGCAATTTCTGGATTCCCACCCTGGTGCTAAAGCTCTTGCTCATCTTTTAAGAGCTGAGACTTGTAAATCTCCCCAGAGATCTTGTGGAAATTTTTCAGTGGAGCAAAAATCCAGGGCTTAATGGAAGTTCTTCCCGTTGCTTGAAGTGCATACTTACACCTTACATGTTTTTGGTGTGATTGAAAAACAGTCTTGCCGTAGTTCATGACGTTCACTGTGAATTTGGTGTATTTCAGCCTACCCATGAAGGTTACTTTTCTTGCTTAGACATCTGGACGCTCTTCTTGGACTATCTGACTAGCAAAATTAAAAGTCGTCTGGCAGACAAAGAAGCAGTACTCAACAGGTATGCAGTTGAGAAGCTGTCGGGATGTGACAGCTGCAATGATGTTCTCCTGGTCACTATGGAAGAACGATGAGGAACGAGCCATTGTTCAGGCCAACTTTGCACCTGCTCCGGTTGCATGAGACACCAGTTACTTTCTTTTCCTAAAATCCTTGAACTCCTTTTGAATGAGCCTGTGTGATAGTAATGGAAACTCCAAAGTTCAGATATTTTTTTTTATATTCAAACTGAGCAAATTAAGGCAAAAAATGTGTCACTTAAATGTATTATGTATGAACCCAGCAACCAGAGGAAGGAAGCTTTGGAGTCTAAAACAGGACTGAACATATTTTAGCAGGTAGAGCAGGAGAATTGGAGGATAATTAATTATTTGAAAAATTGCAATGGCACTATGTTTGGAAGTTAAATTCTACTGACTTACCTCTATGGCTAATTGTGTGTTGTGTATTAATTGCAGCTATGGTTGGCAGCTCTTCCTTTGCCTCTTGAAATAGTTGACGTTTTATCAGAAGTGTCTGCTGCAATTTTTAAGACTAGTGAATATACAGATATCTTTTCAAGTTTGACGGCTTAAGAACTACCATGGCTTGTGCCATGTTGTGCTTCACTAACTGTAGAAGTTTTTCCCCCTCACTATGCTAAACACAAGTAAGTGGTTAGTTACTGAAAGACAACCTGACATCATAACCACAAAGAGCAAATGTGGAACTAGCTTACCCCAGACAGTTCTCTTCCTTTCAGCATGGGAACTGTGTTTTTTTTTTTTTTTTAGTTTCTCAAGTAGCATGCATTTGCATTTGAACTAGGTTATAATTTGTTCCTAGTTTGCTAGCATGTCTGCCTAGCACTGGTGAACAGTGCCAGATGAAGAAGGGGAGTGGAATTATCAAGGCAAACGTGTGCATGCAACGTGTGTTATCTTCATATCGTTTTTTTGTCATGGAGAAAAAGTTGAAGGAAACAATAGCTGTCTCTCTCGGAGATATATCCGATTGTAAGAAATGGCATATAAGTGACTGAAACCTGTGCTGCTGTTTTGTCAGAAATACCTGTCCTTAGTGACAACTTCTATAGCTACGACTTCCTTCATACTTTAAGACGTGTAAACGCTTCAATTTGATAACATGGGTGTGGTTACCCAACAGGAACTCCAGATGAAACTTCCTGTTGTGTGGTTTAAAAGCTTTGCTTTTTGTACATATTACAGTTATACTACTGGATAAATTGCCAAATCCAAAGTTACATCATATTACAGAAAAGATGGTAATTCAGCCTCCTTGCACTGAAAGCTTCCAGCTGCTTAGTTAGTGACACAGCTGACTAGTCTGACATTAGAATTACATCATGCTCTGAATCTTGATGTCAGTAGATGTTAATGCCACGTTTTCCAACTTGATCTTATTTAGGAAAGGACATGACTGGCCCTTGCATTAGACCAGATCTTTTGTTTATTTTCTCCATTTTTAAATTTCCTTTCTTAAAAAAAAAAAACACCAAATCACCAAACTTTGGTGTTGCATTAGCAGGAATGGCCACCTGCTCAGGTGGTTCTGCACTGATTTCGCAGTTTGGCGTTATTCCTGGTGATCAAGGGAAAGAAGGATCTTCTGTGCTCTATACCTGCTGTGTCGCTCCTGAAAGATAAAAGGACGTTTTTCAGTGATGTGACTTTAGTGTTATAGTACAAGTGGAAAAAGTGCTGGCTTTTACTTTAATGCAGAACAAAGGCCTGGTATGAGCTGCAAAAATACCTGCAATTGTGTTGAAGGCATTGGCATAGACATTGTTGAAGCTACATTCAACAGCAAGAGGCCTGAAAAAAGGGGCCTCTTATTTATAGACCCATTCTCTGAAAACTTACCCAGTGATCTAACGTATGGTTTAAGGAATAATCTATGAATGGCCCTTGTTTTACCTTAATCATCTGGCCAGTCTACCAGTCTTAACTTCTCGCTCTGAAGAGCTGAGACCTGTGATTATTGCCACCTTTCCTTTAACTTATCAGTTATTCCTTTCTTTGACTAAAAATTAATTGTAAAACTGGGGCTGAATGAGATGATGCTGAAGTTATTGAATTTATTGGCCAGCTGCCTTGGGGAAAGAGGATAGCAGAACAAATTGCCTCAGGGGAGGCCCCCTTTTGCGGAAGGCAGCGATAACTCGGCCCTGCTTCATCAGTTTCTTGGTGTCTACCCAAAAGCTGAGTCTACCCAGACTGCGGTTGCTGAGGAGCAGCTGAAGCAGGAGGAGCTGCTGCTGCCTCCTGTTACGGCCTTCTTGTCCTCCATGCTGGTGGCAGGCTGAGCAGACTAAGAGGTGCTGTCATGTGCTGCGGAGCAAGTGGAGTTACCCAGCGTTAAGGCCAGCCCAGCTTTCAGCATAACAAAACATGTGCTTGGTGTTTGCAAGCAGGACAAGTGTAATTGCCGAGCATCAGAAAAAGCTCACACAGTTCATGTATATCTGCAGATGTTCCTGGTAAACTATGCCTGCTGCCTTTCCTGCTTTAAAACTCTTAGGCTTCTGATCTCAAGTTCTCCGTTTGTCCCTCAGAGGTAGGGGGATATCAGAGGCTGTTTCCCACAGGCTATTTCCTTGCAGGTACATTGTAATCTAAAATGATATATTATTCTTAATCCTGGGATCTGTTTGCTGATTCCTCAACAAACTTGTAAAGCCATGCTGCAGGCTCTTTGCAATGTGTTATGTTAAACAGCCATCTGTTCTGCACGTCTCCTTTGCGAGACGGGCTGAGGACGGAACGATCTCCGCAGAAGCGTTTTATCAGTCTCTTGCTCCGTTTTCCCCATGGCCACAGGTACGAAGACGCCTTGGTTCTGTTGCTGACAGAGGTGTTGAATCGAATCCAGTTCAGGTATAACCAGGCACAGTTGGAGGAGCTGGATGACGAGACGCTGGATGATGATGTAAGGAGCAGAGTTGAAAAAGGACAACTGCAGGTTTGGATATGAACTGTTGTATTGGTTAGGGCTGGAATGTCTTTCCCAAAACATGGTAAAGTTTTCGGAGCACAAGCTAGACATCTGCTTCTTCACTCAATTCTGTGTGGGTTTAAAGGAACACGAAGTGTTTTTTATCATACTTTAAAAATCACACTAAAAGGATATGACCTTTGTTTTTAACTTTGACCTGGAAAAAATACAGACACATATGTCTCGATTATTGGAGGCATTAGGCATCCATTTCCTATTGATTTGGAATGTAAATGCTGAAATACCCCTGAGAACAAAAGCTTTAAGCTGTATTTGTCATTGGTGCTTTCATTTGAACCTTCTATTTCTCCTGAGTCAGTATTGGTAAACATAATCTCCATCAATATTGACGTGCTCCAGAAAAGAGTAAAAGTTAAGTGGAGTAGGTGACCAGAATGAATGACACCAGAGCTACTGGAAGGGCAGGTTGTACTGTATAATGGGCGCTTATCAGCAGCGCAGTAACTGTGCTTTAAGGGCGAAATCTTGCAGCTTATCGCTCCAGGGGAACATATGCTCACAGATTGCAGATGCAACACAGATTGGTAAATTATTCTCCATCAGGCATCCGTGAACATGTGATGGTCAGAACAATAGCACCTCTTCATTTTTCAGGTGTCCACAAAAGTCGAGCTCTCAAAAGGAATTAGCTAGACACAAGCTAAAGTTAAGGCATACTAATCTACAAAGAGCCATCGGTTTCCATTTGAAAGCGTAATCCTTACCTTGGTATTTCTTCCCGTAGCAGCAGACTGAGTGGCAGCGGTACTTGCGCCAGAGCTTGGAGGTGGTTGCAAAAGTCATGGAGCTCTTGCCAACTCATGCCTTCTCTACACTAGTAAGTAGTTAACAACGACCGAATGAAGGACTGCATGGAACGAACACCAACCACTGGAGTTTTTTTGCAAGCTGTTTGATAGAGGCTACAATGAGAAAAAAATAGCAGGGGTTTGCTTTTGGATGCAAAAGCTCGGCAAAGTGGAGACTAGAAGTCAAAGGGAAAAAATTGTCTTTTTCTGGCTTTGTCGGATTTCTTGATGTGTTTTTGAAGAGGCCCTTGCAGTGAGCATCTGTTGTAGTTGATGGACACTAGGCTCTTTAGAAATTCCCATCTCTCCAGATGTAAATATTCAGCAACAGCCCTTCACTGCTGTTTATGTTGGCCTTTGTGTTAGGAGGCAGTGCTGCAAATTGGACAGATGAGAATCTTATTAGGGTTTCACGGAGAGTGAAGTCTTTGCTTAAATGAAAGGCTAGACACAAATGCTGAAGAGAGGGCCTCAGACAACTAGGAATTATATCTGATAAACACAGATATGCTTACTTCTCTCCAACTTGTGTCACTATTGTTGTTGAGATCAGTGTTGTAAAAAGTTGCCTGGGTTTGTAGCATTTAGTGGTTTCTGAGGAGGAGCTCTCGAGGCTATGAGCCAGTGGAGCCTAGAATTCAGAGTGGTTGTTGCCTTCCCTCTGGGTGGAGAAGAAAGGTGAGTGTATTCAATGGGATCTCAAAGCAAATGTAGTAATTCTGCTGGAGATATTATATACCTTGACCTCTGAACCATGTTCCCAAGAAGCAGAAAAGTTGAGCAGTTGTGGAGGAAGAAGGGTTCCTGACTTGGACTATGGGTTTGGTTTCTTCTTTTTTCTTTCTCTTGCTCATATTTTTAGTGAGAAACATTGTGATTGAGATGAGCACCAGAAGTCTGTTACTGGAGACTCTTAAGTAGTGAGCAGATTCTTTCCTGTATGAATATAAAAGTTCCTCTGCAGCGTGTGGCAAGGTGTGAGTCAGCAAGATGCAAGCAATAAATGAAACTGCTGTTTCACTGAGCCCCTGAGCGTATGGGTCATATGGTGAAGAGCACGTGAAGAGCATTAACAAGAGGAAGGCTTTTTTTTTTTTTTTAAGTAGTTCCACTCCTGTAGTTATATAAAGGCATTCAACTGTTAATTAGGCACAACATAATCTTGGTAGTGAACGCTTTTGAGCCCTGTGTTATTTCATTCCTGCACACTGGGTAGCCCTAGAGGTGCTGAAGAAGTCTCATATGCGTTTCATAAGTCTTTAAAATGCTATTGAATTCAGTGGCTAGTCTAGCAGTAGCGAGTGTCTAGAATATAATATATGGCAGCTGCCGTTACTCTGCCCTGTGCTGGGCAATGAATGACTACAGTTCCTTCCCCGATGGATGGTTGAACTTTCATAAATCCAGCCACCTGAAATGTAGTTTCTGGCTTTGCCAATAGGAATTAGGTGGAATTATGCCAGACTGAAAGGGTTGGAAAATATTATTTGAGGTGGAATATCTGCAAGGAAAAAGTTAGCATGCAATTCTGTCTTATATGTGCAGAAAAGCATTTAGGTACAAGGCAAACAATGCCCTAATACATACCACTGAAGTAACTTGTCTGGCTGAACACCAGGAAGAGGTTTCTACTCTGTGTGCACAGTATATTCCACTGTGTTAGCACAACCTGTTGCCCAGCTAAGTATCACTAGGAACAGGCATGTTTGCTATCAGTCTTGAATGATGAAGTAAGGTTAATGCCCTGTGTTCCTAGAGCAGGATGCATCATGACTGTTGCTTGTTCCCTTGGCTCTTTTCCCCATGGGGCTTCAGCTGTTCCTGATACAGCTTGCCAACAGAGCGGCTGCAGTGCTTTCCGTCTAAACTCTGTTGTAGAGACACTGAAGTCAGCTTCTTCAGTTGAATGTTTTGGTAGCTGCGTTTTGCAAAGCTGATGCTGATGGGTTAGGTGGATGCAGTTCAGGCATCCTGCGCTCCAGGCTCAGCCTTTCCCTGGTTGTGTACCCCTGCGTTGTTCAGCCTGGTTATGCCACACTATCACTTATAATTGTCAGGCCACCATCCTGTTAAGCTGATTGCTGGTATCTGTGGGAAAAGGAGCGCTATCACAGAGGAGTCCCTTCAGTGTGGTGATCTTCATTGTTTTTATGACAGCTCTCAAGACATGAGAAGCTGTGGCGTGCAGAATTGGCCCAGATCCTAGAAACTTGCCTTTCTACCAAATGTCTTTTTAAAGGGAGTAGAGAGAAAAGAATACTGTTCTCTAACAGCGTAACTATAGTTGAGTGTAAATTGTGTCTACCGAGCCCTAAAATCATGCTCATTCCTTGTCTTTTCTAGTTTCCAGTTCTGCAGGATAACTTGGAAGTGTACCTGGGACTCCAGCAGTTTGTGGTCACTTCAGGGACAGGTAATACCACTGTCCATCACTGTAGTCCTCAGCTCTCTGAACAGAAGATTTTGAATGGCAAAAATGCTGCATACCTGCTTTAGTGTTGCTTCCTCCATGTCCTTTTTAGGATCTGAAATTCTTACCCCAATATGTATAGTATGTAATGCTAAGTAGTCAGATTTTTGTCTGCTATTGGAGTTTAATAATGTGGTTTAGTATTGGTACGTTTCTTACCTTGTTTTGGCACTTGAAATGAAGATACCCTATGTGTTAAGAACAGGTAGGCAGCATCAAATGCTACAGTAATGCGAAGTGATGATAGTTACTTTTTTCCTCCCAGTAAAACTCCATTCAGGAAGAGTTGGGCTTCTGTTTGCTTTGGGCTCAAATTTATCATGAAGTTGTCATAATAGGAGCATTTTTATTTAGGCTTGAAATAAAACCACGTGTGATGTAACAACAAGATCAAGTACTTAGGATGTAGTAGCAGTTTCTGAAGATTTCTGTCTAGCTGGCGTCTTGGGAGCCTTCACATAGAAAGAAGTATAAAAAGAAATCAGTACTCTGAACTGAATAAAAACGAAAAATGTGATTGCTTTTTTAGGAACATGGCTTGTTGCTACTTCCTGAAAAGTGAGGAAAGTAGAAGTAGTAGTTGGATGACTGTGGTATCTGAATGAAGACAGGTTATAGCTAAGGATGTTTCAAGTTTTCCAATATGTCCAGTAAAAGGAATCCGTTCAGTCTTAAATACTGTCGTATATAAAATATACTGCCTGTAACAAATTTTGTACGAAAGCAGACATTCCTTGGCGCTCTCGATGTAAAAAATGGCAATTTTGCATAGATGGTTCAGGAAAAAAATACTTCCAATTTTAGGATCGTTTCATACGATCGCAAGTGACGTGTGCGTTTTTTAGTGCTGTAGTCACGGTGCATGTTAGACGCTTTCATGGGGACTGGCTCTTCAGCTCGTAAGTTAGAGGTAGCTTAGATGGAACTGAGGATTCAGATTGGATGATAGAATGCTGGTGCAGATGGTATGTACGTGGCAAGTTTGTTGCTGAAAATTTAAATGTGCTTAGATTAAATATGGGTAGTGGAAAGAAAAGCAGATTTCCTTCAAAACATGGTGTTGCAAAACATATATGTGTGGTGGAGGGTGAAAGTCTGGGATGTTTGGAGACGAGATATACACAACTGAGCGATTAAACAACCACATTGCTAATAAGACTGGCAAATCCACTTTATCAGTATGTTTCTTGTATCTGAGAAGTATAAATTTAATAACCTTATTTCAAATTAGAAGCAAATATACCCTTTCAAATCTGGTTCTGTTGCTGGAGAATTTATTGCACTCTAGCCAGCAGAGGGAGTCTCAGTAATGACCTTCTCCACGGACCTGGAATTGCTGTTGGAAGTCAACAAATAACCAGAAAGGCTCCTGGTTTTTTTGATCTTCATTCAAAGTAGAGGAAAACAAACGTGTAAAAGGCTGAACAATTTGGTAACATCCATTTCATCCTTCAAAGAAGAATTTCAAGTGTGGCTGGATCAGAGCAGTTGAACTTGCCTTACTTGGTTTGAATATTTCCATCGCTTGGACAGTGCTCAGATTTGAACTGTGACCCACTGCAGAGCTAATTTAGGAAGAATGCTTGTAATGTAATTAGAGTAAACTTTGCGTTTCCTGTAGCTTTGTAATTAGGTTTCCCATCCCAAAGAACTGTATTCGTTAAGGTCACAAGGTTATGTGTTTTCTTTCTCACACAAGCTTTTTAAAATATGAGTTTCCAGGCTGCTAGGCTCTTATTCTGCAGATATTAGCACAAGTGAATATGTACACCTGGGTCTTCTGGCTTCATTGCTAATGAACGAAAATGTCATTTCAGGTCATAGGCTAAATATCACTGCAGAGAATGATTGTCGGCGTTTGCACTGCTCCTTAAGAGACCTGAGCTCCTTGCTGCAGGCTGTTGGGCGTTTAGCAGAATACTTCATTGGAGATGTGTTTGCTGCCAGGTTCAATGATGCTCTTACAGTGGTGGAGAGGTAGGTGTGGGACGGGGACTTTGCTGTTCCTTTGTCAGTACAGGGAACAGTTGTCACCACTGCGTTTGAATGTCGAAAGCGAGGTTTCTTTCTGCCTTCCCTTGTTATAATTAAACTGAGATGCAAACAACTCATGGGCCGGTACCTTAGCACTGACACATAAGTTTTGCAGATGGCTCTCTAATCCATAACCAAAGAAATAAATTACTAATGTGATGGAGAGGTAAATAAAATCAGTTATTGGAGAAGGCTGAGGTACTTGTTTTGCAGCATCTGTATTTGTGATGCAGTGGTAAAGTTTGATTACTTCAGAGATGCATCTCATAAAGCTAAATCTCTAGAATCTCTTTTGTTAAATATATTGTGAAAAATGGAAAGCAGACTTCAAGAAACTCTCCAAGAAACTTAATTAGCGCTCAGTTGCGAATTACAGAGCCACCTTGGTTATACTTCTATTTCACTTCCGCATAGGAGCCTTGTACTTGTTCCACTCTAGCACAAACAAGGAAATAGGCTCTGAATTACAGGCAGCCTAAATCTTTTCTGTATATTGGCTAACTATTGACATAGACTTGCCAAGAGCTGCATTCAGAGAAGATGTTCTTCTAGTGGTTTTGTAATAGATTTGTAGATGTGTAATAGATTTGTAGATGTGTATATGTGTCTCACAGTTCCTCTGTGCTACTATTTATGTATTCACTTACAGGTTGGTAAAAGTAACGCTATATGGGTCCCAGATTAAACTGTACAACATCGAAACTGCAGTACCATCTGTATTGAAACCTGACCTTATTGATGTGTGAGTATGAGATAAACGCTGCAAAATCTAAAGTCAGTACCTACATGGGGTGGAGGAAGCTTCAGATATCCTAGATCTGGGTGCTCTTAAGCATTTGCTTGGCAGCTGCTCTGAAAAATGCATCTCCAGTGATTGCTAGCTGAGCAGGAGAGCGTTTTCTTTTAACTGTTAAAGGTCAAGGCTGCTACTAGCATTTTGCATTCTTGGACCACTGTTTCCTCAAAATGGTATGCTCAGTTTGTTTAAAGAAAAATATACTTGGGGTCAAAAATAAAGGCCTGTTGTTATTAGCTCTAAAAGCAAATCATGATTCTTTTGCAGTACGATTAGATGGTAAAATAAGTGTTAAACTGTGATCTTTTAAGAAACAGATCCCCTATCTGTTTATAATCCGGTTTTGTGGACACTTGCTACCAAAGTCAGATCTGTGACTCACATAAAAGGTGGGTTTTTTCTTAGCACAGGATTTTGAGTCCCTTGGCTTCCAAGACAAATGTATGCCTTCAAACTATGAATCCTGTTTCTGAAACAAATGAATACCTTCGATCCAGAAGCTAACATTAAATGTAAAATCTTGATGCCGTTAGAAGTAGAACACCGCTCTTAACAGCCTTTTAGAGACGTGCCATTCGTAATGGCCGTGTTGTACAAACCTGTTTGCTGCCAGCTGGCATTTGGTGAGCAGAATTTAAGCTTGTCCTTTTAAACATGTCCAATGCTCCTTCTAGTTTATGACTGCATGTATAGCAGCTCTCCGAGAACCAACACTTGATTTCATCATGTAGTTCCCTGGACTTCTCCTGATAATCCCAAGTTGTTAGTACTGAGTTTTGTGGAGATGATGATGTTTTAATCATCTGTTTCTCCTTTTTGGCTTGAAGTAACTCAGGAGCCTTTTTACATGATCTGTTAGCGAGGGCTTCTCATTCCTTTCTTTTGGCTACGTCCAATGGCATTGCAGAAACTTGTGATCCCTTTTCTAATGTTACTCTAACAAAGGTACGTTGTCTAATGTTTGGAGGACACCTGTCTGTGTGCTCACTAAGAATTGTTCTGACTTGTATTTTAGTGCTGTGCCAAAAATAACATTCTGATCTACCAGTTTTGATTGTAATTTGACTTTACTAGCTTTCTTATCCCTGTGACTTAATGCTGTTGCTCAGTGGACGAGTCCAGTTACACCACGCCTTTAAAGATACCTAGAGTGTACAGGCTCCAGAACCAAGTAATATTTTAGGCCATGTTGTTAATTTGATCATAAGCAATGCACCTGTTCTCAGTTAATGAATGGGGAAGAGTTTATGCAGTAAATACACTAACGGAAGGAGAGACGATATTAAGGAAAAGCTTTGATTTCAAAACTTGTGTGCAAATCCACTGGACTTGGTGACTGAAAGTGAGATGTTCACAAGGAGGCTGATACAGGCATAAGCAATAGGGATCTTAAATCCAATCGCTATGTTGGGGACATGTGCATGTTTGAGAATCTTTATTTTTGGAGGGAATGTCAGTGTTCATAGATGCCTCTCTTCAATAAAATCTGCAGAATAGGGATTAGTTTTGAACAATTCTTCCGACTGGGCAATGTATTTTACAGACTGCTGTACGTGACTGTAGATGCCAAATGGTATCCATAAGGAAACTACCTTCTAGTCCCCCTTCCTGCCAATCAAATGGGTATGTGGAATGATTCATGTACTGCAAGACTAGGGAATATGGCAAGTGATTAGAGGAGTATCTGAGACTGCAGTATCATAGCACTTGCTGTTCTCCAGTCTTTTTTTAATTTGTGCATGTTCTTGATGGCATTCCATTTTTATTGCTGTTTTTGCACAGGCTTGAAAAGTCTGCAGAACTCGGAATGTCACTATAAACTGCTCTTCTTAATAAGAGCACAGAACCTTCTAAATCTAAACAGGCATCCCAGACACTTCAGGTGCTAAAATATGAGGTCAAAGAGCTATGAAAATAAATAAGATGGATACCATTTTGCATCCTTGACGTAACGTTCACTGGTACAACAATCCTCCTAAACCAGTGTAGTACGACTTAAAAACTATGCTCTTGTCCCACCAGAGAAACTTGATGATCAAGTTGGACTCTAACTAGTTTTAAAGAAAAAGCTGCCAGCTTTATCTGAAAAGAGCAGCAAACCTGCCCTGATATGCCATCAGAGCTGCATACTGTGCTGAGGACATCTGCCCTTCCATGGCTCTTCTGTTGTATACCTTTTATCACGTGCATCTTTCTTACCGCTGTTTCCCTCCTCCTTTACAGCCACGCTCAGTCCCTGGCAGCGTTGCAGGCCTACTCGCACTGGCTAGCGCAGTTCTACAGTGAAGTTCACCGGCAGAACCCGGAGCAGTTCATCTCTCTCGTCTCCACTGCCCTGGAGGCAATTACACCCCTCATCAGCTCTAAGGTATCTCTCAGTTCTAGCCTGTGAGCTGAGACTAAGCTTCCATGTAGAGGAGCAGGAGACTGTTAAACGATAGGGTAGCGGTGTTTTGTTTAGGCGTTTAGCGGTCTGCTGTGGACCACAGTGTGTGTGACTCTTCATGTGCCTCTGTCTTTGAGAGCTGGATGTTTGACTTTCAGAGCCACAGCAAATATTTCATGGAAGGCGAGAATGATAGCCATGCTAAATAGCACCATGGCATAAATGACTGCAAGAGTAAGCAGCTTCTTATTAGGCACATTAAGTCTTATGATTTTATGGCTCGGAAATTTTTTTCCCTTCCTGGTATTAACTAGTAGGGGGACTTAACCTGTGTTCTGATTTTTGGCCAATAAATACTACATATAAACTCTCCTGCTTGTGATTACTCAGTAGTGGCAGCTCCTCGTGCTGTCTGATACTGGTGTTGCATCCTGAGGTTTTCTGTGGTGGTGTTAGTGAGGACACTGACCACGTGCCCTCTCTTTCAGGTGCAAGAGAAGTTGCTGTTATCTGCGTGCCACTTGCTAGTCTCTTTAGCCACCACAGTACGACCAGTGTTCTTGATCAGCATCCCAGCAGTGCAGAAGGTGTTCAACAGGATCACAGACACTTCTGCTCAGCGGCTTCCTGATAAGGTGATTTTTGGCACAAAAAAACATGAAGAACATAGATTAGGTGTCCTTGGGAAGCAGTACCTCAGTTCTTACTGTGGCTTTTAAAAAAAAAAAAAAAAAAAACACAGTAACTCTGTACACTGGATATTCAGGAATCCAGGTTGCATAGTTTATCAGTAGTGATCTATATCAACCACAGCATAGTGAAAAAACAATTGCAGCACTTAAATCTTTCTCTTTCATTTGTTGACACAGCCCCTGACCCCACACCTGCTCACTTTGTCTCTACAATACTGGTATGTTTCTGACACGTGACGTTCTCTGCAAAACTAGTAGCGTTCTGTATTCCTTGCTTCAAATTAATGTTTATATTACAGAAGTGCGGAAAAGCCACAATAGAGATTGAGATACCGTTGTATTATGTACGAGCATGAAAGTATAAAATGCTGTACACACCTACAAGCTTAATGCATAAACCAAACAGCCAGCAATAAAGGTGACATCATCTTTATTTTAGAGAGAACATGAAGTATAGAAACCTACTGTTGCACAGGAAGGCATGACAGTGTGGGAAGCTGACTCCAGTCCTGAAATCCTGGAGCTTTGCTTCTTTCTCTTGTCTTGTAGAGCTGCTACTTTTCCCTGGGACTCAACTTCTGCTATTGAACTCTTTCCTCAGGTAGTGAGCGCTGCTGCATGTCTTGAACAGCTGTAAATGTCAGTCTAGGGTTATGCTCTAGTATGTCAGCCTAGTACGGTGCTCTATAGCAAGCACTAGAAAGTTTCATCTCTTTGCTTAATGTCTTGTTGCTTCCAGGCCCAGGTGTTGGTGTGCAGAGCACTGTCAAACGTATTGTTGCTGCCCTGGCCAAATCTTCCAGAGAGCGAACAGCAATGGGCAGTTCGCTCCACCAACCATGCCAGTCTAATCTCTGCCCTCACAAGAGAATATCGCCAATTAAAATCCAATGCCATCTTGCCACAGAGGAAAGTGCAACTGGAAGACAGTAAGTGCCAAGTTTCTTAACATATGCTGTCTTCTGACAGTAACAGCACAAACTACTGATTGAGGATGGTTAAGTTTTTTGTTTTTTTTTTTCCCCAGTAACTATCGTCTCAGAAATTGTGTTTAGAATAAGGAGGGAAGGAGCAGGTAGACTCTTCTCTTCTGTGAAGAGATTCTTATTCTGTGGGTGTGTAAAGGGCGCTCTTACTCCAGGTTGCCTGTAAACTGTTCTGTCAAAGCATGGTCTTTCTCAGTTGTCCAGGGAAAGAGAGATCAAGTTTGTGATAAAACTTGGAATAGCCATGATTGCTTGAAGAATGTTTAACAGACTAATGCTGGGGCTACCAAACTGTTTTAGAAAAGTCGACTGGAGGCAGCATTGGTGAAGATTACAGCCGTAGAAACTTGAAGGGAAAAATAAGATTTTCTTCAAGACTTAGCGAGTCCTGTAGAGGATGTCTATAATTAGGAGAAGAGCCCTGCACTGATGGGGTCCAGGGACCCTTGGGAGCTTCAGTATATGTTTTGGGGAGGCGGAGAGGAGTTTAGTTGGCTTGGGGCGGTTTTGGGGGCAGATCTTTGGTTGTTTTTGAAGTCTGCAGTCTCACAGCTCTGACAGATCACTGTGCAAACCTAACATGCTGGTCAAATCTGCGCAGGGAAGGAATGAGTGTGGGGGAAAGGGCCATCTGATCCCTACAGGAAGAATATCGGCAGACCGCTCGTGTGGTTTCAACTGAGCCACTTGAGTTCTGCCGACGTTTGGGTTAGCTGATAAAGTGATTGTGTGTCACTCGAGTTATTGCTTTCAGAAATAGAAACCCCAGTATATTGGGCTGTCCTAAAGTGCTTTTTTTTGTTTTTCCTGACTAGTGTTTTGTTAGCAATAGCGAACGTTTGAAACAATATAGTTTACAGCTTCTCAATCTCTATACCTTAGTGCTCAAGCAGTTGGTACTTCTGTAGGGCAGTAAGCCTGTATAATTTAAGAAGGCAAGTAGCTGCAGTGACTTAATTGAACCTGTTTAAATACTTAAAATGTAAGCATGCACTTGGGAATGTCTTTGATTCAGATATGGGCTCGGTGTATGTACCATCTTGAAGGCTTTAGTTATGACACGCACGAATTTGACTTTGCCTCGTTTCTTGCCTCTGGTGAGTAGTTTTGCTGTATACAGAAAGTATCATCTCTGTCTCGTTTTGCAGCCAAAGTGATCATCCACCAGACGCTCAGCGTTTTAGAAGATATTGTAGAGAGTATCTCTGGAGAATCCACCAAGTCCCGACAGATCTGTTATCAGTCGCTGCAAGAATCCGTGCAGGTCTCACTAGCCCTCTTCCCAGCTTTCATTCATCAGTCAGGTATAACCATAGGACAGGCTTTAATGCTGTGAGTAGCTTTATGACCAACTGATAATATGCAAAGTCCGTCAACATAGAATTGTGATGTTCGTGTGAAGTGCGTGGGTTTACTGTGCCAGAGTGTAACGTGAATCGGTACTTCTGGGTGGTTGTTCAAATGGAAACTTGTGAATTGGGCTGAGTCTTCAGCCAGAACAGGAAAGGAAGACCTTGTACTCCGCCATCTAGGAAATGGTCATAAAGGTTTGTCACCCATTGAAAAGATGGAGATGCCCTATGTTCGGCAGTGAAACAAGAATAGAAGTGTTCCTGAGCACAAAACAAGCTTTAAAACGAGCTCGCTCTCTCTAAAGTATGTTTGGCGTTCAAGCTTGGAGACAAAGAGGAGTAGCTCTCATCAGATCAGGTCAAATGCTTTTTCTGCAAAGGAAAGCCTCTTGAGATGAAAGCAGGATTGTTGCTTGGCAATCTTGTTGCCATCAGCTTAAGAGGTTTTGTATCAGATCAGGATAGCTTGAAAGCCCAGGACTACTGCAGCTTCTCACATGAAGAGCAAAGCACTCTGGAAAGATTTCCTGGAAATAGGTGGCAAGTTTCTCAGTGGAGTAGGCATGGGGGGGGAGTAGGAAGGATCCAAGAGAGCATGCTGAAGCTGTGACTCCACTGAGTTGCTGTGCAGGGAGAGGCCAGCAGCCTCGTGCAATTGTGTTAGCTATAAAAGGCTGCGCAAAGCAAGAGCTGCACAGCTACAGCTTAACATGCTTATTCAATCAAGCATGCTGGGACTGATAGAGAATTAGCTGATCCTGTAGTGCTGATATCAGCTAACTGCACAACCATGTGCTGAAAATTACTTACGAAGTCAGAAGGATCTCTTCAGTTCCTGCTTTTATTTAAAAAAAAAAAAAAAAAGGTTAGATTCTATTTCTTAGCTACTGCAAACTGCATAGATGTTTTGGATTTCCTTGCATTTCCTGTTAACCCTATAAAAGTGGTGAACAACTGGAGGTTGGCCCAGACCATTGCAAGAGCTTTCTCCAAGCATTCTGTGTAGGCAGACCAGGTTAAGGGTCTTCATTGATAGTATCATATTTGTTCTGGAAGTTGTCTGGTGCTGACTGTACTTGTCGTCCCTGGCAGTTTCTGAAGTGGATGAACAATCTTGAAGCTCTGTAGTACCAGCTGTTGGTTTCCATTTCTAATGGGAGCCCTGCTGCTACATTTCAAAGAACAAATGGGTCTCCCTGTACAGAAGGAACAGATCGATCGCTCATTAAAAAAAGACTTCCTGGTGTACTTCAGTGCTGACTTAACACGTTCTTTTGGCTTTCCTGTTCTCATCATAGATGTGACAGATGAGATGCTGAGCTTCTTCCTCACTCTGTTTCAAGGACTGAGGGTGCAGATGGGAGTGCCTTTCACTGAGCAGATCATACAGACCTTTCTAAACATGTTCACCAGGTATTGTCCCATGTTGATCACTTTCTTATCCCTCAGGATGATTTATTGTGGTGAGCTGCTCCCACAAGTCTGTGTTCCCAAGGAATATAATGCTTCCAACCTCTTTGTGGCCAGATTTTTGCCATGTGCCAGGACTAAATCTGAGAAAAATGATTCTGGAGTCTGAGACAACCCAGCCCACACACAGTCTAGTCTTGAAGTGTGTGATACTGAACTGGACCCCAGCACTGCTGATTAGCTACTACCCAAGATCTGAGTGTGCCCTAATCATCTCTAAAAGCTCTTAATGTTGGAGGAGGATGTCTGTTAATCCTCAGTCAAAAGCCAGCTCCCTTCTGAGGCTTAATGTACTTGATCTGTATTAATTGGGCAAACCTAGTTAGGGGTACCATCTGCCTTCCATTATATTAGGTAGCAGATCTCTAGGGTGGTTCCTATGTTGTGACTTTGTGTTACAGGGAGCAGTTGGCAGAGAGCATCCTCCATGAGGGCAGCACTGGCTGTCGGGTGGTGGAGAAGTTTCTCAAAATACTGCAAGTTGTGGTACAAGAGCCAGGCCAAGTATTCAAGCCTTTTCTACCCAGCGTCATCTCACTGTGCATGGAGCAGGTCTACCCCATCATTGCAGAGGTAGGACTGTTGCCACACTGGGTGGAGGAAGGGGGAGACTGGATGAAAAGGTTGCGCTGGGGTGTGGGAGCAATGAAGTTTTTTGGGTTTTCCTGTAAATGTCAGTCCCTGTGCAGGGCAAAGTGGGTGACTAGACAGTGGGAAGCAGAGTGGGCAGAGGACTTTGTCAGGGCTTGTCAGAGAAACTAAAGTTGTAGATATGCTCAAAGCAGAAGGTGGAATTCATAACTGAATAGTTAGGTTTTTAATACTATTCAACAGTCACTGGGTTTGACGCTTTCCTTAGAAGGAAATGCTTTGATATACTGGTACCTTTGCTGCAAAGCACTGTCCTGGGTGGCCACTTGGCAGGATACTGTTAGCAGTGGGATTCCAGCACAGGAACTGGTTTTGAGTTGTTCTCTTCTTCTTCTTCTAGCGCTCATCTCCTGATGTGAAAGCAGAGTTGTTTGAGCTGCTTTTCCGGATTCTCCATCATAACTGGCGGTACTTTTTCAAATCTAGTGTTTTGGCCAGTGTCCAAAGAGGAATAGCAGAAGAGCAGATGGAGAATGAAGCACAGTTCAGTGCCATCATGCAGGTAACCTGGTTACTCTTGCAGTTGTCCAGCACCCTTTCTGCGATGGAGCGTATGCTGGTTGCAGCAGCGCATTAAAAACTTGGCTCATTCAGATTAGACAGTGTCTTGAGTGAGTTGTTGAGTTTAGGAGCTGCTGAAAATCATCAGAATGCCTGTAGAGTAGCCTAGCTGCTATGCTTGCAAGGCAGTGCCTCACCGAGGAGGGGGAAATACAGAGTGAGGATGGGATGTTAATTCCTTTCCATGCCTACGTCCTGCATGAGACCCTGTGTCTGGACCTCAAACATTACTGATGCTGACTCACTCACTGTTGTTGCAAGTATTATGGTTAGCACTAGCACAAACTATGCAGAAAAGTTTACTTGAGACCAAGACGGTCTGTTTTTTATATGGACTTGTTCTGTGCTGTTCCATTGGATCTGGTAGGGATGGATCAGTGGGGTAATCCTGTAGGCTTTCTCTGGAGGGATAGAGAAGGGAGAGGCAGTGCTAGCATGTATGCAGAGCCAGCACCAGTCTTGCCAGATTTGAGGTATTTAAATTTTAAAGAGCAACAGACCGTTCCACATGTTGCTGAGATCAGAGCTGGCTAAATGAATTGCTGTACAGTTCCTAGATGTAAGAACTACCTCCGAAATAGGTAGTGCAACTTGAAGTAAAATCAGAATCAGCCTTCTAATCAGTAAATCTTATCAGACTACCTGGTGTGGGACCCTTTACCTCCAGCCCACTTCAGTGTAAACGAGGGACTTGCACCATGCCCTGGAAGCTCAGAGCCTAGGGCTTGCCTGGCTGAGGGCACTGAACACCAGAGTGGAGGGCTCTCCACTTCTCTCTTCAGGTGGGAGGACTCTGCCAAATTGCCCCGACCTGTTGTGGAGTGCTTGCAGGTCCTGGGTCCCTTCTGGGATATGAGGGAGGAGGGAGCTTTTGCACTGACATGAACGAGGTTTCACGTTTCTCTCCAGCCTTTCCTTATCTTAACATCTTTTGATGTGAATGAGGCCTGAGTTAGTCTCTATGCAGGGCTGTCCAAGCATCTTTTTCTTTTTCTCCTGTGGCAGTGTAACACTACCAAACTCTCTTCAGTGTCTTGTTTTGGGGGACACTTGCTTGTTAATCTCAGTATTAACCACATGCTAGTGGACAATTCTGGACTACTTGGCTCCTGGTGTTTTGATGCAAAGCTTTTATTTAACGTCCTGTAAATGTTCTCCACTGTGAGAACAGCCTGTGTTTGTGTTCAGGATATTACTAGTTTATGTACTGGTTTCCACTGGGCATGGGAGTCCAGAGCTGACTCAGTCTTGCAGAAGCTTGAACCATTTTTGGCCATCTAACAACAAATGGCTAATGTGGAGGCATACCCTTCTGTTTCCTGATACATCTCTTGGAGCCTATGAGAGCATTAGCTAGTAAAATTCTGCTGCTCCCCCTTTGCTCATCTCTACAGTGTTTCAGAGGAGCTCAGAGCAAAAAAGATGTTTTATCCCAAAGTCTGCATAAGCTACTAAACTAGTCCAGTGGAGTCCAGCAAACTTTATTCTTAGACCCCTCCCCGTTTCTGTAATGCCAGGTTCACCCTTCCAAGTCTCTTCTCTAATTTCTTTTTAATTTCCTCTAGAAACATGTTAAACACATCTGCCAGTTGCCTTGGTCTCTAGACTTAGAGGAGAATAGAACTTCTGTGAGTGTTCTGGCTTTGTTCATGCTCGCTATAGTACTCTAGGTAGTGTCTGAGATATACCCCAAATCCTTCATGAGCAAACAGCCTGCCAAGGGCACTGCTCTCAGCATCCGGTGTTCCTCTTCAATGAATGCTTGGCCACCTGTTCCCAGCAGACCTAGCTCAGAAAACTGTTCTGCAAATTGTGGATAGGATCATATTTCCACTAAAGCTTCATCCCCATTGATCTGGCAGCAGCACAGTTGATTTTAAACAACCGCTGCTTTTGTGCGTTAGCTGCGCTGAGAAGCAGCAGAGGCTCCTAGGGTCCATGAGGGATTTGTTCTTCTCGGACATCAGTGCGGCCCACAATGTAGGCAGAGCCCAAGTTCTTGGCGTACGTCTCAGGTGAGATCTGTGAACAGGTTCTGTTTGACTGGAGAGCATTGCTGGGGTGAAAACGTTCTTGTTCTGTCTGACAGGTTCGATACGCGTTATGGTATCAGTCCCCTTCCTTCAGGTCTGCTTTTGTTTGTAGGCGTTCGGCCAGTCCTTCCTGCAGCCTGACATTCACCTATTCAAGCAAAATCTCTTCTACCTGGAGACGCTGAACACCAAGCAGAAGCTGTACCACAAGGTGGGTTCTAGTTGACCAGTGCATGTTCTGTGTCTTACTTGGTAGGGAATTGTGAGTGACTGCCAGGGAAGCTGTGCTAGGCAAAGGGCAGTTAAAGGCTAGTGTCTTCCAATCCGAAGAGGGTGTGGAACTGCCATGTGATATTAGAAAGCTACCTTTGAAGCTCTCAAATGGCCCATAAACTGCAGGTCAAGATTTGAGGGCTTAAATACCACAGCCTGTGGCTTCTGTGATCCTCTTGGATGCGTTGCTGGTCAGAGTGGCGTTACCATCTCCCTGATACTGTTGCAGTGGAGGCAGGAGGGATCCCAACTCTAGCCAGTCAAAGCAAAGCGTAGGTATGTGCCTCCCAAGAAGAAGGGAAAGCACAAGAGCAAGCATGGTGACAGCATGATTTCAGCCTGGCGAAGTGGAAATTGGGATCATCAGCAGGACAGCGGCTGAGTCCTCTGTCGTTCTTACCTGGGTCAGCAGCAGGTTATTTATTTAATCTTTACTGTGGAGTCACTGCTAGGGGTTGTCCATTGCTGTCATGTGGGACCCATCCTCCAGACCTCCAGTCTCGTTTTGACTTGTTAGCTGCTGTCTTGAAGGGCTAGAGTTGGAATCCAGGGTCCTGCCCTTCTGGTAACTCTGTGAAAGCAGAGCTTTGGGATTTACATTTGTGGTCACAACTCGAGGACAATCCTTCACGTTAACAGCTGCCCGTTACAGACTCTCAGGCAGCTAGCCCGATTCCCTAGGAACTCGAGATGCTTTCAGGAGCACTATGCAGGGTTAAAATTGGCTTAAAAGACGCTGCTGTTGGCAAAGTGGCCTGGTGCAGCCCTGCTCGCTTACCCAGTCTGATCTTGATGAATTGTTACTCCTGAGGCTGTGCACTAGCTGCTGACCCTCTTGCGGGAGGATTGCTGGTGTGCAGACATGTAACTTTGTACTGCTTTTACCATGCAGAAGATCTTCCGGACGACCATGCTGTTCCAGTTTGTGAATGTGCTACTTCAGGTGCTTGTCCACAAGTCACATGACCTGTTGCAGGAGGAGATTGGCATTGCCACCTACAATATGGCATCAGTGGACTTTGATGGCTTCTACTCAGCCTTTCTCCCCGAGTTCCTGGCCAGTTGTGACGGTGTGGACTCTAACCAGAAAAACGTGCTGGGAAGGAATTTCAAAATGGACAGGGTAAGAGGCGGGAATGCTTCAGAAGAGTGAAAGTGTTCCCAGTACATGGCAGTGTTGTTTTACTCCTAAAACATGTTAGCCAACAGCCAGAGGTTCTCCGAGCAGTGTTTTGAGGCAGTGCCTTTTTTGTTACAAACACTTTCGTAATTGGCAGTGCGTATGCTAGGATTTCTCAGTGTGGGTAGCGAATCTGCCATCTCATCTCTTGGACTGCCTTATGCTGTGGGAGTTGAGGAATATATTTCCTGGAGGGAGTTTTCACAGGAGTAGACTGATGTTTTCTAAAGTGGGATGCTTGGATCTTTGCCAAAATTTAGCTCCAGCTGCTTGCCAGATGTTTGAGGGTTACAGTGAAGGTGACAGCAGTATAGCTGCTTGCGTTTCTTTCAAACCAAACCCCTTGTGAATGTGAAGCAAATGGGGGTCTATAACCTCCCCACAGAACATCCTGGCAGTGCAGCAGGTCTTGGTTTCCATCTACTTCCAAGCTTGCTTGTCCACTGAGTGTTTCCTCTCCGGTTGGAGATGGCGGGGATTTGAGGCCAAGGTTAGAGTGTGGGAAAGGTGACTTGAGAGAATCACTGGACTCCAGTAGGCAGCTGAGGGAAAGTTAACCTTTGTTATGGGATATCTGGGACCCAGAAGCCTTGGCAGAAATGTGCTGAGCAATTGCCGCTGCAGATGGCCTTTTTGTGGCCAATGCGTTGTGCCTAACTGCATGTGGAGAAGCCAGTGCCGTGAGCAGAGTGCCAGTTCTCTATAATCAGCTCTTTGCTTGGAGCAGCTCTGCAATATATGGTCCCTGTACATAGGCTGCAGAAACCAGGGTTTCCTGGGCTCAGACTCTGGCAAAAAATGGTCTGACTTTCTCCTATGAAAGACACACGGGGCTTGTGGCCCTCTCAGTTCATTTCTAATTTCCACTGTAAGACAGTGCTTGTAGGTATGGTTCTGTTTGCAGTACAATGTGTTGCTTGATCTTTTCCAGGATCTGCCGTCATTTACCCAGAACGTGCACAGGCTGGTGAATGACCTGCGTTACTACAGACTCTGCAATGACAGTTTGCCCCCTGGAACTGTGAAACTATAGTTACTGCACTGGACTCGTGTTTTGATCACTGTAAGGAATGGATCCATATTTCTTTTGCCACCACATTCTCTCCTCCCTGATTTTGTCAGTACTGCAGGACGCAGCGTCTTGCACATGGGCACATGTTATTGGATTCACGCACCACGCTTCCTTTTTCTTCTCTCCCAACCCAAAGGCCCCCAGTTGGAGTCAGCACTGTCTGCAGGATGTGTCTTAATGCCCAACCACAGGGCAATTCAACTGTATGGAAAGTCCTCTCACTGGGGTTTTGTTTTACTAACGTAGCACTTTGTTGCCTCCAGAGATTACTGTGGAGTTGTCTCGAGAGATCTTGTGCGTATCAATCATGAGGCAGAAGCGCCAAAGACTACTTCAGACATTCGTACCTTCGTGTCATTCCACCCTTCTGCCCCTGCCCTGCTCTCAGAGGAGGAGACTCATGATGTTGGGACTGTTTTGGCACTTCTGTCACTCCCTTTGTTTTTAAATTGCCTTGAAAACCTCCCTGCTGTTTGTGGGGATTAGAGACTTTTTTTTTTTAAAACGTTTTCTCATCATTCCATTGTGATACTAAAACAACATGCTTAATGGAAATAAAGTGCTTACTTTGTTGTTTTAAATAACTGCTCTTAGTTCCCTTATGGGCCTATCTGTCACCAAGCCTTCTGCTAGGTCATGTTTCATACTGTAGACAGTGGTCTCTGCAACCCTCTGCAAGACCAAGGATTGTCTGCATTGCCTATGCCATGCTGTGGGTGCAGACATGCCTTGCTCAGGCCCTGTGCGAGTCGCTGTGCTCTGGGAGCAGTCTTGCTGCCCTTGAAGGGTGCTGCACCTAACTGGCACTGATAGATATTGGCTTCTTCCTGCACTTTAGCCTTGTTGTATTTACAGCCTATGTTGCCTGTGTTTTGTATCATCCATTGTGGTGGTTTGCTTATTCCCTCCAGCAGTCCGTTGTCCCAGGTGATCAAGAGCTGCTTGTAGAAAGAAAATCTCCTGACGTTCATGATGTTGCGTCACAGGACATCTGAGCTGGAGGCCAGCTCCTGGCCAGAATGACCTGTCATTGGCGTTTGAGCACAAGATTAAAATCCCCGCTCAAATTGTGCCGGTTCCCATGGGGCTTGCAAAGAGTCTTTGGTCATGCAACTGGGAGAGATTTTTCTCTGGTGTCAGCTAGTATAGAGTGTTAAACTGATCTTAATCCTCTGCTGTTTTCCTTCCTACAGTTATGGGGGCAGCCACAGCAAGGGTTGTGTGGTGAGAATAGTGCCTGCTGTTGTGAAGGGAACACCCCTGGAGTTGATCAGATCAGTGTGGGTCCTACTATAAGATGTCTGACAGACACGAGCTTGAAGTGAGATGGCTGCACGAGGGATAGCTGCAATGTCTCAGCAGTGAGATGCAGTCACTGAGCGCTAGTTGTACAGTTCCCGTGGTTCAAGTCTGTGAAAAATGACAACAGCTTGCAAGGCACACGTTTACCATTTGAAGACAATGTTTGTTGTTTGGATAGCCTGTTTCCACTCAGAGCCCTGCATCCAGGTCGTGTGAACTGGGACCAATTTGATGTTTATGGGTTTCATTCCCTGCAGTGAGCTACTCGACTTGGAAGGCATGCCTATGCCTGAACCGAAGAGTCCAGCCTACCACGGACATGCTTCACCAGGTATGGTCCATACGACTGAGCTGCATGAACTACTGTTGTCTGTGGAGGCTTGTCAGCTGTGTGACCACCAGCTTGGGATGGGGTAATGATCTAGCACGGAGAGAGACCTTCTTGACCACCACCAGAGTGCACAGCTGTGACCTGCTCAGAGAGGACTGAAGGCATGCGCATGAGGAGCACGTGGTCCAGGGCAGCCCGCTCTAGCAAAGCTATTGCGGGGGTGCAATTGATGCCCTGATCAGTAACCCATGCTGCAGCGCAACCCACCAAGGCAGCCCCGCTGAGCTGCAGCGAGGGATGGTGGTGGTGGCTACCTGCCACCTTCTCAGCCAAGCACTGTGTGACTTCCTTCAGAAAAGTGCTAACAGGAAGCTGGTTAAGACCCGCTGACTCTTGACCTTGACACAACAGTGAGACCAGCGCCAGGCCTTCCCTGCAGCAGGTACTGTAGCTGGCGCTGCCTGGTCCTTGCTGCTTGCACTGCCAGCTGCCTGTGTCCCGGAGGCTCGTGTGAGCACTGGGACCCGGTGATGCTCAAGTCTGAGGGCCCCAGTCTTGCTCGAATGTTAGAGCTCTTGTGCATCCTATAGCTGCTAGGGGAAGTCCTCTTGTGAAGAAATCGCTAAGTACTGGTGTGGAGAGGCACCAAGGGCACCCCTAGAGAAGGTGCACAGACTATCTGACTGGCCTGCTGGGGCTGCAGGTCTGCTGTTGGCCTGCCTCAGCCTTCCCAGCGTGCAGAAGTCTCTTTCAAGAGCAAAAAAGGTCGTTTATATCCCAGCCTGACAGGAGCTGGTCTTGTCCTGGCTCTAGGACAGCAGCTACCCCAGGTTGTTTCTGCAGTCCAAGCAGGTCACCTCTGCAAGATGGTAGTATGGGCTCTGGGGTTGGGGCAGGAAAGGACTCTACCCTGAAGGACAGCCATGGCTTGAGACAGATGCTTGATTTTTCTTTTAAAAAAAAAAAAAAAAAAAAGAAAAGGGGCACAGCTCTGCTCTGAGCATGGCTCCCTGGGCTGGGGGTGGTTGTCTCTTGCAAAATGTCAATTTGCTAACACGAGGTGAAAGTACATGTTTTTTCTCCCCTTGCTGACCAAGGCCAGCGCTTTGGAAGGCAGCCAAGCCTGGCCCTTGCAACCTGCACACCCTTACGCTAAAAGCTCAAAAGTGTTGTGACCCTTGCTGTGTAGAGAAAGTCACTTCTCCTTTGCTAGTCATTGCTGTCAGCGCATGGTCTAACTTCCACACATGTCCCTTTGCACAGACAAAAACGCTCCCAGACTTTGTCCTAGAAAAATCAGCCTTTAGTGAGAGGGGGAGCCTCAACTGTGCTCATCGAGTCAGTAGAGGAGGCAATAAGAGGTCAGTCCAGTGCCAACCTGGCTCCGTTACAGCTGTCACTGACTCAAGGCGCTGTAGATCCCAGGCCATCTCGCAGCTTGCTAGGCACTGCTTCAGGGCTCAGCAGAGCTTTTTACCTAATCCCCTGTCTCCCTCCTGCTGCACCGAGACCTACAAGTGATGGGGAAACATGCTCAGGCAGATGAGCTGGAAGAAGCTGAAGAACTGAGACTGAAGATGAACCCTCCAGCTTGCTCATAATAGGCCTTTTCTCATGGAATAAAAACTGCAACTTCCCTTCTCAGCTCTTACGTTTAGTTGGAAGGGGTCTGAGCCAGCTGCTGGGGAGCAGAGGGGCCCTGCCTGGAGCCCTGGCCCTGGCCCTGGCCCTGCTCCGTTACCAGCTTCCCGGCTCAGCGGGGAGGTGGAGGAGTAACGGCAGCAGAGCCAAGCTCCCTCTGCATCCTGGCGAAGGAGGAAGCTGCAGCAAGGCTTTGGGAAAAGGCGTCGCGTCCCTCGCTCAGGGGAAGTGCGTTTTGGAGGAATGGAGAAGTCAATGTTTCCAAATAGGAATTTCCCCACGGCTCAGGGCTGTTGCTGGCTCCTGGCGTGGCATCTGGATGGGCAAATCCCACCAAGTCGTGTGTCTCATGGCTTCCTTTAGGAGAAGACCGCTTTCCTGGCGCACGGCTGTTGTGGGACCGAGACAGCGCTGCGCGGGTGGTTTGGTGGGGACGGGGGTGGATTTGCTGAACGGGGGACGCTTTCTGGGGCAGCGCGGGAGGCAGGCGCCCCTGCCGCGAGCACCAGCGCCGCCCGGGAGCACCCGCACGCCGGGCTGCGTGGGTCAGAGGGGCCGGTCCCTGCGGGTAAAGTCCACGTCTGGTATCTGGTGGGGGCGCAGGGCTGGCTGCAGCGCTGCCGCCCGTGGCCTGAGCAGCGCGGTTCACGCTGGACAAATATTGAAGGGCACCTGATAAGAGCCCTGGTCTATGTTTCCAGCTGCTTTCATCTTCTTTAAAGAGATCCCTTCCCCTGCAGCATCGTCCTTCGGCCCCGGCCCCTGGCGCCTGGGCGCAGCGCGGGAGAGCGGCCTCCTCATCTCCCCTTCGGACAGGAGCCATCAGCTTCGGGCCAGCGAAGAGCGTCCTGACTCGTGCGGCGTGTGGCTCCCCGCGGGCAGAGCCAAGCGGGGTGTTTGGGCGAAGGTGCCGAGCGGAGGCTGGTGCTGGCGCCCGCCCCGGCCCCGGCCGCGTCTCGCTCGCTCTGCGCGTGCTTCCCGCCAGGCAAAACCTGGCGGCGGTGGCACGAGGCCCCGGCAGCAGTGCAACGAGCTGAGCGGGCTCTGCGGGGCCCCCTCTCGCCTCGGTGGAAAGGAAACGCGGAGAGGAGATGGAGGTCAAGGAGCGAAGGTGGCTCGAGTGCCGCCGGCCTCCCCGCGGGAGGGAGCGGAGCCCCGCTCGAGTGCGAGCCCGCGCTCGGCCCCGTGCCGGGGCAGCGAGCGGCTCCCCTGGCCAGGAGCCCCCGGCCTCCCCAGGCGTGCTGGGTTTCCGACGCGGCCGACCCGTTGTTCGGAGAGTACCTCGCGCGCCCCGGGATCGGGCTCTCGCCCCTCCGAGAAACGGGCTCAAAGCGACTCTGCTTGTCCGTGAACCTGCAGAGGTTGTAACTGCAATGTCTGCAGCCAGCGGCCGCCCAAGAAGCACCTTGGCGGTTTGGGGTTCAGGGAAGTTTAGTAAAGCTCGAGTTCCCAGAAGCTGATCTGGAGAGAGGCGATCTTTAAAAAGCCACCGCAGGCGTGAGCTGTGTCCCGTCACAGCTGGGTGCAGGGGTGCCGTCGCCCCTCAGGAGCGGGGCGGGCAGGCTGCGCGCCAGCCCTGGAGCTGTTTCCGCTTTTGCACTGATTTAGGGAAAAGTCCAACCTGAACTGGAGCAATATCCAGCGCAAGGAGGAGCCTTGCCGCGCGCCCGGGGGCTCCTCTCCCTGCTGCCGTTTCCCGCGTGGTGCTCTGGCAGCAGCGGGGCTCCCGGCTGGGCGCCTGCCGCTCTCCCTGCCCGGGGTGGGCGTCTGGCTGGGGCGCGGGCTGCCAAAGGCAGCGGTGGAGCGGGGCAGGGGTGCCCTGGCCCGGCGGGGCTGGCGTAGCGGCTGTGGGCGAGCCGAGGCAAAACGTGAAATATATCCCTTTGCTGATGCCCTGGGATGAGACTCGGTCCTGGTGCTCTGGGTAGCTGGGCCTTGCCTAGGGCCTGTCACCCGCTGTCCCCGGGCACTGTGCACCCACTGCTCCTGGAGGGAGCACTGCTGGGACCAGGGCCCTGCCCCTCCGAGGGGACAGGGTCACCTGTGCCAGGGTCTGCCCGGGGACAGTGTCATGCCTGTCTGGAGCAGCTTGTGGCAAGGAAGCTCAGGTGAGCAATGTGCGGGCAGGGAGCAAGGCATGGGGTGTTCCCTGCAGGGGGACACTCCGGGCCGGGATGCTGCATGCCAGGGAGATGCTCTGTACCAGGGATGCTCCGTGCTGGGATGCTCTGGGCCAGGGGGATGGCCAGGCTGGGGATGCTCCGTGCTGGGATGCTCCGGGCCAGGGGGATGCCTGTGCTGGGGATGCTCTGTGCTGGGATGCTCCGGGCCAGGGGGATGCCCGGTCTGGGGATGCTCCGTGCTGGGATGCTCCGGGCCAGGGGGATGGCCAGGCTGGCGATGCTCCGTGCTGGGATGCTCCAGGCCAGGGGGATGCCCGGGCTGGCGATGCTCCGTGCTGGGATGCTCCGGGCCAGGGGGATGCCCGAGCTGGGGATGCTCCGTGCTGGGATGCTCCGGGCCAGGGGGATGCCCGGGCTGGCGATGCTCCGTGCTGGGATGCTCTGGGCCAGGGGGATGGCCAGGCTGGCGATGCTCCGTGCTGGGATGCTCCGGGCCAGGGGGATGCCCGAGCTGGGGATGCTCCGTGCTGGGATGCTCCGGGCCAGGGGGATGCCCGGGCTGGGGATGCTCCGCGCTGGGATGCTCTGGGCCAGGGGGATGCCCGAGCTGGGGATGCTCCGTGCTGGGATGCTCCGGGCTAGGGGGATGCCCGGGCTGGCGATGCTCCGTGCTGGGATGCTCCGGGCTAGGGGGATGCCCGGGCTGGGGATGCTCCGCGCTGGGATGCTCCGGGCCAGGGGGATGCCTGGGCTGGGGATGCTCCGGGCTGGGATGCTCCGGGCCAGGGGGATGCCCGGGCTGGCGATGCTCCGTGCTGGGATGCTCCGGGCCAGGGGGATGCCCGGGCTGGCGATGCTCCGCGCTGGGATGCTCCGGGCCAGGGGGATGCCCGGGCTGGCGATGCTCCGGGCTGGGATGCTCCGGGCCGGGATGCTGGGTGCGGGCAGCGAGCCGCAGCGGCCGCCCCGGCGCTGGTGGCTGCTTTAAGGGGAGGGACAGAAACGCGACCCAGCCCCGGGCCCGGCGGGGCCATAAAGCCGCCGCCGGGGAGGCAGAGCCCCGCTGCGGCCAGGTCCGACCGCCGGCCCCGCCATGGGCTCCCTGGGGCGCTGCCTGGCCCGGAGCCTGCTGCGGGGGCAGCCGGGCCCGCGCCGCCCCCCCGGGCCGCCCCGCCGCCACTGCTCCGGTGAGACCCGGCCCCGGCGCTGCCCGCTGGCCCCATCCCTCCGCTGCCCCCATCCTGCCCCACCGGTGTCTGCTGGCCCCGTCCTCCCCGCGAGCGCTGCCCCCTGTCCCTGTCCCTGTCCCCCCCGGGCGGCTCCCACATCGCACCCACTGCCCCGAGCGGTGCTGGCTGTCCCCTGTCCTGCCCCGAGTGGTCCTCACTGTCCCCTGTCCTGCCCCGAGCGGTGCTGGCTGTCCCCTGTCCTGCCCCGAGTGGTCCTCACTGTCCCCTGTCCTGCCCCGAGCGGTCCTCGCTGTCCTGGGCACCCAGTGACCCCCCACCAGCCCTCCACAGCCCTGGGCTGGGGGCACCGTGCGGGCAGGGTGAGCGGCTCACAGGGTGCTTCGTGGGGGGACGGTGCCCGGGGTCTCCTGCGTCCCCCATGCGCCACGATGGGCCGAGAGCCTGGGCCTGGGGGCTTCCCTTGCAGCACCGTGCTGGTCCGAAGGGGCTCGGTGCTCCCGCGGCCGGACGGGGCTGCCCCTGCTGCGCCCCGGGAGGTGGACGGGGTGGGAACGCGTCTGTCGAAGCTGGGCCAGCAACAGACGGAGAAGCGCTGGGTGAAGCAGGCGGTCAAGGCTGGTGCTTGGGGCACCACCGTGTCCCCGTGCTGTGACCCGGCTGTGCTCCCCGGAGCCCCCACCCTGGGGGCACCCGGCGGGAGCTCGCAGGCCGCGCTGCTGTCGGCCCCCACGCTCCTCACCCCACTGCGGGAGGCGATTCCCGGGGCTGGGACGCAGCAGGGCAGCGTCGGCCCGAGGCGGTCCTGCCTCTCCGTAGGCAGGAGCTCTTCTCCCTGCTCTGCCCCTTCCAGCGCCCAGATTTGGGGTCGGACACCCGGCGTTGCAACCGCAGGGTGGGAATCACACCAGAAACGCGAGACTAACAGTAAAACGCTCTTGCTTAAAATAATCTCTCTCTCGCTTTCTCTCTTGCTCTGTCCCCTGGTGCCCCGCTGATGGACGGGGCAGTCCCCGCACGCGCTGTCTCTGGGGAGCTTCTGCCTCCCTCACTCGGCTGCTGCCCGGCTTCGGTCCCCTCCTGCCAGCTCTGCTCTCCTGCATCTCGCTGCGGGTTACGCGGGTGGGGGCCGAGGGCCTGGAGCCGAGGGTGCTGGAGATGCTGGACCCTGCCGTCCCGCAGGGCCAAGGTTACAGAGGTGCTGGATCTGGCTGTCCTGTGGGGCTGGGGGTGCTGGAGATGCCGGACCCTGCTGTCCCTTGGGGCTGGGGGTGATGGAGATGCTGGACCCTGCCGCCCCCAGGGTGGAGAGCAGGTTCTCGCCATGGGGGCTCAGGGCTGCCTTGGGGCCTGGAGCACCACCAAGGCAGGAGAAACCTGCTGGACGGCAGTTTGTGGGTTTGGTTTTCCACCAACAAAGCACTGAGATTTGGGAGCCACTTGGTGCCGTGGCTGCTCCCAGGACTCGGGCTCCCTTCAGGCAGGTGGGAGCTGTTCATGGAGCCCGGCATCTCCCCAAGCCCCTGACCCCGGACAGGAGGGACGGCAAATGGGGGTGGACAGGACTCTCCCCCCGCTGGGAACGCGGCTTGCTGAAACTGGTGCGTTCTTGTCCCACTTTGGGTCCGAAGGGGCTGTTTCCTGCTGCGGACACGTCCCTCCAGCGTTCCCGAACGCTCGCCGCTCCCTTGTATCGCCCTCCGGCAGCGTGTCCCTCGGGCCTGGCTGGATCTGCGGCGCAGAGTCCACGCCGCTAGCGCAGCCCAGGGCCGCGCGCCCCTGCCCCGGATGCTGGCGGGGGCCCAGCTTTGATGCTCGTGGGCCGGCCGGCCCCGACGTCCCCGGGGAGCCTGCGACGTCCTGCTGGGCCCCGCGCGTGTCCCCCCCAGCGGCGGCTGCGGAGGCTGCACGAGCCAAACTGTCCCCGTCCCCCCGGCGAGGCCCGTCGCAGGCGAAGCAGCCCGGCGCCCGTCCGCCGCAGCGGGCCTGGCCGGGGAGGGGGCCGCTCGTCCCCACGCAAGGGCTCAGGCTTGGCGCTGCGACTCTCCGGGTGTCCTTGGCCCCGGCGCCTGCGGCGGGGGCTGAGCCGGGACACGCCAGCGGCTCTGCGGCGCGCGGTCCGGCTAGCGACACAGCGCCGGTGTCGCCGCGGGCCGGAGGGTTTGCAGGGCAGGGCAAGAGGGGCAGGGGAGGCCTCCCGCCGCCGCAGCGGGCCGGGGGCCTCCCGCACCCTGGGAGGACGGCTGACCCCCGGCGCCTTGGCTCTCAGCGCCCAGCACGGAGGACCCCTGGGGACCCCCGGCGCTGGCACAGCCCCGCAAGCCCCTCCAGCCTGCAGAGTCACCCGAGCACCCCAGGATCCTGCGGAGGGCCAGCCGGGGCCGGCCGTGCCCACGAGGGGCACCGTCCCCCTCCAGCTTTGCTGCCACCCAGCAATAACCCCCGGTGCCCTCGCCACCCGCGCCGGGTCTCCGCTTCCCAGCGCGGGAGGGGGCAACGCACGGCCCCCTCGCCGTGCCCCCGGGCCGGCCGTGACCCGCCGTGTGCCCCCGTCCCCGCCGCAGGCACCCCCGAGCTGCAGGAGAAGACGCTGGTGATCGTGAAGCCCGACGCCGTGCAGCGGCGGCTGGTTGGGGACGTCATCCAGCGCTTCGAGAGGCGCGGGTTCAAGCTGGTGGGCATGAAGCTGCTCCAGGTACCCGCCGGCCTGCGGCCGCCTCTCGCTTGCTCTCCCTGCCGCCCCCGGGGTCTCCTGTCGCCCCAAGGCCTGGGGCGAGGAGGAGGGCGCTGGCGGGAGGCGGGTGCCCCGACTCACCCTCACCCGTCCCTTGCCGCCAGGCCGACCGGGACATCCTGGACAAGCACTACCACCAGCTGCGGCAGAAGCCCTTCTACCCGGCGCTGCTCGCCTACATGAGCTCGGGCCCGCTGGTGGCCATGGTGAGGCATGCGCGGGCGGTGGAGCCCCCCGGGCCGTCGGTCCTCCTACCGCCGAACGCCTCCGGGCGCCCCTGAGCCGCCTTGGGCTCCGCGCTGGGGCCGGCCGGCTTTTTTGGGGTGGGGGGAGCCTCACGCGGCCGGTGACCCGCAGGTCTGGGAAGGCTACAACGTGGTCAGGTCCACCCGCGCCATGGTGGGGGACACCAACTCGGCCGAAGCCAAGCCGGGCACGATCCGGGGTGACTTCAGCATGCACGTGAGCAGGTAGGGGAGGGTGAGTGGGGCGACGGGGGCCGGCGGCGGTGGGGGTCGCCCGCCCCCCCGGCCCACCGCCGCCGCCGTCGCCGCGCAGGAACGTGGTGCACGCCAGCGACTCGGTGGAGACGGCCCACAGGGAGATCGGCTTCTGGTTTCACCGCCACGAGCTGGTGGCCTGGGAGTGCGGCGACCGGGAGTACACCTACGGGCCATAGCGCGGCCCCCGCTGCCCCCACCCCATTAAACTGGCCTCCACCGGGCCCGAGTGCCGTCTCCGTGCCTCCGTCCCCAGGCAGGGGCAGGGTCTGCGCGGCGGAGTGGGGACGGGGCTGCCCGGAGGGGCTGCTGCGATGGCGCTGGGGGGCACTGGGGACACTGGGAAGACACAGAGGCCGCTGGGATGATGCTGGGGGTACTGGGACACTAGGATAGCCCTGGGGACACTGGGGGCACTGGTAAGACACAGAGGCCACTGGGATGATGCTGGGGCTACTGGGGGCACTGGTAAGACACAGAGGCCACTGGGATGATGCTGGGGGGCACCGGGGACATTGGGAAGACACAGAGGACACTGGGATGGCCCTGGGGACACTGGTAAGACATAGAGGACACTGGGATGATGCTAGGGGCACTAGGATGACGCTGGGATGGCGCTGGGGGGCACTGGGGACACTGGTAAGACACGGAGGCCACTGGGATGATGCTGGGGGTACTGGGACACTGGGATGGCCCTGGGGACACTGGGATGACGCTGGGGGGCACTGTGGGACGCGGCCGTCGCCCCTGCGCGGTTGCCAGGCAACGCCGCCCCACGCCGGCGCATGCGCCGCGGCGCCCCTGCGCGCCGGAGAGACAAGAGGGCGGGTGGGGGGGGACTACAGCTCCCGGCATGCCCTGCGGCGGGGGGACTGCAGCTACGGAGTGTGCTGTGGCGGCGGGAGGGGGGACTACAGCTCCCGGCATGCCCTGCGGTGGGCGGCGGCCTGCGTGTCCGGGCAGGCCGTAGGGGCGGGGCCTCCCGGCGTGCTGTGCGCGGGCAGCGAGGGTGGCGGGCCGTGCGGGTGGCCGGCAGAGCCGCGCCGCCATGTCGCAGGCCGGTGCCGCCTGCCAGCCGCCGCCGGACGTCGACACGGACGACTGCCTCGGCGAGTACCGCCACCTCTTCAGCCCCGACATCCTGGCGTGAGTGCCCGGCCCGGCCCGGGCGGCCGGCGTGCGCGGGGCGGGGCGGGATCGGTGGGGCCGGGCCCACCGCGGCCCGCGCTTCGGGCAGCCTCGGCCCCGTGGGGTCAAGTGCCGGTGCCCGGGGGCTGCTCTCCTCCCGAAAGCAGCGGGGTCCTGCGCCTCCTCCGTGGCTGGGGGGGCTGAGGCGGGTGGCGGGGTGCTCTGCCTGCGGCTCGGCTCGGCTCTGAGCGGCTCTTCTTTCCCCCCGCCCCACAGCGGCAAGGTGGCGTTCATCACCGGCGGCGGCTCCGGCATCGGGTTCCGCATCGCGGAGATTTTCATGAGGTACGGATGGGCCCGGCGCCGGAGAGCCCCACAGGGAAACCCTGCTCTGTGCGCCGTGCGTGGTGGCGATGCACGGGGAGATGTCCTGCTCTGCCTCTTCAGCTGCCTGCAGCATAACTGGCCTAAGTGCAGGATGATGAAGGCAATAAAGGCCTCCCTGCCCTTGGAAAGGCTGTTGGTAGCAAGGTCTCCTCCCTTCCAGAGTAGGTGGTGACAAGGGGGACCTGCAGTGGGGTGGAAAACTGGAGGCAACAGGATCGTTTTGAGGGGTATGAGCAGGAGACATTGGCAGCCTAGTCTGCCCCAGGCTCATGTAGGTGGAGGTGGGATGGGCGGTGGGGACAGGCCTCAGGCATTCCTCCTCTGTCTCAGGGCTGGGGGAGGGCTCCGGTGCCTTGTTAATCTCCCTCTTTTTGAGTCCTGGGCTTTGCACAGTCATATCTGGCCTGGAGGAGTGATGTTCATTCCAGTGGCATTGCTGCAGTTCCCATGACTTGTAGACTGACTATAAGGAGCCGGCCATACGTAGTCACTCTCACTTGGCCCTTCTTTGTAGACACGGCTGTCAGACCGTCATTGCAAGCCGAAGTCTGCAGCGAGTGTTGGAGGTAAGCCCATGGGCTCCAGTGGGACCAGCAGGCAGTATGGAGATCTGTGAACTGCTGGAAATCTTCCTGCTCCCTGCTAGGGATGGAGATGAGAGCCTTGGGAGTCATGTCATGTGAAATGGTTTCCTGGGACTGTCCTGTCTTCTCCCTAGCTCTGAACAGCTCAGCACCGGTAGGGAAGTGCATGAGGTGGCAGGGATGGGAGTGGAGTTAATGCAGGATTTCACCTAGGACACCTCACTACAGAGCTCAGTTAAGCACTGAATTGCTACCCCTGCCTACCCCTCTACCGCCAGCCTTGGGAATCTCCGTTACTTGTGGCCTGCCAGAACAGAACAGGCCTCTGAAAGCCTCATTCATCAGGTCTGTTGCTCTGCCAGAACATTTCTATCCGTAGTTATTCAGAGGAGCCTGAGCCTGGTATTGCATTGCCTTTTGGTTGATGAGGAAAATGACACTGAGAGGCCAACTCTGAAGATTTGTCAGTAGGGAAATGGCAGTCTCAGGTTGAACTTGACTCTCAGCCTAGATTAGGGGCAAATCCTCCTGGGCCTAGGGTTACATGGGTTAAGAGGAGTATCTTGATCCTCAAAACCTGTTATTTTTGTGTTTTGAGGAGTGGAAGATGCAGGCCTAGAAAGCAGAGACTGAAAAAGCTGTATTAGACTGCAGCTGCCCTGTGTGCAGCTGGGTGGAACAAACACCCACCGCTATGTGTCTGATCCTGGACTGATGTTTGGCTGATCGGTTTCTGTTCCTCACCGCTGGCTTGTACTTTGGTCTCAGGCTGAAAGCAGCAGCGAGAGAGTTTTGCAGTAGCGTGTACAGAGTTCACTGAAATATATAAAAGATAGAAATCAGAGCTGGGGAGTGCATTGGTATGACCAGCTGCCTCCTGGAGGTGGTTAGTACTATCATTTTGCAGTCCCTCATGCGCATATCTCAGAAAGTGAGCAGCAAAACTAAGCAGCCTTCCAATCCTCAGGGATACTGGGGTCTCCTGAGTGCAGGGACTGGCTTCCTAGGCTCTTGGTGCTGAGTGTATTTGTGTGGTAACCAGAGGCTCAAAACGTCTCACAGAATGGCCAGGTGAGCGTGCGCAGGAATGCAAAGCGTCACTGGACGTTGTGCAGTTACGTGGGTTGCTGTTGGGTTTGCGTGTCCCCTATCTTTAATTTCCTGAAGCTGCCTGGGAGAGTCATGTTTCTTAACAAGCGCCTTGGAGGTGGTTTCTGGCAGAGATGTTGAGCCACAGAGCTTGCCTTGCTTTTGTCTCGCAGGCAGAGTCTACAATAACAGCTGGTTTGCATTTGCCCTTTTGCCTATTGAAATAGGTGCACGTAGAGACAGAGGCCTCGCATCTTTGCATCTAAAGGTTAACTATGTCTGGGCTCCTGCCAAAATACCGTGTTGGGGTTCAGCCTTTGTACTTGCCCTGCAAAAATCTCGCATAGGATGCGCTGTTGCAATGCTAAGCCTTTGGGTTACCTGGGCTTAGTGAGTTGTGGCCTCAGTTGCCTTGATGCTTGTTTGGGATGCAACATGCAGGAGCTTCTTCGGGCACCCCAGGGCTTTAGCTCCCATGGTGCCACCAGGATGAAGTTGGCTGTGCTTGGGCAGGTCTGTCACCTGAGGTGAGAGAGGGGGAGTGGCTGTGCTGGCTGACAAAATGGAGCTGCTTCTAGGATGGGATGTGACAAGTGTTTGTGTAGGCAACACCAGCGTCTGCTGTGCGCTAACAGAGACGCAGCTCCTGCCTGACTTGTTGCTTACCTGTTACGAGATCCAAGTCTCTCCATTGCTGAAGGAGAGAGTCCCAGAAAGAGTCTCTCCTCTCTTTTCCAGGCCTCGAAAAAGCTGGTGGCAGCCACAGGCCAGCGATGCCTACCTCTGTCCCTAGATGTCAGGCAGCCCCAAACCATTGTGGCAGCAGTGGATGAGGCAATGAAAGAGTTTGAGCGGATTGACATCCTTGTAAATGGTGAGTTGCTGGAGTGGGGATGGGAAGATTTGCCACAAACTCACTGCTGGGCAGGGCATTTCCCTGCATGTGGGCTATATTTGGCTAGTGTCGGGCTTTCGCCCCTCTGGCCTGGGAGCATCCTTGCAGCTGACAGTGTGAGCCCCTGAGATTTGCAGAGAGAATGGTCTTGGAGAAAGCAAAGACCTGCTCTAAATGCTTGTCCGTCCTTGCTTGTCTCAGTGTGGATCATCCCTGCACTCCCTGCACCAGCAGCCTGTTGCCCCTGCTCTGGCTGTGTTGCTGGGCACCCAGAGCCGCAAGCCATTTACCCCTTTATGAGGACTGTTGCCACATGCTTGACTCCTTGTGCTGTTGCCCTAGCTGAGGGCAGCTCATAAGCTGCAGGAGGGTCTCCCGAAAGTGCCCATGGCCAAGTCATATGGCTACAGCTTTAGCAAGCTGCAACGCTTCGCTCAAACCTTTACTGCAAAGCAAGGGAGTAAAGTAGCAAAGCAGCCTTCTGGAAGGAGCTGCGGAGAGCAGAGCACTCTTTTGCTAGCGTGTGGCACCTCCGCAGCTCCTCTCTATTCAGTAACCTCCAGGAGTAGGATATGTGTGCACATTCATACTTGCTCACTGTCCCTCTTGGAGAGTGCCCTGAACCTGCCTGATCCCTCTGCGGCCCTGTGCTGACTGTACCCCTGCTTGTTCTTCAGGTGCTGCAGGAAACTTTCTGTGCCCGGCCAGCGCCCTGTCCTTCAATGCCTTCAAGACAGTGATGGATATTGACACTGTTGGCACCTTCAACACCTCCAAAGTGCTCTTTGAGAAATGCTTCCGGGTAAGTGGCTCCTGAGCCACAGGACTCAGTGGAGGAGCTTCTCCACTAAGCGGGGAATTAAATTTAAACAAACTACGCCTCACTCCTGAGAAATTCGGTGAAATGTAGAGGGCAGAAGAGCTCCTTCTTCTGGGAGCACGGTGCACAGTACCCCTGCTACCCAGGGCCGTGTTGTCAGGCTCTGTGCCACCTCCTGGGAGCCAACCCTGCTTGGATCCAATCTCTTCCCTTTCTGGGATGGTAGCCCTTGCACAGCAAGTGGGAGCTGTGGATTCTGAATCTTCTGTGTCCCTAGGCTTTGACTTTTGTGGCACCTTTCTATGCCCTGCCCTGTGTTGGGCAGAGCTCCTGGAAGGGGAATGCTATGGGGGAAGAAGCTGTAAACTCCTGCTGCTTTTCCAGCTCCCCTCCTTTCCCTTGGCCCTTGCTTATTCCCTGCTTCCTCTGCCTCTCTGGAAGCTGGCTGTGGGCTGGCTCAGCTCAGCAAGGCCAGGTGGGCAGTGCTGCCCTGGTAGCGAGCAAGCAACTTGGAGGTGGCTGTGCCCATGTGTTACTCTCTCTCCTAGCGTAGTTCCCGTGTCCCACCAGACTCTTCTGTGTGATCCTTTGTGGTGTTCCCTGCCTAACGCTGTGTCTTGTTTCCTTCCTCAGGACCGTGGCGGGGTCATTGTTAACATCACAGCAACTCTGAGCTACCGAGGGCAAGCCCTTCAGGTGCATGCTGGTACTGCTAAGGCCGCTATAGGTACCTAAATGCTCCTTGCTGGGGCTCTGCAAGCTATGTAAGGCTGGTAAGGGAGCTTGATCTTCCCGAGTATTGCCATGGGAACAGGTCCGTAGAAGTATATACGAATCAGATGGGTTACTGTGCAGTGCTACGTAAGCCTGGGATTTGGTTGAGGCCCTTCTCTTCCTCAGGCTGTTTTTTCCAGGGTCCTTTGCTCTTGGCTGGGGTCTCCCATTACTTTTTGGGCTCCCCTACAGTTGATGAAACAGTCTTGATCTCTGTTTCTCATTCCTGTTGCAATCTCTTCCCCTTCCCAGATGCCATGACCCGTCACCTTGCTGTGGAGTGGGGACCCAACAATATCCGAGTGAACAGTCTGGCACCAGGCCCTATCACAGGCACGGAGGGCTACCGACGGCTGGGTAAGGCAACCTGAGATTCCCTCTGGCTCTGCGTTGGAAATGACTTGCCGGCCTCTGTATGGGGGCCCGTAGTGGACCACCAGTGCCAGGCAGCTCATGGGGCATGTGATGCAATCTGGGCCGTTCCCACTGGGCCCAGTTGTTGTGTGTCTCAGCTGGCATGGCTTTCTGGGGGAGCAGGGAGCAGTCACCTCCTCAGTTCACAGGGCGCTGATTTTTCTGTTGAGTGGCAGCTCTTTCTGCTCTCTGCGATGCCCTGATGTAACCAGCTCCCCTGCCTGATGGTTTGGATGTCCATCAGCAGAGCACCTGTTCAGTCACAGAGGCTGGGAAAGCTCTGTGAGATCATGTTGTGAACTCACTGTTGCAGCATCCAGCACGTATCCCACTGCTGGGCTTGACATCCCCCTTTTTTTTTTTTTTTTTTGTATCCCTGTTTTCAAGACTTTCTCGGGATTGTTCCCAGGGCTGTGCCAGGATTTCATCTATGTTCCCTGCAGCTTTCAGCAGATTATCCATGCAGGCATTGTTGACAGGTTGCAGTGTCTGGCAGGCTGTGATGATGGGCAGATGGCCCCATGGCCCTAGCCAATTCTTTTTCTTCCACTGTTTAGGTGGGAAATTTGCTGAGAAGGCAAGCTACTCTGAGATGATCCCCCTCCACCGTGCAGGGAACAAGACGGAGATCGCCCACAGTGTGCTGTACCTGGCGAGCCCCCTCTCCTCCTATGTGACAGGCACCACCCTGGTTGTGGATGGTGGGAGCTGGCTGACCTCTGCCAACAACTTCCCTGCCTTGCTGGGTATTGCTTCATCCTCTGCTAAACTCTAGGTGACGTGCATTTCCCCCTCCGTGGGATTAGAGCAGGGCTCATGTCAGAAAGCCCACTGCTACACAGCGTAGGGCGTGGCTGCCATACCAACGGGTATCACATTACCTTCCTGCCCAAGTGCCTGGTCACGTTGTACCAGTACCAGGCTCTGTCCCTCCTGCAAGCTGCCAGCTATGCAGGCCATGTTTGTCACAGCAAACTTTTGGGATCCCTGGGGGGACTGGGACTGCGTCTGAACACCCACAATACACCCCTTCCTTGTGCCCGGTCCCTGCGTAAGCAAGTGGATCTTGCCCAGGTCCAGGATGGGGCCTGGGCTGAGCTGCCCCATGGGCAGCCCAGGGGTCAGCTGTGATCCCTGCAAAGGTATCCTAGGAACCCTTTGAGAGGTAGTGAGACCCCTGCCCAGTGCCGTTGTGGGCAAAGCAGCTACATCCAAGGGTTAGTGAAGGCCGTACCGCTGCCTGGACGGATGAGAGAAACCGCAGCAGCACCAGGGCTCCAGGAGGCGCTGCCTGGTGTGCCAGCAGAAGCAGGTCTGCCCATGGCAGAGGCGTGGCACATATACAGCTCTGGGGGAGAAGGGACTGGGTTGGTCCAGGAGCTGGGTGTTAGTATCTCTGGGCAAGGGCAGCCAGTCCAGATCTTGAATTGGTAGCGCTTGTTCTCAAACCTTCCTCTGCTTTTTGGAAGGTGGAGCAGGGTCACCCACCATCCTGTCACCACAGTAGGCACTGAGCAACACAGGGAGTGTCTCTGAGTTCTTGTGGACTTGCTGTATTGTGTCTGAGCAGCTTCAGCTGTCAAGCAGGAGGCTGTCTTTGCCTGCAAAGCTTATCCCATGTGGAGATACACATGCCAGCAGGGGCATGGGCAGGGTCCTGCCTCGTGGTACTTACAAGGTAGTTCCCCCTCTTAGAGCCAGCTCATGCCTCTCTAGCATGCACTGCAGAGTGAGGGCTGGTGCACAGCCCTGCTGACTGGTGGTACCTGCTGCTCTGACACCTGCTCGATGAAGGCTGAGCCAGATCCTTCATGTCCAAGCAACGGCTGGATGGTTTTGTGGTATTGGCTGTAGCAGTGGGCAAGATGGGAAGCCTGGGGGTTGACAGTCCCTAGGGATAACTTGGGAAGGGCAGGAGAACTTGCTGGGATTTTGCCTCTAAGCCTGTGCTTGGCATAGTATCTCTTGCCATTTCTTCTGGAGGATACTTGTACGGACACATCTGAGCACCTCCTTAAGCGATGTGGTGCCCTTCTGTCCCTTTACCAGCAAGACTGGGTACAGGAAATCTGACAGTTTCTGCCTCCCCTTTGCTCCTTGCTCGAATTGCTGCAGCATATATTGCGTTGCAGTCGAATTGCCTGCAGGACTTGTTTTGGCTGCATACTCCTGCGGAGGTGGGAAGGGAGCTGGCACTTGGTTACTAGGCCTTGTGTTTTTCTGGAGAGGGGGGATCCTTTCTCCGCCTCTCTCCTGCCCAGTTCTCTGGCTTGGCAGGCTCCTTGGGGCAGGGCGAGCTTGGCCAGGACTGCGCATACCGACCTCCCTGCTGTCTTGCAGATGTCTGGGCTGCAGGAGCAAACACAAATCAATGATGGACAGCCTGGGAATGACTGATGGACAGGAACGTAACCGAACGCTGCTGCTCTGGGACATCTCGAGGTCACATCACCTAGAGACGGAGCTGATAGCTACTACCTCTCTGACAAGCGACTGTTGATGGTGACGCTGCTGATCCTGCCTCTGCTGGGTGGAGGGAGCACCAAGGATGCTGGGTGGGGAGCAAGCCTATGCCAATTCTGTGCCATTGTTTTCTTCCGAGCTCACATGGCTGAGACTGCGAGGACAGCAAGGGGTGGGCAGGCTGTGATGTTTCCTGTCCAGTTTGTGTCCCCCTTCATGTTGTTCTCCTGGCTTTTCCTGAGTCTCAGGCAGTGCTCCCCCAGGCTATCCATCCCCTTCCCAGGCTCTCCCCTGGGTCAGAGACCTGCCTGAGATACCCAGCAGCATCCCCTTTTTGGGAAGGCGCGTACTTCAGGCCATTCTGGGTTGAGCAAAGCCGTGTAATTTCCCACTGTCACTGCTAGCTGCCATGTCTGTGCCTTATCCTTCTGCAGGGATGAGGCTAGCCTTAGTGCTCAGAGCATCTCTTGCTTTGTAACAGGAGCTGGCAGTTCTCTGAGGGCAGACAGGGGCCAAGCCCCTTCCTGGCCCCCGGCGGGAGCAGAAATGGCTTTGTTACCTCCTGTAATGCTAGGCCAAGAGCAGGTTCCTCGATGAGGCAGCGGTCTCTTGAGGCTGGCACAGATGCAGTTGGGATAGCCATTATCCCAGGAATAGAGATGGTGTGTGTAGGCCAAAGCCAACCACAGATGGTTCTGTACTGCTGTGCACATTGTAGCTCTCTCTCAAGAGACTGGGTGTGCAGCTTGCTGTCAGCCCTGTCTGTCTGTCACGCTATCTCATGCTGTCTCCTTTCTTAATACTTACACTACAGATGAGGGTAAATCAAGGGCACGCTGAGGGCTAGCTGAAGTTCAGACCTTTCTGAACTGGCCACTGAGCTGACAAGCTGCAGGGAGCTGCAGCAGTTCTGCATTGGGCTGCTGGACGCAAACCTGCCCCCTGTGCTGGAGCCTCGTGAGGTACACACCCATCGTGTGCTCGTGGGCTCTGCTCTGCAGCGTTCAGTGCCCTGCTGCTGACAGTTTTTAAGCTTCACTTGAATTCTCTGAAGTCTGATTTAGAAAACTGCGTTTCCTGCTTGATTATAGACTTGACGAGTTTTGCTCCTTCCTCCAGGCCATGAATAAAAAACTTCTGTTCTTGACTGTGACACTTCTCATCTGTTCACCTGCTCAAGGTTTTGATCCTGCAACATTTGTTCTGCCTTTAATTGCTGTGAGCTTGGAAAGGGTTGCTTGTTTCCCTTTTTCACTTGTGAACCTGTAGTCTCAACAGCAAGAGAGTTGAAAGACCATGTTGCATCTTAGGTCAGAGCATCCTTTTAGCCAAGGTTGCTATGCCAGCTTACTGCTGCATGAGCAAAGCAAACAGGCTGTCTGTGGGGCACCCTGGGGTGCTGACTGATACTGGCGGTCCCAATCAAGCCCTGAGGGAGGAGGAAAAACCGCTACTCCTACTAGCAGTGCTCTGTGGCACCCAAGTGCTTGGAGGCTCCTTGGCCCCAGCACCCTAGGCCAGTGCTGTGTGTGGAGCTACTGCCTCCGCAGCCCCAGCCCAGCTCTCTGGGCAGACGCTGGCAGGCAGCTGTTGGATCGGGTCCCTTGGCGGAGGTACTGAAGGACTCTGCGTGGGAGAGAGACCCCAGCCCCTTCAGAGGGGCGAGTATGTGTTTGGACCAGGATCCGGGCCTTTCCTCAGGCTGTCCCAGGAGTCACATTGGTGATGTACTGAACCAACCCACCACCTCCTGCCCCAGGCCTGTGTGCGCTGAGGAAGGGGGATGCTGTTTCTTGGGGCTGTAGGAAGCACCATGGGCTGTCTTCCTGCCAGGCCTGGGGTCCCAGGACAGCTGTGATCACAGAGTGGGTGTGTGGACCGTTCTGGCCGAGATATATCTTCCAGGAAGTCAACCGGCCTCACTGCACTGTCTCCTCATGTCCTGTCCTGCAGTTCACTGTCCTGACAATGAGAAATTGGCCTAATTCCCCCCTTGGAGTGCAGCTGGCTTCAGCCCTTGATCATAAGCTCTGGCTTTGCTCTTCCCAGGTAATTTTGGACAAGTATTTTCTCTTGGAGAAGGTACTTATGTGACGCTTTTTGGTCCTAGCCCCTCAGGTACGGTCTGTTCTCTGAGTTGCACCCCTTGTTCTCAGAGGGTGCACGTATTTAACTGTGTCTTGTTTAACCATGACCAAGCGAGCCAGGGGCTGTCTGTCCCTGTGTGTGATAACAGCAGTGGTGGCTCTTGGAGGTTTTGCTCTAGCCAGCCCCGTGGCAGCCCCTCGGTGCGTGTGCAGTGGACGCAGTGACACTGAGGGGCTTCAGTGGGAACCGCCTGGGATGTGCTAGTATGAGGCTGGGATAGCGCAGGGAGGTGCAGGCAGAGCTGTGGCCCCCTCGGTTTCCCGCAGCTTCGATGCTGTCTCTGAGCTGCAGTCAGGTGACGTACGCCGACCGCCGGCAGGACATCGGGCAGGTCCCCGCGCTGCCGTTCGCCTGCGGGGAGCGGTGCGAGGTTTCCCCGCTTCGGTGCAGCAGGGAGAGATGTGCAAGGAAAGGTGCCGGAGGAGAGGCGGCCTTGGCTGCGGCCCAGGAGCTGCTGCCAGGCCTAGGAGGTGTCACGTTGAGCCGGGCTCCCTGCCCGGCAGACGCGGGTGCTACCCCTGCGTGCAGCGCGGCCTGGGCGGGTGGCGAGGCCGGAGCCGGGCAGAGCAGCCCGCGTCGCCCGCTGCCTGGCTGAGCCCTCTGCCCCGGGGCAGCCCCAACGCGCGGGAACCTCTGCGGCGCGCGCGGCAGGTCTGGCTGGGTGAGAGCCTACTGACAGGCTCCTGAGCAGGCGCTTTCCCCCTTGCACCTTGGTATCGAGAGGCATCGCTCTGCCAGGAAGTGCGAACCAGCTGCGATCAAAGAGGATCCAAAGCGGTTAGGGGAAGAGACCTCTGTCCTCCTGAGAGCACATGGGCAGCATCTTTCCCAAATCCTGGCTTCATGCTGAGCCTCACGTTAGAAACGTCTGCTCTCCCGTGCCCGCAGAGCCAGGGTCCTGGAGCGGGTGCTCCCCATCCTGCCCTGCGAGCCGCGGAAAGCCCTGCTGCCGGCCGGGTGCTTGTGCCACGTGTCCCTGAAGTGGCTTTACGGTTGTTTTTGCTGCTTTAGGCTTTCTTGGCGGTTTCTCCCCAGGCCAGGTTTCTCGCTGTTCCTGCTGCGGGAGGCGGACGAGGCCAGGCCGTGGCGCGTGACCCATTGCGAGGAGCCGAGTCCTCCTCTATCGGCGAGAGCAGTGAGACGGGAGGAGCTGGAGACCTGGCAGTTCCCCGGAGCTTGTCAAGGGGAAGCTGCTTTTTTTTTTTTTTTTTTTTTTGCAGAGTATCAGGAAAAAGAGCCTCAGAGGAGGCAAAGCAGCTTCTCCCGCTTTCCCTGCGAGCAGCTCAGCAGCTGCTGGTGACCTTAAATAGCTGTTTCAGCCATTTGTTCCATTTTCTTTAAGGCCCAGATCTCACTTCCTGCAGTGGCCACGAGCATGTTTTTCCCTATGGACTAACTAAAGATGAGCGAGAGCCGAGGCTGAGAACAGAGCGGGGCTTATTCGAATCACCCGATGCACCTAAAATACAGCCCAGAGGTCGCAGGGAGCCGGTCCTGCCGCGTCAGGCAGCCAGCCGCGGCCGTGCAGCGAGTTGGGCAGCGCGGCAGGGCCGTTATCCCCTCGCAGGAAACCCTTTGCTTTCGCTCACGCGTCACTGTGTCGCGAACCCGGGGGATTGATTTGCAGCACAGAGGGGATCTGCCGCCTTGCAGCGGTCCCGGCATGGTTCCCTTTGCAGGCGACGCTTCGGGCAGCGAGCAGCCGCTGCCGCGAGCAGCTCCCGGCAGCAGCTTTCCCCCGGCAGGACCGCAGCCACCCCCTTCCACCGCACACAACAGCTCGGGGGAGCTAAGATGAGTTTTCAAACCTTTCCAGCAGCAGCCTGATCCTCACCTGGGTCAGACAGGTTTTTTCCTCCCTCCGGGGGAGGCTGCTTAACCCCAGCAGCTGTTTCTACCCACGGCAGGGAATTACATGACGAACGAAAGTCGTCGGTGCTACAGCTTCAGGCAGCCTGCGGAAAGCATGGTGCAAACCTCTAGCTGCACCTGCAAGGCAGAAGGGAGAGAGACCGGGAGGACCAAGATGGTTTAAAATGAAACCGAAAAGGAGATTTAGGCTAGGGAATGCGGGTGGAGCGGGGCAAGGCGGGAGAGGTGCGTGTGCCCCCTGCCAGCCTCGTGGCCCAGAGCCCTCCCTGCGCCTCCTTCCCCTGCAGCAGGACGCAGGCCAGGCGGGGGCGGCTTGGGGGCTGCAACGGCAGCGACGCGCACCTGCATCGCCACAGGTGCCCCCGGGCTGCACGAGGCTAGTGAGAGGCTGCTCCGGCTCCCAGGGTTGGGTGTTAAATGATTAGGGTGGACTGTAACTCCGACCAGTGGGGCTGCCTTACTGCAGCCAGCTGTGCCGTTAGCGCCCACGGCTCCGTGGCCTGGGGGGGTGGGCAGGAGCGCGCAGCCTGGCCGGGCAGTGTGCTGGGGACCACGCTGGTGCTGCTGTGGTGACACCAGCCAGGTTGGGAGCGCTGCCCTGGGCACCCTGCTGCTTGGCACTGGGAAACGAGGTGCAGGGAGCAGCGGCAGCACAGCTGTGCCATGCACAGCGAGCCTGGTGACACGTGCGGAGGTTGATGAGATGCACGGCGGCTGGCGCATGGTGAGGGCAGTAGGATGGACAGTGCATGGGGAGGCTGCTGCAATGCATGGGGCCTGGTGCACGGTGAGGCTGGCAGGATGCACGGGTTATGGGGAGGCTGGTGGGATGCATAGGGCCTGAAGCATAGTGAGGCTGGCGGGATGCATGGGTCATGGGGAGGGGAGGCCAGCAGGATGCACAGGGCCTGGAGGATGCATGGCTCGTGGGCAGGCTGGTGGGATGCCCGGGGCCGGTGCATGACAAGGCTGGCGGGATGCCCCGTGTGCAGCACGGCGTGCGGGTGCGCAGGGCGCAGCGCCCCGTGGGGGCGGCGCAGGGCGCGGCCGGGGGACGCGCGGCGCGGGCGGCACGTGCTCGCGCCTGGCCCTTTAACTGCGGCCGCGCGCGCGCGCGCGGGCGGCGGCGGGGGGCACGCTGGAAGGCGAGTGACGTCACCGCTCCAGCTACTGCGGCGGCTACTGGATTAAATTTCGCCGTTGGCGGCGGCCTCCCCCGCGAGCGGCCGCGCGGGCGGGCGGGGAGGTTGTTTGCCGCCGCCGCCGGCGGGAAGCGGCCGGGCGCCCCGGTGGGTCCGGCCGGTGCCGCAGGGCCGAGCGCGGCGCGGGCGGGCGCGGCGGGGCGGGGCGCGGCGGGCGGAGCCGGCGCCGCCTCGCACAAAGCCCTGCCCGGGAGCGGGCGGAGCCGGCGGCGCCGCGCCGGGCCGGGCCGGGCCGCAGCGCACCGGGAGGGCAGCGCCACCGGGGCCGCCCCGCGCCCGCCGTGTGAGGGGCCATGGCCGCGGGGGCACGGCGGCGCCGCCGCGGGGCTCGGCGCGGAGGCAGCGGCGGGGCGGGCGCCGGCGGCGGCCGCGGGCTCTGAGCGCCGCCGATGAAAATGGAGCCGCGTCCCCCGGCGGCCCTGCCCCAGCCGCCGCCGCGGGGGGAGCCGCCGGCCGGGCCGGGCCTGCCGCCCCCTGAGGCGGCCGAGCCGGGCGCCGCGGAGGAGGGCGGCTGCGCCGAGCCGCCGGCGCTGCGGGAGGACGAGCCCCGCCTGCGCGCCGTCTTCGACGCCCTCGACCGCGACGGCGACGGCTTCGTGCGCGTGGAGGAGTTCGTGCAGTTCGCCACGGCCTACGGCGCCGAGCAGGTGAGCGAGCGGCCCGGCGGCGGCGGCGGCCTCCCCCCCCCACCCCCCCCCCCCCCGGCCGGGCCCGGCCCTGGCGGCGTCGCGCTGCGGCCGCGCCGCGTGCGCCCCACGCGGCCCCTCCGCGCGGGGTGCGGGGCCGCCCCTCACCGGGGCCGCCGGCCGCGCCGCTTCCTTCCCGTTTCCGCCCCGCTGCCGCCGGCGGGCGTCGCCTCGTGGCGGGCCAGGTGCGAGGTGGTTTGAACCCCCCTCCCTCCCCGACGTGGCGAGAGGCGCTGGCCGCCGGGGTGCGGGGGAGCCGTGGCGCCTCTGCGCGGCGGTGAGGGGCAGCGCTGCCCCGGGGCAGCCTCCCCCCTCCCTGCCTTTGCCCGGGGGCGCGGGCGCCCTCGGGCCGCTGCGCGTCCCGCCGCGCTCGGGAGCCGCGTCCGCGCCGCTCCGCGGCATGACAAAGCAAATTCTGGCGCGGGAAGGAGCGTCTGGGGCGGCGGAGGGCTTTCAGCGCCTCGCCTCACGGCCGGAGCACCTGTTCGGGGGGCGTTTTGTTTAACCGCCGCCGGAAAGCGGAGGAGCGTGACTCCTTTGTCTCGGCTGGCGCCCGGGAAGCATCGCTGGCTGCGAGCCGGGGCCGCGGCCCAGGAGGGAGGTGCTGAGCTCGGGTGCGGCCGGCCCCACCGACAGCCCGCGCAGCCGGGAGCGGACCCCCCCCCCGTCACTGTGTGCCAGCGCTTCAGAGGTGCCGAAACTAGCCGTGAAGCGCTTTGGGGTTTTGCCCCGAGCGGGGGCTGCGAGGTGCTAAGGCCTAGCCCGGGTGAAGCGGGCTGCGCAGGGGGTTCTCGTGTTGCTGGGCATCGTCCGTTTGAACTGACCCGGCTCGCGAACGGCTGCGTGCAGGCTTCTCGTCTCAGCTCCCTCTTCAAATCCCTCCTTCTTCTTGCAGAGAACAGTTATCGGTAATGCTGTCCGCACAGAGCTATATTGTGCTTTTCATCTCTCTAGCTATCTATCTCTATATAAAGTGTGTGCCTATATAGTACACACACACGCTCTATGATATATAGCTGTACGTATATGTGTGTTGCTGAAAAAAAATATATATTGATATAGCTAGTTCTCCATGTGCTGAACAACTGTCTCTTGGTACTGTAAGTCCTGGAACATCCTGGCAAGACTGATGTGACGACAGCTGAGCCAACAGGTAATGGGCATCCCAGGGAATGAAGCCCAGTACCTTTTGCAGAGGCATGCCAAAAAAGAAAATGTAAGCTTATGATGCTTGCGCTTGTGAGAAGACTTAATGTTAGCTTGCAGCTCAGAAAAGAAAGACAACATGCTGAGCATGAAGGTGGGGAAAGGGTTGTTGGTGAGATCTGTTTCCAGCAGATATATTGAACAGTGGAGGAAGGTGTGTGGGGAAATTTCTTGACCTCTTTTGCTTTAAGCAAATGTAACTTGGGCCAAAAATGGGCCTTCTGAAAAATGAAAATCCAGCTCAGGTGAAAGTTAAAGGGCAGGATTATCATGGGTTGGGTAAAATGATGTTAAAGGTGACTAAAATGAAATTTCAAGATGTATAACCAAGGTTATACTTAAAACTGGGACTTGGGAGGCTTGCAAGAGAGTTCCCAAGGGTTTGATGGCTCATGAAGTTGTCGAGTAGTTGTTCGGTTGGCAAGGAGTTAATGAGGAGCCGGTCCCAGTCCTCTTTGCTCTATCTCTTGTCTAGGAATTGGAGGTACCTGCTTCCTTTCCTTCTCCCCCTTCTTCCTCCTAACCACCGCCCACACGGGTGGCTGCGTGGAAGGTATGAATGAGGTGTTGGAACAAACTGCTAAATTTAAGCACAGCAAGTCATCAGAGCTAGCTGATTCATCTAAGAGTTCAGAGGGCTGAAGGGTTAAGGAAGCACGTGTGTAAAACAATATGTAGCGGAGAGCTGGAGAGTAGCAAATGTTGTGTTTAGCATTCACTAAAGCACCAGAGGCATTTATGGGCTACTGAGTTCAGTGCTCTCAGGTTATTTGGCTGAAACAATTATTAGCTAAATGTCAAAGGAAAGAGACCAACGGACGCTTATTCCATAAAAGATTAAATGGAGTTGAGTTTCTGTTAGGATTTCTTCTCCGCGTGATCAAAACCATGCATAGGAGAAACTGGGGTGTTTTGGTCTGGGGGATTTTGTTGTTTTTGAGGTAGTTTGGGTTGTTGAAAGACTGTCTTAAACTCCATGGCTGCGTAATGGGAGGCGTAGTGCTAGTATGGAGTAGAAGACATCAAGGCATAGAAAGCTAAAGACTATTTGTTCTTCTTTGAAATGATGAAAGTTAATAGGGATCAAAGCTGTCACCAGTACCTTTGTTTAAAGCGTTGTATGGAAAGGATGGGCACTGAGGTCCCAGTGTTTGACCCCTTAGCTAGGGGTAGCCTTGGCCCTAGGAGATGCGGCCCCACGTAGGGCTCTGCAGGCCATTACGAGTGGCCGCGTGTGTCGAACGCAGACTGCCGCGCGGACGCCTAAACGAGGCGTGCACAGGGGAAGATAGGTCTTGAGGACGGCTTGACTTAGCATACCAACCTCCGTGGACTGTTCACTAGTAGCTCATGAGGCAGTTCCTAGCGGCATTGTATTTTCATTATCTCCCCTCCTCTTACTTTTACGCGTTTCCTAGCACCCGGCGTTCACCTGGAGCTGCTCTGTATGCTGTCGTGGCCCAGGGGATCCCCAGCGAGCGGTACGCGGGAGTAGGGTAACGGGGAGACCCTGTAACGAAGGGGGAAGAAAAGCATTAGGGTATCAAATCGGAGAGCAAGTGAAGAAGTACAGAGTCATGTTTTATGTAACTGTTATGTCACCTTGCAAAGCAGAGGGTTGTATCTTCCATTTACGTGAGTTATACAGAGTCTGAGGCTTATCGCACAAGATTTTAAAGCAGCAAATACATAATTTGTCTTGCCTGTTTTACAGTTGCAGTATATGTGTCTGATTGCAGTGAGACAGAAGGCAGAGCCTTTTCTCACCGGCTTTGTTACTAGCTAGAAACGGCGGATTGTGTTGGGGAGGAGGAGAAACAAGTGTTTGTGATGCATGAGGGGAAGCTATCCTGCTGTCTCTTTCTTTTTTTATCTAGAAGATAATTGGAGATGGAAAAGCCTTTTGCACCACATGATCTCTCTACCTCAGTTCAATTAAAATAAGTCCCTGCAATTTGCTTGGCATATTTGAAAGTAGGTTAGACAATACAGCATCTCTGCTTCCTGTGTTTTGACAGAGATCTTTGACCTTTTTTTCCCCCCCTTGATGATCAGTTCAAGCTTTGTTTCAGTGTGCTTTGTTTCCCTTTCTTTAATATTAACATCCTTTAAATATCTGCCCTGGACTACCAACCACCTTCTGCTCCAAATCGGCTAATCCTCAGCTGAACTCTCCATGTTTACCTTTTATCAGCTTCTTGGAAAGAGGTGGCCAGCCTGACTGGGATGTTGCGGAAGGAATCGGGTCTCGGCATAGCAGGTACTCTGCCTTGAAAACTCCAGACAGCGGATGCAGAGACAAGGATTTTATTTTTATTTTCCTAATGAAAAACTCTCCAAGTCTCAGCAATTGTTTTCTGGAATGAAGTCTGGATGCTGTCACACTACAGCTTTTCAGTGTACTTTTCTTATAGTTTCAAGATCTGGGTCACTCTGAGCACAGGTAAAAGCTAAAAAAGCCCTCCTTACCCTAAGGTAAAGGGCCTTAAGGAAGTCCAGTTTCTTCTCCCCCCTCCCCCCCCCCAAGCTGCAAACCACTCAAACTTGTGCAGTGTAGTTGCAGTCTCCTGTCTAGTGAATCCAGACTTGCTTTTCCTTGTCAGCTCTGATGGACCCCCTAGGATCTGTTCAGAGACCCTGGGTCAGACCTCTTACCTCCAGTAGAGCTCAGTCTTGGAGCTGCTGAGGATGCATGTGATCTTAAGTATCCTCTCTATTCCCCTCTTTCTCCCATGTCCCCAGAAATCGAATGTTTTGGAACTGTGTCATGGGGAAACCTCAGGTTTTTTTCTTTACTCTGAGGAGTGTTGTGGTTTTTGTTTGTTTTTTCCCTCAGAGGAGAAGAAATGCTGGCTTTGCCTGTGAAGAGATTTCTCAAAAGTGTCATGTGAAGGTTCTCAGACCATGTAAATGTGAGTGAGGCTCCAAATTGCTTCCAACTGTGGTGCTGCTGCTGTACCTTTCAGAGGCTTTAATTGCTGTTTAACTTTGTCTGCTGGCTGAGAAGGGAGCTGGAATTGCAGTGAGAGTGATGCTGCGGGTATGTAGTAGGCTTGAGCTTGCCTCTGGACAGACAGACAGTCACGCTCACACGTATGTGTATTTTGGAAGAGGAACAAATCTGAACTATTCTGCTTGCATTGACTGAGGGCCCAGTTTTTTCGCTATAGAAATCTGTGGCAAAACTCCCATTTGCTTCACTGATTCAGGCTTAAGCTCTTGCTCACCTCAAATATTCGGCTGGTTTGGCTGGAAACGCGCTATAGTGATTAGTCTGTCTCCTTCCTCCTCCCCTTTCAAAAGATAGTATATCATCATTAATAACACATCTGTATTCTGCAGGAACTTGAAGATGTGAGTTTTTCTTCCTCCCTCTGAGAGGAGAAAGCTTCCAAGCCAAAATATTTCTTGTAATATGGTTTGGGTAAGGTGGTTGCCAGTCAGCTGAAAATGAATTCTTAAATAAGTTTTTTCATTTGAAGTGTCATAAAAGCTCTTTAGAGTCTCTTTGTGAACAGTGCCTCTGTGCCTAGGTGTTTGGAGAGCAGTGAGTTTTTTGTTTGCTTTTTTTCTTCCCTCTTAAGTTTTGGTTTTCAACTTCTTGAAAGCATCCCTTTTCAGAGTGGATGGAGACAGTTGGGGCATGTCGTGCAGCAAACAGATCTTTTGTTGCAAAATGGCACAGCAACAAAAAGAATTGTTTGATAATTTTTATATGCACTTATGATCAGATTGAATTATGCTGGGTAGATCAAATCTGGCAGGACTGTGAATGCTCAGTGCAATAGTTTGTCTGCAGTGAGTGGGAGGAGGATGGTGATGGTAATTTTATCCATGATACCAATTTACTTGAAAAGCCCTTTTATTCTGCCCCTCTCCTTCAGACTGAGAATACAGCTACTGCTGTACAGGTGGTTGGTGTTTCCTCCCCTCCCCCCTTTACTGACTTTGATTTTGTGATAACTTCTCCAAATAAAGAAACACTCCTGTCCCCTTCCCTCCTCCCCCTCTTCTCCCCCCCCCCCCCCAAAAAAAAAAAAAAGGAGGGGGGAATTGACGTCTTCCTGGCTTTGCCCACAGAATTTGCAAACTCTCCACGGAAGGGGGATGAGCCGGTTCCCAGGGAAGCGGGGTGTGGATGAGGCACCCAGTAATCCTCGGCCGCAGGTGCGGCAAGAAGTAGCCTTGCAGGCCGGGCGTTGAGGGCTGCCAAAGGATGGGACAGGAACGTGGCTCCACACGGTGACTCTCGGGGCTTGTGTGGGAGTTTCGCATAGTTGTCAATCCATTTGGTATCTTCATAGATGGGAGGTTGGGGTTTGGCATCCCCATAGATGGGATGGCTAATGCAGTGGTAGCAGTTAGCCAAGTCCTTTTCCTTTTCCAGCGTGATATACGGCCTTTAGCAGCGTCATCTCTTCACAAAACAAGCTAGGCTTCAGGATGCGAGCAATAAAATTTGGGGTGTAAAATGAAAGCACAGTTTGGTGTCAGAGGCAAACTTCTAGTAGAGCAGCTGAGGACTTGAACCTGGGAATCCTGGATGGTCCTTGGCCGTGTCACCTGAAATGGGAACATCCTTCCTCGGGCCTTGAGGAGTGGTTATTTGGGAGGAAGGTGGTTGTGTGCTCTGTACCTTTGAGGTCCTGCAGTGGCCTCTCTTGCAGTTGTTGGTGACTGAAAGCCGGTTCTACTCCTGCTTTAAGCACCATGATGCTGAGACAGGGCCACCTTGGGGACGCAGTGATGCTGCGGCGTGGGTATGTACTTGCCCATTGGACACCAGCTGCGTAGATGAGCAAGAGGGACGCAAAAGGGTGGTGCTGCGATGCCCACCGTTGCTGCTGGCAGAGGTGCTGCTAGCTGTGGCAGAAAGAAGGCAGCGCGGTGCCGTCTCCGGCTCTGTGCCCAGCCCTGCCGCACCTGGAAACGCAAGGTGTAGCTAGGCAGGTAATTTGTCATGGGGTTAAGCTTTGTATCGGGTGAAGTGCTAATTGCAGGGCAAAGCTGGAAAGCCCTTGGAAATGGTATTGTAGGGCAAGAAAGGTCTTTTTTGCTGTCAGCGATGCTTGTGGGTCTGATGCCAGACAGCGTATTTCTGTATGTTGCATGGACACCTTCAGCAGGGGATGTTTAACAGTGCCATCAAGTGCTCGGTTCCTGCGCAGGGTCGGAAGAGGGTGGCATCGTGAGTCCGGGCACCTGGCTTGGCCTTGCTCTGCAGTCGCAGTGCTGCAAGGCAGGAAGCGTGCAGGGCTTGGTGCAGCTAATCCACGTGCTGCCAGAGGCTGCTGTTGTGTGAGATGGACCTTGCCAAAATGTGCACAGTTCTCAGACTGGTTAGGAGCCCTAGCAGGGTAAAAGCAATCCTGCTATAATTTTTTTCAGTACTTCCTGACTTGCCTGTTAAATATTTAAAAAAAAAAATACTTTTTTTCCTCCTCATCACGAAAAGGGGAGGAAAAAAGTTCTTCCAAAGCTTTGCTTAGTGTTTGCCACCCTGTATGGGGCTGTACTCTAAAAGAATAAGGTAGAGGTTGAGTTATGAAAGGATTTCTCCCTTCTGAGCAGAATGTTTCTAAGGCTATAACTAATGAAGTGGTACTGAGGTCATCTTAATTAACTGACTGGAGTATGATACTGTGCTGCAACGCAGGGATTCTTCTAGAGTTGTTCCAATCCCATATCACTTTAGATGGTAACCGCTTTCAAAGCATTTCAGAGATGCTTGTATCAATCATCGTATAACTCAATATAGCCAGTAATTGATGTCATTACAACAATCGCTTACATAATTTTTCTCAATTTTATTCTTTTGACTTTCATTTGCCACTTCTTGTCAGATAAGATTTACTTTGAACCCAGCAGCATTATTTCCCCTCCCAGCTGACTTTTGATTTTTGCAAAACAAATAACTTCCTGCTAGCTGCAACCTACAGCTCTGCTTGGGTAAAAGAGTAATCTACTTCTGGTGGGTCATGCTTGCTTTTTTCTCTCCTCTGAGATAATCCAGTGTCTAGTACTAGAAGTGTCAAATGCTTCTTTCCCTTCCCTTTTTTCTCCTACGCAGCTCCATCCTTTTGAAATCCTGTTGAGCAGCGTCTGCTTGGGTTTCTGGTGTAAAGGCTCAGGGCTGGTTTCTCTGCATGCATCTGGAATGAGCAATGCCATTCTCTGTTTGTCTTCATTTTATCACCTTGGAAAACGTAGGTACTTCTCCACTCTTTGCTAATGCTGTCAGACTGGTTCTGGTGTGTGTCTCTTCAGAAGCACGCTTTTCTTATCTGGTAGCGTGGTTTATTTGACGCGCTGTGGTCAGACAAGTGCGGCGCTAGTTAGGGACACAGCGGAAAGCAAGTTCAAACAACTTTAAGCTTAAAATGCCATCTGACTCATCAGACCTCCGATCGTTTGGCAGGAGGGCGCGTTCATAGGGATGAATAGGATTAGGTAATGATTTGATATCTTGCTACTGTGATCATATTGTTAAATGTGCCTGCTGACACAGATAGGCAATTCCCCAAAGACAAATTCCCTATTTTGTACTTTCAACAGCTCTTGTGCTCCCACATGCCAAAAGCATTTCCATCTCCCATCTGACAATAGTGTGCGTTCTCAACGCAGCATTAAACTGACTGGAGCCGCTTTCCCGACGGTGTGTGTTTTGCACTACATCTGCAGTACAGCTGTCTGGCTTAACTAGCTAAACAAAGTGTAAGACACACTGATGCTTCTCTAGGTGTTCAGCTGACAAGTTGAAAGTCCATGCTGTCCTGTAGGACCCCCCAACCCCCCCCCCCCCCAAAAAAAAAAAAACAACCATCCTTTCAATTTTCATTTTCCATTTTGAAAGCGCTGGGTCATTTATTCACCTTTCAAATTAATCTTTGACAGCATGCTTCTGCTTAGACTAGACCCGCGCTGAATTGCACTGCAGTTTTGCCGGTGGGCACACGACTGTAACGGGCTCTGCGTTGCTGGTCGGAGCGGCAGGGGCTGCCCGTGCTGCGGCGCGAGGCCGAGCTGTGCAACGATGGCAAAACACACGGAGCGCTGCTCAAGTCTAACGGGTGCAGCTGGGCTGCATGTCCAGGTTTCAAGCTTCCCAGTGTAGACAGGGCTCTAACTCAGCACAGTGAGAGATCATGGGTGTAATAAGGCATAAAAATCGCTGCTTATTAAAGCTGTGTGTGTTACTCTTCCTGTTTGATGGGGGAAGTTACCGGAATATCTACAGGCTCAGTTTATTCTCTGTGTAAGTAGGGCAGTCGCAATTGATATCCTTGCTGCAGTGGGGCCCTTTTTAGGAACCCAAAACATCTAAGCCCAACATCTATCCCCAAAGACTGAGACAATGCAAAAACCTGGCTTAGGCCTTCTGCACTGCTCCGAGTTGGACAGAAATTCCCTCTCTTCTTCCTGAACTTTGGTTTGCAACCAGTTTTTCCCTCCTTCATAGTCTCAGTTGGAGCTGATATTAGACAGAAGGGATTTTCCAGGGAGAGAATAAGCTATTAACCGCCATGTGGAATATGGTGGAGGAGGGAAAAGGAGGGAGCATGACAAAGGCCAACCTTGGGAGCAGCTTCCCCTCAAACTGCTGTGTTTTATGGCCACCCTTGAGTTGATGGGCTTTGCTCTGCTGAGAGAAAAGCATGCTGAAAGTGAGTTTAAGTAAAATTCAAAGGGGAAATCAGTGGTGTATAAATGATGGTAGGTACTTTCGCGACACTGCTGTTGTGGTTTTGGAGGTGGCTGGGGTTTTTTCTCTCAGCTGAGGTGAGGAAATGAGATCTAAGCGTGGAGAAGCAAGCGCTCTCATTTCCAGTGGCTTTCCGTGCTCCGGAAAGCCCATATAACAGAAGAGTTGCCGACTGCCTGGTCCTTTCACCTTTGCCTATGCACTGAATGAGCTCACAGCTACGTGGTGGGTTCTCTCACCATGTACTCCACCATAAATGCCTGGGGTTGAAGCCCCCTTTCTGGGCTGTGCCTACTTTAGCCCTAGTTTTGATCGTGCTTCTTCCTTCCCCTTCTCTGATGAGAAAACTGCTCTTAAAAACGAGATCTGTGGAAGCTGCTCAGGAGAAGGGGTCCTGGCCGCACTGAGTGCGCTGTGAACAGCGCTTAACCAAGTCTGGGTCTAAGGGCTTCTTATACTGTAACAGCAAACCCCCCTTTTAATAGAAAGAACTGTCTACAATACCAAACTGACAGGAGGTCTTATAGAAAGTACTGAATTTGCTTCCTTAGTGTTATCTTAAAGCTTTGAGGTGGTTAAAGGTGAAACAAGCAATGAGATGGTAGTGGTATTCAGCAAACGTTTTGGCGCTTGCTTAAATGACATTGGCTAATTCTGTTAGAAAATGTTTGGAACAGCTTGGTAGTCGTCTGTGATTTTTATAATGCATTATATGTCTTCAAAAAATAAACGTTCTTGTTCCCTCTGCCAGGATATGCTTTGGTAAAGTACTGACAGTGTTACACTGTGTTTGAGACACTGCTACTTCTGAAAGGGATTTTCAGTTTGCAAATCACAAGGCTGTTCTTAGTTCCTTTGCTCCCCAGAGAAGGAATAAACCCAGTTGGGGAGGATCGGGTGCTGGGAGCTGAATAATCTGGCAAGACTAAGTGGAGCCTGCGAAGGCCCTTGGAGCCGGGTCCTGACAGCGCTGCGGAAAATCCATTTGCTGGTGTCCAATAGGAAACTCAGCTTGAGGAAAGTGCGCAAGAGGTAGAAGGAGCCCAAACCAACAGTTTTTAGAGAACAGAAGCTTTGAAGGGCAAGACACAAATGGTGAGTGTTTAGTGCAGCTTGAAGGTACTTCTGAGAGCCTGGATACGTGCAGGCTATCCTAGAGTCCTGCAGACTTGGGCAAAACACGGCATGAAATTGGGAGCTCTTTGAGGGGTGTTTTCTTGCTTGGAAGAAAGTATAGCTTTGAAAATGAAACTTTTTTTTTAATGGGAAAATAATGTTCAGTTCCACTTTTGCTTTATCTAAAGAAACAGGGAAGCTTTGGCTTTCAGTGCTGCCTTTGGCTGCAGTGCCTCCCCTTTGCATGCCTGCATTCCTTATTTTTCTAGAGGAGTGGCAGTCCTTCACCCTGCTCACAGTGTGTGTGGGGGAAATTATAGCTGAAAAAAATACTTGGATGTCCTTGCTGAATTTTTCCTCTGTGCCTGCTAAACTGATGTAGCCAGTAGCTAATCTAGGCATGGCTACTTGGAGCTCTGGGGGCTACTGTGCTGGCAGGAACGCAGTGAAAGGACATGGAGGGAGCAAAGGCAAGGCTGTGGGAGGTGACTTGCCCAAAAAGGGCTGGGGAAGGATGCTGGAAAGCTTGATGTGCAACAGGAAACTTTTTCTTGAATTTTATGCTACACCTCTTCACAAGATGAATGACGAGCATTCATTTCTTGGTAGCATCATGGAGGGGGTTGACAGCGGTAGTGGTATGGGAAAGGTAGTGGGCAAGGGAAGGATGCTCACAGGAGAGAGGTGGGATTGAATGCACAGAAAGCAAAAGCAGGCACCTGGTGAAGTACAAGCAATTTATTTTGCTACCAGCTGATACAAGTCTCGGTAGTGCCTGGCACAGTCCAAGGTGACCAACCTCCTCCTGCCTTTGGACTCAGGCAGTGGTTTGGGCTTTGCTCCATGCTGTTTTGCAAAGGATGTTGTGTGCAGCGCAGAGCTGGACCACCTTGGGCAGCGACCTGCAGAGCAATGGTGGAGTCCACAGAGCAAAAGCCCAAAGCTCTTGCTCCTGAGGAGCTGAAGAGTGCTGGACGTGGTGAGATAACTGGGTACCGGACAGCTTCTGGAGATGCATTAACACTGTAGTTGTGGTGTTGGGCTTGTAGAGCTGGTGCTTACAACCTCAGCCTGAGTTTTCAGTGCTGTGCATTGCATCTTGGCTCGTTTTTCTTTTCTTCTGAGATTCCACCTCTAAGCCCTGAAATCATTCTGGGCTCTTTCCCATCTGGCGTATCTGCTTTGTGTACTCACCTTTGTGCAAACAACGCTTTTTGAAGGCTAGTTGTCAAAGGAGGGGAATAATTTGATGCAGTTCTACCAAAGAAGCAAGTCTTTGTGCTTTGTTAGTCTCTGAATCACACTTGTTTGTATGACGATAATCTCAATTTTGACAGTATTGCAGTGTCAGTCTGGCTACACTCAGCTGTCTAACATTTAACTGCCTGGTATGGGGACAGACTTGTCTTGTATTTACCTAGGCTTTGCCTCTGTAGTCTGAGAGGAGCTTTCTGTTCTCACCGACTTCCCAAGTTTTACAGTGTATCAGAGATGTGCACGTGCTCTGAGAAGTGTGAACACCTCCCATGTGAATGAATCCAGTAGTTTGTGTAAATGTGCTGTTGAGGAGTTTCTGCTCTGTGGTGGTGGTGGTGATTGCTGTCCGGTGTCCATCTGTGAAGCAGGTTACAGCTCTCCAAATGATGGAGGCTTCTTGCCTCCTGCTTTCGTGGTTTGCTGTATTTGTGTATCGGCAGCAATTCCTGTTACCGGTTATTATAATCCTACTCGCTTTAAAGATTATAGTGTATAAGGTATTTTTTTTTGGAGAGCGTGAGTTAATAAAAGCAAGCCCCAAGATAGTGAGAATGTATGTTCTAGGGCATGCCATGAATTTTCCTTGTGCTACTTTTTGCCCTGGTTTGGAGGGAATGAAAACAAGATTTACAGTTCTGGATTTTTAGTCTGGACGGGCTGTCCTGTAACCAAACAGGAATACATGGTTTTATTGCAGAGTCCCTGCAATAAAACCAAGACTAGGTATTGAAAAACGCTCAGAGTCTCGTATAACGCCTGCTCTTGGAAGTGCAGCCTCCTAGCATGTTTTATTAAGTTACTCATTGTCTGTTCAAATCAACTCTAAAATCTTGTGTCGGCTTTATGCCTCGGTGCTGAATTTCAGGAGAAAGTAGCCTTCCTGGCTCGGATCCTGGGGTTATTTAGGTTATGCTGTTTGTTTGCCTTCCCCTAAGGGTGGCTATGGCCTTACATAAAAATTCCTGCATTCATGTAGAAGTAACCTAGAACAAAACTGGTTTTGGATCCAGTCTTCTGCTTCTGAGCTGCGTGTTTGGAAGGGTGAGAGCAGGCTTCCTGCGTCATTAGAAGAACAAAAGCTAAAAACTGAAGCCTTCAGTACTTTGGGGTGTGGAGAAAGAGCAGCGTATTCAAGCTTGCTTAGGCAAATGAATATACTTGTAAGAGAGCATCACTGCTCAAGGTTGAGCGTTTAACTAGAGAGGCAGGAAATCTGCAACATCTGAGAGACAAACGCAGTTAAACTCTATTAAAACTATTTCGGTGTGACTTATGTTCCTATTAATGTTTTCAGACCATCCTTGAAGCTCTTTTTAAATATATATTTTTATGCTTCTGTAATAAAATAGATGGACAACTTAGAAGTCCTCATACTTGCATTTGAAACTGCATTAAAAACATAATGAAATTAGGCTTCTGATCCTGTGGTCAGGGTAGGGGTTTTAAGGCTACCTGCAGATACATCTCGGAGCTGGTAAGGGTAGTCCATACAGGCCTTATGCTCACTGCTGTTTCATAGTACATGGATTTCTACAAGTGTTTAAAGACTACTGGTGAGACTGCCAGTCCAGTGAATGTGCATGTTCTGGACTGGTGAGGACTCCAACACAATGACCTGGAGGAAGGTCTGGCTGCTCTTGCTGGATATACTAATTTCTTTTGGATACCTTGGTTTTGGTTCCTTGTGAGGATGGGCAGAAAGGATTTGGATGTGGGTCCTCAGGTTTTCTTGGCTGCAAGCTTATTAAAACATGTTCTTTGGCTTCTCTTTCTTCCTGTTGAATTTTGAATTTTGGAAGGAAAGCATTTTCCTTTTTGCGCTCCAAATCCATATGGCACTTGTATAACAGCCCATCTCAGCTCTAGGAGTGGTATGCAGGAGGCTTACTCATCTGAATCGACTTTGGGTTTGTTCTTGGTTCCAATGAACTCAGAGGCTTCTCCCTTTGTCGTTCAAAAAGGGAAGATAATATAATGGGGAGGGAATTCTCTGCAAATTGGCCCTTTGCCATCTTGAGGAGATGGTTCTGTTCATTACATATTCACATCTTTCTCGGCTGCTGCTGCCTGCACCTGCAGGAAGAACCTGCTGATGCTTCCTACACCCGTGCGTGACACTGGGAGGGGCTGGCTGGTGGCATCCTACCCTTTGTTTCAGGGACAAAGCTGGTTGTGTACAAGATCAGTACAGAAACTGCCTGAAGTAGGTGACACTGAAAGTTGATGACATGCCAAGCAGCTTTTGTCTAAGCTAAATAGGAGGAGGGAGGAGTGTATTTGATATGCAAGTGGATTTGTTAAATTGGGAGGGTTTTATCTCCTTTCCTGGGCAGGTAGGAAAGGAGGGGACCTAGTTCCTGTTGGTGAACTTGCTCGATTTATTTCAAGCAAATGATCAAACTGCTACAGCTTCTCACACTCGGCTTGTGGGTGCTCCCTTCCTTGTTCCAGTTCTTTAAATACCTGCAGGCTGATGAAAAACACTGGACTTTTTCCCCTCTTCCCTTAAATAGATTTGATTCTCCTGTTGCAAGAGGAGATGAGATTAAAAGGGGCTGAATCTTTTCTTTTCCTTTTCAGAAAGATCTTTTTTAAATTTTTTTTAATTCTTGTTTCAAATAGTAGATTGGTATCAGAGAGCCCTGCAATTTTTGAATCCTTTGGGACTGAAGTGATGACAGATGAACTGATGTACACACACGATGGGGGTGGATGGAGGTGCAAATTGCAGAAAGCATCTTCACTGAGTGTTTTTTATGGTAGACCTTTAAAGGGAAACTTGACCAGACAAAATCTGCCCGCTGCTTTCCTTCTGGACTTTTTGAAAAGTCTTGGAGAATGACATACTTCCACAGCAAGCCTGGAGAAATGCCACCACTTACGAAATAAATAATGCAGCTCTTGCATTGCTTGCTCACAATTGACCATTGCTTCTTGCTGTAATGAGATCTGCCCCCTTGAGGATATTTTAAAGGTTAGTTAATTAGGTGTAATTTCAGCAGAATAGAAACCTGCTCTAGAGTTCTGCCTGCTTTCTGTAATGCCAGATCCTTTAACAAATTACTTTTGTTCCAGTAAAGTTTATAGGAACTGTGTAATCCCAAGTTACTGACCTTGCACTTAGCCTCCTTGGGTATGTTGATGGAGCTGCAGAAGTGATGTGCTGGAAAGAGTGCCTCTGACTTTGGCACCCTGTGCGACAGCGATTCGGATCACAGCAGTGCTCTGGGAACTGCCTCGCAATGTAGCGACATTAGGTTATGCTCATGTACTGTCTGCATGTTAATGCTCTTTCCACCCAGCGCAGGGAAAGAGATGTGGCCTTAGCCCAGACAAATGCTGTGTTAATGGGGATTGATTCATTTTAGCTGATCACATTGCAACCCATTGATTTGCAGAGTGTGTGATCTAAAGGGATCGCCTGTACTGTGACAGCCTGTGTCTTTGGCAAGTTGTGCAGCTGCTCTGGTATTTGGCTGCGGGAGGTTCAGTGGCTTTGATTGTAATTTGCACACCTCCCAGAGGTGATACAACTTCTCTCATTTGAGCAGCTAGCATTTAAAAATATGCATTTTTCAAAAGAATAGTTTTAGCCTTGAGAGACAAAGTGCGTGGGGAGGGGATTTTGGGGGGAGGGGTATGTGTGTGTGTGTTTTTTTGTTTAAAAAAACAAAACAAAAACCTGAATACCTCCTCTCTATATTTACCTGAAGAGTGTGAGTCTAGAGACCTGTGTCCATCCTTGCATAACCATGAGGGATTCTTAATTTAAATGTGCTCTGTCTGTTAAATCCCTGTGTATCACTTCGGGCCAAAGATCCAGCTAAACATGAAGAAGAGAACATCCGGCTTGAACCCTTTCCTGCACTTTTAAAGTATCTATAACTAAAAGTCCCCTGTATTTGGCATAAATGCAAATATGGAAGCCTTAATTTCTGTTCTGTTGGAGTTCAGTTTGACTTACCATACTATTTTTCCCCTGAAGATAAACGTGTTCAGAGCAGGTTTAGCTTTTTACGGAGATAAGAGCATATTCAGAGCTGAGAGGTGCCTGGATTTTCATGTCCTGTCTCAGGCAAGCAAGCATTGTTAGCTCCCATATACACAGAATTGATCTGGAACCTGATAATTCAAAGGTTTGTTAAATGACCCTTTTCCCTGTTTAAAATAGGGCTGGCATCTACCCTGAGGTTAAATTAGGACTCTGCAAATCGTTACGCAGAAATTGGTTTCCAAAAAGCCTTGCGAGCTGCAGGCTGATGCTGCGTTCTGTTTTCTGCCCCATGACCCATGAGTTTTGGACTTTTCTTTTTGGTCTTCTCTTTTGACTGAAACTACAAGTTGTAAACGGGCAGAGGGGGTGAACTGGTACACCCAGCAGATACTGTCTAGCAGGTGTCTGCTGCTGTAATCCCACGTGTTGTCTTCCTGAGACCCTTATCTGCAGTACAAAGTAGACAAACGTGGTACTGCTGGATGCAGCAGGCTGCCTGTAAACGGACCCTTGCAAACCAGGCTGCTACAATCCAGAGACTTCAAATGAAATGGGGTGGTTTGGTTGTGGGCTTTTTTTAGGCCAAACAGAAGATACAGGCCAGCTTTGGGCATATTTAAATTAGTGTGGAGCCTTGCACCAAACTGGGCTGAGATCCAAGCAGCAGAGTGCAGGCAGCAAAGGGGAGAGCGGTACAGCTGGAGAAAATGAGAAGTAGAGGCTAATAGAAAAAGCTCAGCAGTTGGATTAAAAGCAAAGTTTTATTTTCCTCTTTGTAACACTTCAGAGTTTTCATTCAAGCAGAACATCCAAATGCGTGGGGAATGATGTTAGCGTGCACTGTGACTTGCAAAGGAGCTGATTAAACAGCTACATAAACACTTTGGAAACCTTTCTGGCCTGTTAACAGAAATGTTGAAAGGCTGCATTTACTTGCTTCCTCTTCTGCATACTTGAGGTCCTTGCCCACTGAAGGATGGATGGCTGCTTGCCTTCCTCAGGTTTTCCTCAAAGGCACCAGAATGAAACCAGCCCTCTGGAAGCCAGAGCTTTACTAGCATGGACCCTGCTTCCCTCCCTGGTCCTGCCTTGCTCCCTGTTAAACTTGACCACAAAGGCCCCCTTTTCTTCTGAAGGGGGAGAGACAAGGGTAAGGTCCTTAAATCTATCTATGGGAGTACTCCTGTGATACTCATTCCAGGAGAGAAGTCCCCACCCTCCCCCCATTGAGCCCAATAGCTGAGGGGGGAGGTGGTAATGAATATGTGAGAGTGAGGGTTTATAGGAGAGGACTGTGGAGGTGGCTGGTGTCCAGGTGTTCTCCCTGAGCTGCGAAGTGTGTGGTGGTCTTTCCCCTACCCTGGTCCCCACCTTGTAGCCTTCTGACAACTCTCTGTACGCTCATGTCGGTGCGGGCTTGTGTGGGCTGGAACTGGCAGCTGGCAAAGGAGGCACCCGGTAACTGGAGCTGGCTGTGATGTACACGTGTGACCACATATTTTCTCTGCACACCGCAACCCCATTGCTGGAATGCCTGCCTGAGGTGGGGGCACCTACCCAGTCCTTGCTCTGAGCAGTTTTTCTCCAAGCTCCCATGTGAGTGCCTGAGTGCTCTTTTTCCAGGCTAAGCCTTTGTCTTTTTGCAGAAATGGTTTCTGCAAGTGAACTATGAATGTATTTTGAACTGCTCAGACAGCTGCTTTTCTTTGCAACAGCCTCCAGCCAGCTCTCTGGCTGCCATCGGGTCAAAACATGGTGATGAGTTCCTGGGTGAAGGTCTTTGTCTGGTGGTTGTGTTTTGTGGTCTGGTGTTCTGGGCTACAATAAGTCCCAGCCAGCAATAAGCATCTTCTCTGTGGCCTAATCAAAATCTGGACTGGGCTTACTGGTTTTGTGAACTTTTCCCTGGAGGAACTGATCTGTCCTTATTGATTGCTCAGCTGGGCAAAACGTACTGAGCCAGGTGCCAAGTTCAGACAAACCAGGCTCTTGCTCGGTCTCCTGTGTGTTTCTTATCTCGACAGGTCTCTTGCTAACAGCGCTCTCCGGTTTCTAGGCTCATTTTGCACGTAATCCTTGTGGTTGGTCCCCCTAGGGCAATCATTTAGGTTCAAGGTAGCACAAAGTGTAGCAGGAGGTGAACCATTTCATGGCTCTTAGATACTACTAAATTGCATTCCCTGCCTTCTCCTTCCATCTTCCTGCTCCTCAAAAAACAGCCGTAGTCACCAGCAGCAGACAAGAAACCCAGCTTGAGGAGCCTGTTAAGCAGAACAGATCTGGTATCTTCCAGTTTTTATCCTCACTTGGTTTCCTGTGACTTACCTTGGTGCCTGTCCTATAGCTCAGAAAACCAAGGACCACAGAACAAGTCCTTCCCAAAGAAAGGAGAGAACAATTTCAAGGCAAAAGTATCTCAAGCTTTGCTTACCTCTGCGCGTGTCAGAATGCAGGTGGACAAGATTGGGGTGAGAGGTGCAGCCTGTTAGCTGGCCTGCCTTGAGGCGTGTTGTATAGGCGAGCATGAACAAAAACTTCTGGCAGGCTGAGGGGCTACGAGGAAGGTGTCAGCTGGCATTCGCAGCCTTCCCTTCCTTAGGAGACCAACACTTAAAACATCCGCTACACTTGTTATGTTGAACCCATCTGCCGCAGGCGGAAACATGGAGCCTCAATGAGGTTGAGAGAAAAGGCCTTGAGCTTCCTTTTCCTTTCCCCCGACTCGTTTGACAGGGGCACTCGCAGCTGGGGAATCCCTCATCTTCTTGGAAAACTTCCATTGCGCAGCTGCCAAACCTTTGTGTTAACTTGAATTTGGAGTTGTTACTGTTGGTTTAGCTGAGGCTTGAGAAATCATTTGCTGAACTTAACTGCTTCTGAATTTTTTTTTCCTTTGCTCTGCAGCTTGGGGAAGCTGTTAACAGACGGTAAAACACTAATCCGTAGTGCTGGCATACGTACTCGGAGGTGGCTTGGTCAGAAGGGGTTCTTGGAGATGGGTGGTGTTTGGCAGCAAATCTTGTTATTTTTGGAAGGCAGAATGCCCTTCCAGTATAAAGAGCTCTTGAATACAGAAAATGACATGTTAATGTGATTGGTGTAATAAGTAGTTCTTGCTCTGTTGTTGAGATGTAAGATGACCTCCCTCCTCCTCCCCAATCTGCTTCCCTCTCCCTGTCCCTGGCAGATTTCTATAGAGGCTTAAACCTCATACTAGTTGAATGCAGCCACATGTCGCTTTGCCTGCAGTTCCTGAGAACTTGCTTATCGTGAAGGCAGGCTGAATGGCGACCGAGAATCAGTGCTTGCATAAATAGATGCTGCAGTGTCGTCTTGTGATCGTTGTCCCTGCTGAAGGGTGCAGGAACTTTCATGAATTTGGAAATGAAGACGCTTTCCTGTCGTAGTCCTCTGCTTATGATGATCTGTCGAGGCATGGGAGAGTTTCAGGCATCAGACTCTTCAAGGCCTGTATTGCAGCATGTGGGTGGGTGCATGAGATTTGGAGCTCTGAGAGTCAGTGAGAGATGGGAAGTGTATTGAATTCAACTGTTGTATTCTTGGGTCAAGGTGTGCACGTCTGTGCCTTGGATCCTGCTTGTGAGATGACAGTAGGTGCAGCTTGCTGACTGGGTTTCTGAAGCTGATGTTGTCTTGGTTAGCCAGCTTTTACCTACTTTTCTGAGCGAGGTCCTGTACAGACCTTGTGCCTGTAGCCTGTTCTGGCTCTGCTCTGCAGGCTGGGCCTCACCCCTGTCGTGGGGATGAGCAGAGTTGCTCCCTCAGTTCTTACTGTGGGGTTTTGCTTCTGCAGATTTGTGTCTGTTTTCAGCTCAAGGTAGATTGACTTAAAGTAGTTTAAATCTCTCCATTTCAACTGGGATTTAAATTAGCTATTTAAACCAAGTCATCCTCTTTGACTCTTAATCCTCTGCATTTCTAGCTGCTTTTTCCTCTTCAATAGGCATTTGTTTGTAACCAGCTACAAACACACCTTAAGCAAAACCTCTGTTTTGGATGTTTCTTGCTCATCATAGCTCGTCTGTTTGTGTTTAGCTTAGTATTGGAATTTAGTGGAGTGTTAACTTTTGGTTTGGAGCTAATGGGAATAGGGTGCTGACTGCTCTACCTCTGTCCAAGTTGGTGCAAATAAATTAGTTTTCAGCTAAACACAAATCTGTAACTTTCAAACTATTTACCAGACTTGCTAATCTAAAACTATTTAGCCATGACTCATGAATCTTCCAGCCTTTCTAATAAGGTAGAGCGTGTGTGTTTTTAAGCTTAGTCATCAAAACGAAGAAATGGAGGAAACTGGCAGTGACAATTTTGGAGAGAGAGCTTGGAGGACAGAAGTGTGGCCACTAGAAGAATGAAGCAGGGAGGTACCATCTGGCAGCCACAAATCTGTAGCTGGATGCCAGGAGGCCCTCAGGGGCTGGTTGTGCTCTAGACAGCCTCACCCAGGCAGAGTGGGCGCTAGGTGGGCCCAGGGAAGCATTTCTTAGGTTCGGATCCTCTTTTTTGGTGAGCTCTTCTGGTTGTCAGAATTTACTGAGCACTTAAGAGTCTGATTATGGGAACTTTGTCTCGATCGGTTGTTTTGTGGTCAGAGGTTCCTTTTAAACCCGGGCAGCAAGTATGTGCAGCTTTGGATCAGCATAGATGTACTGGACCGTACTTAAAACTTCATCTGGAGATGGGTGGCATTTCTTTGTCTGCATCTAACTACAGGGCTGTGAAGTCTTGCTTAATAAAAAATATTTCAACTCCCCTCCCCTCTCAATTTAAATACATAGGTGACTTTACCCTTTTGCATAAACAAAATATTTGTCCAGGTGTTGGGGCACCTGCGCGGGAGAGGTGGGTTGGTGGGGTGTTGACACGACTCCCATTGCTTCTAAGAAAATGCGCTGTATTACAGCAGCGCTGTGAGCATCCCCTGCCTGCCACCTCTCATGCTGGCAACAGGGTGGGGGGATCGTTACAGGAACTGTACTTTATAGGGTGTCACGATAAACCTTTTAGTCTTATCAAGCGCTATCAAGTTTGATTTAAATGTCGCTTGTGCTTCTGTTATCTCTCTACACAGCAAACGAAAGTTACTTGCAGCTTTTGAGCTCGAATCTGCCAGATGCATTAACTGGGACTGACATGTTCCCATGAGTTGTTTGTATTTTTCTAAAGGACGTTTGTTTAACTTACAAGAATTGTGACTCATTCAAGTCAGTGTGCCGTATGAGTTCAGCGGTTCTGCTGTTATGTGTCTACAAAAAAAAAAAAAGCCCCCACCCCCAAAACCTGTATTCCTCACCAAACTGGGAAAGATGCTCTCGTTTTCTTCTCCTCGTTCACAATGGGCTAAGCTGGCAGGCAGGCGAGCCTGTGTCACGCTGGCGTTTGGGCTTTTTCCATCTCCCTAGTGCTCCAAGATGCACATCTTGACAGGGCATAAACCACAAATATTACTTCCTCTGCGCTGGTAGGATGCTCGCTGTTGCTCTGGGGAGGTGGGATTTGTGAAGCCAAGACTTCTCCTGTCCTCCTCCCCCCCCCCCCCCCCCCCCCGCCAAACTGGAAACCATGTGAACATGTGAGGGAGCCACAGACTGCTCTGATCGTGTGTCACAAGTGTGGTTATGTGGGTGTTTTTCCTGTGTATACACAGACCTGGGTTTCTTAAGGAACAAAAGAAGCCAAAACAAAACAAAAAGCAAAACTCTGGTGCGTTGAGGAGACAGACAGCTCCAAGCAGCACAGCTGGCCTCCGGGCCCTTTAGATAGGGTGACTGCTTTTGTCCTCCTCGCCTTAGATGTTAAAAATCTTTTTAATGCAAGGTGTTTGTTTCCTTCCTTGAAATGAAAGGCTCAGTGAGTCACCGCCTTTTTGCCAAGAACAAACAAAAATGGCGAGATTGCCCGAGCCAGCAAGTGGAAAGGGCTCTGCGATGACTTTGTGCTCATGAGAGCTGAACCAATTCAGCACTACAAAGTGCCTGAAGACTTTCTCCTATATGTCAGCTCTGGTGGAGGAGGAAAGGTCAATGTGTATGGCGGGGGTGAGGGCAGAATCGTCGGCACTTCTCGAGCACAAAACTGATTGTGTGGTTCCCTTTCTCGGCCCCTAAATTGCGCTGCTTCCTTGGTTTGCTTCTGAGCTGAAGGATGTGGCTCTATAATATATGAAGGTGCCTCTGTATCTCTTGAAATGAGAATTTGTTTTAAAAAAAAAAAAAAAGCGGGGGGGGGGCAGGAAGATGTCCAGTTGTTTCAGCAGTCTGGAAACTCACTGCTGGCTAAAGGCCTCTCTGGAGGGAGGAGGGCCTTGCCGCAGCCTGGAAGGAGCTGAAGGCACCTTTCCGAAGTCTTTGTTCGGACTGCGAGCAGTGCCTCGGGTTTTGCTCTCTGATTGTAGCTGTTCTGTTTGAAGTGCCAAAATAATTCTCGCCGGGTTTCAGAAACGTCTCTTGCCCCTTGTGTGGGTGTCTGCTCTGACACCCACGTCCTAAGCCTTGCTGGCTCCTGTGATAGATTCCCCCCCCCCCACCTTAAGCATTGTCTAGTTGTGAAAATGTTTCAATTAAAAGGCCTAAATATGTAACATGGAGCAGTTCATCATTGCTGAAGCCTGTTAATTGGGCCCTCCTACTGGGCAGTCTATTAATGAGCTTTTCCAACCAAGATAGGACCTCTTTAAATAAAACAAAACAGCAACAAAAGAAACCCCACACACCAGAAACACAAACCTGGCAGAAAAGATCCACATTGCAAGAAATATGGCACTAACCTATGTTTCAAGGCTGGCCCTGAGACTATTGCTCAGCCCAGTACTCATTATCCCCTCCATCCTGGTTACTTCTCCTCCCTTTGAGGAGAACAGCTGCAATGTGGTGTCAGTTTGAGCAGTTTGCTGACGTTACCTTGAATCTTTCTTTTTGTGGGCGAAGAAGAGGGAAGGAGGCATTTGTTAAAAGATGCCTCTTTGAGAAGCTTTCTTTATCCTATGGAAGATGCTATGTCTGCAAAGAGCTTTCTGAAGGGTAACACTGCTTTTGTGGTTACAGGTAAAGGACCTAACCAAGTACCTTGATCCGAGTGGACTTGGAGTCATCAGCTTTGAAGACTTCCATCGAGGGATCAGAGCTATAAAAAATGGAGGTGAGTTTGCCATCGTGCTGTGAATGAGGGCAGAAAGACACCAAAACTTAACACCACAAGGGTTAACTGAGCTGACAAGTAGCTAAGTGAAACCAAGCTAGGCTTGGTTTTCTGAGAGTTGTTACTTGGTGTATTGGGCAGAGAGCAAGAGAGAGTAATTGGGTGCGCTTAACTTTGTCAAAGGTAATACCACAGTTTGTGGTGTTGGTTGCATGTTTTCCTATTTATCAGGGAAGTTCCTTCCTAAATGTATGTTGGAAACGGAAAAAGCCATGGAGGGAAAACCCCCTCTTGTTTGGTATCTGCTGTCACCTACAGTTTTGTGGGAATTTGCTGCTATAACAGGACAGCGCCTCTTTGCTGACACTCTGCTCTAGTTGTCTGTCTGTCTGCAGTAGGGTGCAGTATCTCTGAGCATTAATGCGTTTGCCTTGACTCCAACTGCCTAGAGGATCACCATGCACGAGTCGTTTCTAGCAAGGACCATGTGAAATAAGAGCTTTGAACTCACTGGCTGGTAAGCTTTAAACAAACAGGCCAGTGACAATGCTGATGTTGCTCTTGACGTGATTATTGCATGTGCTTCCAGAGCAATAGTTTGGTGAAATGTTAAGTATGTTTCTGGTTGGTTGGTACTTGAATTGCTTTGTTAGAAGAAAAAAAAAAAAAGCTGATGTTGCTTTTTCAAGGAATTGACCTCTAATACTAGTGTTCAGAGATGCGTTTTTGGGACAAGTGTGGTGTTGGGATAGAATGTGGAAAAATATTGGAAGCATAATGTTGAGCACGTTTAATCTAAAATGTGCAAATAACAATTGTCATGCGATGCCTTCGCACATTAATCAATAACTCTGTTTACGGTAGTAGTTGTCTCAAAGTCATGGCTGCTTTTGTGCAGCAAGGAACATGCACTGTTCTGTCAGTCCTGCGGTCAGAGCATGTTTTTGAGCGTCAACATTAGCAAAGGTGTGAATAGACTGATATTTGTGTACAAAGCATCTTGTTTCATGGGGGGGGGGGGGGAACCCTCAAAAGTAGAAGTGACTGTGATTTCTGAGTGGATGATCCCCCTTCCTTCCCCCCTCCTTGCTTATTTGTGCTCAGCTCTTCCTTGTACGACTAGGACTGTAGTGCTTGATGGCAGCTCCAAAGTTTTGGCTGTTTCTGTTGTGGTTTGATAGTGCAGCTGGCTGAGTTCTCATGGTGTAGCAGGAAATGCAGCATGCTATTAATTTGTAATAAATTGGTATTGGAGAAGAGCTTGTTTTTGAAAGCTCTGGCTTCTGTTTCTCTTCAATAATTAATTGCTTTAGTATTATATTAATTGAATGGAAAAAGCAGGTCCAGATAAAGCTTTTAAGAATACTGTTTATTAAACTCGTAAGAGATTGCTATGCCTTTCTTACTATGCTTAAGAAAGATGTGCATTGCCCATCTATAAAAGGAACCCAGAGTAGGGTAGGAGGAGTGTTTCTTTGAGTTTTAACAGCTGAGCAGTTGTTTGTTGAAATGATCTCGAGGATTTATTGCTGCTGTTGAGACAGTCAATATTGATTGTCTCTTTGTAAAGGAAGAAGAGGCTATGCTTGCTGCTGGGCATCTCTTTAACACTGCTTTGTTAATTAGCTTGGCCTTTTTTAGCCAGATATGGCTCTATTGTGTTTCCTGGTAGTCTGTAGTTCAGTCAGTCATTGAAGGGAGACCTGACCTGAGATTTGTGGTTGTTACTGGGATTTCTCGGTGTTCTTAGCTGTTCCTGGGTTTCTACCAGGCTTTGGAACTGCTTGGGGGTAGCTGCTAAAACAAAACTGAGGTAAACCCATTTGACCATGCAGGCTAGCTTGAAGAGGTCCACACTCTGGTAGAACCCCATGTGTGAGAGAAGAAGCAGTGAAATCCAATTCTCTGAAGAGCACCTGAGAGCCATGCAGTCTGCCAGCAGTGGTCTGGTGTTGTCCCGGTGCTGAGTATTGCCCAGAGTCTGTACTACGGGTGCTAGAATGAAGGAGCAGTGGGAGGAGATGGCATTACCCCCAAAACATGTCCGTGGTCTGAATAGTCTCTTCAAATTTTCCTGTGTAGGTGGTAGGCTGAGATGCAGGAAAACTGGGCTTGTGTGCAGGTTAAACGACACTCATCTCCACGCCACTGGAAAGCATGAGCAGACAGGGGCTGCGAAAGGGTGCGGGAATGAGCCAGCCTGAGGCTTTGCCCCTTGGAGTGGGGCTGGAGATGTGGATGCCCTGGGATTCCTCAGCTGACTTTCCCATAGGAAAAAAGGTTTTTCTCGTTATCTTGAGCCAATGGACCTAACTGGAGAAGAGCAGTTTTGATTCTCTTCTGGATGTGATGTTAAAATGAAACTGCTGACCACATGGACTCTATGCCCTTTGATCGCTTCAGCCAGTGCTTCTTGTCCGTGTAAATGGGACAGCTTTTGCTATGAATCTTAAACCACTCTTTGGGTGGTACGAACAACCTGCTTCCCCCCTTTGTTTAGGATATGGGCTTCTTCATCCTTCTCTTCTGTTGATGTGATGTCATGAGTCACTGCTGAAACGCTTATTCAGATCCCTGTTCAATTGCACAAGGCTATAACTGCAGCTTTCTGAGAGGGATGGATGTTTTCCCTTCTGCGTTGCACCTGACCTGTTACTGTTCACTTTCTTAAAGAAATTCTGAAACCCCATCCATGTAATTAAAGTGACTTTTCTGTAACTCTGTACTTCGGTTCATCCCACCTAGCTCCTCTGTTGATGTGTCCCTGACCTGTGTGATGGCATGCGTGTATAATTTCTGCAGGTTTTCTTGTGTGGCAGTTTCACTAAAGGGAATGGTGCCAGTTCATCAGTGGAAGATGTTTCACTAGCCTTACCTTCATCGCTATGGGGAGGGTGAAAGAGAGAAGGTGGGAGAAAGGAAGTTTTCTCAGAAAGCTTGTAACTTGCAGCGTCTGTCTTAACGTAGACAAGGGTTTGTTTTTGAAGATGCTCCATTTACTTTTTCTCTCCCCTCATCTTTTCTGGACTCTGTAGCAGAGCAGTTGTGAGTTCACTCAGGCTGCCTATGATCTGGCTTGGCAAGATCCAAGGTGCAGCTACAAAACTTGCAGAGTTGACTGATTTTCTTACAACTGCTTTTGTGTTCAGTTGGCCTTTATGTCCAGGGAGGATACTAAATCACTTAATCCTATTCTTGTGCCAGCTGCTTGAGGTATGTTCCCAGTGGCTGAAACATGCTGATCTAGGACTCCTAGAACTTACCTCTGCCCTCAGAGCAGAGCAAAGCACAATCTTACCACTTGATCAGTACTAAAGGTGGCAATGCCACCCATCCATTGCAATAAAACAGCTCTTTCCAAGTCTAATCTCTTTGCCACTGTAATCCCACCCTAGTTTAGGGTGGCCCAAGTGGGGATGCATGGGATGGGTTTGGGCCCACTGTCCTGGGAGAGGGCTGTGTTTCCCCTTTCCCCATCAGAGGAGGGGTGGGTGCAGGTGGGTTCCTGCAGCCAGCAGGAAGGGGTACTGTAGGATTTGGGTGGACTTTTCTGTGCTGCTGTTCTTGGTAGCAGGGCGTAAGGATGACTTGTCCTTGGAAACCGCCTCTATGTGATTGAGGAACGGTTGTATGACTTTTTCCTTAGAGAGCTTTGTCAGGGAGAGCTGAAGGGACACTCTTGACTCTTTCCTCTGGAGGAGGGGAGTCTAGCTCTTGAGTAGTTGTAGTTAGATTCAATTCTGAGGCCATAGGTCTGGCCCATTCATCAGGAGTGAGCTGGTATGGAGTCTGCTGGGTGCTCTCAATCCTTGGGCCTGGAGAGGAAAGCTCGGAGATGCTGCTGGAACAGGCTTCCAGGATTCGCTTGTGTGCAGTTGGGTACTGACTGAGCTCCTAGCACCCTGCTGTGTACCAGCCCTTCCTAGTTAAGGGGTAGTGTGGCTGCTGGGGCAGCCTTGTCCTGCCTCCGCTCCCTGAAGCGTGTAGTGTCTGTTTGTTTAAATTTATTCTGTGAATTGTGCCTGGAAGATTGACTAGTCCTGCAATATGTAAATAGGAAAGCGGAGAGGGAAATCATGGAACAGTGGTGGTGAGTCAGGGAAGATAAATAACTCTGGAAAGTGGAACTTCAGGTTCTTGTATTGTAAAGCTCAAAATGCTGACTTGAAAAAAGCAGAGTATATTACAGTGTGCACTTAAGGACTCTAGAAGGTCCATAATGCCTGGGGAAACTGCAGCCAAAGAACGTGTGGTGCACCTGGGTACCATCAGTGAGCTTCTGATGGCACTTCTTCCTAGTCATCCTGCAGAAGAAAAGAAATTGGGAGCCAGAATGACTGCACTGCAGCCGCAGAGCTGCCTCTGCTTAGCAGCTAGAGCTAATGTGGGGATCTTCTGTGAGAATAGGTATTAGGATTTGTATGCAAGCTATGTAGAAAACTCGGACCAGGAGTCAAGTCTCTGCCTTTATGGCAAGACACTGACAGCTGGATCAGTGTGGTAGCGCAGTGGAGTCAGTGGTGTGAAATGAAGATGGCTGATCCAAGGAGCAGCTCCAGTCTGCTGTGTGTGCTGTGTGCTTGATGCAGGAGTTGCTGGAGGGGGATTTAGCTGGCAAACACAAAATATACATATGTATATATATATATAAAATATATATAGAATCAACCACAGCTAGATGCAGACGAATCACAAGGAGTGTTCACAACCAGGTTTCTTTTTTTGTCAGTATACTTAACCTCTTAAGCTTCAAACACTTTTTTTAATGCAGGCATCTCCGTGTTCAGTTGAACATATTTAATGTCTCTGTTTGTAGCAGAGCGACGTTATGCTGGAACTCAAAAGCAATAATGGAAGACACCATGTCGTTAGCACTTTTGCTCTGATCTGAAACATCTGTCTTATTTAAAAAAAATGAAAAAACAAAATGCCACAGGCTTTGCATAGGGGATGGGCTCCGTGCAGGTACCCTGCTTTATGTAGGGAAAGGACTGTTGGTGTCGGTTCGAATTACCGTTGGCTAAACCAGGAGATAGATTCCTGCAGCTTGTGGCCTCGTTCGCTCATTCTGCCTCGGATTCTGATCCGTTAACAAAAGGACTTCTGTGTATTGAGAGCAGACAGTACATCCACTGAGAAATAGATGTGTTTATGAGCTCAGGGGAGGGCCTGAGAATGGAAAGAGTCAAATCTTTTCAAATGTTTCAGCTAAAAAGCTCTTTGGATTTGGAAAGATGGAAAATAGGTCTCCAGAGCCAACATCCAAACCTGGAAGCTATAACGGAGTTCCTGTTCGCAGGAGCTGCGGGCTCTTGGCAGGAGCAGGAGGGGTGCAGGACCGAGGGGCGATACCTGGGAACGCCGCCTCTGAAGCGGGGCAGCTGGTGCAGGTTCAGGAGCTGGCAGCCGTGCCAAACTATGAGCTGCGTTTCGGGGGAGATATCCCTGTCAGGCTGAATAAGAGGCATTCAGCAGGAGGAGTGCGCTCGACTTACCGAAGGCATTTGAGAGCTTTCCAAGCGCGAGGCTGGGAGGACAGGCTGTGGAATGAGGCAGGTCTGGGGCGGGCGCAGGGCAGGGTGCTGAGCGGCGAATGCGCGGCGATCACGAGGCTGGCCGGCCTGGCACAGCGCGGGCCGGCTGGTGTAAAGACCCTGTGTAAAAGCACCGTGCAGCTGCTAATTGCAACTGGCAGCAGCGCGAACTCGAGTAGGTTGAAGAGCTGTTTTCATGGGGCTGCCTTGCTTTCAGTGGTGGCGGGTAGCCCTTGGTTTCTGCACCTGGGGTTTTGTGCCTCTGGATGCTTGACATGTTTCTGGCAGTTGGGTGCCAATTCAAGAATCCTTTTCCTTCCCTGGAAGGAGAAGCATGCATCTAGCCCTCCTGCTGAACGAAGGCTATTGTGTTGCACCTTAAAAGCTTATGAGTCCAGAGAGAACTGCAAATCAGTTTTCAAAACCAGAACTGAGTTGTTATCCCTGCATTGCTAACCCATGTATCGGTCATATGCTCTACAGCCTTGCTTTGAGCAGAGCCATGTTCCCAACTCGTGTGGATACAATACCTGCGCTGCACTAGTTACTTCCTGATTTGGCGTCTCGAAGACGCCCCTGCATCTGATAGTGCTAGATGACATCTCTGTACAGATCCGGCTTCTGGCTGCCCATGAAACACTTAACGTTTGTATGAGTCTGCTAGATACAGCATGCAGTGGCTCTGAATTAATTTCTTAAGAGCCAGGCTAACTGCTATCCTTGTGACACGGCTCTGCTCTGGCTCTGCAGCGTGTTTGAAGGTGCAGAGCGCATGAGATATCTGTCTCCGTCTGGTAACGTAAACTGCTGTTTGGTTTGTGTGTATTTTTTTTTCCTTTGTAAGATCTGCATTGCAGATGGCTTTTGCTACACGAAATTAAAGCTTTCATTGCACAGGGATAATTCCAGCAGCCAAAGCTTGCATTCCTATACGCGTTTCCAATCCAGTAATTATTTTGTGACGCGGTGTTTTTGTGGATCTTCAGTGTTCCTTTTTCCAGCCTAATGCTGTAAATATATATGGCTGTGCTTGCAACAGGCTACTGGTAACATCTAAGCATGCTTCTGTCAGTGGGGGTGCTTAGGCCCAATTTAATATTTAAGGCATCTACTTTTTTAAGAGGAAGGTTAACTAAAGCTTAGCAGATGGAGTGAGATCTCGCATGCACGTTTGACTAATAACTTGGTAAGGATCTGGTGCTGGTGGAGGCACGTCCTACCTTCTCTTCAGATTTGCTGATTGCTTTATTCACGCAGCATTGCTGCAGGGAAGACTTTCTTGTTGGTCTTGCCTGTTCCTAGCCCTGGCTACCCTGTCACCCGTTAGGGAGAGAGCTTGTTTGCTGGCTGAAGGTAGAACAGATGCCTCTTTTTACAGCTGTCATTTAGAGAACAGAGGCTGCCCTGAATGGGAAATCAATCTCGATTCAGGAGAAAGAATAAAGTGAAAATTGCTCTGATTGAAATCTCTGCTTTTTTTTTCCCTTTCTTTTTTTTTTTGCATTGCATCTTGCTCTGCGCTGGCCTATACTGCTTGTTGGCATAAGGAGTTTGTGGAGATAAGTGTTAATTCTGCCCCTGAAAAGAGTGAAGACTGAAATGTCATGTTAAAATTTATGTATATACTTAATGGTGGGGGGGGAAATCCCTTTGCTGTTCTTTGTAGCGCTGTTCTTTGCAGATCAGAGCTCTCCTCATCCCCACAGCAAAGGGGGATCCAAATGGCACTGTTACTGTGCCTGCCAAGTTGGGAGCCCATGTAGTCCCAGTCTGTGACCTGTTCTGCTAGGTACAGAAGAGACCAAGCCTTTCTCTGAAGTACTTACTGAACTTTGTTTTCTCTTGAAATAAGGCACTTTAGTACTTGTTCTTGGCAACTGCTGGGCCTGTGCATGAAGATACATGAGGGTCTTCAACTGAGTTGGTTTAACTCTCCTCACTTGCAGGGAAGGAGGGGTAAAGAGTGTGACATGCTGGGCTGTGATGGAGGTGAGCTGCTTCACTGGTATCCCACTGGTCAAAACGGTGTGAGGTCTCTGATTCCAGGCTGCTTTCCCCGCATTTGTATAAGCCTTGAGATTTGGATGAGCACTGGTAACTGGTTGCTCTCCTTCAGAGTGAGAGCTGTGGCTGGAGAGGCAGGGAAGAAGTTAATGTTGCTGAGCCGCAAAGCGTGTCCTCTCCTGGTCGAGGTCTGGAGCCTTAAGGAGCACAACTGCCAGACCATACTGTGCTCAAGCTCTTTCGAGTAACTGTTTACTTCTGCTATAATGTGATAGAGAGATAACTGAAATGCCTTGGGCAGGGGGGGACACTTGGCATGTGAGAAGTGTGGGTTGTTTGGTTTTGTTTTGTTTTTTTTTAGTTTGCATCTACCTTCTAATTCAAATAAACAAGTGGGATTATTTTTTTGTAGCTTGGCAACTTGGTGAGCTGTTACATCAGGGCTGAAGCTGGCCTACTGTCTGTACGCCATGCCTTAGCAGGGAGAGTGTCTTCCCAAAAACAACCTCGCAGATGACATGCTGCATTGACCTACTTTCATGAGAAGCACAGGAGCGTTGTAGAAACTATGTCTGTAGGCCTTATCACAGCTCTGGACTAAGGATGGCAGCAAATTACTCAAATGTGCTGCCATAAAACCACTGCTAAGGCTTAGTAACCCTCGAGGTGCAAGAGAATGAGATGGATTTACGCAAATCTATTGCAATTTTGAGAATTCTTTCTTTATGAATATTTTTGATGTGTATGCCAGAGAAATCTCACTGCATCCTGTCACCGTCTGAGTATAACTGGCTCCAGGGCCAAAACAGGCGCAAAAAAAAGAAAAATCTGGAGGAATTTCCTTTAGTTCATGGTAAGCGAAGGGCAGCTTTGCATTGCTGTGGCCAGCATTTATCTTTGATCAAACGTCCGAAGCGTCACTATTTATGCACAGTTTCTTGGGAGGGGAAGCATTACTGCCTAGCCAGTTTTCTTGCAAAAAACCTAAATTGCAGTTGAGTAGGGAGAATAACCAGGGACTTCCCCTTGTTCTGATGAAGTGAAGTAAAATAAACTTGTGATGGCTGCTTAGACCCTCTGATCATAACCCAAGCCTGACAAAGGCAAGCTGGAGTGAGTTTAAACTGCAGTTGAAAGGGCTAAGTAAGTTTGGGCCTAAAAGAAAAGAAACCATTCTCCTCTGGCAAAGGAGAAGAGAAGGCAGTGCAGGGGATGCTTATTTTCTTGGAGGTGGTCAATATTTAAAAAAAAAAAAAAAAAAAGCAAAATGGTGTTTTATTACAGCCTTGAAGAGACTCTTGGAGCTTTCTCTTCTATGGAAAAGAAGAGTAAAACCAAATGTAAACTTCTGTTACAAAATAGACTTTTCTCATAATTAATTTGCTGTTCCAGTATTTTTCCATCGTATTTTTCCTTTCTATGTAATAGTATGTTGTTTTGTTCCACATCTGTTGCTACTAATCCTTTAGAGAGCGCTGGGCTAGCCTGTCACTTGGCGGATGGGGAAGGAGGCTGGGCTGGGCTGTGGACTGCAGATGGCTGGTGGTCATGGTCCGAGTCCTATGTATTTTGGTTTTGCAGGTTTGGATGTTAGCTCCTGAAGACGGTCCAGAGAGAGATTATTTGGCTCAGTTCAGGAAGCTGAGGAGTGTCTCCTCTGTCCTCACCAAAAATACTTGGCTAGGGGTCAGGTCGGATTTTGCATGATGAATGGATTTTGGTTCTTAAGCTTAGGTAGCAAGGTGCAACCTGTCAATCTGTCTCTCTGGACAGATCATCTAGCCAGAGCTGTCAGCTAATTTCTCATTGGGAATTCAGTCAATCTGGTGCTATTAGTGAAGGGATAATTACTCATCTGAAACTTCTGCTTCTCCGAGAACATCGCTCGACTCTCACGGCCTGGAAGCTTGTGACTGCACTGAGTGTACTCTTGCGATGCCTTGACAGATTGATGTGGCAAAAGCTCATTTCTTTCAAACGTTTTCAAGTCTCGTTCTTTGCTACGGCATGGGATGTGGCTTTTCTGCTTTGCTGAGAAATTGGTTGTAGTTGCACAGCTGCTGAATTCAGGCTGTAGCGCATGAGCAGCAGGTTGGGCTGGCTCCAGTGGGTAGCGTGCTCCCCAGATGAAGTGGTCACCTTGGCCAAAACTGTACGCTGGTATTCTGACGAACCGCTTCTGATTCCTTCCTCACCTTGATCCCTTTCTGTCTGCACCAAGCCATGTCAATTCTGAACTGTTGTTCATGTCCCTCAGATATCTTTCTGCTTAATGATCTCTTTATTGCTTCCTAAGTGAGTACAGACTTCTCTTGTAAATCTGTCCATTTAGCAACTGGGCAACTTATTTCTCCTTCAAAGAGGAGGCGCTTCTGCTAACAAGGTGACCAGTGCTGAATTTGATTAGATGGTCACAGGACTGCACTGAAGCCCCCTCTGCTAGAGGATTATTGCCTGTTCACAGCCAGCCGCGTGCATTGCAGACCTGCTTTGCTTCCATGCTGTTTTGTGAGCTCTTGCGACTTTGAGGCCAGAGCTATGCTGAAGCCATGACTCTGGTTCTCAACTAACTTTTTCCACTTCCTTGCTTCTGAAACCTGTTTTATTTTGAATCTAGGTTGTAACACAGCCAACAGTTATAGTGAAGTCAGCAGAAACAATATGACAACTTATTATAAAAATGCTTCTATGAAGCCAGTAAGATCTTGGCAACGTTGTGCTTCTAACCTTTTTGGCCCCTTGGATCCATTCTAGCAGGTATTGTACTGCTGGATTTAAAAGGTCAAATACTTCAAATATAGTACTATTTCTCAATTCTCATTTCAGCTGAAAGAAAATGATCAGACACAGATAGTATGGTGGACTCCCTTCCAGAAAACAAAATATTACTAAAACCATTTTAGCCCATCTGAGGGGGCTAAGAAACAACTGCGTTTCTGCTGGTGTTATCCTGTATATTAAAAGCCCTGGTGCATCCAGCTCTTGAGCCAAGGTTGTCTTTATTTTTATTGGGGGGAGGGAGTGCATCTTATCTAGAAGGTGCCTCTTGTCATTTGTGTGCTTCTGCCCAAACTAAGCAAGATGTTGAGCCTGTAGAAAAGTTTCCACTTGCATGTACTCGGACGAGCAGCTGCATGTCCCAGAGGTTGCTTCTGCATTGAGTGTGCTCTGAGAAGCTAAATAAGGATATTCTGGTATTTACGCGGTTGCATGCAATCTGTTTTTTGCGAGGTCCTGCAATGCTTATGTGATCTCTGAGTAAAAGCTAAGGGAGTTAGAGTTATGCTTCTAAGGTTGCTTACGTACTGTGAAGTTGGTTTTTTGGGTTTTTTTGTTTTTTTTTTTTTGTTTTTAGATGGTATGCCTAAATAAAGCCTGAGGGCCCATGCTGAACTAAGAGGATAAAAAGGAATATTTGATAAGTACCAATCCATAGAGCAATGATATCCAAGAAGTTAAGAACAGTTAAAGCATAATATCTGTGAGGGGATCAGATGAGGGTTCTGTAAGCAACCTTAATTCTGACACTGCCTCCTTCAGAGCCTGAGCTTTTAACTTGAATATTCTGTTGCTGTAATTTTTGGTGGTAAAATGATAGTCTTCAGTAAGTGCTCTCAGCCAGTTGTTTTGTCTCTGGAGGAGTCAGCATGTTGAGTTGTAGGAAAAGCAGATTTGCCGCTTCACACTGCAGTCACGTGTAAGGAGAGGGTCTGTGGTGCTGGGGAGGAGACTCGAGGTTGGAGAGGTGTGTGCTGCTTCCCCCTGAGCCTACGGAGGCGAGGTTCCTCGTGAATACACAGAAATGCTGATGGAGATCGGGGGTTCATCTTGGGGGGCACAAAGATGCCACTGGTGACATGAGGAATCTGATACGGAGGGGAAAACAGCTTCTCTTGTTTCCAGCTCCGATCAGTGCTACCATTTTGTGTATGTGAAAATGGAGGGCATCAAATTACAAATGTGCTCCGGTATCACTTACTGAAGGCAAAGGTAAAAGGAAGGATGATTGGGCTGGTGCTAGCTTTATCCTGCAGTTACTAATGATACGTGGATGCTTGGGGTTAAAATGGAAGCACCTAACCCTGAAATACTTTTGGAAATGCTAGTTTTTGTATAGTGACTTCCCCTTTGACTCTGCTGTGCGTGCCAGGTCCTCCTAAATGCCTGTAGTCCTCAATGTTAACCTGGGTGGCTGGGTATTTTTTTTGACATATTCCTGCCTCCTGTACCATTGTGCCACCACCAGGCCTTTTACTAGGGCTCTGACTGTGTTCCCTCTCAATTTTCTGTGCCACTTACGCAAGTCCCCAGCCTTATTACTGTGTTAAATAATTCAAGTCTGTTAGCTGCATGTAATCCATACTGTTCAACTCGCTTTGAGTTTGTGGCTCTGTGGCTTGCAGCAGTATGTACGGTGTGTGTTGGCAGATGACTTAAATGCTTCTGAAAGGCTCTGTTTTTCTAGGTCATTCCTACATGAAGTAGATAAAACTGGCTCTGTTTCTGACCTGTGTGTCACTACTGTACCCACAGCTCTTCACTCAAGGTGCCTTTTTACTCAAATCCTCTCCGTCTTCTGAAAGCAGCTTTTAGAAGCTATTTCAGGAGCCTTCTGTGCTCTGTGGCTTCCTTTGCTGTAGCTCTGTGCTGTGTTGTTTTTTGAGAAGCTTGGATTACTATTACATCTCCAAGCCTTTTTGAACAGTGGTGACTTTTCTGTCATCACAGTGAGATGATGGAGAACGCGTCTGAGGCCACTGTAGGACCTCAACAAAAATTCAAGCTGTCTGACTTCTTCCCCGGGGGAGAGCAGCCCATGACCTGTCCTGCTTTCTCCCTGGCTGTGTGCGCTACTAGGAGAGATCTTCCACCATCGAGTGACTGGTGGTGTGTCTCTGCTGTCAGCAGTCCTGCTCTCTAGAGTTTGGCCAGTGGCTCCAGATGCTTGACAGATACTGGACTGAGGTGGCCCTTGGCTTGCAGTCTGGACAAACGACAGGACAACAGATACCCTGTCAGTGGGAGAGCATACAGATGTGCTCCGGCAGAGATCGTCCCAATGCTGTCATGTACAGCTTGTGACGTGGACCATGTTTTTTAAAAATGCTCGGAGGAATGAGGGCATCTGAAGAGTGGAGGGAGATGTAGGATATAATTCAGTGCCGTAAGTCTGGGGCTCCCCAGACTCTCTGCTTTCCCCAGGTAGCACTGGGGAAAGCAGAAAATCAAATATGTGAGGGGGAAAAGACAGTTGCTGTGGCTGACTGGTCAGAGCTGGACTCGTGGCTGTCAGTACAAGGCTAAGAGCTTGCATGAATATGAATCTCTGACTCCCAAAGGAGCGATATGGTTGATGCAGTGAGCTTTTTGAGGGTGATCTCTGGTGTGTTTTGGGCATCAGGAGACTTCTCAAGGTAGAAGGAAAGAAGTTTAGTTGTATGCAGGTACAGGAAAGGATGTCAGAGAGATGCTAGAGGGGACAAATCAGTGAGGTTATGACAGTATACCCAGAAACCGAGTATTACCCAGACGGATGCCCAGAAAGTGGGCAAGCTGGTGCCCATATAGGGGGTTTAAGCAGCTGGAAAGCTGTGGGTGGTGACTGTAATTATAAGGACAGTGGCAAGCAGAAAGAAAACACAGGAGCTGTGTGTTATGGTGAGCTTAACGGTACAGGCAGAGACTGAGGAGGAAGAGCCAAAAACAGATTTAGTGTGGGCAGAAAGAGAAGGGGTTTGCAGGAGAGTCTGACCTAGGGAATGGGTTTGGCTTGTGATTTGGGGCAATGTGATTCTCCAAAGAATGTTAGAAAGAGCTATCAGAGGTACAACCAGGCAGAAATGATGGTCGGATTAGAGTCTGTGCAAAATATCATACTCTTGTAACAAAGCCATAGAAACCTACCATGAGTTGAAAGCTTGCTGCCTTCCTCACAGGTGTGGATAGAGGGCGGTTGGTGTTTTTTAAACAGCTGAAAGTCAAAGGCAGCTCCCTGGGAGCTCCTGTTCCTGTGCCCACAGCTTGTTTGTGAGGCCTGGTGGATGGACTGGCTTATGGACCATTCCCATTGCCATGGGAGGACTACAAGAACATCCCTCTCAACATTTAATCTGTTTTTTCAATCTCTTTTTTCGATATTCACTTTAGCTTTACTAAATGATATAGTAAATGTTCCTAGTCTTACTGGTTATAGCAATCACTCTTGTAAATTCTACATCAGCAACATCACCTTAGTTGAATTACTGCAGCAGCACAATTTTATCACTGCTTTATCCAAATGCCTGGTACTCTGCCCACACATTCCAGTCCAACAGTTCAGTGTAATTAATCTGGGGAAAAAGATGTAACATATAGCTTAGCCTCTTTCTAGGGGTGATTGGGCAGTAAAGCTCCCTGTAGAGGCTCTTGGAGCGTGATTTTCCTTTTTTTGCTTTCAGATTTTTAGCTCTGCTCCGATGTGACAGGACCAGCAATGGGAGTGACAGATACAGAATTGAAAATCTGGGAGAAGCCAGTCCTAGATGCTCAGGTGGAAGAAGCGAACTCAGGGGCAAACATTCCTCAGGAGGAGGCAGCAGATCCCAGAGCTCGTGACGTCTGAATCTTTGGGCAAAAGCTGTGGTTTTCAGTGGTGTTGGGAAGAGGTGACTTCAGATTTCCTAACCACATCAACATTCAGAGGAGAAGGAAGAGGTGAAGTGAATGCAAGGGTGGGTGTAGGAGATGAAAGGATGCTTTATGTTGTGAGAGGCACAGAGAAGGGGATGCGAGGGAGAACAGGGGATCAGCTGGGATTTGGCTTTGAAGCCAGAGGAGGAGAGCAGAGTGAATTTGCAGGTTTGTGCTCCTTTTCCCTTGCCAGGTGTCACTATAGTTGGAGCACGGTTATGTGGTGCTAACACAGAGCCCAGTGTCCTTCCTGCTCTGCTGTTAATGGTGTAGAGGGGAGAGCAGCGAACAAAGCCTGCCACGCTCCCGCTGTGTGGCTCTTTCTGCATTGGGAAGATGGCACTTTTCATGCATGTGGAGCAATGGTGGAGCTGCTAAGTTCTCCTGGGTTTTTTTTGGCTCCTTTGGACAGGAATTTGAAAGCTTAACGCAGCCTATTGTGCTGGAAGACGGGCAGGCAAGCTCTCCATAGCAACTCTTCCTATATACAAAGCACCATATGGTTTTTTAGGAGGGGGAGGGAATGAATCAAGTAGAAAAGTCAACCTTTGTTTGTCGCTTTGTTTGTCTTTGCTCTGAGTGGAGCGAGTGGCTCCGACTTGGGAGCGTGGGGATGGGAAACGCTTGGTGGTCCCTGCTGTCTCCTGGTCACAGCTCCTGCTGAACAGGCCACTGGCAAGTGTGCAGCTCTGACCTTGAGACCTGGAAAAAGGATTTTTGCTTTTTGAAGTTCACAGCTTGCTGTGAAAGCAGATCATCTCTGCAAAGAGACCCCTCCTCAGCGTGCTTGCTCCGCAAACAGATGGAGCGACCAACCGTCTCGTTCCCCTCTGCACTAAGAAACGCCCGAAGGGCTGGGAATGCTCCAGGAGCAGTGTAGGGAACGCTTGATTTAGGCAAGAATTATAATGGAGGTAGTTGCTGTCAGGCAGTAGCGGTGAGATGCTTGTGCTTTGTCTGCCCGCAGCTTTGTACCTCAGCTTCCAAAAGGAACTAGAAACCTTTGCTTGATGGAAAATCCTCCCTTTGCAGCAGGGTCCTTTGGAAGGAATGAGCTGAATAAATAGCTTTATCTGTGTCTGTGGAAAATCAGGACCCTTCTGTGTGTGCCTCTCTTTTTGGCAGAGGGGAAATAAGCAGAAGGGAGCAGTCCCATGCTGGCTCCTTCCGCCTTCGGCGTGCTCTGACGTTTCCTGGAGCTGTTGCAGCAATGCCACCGGTAGCACTGGAAATGGTCTCACAGGATGGACACCAGTAAGGCTGCATCTGAGCTGCCTGGCCCTGCGGGGGGGAGATACTAGATTAGGTAGCAAATGCCTCTGGCAGCCACCCAGCGCCCAGCTGGTTGGCTTGAGTCACGCCATGGTCAGCTCAAGCATTCAACTGCTAACCGTGCTGAAGAATAAGTCCTTGTACTGTACTGAGGCCACAGAGGTGTGTGGAGTACAGGACTGGGACCTGGGAACCCTGAGGGGCAGCACCCTGGCCAGGGCATGGGGAGCAGCGCATGCGGAGTGGGCCCCTGTGAGCTGATCCAACTGGGACCTCCAAACAGCACGTGGATGTTCCTGTCCTGGAGCACGTTAGTCCTCTGCTTAAAGGTGGCCATCACCTGAGCGGCATGGTCTGTAGTCTGTAAGAGGTGTGGTTGTCTCCTCTGTTTTGGTGATGTGACATAGATTGTCTGTTGAATTTTCCCAAAGTAGTGGGCAAAGGCTCCTTTCTGAGTGTGACTCTGGGGTGTTCCTGTGGCTTCGCAGCCAGCAGGTCCCTGGGGGACCTGCGGGACAGGGCTGGATTCCTTGCTGTCTGCAACGAGGCTCTCTAACGTCAAAATAGAGACTGGAATCATTAATGGCAAGTCTCCTTTTGATTGCAGGCTGCAGTGTGCTCTGTCCAGCCAGGCTGAGCAGACATCAGCCTAGGCAAAGCGCAGCAGCTCGAACCGCAGGGTGGAGCTGTGGAGGTCAGCATGGAGTAATGTTTGCAGGGGAGGTCAATGCAATCTTAAGATACTTAAACGTGCTCAAACTGTTAGCAGGGTAGGTGGCCCAAGGTGGGCTTACCTTGAACGGTGTGCTTGTGCACCAACTTTTCCACACGCTATCTCACTGCCTTGCTCAGGGTTACAAGCCAAAAGACCCCAACAGTTGATAAAACAGCTCATAGCAGTGCTACTCGCCCAGCGCTGCAACTGAGGGAAGCAGTGGGGATATTGAAGTCATAAACTGCAAATGAGCACTTTTCATCCACTGAAGCGATGACCCCGCCATGTGCTTGCTGTAGAACACCTTGTTATACACCAGGTTCTGGAAAAGTAATTCAGCTTGTTGCTGGTTCTGATTTATAGTCTTGCTAGCGAGAGCTGCCTGTTCGGGTTAGGGAAGGTGTCACTTCTGAGAATGACACGTGTTTGGGTTAGCCCTGCTCCCACAACTTGACAGCCCTGGGCTGGAGATATCCACCAAGTGGGTGGCTCCAGCATCTCCTGGAGCCTTGACTGTGTGTGCATTTAATGGCCAGCTGCAGGAAGCACTGAGGAGGGTGTTTGGGGATGTTGTGTAAGTTGGGGGGGGGGGTGTCACTGCAAGCCTGCCTTCTTGCTCTGTCCTGTGTCCTAATCACTTCATACTGGCCATGCAGATCCATTAATGAAAAACAGCCCTTGATGTTTGGAGATGGACTTGAAGCGGGAGTGGTTCTGAGTCCTCACTGTGACTATATAAGGAATATGCCCTTTGAAAGTGGTTATGTCTGATCCTATCTGGGTGGCTGGGCTGCTCCACTGCAGCAAAGCTTAATATGACTTGTGTGCCCCTCTGGTTTGGACTCCAGCCTGGAAGCACTTTGAATTGGCTGCGCTGCCAGCCTGCTGGGAAACCACTAGCCTGACGGACGCAGAAAGCAGACTGCGCTTTGTAGCTCTTCGCTCGTCATCTGCCCCCCTCAGCCGTAAAAGGAGAGCCTGTCCCTCCCCAAATCCTGCGCGATTGCAGAGCTTCCCTGGGAGCACTGACATAATGACTCCCTCTGCCTGGCCAAGTTTATCTACATCAGACAGACCTAGTGCCGCAATGTATGCCGCTCCAAGGCATGCGGTTTTGAGCCTGCTATTTATTTTGGGACTACAGCATCTGATCTTGATTTGGTGCTTCCAGGCTGTGATCTAGGTCGTGTGCTGGATCGGGCATTAGCTGTTGCTTGAGGGAGCCTGGGGAGTTTACGCTCGCTTCCTTGGCATACGGGCTCAGAGAAATTCCTCTCCACTGCGCTGCGGATGTCTGTTTAGGGGTGGGGAGGAGTAATTTTGGAAGAAGTCTCCTTGAAAGCCTCCTATTTTCCTGTTCTCCTGTGAGGGTGGCTCCTGATGTGGCTGGTTGCAGAAGGAACGGTGGATGATAAAAGCTTTGGTGCAGCCTGCTTTCTCTACTGTTCCCATGGTAGTTGGCTGTCACACACAGAACTAATGTATTCCCTGCCCACAGCAGGATTAAAGCCTTCTGGGAGAAGAATAAGAGGATGCAGGAGAATAACGATAGGGGAGGAATCGGGAAAAGGAAGAGAGACCATGGCAGGGCCAGCGCGTGGTGAGAGGGTAGGGAGGAATCTAGGTGCTAGCTCCAGCTGAGCTGGAAAGGGAATCCTCGGACCTCTGCCAGGGAACAGCGTCCAGATTGCCTTCCCCCCTCGGTGGCGTTGGGATGCCTGGAAACCCAGGTCCTTTCTGAAAGCTGAAGGCACTGGTGCGTGCAAGAGGCAGTTCTTGTCCTTCTGCTTCCTTGGCTCCCAAAGTTGCCCTTTATTTCAGGGTGCAGGTTTCCTTTTGGTGATTCTCTGTCTCTTTTTTATTTTCCTCTGCAGATCCCGACAGCCAGTTGTATGATATGGGATATACCCCTGAGGAGGAAACTTCGACCTGTCCTGATGAGTTTGATGACTTTGTCACGTTTGAGGCAAGTATTGAGTGCTGTAAATACCCACGAGTGCTAGCTGTACGTAGCCTGAGGCTTGAACGCAGAGGGTATGGCTGGTGGAGAAGAGCGTTTGCTGTGACAGGGCTCAGGGATGCTCAACCCATCGTACAAGCAAAATCTTTGATCTGTAGGTGAATGGGCCAGAGAACTTGCAGCAAGCATTTCATGCTGTTTAACTTAAAAATCAGTGTTAACACAAAAATCCAGTCGGTGCTAGTGCGCTTTTGGCTTGCAGGATGCCAGAGCATGTGCCCTGGTTGAAGGAATCCTCTTTGTGGTGAAGTGCTAGCGATGTGGGAGAGATGCCTGCTGCTGTTGTGTGTGTCTCGGTGCTGCAGTTTCAGAGGTTGAAGATGTACCAGCCAGGAGCTGGCCTCAAAGGCATGGTGGAGCCATAAGGCATTGACACTCGCTGCTGTCCTGCCAATAAATGGCAGAGCAGAGGGCAAAATGTGGATTTCCTCTTTTTTTTTGGGGGGGGGGGGGGGGGGGGTTGATGAAGGATGCTTAATTGACATACTGTGTGGGGTGTTTTTTTTTTAAACAAAAGGGAAAAAGCGTGGCCTCCATCTCTCAGTTCCCTTCTGGATTCCTTAGCACAGGAACATATTGCAATACGTGTCCTTTATCTGTTCTCCCCAGCTGGGAAGGAGTCTGCTGTTACACTGACCCGTTTGTTGCCTGTAATTGGCACTTTTGTTGTTTGCTCTGTGGCTTACTCTGTGCCTGCTCTGTGCCTCGTAGCCTGGAGCCGAAGGCTGCTGCAATTACCTTGAGAGCAAAGGGCCCTCTGGTTCCGCAGTCCAGTGGGGACCTGAGTGTTTTCTCTCTGCTCTCTTTTCTTTGTTTTATTTTACGTATTTCTTTTTTTAATCTTCTCTTTAGGTTTCTGACTCCTCTTTGCTGGACTCCTTAAATCATACAGATCTTTACCTGCAAAGAGACTCCTTGCCCTCCCAGCCTACTCTGCTTGTATTTACATGTAAATATATATGCTGTGTTTTTTTTTATAATTAGTAGCCCATAATTTGCTTTCTTGGCCTTGTGACTTCTTGATAAAAGGCTAAAACTATTCTTTTGACTTTCCTAGTGATAAATTGGCTTTTTGATAACCCATCTTCCCCATATCAGTGAGATGCACAGATCCATCACTTGGGATGGCTTGAAGCTCTCATTTGGACAACTTCTGTTTGACAACAGACTAGGCTGTCACACTTCCCAGCCAGTTGTAGGGTTTCTGTTGAGCCAGTTGGCTGGCTCCTGTTCTTCTGCTAGTCAATGGACTTGAGCTGTCACCCTGAGCAGTCAGCACCTTCTCTCGCCCTTAGGAGAAGTCAAATGAACATGGCCTTAATAGCTCTGTGATGCTGGGTTCTTCCACTAGAAGGCTTTCTAGGCATGTTGAATCTTAGATGGTTTCCCTGTAGGCTGAAATGCTGTAGTTGTCTTCATCTACAGTTTCTGCAGGAGAGGGTAAAATGAGTTCTGCTATCACTTTATTTTATTTTACACTTGAGTATTCTAATAAAGCTCAAACATCACTGTTCTGTTTAGAAAGACAGCTTACAAAAGCCGGTGATAGCTGCATAGGAGGGAGGCTAGGAAGGGAAGTGTGTTTTCATATTGCTCCCTCTATATTCTACAGGCTCATGAGTGCTCTTTCTAATGGCTGGACTGAGCAGATTAGAGGTTGGCAGACTGAGAGACGGTGCTTGTACTGGCAAGGGCCTTAGCTTCTCACTCCTCAGACCTGTGTCATGGAGTGATCATCTCCGAGACTTGGAGCAGGGGCGTTTTCTAAGGGCTCATTTAACATAGATGAGCTCTGACAGCGTTGCAAGCTATTTTGGGAAGGAATACCCACAGGACAGGTGTGCACCCTGCTGGGATGAAATACTCCTGCCAGCGGGCCACTGATTTTTTTGAAACGGCAAGACGAACCAGAAGGCGGCGGCAATGAATCCTGAAGTCTCCTTTTCTGAAAGATGTAAATGGATTCTTATGCTGAATTCTGGGTAATCTTTAAAGCATCAGGACTCTGTTGGTGTCTATGTATGTTTAATATGCTGGTAAGAATTACCCTTGTTGTCTTGGATACATGATTCGAAACAATTTCCAGCCTGCAAGGATCTCATAGAGATTCAGCAAAGGAGAACATGATCGAGAAATACTGCTCAGCATTGTGAGAGTAAAAATAAATTGGTGCCTTGGGGCGTGTGGTTTTTTTTGTTCTCCTTTAGCTGAGCAGTGAGCTCCCAATGTGCCTTTTCTTCCACATGTCCTGTAGTGTGGTACCTTGGAAAGCTTGAGTTGTTTCGGAGAGGTGGAGCGAGAGAAGTCCTGGTACGGAGCAGCCGGCTGGGAGCCACCCGCGCGCTGTGCTACCCGGCCTCGCTGAGCTGCTAGCCGGCGGAGGAGTCTGGCAGGCCGTCCTTGGGTTATGTGTGGGAGGGAGATGCTCTGGAAGCCGTAAGGCAGCAAACCATATCAATGGCCTTTCCCAATAAATGCTCTGCCTGGCCTGGATCCTCCTGGAAGAGAGGAGGGGAAATAGCTTCCCCAAAGCGAAGGCATTGCCTTTCTGCTGAGTAGACCTCCCATCCCACTCCACCAAAAAGCATTTTGTGTTCTCCACAGTCCACAGTCCCTATTTTGGAAATACGGTGCACAGCAAGCATGCAGCTCTAAAACTTGCTGCTACTGTTGAACTGCCAGGTAGCTAAACTGCCCTTTTAAGATAAGTGCTTTGTTGTAAGCCTCCGAGACATAGTCGGTGGGCTCTCAGACAGCAGGTGAGCCCCTCTTGCTTTGGCAGGGTCTGGGGCTAAGGAGCACAGCTAGCTTCCCTCCTGTTGGGGATCATGGTAACACAACATCAGAAGGTGTTTTAAAGGTGACCTGAAGGACTGGTGCTGAGTTTGTGGTGCTGTGGTGGTCAGAGTAATCATGGTAACTCTATCCGGGGTATCTGCTCTAGTCCCCTGTAAATGGCACAAAAGTCCTGTGGGTTGAGTGCTCAACTTTTTGAAGAGTTGAGGCCTTGACAGAGAGCTTTTCTCCTAAATGTTTGTTCAAACAAGTGTAAACAAGTGCTTCAAGTAGTCTAAATGAAAATGTCTTCCCTTTGATAAGGCTGCTGCTCTTGGTGACTCATCCCTTCTTCGTTCTCGTGGTTGTCATCAGAGAAAGTCGAACATCTGAGGAGAACCCTGAACACCCAGTGCTGGTGCCTTTCGATGCATGTTTGATCTGCAGAGAGAGAAGAACCAGTGCTCTCCATGCAGCAAGGGCAAAAAGCCTCTCAAAGGGGCCAAGATCTGAACTTTGACACTTCTCGCAGGGACCTTTTTAACGTCAGATACTTCCACGGTTCAGCTATGGATGTGATCGTCTCAGCTTGGGAAGAGACAGGCTTGGTATAGGAAAGAGGGGAGAGGTGGTAGGTAAAAGCTGATGTGATACAGTATTTTTATTTTATATTCAGGTGGGGCTTGATCTCTTTGTAATTAGGTGAAGTGCCCAGCAGAGTTGTCAAACCTCACAGAAGAGCTTATCTCCGAGTCTCTGCCCTGGTGCCGCGTGGACCCTTGGGGCAGCACGGAGGCAGGTAGGAAGAGTCGAGGGGGTGTGTGTGAGGGGAACACAGAGCACTTGGCTCTCATTGCACATTGCCCGGTATGTTCAGCAGACGTGCCTTGACTGCTAAAGTGCTTTCAAAGAGGATTTCTGGTGGCGTAGCTCAGCTGAGACAGCTGCTTGAAGGGGATCAGAAATGCAGGAGCCTGGGTTCCTGCAGCCATGTGTCTTTGCATGTGGCAGGAGCTGTGCTTGCAGGTGGCTCGTTCCAGTCCCCAGTGCTGCACGCCACACGCGCAGGACGAATGTCACCCCCCTGTCCTCCCGGCTCCGGAGCAGCAGCACATCGCTCGGCCGGGGGGTTACGTGCCTGCTTACAGTCCCAGTCAGTGCACTTCTCCCTGACCGCAGGCAGGAGGGGTGGTGCCTGCAGGGGTGCTTCCTGCATCCTTCTCCTTCAGGGAAACATCACCCCAAAATAATTGCCACGGATTTGGCTAGCCTGCCTCCTTTGTGCATTCAAAAGCTACGTGTCCGTCCAGACACCTGAGTCCTTGTCCGTTTTCCCCTCAGGCTGGGCTGCTGCAATTTTGCTGCTGACTGGTGGGACGGTAGGAGTTATCCTCACCTCCCTTGCAAGCTGAGGAGCATGAAACGGTGCTCTGCCTCTGTCCCGGAGGTCGGTGGACTCGTCTGCATTGCCCAGGGGGATGGGAGGTGAATTTGGAGTTTGCTCTCTGGGTGCCTGCTGTGCCTTCCCCTCAGCCAGAGGCTCTGCCCCCTCTCCTGGCGACGGACGGGCCCATGTAAGCAATGCAGACCTGGGAGGCTGGCACTCCCAAAACGAAAACAAACCACAAAAATTGGGTGTGCTGCTGGAGTCTTGCTGGGAGCAGGAGCGGGTGCGTTTAGATTTAGGTGGGCCAGAGGAGAGGCAGAGCTGGGGCAAGGCTGCGCTCCATAAAAGCTGGCCAGGAGCACGATGAATAGCACAAATACTAACAGAGCCGTGAGAACTCGTGCTTTGGGTCAGGAAGAGCATAGCAAGGCCTGAGAGCCACGAGACGGGGCAGCAGAAAGCCGTGGAGGCGAGAGGGGGGCGGCGGGCTCCGGGCAGGCGGCGAGGCCCGCGGCACTGCGCCTCGCGCGGGGCGGTTGCCATCTGCTGGGCGGTCGCCGCTGTCTCCGCAGCAGCGAGGGAGCCGCGGCGTGCCGAGCCGTGCGCGGCCGCGAGAGGTGCCTTCGGCTTCCCTGGAGCGGTCGCGCCAGCCAGGCGGGCGCCCTGCGGTCCTTACCCAGCCGGGCTCCGGCTAAATGTGCCGCAGCAAGCCCTGCGGCGCAGTAGGAGCGGATCCACGGAGCGAGCTGTCGTTGGCGGGGGTCCCCGTCTCGGCGGTGTGCGTTTCGGGAGGAGGGTGCCCCCTCTGCAGCCCGGCTGCCCGGAAGGCGTAGTGCAACTGGCCTTGCTGCAAGAACTGTTACGTCTGTCGAAGCTGGGATTTCTCTTCATGTGCAGTGACTTATCAGAGGGCAGAAGTTGGTGACTGAGGCAGTTTAAATCCACCGTGCTGAATTTCTCCTACAGCTGCTCACAATCTCTGTAAGGGGAGCTAAAGCCCTGGAAGGCCGCCGCCGCGCGTCTGTGACGCACAAGGTGCCGCTGAGAGTGCGTGGCGTATCGCAGCTTGGGTGCGCGAGAGCAGCTCTCTCGAGCCACCAGCTGCTGCTCCTCGTGGCTTGCGTTTTGCGATGGGCCGTTGCTGGAACGGTTGTATGCTTCCACTGCCGCCCCTCCTCCTAGGAGCGCAGTGGGCCTTCGGAGCCCTCTTTGCAAACTCGCCTAGAAACTATTTCACTTTCATTGCAGCACAGAGTGGTGTCTGGTGACAACAGATAGCATTTGGGATATGTGTCGTCTTCCTCTGCTGTGGACCTACTTTGCAATTTTCAGCAGTTCACATGAGATTTTTTTTCCTCCCTTACCCCTGCTGGAGCTGCATACAACACAGGGCTGCAAGTCTGCAAAGCCAAATTTAAGCTGCGCAGCCTTTAACAGCCTGCTTGCCTCTGCACGGCTTAAAGGGTCCCCGCAGCACCCTGGCAGAAGCTGTCCTCTGCAGCTTGCCACCTCTGCTGGGACTTTGGGCTGTTACCTGAAGACCCCTAACACAGATGTGAAAGTCGACAGTCCTCCACCATGTGCTGGCTTTGTTGTAGTGCTTCAAACAACGGTAGTGATGCGAATCTGGAGTTAAGACATCTGGAATTAAGACTGCACCTCTTAACTGCTCAGCTCAGGCAGCAGGAAATCCTCCGTGCAGTTCTCCCTTTTGGAGGTTGCTGACTTTTTGATGAATCTTGTTGACTTTTCTTTTTTTCCTAATATGGCTTTCTATTTCAAACACCTCCCTCCACCCTGCAAAGTGCAGCTTACCCTCCTTTTGCAGCCCTAGTGTCTGTTCTGGCGAGGGGTCTTTATGGGCATCTCTATGCTGCGTGCTTAGAAATCCCCTCCTCTTTCTGCTATTAGGAGAGCTTGCAATGTTCTTGTGATGTAGTTTGTAAATCCTTAACCACTTTACTTCCTCTTACTGATGCTGTTCCTCCAACTCAAACGAGCTGATCAGAAGCCCTGGATGCTGGCCCCGAAGCCGCTTGGCTCCTCTGCGAGGAGAAGCCGGGGAAGCCGGTAGCCCCGTTCACGTGCGCAGAGCACGCTTTCGCAGCAAACAAGGGAACAGCGGCGCTGAGAAGCGGTGTGAGTTACTGTGAGAAGGGGGTTCTTAGCCTCCCTGCTCCTCTAATTAACTTTCCTGGCTCCCTCTCCCCTTGCTGCCACTCTAGCTCTGATTTTGGCAAGGATTTACTTTGAAAGAACAATATATATTTTAATATAATTATAACTAATCAATAAAGATTTTATTGAGAAAATATGGCAATAAAATTTTAAAAAACTACTGAATTTCAACTTCAAAATCTGTCAGTGTTGATAAACTTGGTAACAAAAAAACTGAGAATATCAAGGAACTTCACACCTTGTCTAGGCCTCAGTAGTGCTTAGAGGAGAGGGTGGGAGGTGGGTAAATCGGGTTAGAGTGTGTCTCTGAAGCAGGACTCTGGCTCAGGATTATGGTAAGAGAAATGTTCTTTGCTGGTTGGAAGAGATCCCAGCTGGAGTGTTTGCCTTGTGTAAAATGGACTGAGAAGAATTTGGAAAAATAAGACCTTGAGGCCTTATCTTTAACTCAGAACGCAATGCGTGGGACCAAGAAATGTGGGAACTTGACTGCAGCACACGGAGCGATATGGGGCTCGGGGTAATAGCAGGCATCAAGTGGAACATGACTTTGAGCCAGTCGAGCAACTTGGAAGCAAAGTTATTTTTGCTTTTTTATTGATGTCTCAGTAAGAGTTGGAAAAATTAAATAGGCAGGAGTAGGTGTTTGCTAATTAACCTTACTGTAACTTTCTTTGACTTTGGGTTTCTCCTGTGCTGGGCATAATGCAGCTATAGTAGAAATTCCCTGATATCTTGCAACACAAATAGAGAAGTTGAGAGAAAGGGGCTGTGACCTGCTCGCAGTTACATACCAGGTTTGGACAGAGGCTGGAAGGCAACTTCAGGTTAAACCCTAACTTCCCTCTTGCTCAATACCAGAAATCCTTGCCTGTTTTAGACTATGCACAGCAGGTTAACTGGTCATCAAGGGGCAAGACACTTCCACTCAGTGCTGTTGGAAGATCTGGAGTCTTATGTCCTGTTTGGGACCCTGTGCTTCAGGAAGGATGTGGCCCGGAGAACAAGAATAATCCAGAGAAACTGAGAAGATACAATTTGTGAAGGTAATTGAAAGAGATAAGTTTGTTTGTGCTAGGGGACCACAGCTAAGAGAAACCAAAATTCAAAGTACATGAAGGGTTTCTGCAGAGAGGAAAGGAGTGAATTCTTCTCCTATATTTTATGCATGAGGCAAGAGACAGTGGTGTAAACAGCAGTGGGGAAGGTTAGGTTAGACATCAGGACCAGCTCTAATCACTAGTTTAAGTTTAAGTAGGTGCTTGGAGAGGAGGTAAGATCTTTGGGTGGAAGTTTTAAGGGTCAGTTGGACAAACTTTGCTAGCAGTGGTGAGCTTCCTGCAGCCTGTGCTGACTGGGAGTGGGACAGTGAGCCAGTGACTTCCACAAGTCCTTGTTTTGTGACTGAGTGTTTAAAAAGCTGATTGCAGGTCCTCCAGGTTAGCCAGGTCCTGCAGATTAGATGTGGTAGCAATTCTAGTAGTGATTTGGCAGCAAAAGATGAAGCTGGCGCTCTCCCTGGTCAGAGTAACAGTACTGGGAGCAAGGGGACAAATTCTGAGCACCCCCTAGCGCGTTTGGCACTGACGTAGCTGGAGTGCTTCAAGCACGCGCTTCAGCAGAGGAGGGGTTCGGTTTGTCCCTGGCTCTTCCGGGGACAAGCACCTGGGCAAATGCAGCTGAGACATTCCCCTCCCTAAGGGAGGCTCGGGGCAAATTCTCCAGGAAAGGTGGTTAAAATGAAGAGAACTGGTAAAGATGCTGTTTTTTATTATTTTGACTTTACTTTTTCAAGTATCATTGTGATTCTAAATGTGGAAATAGGTAAAACAAGAGCCTCAAAACTTCTGGGTTTGGGCAGTGCATCACAAACCTTGCATTTTCGAGGACTGTCTCTTTACGCCACTGGATCTTGGCCCTTGGGGAAGGGGAGGATCCTGAAGACCCCAAGAGCTTCCTCGCCTTCTTGCATCCCTTAATGTCCATGGCTGTGACGGGGCTTGTGTTTGCTGAGAAAGCAGCCGCTTGGGTGGGGGCAAAACAGAGCTCGGGGAAGTGGGTGGAAGTCAGTGTGTTGATAAACTTGGATAGTGCCAATTACTGAAGTGCCAGCCCTTCTCTGGGAGTAATGGTGTCATGTGTGTATCATAAACTTCTGTCTGAGTCACTGAAATTTTGCTCATTTATCAGTAATAAAGTGCTCCTGATTGTCTTGTAGCAAGCAAGGCAAGTTCTATTCACTTTTTTTTATTTATGGCTGTAAGTAAGGAGTTTGTCATTCAATGCTTAAATAAAGCCTCGGAAAAGATGAGCTGGACCCTGGGTGCTTCTACAGCAAGAAGTGGTGCGCTTGTCCTGTTTGCGATGAACTCCTTGTGAAAAGGAGCCGCACGCACCTTGGAGCGGGCCGTCGCTGCGTGGGGGTGTGAAGGCACACTCGGATTTCGTTATCCGCGCAGCCAGGACGATTGCAGTCACACGGCAGGGAAATGTGCATTAGCTCACATATTGTTATCGCGGAGGTTGGAAGGTCAAGAACAAAAGGAACTGTGTTTCGAGACCTGCGCTTAGTCAGTAATGCTGTGCCGAATCCTTCCTGAACTTTGCTTCCCTCCTCCCTCCGCGGAGTAGCCGGCAACCTCTGGCTGTGTGTGCACGTACAGAGCTGCATTTCACTTGGGCAAGGAGGCAATGTGTCCTCAGGTGAGTATTTTTTATGCTAACACACAATAAAAATGGACTAGATTTCTAGAAGGAGGCTTGGAGACCACGCTGAGCCCCGGAGCATCAGCACGAAGCAGCAGCAGCGGATGGGTGCCCGCCTGCCCGAGCGGCGTGTTTTCTTACCAAGTCTGTCGGAGCAGGTAGCGTATTTAGAAACCAGCTTTCCTCCCGATGGGCGGTGTTGTGTGTGTGTGTACGTGCCGGCACCTTCGTAGCTCCAATGTGACTGCGTTTTCCTGGAGAGTTTCCGCAGAAAGGACCGTGGCTGCTGGGCTCTTCCGAGGTGCTGAGGGCAGTCTGTGAGAAACTGGTGTCTTGTGGGGTTTTTGGCTAATGGGTTTTTAGTTTATTTTTAATCTACCCTGGCAAATACCGTGCGGGTTGATGTTGCCCAGCCTCGGGGGGTGTTGCTGACTGTAAGAGCCTAGACACTGCTGCAGGCAGGTTTTTCAGGTGACCCAAAACTTGCTCTCCTATGATGCTTGTGTTCGGAGACCAACTCCAGGGACCGTGTTGTGGCGGGTGAGTCTTCAGCCCAGGCTGGACACAGGCTCTCTGACTTCTCTGAAAAACTGCATACTGCCTAATTTGCTGCTTTCTGTAACTATGGTGGCAGAGGTCAGTGTCTGGCTGCCAGCGGTGGCCCTGGTGTAGGATCTCGGTGGCACGATGGGTCTCTGCCTCTCCCCGGCTGGCTGCCAGCCCTTGAGGCTGAGTCGTGTGGTGCTCAGCACCGTGGGGCATTTTGGGGCTTCGGAGGTGACCGCGTTGATGCGGACTCACGGGAGACAGCAGGCATGGCACTCGCCTTCCCTCTACGCTGTCCAGAGCTCGAGCCGATTTGAGCGTAGGCCGTGTGCTGCGAGGCTGGGTGGACGCCTGCCCCGGGAGGCCAGCGCTGCCACCGCTGAGGCCTGCCCGGCTGGGCTGCCAGCCCGACCGAGGACGCGGCACCCCCTTTCCTGGCAGCAGCTTCCTAGTGTTTGTGGTCAAGGACAGCAGTGCTTCAGGATTTCAAGTCTGGCTCCAAGAACCAGGGGCTTTCTGGAAGAACAGCTCTGCAGAGCAGCGCTTCCTGGAAACAACTTTCTTGGCAGGCTGCTGGCTGACGCTTCAGTCCTGCATTGTTCTCCTCCCCAAGGCAATGCCTTCCCGAAGCTCAGGCAGGGAAAGGGAATTTGGATATATCTGGTAACACATGCACCAGTGTCTCTCCACAGGCCCTGCCTTTAGTGTAGCCTGAGCTTTCCTCCTTCAAGGTTGAAACACATCTGTGGTCTGTGCTGAGCTCTTCCTCTTGGTGCAAAAACCAGTATAAAGCTTCTGTGTGTTGCAGATCAAGGCAGTGAAGCAAATTCCCTCTCAAGCCTGAGATGTATAGTGCTTTTTCCCTAACGTACATGCTTGATCACATGCTGCTTTTCTTCTCTCCTCGTTAAAATACTGGCATGAGCTTTGTGGGGCTGTGCAGCCCTCAGAGCTTGGAGGATATACAGTGTGCATTCGTGGTGGCCTACGCTTCAGTGTGTGTTGTGTTTTCAGACAGGTGAGGATGCATTTCTGTCTCTCAAGGCACTTGCTTGGTTTTGGAGCCTCGTGGTAAGCTGAGTAGCTTTAGTACGTTGCGCAGAAAAGATTTTCAAAAATGCGCTTGTGTGAGTGCATCACCTTATTGTCTCCACAAGTGTATGAGGTGTGCAATGTGTGGAGTAATCCTCCACCTGCCCAGTAAGGGTGCCAAACCCAAGATTTAGCTTTTGGCTGTGCTAGTTTGGCATGCCAGTGTACTAAATGCTGGGATTTGAGTCAGCCCAGATGTGTTTTATCGTAAGTGCCACCAGGCCCACAGTTGATTGGTCTTCTAAGAACAGCAGATATTTGACCCCTCTGGGAACTTGTGCTGCAAACCATGCAGGCACGGCATCCAAACCAACAGGCTGCTTCTCAAAACTGGAGTTAAAAGCCAACAAAACACCTGCAAAACTGGCAGGTGCCCTAAGAAAAGCAGTGAGGGAGAAGGGAATAAGTTTTGCCTGCTTGGTCTTACTGACTTCACACGTCCTCGTCTTGAGAGAGGCCCTTAAACAGCTGTTTGCAGAAGGGTGTGTGTTATGTCAAGTGCCAGCTGCTTATGTCATTGCAGGACGTCATGTCTTTACTGCCCTCGAGCAGTCCCCTCCCTGTGCTGTTTGCACTAGCTACTAGACTAGTCACTTGGATAGCGGTGACAAAGTACCATGATCTCTCAGCTTGTCCCTGCTCACATATTGCAGGTGACTCCCAACAGGCTTGTTGCCTCTCTTCCTGTTAAAATACTTTTGCGATTAAAAGGCTGAAATAGAGGAAATACTGGCAGAGAAGTCTCCAGAAGGTGTTTTGTTGGCTCACCCTTTTTATCAGGCCACGTTACATCACTTCTGATGCTGACTTCCTCTGTTTATTTCCCTTCAGAAGCAAGGTGACTCAGCCTTTCGAGGCTTTAAAATCTTCAACGTTTCCCCGAATACCTTTGAATAAGCAGAGATGTGCCCGGATGGCCATCGTCACGTTCAGCCTGGGCAAACTCTGATTCAAACAGGTCCTTGGCAGAAGTACTTCCTTGGGGAAGTAATGATGTAGGAGTTGGTGTGACCCTCCGGTGCTCAAAGGTGAGAGCCTCAGGCTTGGTGGGGATGTGCAAGCTGTAAGGAAGGTGTATTTTAGTAGGCAGTCGATACCATTGTGCCACTGGTTTAAAAAAAAATATATGAGGAAATGCAACTTCAGTAACTTTTGAGAGTTTTACTTGCAGAGGCTGTTAGAGCCCAGTGCACAGCAAAGAGCTCTCTTTGTCAAGTGTGGCATCTATGAGAAAGCCAAACACATCCAACGCAGGAGACTGTGTACTCTGCATGCAGCCCTCGTGGCAGGGGTCTTGTGGGCTGGAAGAGCTGTATATGGAGGAAACCAGAGTGAAGCCACCATCTCCAGAGAGGATGTCCCAGGACGTTCCATCCTGGGGCTCTGAGCAAGGCCGAGCATCCCACCTGGGCGCAGGGAGCACCTCCAGTCCATCACAGTTGAGGCCCCATGCCCATGTGCTCGTTGTCACCAGGGTTATGATTGTCACAAGGTGACTCTGCTCTTGGAGAATTGCGTGTAGCCACTTAGAAGCCAGTGGCAGAGCCTGGCAACGCCTTTGTGATGTGTGGCGTTGCCCGTGGCCCATCGGGTTGCCTTGCAGGACGTTGGGCTCCCTGTGCGAAGGCGCAAGTTCTCACCTATAGTCCTACAGGACCCTTTAGTGGCCTGAAGAAAGATGTGGTATTTTAACTTTGCTCCTGTCCTGCTCCGTTTCAAGACTGATGATGCTTCAGATAGTCTAAATGTGATTCTGCTTTTAGTTTGGGGGGTAGGAGGGCAGGGTATATGTGTGTGTGTCCCACTTCTAAGGTCTGAGCTTTACTTAAAGTGTTTAAGGGTATGTTTTATTTCATTTAAAAAAAAACTTAAAATATCCCGATACTGGTGATACTGCTCTGTTGTGAACATGGTGGTTGTGTTGGTGAGTTGCCTGTGCAGCCGCAGCAGCCTGGCTGTGCTGAACCCAAGGAAGTATGAAGTGTATATCGCGTGACCTGTCGTAGCAAGATTTTTATCTGAAAAACGTGCTTACCTTCTGCCTGCTAATGGAAGGGCAAACTTGGCTGGGTGAAAGATCTAGCAGAAGGTTTTAAGTGGTCGGCGTACAGATCAGCTGTGTATGCAAGGCCATAAAAAGGACTTTCTGCAGATCTGTGGCTTTCACCTTTGCCCAGGGCAGAGGGTTTTGGTTTTGCTCTGTTTTGCTTTGTCAGGCACTTTGTAATATCTTACCTTCGTCTACTTGTTTGCCTATCTTTTTTTGCATCTTTTTTTCTGAGGTTTAGTTATTTAATCTGTAACGAAGCATAAAGCAAAGTTCTCCATGCTTGTGCTCAGGACTTTGTTTAAAGTTTCAACTGCCCCATAACTCATTGACCACCGTGTAGGTTTAATTTTAGTGGGGCTCTTACATCTCAAATTTCTTCGAGGCTAATATTAGAATAATCTAGGTCCAACATGCTAATGTATAGTTCAGAATATATGTTCAGTCTGAGGGAGGAGCAGGGTATCACGTGCATGCAAAAGCAACCTAAATGCCGGTGTTGCACATAGGGTTTTCCTTTTATATTATGGGATAGAAATGCAAGTGCTTCTCGGAGTAACTTTTAAGAGAACTTGATCAGATGGCCTGATGGCGTGTTGCTAACTTGAGCGTTCAGGTCTGCTCCGTTAACTAGGAAAAGGGGAGAAAGGAAGACCTTTTTTTCCTATAACGTGGTTTCCAGTGGCTACCACAGCTGGCCAAGTGACACTTACAAACCAGCACATTTACCTCATTTACTGTTTAACCTTTTTGAATTTAACCTTTATGAAACATTGTGGAGATGTTTTCCCTAAGGAGGTGCCGGGACCAGGGTACTCGCTCTCCCTGTTACCTGGCTATGTTATGGCACACTGCAACTGAAGTCGCAGCTAACGTCTGTGCCAGTGCCCTGTTCTACTTCTTTGCAAGTGCCGCTTGGGAAGGGGTGCTTTAAAAGCAAAAGAAAAATTTCTCCTTTGCTAAATATGAAGAAAACTTGCTAAGATGACCTGTGCTACAGGTCATCTTAAAAAGGAAAAAAAAAAAAAAAAAAAAATCACTGTATGTCCTCAATGTGACTGAAGCAGGATGGTTAATGTGTTCTGGTGACTGCTTTAGCTCAGGAAACTTGCTCCCTCATTTGAGCTGTTCTTGCTGATATTTCCTGTCAACAGGATGTTTCTTCATAATTTGATAGGTAAAATCATTTAGCTGAAGGACATTGGGATGTTCTGATGCCCTGAGCTGTTTGGCTTTGATTATACTTTGTGCTGAGAGGGCCAGCAATGATAACTGTGAAGGAGTGTCTTGAAATCAGTTTACTTTGGGATTTTTGGGGGGAGGGAGAGTGTTTTTCTAGTTTGGGATTTTGCAGGGGTTGGCTTCTTGTTTTTTGGTTCTTATTTTGGGAGGGGGGGTTTATCTTGTTTTGGTCTTTCTGCAATAGCAGTTTTTATTTTATTCTCATTACAACACTTCAATGCATGCTTAAATTTAAGCGTTTTCAGTGGGAGGCTTTTTTGCCTGAAAAAACACCAGAGTTTACTTTGGAGTTTGTGAGCAAAGTTATTTCCAGTTTGGCTTTAAACCCTTACTTTTTGCCTGTTTTCACTGGATTGGAGAATCCCTTTGAAACAGGCAGTTAGCTCTCCAGATGCTGCCGACCGCTGTAGTCTCTTGGACCCGCACTCTCCCCCGTATCGGGTTGCTATTGCTTCCTGCGTAGCAGAGCCGCGCCAGTCTGGCGCGACCTCTCGGCAGACCGCGAGACCAGCTCCGTGAGCGCTGGGGAAGCGTGATGCATGTTGGAGATGAAAGTCGTTCCCCCCCCTAAAAGGGAAGCATAACCAGTTCTGGATCAGTGTTGCAACACAACATTGGCTATGCTGAAGTCTGACCTCTCCTAAGCTTGGCTTACATTGTAAATAGCTTGCAAAAGTACTCGAATTATCTGAGCCTGCCCCTTCCTCTGGAGGCTCGAGAGCAGCAGTGCTCAGCTTGGCGTTGGTGTGAGTGCAATGATAGGGGAGCACCAAGAAGTCTCTCCAGTATGCCGTCCTTGCGTGTCTCTCCTGTAGCAACTGGGAAACTGTTTCCGTGAGCCAGGAGATGTGAAACCATTGCTTTGAAATCTGTGTCCTCATTCTACTTGAGCATTAAGAGCCTGAGCAGTGTTTCGAGGAAGTACAGCAGAAATCCAATAAAGCACTTAAGCATGTCCCTAACTTTAGGTATATAAGTAGTCTTGGTGGGTTTATACTTTCTAAAGAAGGTGGGTTTTTTTGTAGGCTTTTGCTTCTATTTTGAAGGCTAGTGAAAGCTGCCTCCTCCCTTTACTGCCGTTCTCTGCAGCAGCGTCTCCTCTACTTGCGTAGAGCTCACATGCGCTGCCCTCTCTTCTGCTGTTTGTGGCTTTAGGCCCTCGTCCTATAAAGAGTAATACAATGTTTAACTTCAGGGTGGTGTCTTGGAGAGAGTTGCTGATGTCCCTAGGTCAATGTGGATCCGTGAAAGCTTATAAAGCTTCAGAAAGACGGTCTTGATGTGCGTGTTGTTCAGTCTCCATCCCCTAGATGCCACACTCATTTGTTTTGTTACCGAAAGTACGTGCAGAATATGAACCACTGTTGAGCAGTTCCCATGCACCTCAGCAGGTAGAAATCGCTCGCTTCAATAGCGACAGTTCACTGATGCATTTTAATTCTGGGAATTTGCTGTCCCTCCATCCCTCCTTCCCAAACCTGCCTACTGTGGGCAGAGATCTTTCTGTTCAGAGCGCTTGTATAAATTCTTGTTAGCCTTTTGGCCTTGTACATATTGAAGCAGGCTGAGAAACAGTGGGTGAACTCACAAGCTGTCCTCCTCAGAACAAGAGGAACCTGGAACTGAAGAACGTTAGCCAGCAAAAGACTTTGTATGTGGTAACCACACCTTGCAGCTTAACCTAGAGCTGGTAATTATGCACCATAGAAATGAACAGGGTATGTCTGGATGAGGACCCTCATACAGCAGGTAAAGCACATGATCCCAAATACTTTTTGGAGAGCATGTGTATAGTAAGTCGTGCTGGTAGTAAGATTGAGATTTTTTTTTTCCCCGCCACTGAGTCTTGGATATCTGGATGTCAAACAGCATGAGACCTTGGTTGTATCTCAAGCCTGTTTACCCCGGTGAAAAATGCGACAGTTCTTTGGTGGTTTGAAGCCTTTATCTGAAAGAGAAGAGAATCAGACCTTGCTTCGTCTGCAGAGCTGTCCCAGCGTAGGCTGGTAACAGCTGTGTTTGCTAAGTCTAATCAACCTGATGGCAGAAATTTGTTCATCTCTGGTCTGGTGCTTTCCTGCTATGCCAAAATAGTGTGCTCCTTAGAAACTGCTGTTACACTGGAGGCAGTAGCTGCAGCGATGGGCAGGACTATTCCATCCTGCTGTCTGCATACCCTACCTTGAATGAACAGCTATTAACATAATTTTTTATTCTCTTGCCTGAAAGACAGTATATCTGTGTGTTTTCTTTTCAATTGCTGGCCTTCAGTAATGCAGGACTTTGAGAAATCTCAAGCGTGGAGAGAAGTCTCTATAGAGCAAGTTTGACCCAGCTGGGGGAACTTCAGATGAAGCAAATGGCTTTTTTAATGGATGTCTTTTTATTTCAAGGTCTGTTCAAAAAATGGCCTCCCTCTGGGAGGGGTGCCTGGTATGTTGGTTGCAAGAGCCTTGGAAGGGGATCCCAGCATGTATCACGTGTGAGATGTTCTCCAGTGCATGCTTGTGTGTCACCTTCAGGATCTCTGGCCTTTGGTGCTTACCTGCTGGCTCTTTGTCCCAGGAAACTTTGTTTTTCTTTTGTGGGTAAGCGGTGGCCTTCCTTTACCAGGATGCTAAGCTCTAAGGAGACCTGGATGCCTTTTGTTACTCCTTCATGTACTGTCTGCACATGAGCCAGGCCCACCTTCCTTTGCTCTAGCTGGAGGTGGCCTTGCACAGACTCTTGCGTTGCTGTGGCCTTGAGTCACATCTCTGCTGGTGCTGTTAGGCAGGAGGGCTCCTATCCCTCTGTCCTCGCCCTGCTGCATCTGCAGGACGGCTCCAGCAACGGGCGTCCAGCTGGAGCTCAGCGCTGGGATTGACTGGTCCCAGAATGATTGAGATCCCAGAGACAGAAATGGATAGATTTATTCTGAGCAGGCTGAGGTGCCCTGGGGAAATCCCATAGAGGCTGGAAAATGAATTGTTGCTTTTATTACTGCCATGAGCTGTTGCTTTAGGAGAGTATCTCTACTAGTAGGTCCCACAGCTCTCCTCCTGATATTTGAACGCTTCTGGGCACCATGTGTGTTCAGAGAGGACCGTCTCCATCCTGTGTAAGGAAAAGCAGGCAAGACTGAAGATAAATGACTTGCTGAGGGCTCACAGGCAGTGGTAAAACAGGGAGGAAAACTCAGCTCTTCTGTAGCTCGCAGTACAGGGTCTTAAAAAAACAACCCGTGCTTCCTCTCTAGACTGTGCTGCCTTGGTGAAGGTAACAGATGTTAGCAAAGTAGTGGGAAATATCCAAGATGCTGTTCCAGCTGAAATGTCATCATTCAAATGTTCTGAAGACGTGGGCTGGCAACCCAGCCTTTACAAATTAGATGTTGTAATAATGATTTATAAACCATTTTTTTTCTGTTGAGGGATGGATGATGTCCTCACATTACTATAGGAAGAAAGAAGCGCTTTAAGCGCTAAATGATAGCTCTGAATGGTGGTCCTGGTAGAGATTCCAGATTAGTAACTGTGTCCTCTTGACATGGAGTGGATGAAATAAATTTGTGACCAGAACTGCTGACTGAGGGTCAGAGGGTAATCTCTCCTGGACTTGACAAATCCATACTTGCTCTCGACAAAATCTCTATCTAAGCCTTATGTAGTATATCTTTATTTCTACAGTCTACTTTCCAAATACTGATCTTTCAAAGCATACGCGGTCTGCAGGTGACAAAGTGTGTCAGGAAGCCAAAGGGCGTGACAAAGCCAAGGTGGTTTTTGGCTGGCCGTGGCACAGGCAGCCGTTCCATGTAAATGGAGACAAAAGAGCATCCTGGACACAGCTTACAGCTCACGGTGTTATGAGGAGGTTGGATTTCTGCACTTAGAAATGAAATGCAGCAGTAATGAACTGGCCCATGCATGTTGTGTCCTGCTTTGCAGTGAACCCAAGTAGTTAATGTCTCCTGGGGTGGGTTTTTTTCCTCTTGTGTTTTATAACAGGCAAATGAGGTGACTGACAGTGCTTACATGGGCTCAGAGAGCACGTACAGCGAGTGTGAAACCTTCACGGATGAAGACACCAGCACACTAGTACATCACGAGATGCATGACGAAGTCGAAACAGACAGTGCCATCGATTCCACAGTGCATTCGGAGTTCACGGACCCTATCGAGGAGCCAGAGCATGGGTCAGTGGTACTTGCTGTTGGTGGCTGTGGGGCAAGGGTCCGGAGGAGGAGGAGAATTAAGTGTGGGGCAAGAAACGTAGCACATTGCAAGTAGATCACTGAGGGAGACGCATCCTGAGGATTTCTCTTCCCTCATCTTTGAGGGTTAAGCAAGCTGAATTCATCTTGATAAAAAACGGTTTGTTCTTAGTATTTATAATTTCGTGCAAGACCTAAATATATTTTCTTTAGAAATAATAATAATAATTAGATTGTACCATGTGTAGGTTTTTTTTTTTGAAGCTTGGTCTGGCCATATCTTTGAGCTAATCATTACTTGCCGTGGGAGAACTTCTGTTGCCTCATTATCATCTTTAACCTCCAAAGTAAGTACTCAGATGACTTAAACACCTGGAATATTTGCAGTCTTTAGTTTATCATTTAAGAGGCCAGAAGGGCAACATATAATTTTCAAGTCAGGAGTGGAACTCACCATATTCTTGTTTCTCCTAAACACGTGTGCACCCTTTGATGTGTAGCCACCTCTTGTAATAACCAGTTTTAATCTTTTGCCTGAAGCCCAGCAGTGTAAACTAAGAACTTCTTCCCTCAGTTCAGTGGGTATCTGAACCATTGCTGGCAGAGCTGCTCCTGAGCCCTCCTCGTTTCCTAGATGTTGCTGGGAAAGCTGTTTTGGGGATGAAACAGGGATGCTAAGAAGGCAGCAAGGCAGGGAAGGGAAGTAGTAACTTTATTACCCCGGCCTGGTGCTCTGCTTTATATTCCCCTTTGCTTTCAGAAAGCAACAGGCTTTTTGTGGCTTCCCTCTCACCCTAAAAGCACATCTAGGGACATGAGAGTGCTTGCTCTTAGGGTGCTGGATTAGAGCAGAAATGAGATTAGCTGGCTCTGCTCTCTTTGCTCAAGTGCATTCAGCTCGGTGACAGTTAAATCGGAGCATATAATCAGTGCCTGAGCTCTGAGACGGCTGCACGGAGTGTATTTGGAGGGGCCGCAGCAGCCTGAATGCGCTCTCGTCCTCGTGGGGAAATGACGTGCCTCGGAATCACCCGCCTGTAGGTACAAAATACTTTGCTTGGGAATTTTTTAATATTAAGTTATCTTTGAGGCTTTCCTCATCCCTCCCAGTAGGGGCAGGCTTGGGAAGGTCAGGAGTCCTTCAGGTGCTCTGTTGAAATGCTGTCTACTGCTGGGCGTCCTAGAGGTGCGCAAGTTTGAGGTAGCCAAATAAGGCAGAAATTCCTTTGAACTTGGTCTTTTGCTTTAAAGGTTGGAAGGCTTGAGGCTGAAGACTCTAGAAATCTGTTCCCAAGAAGTTGTAAGGCTGTTTTTGGTGCCTTCGAACCCCTGGCAGGGTAGCAGTTGGGCACCTCTAATGTTCAGAGCTCTTCCAGGGAGCAGTCTGTGAGTAAAACCCCACCTGCATAACTGGACTGAATCAAAGCTTGGACACTGAACACTGGTTTTCAGCAGCTATTAAAACTCAACATACCTGAAATGTTAGGAGCTTTAGTGGATATTTAGGCTGCTTATAGTAAAGATTAGCTGGGCTCTAGATCTTGAAACTGATAAAGCCACCAATAGGTATATGTGAAGTACTGGGTGCCTGAAGCATCGCTGGCTCACGGATCCCATTCGTGCCTGGTCGCATCTGCTTCGATAAGGTGCTTGTCAAATCAGAGCCCCATAGTTAGAGATTTGGGGTTGGGTTTTGCTTGCCTGAGTTAAAAATTCCACCCCCTCCCTTCTATTTCTGGGAAATTTTCTGATATTTCTTAAAACGGTCTGATGGGTGAAGTGTCTGACTCACTGCTTGGGAGATTCAGTTTCTGACAGATCTCGTTACAGAAATAACAGGACTTCTCAAGCTGTTAGGAAGATGTGCCGATGCCCACAGGCTGGAAAGGACTTAGCTGCTGTTTTGTCTTGGGGGTTGATGTGTTTTTGTTAGTGGGCAAATCCTTCAGATGTTGCAGATTTTTGTCGTAAATGGCTTATTTGTAATCTTTTCTCTTTTGGATTTAATACAACAAGTGTTGTTGTACCTCCTCCCTGGTTTTCCTCTCCTGACAAATGGATGAAGGTGGAGGTGTGTCCTGAAATAGCAGGTTTTACTTTTTCCTTTTCCTAGCATTGAATGTTAGAGAGGAGAATGGTGTTAATTCCCCCACCCCAAACACACCTATGTGGCTCATGCACATGGGCTTGCTTGTGGATAAGCCAGGGTTGTTTCACAGCTTGGTCCTTACAAATTGCACCTGCACCCTACCAATGTCATTTTAAAAACTCTGCGATCCTGGCTAAGAAGATCTTCTGATAGTGGGTGCACATTGCCGTAATGAGCTTCTTTTGTATAACACTGCTCACTTTAAAAGGTACTTTCAAAAATGACGACTTCTGTAAGGACAGTTGTGCCCCCTCTAAAGCAAGGGAAATCTCAGACTCTGTGCCAGGTGTGTTGGGTGTTTAGACTTAATGCAGTACGGGCTTGTGGCTCCAGTGTTCAAAAATGCATGAAAAAGCATCAGTTCTAGATTGTTATGACTGCATAAGACGTTTTCCCAGAAGAAGCTGAGGAAAAGGCTCCTTTGTACTGCTAGGAGGCTGTGCTGGTGTTGGGAACGGCAACCTCCCGCAAACAGCCAGATTTGTGTCACCAGGGGGTTACAGTGCTAAACCCCGGTACTGGGCTCTTGATAGGATTACACAGTGCTCGGTGAATGCGAGCCTGGCATGTAGGCTGGCTGTGTAACTCTAAACACGTTTAGCGTGTGTTCGACACACGATGAGCTCTTTCTCCGCCCTGGTTTTGGTTGAGCCTGTGCCATGCAAGGGCTTGCCAACAACCCTGGATGTTGTCCTGCCAGTCTGACTACCCCAAATACTACGCTGTAGTTGCCAGGGGAGCTTGTGTGAAAAAGCACTGGTTTGGTTTGGAAAAACTTGCTGCAAACTTTCATGTGGTACCTGGGCTGCCTGTTCAGTGTGAGAGGCACAGGGTGAGTTGCACTGCAAAGGAGAGCTTGCCCTGCCTACTGAAACGGCAGCTGATGGTAAATGTCACTTTAGAAAAGGGTTTAACATGTACAATTGGAAAGGCTGCTGCTGTGGCCACCCGTTAACGCCTTTCTCTTTGCTCCCGCAGGTCCCATCCGCACGACCTCCCCCTGGGCTCCGACCTCAGCCACTCCATCGTTACAGTAATTAGTGGAGAGGAGCACTTTGAGGATTATGGAGAAGGGAATGAAGCGGATTTGTTCTCGGACAGCTTGTGTAATGGGGAAAGCAGCTTTAATAGCTCCTCTTTCCTCTCTCCCAGGTAATGCTCAGCACAGCATTGGCACTGTTTTGACTGATTTCCCTTGCTTAGTGTCTTCACCCTAGGGTTTGTGTGTGTGAGTTGTTTCCTTTGGGTTTGCACCTAACTTGGCCTGCAAGAGGGGGGTTCCTGGCAAAGCTTGGATACAAAGGGTTAATCAGCTCTGAAGTGGAAGAGAGCTGCCTCCCTCAATCTTTCATTTCCCTGGACAGTTCCTGTCTTCCCATCCAGAGGCACTCATGTCTCCAGCAGCAGTTGAAGAATAGTCTGAATTTCACGTGCATCCGGGACAACATTGTGTTTCCTCTCCTCTTAGGGCTGTGACTCTTGTCAGAACTTCTGATAGAGAAAACTGCCTACAACTTTATTCCTGATCCTGTTGGATGACAGCTACTTCCTTTCTCTTCCTAAGCCTGCATTTTTGACTTTGGTATGATGCTCGGCTGGATTTGCACAAGCTGGTGCAGCCTGCCTTCTCCAGGCAGGCTGAAGGGATGCTTGGAGTAGGAAGGAGGCTATAGCGTTTCCTGCAGGCCTTGCATTAAGGCCTGAAACCCTGCAAAAGTTGGTTTTGAGCCTGTGCAGGGTGGACTGAAGAGGTAGCGTGACTACAAACCAGTCATTGCTTCTTTAGGAAAAAAGTAAAAGCTGAAATGATCATTCACTACCGCAGCCCTAAAAGTCTCCGTGATGACAGGCAACGTGATGGAGGATACGTGTGTCCATCAGGCAATGAGTGTCCGTGTCAGGCGTGGTTCCTGACAGCCACATGCTTATGCTGGGGAAGAGAAGAACATACTTTTTTTCCTTTAGGATGATACCGCCTACAGCAGCGCTACGGAAGGAACGTGGTCGGGACTTTCTACGGCACTATAAACCTGCCGTAATTTTTTTTTTTTTTTTTTTTTTTTTTTGCTGTCTACCTATTTTTTAGCAGATTCCTAAAGCTCTTTGCAGAACTCTGGCAGTTCTGGTTTGACAGAGCCAAGAAGAACTGTTGTGAAATCCATGCCCATGTGTTTTGCCCCACAGGTCAGGATTATCTTTCTTTTTTCCTGGTGGGGTAGCAATTTTGAAGATCTTAATTAAACCTGCAATAGAAAACTGTTGCTGTTATTGCAGTAAAGCATAACTAACTCATTGCCTCAGAAAACCAGTGCTCCAGCTCCCAATGTGAAGGGACACTTCACTCATATATACTTGTCCTCCCGTCAGACTGTAGGGAAAGGGATGCTGGAGACAGTTGCCGTGCTGGGAAGTACTCTCAGATAAAAACCTTTCTTGATGTTTGTTTGGAGTTGCTTCTTAAGTGTGGGCCTCCAGCCTAGTCCGGAAGGCTCCTGGCAACAAAATAATCAGCTAAATAGCTTTGTAATCAGCTAAACTTTGTATTTAGTATCAGTTCTGAGCTCCCTAGTTACATACACTCACAGTTTTGAAACAAATTCTGCTCTGCCAGGGTGCACTCTTCCCTGTTCCACTCTGTCTTCTCCATAAGCTTGTGCTCTGCAGCCTCTTTGCTCTGTTGGAAGAGGCTTACTCAACGTGTGGCTCTACACTTGCTAATAGACGGATTGCAACTGTACTGGATGCTGTTTCCCTCTCAGGCCTGGGGTGAGGTAGCACCACCCTAGTAACATTTGCAGTAGCTCTCTGCATTTCTCTGACTTGAGAGCTAATGACTTTTGCATATCTCCTCATATATTCTTGATGGATGTGCCAAGACCTTACCGCTGGGGCTTGCTGGGAAGGCAGACTGCAGAGAAAGCCCTGCAAAACCTTGAGAGTAAAGAAAGTTGTTCCGTTTGAGGTAGAGAATTTCCTCCTGCCTTTCGCGTCCAGTCCTTACCTTGGACTATCTTAGCGGACTTAAAGTTCCTTAGCTGATATTTCTCCCAAGAACGTGTGTTTTTCTGAACAGAGCCCTGCCTCCCCAGTGCATTTAAACATAGTGCAACATTGTGAAGAACCACAGAAAATCAGTGGTTTAGACTGAATTCTTTTTTGCTGAGGTCTGAATACAAGGAACAGTTTCACTTGTAAATGGTCATATCGGCGAACACCGCTTCCACATCTACATGGGAAGAAGGTCAACAAAGTTTCCTGCTGCAGCTCCAGAAGATCTTCATGAGAGGACTGATATGAAAACCAGGAACCTTAAGGGAGCACTATGGGGTACTGCATCTTCCTATTTAGTCCTTGGATGTACGTTTGTGATTCCTCCTCTTGGTTTACAACTCTTCCTTGGTATGTTCATACACTCACAGAGGAGCGTCTCTGCAACACTAGGTGAGAAATGAATGGCAAATGCAAGTAAAAGCTCCTCGCACGTACCCGTCTTCAGCTGTCAACACACTGCCTGCTTGTCAGCACTGAATGAACTGTAGGAGACCAACCTTACTCCATGGGATGGAGGAAGGAGGCAGCACGATCACATACGGTGTGGAGTATAGCAGTTTGCCACAAGTGGTATGGGGGGATGCCCTGTGGCATAGCACGGTTAAGTTTTCCGCTGCTCAACTGGCAAACAGCCAACACGGCCAGCGGCCGAGTATACTTGTATGCACTTGAAAAGTTGAGTTTGGCCTGTGGATTCTCTTATGCGCTTCTTGACTAATGACTTTTCCTGCCTTTGTTACTGCTTGTTAGATGAGAGTTTGCACATCTCATAGCGATGCACCCACTCAAGCAAACTGTTTCTGCCTTCTGGGAGTATGATGGACTAGCTGCAGTGAGGAGTACTCACTAAACGGGGCTCACATGAAGCTAAATCTGGAGTCAGACCCCAGAAAAAGGCATGTTCCTTCTTCCGGACACCACAAAGCTGCTGTCAACCCTTTCCCTGTGTCAAACCTGAGCAACTGAAGTGACTGCTGGTGGATAACGATTTTCCTGAGATCAAACCTACCCTAGAGGGTTTTTCAAATTTTTCCCAAGCATGGAAAGAGATGAGGAATTCAGTATTTAATAACATCTGTTTACCTGTAAGGGGGCTAGGAAATACTGTACAGAACGGCACAAACTCACGGGCCTGCCCCAGGGGTGGCTGGGCTGCTGACCCTCCCTAGTAAAGCCGGGGGAGGGGTAATGCAAAGGTGCTGAGCTTGGACATCCCTCCTGGGGGTCCCATGGGTGTCATAGGCGCCCAGTCTCTCCCGGGACCAGGCCTTGCCAGTGTGGATCTGTATCATGGGGTTGGCCAGCCCTTTCAGGTGCCTTTTGGTTTTAAGCTTGTTTGTGTCTGCTCACACCTTTGCCTGTCTATCTTATCAAACTGCTTTATTTTTTCACTATTAACCTTACTTTGATTAAAGTCTGTGGCTTCCAGAAGCGTGTTTCCCAGCAGAAAGGATTTGTGGCATATGTTTGGCCCTAAGGAATAGAAACTCTTTGCTGTTCAGTATCTCTTGACCAAATAATTGACCAAGTTGTGCTGGTTGGGGAAAACTGCTCCTGAGTTTGCCAAGTGCCCATGACTGCCTGAGCAGCTTGCTTTCCATGTGAGCAGCTGAAACTGGAAAGCCAATAGGACATACTAATTAGTAAGGCAATTTAAGTCCTGTAAAACTTCATGTACCCCTACCAAGCTATGAACTTTAGTCTCTCTCTTCCATAACAGCAGGGCTGAGTTGCCTTGTGAGAGTCCATGTGCTTCACTTTGTAAAAGAAATGACAGAAGTTGAATATTACCCACCTTTTGATGAGTTCAGCTTCAAAGAGCAGCTCTTTGAAATGAAAATCTGATTCTCTGGTGTGCATTACAAGCAGCAGCACTATGGCAACACAACTGCTCTACTTTTAAAACATTCCCACTGGTAAACGGTGTGACTGACCAAAGACATTTGGCTCCCAAACTCTCTGCTGTGAGCAGCAGTGTGTCAATTCAGTCTGCATTTGACAGTGCGAACCGGGAAAAGCCCTTGGGCCACTTGAGACAGGTTGCTTGGAAAATGACAGCTAGTAAACATTGTAGGTACATAGATGTATGCTTTGCACAAACCTAATGTCCCCGGGCTCTCGGAGGATGTTCCACAAGGGCAGGCTGGCCCATGGATCTGGATACATGGGCCAAATTCATCAGCTGCAAAAAAATTCATTCAGTTGCAAATCTCCGCAACTTTCGTGGGAAGGGAGTAATGACAGTCCGGCTAACTTATAACAGCTCCATATTGACTGGTGTCGTGCTTCTAAAAGTTCATTGATGTTTGAGCAGGAAGGTAACCCGATCTACCCTGAAATTTTTAATTGCAAGTCTTGCATGTTGTACAAAAAGCTCCCCTGCCCGGAGATCCTCCCTTTTGAATGTGCACTTAGCTTGTGGAAGCCACAGACAAAATCAGGTTAGTCTGTTCTGTCCTGTTAAACTGACACTTGTGATTTCTCTAGCACCAATCCGCTCGCTGCGAAACTGCACAGCATTATCGCAGATGAAGCATTTGAGTTTTACTGTAGCCAGTGCCACAAACAAATCAACCGCCTTGAGGATCTTTCTGCTCGCCTGAATGATCTTGAAATGAATAGGTAATTGATCTTGTGCCTGGCAATCTGAGCGTCTGGAATGATATGCTTGAGAAGGGAAGGCTCTCATTGTCTGGCTGAGCTTTCCTTGGCCGCCGCGTTGCTTGGTTACCCTTTGTGAAAGGGGATGAGTTTCACTGCACTGAGTGAGCCTCTCCAGGTGGTAAAGTCCACAATAACATTATGGAGGGCAGGCAGAAGTTTCATTTAATCCAAACCGTGGAAGCTAACAGACAATGGGAATCTCTCGTTCTGCTCTAATCAATCTCTTTGCATGTCCTGTTGAGTGTTATGTGAATGCAGCACTTCACCACGCTCTGAGTAATGGAGTCCTTAAGACAGAATTTGAAGTCTTAAGCTGGTCGTGTACAGTATTTCTGTCACCAAGGAAATGTGTACCTGGTCTTTTGGCTGGCCATAAACAACGGAGAAGCATACCTGAGTTGCTGATTCAGATCAGAAGGGCAGGTGCAGCCTTTCCTCCCACTGCAGCAGTAACTTGGAAACATCAGCTTGCTCTCTAGGACTTGGGATCTTTTCTGTAGACACTCAAAGTTGCAGCAGTAAAAAACTCATTTCAGCTGGCTTAATTAGGTGCCTGTCTGCCTATATATCTACCAGTGTAGCTATACTGGTAAATGCTGGGGCCTTTGCATAGCAACCTTATAGTGGACTTTTAAAATATAACTTTGAGCTCTACCAGCCAGCAGTTTGACTTGCTGATTTCACAAGTGCAGAGGGATTTCTATTCGTCTCTTCTAACCTGTTTGCAATCTGCTGGGTAGAAGGGTAGCAGGACTAATGTTAGTGATGAACATTCTTCTTGCATCCACTGTGCTCTTTCAAGCTCAGTTTTTGGTCTATATCTGTCTTGTATAGGACAGCATGAAATGAGAATTCTCCTGTGCTATAGCTACAGAAATGGAGCTGGAAGACAAATAGGAACTTGCCCTTAAGGCTTGTTTGTGGAAAAAAGTGCTTCTCTGTCTCTTTCTTTCTCAGACGAATGTTTGCCTTTGTTATGAGCCTCTAAGGGAGGCCTTGAAGATTAGTAGCTCAGGTTATACAAATAACGAGGATAATGCGGGACTTCCCTGAGCGTGCCAACAGCCCCACTCTGTCCCAGACTTTCTCCACCGAATCTACATTCACAGCTGAAGTAACACCCCCTGAGCCCTCCTCGTCAAGGATGGGATTACCAGAGGAGACTTCCCAATCCCATGGTGTGTCTATGGGAAGGCCAAAGGTTTTGACTTCTTGGAGGAGCTGTTTCTTCCCTACCTTTGCTCCAGGGAGATCTGTGTCACTATTTGGTGCAAACCAGGCTGTTTCGCATTTAACATGTGCCCTTTGGGCTTATGGCAAGTAGATGTGTTTCTTCCATCTGTGTTCGGGATTTCCTATGTGCAAATTTGCTGTTGTTCCTGCAAAGTATGTTAGCTTATCTAACTTTCTAAATTGCTAAGAGGAAACCTGGGCTTGGTGCAAGTGTAACTAGTGTTTTGAAGTCACATAAGTACCTCTTAAAATGCAGAAGCCTCTGGGACCTATCTCAAAACAGCTTTAGTGTGTATTGTTGACTGTATGGTCATGATGTATTGCTGACTCTGCCTGTCTTGCTGCCATGACCTAGATTTCAGCTTCTTGCTCCACAGTTCTACTTGATCTGAAGACTAAACCAACAAAAAGAAGACACTTGCAGGAGGTGTCTCTCTTGAGTAATACTTACTTTACTCTCAGCTTGTTGTTTAAGCCGCCGTTTTCCCATGCAGATTTGGCATCTGACAGAAGCGAGGTGCCAAGCTTGGCCTGAGCACAGTGATGCCATTGGGAGTTTTGCTTACAGAAGTTCTCTGGAGCTGGGAAAAGCCTTTGTGGTTGTGGACAAGAGACGCAGCAGATGTGGCTGAAAAACGTCCACAGCTTGGGAATGCTCCCTCCAGAGAGGAAATAGAGGGTATCTGAAAGATTGATAAAGAGTGAAACACACAACCTTTTCCCAGGAAGGGTTATCTATCTTGATGCGAGCCTCTGGCCCAGCAAGAGGGAAGACTACAAATTTCCAGGAGCTCCTCTCAGACATGAAGAGGTGAAATGGGGATTGCAGGAGCCATGTCAAGCTCTGGGCTCACCAGAATGAGGGCTATCCAGCGCGCAAGCTGCATCCCGGTGAGAGCAGCAAGAAGGGCTACTGGCCCAGCAGGAGTTGGGCCAGCCATATTTTGGAGGAAGATAGTAAGTGAGGCTAATGACAGCTTGCTGCTCTTCATATTGCACAGGATGAGTGGGAACAGTGGTGAAAGGAGCTGATGAAAAGTGGAAGCCTCAAGAACGTAAAGAGGTAGGACTGCCAAAAACAGATTGTTTTGGACTGAGTGCCTAGTCCTCCAGCATAGCCCATCGGTTTGTGCAAAACCAGGGAAGAGCTGCAAACCAGGAGCCAGTGGGTAAGTGGCACCCATAACTGACCTGATGGAAGTTGAATTTCCTGCATTTTCTGCACTGAAAGCAGATGAGAGGTACCCTGTACCGAAGCAGCACTCAGGACGTGACAGGATCTATTGTTTGCTGCCAACATCACTAGCAACGTGAAGTCCACAACGCAGGGGACAGAGGTCCTAGACCGCCGGCTAAGAGAGCAGCAGAAATGGGACCAAAACCTGGACAAAGCAGCCTTGCATCAGGCCTGGGAAGCTGCCAAGCTCTGGGGGTGAATCCTGGAGACAACCACTCCACAGCATACTAGCAGTTGTGGGCTCACCAGAGCCCAAGTTGCCACCATGTAACATCCTCACTCTTAAAAGCTTTGACTTATGTTATCAGTGCTTTGTGCATGGAAGAAAGTGAGAAGACAAGGGAGGAGCAATGGCCCAAGCTCTGGTAAGCGTGCCTCTTTCCGGTGCTGGAAACCCTCAAGGGAGCTGGTGCTGAGCTGCAAACTCCCGAAGTCGGACTGAAGCCTGGCCCTGGTCTGGCATGGGGCAACGGCTGCCCCGAGCCCGCTCCGCAGGAAAGCGGGGAAGGACTCGGCAGGGAATCTGGGAGGAAGCAGTTTTGTGAAAGTATATTTGGTTATGGCGAGCTTGAACCAGAGGCTACATGTTGCACCCTCTCGTGAGATGCATCTGAAGGTGCGGCACTGGTTTCTGATAAGTTGCAGATAAAAACAACTTATTTTTCCTCTCTGGTACTAAGGACATACGTGACTTCTTACAATTGCTGGCAAAAACAGGGGCCCGACCTTCCTCCCTGGGAAGGAGTACGCGGAGCGTCCTTGAAGCCTGGCCAACAGGGATTCCTGCCCTCCTTAGAAGTCTCAGTTTTGAGGATGCACTTTTGACACAAGGACTAGTAACCTTGACAACAATCTGTGGCCGGGCATTGTTTCCCAGGAGCTGTTCTTTAAAGAAACTTATCCTGAGCTATTTTTAATTCCTCCTTCTAAGAACTCATGTAACTGTTGCATTTCTGTAGTCAGAAACGAACTCTCAGGTGGTCTCTGAGTGATGTGAGAGTGCAGTCTTTTCTTTTATTTTTTTCTTTTACTGAGCTAAGAATCCAGCAACGTGATTACCGCTTCTTGACTTGGGCTTGTTTTCTGTTTGCTGTTGTAATTTAGTGATGGTATTGTATCAATAGTGGCTCCAAGTGGCATCTACTTGACAGTAGTGCGTGCTTGGGTAGAAGTTGAGGCATGAGACTGACACGCGTCAGTCACAGCTTGCTTTGGAGTGACTAGAAGGAGCATCTTGCGAGCAGACGTTTCTGAATAAGGCCCGTTTCCCAGCGGAGGAAACCTGCAGCCACTGCTGTCCCTCCTTGCTGATAGCTGAGTCGTAGGGGCAGGATAATGCCGACCTTCACTGTTCGTGCCACGTGTCATATCGAGTGTTAGCTAAACCGTAACCTTTGTGGTTCAGTAATAGCTAGCTAGGTCATATACAGAGTCATGATCTCGGTCAGTAATCTGTGCAGAAGAGAGCTTACGCCTATCTCTGGTAACGATAAGGGTGACCTTGCTCCAAATCCAGAAAGAGACACAGATCGACGGCCCCTAAAATCTTTGAGTTACGAGCAACCAGCCGTTCTCTGGTGATCCAGAGCCAAATATGGTTCAGTGAGAATAATCTGGGACAAGTGCAAAGCAGGCAGCATGCAAACCAAGGGAAATACTGATTGAGATGGGGAGCGGGAAGTAAATCATTCCCAACAGCACCTGCGAAGGGACCCTCCTCAAAGGGCAGCAGGGAAGGGAGGGTTTGGAGAGTGCTGAAGCTGGGTTCCCTGTGCAGAGCTGTCAGGTGCATCGCGAGCAGTTCAGGCTGCAGTCACCGTGGAACTGGGCTGAAGCCCACCAAACCCACGTCTATTATTAGCACTCTCCTTGGGGATCAGCTTTCGGGACTGGAATCAGCCAGTCGCGAGAGGAAACCATTGCTGGAGTTGGTGAGATTTCTGCAGCGTTATTTTATTCAGTTCGTTATCAAAACATTTTTAAATATGTGAGCAGTTTCATCACCTGCTTTTTAATGTGGATTGCTTCAGCTGTGCTGGCCGTGCATGTTGTGTGTGTGTGCACTGTGCTGTGATAGCAAAGGATGTGCCCCATAGTGTTCTCAGTTTCCTGTTTCCCTTGCTCTTCACTGTCTGTTTTCCTAACTCTTTCCTGTTTTTTTGGTTCACTTCACAGTCCAAATAAGAGACTCTCAAGCAAGAAGGTAGCAAGGTAAGCTCACATTTGTGTTACTGCTTTGCTGAGAAATGTGCCTGTGTGAGCTGCCAGGCCTGCGGAAGGCTATCGGAATAGCTTCACGGTGTTTTACTTCTGGACACGTCGCATGCTCCCGGGGAAAAGCAGGGTTTAAGTCGGATGTATTTCCTAACAGACTTCTTTTAAAAGGAGATTTCTCATTTGTGCTTGCTGCTGGAGGCTGGCTTCAACTTGATTTCTTTTGGAACAAACCGAGGGGTGCTTCTTCCCCTCTATCCTGCACGCACCCTAGCAGGGGGCATGTGGAGCGGGGAGGGGGCCACTCAACGAGCCCGTCCCTCTCGGATGCCCTTGCTGGGCTCTCTCCTCTCCGGTGTTGCGGCGGTAAAGCTTTGGAGACTCTAAAGGGCTGGACTGGTCAGTGCTACCAGTCGGAGGGATTCTTCTAGCACCCCAATACCGCCAGCTCTCTAAGCCAGCTGCCTGGGCTGCGGTTTGCTTCGCTGAGCTCTGCGCAGTGCTCCCCAGCGCCTCGCTGTGTTTCGGCATCAGGCAGGGGCTTTTAAGAGTTCCGGGGGGGAACCTTGTGTTGGCTCCGAGTCACTGGGGTAGAGGGTCCACGGTGTCTTGATGAAACCTGGTGTCCATCTTTTCTTTCCTGCCCTCGCGATCCCTCCTCGTTCTCTTGGCATTGGGCTTTAGGAATATGTTGAGGCTTATGGTAGCTGCCCAGCCCACCTCTTCTGCCCTGCTCGCGATGGCTGCTGTCTTCCGAGTTCTCCGGCTTTCTCTCTGCTTGTTGCCAAGCTGGGGAGGAGTGTTTCGGAGAAATAGGCAGCTCTCTTGAATAGCACTTGGCGTAGCCGCGCTCCCTCCAGAAGCGTGTGTGCTCTCTCGCTTTGGCAGCTCAGTCAATCTCTGGAGCAAGGTCCAGGAAAGCTCCCCCACCCCGACCCCAGCACTCCCTTCGGTCCCTGCAAGTCGTGCACAAGGACAGCTGAGCTTCTGCACTAAACTGAGCAGGTTCTTTAAACCTCCCTCCAACTATTCTCTCACCTTTCCCTTTTTAATTTTTCCTGTGGTCAGCAAGTCTCCCTTGGCACAATTTCCCATCCTGGAAAGGAAGTGGGTCTTGTATTGAATTTCCTAGTTCTGGTCCTCTCACTTTCAAGATCTTTGTTAAAAGCACAAGCGGGAAAGAAGGTTGAATGGAGCAGCCTGTTTCTAGGCTTCCTGTTTTAGGACTAGCTTTTGTCCTTTGCCTTCATATTGCTTGAGCTTTATTGCCCCCTTGCTAAGGCACTTGGTGGAGCAGGAGTTGTCCACAGATGAAGACAACTGAGGACTTTTCACTTAGAATCAAGCTGGCCTCTTACTCTTAGTTTCTTGCATTTAAAAGTCCATTTCCTCTGAAGCTCACAAGTAGCAAGTTTCTGTGTGCAGGAGCTCCTGCAGTGAGTAGCTCTGCCAAGGTCCATCTGCCTGTTCTGGGAGATGCTGCTGGTTTTTCCTTGTATGCTCAGCAGGAAGCATAGTCATGTCCAGGGACAGATGGTTCATTCTGACTGGATGTAGCTGCTTCTCTGGCACAGCAAATTTGGGGAGGATTTCAGTTAAACTTCTGGGAATAAAACTGCCCTCTCCATGGGGGATTGGGCCTTGTCCCTCTTCATTTGCAGGCTGCTGCCCTAGCAGCACTGCCCTTTCCATGGCTGAGGCTTCTCAAACCGCCTGTGGCAGCAAGGCAGGTGAATGAGGAAAGCCCCAAGAAGCTATGTCCTGCGTTGTGTTTCCACATAGCACTCAAAGCACTTACGGGTCAGTTGTCAGTATTTAAGGATCAGATTAAGAATTAGGATGCTGCTTTCGCAGCGGAGATTGACTTCAGGGATTCCACTTGGCTCCCACTCTCTGGCGACTCTAATTCAGGGAGTTAGAATTTACATACAGCTTCTGTTACCGCTTTCTGGTTTTGCATACAGCCTCCTTTCTGCCCTTCTGGCTTGGGAGCCGCTGCCTTTAACGAATGCCAGTTCAGGTAACCCAACAGCTTGCGAGGGCTACGAGTAGTACGTTCGCTGTATGAGCTGGTTCTGTGCCGAGAAATGTCTCGGCCAGAAATCCCGCTGGGCTACAGTTTCATGGGTCAAGCTGCAGTAAAAGGGTTATGTATTTGATTTTCCCTGGGACTTGTGGGCAAATGTCAGTTAATTTGGGAGCAGTCAAATTTGGTTTGTGACAGTGACAAAGGTAACAAGGTTTTGCTACAGAGTAGAGCCAGATCTTCACGATCAGCCAAAAGAACAGTCTTTGCAGATACTGTAATTAGGGAATAATACCAAATGTTTGCTTTTAAGAACTTGACTCGACTTTGGTAAGGGCTCTTCCCTAACTTTTGTTATCAGTGTTCTACTTTTGCCAAAAACCCTCAGCTGCTTAGGCCTTATTGTTCTTGGTATGGCCTAGAATGGTAATTGTTCCCGAGCCTTTAAACCCTAAATATATACTCAAGGTAAGGATGCAAAATAAACCTGGTACCCCAGCTGTGGTCTCTTTGGTTAATGCCAATTATGCTTCATGAGTGTTTGCATCAGCACATTGTGCAGGAGGAATACAGAGGAACAGAATATATGAATATATAGAATATATTCATAGGATAATTTAGGGTAGAAGGGACCTCTGTAGTTCTCTAGATCGCTTCCCCGTGTGATAGGGATGCCAGAACAGGGCAAGATTCATCTGCAATATCTTCCCTCCCAGGGAGGGGAGAGGTTTAACTGAACTGGTGAGCACAGTTGGCCTAAGACAGACCCATCTTCGTCACGAAACTTGAATGAGTTGAACCGGTTGCTGGCAGTCCTCAGATACGTGTTTCCCCTTGCGAGAAAAAATGCCACTGATCCTCAGCAGGCTGTTCATCCAAGCGCTCGAGAGCACAGACTGTGGTGTAAGCCACGCTACTGAAGTCACTGGCTAGTATTGGAAACTAGATTTTTCTCCAGGCAGCATCTATCTAAAGTTCACAGAGCTGGAATATAATAACCACTCACTGTAGCAATGGTCACTTCATTTGCCATGCAAAGATGAAGCTTATCTTCAATGATAATATGAGAATTAAGAGCTGATGAAGCGCTCCACAGAGCACTGAGCTGTGTCCTTTGGATCAAAACAAAGCCATGTGGGCAGGGATGTTGCAAGCCCTTGCTAATCATTAGCTTGTTCTCAGCTTTTGCAGCTGGTGGTGGGAGGTGGGTTGGGGTATTTCACAACAAGTTCAGGGTTTTTTCGCTTCCCTCTTCCCCTTGCACCCCCTGCCCCTGGTTCTCTTTTTTAGCGTTATTGGTGTCTAGAGCAGAGTCCTTTTGTCCTTTGCTGGATAACACAGCCTTAGTAAGTTCTTAGTAAAGAAAGGGAGCGGAGAGAGTGAGCTCTTATCTTTTCTTATTCCAAAGAGCAAGAACAAGCGATCATAGCATGAAGTCCCAACAGTACTTGCCTGCTTCTGTGTTTTGCTTGCTGGGCAAGTTCATTCAGCTAGTAGGCAGCCACCGATTCAGTCCTGTGGTCCAGGAGCCCTGAGGTGGTAACTTTACCTGTTGGAGCCTGGCTTAATGAAAAGGACCATTGCGTTGTGAGGGGCCAAACCTCCGGGTTCCTTTGCTTATGAAAGTTGTAGCCCAAGAAAGAGCGGTGCTATCAAATCTCATTGGAAGAGGAGGCAGGAGAGGATCGTACTCTGTGATAGTAATTGTCATCTTAAATCACTGTGTTCTGCAATGCTCTCCCTAATGTTTGTGTTGCTGTGGGTTGGGGTGGTTTGTCTCTGTTATAGACAGCTGCATCAGACAGGCACGCTGTCTGTGGGTGTGATGGAGGAGTCTTACCGGGATACTCTGGACTGTACAGAAGAGGACATCACAGACAAGGTAAGCGTGACGGTGTCCATACTGTTCTGGAGCATGTAGTTCATGGCTTGCAATACCTTGAGATCCCCAGGCAAGAGCTGTATTAAAGCTTCTCTTACTGCACAGCTGACACAGGGTGGATCAGTGCTGGTGAGATATATGAAGCCCTCTGAATTGAAGGGGGATGGAAAATGAGAGCCCTCTGAGTTGAATTGTGGAGTTAACTGTGGCGGGTGGGGGAGTCTAATTGGTGTCTTCTCACTGGGAGTGAAGGTTCGCTGCCCAGCTGGCCAATGACCCTGTGCTGTAGCTTGACATTGATTCCCCTCCAACTTCTGAGTGGTGCCTGTGCTGGGTGGTGTCTCTGTTATGGCAGGGAGCAGAGAAGGAAGAGTCCTAATCACGGCCAAAGCCATTGAGGTGCCACCAACGTGTGCCTGGAGAAAAAAGGTGTGGCTGTTTCCAGAGCAACACTGAAAGAATACTATTTTCACTTCTGCTTTGCATCTCGTAATAAATTGTTGTCAAATTCCGCTTCTCTGAGATGAGCGAAGTCATCTGATTTGAAACAAAGTCTTCCTTTCCTTTCCTTGGTTGTCTCTTGCTACTGCTCATCCTGCCATGAGGATATAAAGCTGCCTGTGTGCTGTTCCTGTTCAGTTTTACAGGGGAGTTATGAGCAAAGGATTATAGGGCAAGCTGTGAGCTGGGCAGGAGGACAAGAAAGCTTTTGTTCAATCACCACTAGCTAAAAATAGCTAAGGAAAAGTCGAAAAGTTAAAGATGAGGTGAATTGTGACTTGTGTAAACATTTGCTGCAGTCATGAAACTCTTTCAAAATGGCTTTTTAAATCTATAATCATGAATAGAGAACTGCATGGAACAGAGGTGCGGAAGAGAAGACACATATGTTTGACTGCACGCTGGTATAATTATAATGCATAGAAAACCTTTTAAGAAAAAAAAAAATCAACCTTTTTCCGAGCCAGAACATTGGATAGAAACCTAACGCTCTAAACCTAACATGCCTGAACAGAGCCTCCAGGTATCTGTCTCTGGACACTGCGCGTACGGTAGTTCCAGTAAAGACTTTATGTCTTTGGGGTTGGTCTCTGTGTGTGTGTGTGCGTGGTGGGTTTTTTGTTTTTTTTTGTTTTGTTTTCTTCTAAATACACTTGAATGTAATTTACCCTTCCCGCTGAAGTGACGGGAATTCTGTGGTTTGGGTTTTGCAAACATGCTTCTAGTTGTCTCTTGTCATTGCTGCTGTTCCTTTCTCAGTACAAATTAGATTTTGGGACCACGTACCCTTTTCTTTTAGGGTTCCCCACAACGTGCACACATGCACTTCCAGCTTGGATGTGAAATATAGTGGCACTCCTGGCCCCCTTTGCTCTTCTACAGTGTGCAGCACTGCAGGAAAGTGACTGAAAATGCAAGAACAACTGAAATAAAACACGTGCAGCTACAGATAGGAAATACTAATCTCTGATCCTTTCCCACAAACTAGCATGGTTTCCTAGTACATGTTTTATTTACATATCTCTTTGAATCCAGAATCTTTGTTATGTCTTTAAAAAAGTACTGGGATAGTTATTCCCAGCTCGTGGAAATCCTCACTGTTGCACTTGAACTCAGCGGAGCTCTGATGATTTAGCTGGGATCTTTCCCTCCAGACTTTCCTGCAGTACCTTGCCGTGAAGTTCCTGAGCAAAGGAAAGAGTGGAGCATTTGGCTGTGTACTGGCACTTGGGAGACACCAAAAATTCAAGAACTAGAGTGTAAAGGGATTTTCCTTAAATGAAGGAGTGGCTACCTGCTTCCAGTGGCAGTTGCCCATTTTCAAATAGCTTGCGCAGGAGTGAGGTTGGCTCCAGCAACCGTTCCTGTAGCAAGGGATGGCTTGCATGGTGCAAAGTGGGACGCAGAAAACACTGCGAGTTATGTGAGATTGACAGGGTCAAAGGAAGCCGGTTGTGAAGGAACTGCAAAGCAAGCAGGACAAACCTGCGTGGGGCGCCGGAGGCAGGGGAATTGCTTTGGCACTGGGTACCTCTTTGCCAACAGGTTTAAGCACCTGAACCTCCCCTCTGCTGTTGCACAGGTTGTCTTCTTGGAGAAGAGGGTGACTGAGCTGGAGAAGGACACAGCTGCCAACGGCGAACAGCACAGCCGACTGAAGCAGGAAAACCTGCAGCTTGTGCACAGGTATGGGAGCCCAGCTCGTGCCGCGCGAGCAGAGCGGGTCCTCGCTGGGCCGTTCAAAATGCAGCTTAGCGACATCTGCGATGTCTTACCTCCCCCTGCACCCATGTGCCACGGTGCCCCGGGCCTTCCCCGTGCCGGCCTTGGGGTGGCCACTTGCGCGCAGGAGGGGTCTGTTCTCAGAAGCCACCTGAGCATGTGGGGAAAGGAGAGAGTCGGGCAGAGAATAGCATGAAAGCTTCACAGATCTGCCTCTGCTGTTCCGATCCTTCCCTGGCAGAGGGTGGCTGCGGTGAAATCCGGCAGGCATTCAGGCCGTCTCCTCTGCAAGAGGGCCTCTTGTGTGGGATCGCGGCATCCTGCACAAGGCTTTCTGGGTCACTGGCAAATTCCCAGGAGCTCCGGAAATTGCCTGCAGCTCTGCAGGTACAAATTGCCCGCCTCCTGGTAAAAACACCAGCTTGCACGCCACTCCTCTGAAATCTTCTATTCAGCTGTATGCAGCTATTGTAGTGCTTTTTCATGCCTTTTAGCTCTGTTTTAATAGCTTTTTAATATATGCCTCCAAATCCTTCCCCTCTCTAAGCTCACTGGTGCTCTAGGGGTTGGCTCAGAGGAGCGCAGAAGGTTTCACAATTCTTGGGAAACGGAGCATCCCTGTTCGGGAAGGGAAATGCGCTCTTCCTCCTCTGGCCCCTGTTTTATTCAACAGGTCTGGATGGGAGATGCAGCAGGGTCTGTACTATGTATCTCTGCTCTGCCCTCCCCACAGCCGAGCTTGATCCTGTTGCTTTCAGAACCTGCCTGGGGTATAGCCCTTTGGATCCCGTTGGAAGATCACTGTCCTTATTAATCTGACAGGCTTCTCTTTTCCAGCCGTGTATTTACACTCTGCAGATAAAGCCGGCAGGAGTTTATCTATAGAGCTGTAAGACTGTTAAGTAATAATTGTCATGGAACTGTGTGATTCAAACAAAGGTTTCTCTAAGCCCCGATAAACTTTGCAGCGAGAGGAATGTTTTCACTTTAGTAGCTTGGCCCAGAAGTGTCAGCTGGCTTTTAATCAAATAAAGCCCTTAGTTTACTTGTTGCTCGATGAAGAACGAGTCCATCTGGCAAAAGGCTTCCCTGCCTGCCCGTGCAAAGTGGTTGCATAAGCTACAGCACGTCAGTCTCCTAGCAGACTTCAGCTCTCTGGCTGCTGCTGGGGTTCCCTTGTTGGGTAGATGGGTGCTTTTACAGCCAGCAGCCGTAAACGGGGCAGCCAGCTTGGGCTGCCTCTGCCTGCTTTCGAGTGCAGGTAGACGTGCTGTCAAATACATCTGCCCTGCCTGAGCACACAGGACCACTGCCTGAATTGAGTGGCAGTCTCAGGACTGCCCTGAGATTGCTGTTGATGCTGGCACACAGAAGTTGGACTTGCAGTTCCCTTAGTTTTGGTTAGGGACATTAAAGTGTGAAAAACAGGAGGATTAAGGGACCAGTTTCAGATTAAGTAGTTTATTCTGGATGGTGCTGTGACTGCAACCGACTGGGGTGCATGTTACGAGATAATTGCTGTGCTTCCCCTTGCCCTTATCCTTGTTGGCCTCTCCTTTAAAATGGGTTTTCATGCAGTCTGGAGCCTTACAAATAGGAGGAGACAGTAGCAGCATCTGCCATTTACCTTTATTTTATTTAAATGTCATGTTCATCAGCATTAGGGTCCTTAAGGATTTCACAGCCTGTGATGCTTTCCTGCTGCCTCTACTGGAGCAAAGTGAAGCCCTCGTACACCTGCTGCTTGAAACTCTTATGGATGTACCTTCCTTTGAAAACTTGATCTTTGCATTTTGCAGTCTGCTTCTGCTAGCACTGTTGTGGGGTGGGAGAAAGGCTGGGAAGAGAGTCCGATCCCTCCTTGGAACGGCACCGTGCCGCGGGGATAGCGTTCGTGAATAATGAATCCTCTCTTCTCTGCAGAGCAAATGCTCTCGAGGAGCAGCTGAAGGAGCAGGAGCTGCGAGCTGACCAAACACTCCTGGAGGAGATCAAGAAGCAGAGGGAGCTGTTGAGCAAAATGGAGAGAGAGAAGAGCATCGAGATTGAGAACCTGCAGGCCAGGTATGGTTGGGGCAGGGCTGGGTGGTGGCAGGTCTGCTGGACTACATGGGCATGGTGATGCTTTGCAGCTGAGGCCTCTGGAGAGACAAAATGCAGTAGAAAGTGAATTTAACTTGGTTAAAATTGTAGCTGAAGTCATGGTGAACCCTGAGTTCTGGCTATTTTTCCTTCCTTACCTTTGTACCGAAATAGGAGATCGGGCCCCTCCATGAGCCTAGTCTTGGGCTCTTTCTTTGGATTTCACTGAGCCAATTTAGATATAGCTCATTTCTCCGTTTGTGGGTGGCCCCTGCAATGTACGCATGAAGAGGGTGTTCGTTTGTGTACTCGTTCATATGAACGACCAATGGAAGTCTATTTGATGCTCAGGTATGAGTCACCTTCATGTAAACAGGCAAATTTCTCATCCTGCTGCCAAAACTGCAATAGGAATTTACCTGAGTCAAGCAGAAGCAGGTCTAGAGGTAATGGATTTCCCCTCTTTGAATGAGGGAAGCATCACTGTAGGAACGTAGTGTGGTTGAAGTTTGTATGTGGGGTTTGTTTGTTTGCTCCTGAAGGAGCAGAATGGGGTACTGGAGCAGAACTAGGTCCCAGCTCCTACCAGCTGCCCCAGGAAGGCAGAATCATCATACAGGTAGTGTTCTGGCCAGATAGCCTCTTGGCTTCACGTAGTCTGTTGGCTTCCTAAGAAAAGAGTGGCATGGGAGATGTTTCATTTGTTTGAGAGGTTTTTTTGATTTTTTTTTCTTGCTGCTTTTCCAGAATCTTTTCTGCTATTGCCAAGCCCTTGCTGTAAATGAAAGATGAAGGCAGTATTTTTACCAGGCTTTTGTAATAGGGCACTTGCCATGACAGATGGACGCTGCTTTAGCTGGAGAATGCAAAGCTGAAGCCTTCTCTGAACCCCTGGTTGCTCTGACTCTGCCTAGGCGATGTGTTTGCTCTTTGGTGCCTAGTGCTGAAAGTCTGAGGGAGCTGACGAAGCTTTTGGCCGAAAGAATAGGGTTAGATCTGTTTGAGGAGGGCGTGCATCAAACGAAGGACTCGTCCGAGGCTGTGTGGAACCCCTCGCTTACCTCACCAAAGTGGAAATAGTGAAAGGCTAAGGGTTTGCTTTGAAAAGCTAGATCACTGCTAACTTGCCTTCAGCAGATGCTGTTCTGGTATTCCTAGTGCTGTTTTAGTTAAGTCCCCTACCTTTTGGAAGTTTGGAGGAGTTTTTCTTTTCTTTCTTTTTACACATCTGTATTGTTGCAGGCTGCAGCAACTGGATGATGAGAACAGCGAGCTGAGGTCCTGTGTCCCTTGTTTAAAAGCCAACATTGAGAGACTTGAGGAGGTGAGGACAGTGTGTGCGCACGCGTGTGTGTGTGTGTATAAGAGGGCCCTGTCTGTCTCAGCCCCTGGAGATGCCTCAGAGGTGTGTCGCAGCCATGTTTTGCAACGTTACCCTGTTGCAAACATTTTGGAGCTGGGACCTGCTAGGTTCTCCAGATGCTGCTCTCCTGGCAGGTCCTGCTTTGCCCACCTGCAGCCCTCTGTTAGGGCTGTGTGCTTTGGCTGATCCGTGATTTGGGAAGCTTGTCCCAGAGCTGTATTTCTGGGTTTGCACTGTCACCTCATGTAGCTGAAGCTGAATTTCTCAGGTGTATGATGGGCCTATGCAAAATCTGATTTATGTAACAAGCAAATCCTTTCAGAGCCTCTTCTGTCTTCCAGGCCTTGTAAACTGAACCTTGGACCAGAGCTATCCCTTAATACTATAAATGCATAGTGTTTGGCTTGGAGGCTGATTGACAAAACCCTCCAGAAATCCCTCGGCAATGGTGCAGCCTGTGTAAAGCGGAGCCCCAGTTTGCTCCGCTTGCTGTAGCGTAGGCCGCTGGAGCAGCCAGTGGCATCCAGCGGGGCTGGGTAGTGCTTTCCGTGCTGCTTGTGAAGGTGCTCGTGCCCTCTTGTGGAGGCTTGTCCCATTCCCAAACAACTGCCTCCCGGAGCAGGGCGTGGGGCCGTCAGCTGCAAGAGCATGGCTTTCAGAAGGGAGGTAAGGGAGCGGGCATGTCCATCTCCCTTTCCTGCCCGTGTAGATCTGCCATCGCTGGGACTTGCGCATTGAGTCTTCAAAGCACTGGGGTATCTCCGAGATCTTCTCCCTGCACCTGGGATGCAGGACTAGGCATCTGTTAATGGGGCCAAGGTGGGAGGCTCACCAGGGTAACAGAGTCCCCGTAGAGCTGGACAAGATCGTTGTTTTTGGAGAGTGAAGAGGGGTGCATATATAACATTGGTACAGAGGTGATATCAAAGTACTGTTCAAGTTTCTCACAAATTTAGGATTAAAATTTACATGAAATCAAATCTCCATCCTGCCCAGCTTAAGGCCTTCAAGTATTTCATCCCTTCATAGCCTGTGAGCCTGCAGGAGACCATTGTCAGCCCAGTCTTCCGCCTGACGCAGCGGTACAACCTCATCTGTCAGGACCTTGTAAGCAAAGTACATTGAGGCTATGCGTATGAAAAGCTCTGTACAAGTAATTGGAAAGCCCCAGGTTCCAGCGCCAGGCTTGGGAGGCAGCGTGGGGCCTGAGGACGTATTTCCTGCCTAGGTGTGTTCAGCCGTGTGAAGTTTGTTTCGGTCCTTCATCTCTCTGTAGAGTAGTGCTGCTTTTCTCTGCAGTTAATGTGGTTAATGAGCAGTGAGAGGTGCAATTACTGCTCCTCCCTGCTGAGAAGAGAAACCCCTGCTGATAAAGTGATATCTTGCCTGTTGTCTGAAATTGGGATTTTGTTGTTAACATTGCATTTCATGCTTGTGGAGTGCTGTTGGCCCCGCACTGCGTAGACCAGAGCACCCAAGACACAGCACCTACCTGGGGAGTTGGAGCTCTCCTTCAGAGGTGTTTCTGATCTCTTTATGGCATGGGCCATTTGGGCACCAGCATTAGGTCTGGTGTCTTTTTGGTGTTTCTGGCTTTTAGAAAGGTTTGTGTTTGGGGTGGAGGTAGCCCCTACATTGGCCCTTGGCCCCTTCCTGCCCAAGCAATGTCCTATACCAGCACTAAGCTGCCAGAAGCTGCACAAGTGCAGGTATTTGCCTATATGGGTATTGCTGCTGGATTTATTCTTGATCATCTCTTACTATCTTACTCTCTAATGGTGCTATTTTGGTGTGTGGCTCTTCTCACTGCTGCCAAAACACTCGGGCCCTGAAGTCCTCAGACAGCAAATGAAGTCACAGCAGGCAGAGCATCCAAATACGTCAGTGAGAAGAGCATTCCTCGTGGTGTTCGGTGTGTGTAGTGTCCTTGAGCAAATAGGAAGAGTCCTGGCAGCGCTGGAGACGGGGCTTGTGACTGTTGTGCTTCATGTCGTTACAGGAGAAGCAGAAGTTGCTGGATGAGATCGAAGACCTTACGGTCCAGCTCACAGATGAGCAGGAGAACAAGAGGAAGATGGGGGACAAGCTGAATCAGGAGAGACACCAGTTTCAGAAGGAGAAGGAGTCTACCCAGGAGGTGAGAAGCGTACGGTGCTCCTTCTGCCTGTCACAAGGTGCCCAGCTGGTCCACCCAGACAGGGGTGCCACACACCCAGCCTGGGAGGAGCCAGCCTCTCCAGAGATCGGTACAGCTCAAGCATTTGGTCCTGCCGGGGCGCAGAGAGAGAGTACAGCACCTTCACTGTGTAACATCTGTCACTTCTTGCTTTTGCCTGCATTAAATTCAGCTGAGTGTGTCCATCTGCATCTGCGAACCCAGTCAGGCTGTACCTTCCTGGCCTCTTCCCCACAGCATCCCTTTCTCTCCTGCTTCAAAGGAGCTGTGGCAGAAGCATAGGGATGATGGTGTGTGGCACTAGCAAGCATTAGCAGAGGGAGGGAGGGTGGGGAAGCGAGGCTGCTTGGGTGAGAGCTGCCAGCTTAGAGGCAGCAGGAGTTTGCGTGCTGGCAGAGCTCCCAGCTCCTGTGTACTCAGGGGGCGGGGGGCACAGATACCCCTTCCAGGGGCCTGTGTAGTTGGGAATTCCAGCTAGAGGCTCAGCTAGCACTTGCCATTGCTGTAGGAAAGGAAATTTAGGCCTCAAAGGGGAAATCAGAGTCATTTTTGATGAGGCTGAGAGCACTCAGGTGTGACAGGCATTCATGGCACTTTTTCCCCAGCCAAGGCTTCCTGTTGTGGCAGGAGGGAGATCAGAGCCATGGGAGCTGCCAGAGCAAATGCTCGCGTTGCTGGGAGGGCCTCTATGTCCTTCTGCTGACTTGGAGCCGGCGTCTTTGGTGCTCTGACAGAGTCCTTCCAGGGGCTGGGGCTGCTTTCACATTTTTGAGTAGCTCCCCTTCTCCTGTTTGCTGGGGAAGAGGGGAAGCCATGTGCCTCCCAGAAGGGGTCTGTTAATCCTGCCGCAGCAATTGATGGGGTTGCTCCTAGCTAGGAGACAACAATGTATTGCAGCAGCAGTGACCAGTGCAAGCTGTTGGACTTGCGGGGGATGTGGTGCTCAGGCAGTTGTCCTCTTCCTTTGATGCAGCTCATCGAGGACCTCCGGAAGCAGCTTGAGCACTTGCAGCTCTTCAAGCTGGAAGCTGAGCAGCGAAGAGGCAGGAGCAGCAGCATGGGGCTCCAGGAGTACAACAACAGGACGCGGGAGACGGAGCTGGAGCAAGAGATCAGGCAGCTCAAGCAGGTATCTGGGGCTGGGCAGGGAGGGAAACGTATTGACTGCTTGACTTGCAAAACGGGATGCAGGTTCCCTGACAGACCTAGGACTGCCACCCCTGCTGGTTGCTCAGCCTCCCAAAGGGCTGGCGCTGGATTTGGCAACCCAGTGCCTGCCCTAGCGATGGGGTATGGGAAGCAGGGCAAGTGTGCTTGTTCCCTTTGGTCTTCCCAGCTGCTGGTAAGTGACAGGGGACTGCTCCTGTTGCTGAGGCTTTGCACTGGGGAAGGACGAATAGAGCAGGAGGGTACCTGGCACAAGTTCGGCACCAGTCGTGGCTACTAAGGGCTTCTGACCTGGAAGCTGCTCATGAGTTGGTCGTGCCTTCTGCAGCCTTCACAAGCAGATCAGGCCACATAAGGCTCCTGTGCAGGAGTCTGTCTTCTGTAGCTGGCTGCGCGTGGCTTTGGGACAGGAGAGGTAGCTTTCTTCCTCTAAAGGATGTCATGTCTCTAGAGCCCCTTGAGGTCTCCAGGACACCCCATGTTTCTAGAGGTTCTCAAGGTTCTGCCAAGTTGGACTGTCTGCCTACTGCTGTTAGCTGCTTGTGTGGAATGAGAGCCTCTGCCTTCCCCAGCTGTGCAGTCAGGGTTGAACGATCTGCTTCAGGGGCACCACGTGCTTTGGCAGCATCTGACGAATGAATGAATCTGTTATGAACAGGATAACAGGAACCTGAAGGAGCAGAACGATGAACTGAATGGACAGATCATTAACTTGAGCATCCAGGGAGCCAAGAACCTCTTCTCAGCCTCCTTCTCAGAGTCCTTGGCTGCAGAGATCAGCTCCGTCTCCAGAGACGAGGTACTTGCTGCAAGGGAATTGCTTACTTCAGACCACATCTTCTCTGGGGTGGCTGGTGTGTTTAACCTCCCGTCAATGTACAGAGGGCCTGGGAGGAGCCCTGCCTTGTAAGTGCAGCTCACTCCCAAAAGTCACTTGAAAGCTGGCACGAGCAAAGAAATATCCATGCAACTTTTTAAAGAGTTTTCAGGATGTAACCTGCTTGCCAGTCCCTGTTTCTGGGAGTAGGGGAAGCTATGCCCTTCCAGTTTGCTGGAAGTCCTCTCATTGGAGGGCCATGTTGTCATTGCCCTTTGCCCACCCTGTGGCAGTATTCCTCTTCCTGGGACAGTTCAGAGAGCAGGGTGTGTGTATGTGTGTGTGTGTTTAGTTGTGATCTATCCCAAGGATATTGGTTCCTGCCTCCTACTCTGATGCATGTTCTCCCTGCTCCAGTAGTGGTACCCAGATAGTGGTGTGAGAGCATAAGTATCAGAATTAAATCTTTCAGATCATGAGAAATGTGTTGGGGAAAATGCACATGGATATTTTGGGGGCCAGATGGAAATGTGAGGTGCCCTGATTTCTCCAGGCTCCCATCTGGCTGGGAACTTGAGAAAGGATAGGAGAGTTAAGAGCTGGGCCAGTAGCTGAGGGCATCTCCTCATGCTGTTGGGCCAGAGCCCCCTTAAGAGGAGGGAAAGGCTGAGGTGAGCTTCAGGGGTACCACAACATGCTGCTCTAACATGGGAGTCTGGGAGCTGCCTCTGGCTTTTGCATCTGAGCCCCCAAATGCATGGTGTGGCTTGGAAAGCTTGGGATATAGGATCATCCATCGTGGGGAGACTAGTCAGAGCTGAGAGACTCCCGCAGAAGCAGGGAGTTAGTCTGGGCGTTAAGGAGCTCACAAGACTCAATGCAGTCCCACCAGTCGCTCCCTGAAACGCTGTCGTACCTGACCAGGAGCAATCCAAGCTTTAAAAAAAAAAAAAAAAGGAAAATCTCTTCAGTCCAGTATGTCTTTGTGTGCTGGTTGTGGCCCCTGCTGCCATGGGTGCAGTTCAGTGCACTGAGCAGCAAGAAAATGTTTCGGTCCCTGGACAGCGGCTGTCGGTGACCACTTGCTGCCTTTCTCTCCCACTTGCAGCTCATGGAAGCAATTCAAAAACAAGAAGAGATCAACTTCCGCCTGCAGGATTACATTGACAGGATCATCGTGGCCATCATGGAGACAAACCCCTCCATCCTGGAAGTGAAGTAAGGGCGGCCAAGAGCCGTGAGTTGCGCGCTCTTCGTTGGGTGTGGATTTGGTGCTCTGAGAGGAAAAAGAGGACTTGAAACGTCTTTGCTCTTGATGAAGGCACAAGGAAGCATCACGTCAGATCGATGGGTCAATTATCCAGTGGACCAGGGAAAAAGAAAAACAGCAGCAGCACTTTGTTGTCTGACTCTGTTATTTTGAAACCCTTCTGCCTTTGGAGGATGAAAGGGAACCTGGAGAAGAAACACAGGCAACGGGCAGCCGGAGGAAGGACCTGTATTGTCCCCGCTACCAGTAAAGCTTGGCAAGTGGCCGTGCACGGGAACTGTCCCTACTGCGAGCGTCCGAGCCTCTGACGCACAGGGTGTGAACAGGAGCTTGCCAACACCGGGGCTGTAAGCAGAAGGTTTCTCTGAACCGTAGGATAAAGGGATGAGAAGGAAGGGGCAGAGCTGGCGTTTTCCCCTGCTGCCCTGTCCAGCCCAAGTGTCTGCTTTGCCAAAGTGTCCATGACACACTCACTCACTGGGGCAGACCTAGGAAGGAGGGAAACATGTCCTGGACTTGTAGAATTTTTTGTATTAACTTAATGCAAGTTCATTCATCCAGCTGGCACAGTTAATCCTTGCCCTGCTGCTTTTGCTTGGGAAGGGGGTCGCGTGCAGAGAGCTAGCTGGCTTCTCTCTCGCTCGCTGGTGGAAGGAAGAGGCAGGGGAGCGGCCTTCTCTGGGACAGGGCGTCAGTGCAGTTTGTCACCTGCCTCCTTATTTATTTTTGCTGTCTGTGGCTCGCTCCCCTCAGCACACCTTCGTTCACAGCTCCGCTGTGCGGTTCAGCAGCCCTCCTCCCGGCTCCCCTGCTGTCTTTCGTAAGCTCCCAAGGGGTCTCTGCGTTATCCGTTGAGCCGGGCGACCGGGCTTGAGCTTGCGGGGCGGTAGCTTCGGGGGGCAGATGTGCCCCCCGGCCCCAGCTATAGATACACCGGTGCTGTCTTTCCAGCCTGCAGGGACTGGAGGAAAGGCTGTGACTTTTCCACTTGCACTGGAGGCTGGTCCTGACCAGCTCTCCTCACCCCACCCGGGCTGGTCCGGCCTGGCGGTGCCCAGCACGTGGGCACGCGGTGTCCGAGGGCGGTCGGGGCCAGGCCTGGCCGCCCGCACGCGAGCCCGAGCGGAGAGGGCCACGTAGCTTCCCGGGGCCGGCTGGTGGTCGCCGCGGCCCCGCGTCGGCCCCGCTGCCTGGGGCCAGCGTCGCGTGGCCTGTGCGGCGCCCGCTCGGAGCAGGGCTCTGCTGGTGATAGCTGTAGTCCTGGAGGGAGAGCCCGCTCCAGTCGCCTGGCCTTGCTGCTGCCTCTGCTGAGGAAGGGGATGGAGCAGCTGCTCTGATTTTTTTGGCTCACAGAGCCTGCCTGGGCTGCAGTCTCTATGCCACTGGGGAGAGGAGGCCACTGACCGGAGAATAAAATAACAGCTCCTTGGGAAACAAAAGCCATGTTTACATCAGACGGCTTTCGGCTTGCTGGCGCAAGCAGACCTCGCGCAGCGTGCCCCGCGGCGAGCAAGGGGGCAGCTGGTTGAAGCAGCCTGCTTCTCTCCGACTCCCGAGAGAGGACAGGCCAGCAAACTCCCAGGGGTCTGGCCTCAGGTACTATATTGAGCCCCAAAAGGTAGATAGTTTTCCTGCTTGTTACGTTTTGGAAATGCCAGAATGGCCTGAGAATAGAAGGCACAAGGAACTGGCTCTTGGCTGCTGGCTGGGAGGGTTGTTTTCTTGTCGCCCAAATGCTTCCGAGCATGGCTGCGTTGAGCATGCAACAGATTTCTTGGCAAGCCGGAGTGCTGTTCCATCGGCCAGCTTGCTTTTTTCCTGAGGGGTGCCACTAGCCAGAAGAGATGGCAGATGCCGCAGCCGTAGCCTGTGCTGCGTCCCCCGTGGCTTGCTGCTCTGCAGAACGACGTCCCCTGCGCCGGGGCCCTGGGGGGATCGGCCCGAGACCCCTCTGCCCTAGAGTCCGCTGTGCGACTGTCACGATGACCCCCTCGCACGCCCCTCTTCGAATGCTCCTAGGCCGGGTGCTGGCTCGCGTGCGGCTGTGCGGCGGCCGGGAGGCAGCCGGGAGCCGGCGCTGCTCGGCTGGACGCAGGCCTGCCCTCTCCGTGCAGCGCCGACCGAGGCTCGAGGTCGGGCCGAGGGAGCGCCCCGCCGGACGGAGCCCGGAGGAGCGAGGCCGAGGGCTCGGGGCTCGCGCGGCCGGGCAGGGCAGTCGCTCAGTCGGAGCGATGCGCTGCTGACGCCTTCCTCTGCCCCGCTGTAGCGCGGCCCCCAAAACCAAGCTCTCCTGCAGCCTTGAGAGTAGACCGAGCTGTCCCCTGGCAGCCGCTGCCCCCTCCCTCCCTGCCTCCCCGGCGTGCGGGAAGAAGCCACGTAATGTACATTTCCAGAGAAGCTTTGGGTGTAAATCAGTGTATACTTGGAGAGGGAAATTTTTCTATCTTGTAGAGTAGGTATTTTTATAGAATGAAGGTTGATCATTTTTTTAATACTTTAAAGAAGAGAGAAATGTATCTGTGTATACACAAAAGCATATATATATATATATGTATAAATATATAAATATCGGAGATTTGCCTTTCTCAACTCGGGATCGTGGATCCCCAGTTAAAACAATCGTCTTTTTTCCTGTCGCTCACAAAGAGGTACTGTAACTGTAAATAAGCACCGGGAAAAAGTTTTAAGCAAACAAAGCACTGACTTGCACATTCACCATGCTTTAAAGTCCCTATGGAGAAACCTGTACTTCCCGAAAACGTTCCTCTTTCCCTGTCGGTATGTGAAGGAAGTCCCAACCAAGAGGCAAAAACAGTATTGTCTGAAATGATGTATCAATTCTTGTCAGATTAAAAGCTGTTACTATTCCTGCCCAGCGGCCTGCTTTCCTCCCGGGGTGGCGCTGATCGCTGGGGAGGGCTGGGTGCGTCGCCCGTCCCACCGGCGCCGGCTCCGCAGCGGGGCTGCATGAGCCTGGGCTTGACGGAGGTGGCGAAGGGGCTCTGGAGGGGGGGACCCAGCTGGCTACGGCGGTGCTCAGGGAGCTGCACCAAAACTGCCCTCTGATCTCTGCTGTGGCTCAGCGCCCGCTGGAAGCGGGGAGGATTCGCCCTTTGCTTTCTGGAGAGGGTTCACCGGGGGTTAGGGACCAGGGACCGTCAGAGCTGGCAGCATCCCCCACCGGCATCCAGCTTTTCAAGAGAGAGCGCAGGAGGGCTGGTACCTGGACTGAGCTATGGCTCAGCGCCTCCTGGGACTCGTTTCGGTAGCCTCCAGGTAAGGATATGGAGGGCTTTCCCTTGTCCATAACCTCTTGTATATTGTTCTAAAACTCCTCTAAACACTAAGCTGCTCCAAACCACTCTAACAATCCTCTGCAGCGCTCTGAGCCACTGCTAAAGTGCTCCAGAAAGGTCTAAAACACTTCGGAGTCTGAACTGCTCTAAAACATCTCTAAGCCTCTCTGTAACACCTCTACCATGCTCTAAACCAGTCTGCAACACTAAACAGCTCTAACATGCTCTAAAACGTCTCACAACAGCTCTAAATATTCTTTAAAAGCCTTCTAAAAAGCTCTGAGCCCCTTCAGACAGCTTGGAGCTGCTCAATGTCTAGCAGGGTCTTTGGACAGCTTTAACGCACTTAAACTGCTTAAATAGCTCTGACCAGCTCCAAAAGGCACCACGAAGCTGAAACTGTTGGAGCAGCTTGGAGTAGCTCTTAAACTCCTCTAAACTCTTCCCAAAGTCCTGAAATTGCTCAAAATGGATCAAAAAAAAAAAAAAAAAAAAAAAAACAAACCTTGTAACAGCTGTGAACCACTCCAAAACTCCTCTGAATGGCTGTGAAATGGCTTTAAAGTGCTCTGTTCTCTGAAAGCTCTGAACAGTCCCCTCAAAGTCCTCTAAGCTGCTCTAAAGAGCTCTAAAAGGCCTCAGCAATTCCTCCAAACCATTCTAATATTCTTCTCAGCAGCATTTAATGTTTTCTGTAACGTCTCTAAACTCCTCTGAACGTTTCCAAGTCACTCTGCAGCTCCTCTGAATGGCACTAAAAGGGTCTGAGCAGCTCTAAACCACATCTAGGACAGCCTAAAATTCTTCTGAAGCCTGCAAAACCCCTCTAAATACTCTTCAACGGCTCTGAAGTGCTCTAAGGCCCTCCAGCTGTTCTGCAAGTCCTCTGAAAGCTGCGCTAAAGGACTCGAAACCTCTCAAAACGCCTCTAAGCCCCTCTAGAAAGTCCCAAAGCTCCACCGAAGTTCCCTGAACAAACAGCTCTAAATGACTCTAAAACTCCTGCAAACAACTCTGAACAGCTCCAAAACTTGTCTAAACGACTTCATGTCACCTCCAAGTGACTCTAATGCACCCCCTGAGCAGCTCTAGGCACCTCTAATCGGCTTTAAAAACCCTCTAAGCGGTGCTCTAAAACAGCTGCAAGGGCGCTGCAGCTGTGAAACTCCCCGCAGCCGCTTTGTGCCGGCGCCGCGGCTCGGGGCCCGTCCGTGCCGGGGTGAGTGCCAGCGCCGGCGGGTCCCCGCAGCCTTGCACCGAGCTGGGCCAGAAGGCCCCGTTGTCCCCCCGAGGGCAAGGTGCCTCTTGGCGGCGTTGGGGTTGCTCGTTGATGCCGCCCACCAGGACCCGTCCCCGGCAAAGTCCTCTTCCGGGACGGCTGTGCCGGAGCCCAAACCTCCGCTGCCAGAATCCCTTTTTCTTTTGTTTTAGGGGGAGGCTGGCCGTGGGCAGGGAAAACCAGCAGGCGCCTGAGCCCCCGGGGACCCAGGCGGCGAAGGGGCGGGGGGCCCTTCTCCCCGCGACGGTGCTGCGCGGGGCTCGGCCGGGGGCTTGGGTGCGCGGCTTGCGTCGGCGGCCCGTGCTGGCCGCGCCGGCTGCTTTGCGCTTCTTCGCGCGAGGCCGTTTGCCAGCGAGCAGCTACGTGCGCTTGCGGGCTCCCGCGCCGGTGGGCGGCCGGCCGGGGTGCCCGCGGGTAGGGGCGGCGGCGCGCTCCCGTCCGGGGGCCCAGCACGGCGCCCTGCCGCCGGCTCTGCCCCCGCGCCCGCCGGCTCCCTCGCTCTCTGCCTTTTTTGGGTCGGGCGTTCGGTAAGCCGAGCCCAGCGCCTGGCTCTGCTCAGCCGGCGTAGGCAGCACCGTAAATCATGCCCGACTTTATTGAGTGCGGGTCGCGCCGCTGGAGAGCGCCGGGAGTCGGGGGCCTCGCCGGGCTGCCTGCCCCCGCGCGGCGCCGCGCTCCGCTCCAGCTGCGCCCGCCGCTTTGCTGCTGGGGCGCCGGGCCGCGGTGCTCGGCCGCGGGGCGCCGGCTCCCCGGTGCAGTGCGCCCAGCGCTCGCAGCGGGGCAGGCGCTGAGCCCCGGGTGCTGCAAACCCCCCCGGAGCCGGAGCTGCTGCTGCGGGGCACGGGGGCCGCCCGGGGAGCGGCGTTGGGGCAGGCTGGGCTGCCGGCGGCCGGGGGAGCGCCCGGGTCCCCGCCGCCGGCCTGCCTCTGCCAGCGAGCTCCGGCGTGCCCTCGGGCTGCCGCTGCGCCCCGTCTGCGGCACGGCCCCGGGCCTGGACCCCGCGGCGCCCGGGCGCCCAAGCACCTGCGCCTGGAGCCCCGGGGAGCGGCCCGGCCGTGGGCCGCGATTTGCAATCCCCGCCACCCCTGCCAGGCGCCGCGGGAGCGCCGGAGCGTCCCTCCGCGGCGTCCTCGGCCGGCTGAGCGCGGGCCGTTGCTCGTCCGCAGGGAGCAGGGTGTGAGCGTATCCGCCGTGCGAGCCGGGAGATCGGGCGCTCGCTCCTGTGTCTCTGGGCAGCTCGGCGTAACCCTTCGGCTCCGCTCACTGCGGTGGGAGGCCGGAAACCGGCTCCGAGGGGCTCGCGGCTGCTGGTGCGGGGTCCGGCGTGCCGGGAGGCCCGCGCCAGCGGCCGAGGACGGGCAGCGAGGGGCAGCGAGCGGCGGCGCTCTCCGAAGGCGGTGAGCGGCCCCTCTGGGAGCCGCGCTCGGCCGGTGGAGCAGGAGGTGCGGCAGCAGCCAAGGGAATTAGCCGAAATAACCACTTTGGGCAGGCCGCGGCCGTCCCGGCACCTTCGCCCATCCCTGCCCTCGGGGCTGTCCGGCCCTGCTGCCCTGTGCGCGGCCAGCAGCATCTCGCAGGGGGGGTGGCCCCGGTCACGGGGTCCGGGCCGCCCCGCTGCCCCCGGGTGCAGGGTCTGGGCCCCCCTGGCGCTGGGGGGCAGGATGCCCGCCGGCGCAGGAGCCCTGGGCCGGGGAGCGTTGGCAGCAGCAGCCTGCAGCAGCCGAGCTGCGCTGGGCTTCGGCGCCTGGCTTTGAGCCGCGGGAGCCGGGGCCGCGACGCCGGGCGCGGGCGCACGCCCAGCCCTGCTGTGCAGAGCCGCGGCAGCGGGGCCGCCGGCTGCCAGGGCGGGCGAGGGTCCCTGAACGACAGGCACCTGGGCGCTGGAGAAGGCACGGGGCCCCCAAGCAGGGGTTTCGGCAGTGCCCTGTCGCAGGGCCAGCGCTGGGCAGGGGACGGAGGCTCTGGGCAGAGCCCCCGGCGCACATCTGCCCGGCAGATGTTGCCGGCCGAGCGGGCGGCGCGGGAGCAGGCGCAGCGGCGGGCTGCGACGGGGAGCAGGGGAGGCGGCGTCTCCCACCGCCCGCTCCCCGCCGGCGCGGGGAGGGTGCCCCGGCGAGGATGCCCCGCTGGGGCCGGATGCGGCACGGCGGCGAGTGCCGGGGGGCTCCGAGCTGCCCACGCAGCCCCTGGGCGGCAGGGCTGGGGACCGGGCGCCCCGGGGCCGCGCTGCCGCCCCCACCCCAGGCCTGGCCCAGGAATGCGCTTAAGCTGGCGGCTGTTTACTTTCGGCGGGGCGGCGCGGCGCAGGGTGTTGGAGCCGAGAGCTCGCCCCCGCGGGGGGATGGCGCCTTCGGAGAAGGGCTTTCCGGCTCCTTCCCCTTTCCCCTGCCGCATCTCGCTGGCGGCCGGGGCAGGGGCCGCGCGCGGGTTAACCCTTTGCGCCCGGGCGATGCCTCCCCCCGGCCCGCTGCCCGGGCCCCGGCCGCAGCAGGACGCGCGATGCGATGCTGCGGGAGCCGCAGCTCCCCGGCAGGCCGCGAGCCGGGCCGGGAAGGGCCGCGTGGGAGGTGATGACGCCCGGCGGCTGCCCGGCGAGGAGGTGACGATGGGCAGTCCTGCCCGTGCCACCACGCTTTTCTCCTCGTCCGCCAGGCGGGAGCTCCCAGGGTGGGGAGCGCTGGCAGCGGTGCGCAGCCTGGCCGGGACCCCCGGCCCCGAGCAGCCGGCCGCCTCCGCGGGGCCGGGGCGGGTGCTGGCTGCAGCGGGCACCCCCTGAACACGCAGGGCAGCTCGGCGAGCCCCTTGCTGCGCCTGCGATGGGGCGCTGCGCACAGTGGCCGAGCAGAAACCCCTGGCCGCGGCGCTGGGCTTGCCGTCCGCAGCCCTCGCGGCCTGCCTTTGCCTGGCCGGGGCACAGCACGGGCAGGGAGGCCGGGTGGGCAGCCAGGGCCGCGCGGCCCCTTCCTCTGCCGGCGCCCGCGGGTCTCCCCCAGCTGCTGCGGAGACGAGGGGCTGGCGGGGGGGGGCTGTGACGTGGGGGCAGCAGTGACGGGGCCAGCACCACCTGTGGGATGGGGACAGCAGAGCCCATGGGATGGGGATGGTGGCCCTGGGGACAGCAGAGCCTGTGGGATGGGGACAGCTGTGATGGGCTGGCAGAGCCCGTGGGATGGGGATGGTAACGCTGGGGACAGCAGTGCCTGTGAGATGGGGATGGGGATGGCGGCAATGGGGATGGCAGAGCCCATTGCATGGAGATGGTGGCGTTGTGGATGGTGGCCGTAGGATGGTCACGATGGGGACGGCAGAGCCCGCGGCATGGGGACGGCACTGATGGGGACGGCAGCGAGGGGCTGGCGGAGCCCCCGGCGGTGGTGGGGGCGGCAGAACCTGTGGCACGGGGCTGGCGACGGCGGTGCCCGCGGCATGGGGACCGTGGCGGTGGCGACGGCAGCGCCCCGGGACGGGGAGGGCAGCGACGGGGCTGGCGGAGCCCGCGGCGGGCGGGAGCCGCGGGGCCCGACGGCCGCGGCGGGGGAGCCCGGCAGCGCCTCCCCTTCCCCTCGGCGGCTCGGAGCGGGCCGGTTCCCCCGCCCTCTGCTCTCCCCTCCCTCGCTTTCCTCCTCCTCCTTCCCCTCCTCTGCCCGCAGCGGCCGGGGCAGCCGCGCCGTCCCATCCCGCGGGGCTGCGCTGCGGCTGCGGCCTGGCCCGACGGGGCGGCGGCTCCCGCGGCCGCCGGCTCCCATGCGGCGGGGCGCGCCTGCCCCCGGCCGGCCCCCCCGGCATGGCCCGGCTCTCCGTCCGGGAGCACCTCGAGGGCATCCTCTCCGACTTCGAAGGTAGGCGCGGCCCGCCGGGGCGTGCTGCGGGCTGCCGGGCCGCCCCCCGACCGCCGCCCCGGGGCTGCCGCCTCACCCCCCCGACGGGTGCCCCGGGGGTGCTGGGTCACCCCCCCCCCGACGAGTGTCCCCCGACGGGTGTCCCCGGGGTGCCGCGCCGCCCCCCGAGGTGCCCTGCGCCGGCCGGGGAGCTGCTGTCGGACTGTGGCGGGGCGCGGGGGGTCCGGGAGCACCGGGGGGGGGGGCGTGTGGAGGGGGTGCGAGTGCACAGAGGGTGCGAGCGGGCTGCAAGTGTGTGTGTGTGTGTGTGAGAGAGAGAGAGATCCAGCCCAGCTGTGTACGGGAGGGCACGCAGGGTGTGTGTGCGCTGCAGCCCGCTTGTGGGAGAAGACTCTGTGTGTGTGTGTGTGTGGGTGTGTGCGTGTGTGCGTGTGTGCGTGTGTGTGTGTGTGTGTGTGTGTGTGTGTGCGTGTGTGTGTGTGCGTGTGTGTGTGTGTGTGTGTGTGTTGCTCAAACTCATATGCGTGTGTTACATGTGTGCACACGCTAACCCGTGCGGGCATCCTCTAACGTGTGTGTGTGTGTGTGTGTGTGTGTGTGTGTGCGCACGTGAGTTTGCATAGCGCATGCTCAAACCCCTATGTGCGTAGGTGTGTGCATGCTTTAACCCATATGTGTGTGGGTGTGCATGCAATACCTATATGTGTGTGTCTGGGTGTGCTCTAACCCGTATGTGTGTGTGGGGGTGTGTGCATGCTCTAACCCCATATGTGTGGGGGGGGGGAGGGTGCGTGCTCTAACCTATACGTGTGTGTGTGTGTGTGTGTGTGTGTGTGTGTGTGTGTGTGTGCATGCTCTAACCCCTATGTGCGTGTATAGGTGGGTGGGTGGGTGGGTGGGTGTGCATGCTCTAACCTATACGTGTGTGTGTGCATGCTCTAACCCCTATGTGCATGTGTAGGTGGGTGGGTGGGTGGGTGTGCTCTAACCTATACATGTGTGGGTGTGGGTGTGTGCATGCTCTAACCCCTATGTGCGTGGGTGTGCATGCAGCAACCCCTGGGTGTGCATGCTCTAACCGGTGTGCGCGCACACACCCACCGCTGCGCGGGGGGCCGTAGGGCTGGGTGGGCATGCCGCGGCCCCCTTCGGAAGGCTGTGCGTGCTCTGTGCGTGCGCCGTAACCCGCCGCGAGCGGGGGGGCTGCCCTGTCCCCCTTGGGTGCGAGGAGCGCGTAGGTAGGTGCCGGGGGGGAGGGTTGGGCCAGGGTGCCCAGGATGCAGTTGGCAGCGCTGGGGGGCCAGGAGTGCCTGGCCCCCCGCCCCCCAAGCTGGGGCGCCCTGCTGGGACTGAAGCCCCGCATCTTGGGGAGCCGGGGGCCTGCAGCGAGGCTGGCACCCACGGGCGCTGCTGCAGGGAGGGGGCCAAGGCCGCGGCGGGGGGCACCCGCGGCTGCGCCCCGCCGCCCGTGCGGCTCCGCGGAGCCGGGGGCACAGGAAGGACGGTGTCTGCGGGCAGGCAGCGCTGCCAGGAGGGGCCGTGCCCGGGCTGCGGAGCACCCGCGCGGGGCCCGGCTGCTGCGGGCTGCGCCCCCCGGCCCGGCCCGGCCCTCGCAGCCCGCGCCAGCCCCGGCACAGCGCGGCCGCCCCGCGCCCGGCCGCTGCGGGACGGCTCGGTGCTCGGTGCTCGGTGCTCGGCGGGGCGGGGGGGCGGGTTGAGGGTTGCCGAGAGGCAGCCGGGCCCTTTTTTCCACCCCCAATTATCCCTCGCTCCTTGCTGGAGGCGGCGGCGGGTCGGCCGGGGCAGGGCGGGGAGGAGCGGGCGCCGTAACCCGACGCTGGCGCTGCTGCCTGCCGCCGCCCGGAGCGGAATGCGCGCACCTACCCGGGCCGCCTTAACCCGTGCGCTGCCGCCGCCGCCTCCCGCCCTGCGCGGAGCTCCTGGGACGGGGCCGCCGCCCTGGCCCCTGGCCCGGGCCCCCGCGGCACGGAGAGGTGAGCCGCGGAGGGGACGGGGCCGCGGTCGCCTCGCTGCCGGCCCCCCGCCCCGAGCTGGGCAGCGGGGCTGGCGCCGGCACCGAGGCTGCAGCGGGCGCGAGGAAGAGGAGGGCGAAGGTGGCCCGCGGTGTTGGTCCCCCCCCCTCTGGCACCGGGGTGCCAGGCGGGAAGGCAGAGGCGCTGCGTGGGCCGACGGCGGCGGCGGCGGCGGGACGAAGGCCCGCCAACCGCTCTCACCGCGGGAGCCTTGGCTCTGCGCGCTCTCCCAGGGCGGGCGGCAGCAAAAGGCAGAGTTCGCTCGGCTAACGTGGTTCCTGCCCGCAGGGGTTTCCGCGGGGGTCTCGGCCGTGCCCCGCGGTGCAGCCGGCGCCGCGGCGCCTTCTGCCGCTGCCTGCAGCCCCTGGAGACGCAGCGTAAACTCCACGTTTGCCCTGCTGCAAAGTGGCTCTGGGCCGGGGCCGGGCGAGCCCAGCGGATGCAGCCCCTGCCCGGGCAGAAGTGTGCTCCGGGGAGCTCAGGCAGCGCCGCGGGTTGTGGCGGGCGGCGGGGAGCGGGTCGAGCTGCTCCCCTGGAGGTGCGAGGCTCTGCTGCGGCTCTGCTGCGGCTCTGCCTGGCCCTTCCCCTCCCCTCGCTCCCGTGCCGCTTGGCTGATTTCCACCCGTGAGCAGAGGGGGCCAGGGCGAGCGCAGGGCCCGCACAAGGCTTGCTTGCTGCCGCGAGAGGCACTGGGAGCTTTTGCCTGGGGAAAGGCTGGCCTGGAGGGAGCCTGTCCCCGGGGAAGGGGAATGAGGATGCTTTGCACCCCGTCGGCTGTGGGGCATCCCACTGTCGTGCTGCTGGCGGAGATGAAAAGCCCTCCTGCACAGGATCGCCTCTTGCTAGGTGTTCATAGAGATCTGGGCAGAGGCGACCCCCACGCAGGCCTTAAGTTGCTGCTGTGTGTAGTGAGAGTGCTGGCCTGCCTCGCCATCATTAGCCTTCAGAGTTAACGCCCAGGAAACAAAACGCCCAGCATCCGTTGCGGACTTGCTGCAGGCCAGCGTGGGGCATCAGTCACATCCGTGTTTGCAAGCGCTCTCATTGCCGAAGGGCCCGAGCGCACGGCTGGGGGATCGCCCCGCGCGGCTGGCTCGTGCCCACGGCGCAGCCGAGCCCCGGAGGGCGGCCGAGCCGCCGGCCCCGTCGCGCTGGGAAGCGGAGGGGCGCGCGGATCCGGGGAGGGGATCTGGTTACGCGGGGCCGCCAGGGGCTGGCGGGAGGGGAAGAAAGGGGTCAGTGTGCAGCCCGGGGGGGAGGCCGGGGGGCGCCGGCGGCCCCGGCCAGCCCGGCCCCACCAGAACAATGCCGCGGGGGGACCCAAGCCCTGGGCGGCCGCCGGGTGCGGATCTGGTTTCCCAGGGTGGGGGAACGGTGAACAAACAGCCCTTTCGCGCTCGGACTGCGCGGCTTGGCACCGGGGCAGCCGGCGGTGCCCCAAGGCTGCCGTCGCCGAGCCGGGGGTGGCACGGCCGCGGCGGCCAGCAGCCCCCCGCCGCGGGATGCCCTGGGGCGCTGGGGGTTGCCGCTCTCATGCCGCTCGCCGTCTCTCTCTGCCCGCAGCGCTCAAGAAGTCGTTCGAGGTGGAGGATGCAGCCGAGACGCCCCGCTCGCCCCCGCGTAGCCCCGGGGGGGCCGTTCGGGCCCCCGTCGCCGCCAGCCCCGCGCCCCGCAGCCGGCTCGGCAGCAGCCTCTCCTTCAACAGAGGCACCGCCGGCCCCGGCCTGAAGAAGGTCTCGTCCCACGGCAGCGTCTTCCCCGCCGAGGCGGAGCGGCCCGGCCGGCTGGCCGCCGCCACCGCCCGCGGCTCGCTCCCGGCGCTGGACCTGCACATCGCCGAGGAGCCGGGCGCCCCGGCCGGACCCCCCGGCACGCGCGGCCCCCCCTCGCCGCCGGGCACGGCCGCCCGCGAGCCTTCCTCCTCCTCATCCTCGCCGGCGGGCCAGCAGCCCCCGCGGCTGCCCAAATTCCCGGCGAGCCTGGAGGGCTCCCCCGAGGGCTGGGACCGGGCGCCCGAGGCGGCCGGCCGGGCGCTCCCCGGGACGCCGCTCCGGCTCGGCCCCGGCGCCAGCCCGGCCCGCCAGCCGCCGCGGCCGCCCCGCCACGACGAGCCGGCTCCGGCCGCCCCTTCGCCGCCGCCGCCGGCCCCGCGAGCCGCCCCCTTCAAGCTGGTGTCGCAGCCGCAGACGGTGCAAGTGAGCTCCCAGCCCGCCTTCCTCGGGGGGCTGGTGCTGGTGCCGGCGGCGCCCCGAGAGCCCGCGCCGCGCCGGCCGAAGCCCCCCGGCGCCCGCCCGCCTCCCGCAGACGGCCCGTCGTCGGAGACGCCGCGCGGCCCGGCGCCCCAGCACGGTAGGACCCCGCTCCCGCGCCCCTGCCCGACCCGCGCTCCCTGGCTCCCGTCGCCTCCCCTCGGGCCGGGGCGCCAGCGCGGGGGGGTGCGCGCGCCCCTCGTCCGCGGGGCCACGCTGCTGCCTCGCACCGCGCCGATCTTGTCCCGCCTCCAGCGCTGTCTTCCCCTTCCTCTCCCGCTCTCCCCGCGGCGCGGCGGCGGGTCCGGTTGCCTCCCTTCCCGCGGCGGCCCCGGGGGCGGACAAGGCGGCGGGGGGCCGAGGTCGGCTTCGACCCGCTGCGCGCCTCCCTGAGCCCGGGCAAGGCTGGGGAGGAAGCGGGGGTCCTGGGACCCATCCCCGGAGGTGCGTCTGCCGCGCGGCACCGCAGCGGTCCCCCCCTCCCCGGTGGGTGCCGGCGCATCCCTGCCCCTGCCGGCGGCGGCTGTCGAACCCCGCACGGGGCAGGGACCCGGGACGGACCCGGCACGCCGCGGCAGCCCCGGCCGCGGCCGACGGCACCGCCTTTCGCTTGCCCGGGCGCCGGAGCGGGGCGCGCGGCCCGCAGCGGAGCCAGGCTGCATCCGCACGGCGCCCGCCATCGCCTGCCGGCTGGCACCGCGGCGCAGCGAGCCCCGGGGCGGGCGCGCTGGGCTGCCAGGAAGAGGTGGGGACTCGGCAGTTCCTCTGCCAGGAGGCCACCCCGGCCCCGCGTCGGCGGCCCCGTGGGGAGCGGGCGGCCCCAGCCTGCCCCCGGCCCAAGCCGCCGGCGTCCCCCCCCCCCCGGGGCTCTGCGGCGACGCGCTCGCGCCCCGTGCGCTTGGCGGTCGGGAGCAGCGCGCTTGGGCCTGCTGCTCTCCGGAGGAAGCCAAGGGCTGGGCGAGAAGGCAGCGGCGGGCTGCCTTAGGCCGGGGTCGCCCACGCAGGGCCTGGCCGGCGAGGAGGAGGAGGAGGAGCGGAGGAGGAGCCGTGGGCTGCAGCTTCCCTCGCTGCTTTGCACCCCAGGAGCCATTTGGCCCCGGTGGCGGGCAGCAGCCCAGGCTCGGCCGGCCGTGCCCGCCGGCGCGCAAGGTAGGCACGCCGGGACAGGGAGGCGCGCGGGATGCTGCAGGGCGAGCGCCCCGCGACCTCGCTGCCCCGCCGCCACCCTGACCGGGAGCTCCCGGCCCGGCCGAGCAGGGCGGCGCGGCGGCGGCGGCGGCGGCGGCAGCAGCGTTTCTGCCGCCCGGCAGGCCGCCGCCGTCTCACTTCTGCTTCTGCAGCCGGAGGTGGGGAGCGGGAGGCAGCAAGCAGGCCGGCGCCCTCGCAGCTCCCGCCGGCGGCCCGGCCGCACGCAGCCCCTCCGCTGGTCGGTGCGGCGCCCTGGGGCCGCGCGTGGTGCTGCGAGAGGCCCCGGCGTTTCTGGGTCATGGCCGGCCAGGCAGGTACGGCCGGCCGGGGCCGGGGGCGGGCAGCGCGGGTGCCCGGCGGTCCAGGCTCCTGCGAGGGGCCGGAGCTTTGCACCGCGTACGAAGCATCTCCCCGTACCCTCCGCGGGGTCGGTCCCCAGCGGCGTGCTGCTGCTTTTTGGAGATGCTTCTCACCCCTTGGCGTCCCTCCTCTTCCTCGTCCTGGCTGCTCACGCCAATCCGCCCCGTCTGTGCCGGTAGCTGCAGGGACGCAGCCGGCCCCTGGGCTCCCCGCTCCCCCGGCGCCAGGCAGAGCCCGGCAAGGCGGGCCGGCGGCGCTGCCTCGCGGCTCGGCCGAGGGCTCGTCTCCTTCCTCGTCCTCCGCTCGCCCCGGCGCCCTCCGCCCCTGTAAGCTTATTACAGGCTTCCCTGGGTAGCGCGCCGATTAACCCCGCATCAGTAATTACATCGCTGTAGACCACGGCCCCGGGACGACTCGTTCCCCGCCTGCAAACTAAAACATCTTAAAGTTAGTCCTCCAACAGGTCTGTCCGCAGGCAGCCGCGACGCTGGGGCGCATTAAGAGATAATGAACGGCTTCCCGAGCGCCTCGCCGGGGCTGCCGCGCTGGCCGGCCGGTGGGCAGGCTGGCGGCCTCGCCAGCGCCCCGCTCCGCCCTGCCCTCCCCGGGCCTGGCAGGCGGCGCGACGCTGGCACCGACCCGGCTGCCCTCGGTGGCGGGCGCGGGGCCGCTGCCGCCCCCTCCGTCCTGTCTTTAACGGGGTGGGGGGCTGCGGCCGGGCCGGCAGCTCCAGGGTGACCGCGGTGTCGCCCGGTGCAGCCTCCGCGGTGGCGGCGGTGGCACGGGGCCGGGAGAGGCTGCGCGCCCAGGTGAGAGCGCCGGTGGCACGGACGGTCCCCTTGCCCGGGCAGCCCGGTCCTGCGAGGCGTGGGGGCAGCGGTGGGGCGCAGCTGCCCCCCGCCACCCCGCCGGCGGCTCCGCGCGCCCTCGGCTCCCCTCCGCCCGGGCTGCCCACCCGAGCCTGCGTGTGCCCGGCATGCCACCGCCCTGCAGCCGTCGCCCGCCCCCCCCGGGCGCCGCGGCCCCGGCAGGCAGGCTGCGCTCCGGCGGGCCGTGCCCGGGCCGCGGGGCCGAGCTGGCATGTGGGGTTTGCTGCGGCGGGCGGGCGGGAGGAGAGCCGGGCCGGGGGCGGGAGGAGAGCCGGGCCGGGGGGAGGAGGAGAGCCGGGCCGGAGGCGGGAGGAGAGCCGGCGGCGAGCGGAGGAGAGGGGAGGGGAAGGTTTATTACCATTCTGGTCATGTGCGAGAGCAGCCAGACCCGCATCCCGTGTTTGATCCCTGCAGGGGAGCTGGCGGAGGGGAGGGGACTGCGCTGCGGCGCTCGGCGAGCCCCCGCCGCCCCGCGGCCGGCCCCGGCGCGCCGCCCATGGCGCCCGTGGGCACCCCCGCGCCGGCTGCGCGCTAGCGGGCCGCCGAGCGCCGGCACCGCGTCGCCGAGGTAGGAGCCGAACAATGGCCGTGCCGGGGAGGAGGAGGAGGAGGAGGAGGAGGGCTCCGGAGGCTCCCGGAGCCGGCAGACAAAGGAGGACGAAGGAGCCAGCCTCCCCTCCGCGCGGCCGCGGGTCTGCGCCGGGCTCCCGGGTACGGCCGGGCCAGCGGGCTCGGAGCCGCCGGCGGGAGCCTCCGGCCGGGCGCAGGGGACCGCGGGGACGGGAGGGGGTGGCCGGGATGCTGCCGGCTGGCGGGATGCGCTGCCAGGCCTGCGTGTCCGTGGGGGCGGCCGGGCACCCGTGGGCAGCACCCGCCCAGGCACCCCGCTGGCCACCCTTCCCCTCGGGGTCGGGGCCCGCTCCTCGGTGCCTCCCCGGCGTCTCGGCACCCCGCTCCGGGCCTGGCAGGGCCACGGCCCCCCAGGTGCAAAGCATCCTCCGGAGCTGCTTTGCAGGCGTGACCCGGCCGAGGCGGCTCCTGCCACCCCTGCAGCCGCCGTGCAACCCAGCCGTGGTGCGGCACGGCGCGCGGGAGAGGGAGCGTGTGGCTGGCTGCACGGGGAGCAGCCCCTGCCCGGGCACCGCTGCGGGCTCAGCCCTGCGCACGGCACCCGCCTCGCACCCGCTGGGCGACGCCGGAGGTGGCCTCGGTGCAGGGCACGGCATGTGCTGGGTGCAGGGTGCTGGCAGCAGCTCAGCCCGGCTGCGGAGGCGGCTGCAGGCTCCTTGTGGAGGCGCTGGCGGGGTGCGCGGGGCTCGGGCTGGGCGCGGGGCTGGGGCAGCCCACGTGCCCTCCCCAGGCTGCGGCAGGGACGGCGCTGGGGCAGGTTGGCGCGCAGGGGCTGGGGCAAGGCGCCCGCAGGCAGCACGGGAGCGCCAGGCTGGCAGCGCCGCGCCGGGCCCCGTTGCCGGGCCGAGGCTCGCCGGCGGCGAGGAATGCGCCGCCTCCGTGCGCCGACGGCCTTCGGGCTGCTGCTGGGGAAACGGCACCGCGAGAGGGGCGAGCCTCGTGGGGACGGTGTCCGGCACGCGGGCGCCTCGCCACCCGCCGGGGGTCCTGCATCCCAGCACCACCCAAGGGCGCAGCGCCAGCCCCAGCTGCGGAGCGAGCTGGGGCCACCCTCCGAGCCCCCAGCCGCCCTGCCGGCCTGACTCCGGCTCCGGAGCGCCTGGGCGCGTGCCCAAAGCCCCCGGCGGGCCGCGGGAGCGCTGCCCACCGCTTCTTGAGCCAGGCACGCTGATGCGCTGGGAGCCACCAGCGCCGCGCTGGGGGGGCGGGCTGCAGGGACGCCCCTTTCCCTCCGCCCTGGCGCGGGGAGCCGCTGGCACCGCGCTGGGGGGGTGGGCTGCAGGGACGCCCCTTTCCCTCCGCCCTGGCGCGGGGAGCCGCTGGCACCGCGCTGGGGGGGTGGGCTGCAGGGATGCCCCTTTCCCTCCGCCCTGGCACGGGGAGCCGCTGGCACCGCGCTGGGGGGGTGGGCTGCAGGGACGCCCCTTTCCCTCCGCCCTGGCGCGGGGAGCCGCTGGTGCTGTGCTGGGGGGGGTGGGCTGCAAGGACGCCCCTTTCCCTCCGCCCTGGCGCGGGGAGCTGCCAGCACTGCCACCGTGGGAGCCGTCAGGTCGGCAGCCGGGGGCCGGCCCCCGACAGGCTGCGAGGGTGCTGCTCCGCGCCCCGAGGCCGCCGCGGCCCCAGGGGTGTTTAGGGGCTGCGACGCGATTGCTCTGCCCGGCCGTTGCCGGGAGGAGGATGGGGACGGGGTGGGTGAAGCGGGCACATCCCTCTCGCCTGCGCAGGGAGCAGCCTGGAGCCCGGGGAGGTGGGCATGGAGCCGCCGGCGGCAGCGCCCGGGGAGCTGCCCCCCGCCGCTAAGCCCGAGCAGGGGGGCCGCGAGCTCTTCGGCTACGTGGGCATCGAGGCCGTGCTCGACCAGATGAAAATCAAGACCATGAAGACGGGCTTCGAGTTCAACATCATGGTCGTAGGTGAGCGCTCGCCTCCCCCCCACCCCGGCCGGCCGTCGGGACGGGACCTGGCCCCGCGGCTCGGCAGCCGCCCGCCACGCGGCAGCACTGGCCGCACGGGAGCTGCTTCCCGGGAGGCGGGAGGGAGCCCCGGGCCGGGGGAGGCGAGGCGGCGGGCCGCCTGCCGGGGGCGCAGCGCCCGGTTCCCGCGGCCGGCGAGCAGGGGGGCTGCCGGGGAGGGGGCCGGGGGGCCCTGCTGGGCGCGGAGGTGTCAGTGCCGGGGAGGCGCCGCGGGCCGGCTGGGCTCCCGGCGGCGGGCGGCCGAGGGGGCGCGGGAGCCAGACCGCTGCGGGAGCCCCCGGCCCCGCCGAGCAGGACGGAGATGCCGCGTGCCGGGCTGGCACGGCCGCCCGAGCGCGTCCCCCCCTGCCCCGTCTGCTTCCACCACGGCGCGGGAGTTTGTCACGGGGGACAAGTCGGACGTTTCGGTTCAGCGAGGGGGAGGAGAGGGCGGGCAGCGCTGCAGCCGGGCGGGCGCCGGCGGCCCTCACCGTCCCCTCCGCCTCCCCGCAGGGCAGAGCGGCCTGGGCAAGTCCACCATGGTGAACACCCTCTTCAAGTCCAAGGTGAGCCGCAAAGCCACGCAGCCCGGCCACGAGGAGCGCGTCCCCAAGACGGTGCAGCTGCACTCCGTCACCCACGGTAAGGACCTGCCGCCCCGCGCCCTGGGGACAAGCGGCCATGCCGGCGGCCGCTGACCCGCTGCCCCTCTGCCCTGCCAGTCATCGAGGAGAAGGGCGTGAAGATGAAGCTGACGGTGACAGACACGCCGGGGTTCGGCGATCAGATCAACAACGAGAACTGGTAGGTTGGCCCTCGGGGCGCAGCTGGCACCGGCACCCCGGCGAGGCGCCCGGCCGTCACCCTCTGGGAGCAGGGTCCTTGGGGCCCCCACCCGAGGGTGTCCGTACCGGGGACCGTGCCCGTCCAGCTGTCCCCCAGTGCCGGGTGCGGGGCTGCCCTCGGGGGGCGGCGCTGGCTGCCAGGGCGCTGCTCCTCACCGCCTTCGCCGCCGCCCTCCGCCAGCTGGGACCCCATCATCAAATACATCAACGAGCAGTACGAGCGGTACCTGCGCGAGGAGATCCTCATCACCCGCAAGAGGAAGATCCCGGACACCCGGGTGCACGGCTGCGTGTACTTCGTCCCCCCCACGGGCCACTGGTGAGCGCCCGGCTGCAGGGGCACCCGCGGGCGCCCTGCCGCCGGCACCCCGCTCCAGCCCCGCTGCGCTCCCAGCTCCTCATCCTCGCTGGCGGGTTCGAGCGGTCGCGGCGCGGCTTGGGCGCAGGGGGCGCAGGGAGGGCTGGACGGCAGCAGCGGCGGCTGCAAACGCCCGGCCCCGCGGCCCCTCGGGTTTCGGCGCTCGGCGGGGACCGCAGCGGCAGCCCTTCCCTTGCAGGCTGCGGCCCCTCGACCTGGAGTTCATGCGGCGGCTCAGCAAGATCGTCAACGTGGTGCCCGTGATCGCCAAGGCCGACACGCTCACCCTGGAGGAGCGGGCCGAGTTCAAGCAACGGGTGAGGGCAGCTCCCGCCCCGAGGGGCCGCGCTCGGCTCCCGCGGCTCCCCTGCCCCGCCAGCACCCGGCTGGCCCTGGCCCCGGCGGGCAGGGTGCTCTGTCTCCCGCCACCCGGCTGCCCTCAGTCCGTGGCCATCTCAAGCCCCCGTGTCCTGCAGATCCAGAAGGACCTGAAGGCCCACGCCATCAGCGTGTACCCGCAGGAGGACTTCGACGAGGACCCGGATGACAGGTCCCTGAACGACAGGATTCGGGTGAGCGGTGGGAAGGTGACGGCAGGGGGGATCGGGGCTGGCGGAGCTGGCAGCGCCCCGGGTGACGCTCCTCTGCACCGGCAGGAGAAGATCCCGTTCGCCGTGGTGGGGGCAGACCAGGAGCACCAGGTGAACGGCAAGCGGGTGCTGGGCCGCAAGACCAAGTGGGGCATCATCGAAGGTAAGGCTGCCCCTTCCCTGCGCGGGCCCAGCTAATGGGGACGCTCACGTGGCGGCACAGGGTGCCTCCAGCCTGGACGACCCTGCTCGGGGCGGGTGCCCAGACGTGTGCCGACGTGTGCCAGGCCTCTGCATGCTCGCTCTCCCTGGGCTGAGCCACCCGGCCTCCCCAGAGGTGCTCCCCGGCCCGCGCAGGCAGCAAAGCGCTCTCTGTCTTGTCTTGCAGTGGAGAACCCAGTGCACTGCGAGTTCCCCATGCTGCGGGACCTGCTCATCCGGTGAGAGGGGACGGGTGGTGGGACCTCGGGGCTCGGTGCCCAGCACCCCGAGGCGTGGGTGGTGGAGATGCCGGGGGTGGCTGGGGCATCACGGTGGGACGGTGGCAGCCGTGCCCGCAGCACCCGCCGTGCACGACCGCCTCCTTCATCCCCTTCCTTGTGGCTGCCGCCCCGGGCAGGTCCCACCTGCAGGATCTCAAGGACATCACCCACAACGTGCACTACGAGAGCTACCGCGTGCGGCGGCTGAACGAGAGCAACCGCCTGGCGCTGAGCCCCGTCAACGGGCTGCTGGGCAAGGACGAGGACGAGAGCAACCTCTGAGCCGCCGGGCGGGCGCCTCCGCTCCGCTCCTCTCCTGCCGGCGGGCGCCGACGCGGAGGACGGCGGCAGCGGGGAGCAGAGCCGCGTCCCGCCGAGAGCCGCTGCCGCCGACGGAGCCGTCCCCTGCGTGTCCCCACCTGGCACCCCCTGCTCTCTGCCGGGGCCGCCCGCGCCCCCCGCCTGCCCCGGGCGCCCCGGCCCCCTGCCCGCGCACCCCGCCAGTGACTGTGCCCCGCGCCTTCGCCCCGCGCTGCGCCGCCCTCCCCTCTCCCCGGACTCCTGGGTCCCCGGGAGATGGGGAATCCCGGGGGGGGGGGCAGGCAAGAAGGGGGGGGGCCTTTCTCCGGCTCTCGGGGGATACCGCACCGCCCCGCCGGCCCACGCAGGTCTGGGGAGGGGGCGCGGGCAGGGGGGAGCGGCGCGGGGACCCCGGCGAGGGCCAGGCTGCCCCGGGCGCTGGGGAGGGAGGGCTCTGTCCCCCAGCCAGCCCCGGCCTCGGCGCCCGAGCGCCGCCGGGGGGGTTCGCGCCCCGCCGGAGCCCGCTCACGCATTAAAGGTCAACCTGGAGCCTTCGGCCTTCATCCTCATCGCCCCCCCCGCCGGAGCCCCCCGCAGCGGCTGCCGCCCTGCTCCGTCGGCGGGGCTCAGGCCCTCCGCTGTGCCCCGGCTCCCAGCGCCCCCCCCAGCAGCCGGGGCACCCCGCTGGCAGCGCCCCGGGGCCGGGACGCTGTGGGGGCGCCGGAGCTGGAAGCGGGGCGCTGCCCGCCCTGGCCCCACCTGCCCTGCCCAGCTGACGGCACCTGGCACCGCCGGACTTTGAGCCGCTTATCGGGAGCCGGGCGGCAGCCGGAGGTGCCAGGCCAGGGCTGCGGCCGCGGGGTCACGGCCAGGCGCCCCGCTGCCGCTCCCCCCCCGGGGCGGCCGGGCACCCAGCGGGGCCGGTGCCGCCCGGCCGCTTCCCGGCTGCCAGGGCCGGCGGACCCGCGTGGGCCGACCCGCGTGGGCGCCCCGGCGGCCGGTGCTGCCGGCGCGGCTCCCGCCGCCGCCCCACGGGCGGCCGTTTGCGTGGCGGGGCAGGGCCCGGGCTGGGCGCCAGGACGCGGGGTGCTGCCTGCCCCGCCGCCGTGGCCCCCCCCCCCCCGGGGCCCGGCCCCCGCCTTCACCCGCTACCCACTCGCGGCGCGGCGCGGGGCGGGGCGGGGCAGCGCGCGGAGCCCCAAGCCGGGCCCCAGCCCCAGCCGCGGCCCCGACGGCGGCGGCCGGAGACTTCCTGCCCCGCACCCCCCCCTTCCGCCTCCGCTGGCGGAGAGGAGCGGCGCTGGCTGGGGCGTTGCCGCGCGCGTGGGCGAGCTCGGCGGGAGCGGGCGGCCGCGCACTGCCCGCCGCCCGGGAGGAGCGCCGAGCGCGGGCTGCCGGGCCCGCCGCGCCGTGGCCGTCATGAGGGTGAACCTGCGGGCCCTGACCTCCTGGGTGGGCATCGCCCGGCTCTTTGCCATCGTGCTGTCCTGCGTCGCCTTCAGCTTGGTGGCCTCCACCGAGGATTTCCAAGGGGCCTACGGGACGTGGTGCATGTTCACCTGGTGCTTCTGCTTCGCCGTGACCGTGCTGATCGTCCTGCTGGAGCTGCTGGAGCTGTACCCCAGGCTGCCCCTCTCCTGGGACGACTTCACCTCGGCTTTCTCCATGCTGGCTGCGCTGATGATCTTCACCACCTCCGTGGTGTTTCCCTCCACCTTCATCTCCAGCCCCTGCAGCTCCGACAAGTGCGTACGCCAGGCTGCGGCCACGGCCATATCCTGCCTCTGCTTCCTCGCCTATGCCCTGGAGGTGGGGCTCACGCGTGCCAAGCCGGGTGACATCAGCAGCTTCCTCTCCACCGTGCCGGGGCTCCTCAAGGTGTTTGAAGCCTATGTGGCCTGTCTTATCTTCTCCTTGCTGGAGGATGTCAGCTCCAAACCTGGCCTGCAGTGGTGCGTGGCCGTCTACGCCATCTGCTTCGTCATCACCTTCCTCATCATCATCTTCACCATCGGCCGGTGCCTCGCTTACATGCCTTTCCCCCTGGAGAAGATGCTGGTGGGCTACAACGCCCTGGCCCTGGTGATGTACCTCACGGCCACCGTCCTCTGGCCCCTGTACAGCTTCAAAAACGTGAGCCGGCCCAACCCCTGCAACGCAAACTGCTGGTGGAACAAGCGCCTGGGAGTTACCTTCCTCACCATCTTCAACCTCCTCGCCTACCTTGTGGACCTGGTGTACTCTACCAAGATGGTCTTCGTGACAGTGCCTACCTAAGCGTCGGGAAGGGCTGGGGAGCTCCTGCCGCTGCGCCCCTCTCCCAGCGGCCGCGGCCCCGGCCCGTGCCGCCCGCCGGGCTGGGGGCGTGCGGGGCCGCGGCACGCTGGGGAGGGGGTCCCCTCGCGGGTGCCGGCGCGCTGGCAAGGCTGCGGGGTGCATGGCCCGCCGGGGTGCTGCGTCCCGGCCGCGGGAGCCGAGGAAGAGGCCGCGGGCCGCCCGCCGCCCAGGGCGGCCGGATGCCTCGGAAAGCTCCTGCTCTTCCTCCTCGCTTGCTTCCCCGGGGCAGAGCGAAGGGGGTGCACGCATGGCTTGGCACTGGGCACGACGCGGGGTGCAGCTTTTGGGGGGGGGGGGGAGAGCAGCTCAGCCCGGCCGAAAGCCAGCACCGAAAGCCTGGAGGTTTGGGGAGGCTTTTGGATTAAATTGGGTCACTTTTCACTTGCTTCCTCTTCCTCTTTCTTTCTCTCCCCTCGCTCCGGGCGGGCTCCTCCCCCGGCGGGTGACCGCGGCGCGCCGAGGGGGACCGTGGCTGCCGCTCGCCGATGTGCCGGGGGCTCCTCTCGGAGGTGACGCGGGGTGGGGGACATCACGGGCTAACAGCACCCCCCAGGGCACCCAGTGCTGCCTCCGTTTTGGGGGAAACCCAGGAAAGCCGGGGGCTGTGGTAGCGGTGGGGGGGGGGGGGGTCGCCCACATCCCGCAGAGCCCGGGGCAGCGAGGCGGGTTGGGAACCGCGGCTCTGGTGCCCTCAGCCCCCCGTGCTGAGCGTCCCGCCCCGAGGAGCTCTGCGCTGCCCTAGGCTGGCCGGGGCTGCGGTCGGGCCCCCTCGAAGGTTTAGCACTGGGGGGGGGGGGGCCCTGGGGGTCGGGAACGGGGTCGCCCCGTGCCGCGGGGAGCAGAGGGCTCCCAGAAGATGCTGCTTTTGCTCGGGCTGAGCCCGGCCCAGCTGGCCCCGCCGGCCGCACGCTGGCAGGGGGTAGCAAGCGTTGGCCAAAGCCTCTTTTCGTCTGACTGTGCGTTAGGTGTGAGTGTTAAATAGGGCATGACCAGCCGGGAAAAGCCAGACCTGGACGCCTGTAACTTGGCATCTGCACAAGACCCTGCAGAACGAGTTTGGGAGGAATGTGGATGCGGGAGCCTCCAGGCTCGCCGGGGCCGGGCCGTCACCTCTGGGGTCGGTCCCGGCTGCCATCTGCGGTGCCGCGGGCTGGCGTCACGGGCGGGCTGGCAGCGGCGGGCGCCCCGTCAGCCCGTGCCGCTGCTTTGCTCCTTGGCTCGCGGCAGGGTTCCCCTTGCGGGCTGGGCTGCGCCGGGGGCTGGTGCGAGGGACAGGGCACGTTCCTGGGGGCGCAGCGTGGGAGGGGGCAAGCTGGCACCCGGTCCCTCCATGCGGGTGCTGCCAGGCTCCCCGGTGTCACACCTGAGGAGCACCCTCGTTTGGGTGCTGTGCGGGCACCAAAGCCAGGCACGGAGCTGTCGCAGCCCCTCGCTGGGGTTCGGCACGCGGGCGGGGGGGTACCGGGACAGCAGGGCCGAGAGTGAGCCCGCTCCGGGTGACTTGAAGGATGTCCCGTGCAAAGGGACAGGCGCTGGAGGCACCATGGGCCATGGCGCGTGGAGACTCCCTGTCCATCCCTACCCCCATGTCCCTGTGTGCTAGCTGAGAACTGGCCACGCTCAGCTCACCTCCGTCACCTGGCGACGCCTCCTCTGCCTCCGCGGGGGCCCTGATCCTCTTGGCAGGTCCCGGGAGCGTGTTTGCCGAGGGGGAGGCCCCGCGCACGCCGGGAGGGGACGCGGGGCGCGCCGGCGGGCGCTGCGGCCGGAGGAGCCCTCACCTTCCCCGGCCCGTTCCTGCTCCGCCACCTCCTGCTTCCCGTGTCCTTGCTGCTATTTTTAGCCGCGCGCGTTTGCCTCAAGGAAAGCTGATATCCATCTTATCCGTTCATCGCCGTCGCTTCCCTGGAAAGACGAGAGCTAAATTTAATCCTCCTCCTGCACGTCCTCCGGCGAGCGAGGGAGCGCCCGCTTGGCGGCGGGGTCTCTCCCGCGCCCGGGGGCCGCGGGCTGCCCTGGCTGTTCGGGCTGCTCCTGTTCCCGCTCCCTTTTCGACTGGTTGAAAACGGCCCGGCGGGCAGAGGGGGAGCAGGCAGGGGCCGGCGGCGGGGCCCCGGGGGACCGCCACCCCCGCGGGGCCGCCGCAGCGAGGGCCCCGTCGCCGCGAGATGGCGCCGAGCTGCTGCCGAGGAAGGAGGAGAGCAGCTCGGCGGAGCGGGCTGGCCGCGCCGGGAGAGCACCCACGCGTGGGCGTCCTGGCGCGGGGGGCCGCTGAGAGGGTCCTGGCTCGGGGCCGCGGGGCGGGCGGACGAAGCGGGCGGCGGAAACCGCTGCCGCGGCTGGAAGCGGCCGTGCCGGGCAGGCAGCGGGGCCGGGGGTCGCCCACTCGCAAACACGAGCGCGGCGGGGTCCGCCGGGCACGGCCGGGGGTGCTGAGCACCCTCGGCTCCTGCCGAACAAAGCGTCAGGGCAGGGCCTCGGGCGCGGAAACCAACACGCCCGGCGCGGAGCCAGATTTTCCGCCCTAAACGCAAATCGTTGCTGCTGCCAAATACGTGGCTTTGGGCAGAAATTCCCCGGAAACGGCCGCCTCGACGGGAAGGCGGCGGCGCCCGCCCCGCGCCGGGTCGCGTTTCGGGCCGCCCCGTCTTGGCCCTCCGCAGGCGCCAGCGCCGCCGGCGGTAACGGGCCGCCGTTGGGTGCCGCCCCGCCCGGGGAGGCTTCCGCGACGGTGGCACCAAAACGGGGTGCCCGCGGCCTCCTCGGGCTCCGCTCGCACGAGGGAACCGTCTCGAGCCTCCCGAGGCGGGATTTTTTTTTTTTTTGTAGCAAATAAAAGAAAAACCGCACGCAGCAAGCGCAGCCCTGCCCAGCTCCAGCACGGAGCTATTTTTAGTGACCGAGTTGATTGAAATTCAGAGAGGAAAGCGGCACGGTGAAGCTCGGCGGCTGCCGCCAGTTAGGAGTTGTGGCGCTTTGCGCCGGTAACGTGCGCGGCTGCGGACGGCCCGCGGGGCGCAGCGGGGCCGGGCTGCGGGAGGTGCGTGTGCGCGGACGCGCGGGAAGGGGCGCGGGGTCGGGGCGCAGCCGGCCCGCGGGGGAGCCGCGCTGCGGGGGCCCCGCCGGGGGGCCGCGGGGACACCCACCCCGGCCGGCTCTCCCAGGCCGGCAGCAGCGGGGCGAGCGCGCCCCGGGGCCGCCCGGGCCGCCGCGGCCGCGGGGAGCGGTGCACGGCGGATTCCTCCCCCTAGGGGTCGGTGTGCGGCGGCGGCGGCGGCGGCGGCGGGCCCGGGGGGCGGCGCGCTCCTGCGCACGGCCCGGGGCGGCCGGGGGACGGCGGCGAGCGGGCACCGCCGCGGCCCGGGTGAGTGCGGGCGCGGGGCCGGGGCGCGGCCGGGCCGGGAGCCCCCCCCCCCCCCGCCCGCTCGCTGAGCCCCGGGATGGGGCGCCCGTCGCCGGGGCCTCGTGGCCGCCGGGGGATGCCGCGGAGCGGGCAGGGCAGCGGGCGCCGGGGCGGCCCGGCGGCGGGGGCGGCGGGCGGCCGGCCAGCCCCGGTGCCAAACGGCCGGCCTCGGCCTCGGGGAAACGTGCCCGCGGCTCGGCGGGTGGGGGGGCGCCGTGCCCGGCTCGCCTCTGCCTCTGCCACCCTGGCAGCGCGGCCGGCCCGAGCCCCCCCGGAGCAGCCCGAGCCCCCCGAGCCCTGCCAGACCCCCCCCCGACGGACACAACCTCCCCAGACCAGCCCGATCCCCCCCTCCCGGGGCAGCCTGCACCCCACAGACCCACCCAAGCATCCTAGGGTGCCTCGAGGACCCTGTCGGACTGGGCAGGTCACAAGGCACCGGCATCCCCGGCAGCTCGAGGTGCCCTCCTTGCCGCGCGCCAGGGTCACCCCTCCGCCTGCTCTCTGCCTCCTTCGTCCCCTCGACCTCGCCTGGCCCCCCAGCACCTCCTTACACCGCTTCTGTTAATGAGACGGCGCAAGGCTAAAATAAAACGTGCCACAGAGCGGGCGGCTGCCGAGGTGCCTGGGGGCCGTTGGGCCAGCCTCACGCCTGCCCGAGCCTTGTCCCCGGCTGCTGCGCCTGCCCGGGTTACCCGGCTGCTGGCCTGATCCTGCCTGCTCCCGTCCCGCCTGCCGGGGAGGCCTGGGCACCGGCACCGCGTGCCCCTCTTCCTTGGCGTCCCGCCGGCTGCCCAGGATCGGCGGAGGGAGCATCTCCTCCCTGCTCCTTCCCTCGCCTCGGCAGTGCCACGGGCCTGAGCCATCTCTGCCCGCGTTCCCAGGGCAGCCGGGGGGTCCCTTGTGTCCCCCAGCTGGGCAGGCTGCCCCTGCCCCACGCAGGACCCCTTGCAAACCCCCACCTGCCTCCTCTGGGGCGGCCGGGACTGATCCCCCCGCTCAAGACAATTCCCCGGGGCGCCTGGCCGACCTCCGCTCGGGCCCCCGGCTCCTTGCCGCGTCCCCTTGTGCAGGGGGTGGCACCGGCGCTTGGATCGGAGCCTCGCCCGGGAACCCCCCGGGGTGCTCCACGTCCCTCGCCGGCCCCCCTCTGCGCCCGGGGACCACGGGCCGCCTGCGGCACCCAGCTCAGCGCGCCCGGCCGCGAGCCGCGTGGCTCGGAGGGCAAACGGGGGCAGCCGGCAGCGACGGCAGCTGGGGCCGGGCAGGCAAGGCCCTGGGAGGGAGCCTGGGTGCCCCGGGGTCCCCGTGGCCGGCCAGCACCCGCGGTGGTCGCCCTCCCAACAGCCACCCCGCGCGGCCTCTGCCTGTGCTTTCCATCACGGTAGGATGCTGGAGGAAGGGAGGAGACGGCGGTTTCGGGTGGCAGGATGCTGCGGTGGCTCCCCGAAGGGAGGACCCCGGTTTTGGGTGGTTGGGGGGGGGTGCTCGCTGCAGGACAGCCGCCGGGAGGTGCGGGGGCGGGGGGGGCGTCTGCGCGGCCGGGAAGGGGTTAACGTGGGCGGGGGTCCCTCGGCCGCAGCGCGGGGTGCGGGCCGTCCCGCTCCGGCGGAGCCCACCGGGTTCTTCCTCGCCTTTGGTGACCTCACGGCAGTGCCATGGCAACGGCTTATGAAGTCACCGGCGGAGCAGGGCTGGCAGCGGGAGGCGGCGCGCGTGCGAGGCTGCCCGGGCGGGCTGCGCCGCCGGCCCGCTCGCGCCCACCGCCGCCCCGTCCCTGCAGAATGAGCTCTGCCCCGGCGCCGGCGCCTCGCTCCTCCGGCCTCGCCGCAGCCCGCGCCTGAGCCCGCGCCGCCGCCATGCTCGTCAAGGAGTACCGCATCTGCATGCCGCTCACCACCGAGGAGGTGAGGGGGCACCCCGGGGGGGGCGGGCCGGGGCGCCACGGCTGCAGCTGGGGGCCGCGCGGAGCCAGAGGGGTGGCACCCGGCGGCGGCCGGGCCGGAGAGGGGCCCCGCGCGCCGCCCGCCCGCCTCCCGCCGTTGGCCCCGCTTAGCCCGGCAGCCTGCGTCGTGGACGCTTCCCCCGGGGCGAGCCGTCGCGGAGAGCCGGCCGGAGGGATGCTGCAGGTGCCGCCCGCCGGAGACCCGCGACGCCTCCCGCGGCCCGAGGTGGCTGGGGCGCGAGCGGGCCGTCGCGGGCGAGCGGGGGGCTCCCGGCGGCGGCAGGGCTGGCCCCCGGGCGCCCTGGGGCGTTAACACCTGGGGAGCGTTTCCGATTAGGCGAAGCGGCGATAAGATCGCGCTGGCAATTAGAGTGATGAATAGGATCTTCGGAGGAACAATAAAACAATTACCAGGCAGCCGCATCATCAAAGTGTGTGTGTGTATATATATATATATACACACATACACATTATATATATACATATATAAAATATATATAAAAAAAAAATATAAAACATTTCTTTCTCCCCTGTGGCTCCCGCAGTACTTGCTGCCCGGAAAGCCGGCTCTGCAGCCCGCTCGTGGAGGTGCTCGGTGCGCCGAAAAGCCTCCGAGCTGTCTCGGCGAGACGCTGCAAGGCAGCAGGCAGGGCCGGCGACGGGGCTCCCTGGGGCGCTGCTCGGGCGCCCGGCTGCAGAAAGGGTGCAGGGCGCGGGGTCCGGCCCCTGGCTCCCCCGCTGCCGTGCGCCCGGCGGAGGGGAGCCCTTGCGCGGCCGGCCGGGGCGCTGAGGCCGCGCGCGCTCGTTGCAGTACCGCGTGGGGCAGCTGTACACCATCAGCAAGCACAGCCACCAGGAGAGCGAGAAAGGCGAGGGCGTGGAGGTGGTGAAGAACGAGCCCCACGAGGACCCCGTGCACGGCGCCGGGCAGTTCACCGAGAAACGCGTCCACCTCTCCAGGTGCGAGGCGGCGCGGCCGGCGGGAGGCCCCCCCGGGAGGCCTCATCCTGCCCTCCTCGGGGCGGCCGCCTGGGCTGCTGGGCAGGGCGCCCCGGGCACAGGCGTGGGGTCTGGGTGCTGGGGAGGGGGCCAGGGGGGATCCCTGGGGGGGTGCTGGGGGGCTCTGAGGAGGAGATTGGGGTGCTGGGGTTGGGGCAGGGGTGCTGGGGGGGGTCTCTGGGGAGGAGGCGGGGGTCCCTGGCCATGGGGCAGGGGTGCTGAGGAGGAGAAAGGGGTCCCCGGCCGTGGGGCAGGGGTACTGGGGGGTCCCTGGCCGCGGGGCAGGGGTGCCAAGGGGGGGCCCTGGGGAGGAGGTGGAGGTCCCCGGCCGTGGGGCAGGGGTACTGGGGGGTCCCTAGGGAGGAGGCAAGGGTCCCTGGCCATGGGGTGAGGGTACTGGGGGGTCCCTGGGGAGGAGGTGGGGGTCCCCGGCCGTGGGACGGGGGTGCCGGGGTGGGGCCGGGGAGGAAGCGGGTGTCCTCGGCCGTGGGGTGGGGGGGCCGGGGGGGCCAGGGAGGAGGCAGGTGTCCCTGGCCGTGGGGCGAGGGTGCCGGGGGAGCCGGGGAGGAGCCGGGGGTCTGGGGTGCCGGGGGGGGGCAGGGAGGAGGCAGGTGTCCCTGGCCGTGGGGTGAGGGTGCCGGGGGAGCTGGGGAGGAGACGGGGGTCTGGGGTGCTGGGGGGGGGGCGGGGAGGAGACGGGGGTCCCCGGCCAGGGGGTGGGGGTGCTGGGGGGGGGCCAGGGAGGAGGCGGGGGTCCCCGGCCGTGGGGTGAGGGTGCCGGGGGGGGGCCGGGCGGCAGCGAGGGGGGCTGCGCCGGGGGGGGCCCTCAGCGCCCAGTCCCGACCAGAGCCCCCCGGCGGCTTCGCCTCGCCCGCAGCAAGCTGCCCGGCTGGGCCCGGGCCGTGACCCCCCGCATCTTCTACATCACGGAGAAGGCCTGGAACTACTACCCCTACACCATCACCGGTGAGGCGCTGGGGCGGGGGTCCGCGGGTGCCGGCCGCGCGGAGCGGGCTGCCGGCACAGCCCGGCCCCCGGCCCCCCCTCACCTCTCTGCCTCTCTCCTGCCCGCCGGCTGCACCCGCGCCGCCCCGCAGAGTACACGGTAAGGGGGGCGCCGGGGTCCCTCTGCCGGCACCCAGCCCTGGTGGCGGGGTCACCCCCAGCATGGGTCTTCACCCCCGCGGTGGCCCTGGCCCTGCCAGGGTGGCTGGCCCCCTCCCCCCCGGCCCTACGTGGGGGGAGCTGAGCACCTCCTTGGGCTCCAAGGGTGGTAGTGCAGGATGGGGTCCACGTGTCCCTGCAGCCCCCATCCCGGGTGTCCTCCATCCCAGTCCTGCTGCCCCCATCCCTGGCGTCCCCCCATCCTAGTCCCCATGCCCCCATCCCCAGTGTCTCTCCATCCTGGTCCCCATGCCCCCATCCTGGGTGTCCCCCCATCCTGGGTGTCCCCCCATCCCAGTCCCCATGCCCCCATCCCCAGTGTCCCGCCATCCTGGTCCCCATGCCCCCATCCTGGGTGTCCCCCCATCCTGGGTGTCCCGCCATCCCAGTCCCCATGCCCCCATCCCCAGTGTCCCGCCATCCCGGTCCCCATGCCCCCATCCTGGGTGTCCCCCCATCCTGGGTGTCCTGCCATCCCGGTCCCCATGCCCCCATCCTGGGTGTCCCCCCATCCCAGTCCCCAAGCCTCCATCCCAAGTGTCCCTCCATCCCGGTCCCCATGCCCCCATCCTGGGTGTCCCCCCATTGTGGACATCCCCCCATCCTGGTCCCTATGCCCCCATCCTGAGTGTCCCCTCGTCCTGAGTGTCCTGCCATCCTGGTCCCCGTGTCCCCCCCATCCCAGTCCCTGCGCACCCATCCTGGGTGTACCCCCGTCCTGGATGTCCCCTCATTCTTGTCCCCATGCCCGCATCACAAGTGTCCCCTCATCCCAGGTGTCCCCCCACCCTGGTCCCCATGCCCCCATCCTGAGTGTCCCCCGCATCGCGGGCATCCCCCCATCCCGGTCCCCATGCACCCATCCTGGGTGTCCCCCCATCCCGAGTGTCCCCCCACCCTGGTCCCCATGCCCCCATCCTGGTGTCCCCCGCATCGTGGGCGTCCCCCCATCCCGGTCCCCGTGCCCACGGCCCCGGCCCACAGCTGCTCCCCCCCTGCAGTGCTCCTTCCTGCCCAAGTTCTCCATCTACATTGAGACCAAGTATGAGGACAACTGCGGGGACAGCGAGAACGTGAGTCGCCCCTGCCCTGCCTCTCCCCGCGCCGGCCCCGCTCCGGGCGGCCAGCCGGGCTGCCCCAAGGGGAGCCTGTGGGGCAGCTGAGGCCTGGCAAACTCATTCCCAGACGTGCAGGGGCTTGCGCGGCGGCGCATCCTCACCTCGCCTTCCCTCCCCAGATCTTCCGCAGCGACAAAATCCTGGGCGACCACGAAGTCTCCTTCCTGGACATCGCCTTCGATGAGATCCCCGAGCGTTACTACCGCAGCCTGGAGGTGAAGCGGGCGGGGGGGGCCGGGCGCCCCGGGCCGGCCGTGCCCCGCGCCGGCCTCACGGCCCCCCTCGCCCGCCCCAGGACCCGCGGTTCTTCAGCTCGGCGAAGACGGGCCGGGGGCCGCTGCGGGAAGGCTGGCGCCAGCACACCCAGCCCATCATGTGCTCCTACAAGCTGGTGACGGTCAAGTTCGAGGTGTGGGGGCTGCAGAGCCGCGTGGAGCAGTTCGTGCACAAGGTGAGGGGCGGCCGCCGGGTGCCGGGGGCTCCTGCCGGCCCGGTCCGACCGTGCCGCCCTGCGCAGGTGATCCGGGACATCCTGCTGATAGGACACCGGCAGGCCTTCGCTTGGGTGGACGAGTGGTGCGGTGAGTGCGGGTGCCCCTCTCCCTGCGCCGTGGCAGAGCCGTCCCTGGGCGGGCGCCGCTGGGGCGGCCGAGGCGAGGTTCCCCCGACGGGGCTGCGGGTTTAACGCGGGTTTAACACCGGTTTAACGCAAGTTTAACACCACTAAGCTCGCTTGCACCTCCGGCTCTTCCTCCGGCTGCCCGTCCCCTGCTTGCCATCCCGCTCGCGCTCCCCGGCCGTGGCGCCCGCCTGTGCCCCGCGCGCTCCCCCCCGCTCCCGGCACCCGCGGACCCGGCGCCGGGCGAGCGCCAGGCTCCCCCAAGGTCCGCGGCGCCCCGGCGCTGGCCCGGCCGCGGACCCCAGCGCCATCGTCCTGCGTCCGTGGGCGCTGGCAGGGCACCCCGGCCACCCGCCGTCCCCGCCGCGGCAGCAGGGCCGGCACCGAGGACGGCGAGGTTGAGCCGAAAGCGCTGGCGCGTCCTTCCCCTTCGGGCTTCGCAGGCTGGGTTTCAGCACGCCGTCTCCCAAATAACCCCACTAACCGCTCGGCCCTGCGCCGCTCTCGCCTGCCCGCGGGGCTGGCTGCCGGGCGCCGCGGCGGGGTGAAGCGCCGGCCCCGCGGCCGACGGCTCTCTGCCTTCCAGACATGTCCCTGGAAGAGGTTCGGGCCTTCGAGACTCAGATGCAAGTGGCCACAAACCAAAAATTTGGGAGCCAGGACCCCTAGCTCCCGCCCAGCCCGGACTCCCTGTGTATGTACATGTGCTCGGCACGCAGCACCCGCACGGGCTCACCGGCCGCAGCCCCCCACCGCAGGGGCGCTGCTGGGGCGCCAGCACCCCGCTCCCCGTGCCGGTGCGCCGAGGGAGCGCTGCAGCTCGGTGACAGGTCCCGCAACGGATGGCTGCACGGGGAAGCGCGAGGCTCGCCCGCTGCCAGCCCCCACTGCACACCGGCACACGCAGAGCCCCGCACGCAGCCCCCCCGCGCTGCCCGCAGCCTCGCGCTTCCCCGTGCATGACTCCCTGTGCGCGGATCCATCCCCCTGCACGGATCCATCCCCCTGCACAGCTCCCGCCCCTTGCACGGATCCATCCCCCTGCACAGCTCCCACCCCATGCACGGATCCATCCCTGTGCACAGCTCCCACCCCATGCACGGATCCATCCCTGTGCACAGCTCCCGCCCCGTGCACAGATCCATCCCTGTGCACAGCTCCCGCCCCGTGCACAGATCCATCCCTGTGCACAGCTCCCGCCCCGTGCACGGATCCATCCCCGTGCACAGCTCCCACCCCCTGCACGGATCCATCCCCCTGCACGGATCCATCCCCCTGCACGGATCCCGCCCCGTGCACGGATCTATCCCCGTACACGGATCCATCCCCCTGCACAGCTCCCACCCCGTGCACGGATCTATCCCCGTGCACGGATCCATCCCCCTGCACAGCTCCCACCCTGTGCACGGATCCATCCCCATGCGCAGATCCATCCCCGTGCACGGATCCATCCCCCTGCACAGCTCCTGCCCCCTGCACAGATCCTACCCCGTGCGCACTGTGCATGACTCCCGCCCCGTGCACGGATCCATTCCCCGTGCTCAGCTCCTGCCCCGTCCACGGGGCACATGCACAGCTCCATCCCTGTGCACAGCGCGCGTGTCCCCTGCCGCTTGCACCATCCGTCCCTTCCCCGCTGCTCGCTGCCGCCGGAGGAAGGGCCGCAGGGAGCCGGGTGCTGCCGCGGCGGTGCCAGCAGGGCACGAGCGGTGCTGCCTGCTCCTTGCGGGGCCGGCAGGGTCCCGCTGCCAGCCGGCGTGGGTGGGTGCCCCTCGGCGGCGCCGCTGCTGAGCAGCTCCCGGGCACAGGGTTGGCCTCGGCCGCAGCCGGGACGCGGGGGGCTGGTGCTGCCCCCGGCCCGGGCGGCCGCCAACGCCGCGTGCGCCCCGGCAGGCATGACCATGGAGGAGGTGCGGCGCTACGAGCGCGAGACGCAGGAGGCCACCAACGAGCTCGTCGGCCTGGTGGCGCCCGCCATCTCGGTGAGCGAGGTGGGGCAGCCGGCGGCCCCCCGCTCGGCCCCCGCCAGCGCCCCCTCCACCCCGCTCACCGACGACGCCCCCGACTTCCTCGCCGCCCCCAAGACGCGGCCCCGCAAGAAGTCGGCGCCGGAGACCCTGACGCTGCCGGCGCTGCGGGAACGCGCCACCGCCGAGTGAGGCCCGCGCCGGGGCGCCCCGGGGACGGACGCCGCGGGCTGCCCGCCGGGGACGTCTCGCCGCCGAGCAGCTCCGTGCCCGACCGCCGGCACCCGGTGGGGGGGGACCCGCTCCCGGGGCCGCGGCTGCGAAGGGACCCAGGGCCGGGCCGGGCGCCGTCCCCGGCTCCTCGTGCCCGTGACGTGCCCGTTTGCCCGGACCTGGCCGAGCAGAGGTGACGCGCCGCTGGGACGCGCCGCGCCTGGCTCGCCGGGAGCGCGGCCGGGCCGTCCCGCTCGCTCGCGGCGCTGCCGTGCCGGGAGCCGCGTGCCCTGCACGGCCGGCGCGGCGCGCAGCCCCCGTCTGGGCCGGGGCCGCCCCTTCGCCGCGGCGGCGGCCGGGGCGCCGGTGGCCGCTCAGACGCCCGTTTTCTTTGGGAAGACGAAGGCCTTTTCAGAAATAAAGCTCGAGAGGCGGTGGCGGGCGGGCGGTGGTTTATTCGGCTGTGCGGGGCAGGGGGCCGTGCCTGGCGTCGGGTCCCCGCCGCGGTGCTGGCTCCGCCGGGGCAGGGTGCGGGCAGAGAGGCACGGCTGGGCCGGCGAGCCCGGGCGGCACGGGCACGGGGCACGTGGGGTCCCCCCCTCGCTGGGGCTGCCGCCGCCTGCAGCCAGCGGGCACCCTTCTGCCCCGGGGGCACCCGGCATCGCCCCCCCCGGGGAAGGCGATGCCCGGCTCCCGGGGGCACCCACTGTCACCCCCGCCCCAGGGAAGGCGATGTCCGGCTCCCGGAGGCACCCACTGTCACCCCCCCCCCCCGGGGAAGGCGGTGCCCGGCTCCCGGGGGCACCCACTGTCACCCTCCCCGGGGAAGGCGATGCCCGGCTCCCGGGGGCACCCACTGTCACCCCCGCCCCGGGGAAGGCGATGCCCGGCTCCCGGGGGCACCCACTGTCACCCCCCCCCCCGGGGAAGGCGGTGCCCGGCTCCCGGAGGCACCCACTGTCACCCTCCCCGGGGAAGGCGATGCCCGGCTCCCGGGGGCACCCACTGTCACCCTCCCCGGGGAAGGCGATGCCCGGCTCCCGGGGGCACCCACTGTCACCCTCCCCGGGGAAGGCGATGCCCGGCTCCCGGGGGCACCCACTGTCACCCCGCCCCGGGGAAGGTGATGCCCGGCTCCCGGGGGCACCCACTGTCACCCCCCCAGGGAAGGCGGTGCCCGGCTCCCAGGGGTGCCTGCTGTCACCCCCCCCCCCCCGGGAAAGATGGTCTCCAGCTGCATCTATGGGGAAAACGGCCCCCTTCCAGCCTACCCCGGCAGCAAATACCTGCCGTGCGTGCGTGCAGCCCCGGGGAGCTGCTGGGGGGAGGCGTAGCCGCGACGGGGAGGCCGAGGCACGGCTGGAGCCCCGGTGGGTCCGAGCCTGCCCCGGGGGCACCTTGGCCCCCCGGGGTAGCCGGCCGGGCGGGGGATGCGGGCGACGGGGCCGGGCCGGGCCGGGCCGGGGAGCAGGGCGCTGGTTGCAATGGCTGGGGCTGAGCTGCGGCCGCGCAGCGAGGCAGGGCGCCTCGAGGCCGCCTAGTCCCCTCCGTCCTGCGCCCCCTCCCCGCCGCGCGGCCCCAGCAAGCTGATGTAGTAGGAGCTGCAGTAGACGGGCGCCTTGTTGGGGCTGGAGTAGACCTGCTCGGGGCGCAGCGAGGCGAAGGGGTTGGCGGCGTAGCCCGTGACACGCGTCTCCAGCTCGGCCAAGATCTGCAGCGAGGATTTCAGCTCGTGCTCGCTGCCGGGAGAGGGGGGCGCGCGCGGCGGGTGCCGTTACAGGTCGCCTGAGCCCCGGCTGCTTGCCGGAGCCGCCCGGGCTGGGGAGCAGGGCTGCGCTTACTTGTAGACGGTGAAGAGGGTGGGCAGGCGGTAGTCGCGCAGCAGCAGCAGCGTGGGCAGCCAGCCCTCCATGAGGTCGGGGCAGGCGTGGAAACCTGCCGGGGCGCCGGGCGGTGGGGTCCCGCGGGGGCCGGCGCGCCGGGCAGCCCGCGGCGCCCCGGCTCTGCGCCTCCCCGCTGACCGGCGGCATTAAGCCCCCGCTCTGCAGGCTACGTGGCCCTTGGCAGGCCAGCTGGGCTCCGGCGGGGTCTGGTTTCAAGAGCCCTCAAGCAAGGAGGTCATAAAGCGCAGAGCGCCGGCAAGCCCCCGGCACCTCCCCGAGCCCCCCCGAGCCGGCAGGGCCGAGCTGCGGCGCGGGCACTCACCGGGGTGAAAGCCCACCACCAGGTCGGGGCGGGCGGCCAGCTGGGTCTCCACGCGGTCTTCCCAGAAGTCGTGATAGAGACCTTTGTAGCTGCTGAGATAGACCTTTCCCCGGGGCCCCGGGGCCGCCAGGGGCGGCCTCATGATGGGCCCGTCGACCACATCCACTCCCACCATCACCACCTCCATGCCCTGGTGCCCCGGGAACATCCGCGTCAGCTCGTCGTAGTCCGTCACCCGGGTGTTGAGGGTCTCGACGTGGGACGCCCCCACCACGTGCATGGTGAGGGGTCCGGCCAGGGGCTCGATGCCGAAAAGCTGCAGCCCCAAGCCGATGGTGACCGGCCGCGAGTGGAAGTCGGTGACGAGCCGTTTGACGGACTCGGCCAGCTCTCCCTCCTCCGGCCTGGGCTTCCCGGCGTTGGCCCAGAGCAGGGTCATGTAGCGCCCGCCCAGGATGGCGCCCAGCTTCTCTTCCAGCGGCCCCTGCATGGCGAACCAGTCGTCCCAGCCCTTCACGTCCCGGACGGGTTGTGTCCAGGTCTCCGTGGGGAAGGGGATGTCTCCTGGGGGCAGAAGCGTGGTGGCTTTCAGCAGTGCCCCTGCGGGCTGGGGCGCCCGTCCCCAACCAGACAGAGCCAGGCTGCGGGGATGTCGCTCACGTGGGCGACAGCGGCGGCAGAGGAGGCAGGGCAGCCCGAGCCGGCACCCCAGGGTGCAGTGGGACGCCCGCTGTGCCCTGGGCTCACTAAGCCCATGGCTCAGAAGAGCTGCTGGGCCTGGCAGCGCCCCCAGTCCGTCTGTCTGGGCAGGGGGTGGCCGGAGGCAGGAAGGACCCTGAGCAACGAGGAGCTGGGAGCAGCAGGGGCTCAGCGCACCCAGGCACCCCGTGTCCCCCCTCGTCAGGGCCCGCGCAGCCCCGGGGGGCAGGTGGACTGGCAGCACCCTCCATCCTGGGTGGCCTCTTCTCCCTAGGGTGTCGAGGAGGGGCCCGCAGGCCCCTGCGGCGCAGGAGCAGGCTGACGTACAGCCGGGGCGGATTGGGACCGGCAGGGCCCCGATCCCCTCCGCGTCCAGGCTGAGCACCTGCGGGAGCCAGGCCCCCCCTATGGGGTCGGGGAAGCGTCCCGTGCCCTACCTGTGAAGACGAGCCACTCCACCAGCCGGTCGAGGGCCACCAGCTTCAGCTTCTTGCAGAACTTCTTGTGCAGGGGCCAGTTGGCGCGCTGGCACGTCACGCCGCAGTAGTACACGTTCTGGCACCTGGGGGGAGAGGCAGCGGTCCGAGTCTCGGGACCCCGGCCCGCTGAGCCCTGTCCCGCGCAGCCCTGGGAACCCCCTCCCCGAACCCTGCGTCAGGGAAGAGCCTGGCTGTGGCCTGCAGACTGAAGGGGACATAGACAGCACATGTGCAACACCCTAAGCTTCACCCCTCTGATGCTCCTGCAAGGTGTCCACCACGCTGAGCTTGTCTTCTGGGAGCCAGAGGAGGCGCCCAGCCTCGTGCTGTGGGACCTCCTCCCCCCGTACCTCTTGCATCGCCGGAGACTTTTGGGATCAGGAAGGGCATCGGGGAGTTTCTTGCACTCGACACAAAACTTGAAGGTGTCCTCCATCTTCTGGAACATGTCAAAGTAAGTCCGGATGCCGAAATCACTGCCCTTCTTCTTCCCATCCATGGCAGACCTGAGGAGCCCGGAGACATCGGGTGACGAGCAGGGCCCAACCCCTCCCCAGGACAACCTTTCGCCCACGGGCTCATCAGGGGCCCCACACCACCTTGCTGTCACAGCAGGGCTGACGTCCTCTCCCTAAGGGCTGCCCAGGGTTTCAGCCCTAGCAAAGAGCATCCTGCTCTGGGCCAGTTTGGGGATGAGGAGCTGCACCTTCAGCCCTGCCCCGACGAGAGGTGGCATGTGCGCGGGGTATGCGCTGGCAGAGGGGTGCAACCAGCACCCTCATCCAAGCCACCCGCCTGCAGCCTGAGCCAGGAGAGGCAGGTAGCCCTGGGCAGATGCGGGACGCCCCAGCCGGCAGGGACAAGCGGGTGGCTGGGGCCGGGGCAGGGGGGACACGCTGCCACGGCAGCACCCGCAGGCTGCGGCGCTCACTCACTTGTAGTCTTCGTAGCTCTTCATGTTGAGCTTCTGGAGGATGACGTGGGACAGGCCCGGCACGTTGCGGTCCATAGCCTGGAAGCCCAGCGAGTCCACGTCGGGCCCCGCGGCCCGAGCCGCCGGCTCCTTCGCGGGCTTCTTGGAGCGGCCGCTTTTGGGTGCAGCCCCTCTGTTTCTGTGGGCCATGCCTGCTCCGGGCTGCCAGGCAGCGGGGTCGGCGCGAGGGACCCGGGCTGGCTCGGGCGTCCCCCGGGGCCCCGCCGCCGCCTCGATGGGGCTGGCAAGGGAGGGCCGCGCTCAGATGTCAGCCCCAAGGAGACGGTGCCCCCGGAGCGCGGCGGCCCCTCCGGCAGGAATCCGATAGCAAAGCTATTCCCGTCGTCCCCTCCCAGCCAACGGGCCAACCGGCTCCCGGGGCCAGGCGCCCGCCGGACAGCAGCCAGGGCCGGTTTGGACGGCAGCAGGGCCCTCGGTAACCCCTTCTGCCCTGCACCGCGCCGGGCGGGCAGCGCGGGGGCTCGGCAGGGCCCAGGGAAGCGGGGAGCCTCGCCGAGGCGGCGCGCCGGGCTGCCGGGGCCGGCGCTCACCCCGTGCCCGCTCCTCGGCCCGAGCGGCTGGCCTTTGCCCGGCGGCAGGGCAGCGGGCGGGAGCGCCGGGACGGCCCAGCGCCCGGCTGAGAAGAGTCCAGCCTGCAGCGCTGGCCCGCGGGGCCGCCTGCCTCGGCGCCTGGAGTGGCCACCGCGGTTGTCAGCCCTGCCGAAAGCGGCTCTGGGACCCAGTCCTCCTGCTGGGGTGCTGCAGGGACTGGGGTCCTGCAGGGACCACGGCGCCATGGGGCTGGGGTGCTATGAGGACCAGGGTGCTATGAGGAGCAGGGTGCCATGGGGCTGGGATGCCATGAGGACCAGAGTGCTGCAGGGACTGGGGTGCTGCAGGGACTGGGGTGCCGTGGGGCCAGGGTGCTGCAGGGACCAGGGTGCCATGGGGCTGGGGTGCCATGGGGACCAGAGTGCTGCAGGGACCAGGGTGCCATGGGGCTGGGGTGCCATGGGGACCAGAGTGCTGCAGAGACCGGGGTGCCATGAGGACCGGGGTGCTACAGGGACTGGCGTGCTGCAGGAACTGGGGTGCCATGGGGACCAAGGTGCTGCAGGGACTGGGGTGCCATGAGGACTGGGGTGCTACAGGGACTGGCGTGCTGCAGGGACTGGGGTGCCATGGGGACCAGGTTGCCATGGGGCTGGGGTGCTGCAGGGACTGGGGTGCTGCAGGGACTGGGGTGCCATGGCGACCAGGGTGCTGCAGGGACTGGGGTGCCATGGGGCCAGGGTGCTGCAGGGACTGGGGTGCTGTGGGGACCAGGGTTCCATGGGGCTGGGGTGCCATGGGGCTGGGGTGCTGCGGGGACTGGGGTGCTGCAGGGACTGGGGTGCCATGGCGACCAGGGTGCTGCAGGGACTGGGATGCCATGGGGCCAGGGTGCTGCAGGGACTGGGGTGCTGTGGGGACCAGGGTGCCATGATGCTGGGGTGCCATGGGGCTGGGGTGCTGCGAGGACCAGGGTGCTGTGGGGCTGGGGTGCTGTGGGGTGGGGTGCCATGGGGCTGGGGAGCTGCGGGGACCAGGGTGCTGTGGGACCAGGGTGCTGTGGGGCTGGGATGCCGTGGGGCTGGGGTGCTGCAGGGACTGGGGTGCCATGGCAACCAGGGTGCTGCAGGGACTGGGGTGCCATGGGGCCAGGGTGCTGCAGGGACTGGGGTGCTGTGGGGACCAGGGTGCCATGATGCTGGGGTGCCATGGGGCTGGGGTGCTGCGGGGACCAGGGTGCTGTGGGGCTGGGGTGCTGTGGGGACCAGGGTGCTGCAGGGACTGGGGTGCCGTGGGGCTGGGGAGCTGCGGGGACCAGGGTGCTGTGGGACCAGGGTGCTGTGGGGCCAGGGTGCTGCGGGAACCGGGGTGCCGTGGGGCTAGGGTGCCGTGGGGCTGGGGAGCTGCGGGGACTGGGGTGCCGTGGGGCCAGGATGCCATGGGGGTGGGGTGCTGGCCACCCTGCACCTCAAGGCTCCTGCCCAGGGCAGCCCAGATTCGCGCTGCTTCGCCCCGTGCCACCATGGCCCTCGTCCCCCCCGCCGAGGCCGCGCGGCCCAGGCTGTCGCCGTGGGGCAGGGCTCCTGCCCCCAGCAGCCACCATGGCTCCAGGGCTCCAGGGTTCAGGCTTGCGCCCACCCCGCTCCCCCCCACCCCCAGCAGGAGACCTTGCCCCTGAGCGGGGACATGGGGCAGGGGGTCACAGGGACATGGGGACACGGGGATGTGGGGCATGGGGATGCGGGGCATGGCATGTGGGGCATGGAGATGTGGGGCATGGAGATGTGAGGCATGGGATGTGGGGCAGGGGGATGTGGGGCAGGGGATGTGGGGCAGGGGATGTGGGGCACGGGATGTGGGGAAGGGGACGTGGGGCATGGAGATGTGGGGCAGGGGATGTGGGGCAGGGGACATGGGGCAGGGGATGTGGGGCAGGGGATGTGGGGCACGGGATGTGGGGAAGGGGACGTGGGGCATGGAGATGTGGGGCAGGGGATGTGGGGCAGGGGACATGGGGCAGGGGATGTGGGGCAGGGGATGTGGGGCACGGGATGTGGGGAAGGGGATGTGGGGCATGGAGATGTGGGGCAGGGGATGTGGGGCAGGGGATGTGGGGCAGGGGATGTGGGCCAGGGGGATGTGGGGCAGGGGATATGGGGCAGGGGACATGGGGCAGGGGATGTGGGCCAGGGGGATGTGGGGCAGGGGATGTGGGGCAGGGAGACGTGGGGCAGGGAGACGTGGGGCACAGAGATGTGGGTCAGGGGGACATGGGGCAGGGGGACGTGGGGCAGGGGGTGTGGGGCATGGGGACACAGGGAGGCAGGTCACAGGGACACCGTGGGGCCCAGGGACACAGGGCTGCGGGGCACGGGGGCGGCGGCGGCGGGCAGGGGGCGCCGCAGTCGGGGTCCCCGCCGAGCCGGGCGACCCCGCAGGCTGGTGAGGGCTGCCCACACCCAACATGGCGGCGGCGGCGTCACGGAGCCCTCAAGAGCACGTGACGCACAGGAGGGATCTCGTGAGGCTGGGCGTGCTCGCGAGAGGAGCCGCGTCGCCGTGGTTACGGGACGCGGCGGCGGCCGGCCCTGGCTCGGCACGCAGGTAGGCCGCGGGTTCGCGTCCCGCCGCCGGCGGCACCCCCGGCCCGGGCGGAGGGGCTGCAGGGCTGCGGCTAGTGCCCCTGGGGCGGGGGCGGCTGCGGCTGGGGGGGGACGCGGCCCGAGTGAGCCTGGAGACCGCCTCCTGCGGGAGAAGTTACCCCCCGAGCAGGCAAAGGACCCAGCGCGGCGCTGGCAGCGGCTCTGGCGCGACGCGACGCGGACGGCAGGGCAGCTGGCCGTTTCCTTCCTCCTCCTTTCTCTCCGCAGAGCCATGGCGAGCGCGGTGGGGCCGCCCGGCAGGAAGGGGTCCGTCGCCCTGCCGGCGGCCGCGTCGCTTCTCGGCGAGTGGCAGCCAGCAGCCGCCAAACCGGTGCAGATCGCGGTGCGGAAGGCGCAGGGCCTGGTAAAGTCCTCGGCGGCGTAGCTCTGCGCCGGCGGCGTCCGGTAAACGGGACCGGAGCGGTTCCTACGCGGTGGCGGGGCCCTAGGAGGGAGCCGTGAGCGAGGCAGAAGTCCCGCCGCGGCCCAGGGCGGATGGCCATGGCGGGGCCACGGCCGCGTGGGCGCCGCGTGCCCGGTGGCTGGCCGCCCAGTGACGGCGCGTCGCCCTGCCCCGCCACGCGGCCTCTCTCCCTTGCTCGCCTCGCCCTCCGTTAGCGACAGAGCGCAACGCAGCGAAAGCGTCCATCGGCGACACAGGCGCCTCTCAAAAGAGCTGTCGTCTTCCTTGGAGATGCCGAGCCAGATTTTCATCCTGCAACTTAAATTGTACTGAAATCTGTAGGATGGCTCCGGTCTTAGAAAGGCAGTGGTTCCACCACAGTCTGAGAATAAGAGTTGGCTCAGACCGTGGTGATTTCCACATGCCACGTGATACACCCCGCTGTCCTTAAAGACTTCTGGAGGAACTGGCACTTAGGAGGGAATGCGGAGGAGAAGCTTCGCTACTGCTGCAGACAGACAAATGCAAATCTCTGCTTCTGCTCTGGCAGCAGTCAAAAAAGCAAACCACGAGCATCTGTCTGTTTTTCTGAGATATGTACACCGTAGTATTTGAGTACTTCTCACACTGAGAGATTCAGCAAGCAGCACCTAAGACGAGAATTAGAAGGGAACAGGAGGGAAAACAATACTGAAAACAGTAGACCAGTGGTCTGCTTGCACCTGGAGTAGTACATGTGGTTCCGATTGCTCCATCTTAGGAAGGGCTGTAGCAAAAAGAAAGAGGGTTACAAAGGTCCAACAAAAAGAACAGCAGTATGAAAAAAGTTCCAAATACAAGAAGCCTGGGAATCTGTTTAGTTAGAGAAGGAAGAGGGAGGAATATAGAATATTGCCCTTTACAGAAAATAATGCCTCTTTTACAGAAAAAGGTTAATTGAATTCTTCTGTTTAGCTATTCGTAGAATATATGCTCAAGGAGACAGTCAAAAGGACTGAAAATTAAAACTAAGTGAATGAAACCCCATTTTGTGCAAAAGCCACTATGGAATTAATTACCCCAGGGAAATGGAGACAGGAAGCTCAGGGATAGACCCAGACATCTCTGGCTGAGGATTAAAGAAAAGCTTGGCTTGGGTGTGACGGTCTTTGTGTTTGGGGTGTTGGCCGCTCTCCCTGGATGGAGAGGGAAAGCTATGTTTCTTCTACAGGAACACTCCTCCGTAACTGCTTTTTTCAGCACTTCCTAGCAGTGCTGTGGAAGCGCCTGGTGCTGCTGACCTGGAAAGGGCTGCCTGCTTATGTGGAGCCCAGGCGTGATGTGCCGGGCTGTCACCATTCCTATTCACCTGTGTTTAAGATTTTCCATGGAGATTTTGAGCCCTCTCATCTCTCCTTAAAGCAAGTGATATGAAGTTTAAAAGCAAATTCCAGAGCTCTCCAAAGCACTTGCTGGAACTCCTACCTGATTTCAGGGCATTCTGCAACCACACTGTGTACAAAAGTGTCCTGTGAGCTCAGCCATGCAGCTCAGGAGCTAACTTCTTAAGAGACTACAGAAATCTCAACCTTCTTGCGAGCACTCTATCAATGTGATCATTTGCTTTAGATATCATTGCCTTTCCTGGGGTGAAGCCCAGACCTCACCACCCCCCTGACCTCTCCCAGCAGCAGCTATTAGTAACCCCATTGGGCATCACAGCACGGTGGAGCAGAAAATTTCCCTTCTAAGTACAGGGAGGGGTGAGGGGCAAGGCCAAGTTTTGTTCCTCTTCCCCATTCTTGTAGTGGAACAGCCAAAGCGCCTGATGTACTCTGTCCCAAGCCCAGAACTGAGCTGCTCTCCAGAGACAACTTTGATCATGGACCTTTTTTGTAGGGCCAGCTGCTTAATGTGCTCTCTATCTGTATTTGACAGAAAGGTAGCAAAAGTGACACACCAGTCACTGTGGTGAACGCAGAGTTCAATGGCGTGATCTTGGGAGAGTCCTCCAAGACTGATGTATTGCCAAATGGGACAGCAGAGTACAATTTCACAACCAGCTTTGAATACAACCCTGACGGGCCCAACTCCTTGGACCACATTGTGCGAAGTCCTGTGCTCTGTAAGTACCTGACACTGACTCTCACTCCTTGGAGGTGGGTGCTCCCAGCAGCTCTGCTCTGCCCACCTGCCGCAGAAGTTGCTCGTTTGAGACTAGCACTTAAGCAGCAGCAGTGTAGGGTTCTCCACACCTCTGTACTCATCTCTGCCAGCCAGAAGAACCTCCTTCCATGTTGGCCTGTGCCCCTGAGCTTTGCTCTTCCGTAGAGCCTTGGGGGATGAAGTAAGAGGGCTTGCCAGAGCTGACACAGACCCTTTGCAGCCCCTGTCTGATCTCACTGCTCTTAACTGCTGATCTGAAGCTGACTGAGCAACTCTGCCAGCTGCTGTCTATCTTTCTCCCTAGTGACCGTGACAGAGGTGTTGCCAAAGGAGAAGAGACAGAAGGAGGAGAAGACCATACCCCTTGGCCAAGCTGTGGTGGACCTTCTACCTCTGCTGCAAGGTACAACGTAGACTTGCAGAGCCTCCATGGCCACTTCTTACACCCCTCACCTTTTGATCCTTGCTCATGGACCCCTCGCTATAACTTACCTTCTGTTGACAAAATGGGCTTCATGCTCTCTTTAGAAAGCTGGCTCCTGGAGGAGAGGGGGTGACACCAGCAGCTCAGCTTTAGCAATTCACTGAAGATTTCTGTACAAGGGATCTTATTTTATCCTGTTCTCATTCCTGTTTCTTCCCAGGACAGTGTTCATTTACGGTCTCAGCTCCTTTGTATGCTGTGCCTACCTCTCCATTAGAGAGCGTTCCCCCGGAGGCCAAGGTATGTGGAATCTGGAAGCGTTCCTTCGCTCATTCATCCCTGTGCTGCTTTTTAATGGGAAGGCGAGCATGACTCAGCCACCTAGCACATCGCGTATATGTTACGGCCCTATATATTAAAAGCTTGGAGGCCTTTCCTGCTCCCATTGACGTCTGTCCCAGGTTGCTTATGATAGCTGAGGTAGAGCTAGGAAATGCTAATGTGTGCAGCTCCTAAATTGCCCTGGAAAAAACATTCAAGATGCAAAGTATAGTGCTGAAAAATCAGTAAAAGGCAAAGGCAGGATTGCCTGCCCAACTTTATTAGTCTTCCCTTCTGTCGATAAAATGTCTCAGAGTCCGTTATTACAAAGTTTCTCACTGCTTTTCCTGCAAGGTCCTCATTCATTCAGCAAGTTGAAAAGTGCCCAGTGAATAAAGCAGTGAATGAAGTATGAGGCTGAGAAAACGTGTCTAATTTTGCTCCAGATTTTGCATGCAGTAGCACTGCAAGTGAATTGGATTGTGGATATTGCACTAACTTTACTGCATTTAAGAGGTGTTACATAATAAGTGAGGATAATAAAAGCTGGACAGCTGTTTTTTTATTGCAAGCCGTCCAATTACCCGTTGGGACGGGTAATTAAAGAGCGTACACAGCGTGTGCAGAAAGAGCAGAGCTAAAGTGCGACCCTAGCCTCGGCATGCTCTGCATCGTGAGGGCGTTGTCTTCCATCCCGATGTTCTTTCACCATGGCTTGTTTCATTAGACCCTGCTTCTACATATCCCATGCCCTGAGCAGGCTCTGCTTTAAACAAGAAAGTATCACAGTTCAGACGTATGACAAATTGATCATGAGATTTCTTTCCTGTGCTGGTCTGTTTTCTTTTATATCTGAAGTGATGAATAAGATGATATACATTCTGGCCTTGATTTCTCTGCTTACTTCTCCCTCAAGAGCAGGCGAATTATAATTGTCTGGCTATTGCCTCTAGTTTATCCTTGTCTCGCAGTGTGGCCTTGAAGTGACTGTGTGTGTCCAAGAGCCCCTGCTTTCTGCAACTCAGCTTTCAAATGGTAATCTCCTGAGCGTCACCTTGGAGGCAGCTTATTCTGTCCCTGAAGCCTTTGTTCCCGCTGGACCCCTGCAAAACTACATGGCTTGCCTGCAAGTACCAGCAGCTGGGGAGGTGAGAATTGGTCCAGGCACTGAGAGATGGGTCTCGGCTGCTACGAAGCAGGTTGTTATCCCACACCGTGCACGATGGAACGGGTGACCAGGCCCATGGGAGTGTACAGCTGTTCCTGTGCTTGTGCTACAGCAGTGTTTGTTGTGATTGCTCGTGGTCTCTGTGGTGTGATGTGTTTCTTCAACACTAGTGAAGGTCTGTGTGTTTACGTGGCAAGATTTGGTTTCAAACTGGCAGGATTTTTCCATGTGGCTATTTGTTTTTTCTCACTTCTCTATGTGCATGCGGTGGAGTGTCCTTTCCAAGCCAGGCCCCTGCACTGCTTCTTTGCTTTGTTGGACCCAGCTCAGAGCAGCTGATATTTGCTCCTGCTCATGTTGGAGATGTGAAAGTCCTTTCACTCTCATATCCCTCTAGAGAGAATTCCCCTTGATCTTCAGGAATGGTGTCCCGAAGCTTGGCGGTGAAAAAGAGCCGTTACCCCGGCCCAAAAAATGGCCGCTTGGTAACATCATGGCCCCTGGTGCTCTCAGCATACCCAACTCCTTCATTGTTGGTGGCCCCTATGAGGATGAGGACGGAGAGCTCAACAAAAGAGAGGTGAGAAAGGGCTGACAGTGTCATGATTGGCTTTTAATGCTAATAGGCTGTGGTGCTGCAGGGCAGCTGCTACCTTGCTCTGCTGGGATGTCGTGTATGTGGTGAGTGAAGCGCCTCTCCGGCTGACCCAGGTTCTCTCCTGGGGAAAATCTTGTGGGGGTGATGATGCAGGCTTTGGAGTTTGCTTTCCTGCCTCTGACCACGTGCTGTTTCTCACAGGACAGAGAGTTCAGGGTCCAATCAGAAAGCTTGAAGAGGAGGATCGTATGGGACATGGAAAGACGTTGCTACCTAGATCCTGCTGCAGTACTCGTGTAAGAGAGCTGAGACCCTCCCTTCCAACACTGAGTGGTGGGGAAAAGCCACCCTAGAATTCACTTAGTCTAGTGACCTGTCTCTGGCAACGTGATGATGTTCTCAGACCTCTTACATGCTCAAACCGTGGCTCTGCCTTGTCTCCAGGTGTCTGCTGGCTGGAGGTATTTATATGAGCAAAAAAGCAGCTACTGCCTTTCATTGCTGGCAGCAGCTCACTTCTGCCATGATGGGAGATGATGATCTTCATGACTGGTCTTGTTCCCTCCCATGACCTCTTTGGGGCTGTAACATAAAGGTTTGAAGGAAGGGGCAGCAGGGGTATTGTCAGCAGACATGGAGCGCGGTGGCCCAAACTGCTCTCCTCTTAGCTGCCAATTGAATTTTGCTAAATTCCCAATATATTAAAACCCTCTCACTCTCTCATTTGATTTTTTTTTTTTTATTGGATAAGCATTACCTATTATGGCTCCAGATATTCTCAAGATCAGGGTAAATATCCCATTGCTCTTTGAAGCCTGCTACGTTCTTGGCCTCAGATGCATCCTATTGTCATGAGTTTCACAGCCAAATTACTTCCCATGTGTGGAAATATTCCCCTTTATCTGGTTTGAATTTTTTTCCTACACTTTCATCAGCCTGCCTGCCTGTTTTGGAGTTATCGGGCACACTGAATGGGAGCTCAGGGTCTGCTTTCTCTCTGTAATTCAGGATTTATACCAACGTTAATCATGTTCCTTTTTTTTCGCTTCATTTCTGAAGTAACCAGGGGAGGGAGAAAATCTAGTGTGTTGCTCTCACCATTGTTTAGCTATTAGTGCCATAAATTCACATAGCACTGGATGGAGGGGAAAATGTGCCAGACGGGCACCCTGCCACAAAGTGCGGCCGGGTGCTCGCGCTGTCTTATGGGAGTAGGTGAGAGCAAGCACAAGGAGGGTGCTTTGGGGCTGCACAGAGCAGAACGAAGGGCCTTGTGGCTGGTGAGGGAGAGCTCTCTTGCTTGATTTCTGCAACTCCTCAGTGCCCTCCCCTGTTTTCAGCCTGCAGAAGCGCATTGCAGAGTGCCGCTTCTGGCCTGTGGAGGTCTGCAGGATGCCTGTGGTCTCTTCCAGTAAAGGGAAAAACAGCAAAGCTGACAAGGTAAAAGTGGGGCGTGATATGCTGTTCTGGCTAGTGGAGAAGCATTGTGTTATCATGCATTTTTCCCTTTAATGTCTTTAATATACCAAAGCCGGCCTTGAACCAGCGAAAGGGAGTCAGAGGGCTAGTGGCTGCTAGGGAGTAATGAGCCTTATAGAGCTGTTAAATAAACAAAGGAAAATATTTTTTCTTATAGTGTACAGATCTCTTGCTGAAGGTCTGAAGTAGCTTGGGTCAGGGAAGAGGTGCTTTTTGAGAACTGAAATAATTCACTGAGCTTATCCACAGAGGTTTTTAAGCATGCCCTCTTTCTCTGAGTGTAAATAAGTTATGCTCTTGTACTTAAACTGGGATGCTTTAGCAAAGAAGCAACTCCTTAGCTAATGATTCTGGTCCTCGTGGCTGATCATGTGAGAGCTCCTAGTCTGTTCCAGCACAAAGTCACCCAAGTTAGTATAAATCCCATTCAGCACTCACTGGTGCCAGGGTTTTGCAGTATCTGTGTTGGAGATCCTCCTCCATCATCAGCCCAGTGCTAGCCCAAACTCTCAGATCTCATTAGGTACCTGATTTTTGTCAGACCTGAAATCCTCACAACTCTGGAAGGGTTGTTTGGATTTCTAACCGAAGGATCAATAATTTAGCAGCTGTATCTTGAAAAGACCATCCTGGGTTATGGCACAGTGTGGGCATTAGGAAGAAAAGCTGCCCTGCAGAGATTGGAATAAAATTGGGATTCTGCATATAGAACGACTCCAGTGTTTTCTTCCAGGCTGTCTTGGCTCTGTGCCAGCGACATATCGCCACTGGCTCATCAGGTGCATCAGTTTGCTGTGTGGCCTTTACTTAATGGGATCGGTGACCTTGTTTGCCTCAAGAGAATAACAGTCAGTTCAGTAACTCCGTCCCTTGCTCTGTGTTTCCAGGGAGATGACGACGGACAGATTTTCTTCCATGGTGTGGCATATGTCAACATGGTGCCTTTGCTGTACCCCGGCGTGAAACAGATACGAGGGGCTTTTCGTGTCTTTGCCTATAAAGACAGCGAGGTGTTTGAGAAGGTAAGCGCAGGCCAGGCTCCGGGCCACCTCTGCAGCCCGGACTTGGGCGCAGGCAGCCCGGCCAGCGCGGTGCTCGGGAACAGGGGCGGTGTGGGCAGTGTGCTACTCAGCAGCTGGCTCTGAGACTTCACTGCCCATCCAGTGATGGAGAGAAATAATAAGACAAGCTTTTAGGTGTGCTATTCTCACCGACAGGGTATTTCCAGGTAGAGGCTGTGAGCGAGCAGGTCTGGGGGCTGAGGGAGGCTCTGAGTCTGACTCCGCTCCCTTCCTTGGCAGCAGCTGAGCGGGGAGAGTGTTAAGAAAGCTCCTCGCTCCTCAGTCGTGAACATGGGCAAATGAGCTGTGCTGCTGAGAAGAACAGTGTACAATGTCTCCAAAATGATAGCGTTACCCCAGGCAACAACCAAAAAGCTGTCACTGGAGCTCTTTCAGCTGTAGCTCATGGACATTTATTTGTCTTTTTGTTGCTCCCTCCACGTTACTAAAAGTGAGAGTTACGTCTCTGTTTTCCCACAGTACGCCTGGAACAGATCGGAGCTTGTTTCAGGAGGGCACATACATAGTCTGGTTTTAGTGTCCACTTCACCCTAAGTGCTGCTGTCCAAGTCTGCAGGAGCCGGGTGAATTACAGCCCTTTTCCTTGCACCCATGCTACTGCTGGGTGCCGGCTGTTAAAAGGCAGGGCTAGGCACACAGCTGCGCTCTGGTCTCTGCTTCACAGCATCCCGGCTGTGAATAACAGCCGCTTGGCTGCATGGTACTGCTTGTCCTCTAGCAATTATCACAAGCGTGGTCACACATTCTCATTTCCTGCTTTTCTGGATTCTCTGAGCTGGTCCTTGGACTTGGTCTAGGCAGTACCTGGGACAAGTGCTCCATTCTCTCCCCAGTATCCCCTCTGTTCTTGCTAGCCCAGCTTTTACTACAGTAACAGCTGGCAGGCAACAGCCTGTCCTGGTGGTCAAGCAGTGTGTAAACAGGCAACTTCAAAAAACCCCGTTCCTTGCAATTCCCTGATGTGTGTCGGGGCGCTGCTCTGCAAGGGAAGGTGAGCCAAGAGTCACTGCAAGGCAGGCGGGGCAGTGACCCCACCAACAAGGAGCGCAGTCCTGCAGCACCTAAAAAAAGAAGAGCTGAGCAGAGCTGGTGCGGGTAGCCAGGTTCACCTAATAGTCCAGATCACCAGGCAAGTTTGCAGGGATCAGGCACCTGTACCTACAAGATCAAGCCAGAAAGTGAAGCCAGTGGGTTAGGAGCAGGGAGATACTTAGCTGGGCGCTAGTGTATCTATCACGTAGCTTGAGCAAGAATCAAGGGCAAGTGCCTTTGTTTAAATGCAGCTCTCAAGAGAAGACAGGGAAGCCCCCACTGAGGCTTTGTCATGCAGCTCTTTTCATAGCACTCTAGGGGGCCAGAGTCTTGGGGCCAGACTCTTCTCAGTGGTGCCCAGTGACAGGACAAGAGGCAATGGGCATATATTGAAACACAGGAAGTTCCATCTGAACATGAGGAAAAACTTCTTTACTGTGAGGGTGAGTGAGCACTGGAACAGGTTGCCCAGAGAGGTAGTAGAGTCTCCTTCCCTGGAGATGTTCAAAACCCGCCTGGACGCGATCCTGGGAAATATGCTCTAGAGGACCCTGCTTGAGCAGGGGGATTGGACTAGATGATCTCCAGAGGTCTCTTCCAACCTCAACCATTCTGTGATTCTGTGTGATTCTGTGAAGAGGTGGTGGAGCTTCTTAGCACATTCAGGGCCTGACAACGTGTTTTGTGATGTGACAGGTTAAGGCACAGGGGTGGGGAAGGCCAGTTTGTCCCTTGATTCCCTCTGTTCCCTCTTTTTTTCAGACTAAAAATCAGCTCAGTGTTTTCCGGGATCTCGGGCTTCAGATCATACTGACCAAGGAAGGGCAATGGGCCTCAGGAATCAGTTCTCCTCTTTCCAGAACTGTCCCCAGTAGGATCCAGAGGGAGGATAAAGAAAAAATAAAAGAGAAGGAATCCAGCAGGAAGGTAAGGTCTAGAGAGGCATATTACAACACAGTCAGCCCATTTCCACATCAGAGGTAGGTGGGGAACGCAGAAAGCAAGGGGCGCAGGGTGTTGATGCTGCATTGGGAGAGGACGATGACTGCTCTGCAGTTGGTGAGGAGACCTCAGCACATGATATAAATTGTGGCAGCCAGGCCTGCTCCATGCAGGCTTGATGGTCTCTCCCCCATGCTCTGGGAGCACCAAGGGGTGCGTGTGCCTCTTGCTGGAGCAGTCCAGCTCCAGACAGCCATGGCAGTTCCTTCTCAGAGCAGGGCTCCAGAGCCAGCCACGCAGCCACTGCTGTCCAGGAGAGGCAGGAGGAGGTCTACAGGCCTGCTTTCTGGGGGTCAGTGTCTCAAGATAATCCCTGATTAACTGTACGCTGCCTAGCCAACTGAGAGATATTCATCACCTTGAAATTTCAGTACATGCTGCCTGAACAAATGTACAACGTGGAGCATGGCTCAGCTGCTTCAGGTCCTTGACTTGCTAATGTGTTGCACTGCAAGCAGTCAGCAGTCATACAATTACTGGCTTTAAAGCCTTGTAACTCCACTCCAGGTCATATCCTGAATTTGTGAAGGCATGAGGTTCGTTGAATGAGAACAACAGACATCTTTTTTTCTTCAATAGCTGTCCAGTGCACTAAAAAACCTGCCATCAGATGTGCCAGCAGAAGCTGAAAATGTCACGTATCCCAACCAGGATGGACAGGTATCTCCAAAGATTTGGAAAGAATGCTATACCATCACTGTGTGAGTGTCTCTCAACTTTCACAAAACTAACTTCTGCAAGAGTGAACTGCGCAAGGGACATCTTAGGCAGATGCTGTCCTGGAATTCCTCCAGTGACACGTGGCTGGAGCACTGGGCTAGAAACTCTCTATAAATAATCAGGCTTTTATTTAGAAGAGTTCCTTCATATTTTGGCTTCTTCCTCCCGTCATCTAGGATGCATATTCATTCTTCAAGAGGATTAACTCTTTGGCCTTTCTGACTTTTCCTAGGCTCATTTCTTGAACTGGATTTTACTACTGTAAATGATTTTGAGGGCAGGTTATAAAACAGACTGTATGCAGTTTCACGGGGATTTGATGAAGATCTGTAGCTGTATGGTCAGTCTTTCATCATGCCAGTAGCGGGTCTAGACAGCAAGATTTTGAGAGAGCAATGTTTGTCTTCACAGCAATATGTTGAAGCAGGAACGTTCCTGGTGATGGAGATAAAGCTGGAGAAGGCCTTGATACCAAAACGATTGCAAGAGGATCTCACTAGACGGTGCGTAAAGACATGCCGTAACTCTGGGGCTGACATCTCAATTCTTCTGTAGGATAGAAACATGGCTATACAGTGATCTACCCCTTGGCGACTAACTGAGGGCCTGATCCAAAGCCCACTGAAATCAGGGGGAGGATTGAGCCAGACCTGGTACAGCATCCATTGGGTTTGGAAAACAATTGTGTTCGTTCCAGCTGGTATCTCTCAGCCATTCATCCCAAAAAGAGAGACACCAGAGCAATACAGCTTTACCCTGTGTTCCTATCCAGGTTTTGTTTCCCATTAATCCCCATGCACTTGCCTCTTGTGTGTGATATTCAGCTGCTTGGTCAGGATTGTCTACCAGTGTGGTAGGGTTCCTGTAGCATCAAAATAATATTCTTCCTTTTTTTTTCTTCCACAGTTTCTGTACAATTTTCTAGCCGTTCTTCAGCTCTTACATTAGTTTTCACGTTATTCCACTGTAGAGCTGCTGTCTCTCATCTCTGCTGCTTCTAGCTTTCCACTGTCTGCTCAATTTAAGGCAGTTGCTGCCTGTCCACAGAGTGATGGCCTTGCTGTGTTACAACCTAGGGAAGGCCTCGCATGTATAATTTATTGAATAAAAAAGGGAAAATACAAGTGAATAAAGTATAACATGTATGGGCTGTATGTCTCTCAGACAGAAATATCAGCAGAAACCACATAGCAGCAGCCATTCTTTGAAAGGAGAGTGTGTGTGTTGTCTTCTGTTCTGCTTGTTATCTTCTAGAAAGAACATGTTTGATGAAGTTGAACCCCGCTGCCCACCCCTTACAACAGACCTTCTCCTGACCTTTCTTACACCTTTCCTACCCTACTACCTTGCATGAATTCAGTGTAATTCCTCCTCATTCACCTGCCATGTGCAGCTGCAGATGTGAGGTCTGGAAACCTAGTCATTCTGAATCTTGGAAAGGACCCTGTCTTGGGGAGCCTCAGCTGACACATACATATGTTATTGCAGATGTCATCAAGACTGATTTTTTTTTTTTCTTTTCTTGAAAGATTGTTTACATAGATGTCTCATTAGCAAACCACGGCTCCGTTTCTTGGGCTGCATTCAAAAATCTGTCAGCTTCCACTTGGCTTTATTTGTTCGTTTGCTTTCTCTTGTTCCTGTTGCGGTTGATTTTCTCATCGTTAAGTGAAGCTGCCCAGTTTTCATCTGTGATAACACATAGCTGTGTTACAAACACATCAATAACAGGTCCTGTTTGGAGACTGATGAGGGTGGGACTGAATGTGGGAGCTGCGCTAGCCATTTGTTCAAGCTTTGTGGCTTCCCAAGGAGTGGTGATGGGTCTCTGCAGGGAGGCACTGGAGAGGCAACCAGTCAGGGCCACAATACTAGATAGCACAGCACAGCCGAGTCTGGGAGAGAAGCATGAGGACTTCTTGCTGTTTACAGAAACACTGCTTTACACAGATCAGCATCTTCTCTGGTGCATGAGACAGCCCCTTGCTGAGTCAGGTGCCAGGACATGTCTCATGTGGGGTAAGAGACCAGCAAGAGTGGCAGCAGCGGCAGGAGAAGAGTGGCCTTCCTATGGGCCCCTTTCAAGAGGGCAAGAAGGGCAGAGCTGAAGGGGAGCTGAGTCTCGCACTCAGCACCAAAACCTATCAGGTCTTTGACTATGCAGTGATTTTGTAGCTGTGAGGGTAGAAGTGGCCAGGAATCAGGACCTGGAGAAGTTAGTTGGTCAGAGGCTCTGTAGGCTGACAGAACTGTTACAGGAGTGATTTATCTTTGGTGCAGAAGAAGCATTTCGCTTTGCTGCTTGAGTAGGACCAATACAGGATGGGATGCCTTCACTCGGTGGGTGGGACGGTGGTCTAAAGATGTATAGTGTTTTGGTACCAGCAAGGAGGAGATCTTGCTAAAGAACCCAATGAATTTAGGCTGTTTGGAAATCATTTTTTAATAAAACATTAGTTTTATAAAACATTAGTTTATAATATAGCTTTTATAAAACATTAGTAAAATTACTGTAATCCTAAAGGATTTTAGAAATGTTTGAAAGGTCATTGTAAATTGAGTAATGCTACAAATAAGGTGATATGGTATAAAGGAGCCAATGCATGGCCAAGGCATAAGGTGCTACAGCTGCGCTGCGGGATGTCAGGAGCTGATGGCCTGGATAGTCTGGGGTACACAGTGATAAAATTCTTCAGAGCTTTCCTCAGGTTGGTGCTTTTTTTACAGCTGTTCTGGCAGAGCGAAGAGCTTGTGAGTTAAAGGAATAACAACTTGGTAAGAAGGTCTGGTTCTGCAGGACAGTGGTTTGGATTGTTGGCAATAGCACATATTAACTCCACCTGCTGTGCTGTGCTGAGTTTCTAAAGTAGTTTTTGTGTGACAGGTCAGTCAAACCAGGTGAAAATAACAACTAAATAAATCTTTTCTAACCTCCATCGAGTGCAATCAGCAGCAGGGAGCGAGGCAGCAGTTAGTTCTGCTGAGACATTATGATGAGCTACAAGGATTGATTGTAGGTGCTCTGGGCTTTACAGCTCATTCTTGGTCTGAGATTTCACAATTTCTCCCTTGTTTGTCCGTGCGAGGTGTCTCAGGGATACGATGACAGGTCTGGAGCCCTCACACTGCAGGCTGCCTGCACCCAGGACAAGTGAGCATCGCTGGCAGCATGTTACGCTGGTCTCTTCTCTCCTCTCACTGAACAGGGTCAAGCAGATGATTCCTCCTCGCCCTCCGCTGCCTCGCCGGACTGCAGGAGCCAAGAAGGTACGTGCAAGAGCCTGTGGCCTTGTCAGCACTTCACCACTTCATTCTGCTCTCATCCCTCTCACACAGGAGAGCTTCATTTTCAGTGTGCCCCCCCAGCAAAACACGGATGAGATTTGCAGGGGAAACACGCAGACAGGAAACCTTCTGGATGTGTTATCTTCACAATATCGTGCCTGGGAAAACCATTTGTGGGCTGTGTTACCCCTGCTCATAGCCCATATGAGAAGGAGAGATCTAGGAGAGGCAAAGGAGAGAGTAGCAGTGTGGGGCTTTTGGAAGGGAGTTGGATGCTGGAGAAAAAGGCTACCAGAGGCTTGTATTTCCCCCTGGACAGTCCCAACCATTTCTTGTCTCAGACAAGCCCACGTGCTTCTTCAGAGCCAGACAAACATGAACAGAGTCAGTCCCTGGCCTCTCAGGTGACAAAGAATTTTTGAGGACTTTCGTGTGTAGGACATACCGACTCCAGAAAATGGCCTGAGAGCACTGGCTCATTTTCCATAAGCATGGAGCAGCCTTCAAAGGAGAACGTCCTTGGATGGCCCCTGGCCAATGGTCAGTTCAAAACAGCGGTAGGGGAAGAAGCAGCCCTTAGATAATTGACCCCAGTGCTGCTGCAGAATTGATTTGTGCTGGACTGTCTGGAGTGCACAGAGTGATATGTTTTGATCATTGCAGTACGTGGAAGCTTCTGCTACTGAGATTACAGAGATTACAGGCTCTGCTGAAGAGCGCTGGCCCATGGGTTTAAAGGGCTCCCAGCAATGCGATATATTTTACTTATGGCCAATTATGCTGCTGTAAAAGAGACAGTGATGACTGAAATACTGGGTTCTGATTGAAAAATATAGCAGAAGCAAAATCTAATTATAAAGGAGCTCTCTTGTATTTACATGTAGATATTTCCATAGCCCTCAGGCAAGGATGTGTGACAGACTAATTGAGACTGAGTCAGGTGGAGTTTATGTGAGGTGTGGGCTATGGCAAATAGAATATATTTTTGATTGATGGCACAAGTAACTTGTGAGGTTTTCTTGTTCATTTATTTATTTATTTATTTATTTTTCCTGTTGATTCCTTCTTTCTAGGCTGTGGAAGATTATCACAACCAGATCACAAGCATTGCTGTCGCCATCCTGAGTGAATACCATGAGCTGTTTGGGAAGCAACTGCCTGACCAAGGAGCGATAAATCATCAAACCCTGGAGGAACAGAAGTGTCAACTCGACTTTGAGCTCAATAGCTCAGGAAAATATTTCGCCTTTAAGGAACAGCTAAAGGCAAGGATTCTGTGATATTGATTTATTTCTCTTCCTGTTCCTCTCCCAGCAGTTTCTCAGTGAGGAACTGCTGCTCTGTGGTTGTATGACAAGCGTCATGTTACCCCAGAATCCCTTTTAATCACCCAGGGCTGTTGCAGCTGGCATCAGTACAGTCAGGTTTTTGCTCTAACAGAGCAAGGAGCAGGTTGCTTTGGTCACGGACCAGGAGAACCTTTCCTGTCAATGGGGGAAGGCTCCAAACCCAATCACGCACATTTGCCCTGTGGTCGTAGCCTGAGGAAGGCAAGGCTGACTGCTCTTGCACACTAGTAGTCCTCTTCTGGGAGTTCCACCCTCCAGGCCTCCCACATGGATGAAAGCAGGGGTCACCTCTCTCAGCTGGTCGCTCTTGGCCCACACACTGCCTGGAGGCCCTATCTCTGCACTGAGGCAGCCAGTCTTCCCCAGGGAGAACAGCCTACCCCGCATGTTGCTCCTCAAAGGAGTACATGTGTGACAAGGAGAGGTAGGGCTGAGAGGCAGGAAGGGAATTCACCTCTGTTTGCTTTTCTTCCTTTTATTGCTGCTGGACTGGATTTCTTCCTTAGAGCTAAGCCGGAGCTTCAGGCTAAATCTGTGTTCTGGCTCTGTACTATGATTACAGAGCTGGTGGAGGAGGCGGGAGGGAGCCTGCCTTTTCCAACAGTCGCATGTCTCTGCAGTATGCGGTGGTGAAGATTGTGAGGGAGAAGTACCTGAAGACAACAGCGTTTGAGTCCCTGGAGCAGTTCCAGGCATTTCTCAGTGAGCTCTATGTGTACCTTGTGGATCAGATGCATGTTGCTCTGAACCAGGTGGGCAGAAATCTTGACATGTGCCCAGTAAACTGGGATGGGTGACCTGGGACATAATGGCTTCATTGTGGAGCCAGGGCTTGACACTTCTTCTGGCGAAGGCAGCCGGATTTTTGCCTTCAAAACAGAAGCAGGGTTATGCTTTCATTTGCTGCAGTTATCACATGTGGGCTCTGAGCCACTCCCAGAGGCCCGTATTTAAGCTGCAGGATTTGGTGCATCTTTATCTTGTTGCTATAAAATCCAGATGGTGGGATATGTGTGAGGTGCCACTAGTAAAAGCTGCTGTACCTGGCTCTCACAGTAAGAGTGTCTGGGTCCATGTTATCTGGCACACTCCCCTAGGCAGAGGACAGATCTTCCAGTGTGAATTGGAGTCGCCAGTAAGTGACACCACAAAGGAAGTTTGAAATGGTTTTGATCTAGGGATGCTTTTAGTCATCACAGCTGCAGATAATGGGCATGCCCCTTCCCTGTCCGACAGAGATACCTGGGAATGACCTGGGTTCACAGGACTGCAAGGCTGTGTCCCACCACAGACAGCAGCTGGGACACCTTGACTTTCCAACCTGCCCAGCCCAGCCACACCAGAGCATTCTCTGCATAGTGTGGGATTGGGCACTGTTGCCGTAGCGTGATCACATTAACCTTCCTCACCCTCCCCAGGGCTAATTCACTCTCTCACCCCTTACCAGGTATTGTCCGAGGAAGCTGCTGCCCCTGCCCCGCCGTCCTGCACAACTGATGAGCAGCTCCGGCTCTTTGCTCGTGAAGCCGAAGTCAACAAGGACTACAAACTGGCATCTCTCTACCACCAGCAGGTGAAGCAGCCCCTTGCTCTTTCCTGTGTGTCTCTCACGTGCCTGGGCTGGCAGCAAGCCTGCCACCACAGTGGCCAGGGGGCCCCTGTTGCTGACAGCTCAGGTGCTCACCAGCCAGCCGTGTATGTTGCGTACAGAGGAAAGAGGTGAACGTGACCCGGATACTCACATTCAGTGTGAGAGATTTCCTAGGCAAATGCTGCTCTCTGGAGGATTGAGACAGAGGCTGGCCAGGTCAATGAGGACTTCAGCTTCAAGGCCGGGGGAAATAGGGTGAGCTGGTCCAGAAGGCATGCTGGGTGAGCCCTGGGGACTCTGTGCCCTCTAACAAGAGGCTACGAGGAGGTCAACTGAAGCTGAAGGACATTGTGTTAGGTGAAGGAGGCTTAGAGAAAGACAGGCATGATTCCAGTTAAGGGAAACCCTAGCATGTGATAGACAAGGGCTTCATTGTTGCTAAACGCAGCTAGGGCGGCCAGAGGAAAGCAATGGTTGTTCCAGAGCTGCATCCTCGGTCTGTTACATGTGCTCACTGAGTGTGATTTCAGGAGTCCCTACTCCAGCAATGATCTCTTGTGTTCAGAGGGTAGCTCGGGACCAGCACAACATCCACTACTGGCTGGACTATGGAGCGTTCTGCCTCCTGCTTGAGGAAACAATCAAAGCCCAGGAATGCTTCCGGGAGGCTCTTCGCCTGGACCCACATCACATACAAAGGTACTGGGTGTTCCTGGTATGTGAGAGCGAGGGTGAGGGATGTCCCCCACGTCACTGGCTGGGGCTTGTGAAGCTAACCTATTTGACCCTGTCTCCAGCTTGTTGCTCTGTGGGATTGTAGCAGTCCTGCTGCAGCATTATGAAGAGGCAGAGATTTTCTTTGAGGATGCCAGCTGCTTGGAGCCATCCAGTGTTGTTGTCTGGACTCTTTCAGGTACAAAAGCAAGCCAGCCTATGTGCCCCGGGCATGCCTGAAGAGCCGAGCACTGCTCACCTCCCTGCTCCTCTTTCCCTTGTTCCAATCTGAGGAATAAGGGAATGATTTCTGCTTATATTGCTCTTTCTTTCTCCCATAGGTTTATTCTATGAGCTGCAAAATAATAACATTCGGGCAGAAATGGCCTTCCGTGAGGCTAACAAGCTACTGCAGGCACAGCTTGCCATGGAGAGGAGCATCCCTGAGGCTGCTGAGGGAGAAGGAAGGAAAAAGCAAATTTCTGCTGAGTGCGTGAGGCCTCTCAATCCAAGCCCAGAAGCGTTCTTGCCAGGTAATTCCTAACAAAACCAGCAGGTAGCCTGGTAGCGGCAAGAAGGGGGCTCAGAGCAATGTGGGAGATGGTGAACAGTGGGACCTAGATGGAGAAGTACAAAGGGTAAAAGGAGAAGACATGGACCAAGAGCTAGAATAGCCTGCCATGAACCGTAGATATCAGAAGCAGTAACAGCAGCAAGTGTGCTGTTTTAAATGCTGACATGCTCTGAAAGCAGCACAGCCTGATGCTTTGTCTTACCCAGAGCCTAGGAAAGGAACCAGTCTTTGCTCTTATTTTTTTGGCCCAACCCAGTGCTGCTGACACACCAGTGTGTGGGCAGCAGCCAGGGTGACCAGAAGAAACAAGCCTCCTTTTTGAGCCTTCAGAAGAGTAGAGCTGCCATTGTGACAGTTTTATTTTGTGGTCATTCAGGTTTGGCTTTAATAAAAGCTGCTGCTTTGAGTTCCCAACACAGCTTGGAAAGCACTGTCTGACCTATTTGAAATGGGCAAAACAGCAGCTCGGTGGTGGCCCTGAACTGAAGGCCTCTTTTGGAGCCTCTCTGAGCCCAGACTTACCTTGAGCCAGGACTTTCTGTCCCGAGTCCTAAATATTTGGCCAGGCTGTGGGTAATACCGGCGTTATTTTTAACGCTACCACCACTCAGAGCGAAGTGCCTCCGGCAGGCAGGCCTTCGATGTCATATGCCTTTTTTGGCCCATTGCATGTATAAGGAGAGGGATGTTGTCTTACTTATAACTGTTTCCAGCTTCACACAATCATCTTGAACTCAAAACTCCCTCCCCACAGCTTGTGTCCTGTGAAGTCTTTTCAACCCAGTCCTGGAAACCTGACAGTGCTTTTCTATTTTATCTCTCTCTCCATTTCTGTGGGATTATGCTCCAACTGGCCAGTTTATGGCAAACTCTTTGTTTGCACCTAATGTTCATTGCGGAGTTTCGTTCCAGAGGAAGTTGAAGATGGCTCAGCCAGCAGGCTGCCAGAAGCAGTGGAGCCTGCCCCAACCTGCATGGTGCCTGAAGAGGATGCTGCTGCTCGGCAGAACACGAGGCCTAAGAACAAGGAGGCAGCCCCAAAAGGTTAGGGTGTGGGGACCTGTTAAAGAAAGGACAAGATCTCAGTGTTGGGAGAGGGCCTCTTGCTATCAATGGGCAGAGGAAGTAACTTGGGAGCACAGAGCTGTGGCCATCCTGATGCCAAGGCAAGACAGCAAGTTTTGTTTTCTCTCCCTGTCTTGGGAATCTTCAGCAAAGATGGCTTATCTTGATTTTCAGTGATACACTTCACGGTGAACAGCCAGTGGGTAAACACAGCTCTGAGGGGCTGGACCAAAGGAAGAACATCTGGGTTTTCTGTAATGGGTTTTGAGTCACTTAAAAGCTAAGGAAGTTCACTTTCATTTTCCCCTCTGTATCTCCATCTGCTTGCAATCCTGTATTTTTCTAGCATCATGTGGTGCAATTCTATCCCTCCAAGGGACAGGCATTGCATCAGGGAACACAGGAGCCCACCTTCCCACATAGGGACAGCTGCTGGATGGTGTCCGGGCCCTCTGGAGGGCTGACTGCCAGCTGGCCTGCCCTCGGAGCTGCCCAGCTCTCCTTTGGGAGCGGTGTGGCTGCAGTAGCTGGTGCTGTTCTCCGCTTGGTCTGCCCCGCTGGAGCTCCCACCCAGGAGGTGACTCAAACACACCTTCAACAGGCAACTGGAGCTCACCTCTGCCTGAAGCTGTGTCGACTTCATCATGTGGTTCCCTCCTGCCTCCTTTCAGCCTTGCTTTGTTTTGTCTTCTCCCCACAAGGCATGGCACTCAGCTGCCTTCATCTGCTGCTCTGTTGTCTCTCTCCTGAGATGCCAGCTATTACTCTGTCCCCACTGAGCTCCTCTGATCATGTCCTGTGTGATCTGCCTCCTCTCCAGCTCTGCTCCCCTGTGGATGGCAAAGAGATGGCAGTACTGGGTGCTCCAGGCTCTGCTGGATTGGGTTGGGCAGGCAAGGGCCTCACTGTAGTTAACTCTAACAAGTTTCAATTATAAATCCCTATGTTTTCTTCCTCTGTGTTTGGCCTGGAAGATTAGCAGGTCGAGAATGTAGTTTCCTTTCACATCTCTTAAAAAAAACTTAAGCCCTTCAAGAAAGAAATGGTGAATTAATCTCTGCTTCAGCCCTGCCACCTCCTGGGTTTTACGCTGTGATGCTGAAATTCCTCTGCCTTCCAGGGTCTCTTCCCCTGCTCTTGCTTCAGAAATAAAGAGACCAGTTAGGGACTGATGGAGACACCTTTTCTTGCAGCGCCACCCCCTGTTTCAGGACTTAGCCAACCTCCCTGCAGTATCTTCATGAAGACAGTGGACTTCCTGATGAAAGTCAATGCCACCCAGGTCAGTTCAAAATGGAGTGGAGGAAAGGGAGGGGAGGCTCGGTCTCCTTCCCAGGGTTATTACAAAAGAGCTGATGGCAGGCTCCAAATAGCCCCTATCTTGGGCTTAGAGAACAAGCTGTGCCCACCCCACATCCCAAGTGCCAGAGGGAGCAAAAGCACCACTGGCAAGCGATGCAAAACCATGGCCAGGGAGAGTATTCAGGCCAAAATGCTCCCTGGGGACTCAGTCATCCCAGGCAGGCAAAGTTCTTTGAGCACCTCAGCTCAGCACTGCTTGCTGTGGAGGGAGCAACCAAGTTGCAGAAGGTCCTTGCAGATGTGCTCTTCTCTCTACACTGGGAGAAGAGATGCATTATCGTGATGCTTCCCACACACCAGTACTCCTTTCTTGTTTCAGACACCTGTGTATGTGAGAGCAATTTTTAAATCACCAGTGGGGTGTCCCTTTCCCACATAATGATCTCTGTGGGATTTCCGTGACTGCTACATTATGCTAGCTGCCTTGATTTTACATGGCAGGGAGAGCTGCTTAAAGCAAAACATAACTAAAAGCAACAGAAAGTAAATTTTCAAAGGAAAGAAAAAAAGCTCCTGCCTGTTTCCTGTTCATGGAAGTCAAATAGGTGCAAGGCAGTGCTCCTGAAGTGTATGCTGCAGGCTGCCATCTGCAGCAGCGAGTGCTGGTTCCGGGCCTGCTGCAGAGGGGCCTGCAGCAGAGCAGCGCGCTCCCGAGGGTGCCTGTGCTCTGCCTGCTCTCCTAACCATGCTGCTGTGCCATTGCTCCTCAGTTTGTTCACATGGCGCTTGCCCACGAGCTGCTGAGCTTTCAGGGAGGCCCCGGTTGTGACTACTACCTGGCACTGGCCCAGACTTACTTGCTGAAGGAAGACTTCTCCAAATCTGAAGAATGTCTCCGCGAGGCCATTAGACTTGACTACACGGTAACTTTCTGTGTCTTAACATGTTCCAGTTACATGCCTTAAATTAGGAGGCTGGTCAAACACCGCGGCAAACTCTGCCTATATTGTTTCTGCGTGTGAACCTAGAGCCCATGCTTCGTTTCCACTTGAGCAAACTCTCATGTTAGTCTGCAACAATTTTTCTGGGTGAGGACAACCGTAGCTGATTAACTACATCAGGATGTGGCCTGCAGCACTGCCCTCCTCATTACCTAGCTTTGTATTTGCATTCTAACATTTTCTGCAGAGATGCAGCAGTTGAATGAGGACTCCTCTCTGTGCACTGGTTGCCTTTCTGTTCCCTCTGTACACGTCTATCGTGATCCTCTTTCCCTGTGTTGGTGAGTCAACCTCGCTTTCCTGAGAAACAGAGTTGCTATTCAGTAGAAATGGAAGTCAGCTTCTGAGATTGTCAGGTTGAATGGAATTCACAGAGGGCTGTAAACTGATGTCTCTGAATGCTATTTGCATAGTCACGATACCTAGGGAGCCTTGCACAGGCCAGGACACCGCGCAGCGATGGCCGGAGGGGGCCTCTGTCACTGCTGTTATGCAGACAGCCCTCCAACTTGATTTTTATTCTGTACATAAAATCTGCTCTGCTATAATCAAATAGCTGTCAGCTCTTCCTTTCTGCTGATTATAGGGGTCCCTGCCCTTCCCCCAGATCTCTCTGCTTCCTGTTTCTCAGCCATGTCTTCTGGCTTTGTGTGCACAGAATCCAAATGTCTGGGCTCAGAAAGGGCACCTGTGCTACCTGAAGAGAGACCTTGGAGAGGCAAAAGAGTGCTATGAGCGAACTGTCAGTTTTGTGGTGGATGCTGCAGAGATGCACTTCGTCTACCTGCGCCTGGGCTCCATCTACCTAGAAGAGAAAGAGGTAAGGAGCCAGCAGGAGTGGAAGAGGGGAATTTTCCACAAAGCAAATAGCTATAGATTCCAGATCCCAGGTACAAAATGCCATTATGAGTAGGAGCTGCTAAGGTCGAACAACATACAAAACCTCCTGGAGCACTAAGCTCCTCAGAGCATGACCATGGTCTATTCCTTTGTGCCAAGCTCCAGACAGTCTCAGTCTCAATGTCCCAGGGGTGCTAGTACAGTAGTTTGTTATCGTCATTATATGAGTGAGGGGCACTTTTACACAGTTGTATCAGTTGCTGCCCAAGTAGAGCCACCTGCTGTGGGGGCAGTGGGCAGGGTCTCAGCGCCCCCAGCAGCGGGGGGTACAGCACCCCCAGTGTCTGAGCCCCACTGGAGATGGGATGTTTGGAGAATTCCTGAGTAGAGGGGCTGGCTGTGGCGTGACACCTACATTGCAGACAGAAACACACTGCTCTCTCCTCTGGCAGTACGGCATGGCGAAGCAGACCTACCTGCTAGCCTGCAAGAACTCTGCATCCTGTCTCACCTGGCTGGGAGTGGGAATTGCCTGCTACAGGGTGAGTGCAAATCAGGTGTAAGATCCAAAGCATTCAAGTGGTCCATGCTGTAACTGGCTCTGTGGGACCTGGGTGGCTCTGTGGGACCTGGGGTGCAGGGCTTGCTTTTGCGTGATCCCTTTTATTAAGGAAAAGCTTGATCTGTCTGTGAATCTGAAGCTCCTTAAGGCTACCTTGTGCTGTGTGCCATCCCAAGGGTGGCATCCTGGGCTGCTCACATGGGAGATGTCAGAGGACAGTCACCCTCAGCAGCTGCCCTGAGAGCAGCGATTCTCTCCCTTCCCCGGTCCTCTGCCAGGTCTGGCAGAGCCTCCTTCCCCAGTATGTCAAGGCCAGCGCGTAATCTGGGCCTGGGCTTTGCTCTGAGTGCCTGCCTGCACATGACCTGCATGTCACCACAGAGGAATTGAGCAGAATGTCAGCAGAGAGGAATCTCAGTGCCTCTGAAAGGCTGCCAAGGACACCCAGCTACAGCCACCAAGACTGCAGTGTCTCCCAGAGAGATACCTTGCAAGAGGCTCCTCCAAAGGAGTTTGGCTGCGGAAAGCAAGCAGGGAAGGACTCAAACTTCTCTGTTTTCCCCTTTGGCCAAATTTAGGCCGCCTGGGGAGTTCCAGACTCCTGGCTAGGGAGGTCTGAGTGGCGGCCTGAGAGCTGGATATAGCCTACAGGACAGGCAGTCTGGGCACCAGCTATCCCTGCCTCCAGGGAGCTTCTGCAGCTGTGTGGGAAGAGGGATCAGGACCAGAGTGATGTTTCAAATGGTGCTTGCACGCAAGCAGGTGATCAGAGTTCCCCCTTGAACAGCACAGTGGTTCCCAGAGGTGGAGGTGAAGGAGTTAGTGTTGCTTTCCTTCAGGAAAGCAGTTGGGGGCTGATCTGTAAGTAAAGCCAACTCTCCCACAGGGATTGGGAGTCAGTGGTAAGAGGCTTGCCCTCCAGGCCAGAGAGCTGGACACTGGCACTGACACTGTCTGGTTTCCTCTGTTGAACATCCTTTCCCTGCATCCCTGTCATGGGCAGTGCGGAGCAGCTCAGTGCCAGGAATCCTTCTAGATGCTTTTGTTGCACTGATTTCTTTGGCTGTTGGAGCAGGTGCTTGTTAAATTTTGAAGCATTTTCTGTCTGCTGTTTGCCTTCTGTTCACACCTCTCCTCTCTCTCTCAAGCTGGAAGAGATGGCAGAAGCAGAGGATGCTCTCGCTGAAGCCAATGCCCTAAATAACAACAATGCTGAAGTGTGGGCATATCTAGCCCTCGTCTGCCTGCAAGTGAGTGGCCAGCCAGCTAGCTACTTCAACCTCAAGCCTCATACAGTGGGGTGGGGTTTTATCTGCAAGTGTTCACGAGCGTGAAAAACATCTTGTAGATCTCGGTGGTAAAAACAGACTGAGGACTGCGTTCAGGGAAAAACACTGAAGCGTTCTGATGGCAGAAGAAGCACGCTTCTGCCCTGTTTGTCATCACCTAGCGCATGTTCCCTGTCAGGCATCCTTCTTGTTGAGCTCTGTTACAATATGTCGCTTTACTGAGGACCTGCGTTTCCTATAGCTCAGTTTCCTCACTAGCTGCTGTTGGGTTGCTTTTGCAGGGAGGAAGGCAGCTGGAGGCAGAGCAGTGCTACAAGTACGCGGTGAAGGTGAGCATCTCTGCGCTCCCCTTGGGCGCAGAAAGCAGGGCAGACGGGCCAGCTTGCGGGCTGCTGGAGAAGGGAGCTGGCTCCGTCTCAGGGCGCCGTTCTGAGCGCGCCCACAGGGCGAAGCGCTTGCCCTCTTCAGGTATAAGTTTAACTGGAAAATAAGAGGCCTCATTAAGGCTGACATTTCTGAGGCTCTCGCCACTGGCTCCCGCCGGTCCCGCAGCTCGTTGCTCGCACCGGCATTGCCGGGCGGAGCGAGAAAAGCGGCCGCTCCCGCTGCCCGCCGAGGCAGCGCCGGGCCGGCCCCAGCTCCCTCCTCTCTCCAGCTAGGGCTGCAGAGCGCCGCCTTGCTGCAGGAGCTCCGCGCAGCGCAGCGCCGCCTCGGCTTCGGCGACCCCTCGTGGTGAGGCCGCGGCCAGCGCCGAGCGCAGCGCCCGCCCGCCGCCGCCGCCGCCGCCGCCGCCGGGTGGCCGCGCTGCCCCCCGCACCGCCTCCGCTGGGTCTGTACGGGCCGGGCTACCGATTACAGCCAGAGCTGCAGCCTCCGCCCCCCGCACCGCCTCCGCTGGGTCTGTACGGGCCGGGCTACCGATTACAGCCAGAGCTGCAGCCGCCGCCCCCCGCACCGCCTCCGCTGTGTCTGTACGGGCCGGGCTACCGATTACAGCCAGAGCTGCAGCCGCCGCCCCCCGCACCGCCTCCGCTGTGTCTGTACGGGCCGGGCTACCGATTACAGCCAGAGCTGCAGCCGCCGCCCCCCGCACCGCCTCCGTTGTGTCTGTACGGGCCGGGCTACCGATTACAGCCAGAGCTGCAGCCTCCGCCCCCCGCACCGCCTCCGCTGGGTCTGTACGGGCCGGGCTACCGATTACAGCCAGAGCTGCAGCCTCCGCCCCCCGCTCTGCGCCGCCGGGTCGCCGCCCCGCGCACCCCGAGCGGGCAGCCGCGCACCACCTCCCTCGGCGCCGCCCAGACGGCGCCCCGCAAGGGACATTCGACGGCGCGGCGGGCTTCGCGTGACCCCTCCCCTCCGGCGGGGCGGGGCGGGGAGATGGGCGGGGCGGCGGGCGGCGGGCGCGGATTGGCGGCGGGCGGGCGGGACGGTTGAGCCGCGCGGGCCGGCGGCGCGCGCCATGGCGGCAGGTAGCGGCGGGGCCGGCGGCCTCGGGCAGCGGGAGCGGGGGGGGGGGGTCGCCGGGACAGGGGGGTGACAGAGGGGCGACAGAGGGGCGTCACTGGAACGGGGTGTGTCACAGGGGGAGGGGGGTGACAGAGGGGCGTCACTGGATCGGGGGGTGTCATGAGGACGGGGTAAAGGGGGGGTGTCACAGGGGGAGGGAGGTGGCAGAGGGGTGTCACTGGAGCGGGGGTGTCACGAGGACAGGGGTAAAGTGTCACTGGGGGAGGGGGGTGACAGGGGCGTCACTGGAACGGGGAGTGTCACGGGGGAGGGGGGTAACAGGGGAGTCACTGGAACGGGGGGTGTCACTAGGGGGTGGGGTGACAGAGGGGCGTCACTGGAACAGGGGGTGTTACGACAACGGGGGTAAAGGGGGGTGTCACTAGGGGAGGGGGTGACAGAGGGGTGTCACTGGAACGGGGGGTGTCATGAGGACAGGGTAAAGGGGGGGTGTCACGGGGGAGGGGGGGTAACAGGGGAGTCACTGCAACAGAGGGTGTCACTGGGAGAGGTGGGTAACAGAGAGGTGTCACCAAGACAGGGGGTAAGGGGAGGTGTTACTGGGGAAGAGGGGTAACAGGGGTGTCACTAGGGCAAGAGGTAACGAGGGGCCTCAGGACAGGGGGTAACGGGGGTGTCACCGGGGAGAAAAGCTGGGGTGAGGGGCTCCCCTGTGGAGCTGGGAGGATGACAGGGCGCCACTGGGCTGGAAGTGACTGTGGAGGTCCCCGGAGGGAAAATGGGGCGAGGTGCTCCCCCGAGGAGCTTAGGAGGGTGAGTGACACGGGGGGCAACTGGAGGAGGAGCCGCAGGGAGGGAATGGCGGGGGCTGACAGGGTCACTGGTGAGAGCCAAGCTGAGGAGCTCGCCCCTGGAGCCGGGCGTCTGCAGGGCTCCCTCGTCCCTGTCTCGGCAGTATGGCAGAACCCCTACCTGAACGTCTTCAAGCACTTTAAAGTGGAGGAATGGAAGCGGTCAACAAAGGAGGGGGATGTGACAACCTTCATGGTAACGTGTGGCTCTGCTCCGTTTACCCGGCCTGGCCCAGCTGTGTGCCCTAAAGAGAGGGAAGGCCTGGCACCCAAGGGTGCTGTGTACAGGGGAGTCCCCATCTCCCTAGAGTGGCAGTGACCAGAAGATATCTCGGACCCTCTAGCTTTGTACCACCAAAAGGGGAAGAGATGGCCTCCTCTTCTCCTGCCTTTGCTGGTTGCAGGAGAGCTTTTGAAACTGTCTCCAGGGAGCACCTGAGAGTATTCCCCCATAGGCCAAGTGGGACTGGCTTCCGTTTCCCACTTCTATACCGTGTCAGGACCAGCTGAAACACTGCTTCCCACAGCTGCTTTTCTAGCTGAGAATCTCAGCACTTACCACAGAAATATTATGCAATATAACGGAAAGGACTAAGATACCTATAAAAAAGCTGGTGCTCCTAGAATGAGTAAGATCCCTAATGTAAAGCACCGAGGTTCTCCTGCCCTGATACACTAGTGCCTAACTAGCTGATCTTGGCATACATCTTTGTGAACCGGTGCTCTGATAAGGAAATAGCTATCTGCCTCAGGTGGGCAAACAAATCTCACCTCTGTAGTCCTTTTCTCTGTTACTGTGTCTGTGCTGATGCCTGCTATTGTTTCTGAAGGACAAGACGCTGAAGGGAACGGTGTATCGGATCCGAGGCTCCATTCCTGCTAGTAACTACATTCAGCTTCCGAAGACCAGCACGCAGTCGCTGGGCCTCGTTGGGCGTTATCTCTACCTGCTGTTCAGGCCTATGCCAAACAAATACTTTGTTGTGCATCTGGATGTTGCTACAGAGGTATGTGATATAGTGTTGTCTGGTTGCTAGTGTAATTGGCGCTGTGACCTGATTAAAGGACTGAGGGCAGCAGTGGTTGTTTTTATAGAGGCTTGAAACCGCAGAACACCGACTTTAGGACGTGGGGCTGTTTTGTTACAAGGTAGATGTCCGCTAGGAGTCGTTCATGCTGAAGTTCCCCAAAGTGCTGTAGCAGCTGTAGAAGCAGAGGTAAAGGAGAAGGTCACATCCTTCCCTGAGCTCTTTCCTGCCTGATTATCTAGAGAGCTTCAGGAGTTCATCTTCAACTGTCAATATACTTCCAGTGAAAGCTGGTCTTTGTGGTCAGTGGCGATTGCCCTGGGCCTGAGATAATTTCCACGCTTGTGCCATCTCTGGACTCAGGCTTCTGTCATCTTAGGGTCTCTTTACTCAGGACTGCATTAGATGAGATATGAGACTGCTACTGAATTGCCTGGGTTGGAGCACTGCTGGCTAAAGGATGCTTTCCTCTCTGCAGCATTTTCTTGCCTAAGCCACCAGGGTGACTAAAACACCGTGTGTATCTTTGTCCTCAGGATAACCAGGTGGTGCGCATTTCTTTCTCCAACCTATTTAAGGAGTTCAAATCCACAGCCACATGGCTTCAGTTCCCCTTCATCTGTGGAGCATCCAAAGGGTCAGTTTATGAGAGCACAGCCAAGACTTCTAAGCAAGGTAAAGAGTACTGCATGTGGATATTGGTATTGCTCATGTCGCAATAGAGACTGGGCTGGAACATCACGGCTAAAAGAAATTATTAGAAAATAAACTGAGTTCAAAAAGGGAGTAGATGGATTCAAGGAGGATGAGTGCATGGCTGTTGCACAAAGTGGTGTGGATGCACTGCTCTGATCCAGAAGACCCTTAACAGCTGATTGCTGGAAGCTAGGTGCTGTGGCTAGTGGGAAGGACTGTTTATGCGTCCCCTGTTCTTAAATTCTCCCTAACTGATGGGGGATGTAATGTCAGGCCAGGTGTGAGTCTGGCCTGAGGCAGCATGGCACATTGTCTGTTCTTTTCAGACTTGTGCGTTGCAATAGTGAGCTATGAGGTGCGTTTTCAAATCTCGGATGTTCTCTTCTAATTTACTATTGACCAATCAGGCCAGACTTGGGAATCTTGAGTGTTAAATACTTTTTACTTTAGTTTTAAAGGGCTTTAGGGTTTCTTCCTTTCTACATGCTGCAGAAAGAACCTGGGGACCTCATTGATTCAGGATCCAAGGGAAAAAGGTGAAGTGCATTAAGAGAATAATATTTCCTACAGTTGCTTCAGCCAGGCTAAAACTGACTAGTGCAGTCAGTTCTGTAGTTCAGCATACTATATCAGTCGATTGCCAGTTGACTGCAGGAAGAGATCCCATCACAGCACAATGCGGCACATTCTGTTGTGTTTGTGTTCTGGCGTAAGCATGCAAGCCTGAAGTGCCAGCTGCCACTAAGTTAGTGACTGCAGTGTAGCAGCCATTACTGTTGTAAAAAGACAGTTCACCTGGACCACTGAGTTGGGTGTATTTCTGACAGATGTTAAATTGTGCATTCTGAGGCCTCCATTTGAGGGGCGGAAGATCACAGGTTTATACATGAAAGTAAGCATACAGTCACAAATCAGCCTATGTACGCTAGTGTTGGTAGAAACGTACCTTGAAGCAGAATAGTGACTTGGATGTGCGTGTTAGGAGACACCACTGGCTGCATGCATGCCATTAATCTTATGTCTCCCTTTCTGCAAGGATCGTGGCCCAAGGTTTGTAGTGGCCTCTGACATGTTCCCTTACTGCTTGATGATGGTTTTGCAACATGCCATTTTGATCTCCAGATCTAGTGGGAGCGGCCCCTGCCAACGTGCGCTGGACCTGTCTGATGCTTGATCTCCACTACATCCTGTCCATGTATCTCAACCGACGTTACAGCCATCTGAAGAGCGTCAAGCTCTGCTCCAACCTACTTGTGAAAAATCTCTGCACAAGTGACTTGCTGTTTGACCCAGGTAAGGAACTGAGAGCTTGGGGTGGTACGCAATTTCCCATGTGATATAAATCAAGTCTGGATGTAACCTATAGGTTCTTGCATTTACAGACATGATTCCAGTAGGACTTTTAGCCTTTACACTTTTAAGTTCTTAGTCCATAAGCACGGGAATATGTCTGTATCAAAAGCTAGACTGTTTTTTCTGTAGCAATGATAGGAAGCAGAAAGATCAAAAAACTAGGTGCAGTATTAAAAGGTTCTACCTACAGTGGTGAATAACATCACCCCACCTCTCTGAGAGGAAAGTGCTGTTTCTTGTGGAAAAGTGAATAATTGGAGAAAAGTTAAATATCCTACCAGCATTAGATTGTTGCCAGAAAATAAAAAGGTGTAACCAAGCTTCACTTTTTTTAGGCCTGTACTTTTGTGTGCCAGAAGAGGCTGTTTTTTGGGGGGTTTTTTTGTTACTGAAATCCAGAAATCTTCCAACATACTTTTTTTTTTTTTTAATCCACCTGCTCAGTGCAGCAGAGATCCTTCAGTCAAAGCCTTTGTTTCTGACTTTTTTTTTTCATTCTCTGGAAATCTGCCCAAACTGGTTGGCCCCCTTGAAAGCATCAATGAGAAAGAATTTATACATGCTGTGTACCGTGAAAGAAGTCCCCCAAACTTTGAAGGATTAAAATAAATAAGGATAGAGTAAAGATAAAATCTTGAAAACTCACCATTTTCATGAAGTTGCAAATGCATGAAGGGAGGAAGGTAAGAAAATCAAAACAGACTCCTAACAGATCATGTGAAACTATAGAAAATATTAGCAAACTAAGTGAACCAAGCTAGGTGTATAACGTGATACCAAAGCTTTAAGCAATTCTTTGGAAGTTGAGTTTCAAGAATATTCCTGTGCAAAGGTACATTTATTTCGTACAGGCATCAGGATACTTCAGTTGTAGTCTTTGTTTTTCAGATGTTTTCAAAGAGGGAAATTGCTGTTTGTTTCTGTGCCCCACTAGAAACACATGATTTCAGCCAGTTCCACAGGCTCCTTCAGACCTTGGAGGACATAGTTTTTCTGTCTTGTGTGTTACCAGGTGTGACTTTCTCTGAAGCCCGACAAGCTAACCTGGCCTGCCATGGTATCTCTCCCATGCCACGAGAAATGGCATTCCCTGTGCCAAAGGGAGAGAAGTGGCATGACCGCTACGACTATATCAGGTATACTTGCTAAATGCTACTTTTGACATCCCTAGAACTTTTAGATCTCTCTGTTCCTTTGGGCAGGTCAACATGTGGCGTAGGAAGGCAGCAGAGTTGAAGACAGTTAAGGAGCGCCAACTTTATGGCGCTCCTTTGTGACAAATCGGGACCTTCCGTTCACCTCAACTCTAGTGCTAAAATGTTGTGAGCACATCTATCCCGGTCTGTGCTTAACTGATTGATATTTTGGGGCAGGCAAAAGGCCTTAGGAGTTTTCAGTCACAGAGCACTTCCTGAGCCCCAGGTCTGTAAGGTGATACAGTTAATACCAGTCCTGTCTCTCAACAGAAGGGTGTTGGAGATGGGCCTTCTTGGAGATGGGATTGCTTCGGTGGCTAACTTAGCTAAATGCAAGTCTTTTTTCTTGGTGGCTATACCTAGGGAGCACTTCAACTTCTTGCTGGTTCTCTATGCCTTACAGTTGCTGCTGAGCTGTCATCAGCCTTAATGCCTCATCAGGCAGGCAGACGTAAGCATACCTTCCTCAGCAGAAGCGCGGTTTTAGTACTCTGATTCCATCTGTGCTGAGGTTTTTGCCAGATAACTGTGTTGGCCATAAATTGCAGCTCATCACAGTCAGCAGTGCAGTAGCAGTGCTTAAAGCATGCAGTGCAAACCTAACCCCTGAAAACTAATGCTGTAGATCAGATGAAGGAGACGCTTCTGGGGAGGAGGGAGCCAAGGCGGGAATTTTATAGGAGTCAGCCAGCTAAATCTGCTTCTGTGAAGAGGCTTTTGTGCTAGACAGTTATCAAATAGGATTATTGGGTTCCTGTGCAGAGTCCTAATTAAAAGGTGCCTTTTCTGTGATTTTGTTCAGGTTTCCGTCCGATGGGTCCAAGCTGCCATATGACTCGATCCAAAAGAGCTGTTCCAGTCCTGCAGCAGGTAGGACGGCTGAGGTCAGTGAGCTGAGGCTGTGCCAGCCCCTTGGTGTATGCCTGAGCAGTGTGTCACCTGCCTCCTAGGCTCTGTCTGAGGTATTGTCTAACTCCTGTGTGTTGTCCAGAGCCCTTCTCGTTACCCATTTAACATACAACTCTGGAAGAGCTTCTCCCAGAGGTTTAGAAACACTTGAGAGAGGCCCTACATTTTGCAGAAGATAAATCTTCTCACCAGGAGCTGGTTAAAGTACCTTTATTTGCTGCTTAGAAGTGCTGGGAAGTTTTAAAAGGTGGCTGGAGCAGAGGCTTTTCTTGGCTAGTGAATTCTGACGAGTATTTTAAGGAAGCTGCATTGTGGATTCCTCTTATACAGTCGTTACTGAGCAGGCAGCCCGCAGTGAGTCTCCTGGGTTTGGAATCCATCCCCACCTCCCTCCCGACCTAGGGCAGCAAATCTGCAGGCTATTTTTTCTGTTTCAGAACTGTTGTAACATGTAGTTTTAGTGCCTAATCAGGGGACTTGGATGGATTTTTCGTTGCAGTTCACTCCCACACCTTTCTGAATTCCAAAAGCAGCTGCCTGCTTCCTGATGTAGACCACTCTGGAGCTTTTCCAGGTGCTCTTTACCTGCAGATAAAAGAAACAAAACCAAAAACCCCATGGAGAGTATTGCTCCCAGCAGGCATACTAAGTGTAGAAATGGGTCTGTGATTTTCTGTTTTAGAATGGCCTATGTTCCTTATTTGTTCCTCGATCTTTTTTAAAGGAGGACTAAGAAGTTGAATGAAGCAGCTGTTATTGACTCCATGCAAGAGCAGGTAGTTAATATGTCAAGAGAGTTACAGAATGCAACCCTCTCCTCTTGTGATCCAGGTGGCCAAGTTTTAGAAGACCCAGTCCACCAGCTGCCTCAGCCAGTAACACTCACCAAAGCAGTCCGTGACCGACTGTCCCTCATCCAGCAGATAACCAGTCCCAAAGCTGTAAGTATGCCTTGGAGAGAGAGTGCAGCTTCTTCCTTTCTGCCTCATGGAGTTTTTCACACCTGTCTTGCCTTTTAGTTTCTTTATTTCGGATGTACAAGCTGCTTTTTGTCATTCACAGCCTGGTCTGGGCATGGTCTGTTGACTACCAGCCCCACAGTTAATGACTTTGTGGTTCAGTCTGGCATTGCACAGAAAAAAGTCTGGATACATGCCAAATACTTTGTAATCTCTGGTCTTCTATCCTCCCCATCACAGCTGAGGCAGCAAATAGTTTTTCTTCAAATTATTGATACAAATTAAGGACTAGAGACTAGGGAGCTTGACCAAGTGCCCTTAGGGTCTCTCTAGCATAGCAGGGCACAACATGCAGATTACTGGGACTGCAGGCAGCTGTCCCTAACCACTGAATTCTCCTTCCCTGTTGCTGGTGACACAGCTGCCAGTTTTTGGACCCTTTCTTACCAGAAAGGTAGTAAAGGTGTAGGAGAGTGATAGGCTTTTGGAGAGAGGGACTGGCGAAAGCTGTGTTCCTTTATGCTGTGGAGGGGGAGAAAACAATGAATGCAGCCATTTGCTGTTCTGAATCAGGATAAGCCAAGTTAGCTGGCCAGTGGCTTTCAGCTTCCTCTCTGCTCAGTGGAGAGGCTGTGAAGAGCTGGATCTTCCCTAAGATTCTGGTTTGTTGTCCGGAGGAGTGGAACTGGTCATGAACAATACTGGGAACACAGGGAGACTGGCTGGTTAACATACCTGGCCAAGTTAGGTACCTACCGTTAGATGACAGGAATGCTCACCCTCCGGATGACTCTCTCCTTTTGATCCCCGCATTTCTCATTTACATGAATGTTTGGAGTTTTTATTAAGAGTCGCTCAGGAATGATGCTGGTTTCTCCCTATCTCTCCCTTTTCAGTGGGTGTCAGAAGATGGGAGGGAAGTCTGGTCTGTGTCTGAGGCTTTGTTCTTTCTCAGATGCTGCGTCGGTGTCCTCTAATTACAAAAAGCATTCCTGAGGTTCACCTAACAGCCCCAGGGCCTTTGGAAGTCATGCATGCTGGGGAGCAGGAGGTAAACAAGAAAGGGAGACTACAAGGTGCTGGCGACTCTGCTGGGCAGTCACCAGCAGTCACTGATGGTGGTATTCATGTGTATGCTCACAAGACGAGTGAACGAACCGTCCGTGCTGTCAACACTAGCTTGGAGGAGGTAGGTGAAACATTGAGGAATCACAGCAGCCTGGTCTTACACTTTATACTTGACAAAGCTCTGCATTCTGTCTATTTGGTAGTGATTCTTTTTAATGCTTCCTCCTCATTTGATCTTCTTGTGACTTTAATCATAGGATGCTTTTGTCAAGAGGAGAGTGGGCCTTGCCCTGAGCTCTCTGGACTTGGGGCACAAGCTCTTTTGACTGTGTAGGTCTCCTTCCCAAGCCAGATCCTCAGTCAGTATATGTCCCTAGTGCAGTAGGGCCAGTTTTTCCCAGCCACAGATCCTTCCTATTCCTTTTGCTGTGTCTCGTGGGACTGAGTGGAATACACTAGTCCCCATTTGGCACCCTTATCACACCTGTATATGTGCATGCCTCATAACACTCTGGGAATGCTGAGACATGGAAGCGTGTCAGTCCTACTTGCTGGGACAGATTTAGGGCGTAGGGAGCATAAGGCTGGCATCCAGAGAGGTGAAGGCTTGCTTGGGTAAGGTAGTTTTGGGACATTTATGGCTGATGCTTGTGAGCCCAGCAGAAACAGCAGAGAGAACCCAAGCTTCGGGCTGGGATTTCAGTTAATGTCAGTCCGGTCCTGTTGCTGGAATTACTTTTTCTGACTGTCAGTTCTTCTTTCCACTAGTACCTTGTATGTCTTGAAAGAGGGACCATGTATTTTGTACATGCGCTGTGAATATATTTTGTGAATGCGCTGACATAAAACTAGTAATGTATGCTTACTGATTTTTCCAGAGCGTATACACAAAGGTCACTGGACCAGAGGTGCTGTCTAGCAGGAGAGCCTCTCACTGCAGGGTAAGATAACAGATCTTCCCACAGCATCAGCCCGCTCTCTAGGAATTTTCAGGGCATTAGGAAGATCTATTTGTAACGCCCTTAGCCTAAGCAGGAGAACTTCTTAAAATAGGATGTCAGAAGATCCCAGCTCCTGCTTTCTTCCAAGTCTGACTTCTGAAAGGTCAACTACCTTAAAACTATCCCCTTAATGGGAGACAATTCAAAGCAGTCTCTGTGCTTCCCAGAGAAAGTAGAAAAGGGGACAGGGTGACCCAGCAGTCCAGAGGAATGTGGAGGAGCGGTTAGTGAGTTGGCCTTAGTCCTGCGGTAAGTGTGACAATGCTGTCTTTTTTTCAGAGGCTCTTACCAGATCCAATCCTGAAGCTGAGGATGATTATTGGCTTTGGAGGTTGCAGCACCAAATGGGTCAGTAACTAAAACAGTTTGGGGAGTTTATCTGTAATCACATGACTAGCGTATTGATTTTTCATAGGCATAAAAGGCAGTTAAGTGCCAAACTTCTTTTGCTGTTTGATGGGAAAAGTGCCTCATAACAGATGGGCATGAGCTTATGTTTGTATATGGGTCTTCCACTATTCCAGTGGCCCTTTTAGATATCATGTCTTCTGCATTTTAACACAGCTTGTGCTTCTAGAACCCGCTTTGCTGGAGTCTAGAAAAGGGCTGTGGTTCAGGTTGTTTCCATGTGGGACTTTGCCTTCCAGGATCCCAACTTATGGTCTGTTTTAGAGTTAGAATAAAGAAAGAGTCTTTTTGGTTCATCCAGTCCAAGGCCCTGGCAATAACATTATTTTCCGTGTATCTGCCATGCATGTACTAGATGTGATTTGGATGGTAAATCCGCTGAATTAACTCGAATGTCAGCTGGGCTCTTCATTTTCCGTTGCTAGTTAGAAGCACACTTGTATGCGGGAGCAGTCCTCTCACCTGCACGTTTGCAGCAGATCTCCAAGTCTGCTGCATGTCTAAGAAAGCTCTGCAGATGCAGTCTAGGAACTTGGTCACCTCTGTGGGATCTCTTCCTCCCTCTCATTCTCACGGTTGTCCTGCAGGCGCTGTGGACTCAGAACAACTCTGCCGTGGTCTACCCCTGCCATGCTGTTATAGTGACCATGCAGATTGAGACCGGAGAACAGAGGTTCTTTGTTGGACATACAGATAAGGTAAATACAACTGTCCTTACGAAAGCATACCACGGTGTTGTACTTGCCGATACGTGAGAAGCGAATACCTCTCTGCTGCCCCTGTCCAAAGTGCTATGGTAAAGCATCAACTCTGACCCTGGGGAGGCTGTGACAAGTCCAGCCTGGGCTCTCTCATCCAGAACGGGTGTCAGGAAGAATGTTGGCTCGGTGGCAGTAGCACTTAACCACCTGTCCCAGTTTTTCCAAATGTCCGACAGCTCTAACCTGATACTTCCCACAGGTGTCAGCACTGGCATTCAATGGAAACAGCACCTTGCTGGCTTCTGCACAGACTGGCCCCTTGAGCGTGGTGCGCCTCTGGGAATTCCCAAAGGGGAACTGCCTGTCAGTGTTTAAAACCCACGTCCGGTCACTCATGTCCCTGAGGTAGGTTTCAGCCCTGGGGCAGTGTGTGAGGGAGGAGGAGAAGAGTGCAGGGATGCATTCAGGTGGGCTAAGTGTTGCAGCATGGCAGCTTCTCTGTGCTATGAATGCATGATAAAACAGGGCTGATTTATAGCTCTCCTTTAGCTGCGTTGTGTTTATCGCGGAGACCTGCTGGCAGTTATCCCAGAACAGCTGGTATGCTGCCAGCTCACTCCCTAACTTACTCCTCAGGACTGACTGTCTCCCCATATCCTCAGCTTGTCTCGTTTTATTCCCCACTCAGAAGATAGGCTTAGGCTTGGGCTGTAAGGTACTGCATTTCACTGAGTGTCCTGTTCTTGCAGCTTTTCCTACAGTGGAGCAGTTCTTTGTGGCATTGGAAAGGATGGACATGGCAAAACGGTGAGAGCTAAAACTTCTGACTTTCTGGAGTTTTTCCTACCATGCAGAACAAGTGTCACGAGATACCTCTTCTCTTAGATTACACAGTTACTCTGCAGACAAACCAGGGCTCTGGGTATGGGCTCTCCAAGACACAGTGACTTTGAAACGTTCTTAGGAAAGACTTCTCACTGTAGATAAAGAGAGATCTCGTTCTCATTAGTTGGTTAGAAAATACTTTCCTTCTGTCTGATATCTGTGTGTGTTTGAATGCACATTCCTCAGCTGGAAGCAAATAAATGATTTCTGAAGTAACTTGTGTGGAGACCCGCTCAGGTTGAGCTTTGGGCCTATTTCTATCTTCTGGTTTATAGTCCCAGCTAATAGCCCAGCTGGGACTACCAAGGCAGTTGTGCGATTCTCCTTATATCCTGTGGGGATCACTGTAGACTAACATACATCTTTCCCTGGCATCTCTGTAGCAATTCTGGCCCACCAGCTTGAGGGTGAAACATGTTTGTGTGGCATTTCAAGCTGGAAGGTTTGCTAACACGTAGTGGAAGAATGGAAATTGAAAAGAGAGATTCAGGGCTGGAGCCCCAAATCCTTTTGTATAGCATCTAGGGCAAGCGAGGCAGATGTGCAGTTAAATCTTTCAGTTCTGAGCGTTGCAGGCATTGTGTGTTGAAAGGAATGCTGGGCACTCAAACTACCACCCATCGATGTAGCTAGGGGATGATGCAGATCCTGCGTGTAGTAGTCAAAAATGAAATTGTTTTGTGTGACTCAAGGTTTTATTTTATCGGTGAACTGTTTTCATCTAGTAATCCCTTACCGAGAACTAATAGTATGTTAGCTGTGCTATTGCTAACTGTGTACTACCTGCAGGAAAAAACAAGCAGTCACAGAATTGCTCCAGCTTTTTTGCAGCACCAAGCAAAAAAGGACAGGGGTCCTTTTCAGGACAGGGGTCTGAAGAACTGAAACTCTGGGGAGAAAAAAATCAACAAGTTGAAAGGAGCCCTTGGGCTAGGAAAAAGCATGTGGCAGTGGGAGGTGCTGTGGGAATGATCGGGAGCATTTCTCCTAAGGTGGCACCTGTCAGCCCAGACCTGCTGAGGCTGAGCTAAGTCCATTTTTAACACTGTCCTAAAAGGAAGAGTGCTGAATCACTTGCATTTCTTTAATGTTCTTCCTGTTTCCTTTGGCGATGACCTCTCTGAGTCCTTTTCAGTCTCCCTAGTCAAAAGCCTGCACAGACCACCCCATGAGGTGGAGTGAGGCCCTATGCACATCCATGCATCAGAGGGAAGTGCTTCAAGAACCAGTGCACCAAAGGAGAGGAGTATGGCTGGACGCATTTTACCTCCAGCTTTTGCGGAACATCTTAGCCCTCATACAGCTCTTATAACTGAACAGGCACAGCTTCCACTCTTCTGTGTGCAGCTACTGCATTTTCTTTCCAAATGTGAGCCCCGTTGCCAGGCAGCTCTGGGATTTAGAACGTATAATTATTGATGACAGACAAATATATTGCAGTAAAGGTTTGCCAAACTGTTTGGACTGTCCTGAACCCTCCATGTGAGAGGTTTTTTTCCCCTTATTCACAGGGGAAAAATCCTTATTCCCCCTGTGTGCACAGCCCCAGAGCACAGTCTCCCATATGTGCAGCTGTTCACCTGCTCTGCTGAAAAACTCTTACTGGCAAGGTTTCCACATTTCAGCAGCTCTACCATTACTGTCATCTTTCTTCAGATGGTCGTGGTGTGGAACACTGCTCAGGTGACCCGCGGTGGAGAGGTAGTTGTGCTGGCCAAAGCACACACGGATGTGGACATCCAGACTTTGAAGATTGCTTTCTTTGATGATACCAGGTAACATGCAAAGCAAACCTAAATTAACAGCTCAGGATCTGGCACTGCTGTGGGGAGGCTCATGGCACTGCTGCAGTTCAGGCTTGCAGGCATGGGGCACTGTTGTTAGTGTTCCTGTTTTGTGTTCTCACTATCAACATACCTCAGTCTGCTGCCCTTAGGGTATTAGCCTTTTGCCAGGGGCTGAACAAATCCTTCCCAGTTCCTCACACAGTCTCTTGTGTAACAGGATGGTGTCATGTGGCAGGGACAATGTGAGGCTGTGGCGAGTGCGGAGCGGAGTGCTGCGCTCGTGTCCTGTGAATCTGGGCGAGTACCATTCCCTGGAGTTCACCGATCTGGCCTTTGAGGAGGGACACTCGGCAGAGCGGGAGCCGGAGGACCGCACACTGTAAGGGGCTGCTGGGGGCCTACCTTTGCTTTGTCCTTTTGGGGAAGCCTGCCAGGATGGAGCTCTGCAGCTTTCTACTGATGAGTGGAGGAGGCCCCATGCAGTCATGGCCTCAACATCCTTCTTCGCCTCCTTTGTGGGAGGACAGTATTTTGTTTGGATTTTCTCTGCAGAACACAAGTGCCTCATGGAGCTGGGAAAGCCTCTACCCTCCCTCAGAATGCTTCACTTCCTGAAAGAAATCCAGATACTTTGCAGAATAGCACAAGAAATGGTTCTTTCCTCTTTTGTGTCCTACTGATGTTTTGACAGTCAGGTATTTAGTGAATCTCTCCCCCTGCCTGAAGCTTGTGTTGGCAGTGGGAGGAATACGGTATAACACGTCCTTTTGGATATAGACAAATGCACACTTTTTTGTGTTATTTTAATCATCAAACCAAGGCTATTGTTGCTATCACACATTGTTCCAAAAAGGCAGAACTGTCAGCTCAAATGACCTCTGCCTTTCTCCACGGGCTGTGTCATATGGCAGAGAGAATTTTCTTTTTGAAGTGCACACTGTACTTTTAGCTTTTTCTCAGATTAGTGTTTCAAAGAGACAGGAAAAAAACCAGGAGCTCTAACTTGCACCCTTGGCTGTAGATTCCTAGGACAGCTCATGGAAAGCCATGCTTGGACCCCTGATTAACCTTTTATGTTTCTGTGAATTGGAATTGCTTTTCCTCAGGCAAACGGAGTTTACCACGTTATGCTGTGCCTCTTGACTAAAGCATGCTGAAACACACTGTAAACCCTGGGTTTTTACAAAATGATGTCCGTACAGTACCTCTTGTCCTTCAGATGCTGGAGTAGGGGGTCTTTGTCCTTTCCAGCTTTGTCTGCAGCAAGAGCGGTCACATCTTGGAAATGGACTACAAGAACGTCTGTATCAGGAGTGCCCGGCGGCTCCTGCCCTCCCAGCCCCAGCATTGTCATGAGCAAGAAAAACAAGCCTGCAGTGCAGGTAGGGATGTGAGAAGTGTCTCCTGGCATGAAGAAGTGGGCTAGCATGGGATCAGTTCAAAAATGACCAGGATCAGAAATGAACAAATTTCTGGAAAACAAACCAGCTATTTAGCTACTGCTAAAGATTATTTTGGCTTGATTAGATCATTGCTAGCTAACTATTTTCCTCTTAAGTACTGCAATAATCTTAGTACAGCAAAGTATCATTTTAAGGCAGAATATTGGCTTTTTAAATGCTGATTGCTCTTTCAGAGAAACACTGCTTTTAGAAACATGAAACAAGGCCTTAATTTGCTGACGGGAATCTTTATGTAGAGATGTAAAAAGAGCTAAGCAGATCAATGAATAGATAGATCTTGGGGATTTTTTCATTATTCAGCCTGTATGAAGTGTTTGGGCATTCTTTGATGCTGTGTACTAAGTAGTACAACTTTCAGGTCTTCCATTGATTTTAACAGCAGGAAGAATTCACTTTCAAGTGTGACTGCTCTGGTATCTTAAAACTTAGTGCATGTTTTGCTTTTGCAAATTGAACTAATTAATCTAGAACATGCCGCTTTGAGAGGTGTGTAATTCCAGTTCCCTGTTCATGGGTGATAAAATGACTAATAGAAGATTAAACATGGTCCCTGGGTTTCTCAGTGGCAGCACTGCTTGCTCTCTCCAGTGCTTTGACCAAAAACAAAAAATCAGTTGCTTTCCCAGTTTCTGTAGACATACAGTTACCCACATTTATTCCTCTCTCTCACTTCTCGCTATGCTGCAGAGAAGATTTGAAACGTGAAACAGTTTTGTATCCCAAACAGTTACCGTAAGAAATTCCTTGCCACAAGATCTTGTTCAAGCTAAAAGTGTGGCACAATTTAAAAAGTGGTAAGAAATGCAGTGCCTGGCAAGAGTAAGTAGAGTTGCACTGATGGTAAACAGATGTGCTGGAAGAGGGACAGGGGAGCAAATAGATTTTGAACTTTTGGAAGGGGTAGGTAAGATTTTTCCATAGAGGTAACATATATTGTCATTTACAGTGGGATTTCTTGCATCTTTTTCTAAGATGTTCAGCTGCTGGTGCAGGTGAACCACTGACCTCTGCTCTTAGATGGGGGAGTCCTTAGTTTGAGTTCTCTTGTTTCTACCGGTGAACTAGGTAGCTTTATCTTCTGGGTTTTCAGGCCCTGGCATTGCTATAAACAGTATTAGCGTCTCATCAACCTTCTGTGCCACGGGTTCAGAAGATGGTTATCTGCGGCTGTGGCCATTGGACTTCTCTGCTGTCATCTTAGAGGCAGGTGAGTAGATATGTAACTTGTACTTTTGAAGTCTGTATCTGTATTAGCCTGTTCCTATGAAGCAAAGACTCCACTGCGGTGTCTTCTGAAGCCATTCTCATTTCTGAGAGCGTTTTTATGCCTGCTGTAGTCTAGTCTTGGGATGACTCTCTTAGAAGTTGTCGCTTCAAGGACAATTAATTCATGTTCATTCTTGTGAGTTTGAGGAGAAAGAGGAGAACTCCTGGGTAAGAACCGGCAGTCCAACTTGATTTCTATGCTCTTGTACCCAGGACTCCTCTATCCAGTGAAAAATTAGAGAAGTCAAGCATTTCTTCCCTCTCTGAAATAAAACCACATAGCAGCAGAGCCCAGGAACTTCTAGAAAGAGCACAGATTAACTTGCACCTGCAAGCATTTAATCTTGAGGTTATGTAGGACGTTCATTCCTGTGGGCAGTACTTTCCTAACTGTGAATCTGATTCCATAGCTTTGATTCAGATGCTTCTCTTTCTTTTTCCTGGGCTGTGTGCTGATGGGTATGTCTTTCCCCAGAGCATGAGGCTCCGGTGAGTTCTGTCTGCATCAGTCCAGACAGCCTCAAAGTTTCGTGCACAACCACCACTGGGAATCTAGGCTACCTGGATATACAGTCCCGGGACTATAACACCCTCATGCGCTCTCACACGGACTCAATTTTGGCATTTTCTGTGGAGGGAATTCGGAAGCAGATGGCAACAGTCTCTCAGGATAGCACCATCCGAGTCTGGGACCTTGTGACCATGCAGCAGGTAGGTGAGGTGAGAATTGTTAGGTATCACAGATTTATTAATAGTTTGCCTAGTCTTTGTTCAGTTGAGTTATCAAAGTTCCGCTGTTCAGGAGCCCTTCAACGTCCTCCCTGAGGCGTGGGGCTTAACACGGGTAAGAAATCCTTCTGGAGTGCGGAGTTCTGAGACGTTTAGCTTAACGTGTAATTTGGCCTTAGCTTCTGAAGGCATAATTAAACAAAATAGTAGAAAAAAAATTTTCTTTTCCTCCCGTCTTTTGAATGTTGCTGATTAACACAGGATATCATACCCAAAGGATTTCTCCTATCTCCCTTAAGACCCTGAATTTCCCTGGGCTTTAGAGGCAGCCATGCAGGATTAGATTTGCATTGTGGGAACGGGCTCACAGTGGAGGTCTGAGATTGCTTTGCTGTGTTACCTATGCCTGCCGGGTACTGATTTATCCAGCTTCATGCCTGTGGGTATGTCTCTTCCCCACAGCTGTATGACTTCACAGCTGCAGATGAAACGCCATGTGCTGTGGCCTTTCACCCTACCCGGCAGATGCTTGCCTGTGGCTTTGACAGCGGGATGGTGCGAACCTTCAGCTTGGCTGCCTCTGATCTCCTAGTGGAACACAAGTAAGCGTTTGCAGTGGCAGTTGCTCCCATGCATGGGTGTAATTGCTGGGTGTCCTGACAGTAGCCACAGTGGAACCATCTTGGAGGTGGGCCTATGCTGGAAAGGTGGTTTTCTTAAGCTTGACAATCCTCATGTCCCAGTTAAGTAGTTTTCAAGCAGGGAAAGCCTGGTGTGCCAAGGCTTTGGGTGATAAGAATCTAACCTGAGAAACCTATAAGAGCTTTATATTTGGGGACTTACCAGCTGAGAGATGTCTAGGAGTAGGAAAGGGGCTGGGGAAAGAGATAGTTGTCCTGGAGATCAGCTGAAGAGGAAGCACCTGTGAGCCTTGGCATGGGAAATGGAGGATGCTCCAAAGGGTGAGTGACACATCCCATCCAGGGACAGCAAGGCTGCTGCGCTTGCTAGTTAGTTTTCCAAAAAGCTGGAATATTGATTGTCCTGGGCTGCTGCAGGAGAAAACACAATGGGGTTCTCTTCCCTGTCTCCAATGAGGTTCATTGCCTGGGCGCCTCACTATGTTGCACGTGATGTTGCTACTTTTTTTTCCTCTCCTCTATCCCCTTCTTTCTTGTTTTCTGCCTTTTTTCAGGCAGCACCGTGCTGCTATCACGGGTCTGACCTTCTCTCCGGATGGCAATTTCATGTTCAGTTCCTGTTCACAGGGAACTCTGGCTCTTTACAACTGTGCGGTGCAGAAGAGCCATGTCCTGAGAGTCCTGGGTAAGGCTTTAGGGTTGTTATGGGTTGCCTTTTTTTCTTTTTTTTTTAAATAGCACAGACATCGTACCCCAAAGTCAAGCCAGACTCAAGCTACTCAGAGATTTTTCTGAAGGATCTCCTGAGCTGTGTCATTTGTGTTTATATAGTGTATGGTAGCAAATCTTAGTGACTGTTAACTCTTCCAAACCAGTCCTGATTCAAAAGCTTTCAAATTGCTTGGTGTTTCAATTTTGAGAATGGGCTGGGATTGCACAGACCTGCTTTTTCGGATCTGGATTCAACCATATATTGTTTAGAAGCATTGCAGGTATAGAGTGTTTGTACTTATTCATGCCCAAGCCCCGACTCTTTCAGTTTTCTGTGTGTGTAGTTTGATTTGTTTCAGCTGGATCACTTCCCTAATCCTGCCTGTAGCACAGCCACACAAAGAGCTGTGCTGGTAAACAGAGAAGGTGGAGTGCTGCAGGCAAGGGTGAATGGTGCAGGGGGCAAGGTAATTCTGAAATATTAATGTCATGTTTTAATATATGCTTTTTGAAATTAGCTGTGGCAGCACGAGGACGCTTAGAGAAAGGGAGCTCTGTCATGCAATGCATTACACAGAGAGGGAGAGCCTGCCCCAAGAAGTATGCAAAGTGTGTGGAAATGGAATAGGGGCTCAGAGAGATCAGAGAACTTGTCCAAAATCACCCAAGTTTGGTGTCAGTGCTGTGACTGGCACTGGGTATTTTGATTCCGCTCCAAACCTCAGTGTTAAACCACTAGCTGTGTTCCCAGGGTCATAACAGTGGTAGTAGAATAGATACAGAGCAATTGCTGTGATTTCTGTGGTTCTGTGACCTTTGGATCTATCCACCCACTAGAATGACATCAGTGTAGCAGGGCACTGCAGTGACTTCATTCTGTGCAGGATTCAGCCACCCATGCTGTAGCTGTGAACTCGCATCCATAGCTGCTTGTCGCAGCTCTCTGTAGTGTTAAAAAATAAACAGTAGCATCCATTTTATTCCCATGACTTTTTTTCCTGCCCTCCTTGAACATACCACGTGCTCAGACAGCCTACAAGCCATGTATCTAGACTTGGTCTTTGAGGTGGTTCACTGCACACTTTGGATGCTGCAGATGAAATTTCTGGCATCTTCCACAACGGAGGTTGCTTCTTTCTCAGACCGAAACATTAATTCAAGGCTGATTCAGAGGCAGGAGGAACTACAGCTACCACGTCAGCGGCAGCATCACAGAGTGAGCTGGCTGCGGCATGTTCTCTTTGTTCCTCTCTTCACTCTTTTTCTGTTCCTGTGGCCCCCAGGTAACGTGGTGGTCCGGGGTGCTGGGAGCGGTCCTGATGCTTTGGTGCTCAGCGAGGACAGCCATCTCCTGGCCTTTGTGGGTCCCTCCAAGTTCATTGTGACCGTGATGGAAGCCTGCTCTCTAGATGAGGTAGCCACTAGGCTTCTCCACGTTCCTGTGGGAGGATGAGGAGGGGGGAACACGCTGCAGGGTGCTGCAGGACAGGAGTGGAAATTCCTGTAGGCTGTATTAAATGGGATCGATCAAGAGCTTTGTGCACCATCAGTGTTGCAGAAGGCCCTTTCCTGCACAGCAGATGCTGGTTTGGGGTGCTTCTAAAGAGGTTTGCTTTCTGTTCTGTGAGGTGGGAACAAAAAATTCAAGGTTTCTTCTTCTCCAACTTCATGCCCCTTTGGAAAGATGATTAGGAGAAGAGCTGCATGGACAGTCAGTTCTGTACCTTCTTTGTGAGCTACTCTGCTGGGTAATAGGGACATACTTTGCCTATACCCTGCAGCCTCTCATTGGGTGGCTGGCGGGAGTGTGGGAAGGGAAAGGGCTTGGGGACTCCATCGCTTGTGCTAGGGGAGGCACGGGAGAAATCCTTGAGGCTGCTCCATAGTTGTTTCTGAGGCTTCCACAGTATTTGCTCTAGAACATCTGTTCAGTAGCTCCTTGTTTCACAGCTGCTAAAGGTGGACATCAGCATCTTTGATTTGGACAGCACGGCACTGGACTCTGCGGTGAGAATCTGCTTCGCTCCTGTGCCTCAAGGCCAGCTCCTGGTATCCACTTCCTCCAATAAAATCCTTGTGCTTGATGCAAAGACAGGACGACTGGTGCGAGAGGTAGGGCACTATGAAATTCATGCACTAAGGTCTTGCCCCATCTTGCTTTGACACTTCATGTCAGTATTGAGGGATGAATGGGAGAAGAGATCATCCTGGAGCTCACGGGCTTCGAAGAAAAACATGACTGACAAGCAGGTAGCTATCCTACTACGGTCATGCTCCAGGTGAGCCTGAACTCGTCCTTATTTTCCATGCTGTCACGCTCCTGTCATTTTGTTGAAGCATAAGGGCACAATAAATTGCCAAAAATAGTTAAAGCAAACCTGTTCTATTACACTGCAATGGACTAGGTGTGCATATCGGACTAGTTACCTTATCTCACAGGTGGGCTAGTGAAATACCCAAATGAGCCCACCAGAGTGTCGGAGATGATCTGACTCTCTCCTAGTGAATCTGTCCAGATCACAGTGTATTCAGTTCATCTGCAATCTTCATACACCTTGTGATGTAGAAGGACTGGAAGAAACTACAGACCTGTGTCGAGAATGTTGGGCATCTCTAGCTCGTGTTGTTTTAAACTTCTTTTTCATCAGAAGCCGAAAGCGTTTCCCTTCGTTGTCCTCCATTCAATAAATCTGTCTTTTCTTAGTGCTCAGGCAGTGATTAGCTTGCTGATAGCGAGCTAGCTCAGTTAATGCCGATGGTGCTGTGTCTTATCCTCAGGTGTCTCTGGTGCACAAGCTAGCCTGTTCTTCCTTGTCACTAAGCAAGGATGCCAGGTACCTGCTCACTGCTGGTGACAAGGTTATCAAAGTGTGGGACTACCAGATGCGCTTTGATGTCAACTTCCAGGTACTGCACAAAGGGAGGGAAGGGGGTTGATGTTGGCTAGGTCTGTCAGTTAATGCATTTCTTGATCCTTGGAGGAGAAAGCAGCAAATGGCGCTTTTGCATGATTTGGCCCAGTACCCTGAATCCCAATATGCCCAGCAGCTGAGAAATGCAGCCCTATTCCCACCTGTAACGTTCTAGTAATTGCATGCACTGAGCGCACACTGGGACTGCCAGATCACTGCACCTAGTGAGACCCTCTGCCAAGGACCAGAGGCAGGTACAACCTCTCTTCCAGTGACAGAGCCACGCAGAGTAGAAAATGGCTTGCCCAGGGTTTCAGAGGAACTGAGAGCTAGGATAAGGCTTTGGGGTTTTCAACTTCTGTTTGTTTCTCTGGATCAGTATGTTTAAGATCAAACTTGGCTCTGAGTACTGTAGGTGGGGTGCTGGTCTCTGAGAAGATCCTCTGCTGAAGTAGTGTAGACAGAAACTTCCTTTACTGGGTATCCAGGGCAGGGAGTCTTGTAACCGCAGTCCTAATGGGTCTGGGATGGTGATGGAGTCTAGGAAGTTCAAGACATCCTCTCTTTCAGGTGTACATTGGCCACTCAGAGCCAGTGCGACACGTGGCCTTCACCCCAGACCAAGAGCATGTTGTCAGCGTTGGAGATGCCATCTTCCTCTGGGATTTCCTAGCTCCGTCTGCAGAGGGGTCTCCCCCAGCTGTGTAAGTGCCCCATGCGGGGTGATGCTTTCCCCTGCTTTTCTGTACCTCCTGTGCACCATCTCCCAGGAGTATAACTCTGGTCTTGTTGCCTTTCCAGTGTGCATTCTTCCCAGTCTGTTCTGCCTCCCGGAGCCGGTGAGTTTGCCTCCTGCCATGAGTTGCACTGGTCAGCATGTTGGCAGCTTTTCCATAGCTGTTCTTCATGGCACAGGGTAGGGGTTGGGGCCGTGGATTTTTGGTTCATTCCTTTGGGGAGTCAGATAGCGGGGACTAATTGGCCGATTAACCGAAGGGATTGTCTCCAATTGACTAGCATGTCTCAATGAGAGTCTGCCAAGGAGGGGATATTCTGAGCAAAGCAGCTCTGGGTTTTCCTGATAGGTTTTTCAGTTCTTGCCTTCTGCCTTTCCTTGCCTCCTTTCTTCTGCCTCCATCTATTCTCTTTTTTTTTCCCCTGCGCTCTCTGTCTCTCTCTCTCTGTCTGTCCTTCCCTTTCTTGAAGGACAGACAATAACGCACGGAGAAGTGGCTTCTCCTGTATAAGAGAAATGAGTTTGAAGGCGTCACCGTCAATCACCTTGAGACGATCTAAGGGATGAAGGGAGTTGCACAGAGCATTTTCTTTTCACAGAAAGGAGCTCTGAGAAGCTCAAGGATGTCACTGAGATACCTCGGCAGACAGCTCCTCTTCCATTGTTGTCCTCACCACCGTGTCTGGGTGTCAGTTCTGTCCACCAAGTGGGATGTCATGGTAAGAGGAATTGCTTGCAGGAAAGGGAGAGTTGATTGAGGGAAAACTCCCTGTCGCCAGCAGCAGCCAGTTCACGAGCAGCCCTGGAATGGCCTCTGCCCCCCATCTCCTTCTTGTAGGCTGAGAAGTACCACTTTGCCTTTCCCTCTCCTAATTGGACAAGGCCAGCCAGAGGTGGTGGGGGGGGTTCAGCACCACTTTATCCTCTTCTCTACTCCATATAGCAAGCTGTTAGCGCAGCTTTTCTGAAGGTTATAGCAAATATTTTGTTGGACATACCTAGTAGGAAATGTCTGCTTTGCACTCCACCCTTAGCAGATGGACTGTTATACAGAGCAGGAAAAAGCCAATACCAACAAATCAAAGGGTTGGTCACACGTAAAACAGTCCTGAAGGACACAGACGGTTATTTCTCTTTTCCTACCAATTTTTCTCTTCAGGTATTTTCTCTGAGTCGGATGAAGAGGAGGAAGCAGATCTCCTGGGCAGCAGCAAAACAATAGCAAACGGAGAAAAAGACCCCTCGGTCCTTGTGGTGGAGTCAGTCAGGAGTGAGGAGCCTTTTGTTGTGAGGCCCAAAGTGAGACAGGAGAGCTCGAGGTCTCCCAGTCACTCAGGAAATGGTAAATCAAGGGGCATTTTCATCTTCTAAAGAGCCTGGCTCCTTAGGGGCACAGCGGGCACAGGCCTGCCTGTCGGCACAGCTCTGTCCCTGAAAAATGAGGAGAGATCAGTATAAGCGTGGGTAGAGATCGACCCAAAGCGGCACTTAACACACTGGTGGCTTGCTGGGCCAGACACGCTGTAAGCTGTGAGTCGGAGGGCAGCGTGTGTTCCTAGGGGATCTTCCCTTGTCCTGGGTGTAATTTACCAAAGGAAATCAGTGTTAAGAGAAACTTATGCTGGTCCCTAAGACTGCTTGTTTTTCTGGCTCTTTCCCTGCTGCTACTTCTAGGCGTGCCAGAAGCCCCTCTTCAGCTTGTAGCCACTGTCATCTTTGAAGTGGCACATTCTATTAAACCCAGATGAAATTAAAGCTCCCAGTGTCTCTATTAATAGATGCACAACCTCAAAGCTTCAGCAATTTGTGGCTAGCTGCCAGAAGCATGCAGCTGCCAGCATTCACAGCCTCAGGCAGGATTTGTTGGAAAGCTTCAACATAAAAGTATGGCTGCTGGTCGTGTTAAAGACATCCTTCTGACTGTGTGGCTTACGCTTTCGCAGCAATGCCCAGAGTGCACAGGGCATTTGCCTTTAGGCTGTTTGCAGTGTGGTGTGGCTGCTTTGAATAGGATAATGGGATTAGATGGATATTTGTCCTTTGCTGCTGAAAAGTTGGTGCCTTTCCTGTGGCCAGTCATATAATCGTGTAGGAGCATATGTGGCTCTGCCATCAGATTTTCACCTCTCCCATGTGTTTGTGTGTACACACACATTTGCCTCTCCCCAGGGTCTAAGAGCACAGCAAGGCACAGCCTAGCTGCTTCTCACAAACCATCCCCATGAGCAGTGTTACGCAGATATTTTCTTCTTTGTGTGGCAGCACCTAGAAAGGAGACCAAAGGTCCCGAATCCCCGTGCTCCATCCGCCCAGATTCCTACCGGCATTTTACTCCTCGCTTTAAGGCATCAGTGCTCCCCCAGGTGAGAATTGTGGCAGTGCTGGTCACCTCAGCAGGTGAAGAACAGGCATTTTGGGGCTGGGGTAGATGGCTTTTTCAAATTGTTTCCATTTTGTACTTCAGTCGAAAGCAAGTTGTGAAATATACCCTTGGGTCTGGTGTTCAATTAGAAACCCATAACATTAGTCCTGCTTTCTCTTCTGCATGCTGCTCTTTCCAGACTAGTAAAAAGTGAGTTGTGCTCAGTTCTTTTTCTGTTCAGCAAATCTGCATAAATTTTTATTCAAAAGAAATGGAAATGGCATGTGCTATAGAAAGTGAAAGACGAGTGAGCAATGAAGTGATTCATCACGCACACATATTTGCGAGCAGATGCGTTGGCAGAGCAGGCTGGGGAAGGCAATCCATCTAGTGTAGTGGAGATAGTCAAGGCATAGCACTTGCTCTGTTAACAAACAGAGCGATAACAAAACAGAAACTTGACTCAATCTTTTTCTAAGCTCTGCTGTTCACTGCTGTAGTAGAAAAGCTACATTCAGCTTGCACCTTCAGTTTTCTCCTCTAACCCCCCACCATGTAGCATTTTTCCCCACTGTCTTCCTATTCAAACACCTACATCACTAAGTCAGCAAAACCCGTTGAACTCTTTCCCAGCAGGATTAGCAGCTGCTCATAGGTTGGGCGGTCGCTGCCAGCCTGTTCTGTGCCCCCTCTGAATGCATCTGTGTCTGGTTTTGCTGGTGCAGTTTCTCTTTTGTATGTATAAGTGTGCACTTTGGTATTCATGCATTGATTCGCTGAACTTGTTTTGAATTGTGTGAGTATTGGCATGCGTTTGTGTGTGTGAATACGTGTGTTTGTGCTTGCATGCATCCTTTCTCCTGTGTGGGTCTTGAATGTACCTGAATGGGACATCCTTCTAGAGCTTATTTTAAGCCGGTGTCTATTTTTCTTGCAGAATTTCTCATCTCCTCCAGCTGGCTATGAGGTCTTGAAGCTGAAAGCAGTGATCGGCTACAATGGGAATGGCAGAGGGAATATGGTGTGGAACCCAGACACAGGTACACTGGGAAGGCTTTGGAGAGGTGGGAGGTGTGTGGGCCCTAGGACACTGAGCCAGCTTACAGTCTTCTAGCTGTGGGGTTAAGGTCTTTGCTTTAATACAGTGATTCTTTGTGTCGAGTGAATCCGGTAATCCTTTTTATTTGCCATTGGCAAATGTTAGTTGATACAGGCATATTTGAGAATGCTGTTGGCAGAGCAGTCTCAGGCTTCAGTTGCTGAGTGGCTAGAGCAGGGGGGAAGGCTGTTACAAAGGCCATCTCACCTCTCTTTTTCAGAGCTGGAGTGATGCCCAACAGCTTTGCTTTGCTCAAGTTAGGGGAAGAGAGATTTGTCCTAACTCCCTTCTCAACCTGATAGGAAGCATGCTGCCTTGGCTGTGTAGAAGAGTCAGCTTTTATGTATCCCTGAAAAAAAAGAATTTGACTGGATTGTGATGTAAGTTGTAGTGAGTGCTGTACGTGAAGCTTTTACACAGAGAAACCCCCATCTCCTCATGTTACACTATCCAATAGGCTTCTTCGCCTACACCTGCGGTTGCATCATTGTGGTTGAAGACCTACACTCAGGATCACAGAATCACTGGCTTGGCCATGCTGAGGAGGTCTCTACGCTAGCCGTCAGCCACGACGCCCAGGTAGGAGTGACTTCTGCTTCCCTCAGGCTGTGTTTTATGTGTGTTACTTTGGGCTGAAGGAATGTTACTGACAGAAATGGCATTCATCTGTTTTTCCTTCTGCCTGCTGCCTGGATACGTGGGATGATTGGAATAAAATAAACATCTTTTGAGCCTAGTTATTTCTTGTGTTTGCTCAATGTGACAGCAGAGCTTGCTCCCTTCCTCTGGGTGATTCCACCATTCCCTCCACCGATTAGGTGGTTGTTTTTTCTTGCAGGATTTTCCTTTTGCTAACTGTCCGACTTTAATTTGGGACTAATGGTTACTAGGATGAACCAGCTAATGAACCATCCTCTAATGACTTGCTAAAGTCTCAGTGACAACGTATTGTTCTGCTAGGTTCTTGCCTCTGCCTCGGGACGGAGGAATGGAGACTCACATTGTCAGATCTGCATCTGGAACATCCAGGATGGGGTTTGCACAAGACGTCTCTTCCATCATGAGACGCAAGTGCAAGCCATGGCATTCTCTCGAGATGACAGATTCCTCATCACGCTGGGTCAGTATATCTGTAGCTGCTAGGTATGAGTGTGTAAGTATGCCCTAGAATAGCCAGTTCATGGAAGGAACATGCTGTAAGTTTGTCATATCTGCCAAGATGTGTGCCAGGCTCATGTGGGCATGAAGTTTGTCCAGCAGCTGTTGCTCATAGCCTTGGCACTGGGTGTTATTTTCACAGTAAAATTGCCAGGAAGCCTAATAAACTGAGGAATGGGTAATGCAGCGTATTAAACTGCAAGTGATCTCAAGTCCTTCTGTGAGTGACCACATGGAGGTGTGTTCTTTTCAAGTGAGTGTGCTTCCAGGGTGCTGTTGACAGCTCTGGGAGGGGGAAGCATGTGCCCCGTGCATCTCAGCGGTGAATGTCAAGACTGGGGCGCACCAGCTCACATTCAGTTCTTTCTCATTGCCCCAGTAAGCTTGTTTCCGAGTAATAGCGCTCTTCTCCTGGCTCATTAGTGCTTGTTAAGCCTGTGTAAATAGTTTGCAGTTACTATATAGAGTATCCAAAGGGAAATGCCTTCTTCTGGACTTCTTATTGTTGCTTAGCTGGAATTGCACAAAAGTAGCCAAGCTTCAAACAGTGAGCCGCCTGCCAAGCAGTGATGCCAGCGCAAGATGGATGCTCAAGCTGTCTGTTTTGTTTAGGCAGGGGACATTTAAAGGACAAATATGCAATTAGTAAGTTCTTATTTTGCATGAGAGACGACCTGTGGAGCAGGCAACACGTTCTGTCTGGGCTGGTGAATCTGCCCTTGAAAAAAGCCAGCTTTGCTCTAGAGAAAGAGAAAGGGGTTCTGTAGCTTTGTGCTTTCCATGTAGCACAAGGGGAAAGGAGTCATCTTTCTCCAACTCTGCGCTGGGCTGCAGAGAATAGAAAAGCTGAAAGTCTCCACTGAGGTTGTGGTGCCTGGGAAAGGCCAGTGAGTCTCCACTGAGATTGTGGTGCCTGGGAAAGGCCAGTGAGGCGCCCGTTCCCCAGAAACACCCCCCTCCTCAGCAGCACCAGGGCATTCTCCTCCAAAGCCGTCTGAGAGCTGGGGATGCTTGCTGTCATCAAGGTCCGTGTCATCTGCTGCCACCCAGATACTGTGGCTTCCATTAAGATCAGTTCCCATCTCAGCGTTGACCTCAGCAACTGCTACATCTCTCCTTTATTTTAAAAGCGTTGCTAGCGCTGAGAGCATAATATCACTGGAGGGATTGCGTGGGATTTATATTGAGGTGTGTAGCAGCTACTAGGGATGTAGAAACAGCAGAAAATCTGCTCTGCCTGCTGTGCTCGCTACTACTCCAGCCATTAGCCAGTTCAAACGCTGGCTGGAGACCCTGCAGCAGGACTAGATTTGCAACAACCTTCAGCCTACAGCGTTGGGCTATTTACCTGTCCTCAACTCAAATAAGGATCTATCATGTTGTGCAGCTTTTGCTGTCACTGAAGTACTTCCAGTGTATAGACTAACTCCATCTAGCTGTGTTCTCAGTCACTTGTCTTCTGATGTGAGGGAATTCACTCTGTTTCAAACCTGCTTCAAAGGCTTTTGTCAGCTTCTGTCTTGAGAAGTAGTCCTGTCACAGCTGAATGTCGTTCTTTCCTGGCTCCTGAGGTAGTTGCGAGGCTTATTGCTTCAGTGCTTTCCCTGACAAAATACAGAAGAAAGAAGCACTTTAGTGGCAACGTTCCCCAGCACAGCATTTAGTTGCTGCAGCTAGCTGGATAGGGCAGATCCACAGAATATAGGAGCACCTTGGGAAGGTTTCCAGAACATACAGCAAGATCATCCAGAATTGTTTCCTGAATTTTGTCCTCAAAGAGTATTTTATCTTTCAGGTCAGTGCCAGCTTCTGCTGGGGCCTTTTAGAACAGTGGATAGATAAAAGGCTGTCGAGTAGTTTTCCTTGCATGTCTTCCAAAAATGCTAGGTTACAGTTCAGCTATGCTGATTTGCCATGTGCTCGGGAGGAGGCCACTCCTTTTTTTTCTTGTTCTGCTTCAGTCCTGCAGTCTGTTCCTTGGAGCTGTGACTGCAAGTCCATTTAGCAAAGTGTCCTTGTGTGCAACCAGGTGAGAGCACAATTCCCCTGGTGATTTTCTTTGGGTGCTCTCTCTGCCTGTTCTCATGTCTTCAGAGAGCCCTTTGAATGCTTAGCTTCGAAGGAAAAGGAAGAGAGGGGGATTGAGCAAAGCCTTTGCTGGAAACACAGGGAAACATGTCTCTACTTGCGACAGTGCTCATAGCACTCGTCTCTGAACAACTGGATAATGGCAAACTGGATGCACGTGTGTGCAGTGTATATGCTTGTGGCTGTCCTGAAGAAGCACTGTGGCTGCAGAGTTTCTTCCTACTGTCTGTCTTGTTCTATCTAGGTGACTACAGTGATCAAACTATTGCTTTGTGGAATACCTACACCTATGAACTCATGTCATCGACTCACATCTCGGAGCCAGGCCATGATGTGGCTTTTAATCCTCTTTCTCACGGAGAACTGGCCTGTGTAGGGAGGGGAGCAGTGACATTTTGGTTGTTGGAGCAGCAGGGGGCTGACATCAACCTCAAGGTAAATCTCAGTTTTACCTTCTTTTAAAACTCATGTTCAGCATCTCTGACTTCTTTTTTCCAGCCCTTTGGTGAGCAAGATGGAAGCTTTGCCACCCCAAGGCTTTGTGAGAGTTGGTTTCCCTTAGTAAGACGATGCTGACTGGCCATGACTGGCTTTTGATTGCATTTGATGCATTAACTGAATTAATTGGGTGGGAGGATGATTCTTTTTTCCTGTAGGTAAAACACAGCTTTCTCCTTGACTCTTTTGTTTTATGTGACTTTTGCAGGTTCATCGGGCCCCTGTCCCTGATGCGTTAGGACTGGTGGAACTGACCTCGCTCTGTTATGGTGCCGACCCTCTTCTTTATAGTGGGACCAACACAGGCCAGATCTGCGTGTGGGACACGGAGACTAATCGCTGCTTCATGACATGGGAGGCTGACGAGGGCGAGATCGGTGGGTGCAGATGCCCCAGGCATCTGTCAGGATTGTAATAAGTTTCATGGAAACTTGTGGGGAAAGAACATCAATGAGCTCGTGGGCTTTCGATTTCAGCTGTGTCCCTATGCCCAGAAAACTCTGTTGCTGTGTCGGATGCAAAAATGGGGTGGCAATGGATCTGTGACCCAGGTTGCCTTGTCAGAGCTGAGTAGCCTGGGGTCCACCTCTAATAAACACTGGGTATTGGGTGCAGTTCCCTGCTGTGGTAGAACCTCACTGCCCAACCCAAATGAATCAGTGGCCTAGCCGACAGGAGCACACCCCAGACCATGGCTGTGAGGTGTGTGGTTATTCATGGGTGCTGTTCGTTCCCTTGTGCCCTCCCAGGTGTGCTGGTGTGCCGGCACAACAGGCTGGCCAGTGGCAGCAATACAAAACGCATCCGTCTGTGGGCAGTGGCAGCCGTGGAGGAGCTGAGGCTGAAAGGTTCTGATGCCAGGTAGGAGGCTCGTGGCTGCAGCACCTTCGCTGTGCTTGCGCACATCTCGCCCGCTCGCTGCACTCCTGAGAGATGTTTTTTTTTCCTGTCTGGCTGCTCCCAGGGTCTGGCTGAGAAGTGGGAGCCAGACAGACAGTGGGACAGACAGATGTCAGCTATGACTACAACCATGCTTTTTCTGTTGCCCTTCATTCTTAGCTTTTCCTCTCCATCCCATGACCTCTGATTCATTTGGTCTGGATCTTTTTCTGAATTTTTGCCACAGGTAGCTGGACCTTCTTGGTACTGGAAATGGAGTTGACTATTCCTGACACTTGACTGATTTGTAGGAACTCCTTTAAGAGAATTAGTTAACATTTATTGCCTTTGTTTCTCTTCTTGCAATGTCACATCCCTTGTTTTCTTTCTCTTTCGTATAAAAGATAGTTTCAGTGCCAGTGTAACGATAGCAACCGTTCTATGTACAGGAGTCCCTCACTGAATTATCGAGCTGCAAATATGTCACAGGAGTTACTGGAAAACTGCTAGGGGCAGCCTTTAAAGAGGGCAGAGTGGCTGTCTGTTCCAACAGCTGAGCTAGCCTTTCTTGCATCCTCCTTCCCTCCAGGTCTAGCTCTGTCCTGCTAGAACATGAGATGACTCTCGACGGAACAATAGTCAGTGCAGCTTTTGATGACTCTCTAGAAATGGGAATTGTGGGCACCACCACAGGAACCCTGTGGTACATCAACTGGACAGAGAGCACAAGCATCCGACTAATCAGTGGACACAAGAACAAGGTTAGATGGTCTGGGAAGGAGGAGGTGCTGCAAAGCAGCAGGTGTTTTGTGTGCTACCTGTGTTCACGGGGCCATGCTTGAAGCACGCCCGTGCTGCAGAAGCGTTCCCTGGACTGGCCGTGAGGGAGTTCATGGAGCGGCAGGGCTCGCTACTGCAGACAGGACACTGTGAAGGAGGTCTCCCTGTTCTTCTCCTAGAGATAACTTTGCAGCTAACATTGAGGAGTCAGACGTGAAGACATTTTGGACTCATTCACTTTAGCCTAACAGCCTTAGTTGTTAATAACTGTGGGCTTTTCTGTCTGAGTGGAAAAATGATAGTTCACCTTAGAGCCACTAAGGTTTAGTTCCTGAGTACCGACTACTGGAAGCATCCTGGAAGCAGTCCTGCTTATTAGCTAGACATCTATATTGGATAAAGTGGTCTTTGCCTAAAACATTAACAGGTCTGCAAAGTGACTGTTTTGAATGCTGCTGTTGCTTTGGACCATCTTTAGGCTCCAGAAGAAAATTTTCAAAAGGTAGAAGCGAGGATATTTGGCTTAAACCTACATTGCATAGCACCTGTTCCTACCTTTGCGGTTTGGTTTACCAATTTCCTTTACAAGCCTCGTCGTAAGCCCCAAATTTCTTCTAAGCACAAAAAGAAAACCACCCACCTTTCTTAATGCCTGCGATTTCTTGTCTAGTGTTTCCTGTGAGAAGAGTCCTGGGGGATGAGAGGGGCAGAGGAGCAGATGCGCTCTAAGCTGCAGCATTTGTAAGGCCCCTTTCCTCCATCTCCGTTCTTGCTGCAGGTGAATGAAGTGTCCTTCAGTCCTGATGAGACTCACTGTGCCACGTGTGGTGAAGATGGCAGCGTGAGGATTTGGTCTCTGGGCAGCATGGAGCTGGTGATACAGTTTCAAGTGCTGAACCAGGTAATCATTTGCAGTGCCTGGGTCTTTTTGTCTTGGAAGTAGGCGCTGTCCACTGCTGGGATTACAAGGAGTGCTGCGTCCTCACAGAGTAGGCTGAAGCTGTGAGAAATGCTTGCAGGTGGAGCTGTACTTTGATGTGCACAGTCCTGCTGTCTCGTGTCCTCAGGTCTCTGCTCTCGTTCTTTTGCAGAGCTGCCAGTGCCTGGCCTGGAAGCCTCAGCCCATTGGCACCCAGGGAGCTGAGAGCCAGCATGTAGTAGCAGGGTACAGCGATGGCACCATCCGTGTGTTCAGCATTTCCAGGACAGAGATGGAGCTGAAAATGCACCCCCATGCTGTTGCGCTGACAGCAGTTGCCTACTCCACAGACGGTGAGGTTGCACCCAGCTGTCCGTTACAACAGTAAGGACCGTGGCTTTGGGGAGCACGGCTTGGCTGTGCCTTGCTTACCCAGGCACAGGTCTGACCTCCATTCACTCTGCAGACTGGTGACCTGCCCAAAAACCTGGGGCCAGGGAGAGCTGGAGAGGTCATATCAATGACCTACAGTAGATCCACCAGCTGAACATCTGGTAAATGGGAGATGGCAGGTACATTGGCCATGGTACAGCCAAGGGCTTTGAATACAACATACATTCCTTTGTGTCCTCATGCTGACAAGCTACATCAGCTCTTCCTCAGACATGATGTTTTAATGGGTGTCCCTGAGACAGCCCCTGAACCGGCTTTTTCTGGCCTTTCGGAGTGTTTTGGGACATCTGTATGTCCCAAAGGTCCAATGATCTTGGATCTTTTGCCCATAGGGTTTTTCTTCTTCTACAAGAAGTGGCCCATTCTGTTTTCTTCTCTGGTCACAGGAGAAATGGTCTTATCAGGGGGCAAGGACGGACTTGTGGCTGTCAGCAGCCCTCGCACTGGGATGACTGTTCGCATCCTTGCTGACCACAAAGGCTCTCCCATCACTGTCATCCAGTGCACCAGGAAGCAGGTGAGACTTCACTCTCTCTGCCCTGCTGCTGTCCAGTAGTGAGTCTCCTGTATGTCACTGCACAGCTGTAGGGAGGAGCTGCAGTGTGGCAGGGTTGGTCAGTGAGCTCGCTTGGTTGTCCCTCTCTTCCTCTTCCTGTCCCAATCACCTCTAGTAACTTTTGTTCAGTTTCTCTAGGGTTATCTTGGGGGAAAAACTTCTTTACTGTGAGGGTGAGCGAGCACTGGAACAGGTTGCCCAGAAAGGTTGTGGAGTCTCCTTCCCTGGAGATGTTCAAAACCCGCCTGGACGCGATCCTGGGAAACATGCTCTAGAGGACCCTGCTTGAGCAGGGGGATTGGACTAGACAATCTCCAGAGGTCCCTTCCAACCTCAGCCATTCTGTGATTCTGTGATCTTCAGTGCAGTAAAGCCACAGGCTTTGCAAGTGTAATCCTTAGCAAGTCTGTGCCTGGGAGATGGGGTAACCCTTGGTAACTGTTGTAGACACACTGTGCACGGATGGGATGTGCGCTGGTGCGTGCGTGCGTGCGTGCCTGCTGGAGCACTTGCCCCACAGGCTCTCCCACAGGCACCGCTTTGGAGCGGCCTGGGCTGTGAGCGTTCAAGCTCAGCCAAATAGCCTGCGCCCCCGAGAAAGGCCGCTGGGCCTCACTGAGGTCAGCGTGCTTTTCTCCTATTGCTCAGCAGCAGCCTTGCCTTGTGTGTGTAGCTGGCTGTTTGTACGGCCCCTGCTGTGTAGCTAGGAATCTGAGGTTGTACAACAGCGTGATGTTCTTAGCATTTCCTTTGATTTTCTCTTCATGAAGAGTCTCTTTTCCTTTGTGCAATTTTTGAAACAAGAATAATTTTCCCTATATTTTCAGGCTTTAAAATCATCCATGTTGCAAGGCTGCCTTGTCTGGTAATTCTAGACTTACTTGATCCCCCTCAAGTTTTAGATGAAGGACGTTGTCAGGACAAACACAGGCTCTACAAACACTCCCCTAGGAGGATGTGCAGATCTGGAGAGCATCCTAGCGAGAGATTTGCATCATTCAGGCCCAGCACTTGTTCCTCCTTCAGCGGTCTCTTCTGCCAGGGGTTGTCAGCCCAGAGCATAGTGCTGGTTTTGGTACCAGCAGCTGCCTTGTCCTGCTGTGCAAGGACATCCCCACAGGGCAAGGCGGAGGCACCTAACCTATTTTGGCCTGATAAGAGACTTTAAGGACTGTGCAGGTGAGAGAACCTAGTAGGTTAGTCCTGGCATTAATCCCTTAGTACATAAGGCCTGCGTTCCCGTAAACGTTTGCCCTACACCAGTCTGTTCTTGTTGGCAACTTTCTTTTACAGATTCTGTATTGCAAGAGTCGTAATGTTATTTTTTTCCTCTGTAGTACTATGACTTTGGGGTGGAAGGCAGTGAACTCTGGCTGGCCACCAGCTCAGACCGGCGGGTCAGTGTCTGGGCCTCCGACTGGCTGAAAGATAAATGCGAGCTCCTTGACTGGCTCAGCTTCCCTGCTCCTGCAGTCCCTGAGGTGAGAATAAGCCATGCGGACTCGTGTGCGCTCACATCATGATCTTAGCGCTATGCAGCCCCAGTCCCTTTGGCACACTCTCCCTATCTGTGAATGGGACGAAAGGTATCTTAACCCCCCATCAAAACTCATATTAAACTGTCAGCTCAGTCTAATGCATCTCAAGTTTGTCATCCGAATCTGAAGGAGGGATGTCTCAAGGTGCTGGATTTCATACTAATGTAATGACAATTGTTGGTTTGGTGTTTTGTGTTTGGCTGGCCAACTGCCACCCTGCAGCCCCAGGTCACTCCAGCACTGCCGATCCTTTTCAGGATGAAAGGGTCTCCTTTGGGCCCTGGCAGGGAGAGCAGGGGTTGTTACAGCTGAGCAGGACAGGTACAAAGAACAAGCACACTTAGGAAAGTGAACTTCATTAGTTCTGCTGCTCGTGGGATAAGTTGCTAATGTACCTTCTAGGGTGTAGATTTGCAGCTCGAACTGTGGCGCTGCCTAACCCTCAGAAACACTGCCTTTGTAAGCATGAGGAATCAAAAATTGTATTTGCAAAGAGCTGATACACCTGTTCTATGCAAAACAGAGCACAAGCCAGGAGTCGGCGCTCTCAGTGCACAGAAGAGAGACCTAATTATGAGCATGCCGCTAACTTCAGCACTCCCAAACAGCATGAATATTGTGAGCCAGTGAATGAGAAGGTTAACGGAGCCCAATATACCTACGCTATCCCTAAGTGCCTGTGATAGTTTGCAGAACACTTCAGCTCCAAACTAGGTGTGAGATTTGGGACAGTAGGACAACCGTTAGGAAGTGGAGGAGGGTCTGTATTGGATAGGACGTGAAGATAGTCCCAGAGGCATGCCATGTCATGCAAAAGGAAGCTGAGTCTTTTCAGAGGAACAAGCAGCAGTACCTCAGCCTGCCACCTCTGGGGCCCAGGCAGTGCCCGGGGCTGCTACAGTGGCTGGGTTCTGTTAATGTTTCTTCCATTTGTTCCCAAAACACCTTTCTGAAATGATGAGTTTTTTCCTCATGAAGGAAATTCACTGTCGGTCTCCCCGCACTGAACATGGGAAGGATTGAGCTTGCATCCAGTACTGCAGAGCTGATCTTCTGGGCCCTGTTTGCTCATGCTGAAACCTGTCCACAGCCCACTCCCACCTTCAAGCCCATGTAGGAATAATGCTTTGGTGGAAATCCAACCTGCTGAACCCTCGTATGTCCTGCTCCTGTGACAGTAAACGGTAGAGAGACTTGCCTTAGGTTCCTATGACAGTATGTGTTTGCTCCCTGCTTCTTTGCAATGAGCATGTCTGAGACCATAGTGTGAGAGGGAGGGAGCAGTCTCCATCATACTAATTTCCTGGTGCTCTGCCCACTCACAGCGAAAAGGCTGATGTCCCTCCCTGCTCTCCTTTTGACCCCCACCCCACCCCCGGACTAGGCATGGCTGGAGAAGCTAGCCTTAATTTTGTTGCTTTTGGTTTCCCTTCCCAGGGTCTCAGCAGCCTCCCTCCAAGCCTGGCAGCATTCTGCCCTTGGGAACATGGTACTCTGGTTTACGTTGGCTTTGGGATGCAGAAGGAAGCTTTGTTTTACAGTCTGCGCAAGAAACAGGTACTTGTGCCCTCCCTGTGCAACCCTTCTGCTCTTCCAGCGCAGCGCAGACATGCCTCTGCCGTTGAGTCGACCTTGGCTCACGACAAACAACCCGCAGGGGAGGGTGAGGCAGCACTGCCCTGTCTTGACCTAGGAAACCTGCAGGCCAAACCAGGGTCCTTTGCAGACAAGCTAGTCTTTCTGCAGTGAAAGATGGGTGACTCTAGAGAGCAAGACACCCTCTTGATGCATGCCATACACAGAGTGGCACCCCCACACTAGCCAGGGCCCAGAGGCGAGCAGTACAAGAAAAACAAAGAAAGTCTGAAGGTGGGAGGTAGGTTCAGCTGAGCAGCTGGTTAGTGCGGCAACTTTTTACTTTCAGAACGTCCAAAACTTTTACTTTCAAAAAATCTGACCCAGGTAAGCAGTGAACAGCAGGGGACTGTACACCTGCTGCCTCTGGGAAGGCTGCTAGTCACTGCTGCTGCCCTCCTGCTTTTCAGGCTGACAGGAGGGGGAGGCATTTGCTTTCAGAAGCACTAACAGTCTCTAAATTGAGTCTCCTCTGGAAACTCAACGCCTTTGGCGGGTTCCTGAGCTCTGAGAGATGCTGTGCATCTGTCAGCCTTTCCTTTGAGAGGAGCCCTTTGCCTTCCTAAAGGTGTGACTTAGGCAGCTCTGTTCTGCTGCCTGCTCATTTTTGAGGTGTTGGTGTGTTTCTCTTGCTGGAGTGCAGGTAGTTGAGAAGATCTCCTTGCCGTACTTTGCCATGTCGCTGAGCCTGTCTCCTGCAGCGCACTTTCTAGCTGTTGGCTTTGGCGGTAAGTACTGGAGAGTGCCACGGGCTCTGCTCCCCAGGCAGCCTGTCCCCAGGTTACCTTCAGTAGGGAGGGATCTCCCACTCTGTCTTCCCACAAGTGTGAGCAGAGCAAGCATCCCTTTCTCTTTAAATGAGAGTGAGAGATGTGCACACACACCAAACCATATCCGCCAAGCCTGGCATGACTGTTTGGTGGGGAGCTACAGCCCTAGGAGCGCGGGTAGCTGCCACCTCTCCTGGGTGTCAGGCAGGGAGAAAGCTCTGTGAGACTCGCACGTTAGAAACGAGCTAACATGAACTCAGGCCTCATGGATGGGGCACGTGCTTATTCGTGAGCAGGATTTGTCACTCGAATGACTCCTCAGGGTTATGGACTGTCTTCATCTCCTCTGCTTGTGAGGGAACAGCTTTGCAGCTGTGTGGGTTACAGCCTGAGGTAGAAAGGACTTTCCCACAGCACGGGGCATCAGCGCCCTTCTCTCGGAGAACACCTCGCTCCCCTAGCTGTTTGTATGTCTCCTGGCGGTGGTACGTCCGTCCGTCCTGCTGTGACAGTGACGCCAGAGAGCCTGCGAGCACGCTGTGCTCCACGGCCTGTCCCCCAGCTGCCAGGCACCTGCCTAGCCCCAGGGCCCGGGTGCTCTGGAGAGCGAGTGGCGCTCTGACTCCTTTACCGCGCAGCAGAGATGCACCAACGTGTGCTGCTGCATACCTTACTGCAGCGCGGCAGTCGGAGGCGCTGCGCGGAGCTGCCGGCTCGTGCTCTCCCCGCCGTTAGTTGCCCACTCGCTCCTGCAAGAAGCTGTCCCCTCGCTCAGCTTATCACGAAGGCATTCAGCACGTGGGACAATCTCCCCGGGTGCTCGGAGGAGGGTGGTGATTATCAGTGAATGAAGCTAAGCAGAAGCACGCGGATGAGGATGGGAGGTCTTGCTTTTATCAGGAACGCTTCATAGGCGGAGAATGAGACTTCAGCTCTTGATTACTGCAGGGCGCCTGCCAGCCCCGCAGCCCCGGGCAGCGCGAGGCGGCCGTCGGCGCGCCGGCGAGGCGGGCTGCAGGGCGGGCAGAGGCTGCCGCGGCCGCCCGCCCGGTGGTCACCTGCCGGGGGGCGAGAGGGCCCGCCGGACTGCGGCGAGGCGGGGGGACGCCCGGCGGCAGCGCCCCGGGCTGACGCTCCCGCTCTCCCCGCAGAACGCCTGGTGCGGCTGCTGCGCGGCCCGGCGGGACCCGAGCAGGACTACGCCGGGCACGACGACGCCGTCCACCTGTGCCGCTTCGCCCCGTCGGGCCGGCGCCTCTTCACGGCCTCCTACAACGCCGTCCTCGTCTGGGAGGCGACGGGCACATGAGCGGCGGCCGAAGGACCGGGGGGGGGGGGTCTCGGCTCTGACGGGGACGTGGTGCGGGTCGGCAGCAGCTGGGCCCGCTCGGCGCCGGCGCTGCCGCGATTTCTCTTGGTTTTGGTAGAAGAAAAACAATAATAAGAAATAAAGAGCGAGCTGCGCCAAGGCGGCGGCGGTGCCGTGCGGCGCGGGGGCCTCCGGCCGGCGGGGGGCGCGCGCGCGCCGGGCGCCGCTCTGCCCGCGCCACTCGCTGGTGCGGCCGGAAGCGGCGGCGGCGGCGGCCGGAAGCGGCGGCGGCCCCGGAGCGGCGCGGGCAGAGCGGCGGCGGCGGCGGCCGGGAGCGGCGGCGGCCGCCATGAAGCGGGACGTGCGCATCCTCCTGGTGGGGGAGGGTAAGGCGGGCGCGGCCCGGGGCAGGCCCCGCGCTGGGGCGGGCGGGCAGGGCCTGCTGGCGGCGGCGGCGCGGGGCCCCCCCGGCGCTCCGCTCCGCTCTGCTCTGCTGTGCTCGGCGCGCCGGGCCGGGGCGATGGCCGCGGCCTGCCCGGCCCCGCCGCTCTCGGGCCGGGGCGGCTGGCGCGGCGGCAGGCGGGCCCGGGCGGGCCCCTGCCATCCTCTTCCCTTTCCTTCCTAGCCCAGGTGGGGAAGACGTCTCTGATCATGGCTCTGGTGGGCGAGGAGTTCCCCGAGGAGGTGAGTGCCGGAGGCCGGCGCCTCCCCGGCCGAGCCTGCCCGAGGCCGAGGCCGGGCGGCCACGGGCAGCAGGCGGCCGGGGGGCCCCGCTTCGGGTCTGCGGGGCGAGCTCAGGTCAGCAGGAGACCGCGCAGAGCCGCAGCGGAAACGGCGCCTTCTCTGGTTTGCGTTTGAGTCCCTGGCTCGGATCTTTGTGCGCTGCGCAGAGCGCTGCGCAGGACCCGGGGGTGCTCCCTGCTGCCGACGCCTGCACCAGCAGCCTGCTTCGGCCACTGCTGCTGCTGGGAATCGCTTTGTGAGTCAGGGCAGCCGTCTGTGGGCACCCTCGTCCGCCCGTGTGGGCAGGGTCCGCTGGCCTCACAGGTTAGGCCTTGCCGTGGCGCCTTGCCGTGGTTGTGTAGTCTAGGGAAGGGCCTCAGCCATGGTCTCTGCCCTTCCACACACGTGTAGAGATAGGCCAGGCGTGCTGAGCTGGGCCGTCTGTGTGACATGCACCATCCAGGCTGCCCCTGCGTGCCTCTTGGAGCCTCCGGCTCAGCTGCTCGCCGTCCCTCTAGCAGGTCGGAGCGGGAACGGAATTGGTCTGAATGGGCGTGTGTTTGTTTTGCACTGTCAAGTAGCATCTCCTGCTGCCTGGGAGCAGATGGTGCTCTCTGTGATGTTTGTGCTGTGCAAGTGTAAGCTCCTGGCAGCTCAGGGGAGGACAAGCTCTGAACACCTTCCCGTGTTCTCTCAGCAAAGCCTGGGCAATCAGCTTAGTGCTTCTCCCAGCCACCAAGAGCTCAGGTTTGAGAACTGGGGAAGTGCTTTGAGGCTTATCTCCAGGCAGCAGTGGGAGCAGCAACACTGACCTTTCCAGCTTTTCTGGCAGGACACGGTGTTGACAGGAGCTGCATCTTGAGGGAGGGTTGAGGGCTGGGAGAGTGTCACTGCCAAGACACTGATTGTGTGAGCACTAGGCTGTAGCAAGCTACACTACAGCATCAGCATCAGCCTGCTGCTGCTGCTGCCTCCGCCTCGGTACTGCAGCCTGTTCACAAGGAACCGAGAGCAATTTGTGGCCTGGAGTTCATCCCACCCTGGCAGGGGGCTGCCCTGGGGACTGGGCAGCGGCTGAGTTGAGATCTGCTGTCCCATGTTATCCACGGCTGTCCTGTCCTTGAGCTGCACAGCTGAATGGAGTCTGCTTGCTCTGCAGGTGCCTGCTCGCGCAGAGGAGATCACGATCCCAGCTGATGTCACGCCTGAGAAAGTCCCCACGCATATAGTGGACTACTCAGGTAGGGCACTGTCCCTCCTCGCTCCCTCCCAGCCTTGCTTCTCCCCTTCCTCTGCCCTCAGCGCTCGCGCAGCCCAGCTGAGGTCAATGGGAAGGGGGTCCCCAGCGCAGTGGACAGGGTTGTGACAGGTGGTGACAACTCTTTTCTCCTTTCAGAATCAGAGCAGACAGAGGATGAACTGCAGGAGGAAATCACTAAGGTGAGTGGAGCTGGATGAGGGTGCTGCGGGACCCGATCCTGGGGCCTGCTCTGGTGCCCGTAGCCCTGCGCAGCTTGCGAGTGACACGTGGCTGATCTCCCCGTTAGCCGCCTGGAGATGTGCAGGCGGTTGGTTATCTGCGGATTAACGCTATCAGTGCGGTTAGCAGTTTGTTTAATCCTTCTCTGTCTTGTAAGCCGTTGTATATGGCTTGTCCTAGCTCTCAGGGAGGCCTCCAGAAGGAGAGCAGTGGGGGGCAGCTCGCTGCCTGGCAGGAGGTGGAGGGGGCTACTGAGCACGTGATGTGCTTTTAGCCTCAGGACAGACTGTCGAGAGAGAGGAGCGTTTGCCAAGCTTGTTGTGAGAGCCCTGCTCCCAGCCTGAGGCTCTGCGCCTGCCTGATGAAGCAGTAGCACAAAGGAGTTGGTTTGCGAGCCCTGGGGAGCACGGGGTGGGGAGGAGGGCTTCCACGTCACTCAGAGCAGCCACGGAGGAATTATCCAGCTGGCTGGATGGGGTGGGCGCAGCTGTTCTTCCCCGCTCTGGGATTAACCTTGGCTCTGCATTGAGGAAGACCTCTTGATATGGGTAATAAAGCAGGCTCTCTCGTGGATGTCTCGTATGAGTGAAGCTATTTAATCGCTTCACTTCAGACGTCTACGGGCCAGGGAGGTGGGCCAAAGGGCAGGGGCGTCCTGCTCCCTCCACCCAGACAGCAAGAGTATGCAGGGGCTTAGAATGGCTGCAGGAAATCCTGCCTAAACCCTTGTGTGTTCTCAGGATTAGCACTAAACTCTCTCCTGAAAGGGCCAGTGATCCCTCCTCTCTGCTTTAAATAAAGTGTCGGTGTCAGCGCTGTCTGAGCAGGGTCGGGGAGGGGAGGACAGCAGCTGCTGGCCCAGGATGGAGCATGGGCAGTCAGAGCCATTGTGGATGTTGGACGGTGAGGTCTGGGAGCTGGTGAACTCGGCTGGAGCGTCAGATCCAGGGAAGGGAAGAATTTGTTGCCCTGTGTTGCTGTGCTGAGCCAGAGGCAGAGAGGAGCTCCCAGTCCCCAGCTACCTGACACTGGGTGGCACCCCCGAGAGTGCCACTCTGGAGGGCGCAGCAGGGAGGAGGATGTGCTCGTGGCAACGGACGGGGACAGGACCTGAAACGAAGCAGGGAGTCTTTGCCCTGAGCGGCCCCTTGCAGAGCCTGGGTTGGTGGCTGGGGATACGTTGCTGTCCGAAGGCTCTGCCCTGTGCCTTAGTCCTGCCTTTGTGCTTTGGCCGAGCAGCTCTCCATGCTGCTAACTCCCTCCCTTTCTGCCTGGCTTTAACCGGCCTCTCAAGTGGCGTGGCTAGAACAGCTGCGTGTGTGTCCCCTCCTTCAGAGGCGCTCAGTCCGCAGAGGAGCAGAGATGGGGGCAGTGGGCTCGCCATACGCAAGCTGCCTGTTTGCTGAAAGAAACCCGTGCCAGTCGGAGCAGGACCGCTGCGAGGGAGGGCCTGAGCACTGGCGCAGGGCGCTTGGGTCCTTCGTAAATGTTGCCTGGCTTCTCAGGATCCTGCAGATGTTGTATGTGCGTGCGCACGCGTGAATGCACACTCCAGCGTGTGCACACACAGCGGGGGCTGGAGCTGCCTGTCTGCTGCCTGCGGCAGGGCTGCTAGGATCCTTGCTTATCGCCCTCTTCTCCTTCTCTCTTGTAGGCCAACGTAGTCTGTGTGGTGTACGATGTCACCAAGGAGGCCACGATCGAGAAGGTAACGGCTCCTCTGCAGGAGCCCTGTCCAGCCCTGCTCTGGCAGCAGCACTGGTGCTTTACCAAAGGGAGGGAGCTGCCAGCAGTGGGTCCTTCCAAACCACCCAGGCTTTGTTAGCGTGGGTGGGCACTGATGCCCCCTGGCCCTCCTGGGATTTAGGTTTGAGACTCCTGCGAGCAGAGGCAGGCCAAGCACAGCTCAGGCTTGCTCCCACGCTGGCGATTGTCTTCACATGCTGGGGGCAACAGGCTTGTTGCATCCTTCTGCTGGCATGCAGCACGCCTGTGTATGCTCCGCCTGTTGGTGCGGGGGAACGCCAGGGAGCAGATGGCTGCAGGGCCCTGCTGACTGCCACGTTGTGTGCGCTGCACGCTGTGCTGGGAGCTGCCTCTCCCTCACCAGGCTGTTCTGATCGGGCTTTCTCTGTGCTTGTCTTTCAGATCCGCACGAAGTGGATCCCCATGGTGAACGGGGGAGTTGAAAAGGGCTCCAGGTACCACGTCCAATGAGGTCTGTGGGTGCAGAACTGGGTGATTCTGGAGACCGCAGGGCCTCCGTCTCCTTCCTGTCCTGCAGAGGTTGCTCATGTCAAACCGGATTTGCAATTTGTGGCCAAACCCCTTGTAGCAGAAGAACGTGGAGGCTTTTCTCCCCCTTGGGTCTAGCTTAGCTGCAGCAGGAGGGTCAGCGGAGAAGGTTCCTTCCCCCTGCACCTCTTGCCAACCAGGCAGAGAAAAGAGACTGCTAAGGGAGTACAGGAGCACAGAGGCTGCAATCTGTGTGTGGATGGCTTAGGCAGAAGACTGCTGTGCTGGATTAAAGGCTCCCAAGCATATTGTTGCTGGGTGAAAGCATAAGCAGGATCAGGCAGTCTGTTTCTCCAGATGGGTACTCCCAGTCATGGGAGGCAGCAAAGCTGCTCTGGACCTTGCAGAGGAGGGTTGGGAGTCTCTCCGGCCTGCTGCCTAGGAGTGCGCGTGGCCAGGCAGGGCCAAGACTCAGAGAGGGGTGGTCTCGCTCACAATCTCTCACACCCCATATCTCCTCCTCAGGATCCCCATTATTTTAGTGGGAAACAAGTCTGACTTGCAAGCGGGGAGTTCCATGGATGTCATCTTGCCCATCATGAACCAGTTTTCGGAGATTGAGACTTGTGTGGAGGTGAGGGAACTGGAGGGTTTCTGCAAAGCCTGCCTGAGGGGTAGGAGCGCTATTTTGGCATAAGCTGGGGAGGCCTGGAGGGGGTTTGCTGTGCTTTAGGCTGTCCTGTGCCTTCCCCATAGGGAAGCAGGTTTCAGTGTCTGCTAGGTCCTGCTCTCCAGCTGTTACTGGTGTTGGAGCCTACATGCAGCCGCTGTTGGCTCCTGGGACTGTGAAGTGGGCATAGCAAAGCTGGGGTGTGAGTAGGAGGTTTCCCTTTTGTTTTTTCCCAGTCACGCGCAGCTGTTGCTCTGTGCTTTGATGCGTTATGTGTCTGGCCTAGGGACTTTGAATCGTCCTCTTGTGGCCCCCACTCTTCCCTCTGCCCCATCACCAGCTTGTTACCTGCAAGTAGTCACGGATTTTCCCTTTCCTCTGCATCCCTAGTGCTCTGCTAAGAACCTCAAGAACATCTCTGAGCTCTTCTACTATGCCCAGAAAGCTGTGCTGCACCCTACTGCCCCCCTGTATGACCCAGAGGAGAAGCAGGTAAGAGGTGCTGCCTGGAACCCCCACTGAGCTCTCCTGCCTCACAGCCTCTGGCAGGAGTCTCCTTCCCGTCACGCCTGCAGGGTCACAGTGCCGATCTGATGCCACAGCTCTTTAGGAGGCGGAGAGGACATGAGAGGGTCTCTAGGGCCTGGTGCTGGCTTAGCAGTTAGCACTTCCACTGCAGGCATGTGTACCCTCTTAGATGTAAAAAAGGGTCCTTTTAGTGCAGGCTCTTGTCTGTGACTGAGGCCAGCTGTCTTCATGTTACGTGAACCTGCCCTGCCGTGGCTTCAGTACCTGAGCCAGCTCTGTGCTGGGCTTTTACTCCTGGGCAGGAGGGTGAAGAGTTTGGGCTGAGCTGCCAAGAACAAGAGGGAAGCAGTACCCCTCGGGGGAGCCAGCAGAGAAGACTATACCTGGCTCCCTGTGCTCAGTGCAGCTGGTTGAGTGTATCCAGGCCACAGAGAGACTTGTGAGGACCAAGGGCACGCTGAGGCGAAAGCCCTTGTGCTCTGGAGCATATGGCAGCCATGGTGAGAAAGGTCAGGGAGAGACCTTCCCCTGGGGCCACCCTACCCAGCTCCAACCCAGCGGTGATACTGGCCTAGCTGGATCTAGGTAGGGCTCTGTGCGCAGGGTTTCAGGAAGTGGGAGGGAGAGTGACACTGAAGGTGGTGCCATGTTGTCACCATGGTTGGTCCCTTGCAGCTGAGACCCGCGTGTGCGCGAGCACTGACCCGGATTTTCAATCTCTCGGACCAGGATAACAACCAGATCCTTAGTGATGATGAACTCAACTACTTCCAGGTAGGGCTGGCTGTGGAGCTGAAACGCCCACAGCTGTTTGTGGCAGGTGCCTGCCTGTTTGCTGGAAAGCCCCTGCGGTCCCCTTTCCCTGTAACAACAGTCAGAAAGGCAGCCCCTCTCCTGGCACTGCAGACCTCTTTGTATTCAGCACTCTGGGTGTCACACAGGCAAAGCACCACAGGGTGCATCCCCGAGTAAATGGATATCCACAGGTCTCCCAGCATCCACTGAGCTTGGGCCATGTTTGCTCTGCAGTGGGGAAAGTAGGAGACTCTAGAGATGTTGAGAGTCATGCTGTTTTGGGATGCTGAGGAGCAGGGGCTTGGTGTAGGATCTAAGGTGGGTGTCTGAGATGGGTCGATTTTTATCTGCTAGAAAGGTCCTCCCTCTCCTTGTCAGGGGAGAGGAGTGCTGGTGAGAGAGGCCTGTGCTGTCTGTGTGTTTTGCTCACGATGACCTTATTTCTCTTGGGAGGTAGAAGTCCTGCTTTGGAAACCCCCTGGCTCCACAGGCCCTGGAGGATGTGAAGATGGTTGTGTGGAAGAACACCACGGACGGGGTGCAGGACAACGGACTGACATTAAACGGTAGTGGCACAAGGGCTCCGTGCCCCTTCCAAGCAAGGAAGAGAGGGACCCATCTCTGTCAGCATGTTATAGGGGGACCCTGTCCTCGGACTCAGTCTCCACACACTTATTCAAAGCCTAACTAGCTCCTCAAAGCAAGCTTGAGTCTACCATGCCTGCTGTCTGTAGGCATGTAGCTGTCTGTCCAAGCATCCTGTTTTCCCCGGGAAATTGTGGTCCTGGGGGTGAATTCCTGAGCTGGAGTGCCTGGCTAGCCCAACTGTTTTCTGAGCTGCCTGATCTCTCCTGCAGGCTTCCTCTTCCTCAACACACTCTTCATCCAGAGGGGCCGGCATGAGACCACCTGGACCATTCTTCGCCGCTTTGGGTACGACGACGAGCTGGAGCTGACGGATGACTATCTCTACCCGCAGTACGTATCCCGCTGTGGAGCGGGGCAGGCATGGTGTGACATCCTCACTCATGATACGCGAACTCAGGATCCCCAGCACCTTGCTGGCTCCTTTCTGCCCCCTGGGGTCTGCTGCTTTCCTCAGCTGGGTCTGAAACCTGCCTTGGCGTTCCTACTAAGCGCGTGGTCAGGTTCATGCTCCTCGCCTTCCCCTGCGGGTAGGAGCTGACACGGGATTGGCAATGAGTACAGTGGCCTTGGTGAGCGTTGACTGTGCTGCTGGCTCTGGTGTAGGCAGGCAAGGAGAGGGGAATGAAGACATGTCCCTGACTCCCCCTGACATCAGCAACGGGCTTTTGAAGGCTGTTCTGTCTGTGTCTGAGCTGAGCTGTCGAGAGCAGTCAGCTGTCAGCCTTATCCTCCTAGCTGACTCTGCAGCTGCTGTCTCTTTTCTGCCGCCTGCCACCCCCAGAGGTGGTGATCTGGCAGTAATGAAAGGGTTCAGCTTGTGAGCTGCCTCATCCTCTCCTCACCAGGCAGCAGGCTACCCAGGGAGACAACAGGGCTCATGCTGGTGGAAAGCACCAGGATTAGTGCTGCGCCCTACGGAAGCCTGCCCCAAGTGCAAGGCAGAGCGATGGCTATGCTGTTTCCCTCACCACTCAGGCAGTGTGAATGTACTAAGGAGAGTCTGCTGCATACCGTTGAGGCCTTCTCCTCAAAGTGTGCAGACTGGGTCAGGAAATAGCCAAGGCCTAGAGACAACCACAGGCCTTGAGCGGGGAGAGGGAGCGGGGAGCAGCATGCTCTGGGTGAGATCTGGCATTGCTGAGGACCTGGTCACACATTGCCCTTCATTCAGGGCTTGAAGACAAGAGGTGTTGCCATGCCCCATGCGGCTGTACAGGCAGTCTGCTCACTTCAGTCTCTTCTGGCAGGTTCCGCCTGCCCCCCGGCTGCTCCACAGAGCTCAACCACTTGGGCTACCAGTTCCTGCAGCGGCTGTTTGAGAAGCATGACAAGGTGGGCTGCCTGCAGCGTGGTTGTGTGGGGAGGGGATGCCGTCTGCTAGGCTTGCATGTTTGAGTATAGCTGCCCTCCCGTCTGCCCTTATGCTGCCTGACTTGGGGGCAGATGTGGAAGCAGCAAAGGGATTTTCTCTGTCACAGCAAGCACTCCCTTCATGGCCTCTGGCTGAGGCTTTGGGAGGTGTTCACAGCGAGCTGTACGTAGGGACAGTGCAGCAGCTGTGGGTCTGACTGCAGCAGCCTGTCGAGGCCTTGGGGCTATGTTCGCTACCCTTGACCAAAGGGCAGCAAGGAAAATCTGGGCCTTCACAGGCTTTTGAGCAGCTGGGCCTGAATTAACATCAAATTGGCATATGCCCTCTGTAGTGCCTGGTCGCAGCATGCTGAGTAGCAGGGGAGAGCGGGCAGAGCTACTGGCCTGCAGCCATGGAGCAAGTGCAAGCAGCCAAACAACTGACAGCCCTGTGGAGGGAGTGCCAGGCCTGGAGATAGGGAGAGAAAGCAACTGATTTCTGCCATACTCTGGCTCTATGGAGAGCGGGAGAAAGGTGTGTTGGATCTGCACACGGTTGGGGTACCGTCAGCTCCGTGGCCACTGGGAAGTGCAGCAGTGAGTAGACACGCATCCCTGTGTGCTTAGATGCTGGCAGATCCTCTGTTGTGTAGTCGTGTGGCATGCCAGCCTGAGAGCACTGCACTTGCATGCCGTTACCTGGGGGCTGGAGGCACCAGTGGTGTGGCAGGCTCGGCTCCTTCCCCGGCTGCACGCAGCCCTTGAGTTGTCCTGACCAAAGCAGGCTGCCGTGTGGCGGCTGGCCCCAGGGAAGCCAGGAATTGCAGCTCAGGGCTGTGGGCTGAGTGTGAACAGGCCTTTCCTGCTAACAGGGCTGGCGCTGGCTACAGCTGCAATCCCAAAGAAGAAAGACCGTGCCGTAGCCTGTCCCGGCACAGTGATGGAGATGTCCCCTGGGGCTCAGGCTCTTACACGCTCAGACAGCCCTGGTCTTCCTTGCAATTGATTTCTGCTGTCCGGAGTGTCCCTGTGCCGTTCCGCAGCAGTAATCAAGGTGGCTCCATTTGTGCTGGGGCTCATCTCTGGACCTTAATGATACTTGGAGTGGCTGTAGCGAGATGCTAGTGTGTGCGCAGGCTTTGTCGTGCCTTGGTTGCTGACTCTGCTTTGTTTTTGCAGGACCAGGATGGAGCCCTCTCGCCCACAGAGCTGCAGAGCTTCTTCAGCGTCTTCCCCTGTGTGCCCTGGGGCCCTGAGCTCTACAACACGGTATGCACCACTGATAAAGGCCTGCTTTCCCTGCATGGATTCCTCTGCCAGTGGACGTAAGCTCAGTCCCTCTCCCCTGCCTTTACTCCATTTCGCTTAGCGCTTGCTGACCTTGTCGGCTTCCGCCTGATTGCCGGTTCTCGCCTTCTCTCCAGGCTCGTAGCCTACCTGGATGTCCGGCACTGCCTGGAATGCCTGGGCTACCTGGGCTACCCCATCCTCTCGGAGCAGGACTCCCAGACGCAGGCCCTCACAGGTAACGGCAGTGCCCTCCCCTCCTGGCACAGCTCCGGGGCCCTCCTGCCGCTCACCGGCCTCTCTCCTGCCAGTGACCCGGGAGAAGAGGATTGACTTGGAGAAGGGTCAGACCCAGCGAAATGTCTTCCTCTGCAAGGTGCTGGGAGCCAAGGGTGCAGGCAAGTCCGCCTTCCTGCAGGCCTTCCTCGGCAGGAGCCTCGCGGTGAGTGGCTGCTCCCCTCTCCTGCTGCGCTGCAGCGGGGGCGCCTCGGACTGGCACCCTCTGCCAGCGGAGCAGGAGGCAGAGCCATGAGGCCATCCAGTGATCTGCCACATTACAGCACTCCCCAGCCCTGGCTAGCTGTTAGGATCCCAGCTTTGCACAGCCCTCCGAGCTGGTGGCACCGACTGGTGTCGCTAATGTGTCCTTAATTTTGTGTAGGGTAACGGGCCCCCTCTTTCCCTCCCTCCGTTTGCCCCGAGGATCTGGAGGGGTTGTGCCTTTCCCAGGCAGCAGTGTCTTCCCACTCCAACCAGGTGATGCTGGTTTTCCCTGCTTGTTGCAAATGGCCCTGTGTCTCTTGGCAGAGGCCGGCTGGCTTCCAAGGGTGGTGGCTGTCTCCTTGGGGGCTTGGGGCGGTGTGAAATGCTTTCCCTTCCCCAAGCACCACTCTTTTTCCCTGCTGACTGAGGTAATGTTTTCATTGGTGGCAGGCCCAGAGGGAGAACCGAGGAGAGCCGTCCCTCTATGCGATCAACACTGTGCAGGTCAACAGCCAGGAAAAATACCTCATCGTAAGTCTGGGAGAGGAGGGAATCACTGCTTTCTCTGCTTGCAAGCAGAGGGTCACAGCAGGGTTGGCTCTGTCCCTGCCTGTTCCTGCTAGGCTCCCGGCAACCCTGGGCTGGGCCGGGCTGGGCCTGCGGCTGTGTTCGCACTGGCGCAGTCTGTGTCCTGGTGTGAGAAACAGCCTGATGTCCTTGAGGCGGTGTTTTGTCACATTCCCTTTCCCTTCCCGCTCCAGCTGTATGAGGTCAGTGCCGACACAAAGCTCGTGAAGCCATCAGACACAGCCTGCGATGTTGCCTGTTTGATCTATGACCTGAGCGACCCCAAATCCTTCAGCTATTGTGCCAGTATTTATAAGGTAATCAGCAAGGGGCCCTGTGGGATGTTAGCCTTTGACTAGCAGCCCTACGTCTGCCAGGAGGGTCTCTGGTGCCTTGGGGAAGGTCCTGGCATTGGAGCTGGGCTTCCTCTGCCTTGGTGTTAAGAGTGCGCACCTCTCAGCGGTAGCGTCACGCTGGCAAAGTCATCCTCTCTCGGTGCGTTCCAGCCCTGCCCAGCTGAGATTGCTCGTGGTTCCTCCTCTCCTGGAGCTCAGCAGGGTAGTGGCCGATTGCTTACCGCTCGGTGGGCCTTCTGCCTGTCTCTGCAGCAACACTACATGGACAGCCAGATCCCCTGCGTCTTCGTGGCCTCCAAGACAGACCTGCCAGAAGCCAGTCAGCAGCCTGGGCTCTCCCCCGCGGAGTTCTGCTATAAGCACTGCCTCCCGCCACCCTTCCTCTTCTCCTGCCATGGCCAAGGCCCACCTGGCACTGCCATCTACACCAAGCTGGCCACTGCTGCCACCTTCCCGTTAGTATTCTTCCCGTGGTGGGGGCTCTCAGCTGGGAGCAGAGCATGGGGAGGAGGGCTGGGATCTCAACTCTGCCTCCTTTTCGCCCTGCTTTTGTCTTTGTTTCTGTTTAGCTTTCGGTGTCATCTGCTTACAAGAGTAATTGAAACAAAAGAAGGCCAATTCTTCCCCTGCTCTTCTGCCTTGTGTGTCTCTGGCAGATTTATTAGATAGGCTCCTGGGGTAGGATCTTTACTTTTGAAGGCTGAGATTAAAAAAGAAAGCTGAAGGGGAGTAACCAGCCCAGTTTGCTAAGGCCTGCAGAAGGGAGGAGGCAGTTATTTTCTCCTCATAAGTGGATCAGAGTGATGAAGAGGTCAGTGAAGCGGGACCTCTGTTCACATGGCCTTCCTTTTGGGAAGGAACCGCACTTGGGAAGGGTGGAGTAACAAGGATGGTGCGGAAGTGAGGCTGGTCACAGACAGGTGCGGGGAGACCTCCTAAGGAGAACTCTGTGTCAGTGGCAGCACTTTACTTTGGGGAGTGGAGGGGGCTGAAAAGCAGGATCAGAGCAGTGCTGGGACAGAGCGCTCTTGGGGAGACTGGGTGGATGCGTTGGAAGACAGGACAGGATTAGTAACGAGTGGTTTTCCTTTTAGCTTCTTTTCAATAAACAACTTTATTTTTAGAGCCGACACTTTCTTTTTTCCCCTCTGCAGTATTAAAATTTAAATATTCTTAATATATCTTAGGGTGTGTGGTATAAATAAATAACAGCGTAATGGAGGACCAGGGATTGGCTGCTCTCCCCTGATTTAGTAGAGAATGAATAATGGATTCCTCTTTCCTCCTTGGAGAGGAGCACGTTAACGCAGGATAGCACGTGTTTAGGGAGGGAGCGTGTATGCTTAGGGAGGACTGGTCCACTTTGCTTGCTGGCCTTAGGTCGATATCACTGTGGCTGTGCCAGCTTTCCCACCCCTGCGTGCCAGCGTCGCTGCCTGCATCTGCTTCTGAGTCTTTGTACGCTTGGAGATGTAAATGCAGCTTGACCTAGAAAGGAACATATATACCTCCTTGCTTGTACTAATTATTTAGATGTTGGTGTGCTATTTTGAGACCAGGGGAGGATGAAGCCCACATTCGTTCCGCCATCGTTTGGCTTCAAGATGATGCTGGGTGGCGGGTGCCGAGGCTCACAGTGTTCTCTGCTGCACTAGGGCTTTTGGGCTGGGGGCTCTAGGCTGGGCAGCCTAGAGCCGTGCCGTGTTCACCCTCAGTCCCTGCAGAGACACCCCAGCCTCCTGTCCTGCTGGCCTTGGAGCGCTCTGTGGCTGCCAGCGCTCCTTGCCCTAGCTGGGGAGGCCGGCGATCAGGGAGCATGGCGTTAGGACAGCCGTCTCTGCACGTCACTTACTGGCTCTTCTCTCTTTCCTTGCAGCCACTTGAATGCTGCGGAGCTGGGAGCCGCATCCTTCTGGCTCCGGGTGGCTCTGGGGGCTGCGGTGACTGCCCTGGTAGGGTTCACGCTGTACCGCGTACTAGCCAAGAACAAATGAGAACTGCTCTCCACCCCGTTCTCCCCGTGCCACCAGCCTCTCCCTCCCAAATGATGCTCCAGTGAGGGGCCCTGCGTCGATCTGCTCTCTGTGGGAAACCCTCCTTCCCCCCAGCCTCGACTGCAGAACCAGCGAAACCAGACCTCTCAGCACCAGCAGGATAGAGCCCAGCAGGCAATTCCATGGTACCAGCCAGCCTAGCCCTGCTGGCCCCTGCAGCCTACTCACCTGCGTGGCTCACGTACCCAGCCGTGGTAGTGGGGGCCAGGCAGCCTCTGCCTTGGGGGTCCAGCCTCCCTGGGAGTCAGAGGATCACCTCTCTTTTATTCTGGTTATTTTTTTAACGCTTGTTTTTATGCTCAGACGTGTTTCAGTATCTGTCAGGCCAGGCACATCTCTTTCCCCAGAGAGCTGTGCTGGGCCCTGCTGGCGCCCTCAATTCTGTGGGAGATGTTATATATATCTTCCCAGAGCCCCCTGGGACTCTGGCAGCCCTGGCATTGAGACCGTGCCAGTTTCCGGGCTGCTGCAGGAGAGCTGCTGAACGGGCTAAGAGTCCTGGTCCCATAGGGCATGTCTCTGTCAGGAGTCCCCATGTCCCTCTGCCAGCATGGCCCATGCTGGGAACGGCAGCTGTGGGAAGTCTGGGGGCTCACCCTGTCCGGGTCCTTGTGTTTTTGGGGTCACTTGGCTGCTGACCCATCCCACTGTCCTGTTGGGCCACTGTAGCAGCAGCCCCCAGCCCTGGGCTGCAAGAGAAACGAGCGATACCAAGACCTGTCGCAGGTCCCTTCTGTTTCTAGCTTGTGTGCAAAATACTTGGAGTCCTGCAGCGTGCCAGGATCTCAGCCCATCTGCCCTTCCTGGCCCAGCTGGCAGCTTGTGCCATCCCCTCCCCACCCTTGCCCTGGCCACCAGTATTAGCGGGGGTGTAGGAACCATGGTAAGCAAGAGAGGGCTGCCATGGGGTAGGGTGGCTGTTGCACTCCTGATGGTTGCCATTCAGTCACTGGTCAAGATGAGCTGTGGCTCTTTCCTGGCAGTGTCACCATTGAGCTGGTGCCACGCGATGCCATGCGTTGGCTTGTGGCCCTCGTCCTGCTGTCCTCCCCATGGGGCTCAGCCCTGGCCTGGCTAGCTTTGCTGCTCTGAGGGCTGTCCCAGCACAGGGTGCTCAAGGTGTCGCATGCCCTGGTAGAACTGGAAGCTGTTTTCCCCCTTGGGTGGCCCTGTCCCCCTGTCTGGCTGCGTGATGGTGTTAGTTGCAGGGCAGCTGACGTGACTTCAGTCCAGCACAAACCCAGGGTCCCAAAGAGCGAGGCCAGCCTTCGCCGGCCCCTCCAGGCTGGCTCCCCGCTCAGCTTCCACCCCGTTGGCTCGTGCCCTGGTTCTCCCTGCCATGCCAGCGTGGGAGCCCAGGTAGGCTACTGATTAAATGAGTGACATTAGTCGTTAGGCTTTCAAGGACGCTCAGGGTAGGCTTATTTACAGTCAGCTTGTGGGGCAGCACCAGGTTAGAACGAACAGCTTTTCTATACGTTTGTCTATTTATACCTTTTTTTGTGGCCTGGAGCCAGTGATGGATTTGAGAAGTCGCTCGGCTGCACCCAGCTACCTCTTGGGGGGCGAGTCCCGGGGTGGTGCCCCTGGCCGGGGCGGTGAGCTGAGCCTGCGGGAAGGCGCTGACGACAGCACTGTCCCCAGCGCCGGCCGGGCGCGTGGCCCTTTCTGTGGTGGAGCCCGTCCGCCGGTGGGGCGACTGCTGGCATCTGCGCGCGCTGCTGGCTGGTGGTTCGTGGCACGGCTGAGGCCGCGCTCTCCGTGTTCCCGTTTCCCTGTCCACGTCCGAGCCCGCTGCTCTGCTAACCCGGCCCCGGAGCGCGGGGCTGACCCCGCTCTCAGCACCGTTCCGGGTCTGGCAAAGCCATACGATTTTAGGAGGTTTGTTCTCCACAACAAAATAAATTTTTACACACCTTGCAGCTGCGTGCTCTGTTCCACATCTCCTGGGGAGCAGGAGCCCCTTCACCCAGGGCCTGGCCTCCCGCTCTGCTTAGGGGGTTTTGGGGTTCGGGCTCAGGCCTGGCCCCATGGCTGCTCCGGGGCTGCGTGGTGCTAGGGAACACGGACACCCCTGCGATGAGCGCAAGCGAGCGCCAACCTGACGGCTGGCTCGGGAGGGCTTGGTGGCCGTCGTGGCGCAGGGCGCCCTGGCTCGCGCGCCTCTGCTGGCGCAGGGTCAGGGCTCCCCCCGGGCTCCCTGTGGCTGCCTGCCCCCAGCTTTCGGGGCCGTGCTGCCTCCCCTCTCTGCTCCTGTTTCCACGCTGCCGCTCTTCCCTCAGCTATTTCTGTCTCTGTAGGCTCAGCAGCAGGCACTGGGCACCAGGAGCGCGGTCGCAGCCGGGAAAAAGGCTTTTCCCAGTGCCTCTGTGGGGCCTCGCTGGCCCTACGGCAGCGTTGGCGGGGTCGCGCGCCGTGGCGGAGAGGCCAGGCTGCCCTGAGGGACCGCTAACCCTTGCCGAGCCTCGAGTGCCCCGGGGTGCGGTGCTGGCGAGCAGCCGCCGGGGGGGACAAAGGCAGGGCCTGTGCCCTGCAAGAGACACCCGGGCAGGGGCAGGGGCAGGGGCACAGCAGGCTCAGAGCGAGGGAAGGAGAAGAGCAGAAGCCCCAGCAGACGGGGAAACTGAGGCAGAGGGTGGGCTGCAGCAGGGTAACAGCACTGACTGCGCTGCGGTTTGCTGTCAACCGGAGCAGCGCTGAGCTGCGGGCCTTGGCCTTGCTCCGGGGAGCCTGTCGGCAGGCATCGCGGCTCCGAGCGGCGCCCAGAGCCCGGGAGCCGGCCGGCGCTCGGGCACCGAGCGCAGATGGGGACGGAGCCCAGGGAGAGGCGATGCCAAGGTGGACGGGACGTGCAATGTTCTCTGGTGAGTCTGAACTGGCCTGGGACCCTGAGGGTGGTGCCGGCCCCCGTGCCGCCGCCTGGCCCCACGCTTGTTCCCCGTAGCCCTCGCCGCGGGGCAGAGCCGGCCCTGACGGCGGGGCTCGCTGGGGTGCCGCACTCGCCGCTCCGTCCCGCCAGCCCACCCTGCGCTGCGCGGCCCGACGGCAGCTGGCACCGCGCAGGCCCGCTCTCCCCTGCGCCGGGCACCGCGGGCTGCCGGCCTGCGGGCAACGGGGCCCAGCCGCCGAGGCTGGAGCTCAGCCTCCGCTGAGCCTCAGCCTCTCCGACCTCCCGTGCCACAGCAGCGCCTGCCCACGCTGCCGGCTGCCACGTGCAAGGCGCCCGCAACCCGTGGGCACGCACAGCACAGCCCGGCGCCGGGGAGCCGCTGCCGGCCGGGCCGGGCGAGGGCTCGGGGCGATGCCTCGCTGCCTGCCCGCCGCTGGCCCACGCGGACACGGGTGCCGATGCCGCTGCTGGGCTCCCCCCGCAGCCGTTCCTCGGGGAGCAGCTGCAGCGAGCCTGGGCCTGGGTGGGCAGCTGCCCTGAAGGAGCCGCAGCGGCTGCCCGGCGGGGCTGAGCAGCCTCCTGGGGGAGTGGGCACGGCGCCCCGGCTGCCCCGGGGCCTGCCGCCCCATCGGACACAGCGCATGAGGGGTCCCAGCCCTGGAGCCGAGGGGCAGGATGGACTGGGGGTGCCCCGGTGCATGCCAGTCTTGGGGGGAGTCGTGGGATGCATCCTATGCAGGGCAATGCAGGGCAAACCGCGCGTGCCCAGCACGCGGCAGGCAGCAGAGCGCGCTGGGGCCAGGGCATCCTGGAGCAGTCACAGGCACACCAGGGGGAGCGCTGAGCTGACGGAGTCGTGGCACCAGCCGCAGAGCGAGCGGACAGAGGGTACGTGGGGGCACGCAGGCACCGAGGCTGCAGCTGCCAGCCAGGGCCACCCCAACGCAGAGGTGCGGGCACACATACCAGGGTGCAGGTACCAGACCGGGATGCAGGACCCTAGTGCTAGGATGCAGATACCATATCAGGATGCAGGTTCCCACACTGGGATGCAGATAGCATGCTGAGATGCGGGTAGCCAACACCAGGATGCAGGTACTGTACCAGGATTGAGGTACTGTATGGAGATGCAGGTACCATACAGAAAGGCAGGTGCTGTACAGGGATGCAGGTACCGTACAGGGATGCAGGTGCTGTACAGGGATGCAGGTACCGTACAGGGATGCAGGTACCGTACAGGGATGCAAGCACTCAATGCCAGGATGCAGGTACTGTACCAGGCTGCAGGTACCATTCAAGGATGCAGGTGCCGTACAGGGATGGAGGTACAGTGCAGGGATGCAGGTGCTGTACAGGGATGCAAGTACTCAATGCCAGGATGCAGGTATCATACAGGGATGCAGGTACCATATAGGGATGCAGGTACCGTACAGGGATGCAGGTGCTGTACAGGGATGCAGGTACCATACAGGGATGCAGGTACCATACAAAGATGCAGGTGCCGTACAGGGATGCAAGTACTCAATGCCAGGATGCAGGTACCGTACAGGGATGCAGGTACCATATAGGGATGCAGGTACCATACAGGGATGCAGGTACCATATAGGGATGCAGGTACCGTACAGGGATGCAGGTACCCAGCGCCGGTGGCAGGTACTGTGGGGAGATGGAGGCACCATATGGCGGTGCAGGTACGGGAGGGGGGTGCAGGTACCGTGCGGGGCCGGGGTCGCGCTGCCGGCGGCCCGGAGCGGGGCGGGGGCCGGTTCCCCGCGCGGCGGCGGTGGCGGCGGGGGGGGGGGGGGGGGCGCTGCGCCGTGCGCTGCGGCGGGGGCGGCTCCGCTCCGCGCCGCTCCCGCCCCCGCCGCCGCCGCCGCCGCCGCCCGCTGCCATCGGCGGCCCGCGGCTCCCGGCGCCGCCGCTCGCAGCTCGCGCTCCCGGCCCGCCGCAACGCGGGGCTGGCGGGGCGAGCCGCCGCCGCCGCCGCCGCCCGCGCCGCTCCCCTGCCCGGCTCGCCGGCCCCGGGCGCGGCGGAGCGGCGGAGCCCGCCGCCCGCCGGGTGCATGGACAGGAGCTCCCTGCTCCAGCTCATCCAGGAGCAGGTGAGGGCGGCCGGCACCGGGCTCCGCTCGCGGCGGGGGGGGCGGCGGGCGGGAACCGGGCGCCGCTGCCGGGGGCGCTGACACGCACCGGGCTCCGCTGCCCCGGTGGCCGCCGCTGGCTGCGGGGGAACCAGCCCCGCCGCTGCCCCCCGCCGCAGCCCCCAGCGCGCTGGGACCCCCCCCTCCCCCACCGCGGCCCCGCTGAGCCGCCGCGCAACTCAGCTCACTGGTGACCTCCTCCCCACCCCAGCGCGCCCTCGCTCCGAGCGCCCCGGGTCAGACGCTGCGGAGGTGCTGGGTGCACCTGCACGGGTGCGAGGCGCGGGGCAGCAGGGAGGCGGGAGCCCCGATGCCTGTGCATGTGGCGGTGCTGAGGCCCGGAGCTGACTGCGGGATGGGGCCCCGGTGCGCTGGGGCTGCTGTGCGGCTCTGCCACCCCGTTGCAGGATCAGGCTTGCGTGCGTTTGCAGGGGGGCTGCATCGAGCCCCGTGACCTGATTGCAGGATCAGACCGTAAAGCATCAAGGCTGCGTAGAGCTGCGCGCTCTGCTCTGCTCTGCTCTGCTGGCAGGATCGGGCCCCGGTGCGTTACCGCTGGGTGCACCTGGGCACTGTCGCGGCCCGGCTCCCGCTGCCCCGGCTCTCGGCAGCCTCGCGCCTGCGCTCCCTCCCCACGCCGGCGCTGCCAGGGACGCTGCGGTGGGCGCGGGGTGGGGGTCCCTTCCTTCTTAACTGCACGTCAGGAATTTTAGGCTCTGAGCGTCCCCCCCCAGCAGCCATCCTTCACCACCCGCCGGGGCCCGTGACCTTGGGCGAATCCCCCGGGCTCCTCGGCCTGGGGAGCTGCGCTGCTGCCCGCCGGCGTCTCCCTGGCAAGCAGGTGCCGGGTCTGAGCCGAGCTCGCCGGAGCTGCGCGCCTCGCAGCCTTTCCGGAAAGAGCAGCGGCTTCCCCGGGCAGGAGAGCCGGGCCGGGGGCCGGGGGCAGGAAGGGCCACGCGGCCATGGGAGCGCCGGAGGGGCTGCTGCGCGGGGGTGAGCGGCGCGGGCGGCGCGGAGCCCGGAAAGGAGAGGGGCTCTTCGGCCGCCGCCGGGGCTCGCCGCGGGGCGCCCAGCTCCGCGCCCGCGGGGGTCCGTCCCCGCGGCGCCGGTGGGACGGCGCGCGTGCCCTGTGGCGGGAGGCAGGCGCCGGGGCGCTGCCGCGTGCCGCCGGCCTGGCTGCCGCGGCGAGGCCGAGCCGCGGCCGTGCCCGGTGGCCGTCCCTCCGGCGCGTCCCTGGCTGCCCCAGCGGCTCGGCGGAGCCGGCCGGCAGCGGCGCCAGCTCCCCGGCTCCGGAGCTCGATCCGGCCTCTGCCGCGCCGCCCGGCCCGCTGCCCCCCTTTCTCCTCCCTCCCCGTGCGGGGGGCTTGGCGCTACCCCGTGGGGACCGGCACCCTCCGCGGGCAGGCTGAGAGCCGGCGCGTGCCTCCAGCCCTGGGCCGGGGCGCCGGGCGGCGGGACCCCCCCTGGGAACGACGTTCCTTGGCTCGGGCGGGAGGCGGGGAGCGGGTGCGCGAGTGAGTGTGAGTGCGAGTGTGAGTGCGAGCGCCCGTGTCCCGCAGCGCTGTCTGTCCTGCCCCTTCCACAAGGACATTGCCAGCCAGTTTCCTCTTCTGTGCCGTCCCCCGGAGAAGAAAGCACCGCGAACGGCAATATTGGCGGGCCAATTCGGCTACGGGCTGCAGAGCGGGCTGCAGGGACCCGGCCGGCCCGCGGCAGGGCCTCAACCGCGCTCTGACTTTCGGGGACCCGTCCCCGCGGGGCGCCGGGGTGGCGCGGGGCGCCCTGGTCGGCCGAGGGCGCCTGTCGCGGCCGTGCGCCCCGGCGGCAGGGCGAGGAGGCGGCCGGCGCGGCGCGTGTGTTCGGCTTCGTGGCTTCCTGGCTGGCAGGCTGCTCGGGTGGCGAAGTCAAGGAGCGGGAGACCGCTGGCTGCGCGGAGACGGGCAGAGCCGCCGCAGGGAGCGCCCGGCTCCCGGCGCGGGGCGCCCGGCGGGCTCCCCGCCAAGCTCGAGCCGGCTGTCGCTCCCCCGGCCGCGCAGCAGCCCCCCGCGCGCCCGGCGCCGTAGGCGCTCGGCCGAACGCGCCGCCGTGAGCCCGGCTGCCTGCAACGGGCAGGCTCGGCTGCCGCGGCGGCGGCGGCGCGGGGGCACCAGCGAGGCGACGGCGCCGCTGGGCCGTGCGGCCCTGTGCTCTGCTCCGCAGCTGGACCCCGAGAACACCGGCTTCGTCGGCGCCGAGACCTTCGCCAGCCTCGTGCACCGCCACGAGCTGCCCCTGGACCCCGCCAAGCTGGACATGCTGGTGGCGCTGGCGCAGGGCGACGGCGAGGGGCAGGTCTGCTACCAGGAGCTGGTGGATCTGGTCAGTCCCGGGGTGGCGCGGGCCGGGGCCGGGAGCAGGAGAGGGACCGGGGCGGGCGGGCGCCGGGCACCCCCCCGTGCCGGCCGGCCGGGCACGGGCGAAACGCGCCGGGCAGTGCCGGGAGCCGCGCGGCTCCCCGCGGTCCGGCGGGGCGCCCCGGCCGGGCGGTGGTGGGCCACGGCCCTCTCGCCGCAGATCAGCAGCAAGCGCTCGAGCAGCTTCAAGCGAGCCATCGCCAACGGGCAGCGGGCCCTGCCCCGGGACGTGCTGCTCGACCAGACCGGCCTGGGCTTCTACAAGCGCTTCGTGCGCTACGTGGCCTACGAGATCCTGCCCTGCGAGATGGACCGGCGCTGGTACTTCTACCAGCACCGCACTTGCCCCCCACCCGTCTTCATGGCCGCCGTGACGCTCACCCAGGTGCGCGGGGGGCCGGTGCCGCGGGCAGGCGGCCGGGGGGTCGGGACGGGGCGCTGACGGCTGCCCGGCGGCTCGCGCAGATCATCGTGTTCCTGTGCTACGGCGCCCGGCTGAACAAGTGGGTGCTGCAGACCTACCACCCCGAGTACATGAAGAGCCCCCTGGTCTACCACCCCGGGCACCGGGCCCGCGCCTGGCGCTTCCTCACCTACATGTTCATGCACGTGGGGTAAGGTGGGCCCGGCGGCGGCGGGGCGCCTCGGCCGGCGGGCGGGCGCCGGCGGCGGGGCGGCCGGCCCACCCGCGTCCTCCCCTGCGCGGCAGGCTGGAGCAGCTGGGCTTCAACGCCCTGCTGCAGCTCATGATCGGCGTGCCCCTGGAGATGGTGCACGGCGTCCTGCGCATCAGCTTCCTCTACCTGGCCGGCGTGCTGGCAGGTGGGTGCGCACCCCGTGGGGGGGGGGGTGCGGGGGACCCCCCCCCCCGCACCCCGGCCGCCCTGAGCGCCGCCGCTGCCCGCAGGCTCGCTGACCGTCTCCATCACGGACATGCGGGCGCCGCTGGTGGGCGGCTCCGGCGGCGTCTACGCGCTCTGCTCTGCCCACCTGGCCAACGTGGTCATGGTAAGTGGCCACCCGGCCCCGAAACCGGACCCCCCCCCCCCGCCGCCGCCGCCGCCCCCCGCCCACGCGCCCCTCTCCCCGCAGAACTGGGCAGGGATGCGCTGCCCCTACAAGCTGCTCCGCATGGTGCTGGCGCTGGTGTGCAGTAAGTAGCGGCCGGGGGGGGGGGGGCCGGGCGGCGCGGGGGGCCGCCGGCCGGGGGGGCTGAGCGGCGGCCGTGTCTTGCAGTGAGCTCGGAGGTGGGCCGGGCCGTGTGGCTGCGCTTCTCGCCGCCGCTGCCGGCCTCGGGCCCCCAGCCCAGCTTCATGGCCCACCTGGCGGGGGCCATCGTGGGCATCAGCATGGGGCTCACCATCCTGCGCAGCTACGAGGAGAGCCTGCGCGACCAGTGCGGCTGGTGGGTGGTGCTGCTCTCCTACGGCACCTTCCTCCTCTTCGCCGTCTTCTGGAACATCTTCGCCTACGACCTGCTGGGGGCACAGATCCCGCCGCCCCCCTAGCGCCCTGCCCGCCCCGCCGCTGCCCGTTGTTCCCTCTGCCTCTCGTTTTGTATCGGTGTCGCCCCCCCCCCCCCCCGACCCCGGGGCGGCGGGGGTCCCTGCAGGGCCGGGCAGCCCCCCAGCCCCGGCAGCCGCCGCCCCGCGCCGCCCACCCGCCCCGGCCCCGCTCGGGGCTCGGCCCCCGCCGGCCTCGCTACACCCCTTCCGAGGAGCCCTCCGCGGCCAGGGCAGCGGCGCCTTTACGTGGAGGACCGGTGCCAAAATAGGACTGATCTATTTTTCTATGCCCCCCCCCCCAAAAAAAAAAAAGAAAAAAGAAAAAGAAATATATATATAGAGAGAGAGAGAGGAAAGAGAGAGAAGGGGAGGAGAAAGAAGAAAGAACCAGCTGAGACCGGCCAAACTCGTTTCAGCAGTGAGCCCGGTGCCCGCCCCCCTCGGCCGTGGCCGGCCCCGCTCTGCCGCCCGGCGCCGCCGGGGCGCCCGCCGGAGCCCCCCGGCCCCCGACCCAACCGACCTTTTTGGAGTATAAATAAATATTTTGCACACCAGCGGCCCCCTCGGGCTCCGGCAGCGGCGGGGGGGGGAACGGGCGCTGGGATGCTCCGAGGGGTTTCGGGGGGGGGGGGTTGAGCCTGCTAATTCCATGTCAGCTGCTAATTAAATCAGTGCGTTGCTCATTAGTTGAGCGGGAGCGGGGCCGAGGAAGCAGGCCTGGTGCCCTCGGCCAGCTGTGGTCCGGGGGGCGGGGGGGGGGGGGAAGCCCCCCCCCCCAGCAGCCTGCGTGGGGCCTGAGCTGGGAAACGGGGAGGGGAGAGGGCAAATCCGGCCTGGGAGCAGATGACTAGGGCAGAAAAGTTTGGGGGGGGGGGGGGACGAGCCCAGCGCGCGGGAGGGCTCGCGGGGCGCCCGGTCCGGGCCCCCCCCCCCCCGAGCTGCTCCGGCACCGAGGGCAGCCCCCGCCGCCGGCCCCCCCGCCCCACTAACCCCCACCGCGCCCCCTCCCAGCACCCTGCCCTGTGCCCCCCACCCCATCCTGCCCCCCCCACCCACTGAGCCCCCCCATCCAGCCCCCACATACCCCCCCCCATCAGGCCCCAGGGTGCCCATCCAGCCCCACGCACCCCAATCTGGCCCCCCCTATCTCATACCCCCCCCATGCACCCACATCATCGTGCACCCCCACCCCCCCATGCACCCCATATCCCCATGCTCCCACACCTCACTGCAGCCTGCACCCCCCCACCCATGTATCCTGCACCCCATGCATCCTACCGCACCCCACTGCAGCCCCCCCATATACCCCACCCCCCCCCACTCCCAAAGCAGCCCACACTCTATTGCATCCACAGCCCCCGCACCCTGTACCCCCCCACCCCACTTTATGAACGCTGCACCCTCCACACCCCTCATGCACCCCATACCCCACTGCACCCCACACCTTGCACCCCTCTCTGCACCTACAACCCCATGCACCCCACTGCGCCTCCCCACAGCACCCATCTCCCCCACACCCTCCATGCACCCTGCACCCAGTGCACCCCATACCTCCCAGCACCCTCCTGACATCTTGCACCCCCCCCCGCTCTTGCACACTGCACCTCCTGCACACCCCCCCCTGCTCCTGCCTGTCCCCCTACCCACCCCAGCACCCCAAATCCCCCAGTACCCCTTTGCACCCCATATGCCGCCAGTACCCTCCCTGCACCTTGCACCCCCCCCTTGCACCCTCCAGCACCCCATGCACCCTACTGCCCCCTTGCACCCACGTCCGTGCACCCCACATCCCACCCCATGTACCCCAACCCCCCCATGCATCCCACACCCTGCTGCACCCACTGCAACATAACCCCCCCCATGCACCCTATCCCTTTCTGCCCTCGCTGCACCCCACAATCCCCCTGCACCCCACCTCCGCCTGCACCCCACAACCCCCCTGCCCTCACATGTACCCCCAACCCCCCATGCACCCCCCTGCACTCAACCCCCCCCGCCCTCACATGTACCCCCAAACCCATGTACCCCCACTGCACTCCACAACCCCCCCACCCTCACATGTACCCCCCCAAGCTCCCCATGCACCCCCCCCACCTCCCCCTGCACCCCACAACCCCCTGCCCTCCCATGCACCCCCGAAGCCCCCCACCTCCCCTTGCACTCCACAACCCCCCCATGCACCCCACCCCCTCCTGCACCACGCACCCCACCCCATACCCCCATGCACCCCCAATCCCCCCATGCACCCCCAACCCCCATGCACCCCCCCGCAGCCCACACCCCACTCCAAACCCCCCTGCACCCCCCAATCCCCATGCACCCCCCCGCAGCCCACACCCCACCCCAACCCCCCTGCACCCCCAACCCCCATGCACCCCCCCGCAGCCCACACCCCACTCCAACCCCCCCGCACCCCCCACCCCCTGCACCCCGCACCCTCCCGCAGCCCACACCCCACTCCAACCCCCCTGCACCCCCAACCCCCCTGCACCCCGCACCCCCCCGCAGCCCACACCCCACCCCAACCCCCCTGCACCCCCAACCCCCATGCACCCCCCCGCAGCCCACACCCCACCCCAACCCCCCCGCACACCCAACCCCCTGCACCCCGCACCCCCCCGCAGCGCACCCCTAACCCCATGCACCCCCCCGCAGCCCACCCCCCACCCCAACCCCCCCGCACCCCCCACCCCCTGCACCCCGCACCCCCCCGCAGCCCACCCCTCACCCCAACCCCCCCCCGCAGCCGGCGCGGCGGCAGCGCTGCCCCCCGCCGCCCCGCCCCCGGCGGCCCCGGCCCGGAAGCGCGGCGGGGGGGGGGCGGGGGGGCGGGGCGGCGGCGGCGCTGTCGCAGTGCGCGGCCAGGAGCGGAGCCGCCGGCCCGGCCCGGCCCGGCGCGGGGGGGCGGCGGCGGCGGCGGCGCCATGAAGGGGAAGGAGGAGAAGGAGGGCGGCGCGGCGGGCGCGGGGCCCGGCGGGGCGGCGGGGGCGGGCGCGGGGCCGCGGGGCGGCGGCGGGGGCGCGGGGGGCCCCGGCCCCGGCTCCGGCCCCGGCCCGGGCCCCGGCGGCAGCCCCGAGAAGAGCCACAGCGCGCAGGAGCACAAGGAGCAGGGCAACCGGCTCTTCGTGGGCCGCAAGTACCCCGAGGCCGCCGCCTGCTACGGCCGCGCCATCGTGAGTGGGGCCGGGGCCGGGGCCGGGGCCGGGGCCGGGGCTGGGGCCGGGGCTGGGGCCGGGGCTGCCACCGGACCGACCCTCCCCCAGGCCGCCTCCCTCCGTCCCCCATGTCCCCAGGCCGGGCCTGTCCCTGTCCCCCCCCAACCATGTCCCCACGCTGGGCCTGTCCCCCCTCTCCATGTCCCCAGGCCGGGCCTGTCCCTGTCCCCCACCCCCCAACCATGTCCCCGCCCTGTCCCTGTCCCCCTCTCCATGTCCCCAGGCCGGGCCTGTCCCTGTCCCCCCCCAACCATGTCCCCGCCCTGTCCCTGTCCCCCTCTCCATGTCCCCAGGCCAGGCCTGTCCCTGTCCCCCCCCAACCATGTCCCCAGGCCGGGCCTGTCCCCCCTCTCCATGTCCCCACGCCGGGCCTGTCCCTGTCCCCCCCCTCTCCATGTCCCCACGCCGGGCCTGTCCCCCCTCTCCATGTCCCCAGGCCGGGCCTGTCCCTGTCCCCCCCCAACCATGTCCCCACGCTGGGCCTGTCCCCCTCTCCATGTCCCCAGGCCGGGCCTGTCCCTGTCCCCCCCCAACCATGTCCCCATGCTGGGCCTGTCCCCCTCTCCATGTCCCCAGGCCGGGCCTGTCCCTGTCCCCCCCCAACCATGTCCCCACGCTGGGCCTGTCCCCCTCTCCATGTCCCCAGGCCGGGCCTGTCCCTGTCCCCCACCCCCCAACCATGTCCCCGCCCTGTCCCTGTCCCCCTCTCCATGTCCCCAGGCCGGGCCTGTCCCTGTCCCCCCCCAACCATGTCCCCGCCCTGTCCCTGTCCCCCTCTCCATGTCCCCAGGCCAGGCCTGTCCCTGTCCCCCCCCAACCATGTCCCCAGGCCGGGCCTGTCCCCCCTCTCCATGTCCCCACGCCGGGCCTGTCCCTGTCCCCCCCCTCTCCATGTCCCCACGCCGGGCCTGTCCCCCCTCTCCATGTCCCCAGGCCGGGCCTGTCCCTGTCCCCCCCCAACCATGTCCCCACGCTGGGCCTGTCCCCCTCTCCATGTCCCCAGGCCGGGCCTGTCCCTGTCCCCCCCCAACCATGTCCCCATGCTGGGCCTGTCCCCCTCTCCATGTCCCCAGGCCGGGCCTGTCCCTGTCCCCCCCCAACCATGTCCCCACGCTGGGCCTGTCCCCCTCTCCATGTCCCCAGGCCGGGCCTGTCCCTGTCCCCCACCCCCCAACCATGTCCCCGCCCTGTCCCTGTCCCCCTCTCCATGTCCCCAGGCCGGGCCTGTCCCTGTCCCCCCCCAACCATGTCCCCGCCCTGTCCCTGTCCCCCTCTCCATGTCCCCAGGCCAGGCCTGTCCCTGTCCCCCCCCAACCATGTCCCCAGGCCGGGCCTGTCCCCCCTCTCCATGTCCCCACGCCGGGCCTGTCCCTGTCCCCCCCCTCTCCATGTCCCCACGCCGGGCCTGTCCCCCCTCTCCATGTCCCCAGGCCGGGCCTGTCCCTGTCCCCCCCCAACCATGTCCCCACGCTGGGCCTGTCCCCCCTCTCCATGTCCCCAGGCCGGGCCTGTCCCTGTCCCCCACCCCCCAACCATGTCCCCGCCCTGTCCCTGTCCCCCTCTCCATGTCCCCAGGCCGGGCCTGTCCCTGTCCCCCCCCAACCATGTCCCCGCCCTGTCCCTGTCCCCCTCTCCATGTCCCCAGGCCAGGCCTGTCCCTGTCCCCCCCCAACCATGTCCCCATGCTGGGCCTGTCCCCCTCTCCATGTCCCCAGGCCGGGCCTGTCCCTGTCCCCCCCCAACCATGTCCCCACGCTGGGCCTGTCCCCCTCTCCATGTCCCCAGGCCGGGCCTGTCCCCCCCCAACTGTGTCCCCATGCTCGGCCTCCTCCCCCCACATCCCTAGGCCAAGCCTGTCCCTGTCCCCCCCCCACCCCAACCATGTCCCCATGCTGGGCCTAGCCTCTACCCCAAAGTGTCCCCAGGCCAGCCCCCCTGCTGCCATATCCCCAGGCTGAGCCTGTCCCTGTCCCCCCCCCCCAAATGTGTCCCCATACTGGGCCTGTCTCCTTCCTCCCATGTCCCCAGACCGGGCCTGTCCCCTCCCCATGTGTCCCCAGGCCAGGCCTGTCCCCCTGCCATGTGTCCCTAGGCCGAGCCTATGTCTCACCCCCCCCCCCCGCCCCATCCCCAGGCCAGGCCTGTCCTCCCCCAACCGTGTCCCCACGCTGGGTCTGCTCCCCCCACCATGTTCCCAGGCCGGGCCTTTCCCTGTTCCCCCCCACCCCAATGTCCCCAGGCTGGGCCTGTCCCCCCCCCCCCCCAAGTGTGTCCCCAAGCCAGACCTGTGGGGCCGGGGGAGGCTGGGCCGTGGTGGCAGCAGGCTGGTAGGGGAATGTGGGGCCTGGCTGGGTCCCCTCCGCCCTGTGTGTGTTGGGGGGGGGGCTGGGCGAGGGGCAGGCTGCCCCCGTGCCGTGGGGACCAGGCCCGGACCCCCGTGTGCCCAGCGCCACGGGGCAGCGGGTCGGGGCCCCGCCGGGGGGCTCGGCGGCCTGCGGGGAGCCAGAGAGCGCTGTGCGCGGCTGCGGGCCTGCTCCCGGCCCGCCCGGCTTTCGGGGCGCGCGCCCTGGGGGGGGGCGCTTCACCCCCGGCCCGGCCCGCGCTCCCCGGCGCCGTGGGGAGACGGCTTCGCCGAGCCGGTTTGGGGAGTCGTCCCAGCGCGCACGCCTTGCGTCGCCACCCCTCCCTGGCCGCCCCCGCCGGGCCGCTCGTCGGGGCGCCTGGCGAACGTGCCCTCCCGCGGCCGCGGCGCCGCGCGCTCATCCCGCCCCGAGCCGCGCCGGCCGTCCCCGTGCAGGAGCCTGCGGCCGATCCGTTGATTTTCCAAGCGCGGCCCTGGCTTCGCGAGCGGGTTTCGCTGGCACGCGGCAGCTTGGCTGTGGCCACGTGGTGGCCCTGAAGGGGCCGGGCGGGGAGGAGGCGGCTGGGGTGCCCGGGCGCAGCGGGGCGTTGGGCTGCCCGCCGGGCGAGGAGCTGGGGGCCTGGAGAAGCCCAAAGCACGCCTGCTGCTCCGGGGCTCTCGTAACAAAAGCGTCCCGTTCGGGCTGGAAAGCCCTTCCAGCTAGTCTGCGCGACCGCCGGGGCGGGAGGCCCCTCTGTGCCCTGCTGGGCCCCCGGGCCGAGCCTGCGTTGCGCCCCCCGGGCCTGGGCTCAGCAGCTTTCCCACGTGGAAAGCGGCTGGCACCAGTCTCCACCTCCGCGTCTAAAACCCGGCTTTATAAAGTAAAGGGGAAAGTGCAAAAACATGCAGCAGGTTATTCACTCGGCCTCTGCAAACTCTGGTGGCGCTTTGGCTGCCTCATGGGTAGCCACAGGGGCTGGAGCAGGAAAACGCAGCTCGGCGGCGCTAGGCTGGGGGAAGACTTGCTGCTTCCTCTTTAAGACGCCGTTTCCTTCCAGAACCGGAATCCCTTAGTGGCCGTGTACTACACCAACCGAGCCTTGTGTTACCTGAAGATGCAGCAGCACGATAAGGCGCTGGCCGACTGCAAGCGGGCCCTGGAGCTGGACAGCCAGTCCGTGAAAGCTCACTTCTTCCTGGGGCAGTGCCAGATGGAGATGGAGAATTACGATGAGGCCATTGCAAACCTGCAGAGAGGTGAGCGGCGGCGGCCTGCAGAAACGGTGCTGAGCTCTGACTGACGTGGAGAGGCCACCGAGACCTTGCCAGCTAGCAGGGTGATTCTGCGGGCTGCTGCCAGCCGTTGTTAGCTACCCGGGAGCGAGAGAGATGTTTCTCCCCTTAAAAATGCAGCTGCAAGGGATCTGCTGTCTACTTGCAGAATGGGTATCTGCATTTGGCTAGCAGAGGCAAAGGATAGGAAAGAAATTGGAGTTACGTGCAGTCACGTCACATTTCTCCTGGGAGGAGTGTCTGGAAGGCTAGCTGGGACGCAGGCAGGAGGGAGTTGTGTTCCCTTACCAGGTAATTAGATCTGCGTCTACGTTGCAGTCGTTGCCTTCTGGGCGGCCTAGAAACCCAAGCCCCGGCAGTGGCTGTTCGGTGGCGGCTGGTGCGGTCGTAGCCCGAGGACTGTGTGCGGCAGTGCCGCTCCGAGCAGCAGCATCCGGGCTGCCACTGCCACAAACAGGCAAAATGCTGCTGTGCCCTCTCTGCCCTTCCTCTGGGAAGAGGCCAGCAGCGGGCTGGCGAGGAGGAAGTTGGTGGTGGCTCTGTGTCGTGGGCCTGCACCTGCTCCCGCTTAGGCAAGCTTCCTCACCAGCTTTAAGAGGTCTCGTCTCTCCCCAGCCTACAACCTCGCCAAGGAGCAGCGGCTGAATTTCGGGGACGACATTCCCAGCGCGCTGCGCATTGCCAAGAAGAAGCGCTGGAACAGCATCGAGGAGAAGCGGATCAACCAGGAAAATGAGCTGCATTCCTACCTGACCAAGCTCATCATGGCAGAGAAGGAGAGGTAAGGCAGCAGGGGCGCCCCGCAGGCAGGACCTCGGAGGCCCCAACGGCTGGAGCCGTCCCGCGGGTCAGAGCGGCACAGCACAGGGCTGCAGTGAGCTGAATGCAGGCAGCGGGAGGCAGCGAGTCCATGAGGCCGTGGGCGCCGGCCTGTCCCCGGTTGCCCTGGGAGCCAGCTCCATCCTTGTGCAAGCCCCGCTCTGGCTTGTGGGCTATTATTTGGCTTCATATGTGGCTGAGCCCTAAGGTATGGAAAGAGGGGTGCCATGTGTATGTGCCTATCGTGGGTAATATGTGTATGAATTAGGGAGTGGGAGAAGAAATGAGGCCCTGTAAACACCTAGTGCCATGAAACTAAATCGATGGGGCTGTCCCAGGTCTGTGGACAGTGCCTCTGCCTTCCTAGAAAGCCGAGCCCGAGAGCTAGGTTAGCGAGAGCAGGGAAGAGATTCTTTCTTTCTGTTGTGGCGTTTCTTGCTCCTGATCTCTGCCGTGACTTCTCCCAACTCTGTCCTAGGGAGCTGGCTGAATACCGAAAGACTCAGCAAGAGGAAAGCGTGGATGACAGTCGGAGCCGAGCTCAGCTGGCCAACATCGAAGCCAAACACGTGAGTCGCATCGCCGCTCGCTGTGTGTGTGAGCCTCTGGAAAGGGCCTGGGCCTAAGCAGGGTGTCCCAAGCCGCAGGCTGGGGAAGCGTGCCAGTCCTTCCTCCTGTAGGAGGCACGGTGAGACCGGGAAGCGCTGCGGCAGCGTTTGTGGGGTGCTGCTTGGCCCTGGCCTGCTGCAGAGCCTCTTGCAGCCCCTTGGGCAGCCTTAGGAAAGGCCCGGCTGCAGCTACTGCCTCCACCAGTTACGGCTTAGGGATGAAATCCAGGGGCTGCGATTGCAATGGCAAAAGTCAAGAGACACCATTTCAATGTGCGCTCTTCCTGGCCGAGCGGAGGCAGACGGGACTTGGCTCTCCAGCCATAGCTTGACCTGGCAGCCCCGCGTAGCCGCACCGTGAGTTAGTGCTAGGGAAATCTGGGCTGTGCGCGGCTGGGGCCTGAGAGCGCGAGCTGTGCATGACGCTCTATCTACCTTACCTTGCTGGGCTGTCCCAGATAGAGCAGGGGTTTTTCAGCATTTGTTTTGTGGCTTGTCTCCTCAAAAGCCGGTTTGGCAGCACCATGAGCTGCTCTTGCTGGACTTTCACACCCTTTGTGTGTTCCTCCATGACAGGTGCCCCGGCACTGGCAGCCCTCGTCCATGTCCGGGGTGGCCTGGCAGCAGAGCGCGGCGTCTGCTTGTCAGCACGATTGTACTCAAACAGATGTTGTACCTGTTGTTCCCTTGGTGGCAGTGCAAGGCAAGCAGCTCCCGCCCTCTCAGCCATGTGTGTACAGCCATGTGCGGGTCTGCGTGGTGTCCCAGAGCAAGGGACTAATCCAAGGCTAAAAGTAGCCCTGCAAAGGCAGGTTATTTTTAAGCTGGATCATTTCTACCATCCAGTTCAGCTTAGAGCTGCACAAATGCTGGCGTGACTCGGCTGAGGGTTGTGAGTGCAGCTGGCAAGGTGTGCACTGCCAGCGCTGCTGACCCGAGGACCTGTGACCAAGTCTCCAGCGCACGCTGGCACTGGCTCTGCACGCTGCCTAATGAGGCCTGGCTGAAGGGCTGCACGCCCTGCGTGAAGGTGCTTCCGTGGAGCTGAGCTCTGGCACTCGCTAGGACGTGGAGCTCGGCGGCTTGCTGTGGGGCGCAGAGCATCCACGGGATGGGAAGCGTCAGGGATCTCTTACTTCCTGCAGAGTCTGCTGTGCTCTCCCCTCATCATAAAGGTTTTCTCTTTCAGGACAAGTACCTGGCAGACATGGACGAGCTGTTCTCTCAAGTGGATGAGAAGAGGAAGGTGAGAGTGTGCCTGCATACGTGTGCCTTGCTGTTCTGGCAGCAGGCTCCCAGTCTAGAGCCGCTCGCTTTAAATGTGATTTAATCCACAGTACCAAGGTGAAGCTGTGGTTTAAATCTTCACCCCCTTCTCTCCTCCACCTCCTTTGGAGACAGGCTCAGGTCCCCGGCTTGCAGGGAGTTTGGGGGGGGGTCCCTCTGAAACAGCTGCCTGTGCCAAGAGCAGCAGCTGAGCTGATGCTGGTGCCAGAGCTGGGGGAGGCTCACACATCCTGCATCAGTGGCAAAAGGAGAGGCTTTAATGCTGGCTGGAGGGGCCAGGAGGCCTTGGGATGCAGAGATGCGGAAACTAGCTCCTGGTGAGCAGCAGAGAGAGGAATTGTGTGCCAGAGGCAGCGAGTCCCCTTCCACGCTGTTGCTGCAGTTCTTCATCCACTTAAACCTTCACCAACTTCTCTCAGCAATTTTTGTTGGTTGCTGCATTCACCTGGCATCTCCTAACCCCAGCTCTGCTTGTCTCGAGCCAGAAGCGGGACATCCCAGACTACCTGTGCGGCAAGATCAGTTTTGAGCTGATGAGAGAGCCCTGCATCACGCCCAGCGGGATTACATATGACAGGAAGGATATAGAGGAACATCTCCAGGTACCACCGGGCTGGGGAGGGCGGGAGAGTCCCGGGCACAGGGCACTGACCTGCTCAGCTCTGCGCATGCTTCCTGGGACCTTTCTCATGGAGGAAGGCGTCACCGTCCTTCTCTGTCCTTCTTCTCCCGAGGTGGGGGGGGCTGCTGGCTATGCCAGGCCCAGCCCTGAGCATGAAGGTGTCTGTCTGCCCACGTGGCCTGATTTTGAGCAGTCAGAGCTCGAAAGCCTTCAGTGGCTTTGGTCCCAGTTACCTCCCAGTGCCGCTCCCTGCTGCAGCACCAGGGCAGCAAAGGCAGCAGCGTTCACACTGCAGGCCCTACCTGAAGCAGAGGGGGCTGCTGGCAGGTGTCCTCAGAGGGGAGGCCTGTGGCTCATGCCTCAACTCGCTGTCATCGTGTTGGGAGACATTTACAGCAGATTTGGGGGGAGGCGGGGGGGGGGAATCTCCTTCCATGCTGCTCTCTCCCTTCGCACTGCAGCAACAGAAACACTTTGGACTCGCGAGCGCAAGCACGCCTCTCTGTTGCGTTAGACCATCTTAACTGTGACGTAGGACTTGCGGCTGGCCTGTGCCCCAGCGGGGGGGGTGTGAGATTGCTGGCTATGTGGCGTAACCAGTTCACGCGCATCTCTTCCCTTGTAGCGCGTGGGTCATTTTGATCCTGTGACGCGGAGTCCTTTGACCCAGGACCAGCTGATCCCCAACCTTGCTATGAAGGAGGTGATAGATGCATTCATATCAGAAAATGGCTGGGTAGAAGATTATTGACAGCCAAGGGGGCGAAGTTGGCCCGCCTGGATTCTCCCTGCCACTCCAGCTGCGGCAGCACAGGCGTGCTCTGCTGCAGACTGCTCTCGCTGGGCTGGCACCATGCCTTACTCACTTTCTGTCTGTCCCCCTCCGCTCTGGGTGCCCAGAGACCCATTGGCAGTGCTGGGCTAGGGTACGCTGTCATCTCCCCTTCCCAAGGAACCGCAGCGGGCTGGACAGGCACGAAGGCTCCCCTGCTCCCTTCTCCACCGGGGTCCCCGAGGCAATGTGGGCAGGAGCAAGACGGCCTCGGCTGGGGCCTGAGGAAGGGGAGTGCTCAGCTCGGCAGGAACGCAGTGCTTGGAGGGAGGCCTGGCTGGCAGTTTGGAGAAGGAACAGCGTGGCTCCTTGCGGTGCCCCAAAAGATCTAACCGGCATCTTCATCGCCCAGAGAGAAGGGACCCTCCTCTGCTATGGCAGCTGACAATCTCCAAAGAACTGCCCTCGGCGTGAGCCCTGCTCTGGGGAGGTGCTGCAGCAAGAGCCCGGCTCTGTGACGGGTGAGGAGCTTGCTTGGACGAGCACTTGGTGCTCCCCGTACTGGTCTGGCCTCGTCCCCTCTCACTGTACATAGTTTGTTTCCTTCTCATTCCATCTCCTGTCTGTCCAGTAGTATCGTGTCTTACTGTTTCCTGTAAATAGGCACTTGCTGGGGAATGGGAGACAAACACTTTACAGACACTGACTTGCCTTTGGACTTTTTCTGGGAAGCCACTGTCCCTTGGCTGGAAGAGGTTGTCTTCACACTTCCCCTCTCCTTACAGCCTTGGGACTGTAGTTCCCCATGAACAAGCATCCAGGTTAAAGCTCCTATTCCTTTTAATTAAATCCCTTAAAAACAACAAAAAAAAAAGAGTCTGACTGAGGCTAAAGCATTTTGGTTGTTGGACGTTTCGCTGTGTGGTTGGCCTGTAGCCTGCCTGGCTTTTGAGCACTCTCTGGAAGTTTGCCAATGTCAATAAATAATTCAGCAATAAATGTGAAAATAGCTTAAATGTTTCATGATTGCAGCGATCTCTTACTATAAAAGGCGGGAAAAAGCAGGTCGACTTCCAGTTGTGCCAGGCCTGGACCCCTGCGGAGGTAACGCCTTCTGCTGTGTCCCTCGGGCAGGTCGGCAGGGGGTGGTATGTCCTGGCCTGCTTCCCATCGCTGGCATCTTTGTGGACTTGGATTTTGCTCTGATGCATTTGAGCTTTTTACATCCAGCCCTGGTACAACGTGATCCAGGCACCGCGGATCCCGAGACACTCTGGGCCAGGAATGTGCCTGGTCCATGGTGTAGGAGCCTCTTGGAGGGGCGCAGGCCCCAGGCCGTGCTCTGTCCTCAGTGAGGAGCAGAGTCGTAGCCCACATTGAAATGGGCCAGGCTGCCATGGCGTGGCCTCGCGGGATGGTTGTTGCAGCTGCTCTCTGAGGCTGCCACGGCAGAGCAGGGCCTGGCTGCCAGCCGAGCTAGCGGAAACCAGCAATAGTTGCTACTGGGGGCTCCAGTCTGCAGGGGAGGGCAGGGTAAGGGCGCTACAGCTACAGGTGCCAGCTCTCTGCCCACCCTTGGGCAGAGCATGGCTGCAAAGGGGGAAATAACGTTCTGGCTTGTGAAACAGTCCAGGCACCGGGCTCAGGCCCGGGTCCCTTCAGGGTCCCGGCTGACTTAGTATGACAATTCAAGCTCAAGGAGCAGGCTTTCCTACCGCACCCCGTGTGCAGTCCTGTGAGGAGCCTGCCTCTTCCGCAAAGCAGCTGGGCTCAGCAAAGGCGATTTAACTCTGGTATTGGGGCATAGAGCAAATGGCGGCAGCAGCTCGCGAGCCAAGACCCACCCTGCCCTCCCACTGGCTGCGTGGGCTGGGGATTACCACAGCTCCTGGCTCTTTTTCCTGAGCTTTGTTAGCCGGGATGTAGCAATACACGAGGAGCTATGCAGAAAATAAATTTTAATCCAAGGGAGAGGAAGGGGAACAGTAAAAACCAGAACTTCTTCAGGTACTTGGTCCCTACACCAGTATTTGAGCAGGAGGTTGCTGGCCCTGCCCTTCCCACACAGCTACAGGAGCCGGAGCTGCCAAGCCACCTCCACGTAGCTGATGGCTGCTCTGGTACAGGGCCCACGTCACAGTCACACTCACCACGTACAGGATGTGGCAAGGAAGAGGGCAGTGTGTCCTTGGGCACGGGGTTGGGCCCGGCTGCAGGAGGTGGCACCTGGCGGTGAGTCCCGGCAGGGCAGGCTGCGTTCCTGGCTCTACCCCAGAAAGGTGGAGATGAAGACGCTGGTGTCCAGGTTGAGCGTGGCGTGCCACCAGCGGTCTGGGAAATACAGGACCTGCGGGGAGAGAGCGGGTGGCTCCCACTGGCTCCTGCCCTCTCAGGGGCTGTGGGGTTCAGCAAGCACCAGAGAGAGGGAGCAATCCCACACTCCCCTCTGCACGTCTCTGAGCTCCATCAAGCCGTTTTCCCACTGGAGGCTGTTCAGTTTTCCCTGGTCCCAGGCTGGGCCGTGGGCCTCGCAGTGCCACGAGGGCAGCACGAGGGGGCCTCCTCTCTGCCAGGGCCATCGCTTCCCTCCCACGCAAGAAGCGGGGAGAGTAGGGCAGGAGAGCTGCACCCTGCATCCTCCTCGCAGCCCCAGGGTGCTGGGTGAACCCCGTGCGCCTCGCCAGCAGGAACAGAGGTACAAACCCGGCAGGGCGGAGAGGGGCTGGCTGCACCGCGGGCACCTCTCCCTGCTCGCCAGGCCCTCTGCGCTCCCTCCCCCAGTGCGGCTGGCTCAGGGCCGGGCGCAGGACTCACCTCCCCAGGGTGGATGGTACACTCCAGCGGCCGCTCTCCCGGCGGAAGAGTGGGATACGTGTGATGGAGCCAGGCCAGCGTTGTCTCGTTGGGGTGAAAGTGGGGTGTTTTATCCGGCGGGTACAGAAACCAGCGCTGAAAGACAGAGGGCGAACCTCAGCCACCGGAGACCAGGATGGGGCTGTTTCCCCTCCAGCCCCTCACTGAGGCCAACAACAGGAGTGAGCTGTTTTTTTCTCCCCCCCACCAGGGCTCAGTTCTCACCTTCCTGCCGAAGATCACCTCTGAGTAACCGGGGCCATGCCAGTGAAAGGGAACACCTGAGCCGGAGCCTACAGAGAGCGGGGAGAGAGGTGGTGCTGGGAGAACCCCTTTCGTCCCCCACAGGGCTGCCAGCGCCCGGAGGGTCCGGTGCCTCGTGCTGTTGTCCGTGGCCTGTCCCGGCACTGACCTGCAATCCCAAAGCTGTAGGCACCTCTGGTGCCGGGGATGCGGAAGGGAGGAGGCACGTACTTCTGGAAGAGCGGGCCCCACTCGGTGAAGTTGTTGTCCCCAAAGAAATAGAGGGTATCTGCAGGGGAAGGAGGCGAGCACGTCAAGCTGGCGAGGCCCTGGGTGCTGGCTGGAGGGAGCAGGTATGCGGGACCTCACTACCTACCGCTGCCCAGCGTGGCCAGGTCCTGGGGCTTCAGTAGATGTTCCACGTATTCCTGGAACGGCACATCCACTGCAAGGCAGGAGGAGAGCTGAGAAGGAAATACCTGTGCCCCACCCCCCCTACCCTCGGGGTTAACGCACCCTCGGGTGCTCCCTTTCCAGCGGGGAGCTGGGCCCCTGCGGTGCGACTACCCAGCCCTCACCTTTGCGGTAGGAGTAGGTGTTGGCCGTGCTGAGGCGCACCAGGCGGTCCCCGAAGGCGGCCAGCAGCTTCTCCTTGGTGCAGAGCGCCTGGAAGACCTGCGAGAGCAGGGTGGGCATTTGGGGGGGGGGGGGCAGGAGGGGACCAACCGGGATGGGGCAGGGACACTGCAACACCCCCCCCGCCCTGTCGCCCCGAGAGGCAGCGGCCAGGGCGGCACGGGTCTCAGGTCCCCACCGAGCACAGCCCACCCCAAAGCTCCTGCTGACCCAGCCCAGCCCCCCTGGGCCCCCGGCGCAGGGCACAGCCCCCGGCCCGGCCCAGCACTCACCGAGTTGTCGGTGGCCCCGCGGATGATGACGGGCTGGGAGAAGGCGAACCTGGGTGGCACAGGCAGAGCACACGGGGGTCTCCTCGATGGGGTCACCACCCCCCGGGACACACCAGGCTCCCACCTGCTGCCCCCCCCTCCCAGACACACCGGGGCCGCCGCCCCCCGCCCCCCCAGGACTCCCACCTCCCGCCCCCCCGGGGCCGCCAACCCCCCGACCTGGGGCTCCCACCCCCCACCCTCCCCGGGGCAACCGGGGCCTCCAACCCCCCCCCCGGACACACCGGGGCCGCTGACCCCCTCCCCACCCCCCCAGGGGCTCCCCCCTCCCGCCCCCCCCCCGGGGCACACCGGGACCGCCGACCCCCCCCACCTGGGGCTCCCACCTCCCGCCCCCCCCGGTGCACACCGGGGTCGCCGCCCCCCGCCCCCTCCCCCGGGGCCGCCCGTACCGCTGCAGGAAGCGGGGGAAGGTGAGGGAGGCGTCGGCCCGCTCCACGGTGCACCGCTCCTCCTCCGGCAGCGCGCCCGCCCCCCTGCAACGGAGCCTCCGCTCGGTACCGGGCGCCGGGCGCGGCCCAGCCCCGGCCCGCCCGCCCGCCGCGCCCTTACCAGCCGCCGCCCGGCGAGGCGGCGCAGCCCGCGGCCCAGGCCCAGGCCCAGGCCCAGGCCAGCGGCAGCCACCGCGCCGCCATGGGCGCCCCCGACCGGCACCGGCGCCGGCACCCCGCGCAGCGCCCGCCGCCGACTACGCCTCCCGGCAGGCACCGCGCGCAGCCACGCTGCTCACTGCCATTGGCTGCCGCACCGGACTACATTTCCCGACATGCCGCCTCTTAAAGGGACCACGACCCCCGCCGACGGGACGGGCAGCCAGACACGGCGCTGCTGCCCCGGGCAGCGCAACAGCCACGACGCAGGAGCTTGCTCTGCTCTGTTTTAATTCGGTACAAAACAAAACCCAGAGCCTGGTCCGGCTCCTCCAAGGAGCTCCCGCACTGGGGCTCAGGGCACAGAGGACTATTTACATGCTGCTCACAGAAATAAGTACAGCGATGCCGCTGTTCGGAAGGGCTCCAGGTGCTGGAGGATCTCCTGGAGCCAGGGCCGAGCAGTCGCCGCTCTCCCAGCCCAGCGTTGCCTCTGCCGGTCCAGGATCGCGGCCTGGCTGGCTCCCACCTTCCTCCCCGCCAGCCACGGGGCCGCGGCACGGCGGCTCAGGTGTACTCGCAGAGGTGGCCGCAGCCCGCCGGGCAGTGCGAGCTCGTCTCCAGCCACTTCATGATGTGCTGGAGGTGCCCGCCGTGACTGCAGCCCTGGCACCACACAAAGAGCCCCTTCACCACGTGGTGGCACACGGCACACATGCTGGCACACTGCCGACACCTGTCCGGAGAGGAGACGGGTGAGCGCACACAGGGAAACCCCGTGGGAAGGCAAAGGTGGGGGACACCCAAGGACACCCTCCAGGGGCACGACTGGCTCCGAGAGCCCCTCTGAGCAGCCCAGGCAGTGCAGAGCGTGCGCTTCCACCAGCTCAGAGGAACAAGGGACACGCCTGGGCTCTGCCCTTCACCTCGGTGGCTGGATGCTGTCCCCCCCGCCCCCGCCTGCCCAGCGCCTTGGGCACCACCACCTTCACCTGTCACAGATCCAGCCCCTGTTGCTCATGGGCCGCTTGCAGTTGCTGCAGTTGATGTGCAGGGTGGTGGAGGCCTGGTTGAGGCAGTTGATGGCACGGCACGTGCTCAGCTTGATCACCTCGTTGGAGATGTTCCAGAGCTGGAAGCGCTGCAGCAGGTCGATGTAGGACGTGTACCAGTGCTCCTGGGAACAGCACACAGCTGAGTTCCCTTTCCCCTGCTTCTGCCCAGGGATCCCAGCCCCAGGGTCAGCTCCCCAGAAGGCAAGATCCCTGCAGGGGAGGAACTGCTCTGCAGGGCTTGAGGGAGGCTCCTTCCCCAAAACAATGGGCCAGGCCACTTCTCCTGCCCCAGCTCTGCAGACACTACCAAGACACTACCTCCTGGGAGACCCTCAGGCCAGGCTCCACTATCCCAGCCAGGACAGCACACAACTCAGCCAGCCAGTTACCAGGGGTCCTGGTGGAGGAGCTGCCCTCCCAGGCTTAGAGATGCCCCAGCAAAGGCTGCAGAAGGGAGATGCCTGGGCCAGGCAGGACCCCATTTCATTTGGGTAAACCACCTCATAGTCACTCCAAGGCGCCCCATTGCATTGATGCTTCTTGTGGGGTTGCCACACCAGCCCTGAAAGGAGGATTCAGTTCACTCCTCAGCCTTGCTGTGACATGTGCTGAAAGGTGCTAGTTAACAGCAGCAGCAACTGCCACTCGCGCAAGGAGGAACCTGCCATGCGGCCTCAGCAAGGGAACTGCACATTTTTCCACAGGACTGCTAGATCGGCTGGGTCAGAGATGCTGGGAAAAGGAAAGAGGATGAAGCCTCAACTCTTTCTCTTGCCATGGCCCAGGTTAGAAACACATGTGCTCCTGCAACCTACGCTCCTGCAGCTCTTCAGACCTGCAGCGTGCAGCACAACGGCAGGCTACAACAGTTTCACCTATGGCAGGGACGCCTGCACCCATCCATACGGCCCTCCAGGAAGGGAAGTCCCAGGGAAGAAAAGGGGAGGAAGAGGCAGCGTAACCCACAATGCGGGCAGGAAGGGGGCAGCTGGGGTGGTTGTGTTGTCAGCTTCCCTGCGGGTACCTGGGTCTGCTCGTCGATCTCCTTGCGGATGCGGTCTCCCAGCACGATGAGCACCGACACAGCTGTCTGTACATCACCCTGCTCCGCGTAGAAGAGCAGCGTGTCCCGCACGATGGGGTTGAAGAAGTCTGAGGGCAGGCGGTTCTCGTAGAGCGAGTGGGAGATGGAGATGAGGGAGAAGGACTCCACAGGTGTCAGTGACACTGTCTCGGCTTCATTGCCGCTGACATGAGGGGAGTCGGCCTTGTCCTGCAAGTGGTCCAAGGCTGACGGGTTGTCCACGATTTCATGGCGCAGGGGGAAGGCTTCCTGGGGAAGGCTGTATTCTTGCTCTTCAGCTGTAAGGAGAAACACCCTTCCTATCAGCAGAGCTTGTGCCACGGACAGGGAAAGGCCAGGAGAAAGTCGAGCAACACAGTTGGGACAGGCAACACCTCTCAGCACCAGCAGTACACTCACCGTGAGGGTTCTCATGGTCCATCATGTACAGGTCATCCTCATCCCCTTCCACATCCCCCAGCAGATAGTCGGCGGGGACATCGCTGCCCTCCGTCTCCTCGTTATCTGCGAGCCCAGAGAAAGCAGTCAGTGCATCCGCGTAGGCCACCCAATCAGACACACGTCCCCTGTCCCATGTCCCAGTGCCTCGGGCTGTGTGTGAACCAGCCAGCTCCACAGCACGGTCGCATTCCCAGCACCCACTGCCACCACTGTGGCAGTCACAGGGGTAAGTTGTCCTTCTGCGGCCCCCAGCGCTCTGCACGTTTCACCAAGGCCAGACCTCTCCCACACCAAAGCCATCTGTGGCTGGGACTGTGCCATCAGGGATCAGCGGAGGATGGAGCAGCCACAGGACTCGGGCTTAGCCCCAAGAGGCTCCCCAACACGTGGAGCCTGGCCTGTGCCTGCCCCACAAAGGTTACCCTCGTTGTTGATCAAGGTGGAGGAGGAATCCATGAGCATATTTTCCGTGCGGCTCTCTCCTTTACTGCGATCCAGTCTCGACTCGCTGCCTAGCCCAGAGGGGATGTCTTTCAGGTTAAAGCTGGGAAAGAAGCCACTTGCTTAATTTAATAGTCACAGAAGTTTACAGCTTCCACGCTAGACAGCAAACAGCCTGGATATAGGTCTCCGGTCAATTTGAAAGCAGACATGATGATTTTCCTGAGAGCAAAAAAGCCAGTCCTCCCCACTCTGTTACTTAAAAAAAATATATATTGCAATTGTTACCACAGTCATTTCTCCAAGCCTGGCATCTCTCTGCACTCACCACAAAAGGCATCTGCAAAGATTTCCTTAGACAACTTTAGAGCTGAGCACAGACTCCTGAGCCATTTCTTAATATTCACATTCACCTTAGAAATTGGTAAACAGGGAGTTGCCTTTCTACAAGACGAATTGCTATGTGTTACGCATGCCTGCTCTCAAGCTGTACTGAGGTGGAAAGGAACTGAATGGAAATGAAGGAGAACTGCGCTCTTCAGTTTGCTGCTTGCAGTTTTGTAGTTATTGACAATGACCCGTCTGGAGCTTGGGAGCTGGCCTGATGGAAGTGTTTTCTTTGATGCTATTCAAGTTTATCCCAGTCATCTGGGAACCAGGCCCTACAAGGTTTGAGAACTAATTTGGAGTCCTCACTCATCAGTTTTATGTCATTCAAAAGAGGAAAAACAAGTTTTACTGCTTCATCAGCCCACAATGGGGCTCTCAATTCCAGTGAGCCACTTGTGAAGCTGAGCTGTCCTTTGAAAGGTAGCAGACCTCTCTCTGCACCAGCATTAGCTCTGCAGCAGCTCTAGCTCCAGCGGTCGGACAAGGGTTCTCCACCCCCAAACCATGGTCACAGTCACAGACCGCAACTCGCTACTTAAATGACTAAAATAGACCACAGCAGCCTCACATCTCATCACAGCCAGCTTAAAACTTCATTTCAAAGAGAAAACGGAGCATACTTGTGAATAGCCTGCACCCCCGGCTTGAAGCCGGGCTGACAACTCACTTCTTACACCCACATGGAAAACGGCAGTAATCAAACCATGCTGCCAACCAGCAAACCCGCGTGGCAGGGTATTCAGGCAGCTTGAGGGTCAGGGAGAACCATCCTTGCTCCAGGCACAGCAACTCCAGCCTGGGCAGGATGCTGTCTCTGCTCTGAATTCCCATTGCTGCAGCTGCCTAGCCATCACACGGCTCAGTTCGGCTCCTGGCACCCCAGGGCAGCCCTTACCTGTTCATGAGCGGCAGGGTGGTGCTGCCTTTCCCTATGCTGTGATTGAGGTTAGCAGAGGACACAGTGCCGAGGCTGGAATAGATGATTCGGAGCATTGTCCACGTTTGAGCCACCTATCCCAGAGGAGAGAGGAGTTAGACCCTCCTGCTAGCTGCAAGCTGAGGAGCAGAAGGATGCTGTGGGCTGAGCGCAGGCAAGAGACTGCTACGCCAAGTAAGGACCTTCTGTGGCTCTGCTCCCTCAGCCGAAACAGTGCTGTGGCTCTAGCCCACCCCAGATCTCCCATTGCACCCAGGGAGATAACCAGGTCTCCTGAAACCATGGAAGGTTTCAACAAATAGTCATTGTCACCTCCCCTGAAATAGGGCTTGATCCTGCAGGGAGCCAGGCAGCTTCTTTTTTTTTTTTTTTTCCCCCCTGATCAAGCTTTAAACACAGCTACACACCCCCATCTATCCTGCCCACCCCACGGGGATGGCTCAGTAAAGGCACGCAGACCCCACCACCGGAGCCTAGGCCAGGTTAAAAACAGGCCCACGCAGCCACACGCCTGGCTCCAAACTACCAGTGTATGCTGCTGAGCTGGGCACGCTCTCAGGGGTGTCAAATTTCCAGACACAGTGCCCACAGTAACCACAGTTATGCTTGTTGTAGGCAACAGCGTTACAGGTCTGGTGCCAGAGCTGAGGGAAACCTCACAGAGACAGCCGGAGGGCAAAGGAGAAGATGGATGGAGAAGAGAGGCTATAAGCCAGAGCCGAGCTCCCATCCAGCTAGGGTGGCAGGTCTCCTTCCGACAGCATCTGTCAACCTTGGGACTAGTCCAAACCTGTGGCAATAGTCTCCCTAGGTGCAAGGGACTAAAAGTAGAAGAGAAAGGAAATGAGTGTGGCAAAATCCATCTGAAGAAGGGGATGGGACTAGGGGAGGGCTGGAGGAGGCTGGCAGAAGCAGCAGGATCTCGAAGAATATGAGAAAAGACTCACTCTAGAGGAGAGAGGACAGCCAGTGGGAAGAGCTGGCAGTTCCCAGCATCGACCCAGCCCCTCTCCACAGATCTGCCCAGGGCAGAGGTACGGCCACTTCTCCGTCCCACAAACGAGACTCGCCTGGAGCAGGGCGAGGTCAGGGCAAGGGACTCACAAGTGACAATCCCCAATAGCAGGTCCCACCCTGCAGCATCCCTCTCCGTCCCCTGGGCACGGTGGGTGGAGAACAGGCACCCCACAAGGCACAGGTGGGATGGAAGGAGCTCAGCAGCCTGAGCGGTGTGACAGAGCCCTCCCCACCCCGCGCTTACCTGGTTGCGGTCTAGGCCCTTGGCCACCTTGGCGTTATGGTCACAGAGCTCGGCCAGGGGCCTGCCGGCCAGCGCATACTGCTTGGCTGTGTGGACAAACCAGTCCATGCTGCCGCTCTCCACGTCCGTCTCAAAGACGCTGAGGGCGCTCGAGGAGGAGATGTATTCAAACTGCTCTGTGGGGTCCAGCTTGCGCTTGAAAAAGATGGGGTGGCGCCGGTCCCCGATGTAGGGCTTGCGGTTGGAGTCAGAGGAGATAAGGCTCTCTTTGGCCGCAAAGGCCAGGTCTCCATAGAGACTGTAGCACAGCCCCTCGGGGTTGGCCCGGTCGATGGGCTGGCTGGCGTCCTTGAAGATGTGCTGGTACAGGGTGCTGTCCTTGGAGCCCGAGAGGAGGAAATAGGGGTCATGGAGGTGACGCCACACAATGCCCGTGGTGACGTCCTTGTGCTCCTCGAACATGGCGGATGGGATGAAGGGACGCCGCACGTCCCATACATAGATGTTGTGGTCCACCATCATGGAGCAGGTAGCGATGTGGTGCTTGCACTCCGGGCGCCACTTCACCCGGGCCACGGAGGCGATGGTCTGCACGCAGTAGATCTCCTTCGCCCGCGTGGTGTTCATGTCCCACACCTTCACCATCTTATCTCGGCCCCCTGTTGCCAGCCAGCCCCTGGGAGAAGGACGGAGAAAGATGGTGAGACACCAACCTGGGTTGGCCTGGGATGCGTGGCTGTTCACCCCTCCTTTCTGGCCCGAGCACAGAGAGGTGGATGGCACTCACAACCCAGGTGCAACCGCACGCCAAGACAGGCCGGCCAGCTGAGCCACGCTCCGTGTCAACGGGAGCTGGCCAGGTTGCAATCACATCCTCCCATGCACTACCCTAACGCCTCTACTCTCAAATAACCAGGCCAGGCAACACCCTTCCTCCCCATCCCAATTTAAGGGCCTATATCTTCAGAACAACACTCATCTGGAGGGCTCCCAGACACACCAGTTTCCCCCACCCAAGTCTTCTGCTTGTCAGCAATAGCAGAGATTAAAAAAGGCCAGTTTGAACACATTTCAGTGCCTCAACTTGTGAAGAATGACAGCACTGCCTAGCGGGGAGCAAGGAGCTGCAGCACTGGAGTAGTAATTGCTCCCACCTTCTTCCAGTAACAGCATAGCCCCTGACACAAGAGGCCAGGGTATCAGAGACCCTGCTTTCCCTTGGAACACACTAATGCTGTTTTTAGGGCCTCACTTGCCAGCTTCCCTAGTGCCAACCTCCCTCAAGGCCAAGGGGTTGGCCCGGCCGCCCAGCCACCCAGCCCAGCACAAACCTGTCCTCCGGGTGCCAGTCACAGCAGAAAACGGGCCCGTTGTGGGCCGTGAACATCCTCTCATAGCGGTCTGGCCGGCGAATGTCCCACAGCTGCACGTTCCCATTCTCAAAGGTGGCAGCAAAGGTGAAGTAGTCGCGGATGCTGAACTGCACATCTCGCACGCTCTCTGACTGGCCTGAGCAAGGAGAGAAATCAAGACCCGATGGGACAGAGCCCCAGCAAAGCCATTGCCTCACCGAACCAATGCTCAAATCCCCAGCAGTCCCATCCAGGTCCCAGCATCCCAGCTGGAAGAGATACGGGCAGTCCAGTGAGAAGGGGAAGCAGGCACTGATGGAATAGCCTACCGCCTCCCCACGCAGACCCAGTCCTGCCAAGCCCTACTCAGCTCACTGCCAAGCAGCAACCTCCAAAAGCAGCAATAAGACCCTCAGCTCCCTCCCTGCCTGCTCCAGACATTGTGTCTGGAGCAAACCTTCCTCCTGGACACTGGAAAAAACGCGAAGACCCTGATCTCTGCATCTCACCAGGGTAGAGGGTAAAGAGCAGGCTGATCTCTTACCAGAGAAGGTGCTGACAGAGTCCTTCTTGCGCAAGTCAAAGCATTTCATATAGCCATCCTGGGAGCCGCTGAGCAGCATGTACACCTCGGTGGGGTGGAAGCAGACCTTGTTGACGGTGCGCTTGTGCTCTGTGAACAGCTGGTCCTGTTTGTTGCGGGATGGCTTGCCCAGGTTCCAGGTGACAACCACACCGTTGGTGGCAGCCGTAGCCAGCAGGTTCTCGTCCATCTGGTGCCACACCACATCGGCACAGCTGAAGTTCAAGGAGGGCTTGCGGCCGACACGGAGGTTCAACTTCTCCACAAACTGGTCCTCCTCGATGGAGTAAATCTTGAAGATGTTGCGGCCAGCCACCACCACCTGGGCAGCGTCGCGGCACACGCTGATGGCATTGGCAGGGGCGTCCAGGTGGCAAAACATGGTCCGCCCCGTGATGGTGTTGCCCCCCAGGGCGGTGGTAACCCTGGCCATTTTCTCCATGGCCGTCCTTGGCACGGACTCCCCCCTCCACGAGCGGGCTCTGAGGCTCGTGTCTCCGCAGGCCGCATTCACGCTCACACGGCCGCCCTGCTCTGCCTCAGCCAGCGCTGGGAAGGGAAGGGCTCGGCTCCAGCGGCTCCCGACAGGCCCAGGTGGCTTTGTCTGCGGCTTTTCGTGACCGCATTGACTGGCTGTGAAGGTGGAGAGGCTAAAGCGGGGTGGAAAGAGATCCAGCCCCACGCTTGGCCTCTCTTTGTGCTGGTCTTTTGTAACTGCTTTTTGAGGAATTCCTGAAAGCCTTTTCAAGGTTTCCCGTTTCCTCCTCTATTCAAACACCTGGGAGATGTTCTGCTTATGAGAGCAGCTCTTGCTGATGCTATCGGGGACAGCCCGTCGCGGGAGGTCAACCACCGCGACGAGGACCAAGGTAAGCTGCGTCTCCAGCACCAAGAGGCCGGGTGCGGCGAGGCCACAGGCGTCTCTGCGGGACGCTCCCCAAATCCCTGCAAACCCCCAGGAGGGTTTCACTCTGCTTCTCTAGCAGATGGGTGCCCACAGCGGCCTGGGGGTGCCCGGGGGGGCCTCGGGGGCTGCCTGCAGCCCCGCACCCCTGGAGTCCGGCCGAGGCCCTGCCCTGATGCTGCCCCCCCAGTCCCACAGCCCTCCCCTCGCCCCCCAACCCCTGCCTGCCCCAGCCCCCCCTCAGCACCTCCCCAGCCTGCAGGCCCCCCAATAACCCACAAGCTCCCCCAGAACTCCTTTATACCCTACAGCCTCCCCACAGCCCCCTCCTGCTCCACAGCCTCCCCCAAGCCCCACAACTACTCATAGAGCCCTCTCCTGCCCCAGCCCCCCCCAGCGCCTCCCCAGCCCCACAGGCCCCCCAATACCCCCAGTCCCCCCCTGCAGAGCCCCCTCATACCCCCCAGCCCACTCCTGCCCCACAGCCACCCCCCGAGCCCCCCAGCTATCCACAGAGCCCCCTCCTGCCCCAGCCCCCCTCAGCGTCTCCCCAGCCCCGTAGGCCCTGCAATACCCACAGAGCCCCCTCATACCCTACAGCCCCCCCAAGGACCCCTCCTGCCCTACGGCCCCCCCTCAGCACCTCCCCAGCCTCCAGGCCCCCCAACACCCCCAGCCTCCCCCCCCAGAGCCCCCTCCCGCCCCACAGCACCCCCCCGCCGTCAGAGCCCCACAACCACCCACAGAGCCCCCTCCCACCCCACAGCACCCCCCGCCGTCAGAGCCCCACAACCACCCACAGAGCCCCCTCCCGCCCCACAGCACCCCCCGCTGTCAGAGCCCCACAACCACCCACAGAGCCCCCTCCCGCCCCACAGCACCCCCCCGCCGTCAGAGCCCCACAACCACCCACAGAGCCCCCTCCCGCCCCACAGCACCCCCCGCCGTCAGAGCCCCACAACCACCCACAGAGCCCCCTCCCGCCCCACAGCACCCCCCGCCGTCAGAGCCCCACAACCACCCACAGAGCCCCCTCCCGCCCCACAGCACCCCCCGCCGTCAGAGCCCCACAACCACCCACAGAGCCCCCTCCCGCCCCACAGCACCCCCCCGCCGTCAGAGCCCCACAACCACCCACAGAGCCCCCTCCCGCCCCACAGCACCCCCCCGCCGTCAGAGCCCCACAACCACCCACAGAGCCCCCTCCCGCCCCACAGCACCCCCCCGCCGTCAGAGCCCCACAACCACCCACAGAGCCCCCTCCCGCCCCACAGCACCCCCCCGCCGTCAGAGCCCCACAACCACCCACAGAGCCCCCTCCCGCCCCACAGCACCCCCCCGCCGTCAGAGCCCCACAACCACCCACAGAGCCCCCTCCCGCCCCACAGCACCCCCCCGCCGTCAGAGCCCCACAACCACCCACAGAGCCCCCTCCCGCCCCACAGCACCCCCCCGCCGTCAGAGCCCCACAACCACCCACAGAGCCCCCTCCCGCCCCACAGCACCCCCCGCCGTCAGAGCCCCACAACCACCCACAGAGCCCCCTCCCGCCCCACAGCACCCCCCGCCGTCAGAGCCCCACAACCACCCACAGAGCCCCCTCCCGCCCCACAGCACCCCCCGCCGTCAGAGCCCCACAACCACCCACAGAGCCCCCTCCCGCCCCACAGCACCCCCCGCCGTCAGAGCCCCACAACCACCCACAGAGCCCCCTCCCGCCCCACAGCACCCCCCGCCGTCAGAGCCCCACAACCACCCACAGAGCCCCCTCCCGCCCCACAGCACCCCCCCGCCGTCAGAGCCCCACAACCACCCACAGAGCCCCCTCCCGTCCCACAGCACCCCCCCGCCGTCAGAGCCCCACAACCACCCACAGAGCCCCCTCCCGCCCCACAGCACCCCCCCGCCGTCAGAGCCCCACAACCACCCACAGAGCCCCCTCCCGCCCCACAGCCCCTCACCGCCCGCAGCCGCCCCGCCGCCGGCAGCGCGCCCACAGGCCGCGCCGCCACGGAAGCTGCCCGCCTCGCCCCGCCCCCTTCCGCCGCGCCCCGCCCCCAGCGCAAGCCCTGCCCTAGAGTAAACCCCGCCCCTTCGAGCGCGCCCCGCCTGCCGAAGCGCCCCGCCCCCTGAAACACGCCCCGCCCCCCGGACACGCCCCGGCGCGGCGGGAGGGGGGGAGCGGGGTCCGCCGGGGAGCTGGGGCGCGCTGGGCGGGGGGGGGTCCGAGGCGCAGGGGTGCGCCGGGGGGTGCGCTGGGGTGGGGGGCGCTGCTTGGGGGACACAGCAGGGACCCTGCGGTGTGGGGTGTCCGAGGATATAGGGGGGCCCTGGTGGGGGTCAGGAGGCATGGGGGGGATCTGGAGGTGGGCTGGGACGTGGGGGTGCCGGGAAGTGGGGGGGCAGGGAGGGGAAACAGGGGTGCCCTGGCGTGTGAGGTGGGGGGCAGGACAGAGGGGTGCGCTGGGGGTGGGCAAGCCTGGGGGGGTCTGGAGGTGCAGGGAGTGGGGGGCACCCTGGAGGCTATGAGGTGCCCTGTGCGGGGGGGGGGGGTGCCCTGGCGTGAGGAGGTGCACTGGGGGGGGGGGGCGTAGGGGCCGGGCGGCGGCGGGGGTGCGTGGCGCTGGGGGGCGGCCCGGCCCCCCGCCGGCCCTCCTGGGGCGCAGGCTGGGGTCGCCCCCCCCCCCGATGGCTGGGACCGGCCGGGCCCCGGGAGCTGCAGCCCCCGCGGGGCGCGCCGCCCCTCCGGCCGGTGCCCCGCGCCCCCCGCGCCCCCCGCGCCCGAGCCGAAGACAGAGCGAGAGCGGACGCGGCGCTCGGTACAGCAGTTCGTTCCTGTTCGTTACAAAGGCAAAACAAACCCCGAGGGATCAGCCGCAAGCGGGTGTCCGGGCCGCCGCGGGGGCCCCGCTGCCCCGCCGGCTGCCGCGGCCCAGCTCCAGCCCGGCGCCGCCGGCTCCGGCCGCCCGGCCCGGCCCGGCCCCGCGGCCGGCCGCCGGCTGGGTTTTTGGAGGGGCCGCGACTTCAGGCGGGCGAGGAGGGGGGACGGAGGCGGGCTGCAGAGCCGGCAGCGCCCCGGCCCCGCTGGCGCCTGGCCGATGGCTTTAGAGGCTGGAAGAGCTACAGTGGCTTTGTGTCCTGAGGTGGCATCTCCTCCGCCTTCCCAGTCCCGCAGCCAAAGGGCTTCGGCTCGGCGTGCGGGGAGCCGGCCGCCTGCTGCGGCCCAGCGGGGGGCTGGCCAAGGACCCCCGGGCGCCCCAGCCGCCCCCGGCGAAGGCGAGCGGCGGCCCCATCGCGGCCGGCGCTGGTGCTCGCCCAACGGTGTTGGCGGTGCTCCCCCCCCTCCCCGGCAGATAAATCAGTGATAGCCGCCCCCCCCCGCCCCAAAGCAGCGGGAAAGGGAGAGGGGACGGCGCCGTGGCGGCGGGAGGGCAGCCGGCCCCCCGGAGCGGCGCGGCGCGGCGGCGGGAGGGCGGCGGGGCGCAGGGCTGCGCGTCGCCCGGGAGCGGCGAGGCCGGGCCGACGGCGTGCGGGAGGAGCTGCCGCTTGGCCCCCGCGGCCCCGGAGCCCACCTTACCACAAGACTGAAGCAAGCTAGCATGCGAAGGCAGCAGGCAGTCGGAGAGGAAAAGAAACAGCGTGTGAACAAAAGGAGAGGGCCGTCCGCCCTCAGGGCAGGGCGCAGGGCTGTCCGGGGGGGGGCGTCGGGGAGGCGGGCCGGGGGCTGTACAGCGCAAGGCGGGCGTCGGGTCGCTCGCTCCTTTCTCGCCTGCGGCTCCGGGCGTCCGGCTGTCGCGGCCGGTGCCCCAAGGCGCCGAGCCAGCCCCCGCGGGCGCTTTTGGGCGCAGGCCCCCTCCCCGCGTCCTCGCACAGCGGCGGTCGGCGCCGTCCGCCTCCGAGCCCGTCCTGCCGCCTCCCGCGGGAGGGACGGCGCCGCCGAAAACGGCTGCCCGCTGGCGGCATCCTTCCTCCTTCTCTCTCCGGCCCTGGGGAGTCGCGCCCCGCCGGCGCCCGCCCGTGCCGAGCTGCCCTCCAAGCCGGGAGCGCCCGGGCTCCGAGCGCGGGACGCCCGGCGCCCCGGCAAGAGCGGCAGGCGGAGCGCCCTCGTACCCCGCCGCTGCCAGCCCGCCCCGCGGTTGCCTCGCTTCTCGCTTGGCTCCGTCCGTTTGGGTTTTTGTCAGTTTGCTTGTCCGTTCGTCTGTTTGTAAGGGTTTTGCGGGACAGACCACGACGAAGACGACGAGAGGTGATCGAGACGTGGGGAATTTGCAGGCATCCTGGAGGGGCTGCGGCAAGGGGGGCGCAGCGTGGGCCAGGCGCGCTGTCCCCCGCCTCTTACTGGAGCGACGAGTCTCTCTCCGGGTGCCGGTGTCCAATGTGTCGACGTGAGGGACTTCTGGTTTGCTTTACACGTGGGTTGCTTAAATCGACAGCGTCTTTTGCATCTCTTCCCCCCCCCCCCCCAAACAGAAAGAAATCAACTCGGCAATGTCAGACGATGACGCGGCTTGGTTGGGTCAGTGCTGGATTGGGACTGGAGAAGACGGCTCCACGGACAGGCCAATCCTCGCAGCAAAGCGGCTTATTCGATCACCATGCAGCACGGCAGGTGCTGGGAGAAGTACTTGAAGAGCTCCGGGGTGGCGCCGGGGCAGTTGGTCAGCTCCAGCTCCTCCAGCTCCTGCAGCTGCACCAGCCCCGAGAGGCCCGTGGTGGTCAGCAAGGGGCAGCCTGGAAGCAGAAACCGCGGTGCCGTCGGTGGGGCCGACTGGGGCTGTGGGTGCCCAGCACCTCCAGTGCCCAGCCGTTGGGGGGCCTGGAGAGGAACAGGGGTGTTCACATGCCCGTCTCTGGTGGGAAACCCCTGGGAAGGGGAGGACCGCCACGCTGGGGGGGCCATGCAGCCAGGACCGGTGGCGCAGCATATCCCAGCTCTGTCGTAAGCCTGTCCCCAGGGGACTGTCCCCATCTCCATGTGGAGACTCTCCCCATCCTCCCACTTCCCCACTCCCCACACAGGGATCAGGGCGCCCAGGCCAAGAACAAATCATGCATGGGTCTCACCAGCAAGAGACAAGAGGCGCAAACTTCCCATGCTCAGGAGATGCTTCAGGCCAAAATCTTGCACCTAGGAAAGAAAAAGGAGTGGGATCCCGGCTCCCAGCATGACGCCAACCAGGAGGTGTTCGCCTCTTGCGAGCGCCTCCGCAGCAGCTGGGAGCTGAGCCTCGCTGGGGCCCAACCCTCGCTGGGAGCTGAGCTTTGCCGTCTCGCGGCAGGGGAGGAGGGCAGCCTGGAGCATAACGGCATGGGGAACCCCCATCCCTCCTCCGTTTCCCAGCACCAAACGGCTCCTGGTGCCAGGCAGGCTCTCCGGCCAGCCCAGCGGGCTCATGCAGCCCATCCCGGGAGGGTATGTGAAGAAGGTGGGTTGAGCCATGCCGTAGGAAGGAGATGTTCCTCTCCTGTGCCCCCCTTGCCGGTCAGGTGAAGGAGACACGTCTGCGGGCCCCCCGGCACAGGCAGCACGAGTGTCCTCATCCCTCCTGCGCCCCACCGCCTACCTGGCAGCACCAGCGCAGGTACAGGCTCCGCAGGGACGACATGGTGGACAGGTAGCTGAGGCCAGTGTCGGTGATCCGCACACACCTGCCGGGGAAAACGGCATCAGGGCTGGCCGTGGCCACCAAGCCGGGGGAACAGCACACCGCTGGGACCCGCAGGGAGCTGAGGAAGGGCAGTCCCCCCAAAAACAGGGACCTTCATCGAGGGGGTGGTGTGCTGCTGGCTGCCAGAGCATGGCTGGATCCTCGGCAGGGGAAGGGCAATGCCCCCCAGCAGCACTTTACACCCCTCGAGCCCTGCAGAGAGACCCACGTTCCAGGCTGGCCGTATCCCAGCCCCACAACCCATAGAAGGAGCTGTGGAGTCCTGGATCAGGCCGTGACCGTCTCACCACACACGTAGCTGTCCCCAGAACGCGGTGCCGGGGCACAAGGCAAGACCCTGGCCTTGCTCCCGCAGCCCTGCTCCCGCCCTGCCATGGCCCCTCACCTATCGAGCACCAGCTCCTCCAGCTTGTGCAGGTCGCAGGCGATGTACTCGAGGGCCATGTCCGTGATGCGAGGGCACCAGGACAGGTCGAGGCTGCGCAGCTTCCGTAGGTTCTCAGCCACCAGCTCCACGCCGTCGTCCGTCACCTTGGAGCAGCCCGAGAGGCTGAGGACACTCAGGTTGGGCAGGCTGTGCACCATGTTCACCACGCCGTGGTTGGTGATCTCCCAGCAGGAGTTGAGGCGGAGGGTGTGGGTGGTGTAGCCCTGCTTGGCAGTGAAGTAGGCCAGCGCTGTGTCCGTCACGTGGTAGGCCTGCAGGTTGAGCTCGGTGAGGTTGGGCAGGAGCTGGGAGATGGCCGCGATGGCGTCGTCAGCCACGTTGATGCAGTCACTGACGCTCAGCGCCGTGATGCGGGCGTTGAGGCTCGACCACAGCCCGGCCTCCGTGAAGTCGTTGCAGCCCGACAGCTCCAGTCGCACTACACCCTGCATCTGCTCCAGCATCACCTGGCGAGAGGCTTGCGGTCAGTGCAGGCAGCACCCCTTCTGCCCCAGCCCTCCTGCAGAGCTTCCCACACAAGTGCCAACACTCGCCCACACGCTGCCGTGCCAGCGGGGCTCAATGAGGTGCCTTCGCACCCCTGCGGTCTTGGTAAGGCTCTGAATTAACTCCCATGTCCCCCTGAGGCTCTTCCACCTGCCACCAGCCCTTTGCCCTTCCAGCCTTCTCCCACTCCCAGTGGCTCACAGTTCCCTGTGGCCCCATGAACATTGGAGTCGGACCACAGAGGTTCATCCTTTTCAGCCTCCTCACAGGGCCTTGTTTTGCCCCTGCTCCCAGCACCTCCGGAGCTGTCCCCAAGCTGATGGGACATGTCAGCATCAGCAGGGTGATGAAAGGGGGCATCTACAGAGGCCAGGGAGCTCCAGGGAGCAGCACCTGCTCTTCAGGTGCATGTTCCCTGCTCGGGGAGGACATGGCCCAGGCGGCATGGAAGAACATCCCCTCTGGAAAGGATCACATAAGAGAGGTGGAAAGATGTCCTGCACACCATGGCACCCAAGAGAAGGGACACAGACTGCGAGCCAGACCTGGCAGAGCTCCCCGAGTCTGTGGCTGAGAGCAGGGGCTCCCAGCACAACCTGGGATCTGCAGGATTCAGGCACCTGCCTGCTTTTTCTCAAGGCCTGAAGCAAGGCTGGATAAAGAAGAAGAAAAGGTGGGCATGCGGGATTAGTTACTGCAGTGCAGCTGATGAGTGGTAACTCACTGGACTGAAGTAATTTAATCACGCGTGATTGGGGTTCACATCCTCCATTTAGCTGGGCTTGGCTTTTATAAGTCTTTCACATCTGTTTCCATTAAGAGCTTTCGTTAACACAAGCGGTAGCTGTGTGTTCCCTCCCGTGGCAAATGCTGTGGCTGGGCTGGGCTGCGGCAGGACTGCACCAGCGAGGCCATCAGTCCCCCAGGCCTCGCAGGGAGGGCATTGCCATGCTGGGCAGGCACCAGAGAGGATTAAGGAGGAGGCAAAATAAAACCCCACCACAGATCTTCCCCCGGGCCAGGAGGGGACGTCTCTATGCCAAGGATGGAAGAATCCCTCCTGACTAGAGAAGACTGAACAGCGCTTGGACAGGATGCAGGGCCAAGTGGTGGGAAGGGATTGACGGCCGAGGAGGAAATGGTTGGCCTGGAGGGCGCTGCCGCTGGAGAAGGTGCTCCTAGGGAGTGGGATGAAGATAAAGAGCACTCCCGAGGGCAAGGGGTCCATGCCAGGCCCCAGCAGTGATACCAGTATCCCATCAGGGTGATTTGTGGGGGCTGCGAGGGACGGCAGTGCAGCTAGCCCAGTGGCTAACCCCTTCCCATGCGAGGAAGAGGCTGGAGTAGGACACACATCCCTCCTGCAAGTGCTGCGGACACCTACCTCCAGCCCCGCGTCCGTGATGGTAGACCTCTTAAGGCTCATGGACTTCACCCCCTTCTTGGATAGGGGGTAGTTGTCAATGAACTCACAAATGTCCAGGTCGGAGACGCCCACGAGGCAGAAGCCGTCGAAGCCCCGGACGGCAAAGCCCTGGAGGCTGACGAACTCCTTCTCGCCGCCGGGCAGAATGTTGTAGAGCTCTTTGGTGTGCAGGACGGGTGTGAGGCCCACCCAGAACTTGGGCTGGTACAGGACCCTCCGCCACACCTTGCACACCTGCGCCAGCACACACTTCTCGCAGGCCGAAAAGTACCAGAACAGGCGGTTGAGGATCTTCTCGTCCACCGCCAGCTGCCTCTCTGAGGGAGAGCCGGGCAGCCGCTCCGGGGAGGGCTGCTCCTTGCTGGGGCAGGCCTCGCTCGAGTTCAGTCCCACCAGAGAGGCGCTCGGAGGGGACGACACCCCAGCCAGAGTGGCCAAGGACAGGGGCGATGCCAGGCTGGGTATGGGCAGGTCGCTGTGGTTGGCTAAGGCCGGGCTGAGGATGGCAGGCACGGAGGAAGGCTGGCACAGGCGGTTTTTCACGGCGGGGGTCCCTTTGGTGATGCTGGCGGAGCCGAGTCCGTTGGGCTGCGTGGGGATCTTCACCAGTCCATTGCGGGGCAAACATGGGGGCTTGGTGTCGCCGTTTCTCTGGTTCGACATCTTCCACGGGTCTCTCTGCAACACAGGGGTGAGGGGTGAGGAGTGAGGGGCTGCCACGGGTGCCCAGCTCCCTTGCTGCCAGGAACCACAGAAGGGGGCAGGGAGAGGAGGCAGGGGCTAAGGGGGGATGTTGGCTCACTGACAGGAGCCGGGGGGAATGAGGCATCTGGCTCATCCCGACAGAGAGCCTGTGCAAGGAAGAAGGGAACCAAGGGTGGTGCCTTTTCTCTGTCACCTCCCAAAGCACCCTCTGAACCGCAGCTAGGACATTGGCAACCCTCCCACCTCCCTCTGCCACCATGGCCATCCTGCAGTCTCAGCAGGCACCGGGCGCTCAGCCGCAGGCAAGCAGGCACTGCCCTGAGAGCCGATGTGATGGATGCGTCAGGGCTGGCAGATTCAAAAGGCACCCGGTGGTGCTCAGGGCAGAGCTGGATGCTGCCTGGGCTGGGTGAATGGGCTGCCCTAGCTGGCAAGGCCTGGGGCAGAGCCAGGTGCTACAGCTGCCTTCACTCAGCTTTGGGGAGTTGGCTTTGTGGGCTCAGCACCCTCATGGGACGGCGGGGAGCAGGGACCACCCCTGCCAGGCCAGGGGTAGAGTTGGAGGAGACCTGGGTGGCACAGAGCTGTGAGAGGCCCGGATGCTGCATGTGACCAGTGTTGGGCTGGGCACAGCCCAGGGAACAGAGCAGTGTCCTCTGAGGGACTGCGTGGCCCAGGCACATGCAGTGCCCCAGCGGTGAGAAGAGTTTGTCCCCAGATGTTCCCCGCAGGCACATTAATCTATGAGCCGCGTTCTGCGTTGTGCATCGCTTCATTGCAGGTGCTTTGCAAGTGCGAGGATTGAATCCACGGATTCACATGTCCCTCACCCACCTCCCTGAGACAGGAGCTGGAGCGGCCCCATGAAGCACATGTTGGGGCTGTGATGGAGGACACAGGGACCCCTGCCAGCTGCCCTGGGACATCCCACCTCAAAAGCACCCCCCCCTAGAAATTCCCCACATCAGTCCTGGCCCCGCTCAGTAGGGGCAGATCCCAGGGTGACACACCGGAGGGGCTGCAGCACCCCTCAGGGCAAATCTGAGCAAAAAGAGCAGATCCACATCATCCCAGCAGCACAGGAAACCCCCCACAAAGGCCCAGATGGGGATGTGAGACCACTCTGCTCCCCCAGAAAGTCTAGCCTGGGTAGGGAGGGAGAAATAAAGTCCTATGTGAAGGAGGGATGGAGGAGGGAAGAAAGGAGGGAGGGAGGCAGGGAGGGAATGGGCACCCTCACAGCAGGGTGCGTAGGAAGAGCTGGTAGGCAGGGGAGAGGGAGAGGAAGAAAGGATGAAACAGAGCTGGTGCAGGCAGGGAGATGGGTGCCCGCATGTGCCAGCGGGGTGGTGGATGGCAGAGCCTATGCTGGCTGGGAGCTGAGTCTCCCAGCAGCCCGTGAGCCAGGCGGCACCACAGCAAACCAGGCCAATAAATATTTCAGCTGCAGTGAAGCAGGCTTTCAAACAGTCCCGCCGCACCCCGTGATGCATTATTAAACACATTTCCCTTTATAAATATGGATGTAAATAATTGATGGGGTCTCGGTCCCTCCTGCCCAAGCCGGTGCCTGTCCTGTGGCCCTGCTGGTGCCATGCCAAGTCCTCCCGGCACCCACAGCCCGTCTGCCTGGCAGCGCCCTGCTCCGGTGGGCTGCACCCCACAAACAAGCAGCTGGCGTGGAGCCATGCCCTGTGCAGATGCCAGGCTCCGCGGTGCCAGCTGGCTCCCCAGGAAGCACCGCTCGCCCAGCAGGGGCGGCTCTGCCCTGCCAGCAAACCTGCGGCTGCACTGTCCCAGTGCAGGCAGGTGGCTGGCAGGAAGCACTCGGCTGCCTGGGGAAGGCAGTTCTCACCAGCAAGGACTCTGCTCCCTGCTCACTCCGGTGGGCCCTGAGGCCAAGTGCCTCCTGGAGCCCCACTTCATCCCCTTTCCACCTGCTTGAGGCAGGCAATGGGGCCGAGATGAAGCGACTGCGGGTGGCGCAAGGCAGGGAAAGAATAGAGGGCCTGAGCAGCCCAGCTGGGCTCAGGGACTGGCAGGAGACAGAGACAACCTCCCCCAACACCCAAGGGATGGACGCTGTTCAGTGAGTGACTGTGTTTGGCTGGCACATCCATTCAGTGGTGGCTAATGGGACCTGAGGACACTCTCTGTTGCCAGCTCCCCCTGGACCCAAGATAAAAGCCAGGAGTGAAGCAAGGCAAATGTTTTAGCCACTTGATTTGAGATGGAGACAGTGGGGCCCTGATGGAGGGGAGCCTGGCAGAAGCAGAGGAGGAGCAGGCAGATGGCTGTAGTTGTGTTCCTGTGTCCCAGGGAAAGTGTCCTTGTTACGCTGAGGGCACTGATGGACCAGTGTTATGGCTGATGAACCAAGGACCTAGCACATGTGATGGTCATGGTATGGAAACAGTGGGCTTATGAGGATGATCTGTGTCCAGCGGACAGTGTCCTACTGAGCCTGCCTCCCAGGGCTGTGCCTCTGCATCCCTCCGCGCAGACCAAGGGCTGTGACTGGAAAGCAGAAACCAGGCAATCTCCCTTCTTGTCCCCTGCCTGACACATCTGACCATTGCTTTTACCCTCCCAATGCCCAGTGTGGCAGCCAACGCTCCCGGACCAACCAGGAGAGGAAACCACCTGAAATGAGCAGTGGAAGAGACCAGTAGTGCAGGCAGCTGAGCTGTGTGGTCCAATCCATGACTATAAACACCACAGGGTGCACACATATGCAGTATATCCCAGGGACTCACCACCCAGCACACCAGGGATGTGGGACTGGGGAGTGGTGGTAAGGCAATCAACACTGAGCTCTGGCCTCCTTCCAGGGATCTGGAGTAGTTTTCTGACCATTTAGTGAGCTGAACTGCCTCACTGGAGCCAGCAGCCAGAGGAGAAGTGCGAGGGAGGAGGCAAGGCTGTGCAGAAGGCAGTGAAGGGAAAGGAGATGGGGAAAGCAGGACAACAGCAGCAGTGGGCTGGTAAACCTGATCGCCTCTCCCGTGCTGCAAGCAGCAATGATATGGATGTGCCTGCAGACAGCCCAGTGGCATAACATCGGTGCCATCAGCACCTTGAGAGACCATCCTCCAGGGATGGGGCCAACCCTGTGCAGACAGTCTGCTGCCACTCCTCTCTCAGATCCAGCCTCTGCTGCCTACACTGCCCTACAGAGGATTTGGGGCTCTCGTGCTTGGACGTGTGTTAAGTTTGTTTGGAAGCAGGAGAAGAGGAGGGGAGAAAAAAGGAAGAAACTTAAAACCGAGCTTGGCAGCAATTAGGGAAGCAAACAGAACATGCACCAGGGTGTCTAACACAGCAATACAACACAAATCAAAACAGATAATTACCACACAGCACAGAAAGGCTGTTGCTCCAGCACAGAGCCCATGGTGAGAGCAATTCACCCCGCCGGCTGCCTGCTGGGGAGAGGCCAGGTGGTGGGAGAGGGGCAGCCCAGGGCCTCAAGACATGGGAGAGCAAGCAAGGAGTATGGAGGCTCCTGCAGGGGACAGTCACAGGAGGAGACAGATGCTAACAAGTCCTCAAACTGAAATTCAGCTAGTGGGAGGTGCTGGCAACAGTTACATCCTGCTCATACCTGGGTTCATCTTCAAGGCAGGGCTCAGAGGGATGAGAGACTTTCACAGTCCTGTCTTGGAAAGCTGAGTCAGGTCCCTCTGTCCCAGGCTAAGGCTGTTTGTCTGGCTCATAGAAAAACCATGAATGAGCTGAGAAGTCCCTCCACATGCATCTCCACATGCTTTTTGGTCACCCCAGAGCAGCAGGAGAGCAGAGATCCATCATTCCCTCTTGTCCCTATCATTTCACTGTTTGCAGATTGTGTGGCTGGACCAACAACAATACCATCAGAAGGAGTGTTTAACACTTCCTACAGCCATCCTTGTCCTGGGATCCCACAAGAAGGAGCCAGCTTTGGCAGTCCCTCATAGCAACCCCCCTCTACTCTCTGCAGGCCACACCTCACAGGGTTAGCATGGGGCGCCAGCTCCCAGTCCACAGTGGGAGAAAACCTGACAAAAGCAAAGGGCAAAGCCTTTCAGCCTCCTAAATTAATTCCAGGGTGCACACTTCACAGAAAATGTCATTGCCAAAGAAGTCACTCCATTCATGAGGTTTCTCTCACCCACAGTGACTGTCAATGGGGGTGGGGGCAGCTCTTGACTCAGGAAGTGAGGAGAAAGAAGAAGGTCAAAGAGCCTGTCACTACAAACATCACACGGGTAATGAAGATGTCAGGAAAAACAAGATGAAAGCCGTCAGGAAGATAGACCTGGTAGAGGCCATTGGCGAGTTTTACTGACTCAATGTGGCAGTAAAGGGCGATGAGAGACTCAAGAGATGAGCAATAACATCAGTCGCCCTGTTAATGCCGCCCCCGTACTGGCTGTTTGCTGGGGGCACCCCTGCCTGCAGGGAGTGAGATTTTCTGGGACAGACCGCCGTCCCACTGCACCTGGGCTCGGGGGTTAGCGGGGACCCCGGCCCTGCTCGCCTGCCAGCCGGGGCCCGCGGGGCCTGTTCAGTACCGCGGACAGCGGTCCGTTCAGCACCGCGGACAGCGGCCGCGCGGGGCGGGGCGGCGGCTGTTCAGCACCGCGGACAGCGGCCCCATCCGCACCACCAGGGAGACGGGCAGGGGCACTTGGCCTGTCCCGGGGCCGGGACTCGTCCTTGGGAGGCCCCGGAAAGGCCTCGAGGCAGGACCACCCTGCAAAAACACCCCTGAAAAATTGCTCCTGAGAGGCCCTTCCATTTGCCCCACTGGCCTCCTGTGGGGCCTGCTATTGCCTCACTGGCCTCCCGTGAAGCCTGTTATCGCACTGCCAGGAGCCAGGGCTGATGCAAAATTATTTCTGTAGAGTCATTGCTTCAGTGACACAGAGCTGCTAGGCAGCAAGCAGCCATTCTTCACAGTTTCCTGCACACACACACGTACACATACACATAAACATGCATGGACAGACAGACAGACACACACACACAAACATGTGCCCCATCAGGTATCTAGAAGCTGGCGGATGCACCTTGCATGAGCCTTAGCATTCATTTGCACATTTGTATGCACATATACACACACAAACACAGAGATGTGCGCATGAACACATGCACACACACATACATACAGGGTTGCATCAGCTGAATTCATTAGCCTATCTATTTTTACTAATGCAGCAAATCAAGTTGCTCTACAGGCGGGGAAAAAACATCCAATATGTAGTACTGTGGCAGAGCACACAAACGAAGCTCTTCTCCAGCAGTCCCCAGGGTAACAGATCCCCTGGACTCCTTCATCTGTAAGCTACTGATGGAACTAGCAGCACTGCAACACAGGCACTTGCTTTGGGTACCGAACCTGTCAGCCGAGGTGTATTGTACTAATAAAGATATCCCACTATAAGGAAGAAGATCATCTTCCCCATGCAGTGCTCAGCGGTATGCAAGATGCCTCCTGCTCTGATTGCATCAGGTCAGACCACTGTCTGTGCCATGTTTAGTCAGACTGGTGTACGATTGCCAAGCTCTGAGGCAAGGCTCACCCCTGAGTGCTTGGATCACCCCAGCAGTGCAGAGGAGCTGCAGAAGGCCCCGGAGAAGCAGCCTGCTCCCCTGGAGATGGAGGGGGCAGTGGGTGTGTTTTTAGGGGGAGAGAGCCTGCCTGTACACGTGCATGTGTGTGTGTGTGTGTGTGTGTGTGTGTGTGTGTACACGTGGATCAGCGCTCCCAGGCACAGTACTCACACACGTCAGGTGGGAGAGAGGCTTAGAGCACAGCTCCAGACTCAGCACCATATATTCCCCTGCTGCACAAGCCTGTAATCTGCGGTGGGGAAGAGCATCCCCTCCCATCTACTCTGCTTGGCCCCAGCAGCCTGCCATTGGTGTGATGGGAGCCACAAAACACCTTTCTAAGATTATTCTAAGAGCTCCTTGGAAGACAAGAGTGATCAGAGCAGCTCCCTTGCTCCTGTTTTCTCCTCAGCTGCTACAAAGAGGTCATCCCACCTTGCAGCAAAGAGATTCAGGTGGGATGGGGCAGGGAGGAGAAACAATTGATTTCAATCCCCTTCCTATTGCCTGTAGTTCCCAGCACTGCCCTGGGCTGGCTGGTGAATCCATCTCTGGGGCTTAGCCAGGCCAGAGGAAGAGCAGTGGCGCAGTCAGGAATAGGGGCTCCCCAGTACCGTTCTCACCACTAGGCTACACAACCTTTCTGGACAGCAGGCCCCGTAGAGCATGGGCCCCATGGCCAGAGCTACGTGGACCGTGCCCAGCCAAGCCTGGCAGAAGCTCAGCACTCAGGGAGCAGGGGAAAATGCTGATTTAGGTGAGAAAGGAAAGCTCTGCTCAGGTCTCTGTCAGCTAGGATTTCTGCTTAGCTTAAAGACAACTTATGGTCAGAGGCACCAGGGAATCACCCACTGCGAGTCCTTAGTGTAGAGGGGAAATGGTAGGGTAGAGTCCCTCTGGAGCAAGGGATAAGGGAGATCCTCAGCATCCCAGGCCAAAGGAAGGCAAAACTTCCCTGCAACAGGCAGTGGGGGGGTCACCTCTGGCTGCTGCGAGCCATCCCCTGGCAACCATGTTGTCACTTCAGCATGAGCCCACCCTGAGACAGGAGGTGATGCTGACCAGTCTCCATGCCAGCCTGTCCCCAGGCTCCAGGAGTGCTGCCATCTTGGGCCCGTGTTTCCTGGAGTAGCTCTTGAAACAGTGATTTTGCCCCAGGAGAGGAGATATGCCTGATCACACCTGGAGAGCTGAGCATGGCCTGGAAGCCTGTAGCTGCGTGATAATACAACAATGCTGAAAGAAAAGGAGACCTAGATCTCCTGAATGCTTCAACCCCTGAGCAGCCCTCCCTATCCCAGGCACGCCCATGGTCCCTGGCCCTCTCAGTCCTGCAAGGAGCCTCAGCATAGAGGATCTCTCAACCAAGAGGAGATTCTGGGATGGCCGTGAGAGCAGACAGAGCCACGCACAGACTCAGAACAGAGCCGAGTGCAACATGCTCATGGCTAACTTGGGACCATGTCCTGCAGCCTCCTCAGGCAGTACCAGCGCCCCCAGATCTCATTGCCATGGGGAGAGCACTCAGGTTTTGGTGTCTCTCAGCTAAGCTTTGCCCTGCTCCCTACCAGCCAAGGGGAGATGAAAGGGAGCAGCTCCTCTTGTACCAGCCTTCCCATGGCCTGACCTGCCCCTGCTACAAGCGCAGCCATGGCCTGCCCAGGCAGGGTGCAGGTTGGTCTCCAGGCACCAGTATAGCCTGGAACATTACAGACCACCCCATCGTCTGGGATGGGAGAAAGGAGCCCTGAGGCTTCCTCTGCCTCATGGTGCTCTTGCACAGGTCATCTGCACCCAAGAGGAGGCACCAGTCCTGCTCTGACAGAAAAGGATGCCACCTCCCTGGACACACTTTCCCCTTGGCCTGACCCCATCAAGCCATGCAGCCCCATATCCCCTCTCATCCAGCCAGTCCTTTCAGGGAGCAGTGGGTTTGTTGGACTCCATCTGGTCTCCCTCCAGCAGTGGCAAAGCTCTGATGTGTCCCCACAGGGCTCCAGGTCCTCAGGCCTTCCCATGACTGCTCCTGAGCACCTCCACTCCAGGACACTGGCTTGCTCCCTGGGTACAGCTGGTAAATGAGGCTTCCAGGGCCATTACGTCCTGCATCAAAGAGTTTCCTGCCTCCAGACATTGCAATGATTATATGAACAGTGTGGCCCTCCCTTTGCCTCAGGCCAGTGCGACAGCTCAGCCCGGCAGCTCTCCGTCCCACCAGCGCAGACCTGGAGTGAAGCCTTGAGTGGGCTCTGCCTTGGCCCCCGACAGGGACATCGCTCCACAGGGGCTGGTGTTGCAAAGGAACGGCTCCGTGAACCGAGTTGCCTGCCAGAAAAAACCAGCAGCTTTCCAGGACGTCCGTGCAGCAACACCCACTCAGACTGGTCATCTGCCTGACCCCAGCCCACTTCCTGGATTCGGTGTCTGAGAAGATCTGAGACACAGTCCCAAGGCCTGGGAGCAGGGCTGGACCATCCCAAGGCCCTTGCAGCTGGGCACTGTCAGTGCAGAGCCAGCTGGGAAGGCTGCCGTGGCCAGACATCTCCCTCGTGCTCGGACAGTCCCTGCCTCACCATCACCAGTGGCTGCCCCTCTCCTCTGCCACCCCAAGAGCACTCACGGCCCAGGACCGCAGGGCTGGCCCGGTGAGCAAGCAGCAGTCAGGGGGTTTCAGGCTCAGGGAACCAGGCTGAGGGCAAGAGGGATAAAAGTCTGTATAGCACAGGGGGCCTGGAAAGGGTGAGTAGGAGCTGTCTTGGGCACAAATGAGAAGTACTAGACAAGCAGGACACCAGGACGGCGAAACAGCATTCACAAAGAGCTTCAGCTGCGGGACTCCTTGCTGCAGGATGCTGTGGTTGCTAAACACTGACATAGGTTCAGAAAGCTCTTAGATACGTTCCTGGAAGGCAAACACTCTGAAAATTATTAATTACACAGAGGCCTCTGGCTCGGGAGTACACAAGCCACAGAGAGAAGGGGGCTGGGCAGCACTGGGGCAGGAGCAGTGCAGGCCTGGTGCTGGGGCCCGGTGCTGGAGCTCGTCTCTGGGCAGCCACCATCAGCGATGGATGCTTGGTCTATCCTGGCACGGCTTCTGGCTATGTCTCACCAACTGGTTGCTTAAACTGCTCATGGGACAGCTTCTCTGTGACCGCTCAGGCTCTGCAGCGTGGCTCGGTAGCTGCCCAGCTCTCCTAGGCGGAAGGAGCTGGGTCTGGGCAGGGGTTACAGCTCGGTCAGGGAGAAACCCTAGCAAAACGGCTTATTTCTTCCTGCTAACTTCCCTCAAACGCTGACCTGCTCCCCCTTTAACCACCTCCCCCTCCTCCGTGCCTCCCGGGCCCGGTGAGCCCCCGGCCGCCCGCGCCCTGGCCCTCGTGCTGGGTCAGCCGAGGATGTGGCGGAGGTGGGATGCTCCGGAGGGAGCTGCTCGCCCGCGCTCCCGGCTCTGCTCCTGGCTGAGCGCGCCGGGCCCACAGCCCACCCACAGCGCCGCAGCCCACCTCTCCCCCCACGGCAGGCAGCTCCCGGCACCCCCTTGCCCTCGCTCCTCGGGACTCTTTGGGTCCCGGGCCCCTGACGCAGAGCCACGGGGATGCGCTGTGCTCCCAGCCCCCACTCCTAGCTCTCTGTGCCTCAGTTTCCCTCCCAGCTAGTGGCTCTCCTCGTGCCAGACCCCACGGCCTTGCAGCCCCTGCAGGCTCGGCCTGCCCCGGGGCGTGCAGATGCGGGGCACGGTGCTGGCAGGTTCGGCGTGGGGATGGGGACGGGGGTGCCGTGCACAGACACACAGCGAGGGGGATGCCGGCAGAGCCCGAGCCCTGCTGCCTGGCTCTCGTGCTTGTCCTCAGCACCCACCGGCTTTGATCGCCGACCCAGGAGCTGCCGCCAAAGCTGACAGCTCCCCTTTCCCCTCCCTGAGCTCTGCCTAAGGCTGCGTGCCGCGTGCTGTGACCCACACGTGGCGGGGAGGAGGGCAGCTGCCCTCAGCCGGGAGAAGGGAAACTGAGGCACAGGCAAGGCAACACGGCTCTGCCGCAGAGCTGCCAGAATCTGAGCCAGGAATATTTTAAACCTCTGGAGCATTAATGTTGCTTCCAGCCCTCAAACCCAAAGCGGAGCGTCCTCCGAACCGGAGGCCCTGGGCTCCCCGGAGCCCCAGCGCGTGTGCCACCCCAGCGCCCGCCCGCTGGTGTCGAGGCCCGCGGGAGCCAGGCTCCCCTTCCCCAAGGTCCCTGCTCCCCACCAGGTCGGAGGCAAGGCTGGACCCTTTCCAGTTCAGCCGGGGGCTGCGGCCCCTCAGGGCTGCCGAGGGACCGTCCCTGCCCTCTGCCCGCGGGGCCGACCCACCCGCAGGGCGCAGGGGCCTCCTCGCCACGCCGCGACACGGCAAGGACGTGGGCTGCGGTGTGACACACACAGCACGAGCGGAGAGCGGTGCCGCGGGATGCCGAGAAACAGGCTGCGGCTCTGCCGCCCGCCCGGGCCGTGCCTGGCCGGGGCCGTCTCTGCTCACGCAAGAGGTGAAAAAGCAGCAGAGCTCAGCAGAGATCTGCTGCCTTGTCCTTCCCGGCTGGCTCCGGAGGAAGCGAGGGGCCAGAGCACGGCCGCATCCCCCCCAGCACAGGGAGCAAGGGGGTGATCCCGTCAGAGGGGACGGGGGTGCCCCCTCGCCCCGCTCCGCCATGCCCCCGGCTCACGCTCGTGCTGCCGCCAGCCCCAGGCCCGTGCAAGGACCCGCTCCGTCGCCGGGCACAGGATTTCCATGAGAAACGAGGTTTCTGAGCGCTGGGGAGAGACTCCGGCCTGCTGCATCCCTGCTGCGATGGAGCTGCTGGCAGGGAGAGAAAAACAGGCCCGGAGGATGGAAAAGGGATCGATGTGGGGGAAGCCAGCTCGGGGAAAAATAGATATCTAGCTCATTAAAAATGGATGCTGAAGCGAGTCCTCCCCACTCCAAAGCCGCCTCCCTCTCTCTTCCTGGTAGCCGGAGTGAAATCAGCACCGAGCTTCCCGAGGAGGGGAAATGCCAGCACGACGCAGCTCCCGTTCGGCGCCCGCCGAGCCGCTGCCGCCCGCTGAGGCGCTGCCGAGCCCCCGGGGCTGCCGGGGGGACGCTGCGGCTCCGAGCCCTGCAGCCCCACGCGCCGCCCGGCCGGCGGGCGTTGAGCGGCCCCTTTGCCAAGAGCAGGGCCGCGGGCGCCCTGTCGCCAAGACCTGCCACCCGCTGCACCCGCGTCCCATCGCCGCCGCTGCGCTGGGGCCGGGGGCCGGAGCTGGGCCGCTGTGGCCGGCTGGGCTGCGGCAGGGCCGAGCGAGCCCCCGCAGGCGCTGCCTGCCGGGGTCCCCGTCCCGGTGGGTGCCGCGCACCTGCGCATGGCCTGCTCCGAGCGCTTACCGGCGCGGCAGCGGGGACGCCTCGGCGCCCGCGGCTGGGCTGTGCCCGGCACCCCGGCAGCGGTTGCAGGGCCCTGGCTGCAGCTCCCGAGCCGGCAGCCCCCCTGCCTCAGTTTCCCCCCAGCTGAGAGGAAGCCGGCCGCAGGGCCCGGCCCAGCCCCCGGCCCCCAGCGAGGAGCCGGAGCTTGGCCTGCTGCGCCCGGGACTCGCCGGCCGTGCCGGCAGCCGGGGAGCCCCGCGAGTGCCGGTGGGCACCCAGGCCCTGTCCCTGTCCCACCGCCTGGCAGAAAGGCCCTTTTGTGGGCTCTCCCGTCTCCTGCTCAGCCTTGCCGGCAGCGCCTGCTACCAGCCAGCCAAATCACGGCCGCCCTTGGCCCCTCGCTAGCCCTCAGCACCCTCCCTGGCTGCCGCGGGGTCTCTGCTCTGTGCCCCAAGGCTGGCTATGGCGTCACATGCACGGAGCTGGGCACCGCGGGACCCATGCGGCCACCATCGTCCCCCTCTTCCCATCGCCGTCCTGGGCCTTTCCCCTCCTCCCCTCCCCTCGGCCCTGCGGAGGACCTGGGGGGTGCCGGGGGTGGGTCTCCCTGGTGGGCCCCCGACCCCTCCAGCTTGTGTCGCCCCGGAGCGGAGGGGAGCCGGGCCGCGGTGCCGGGGTGCCGGGGTGTCGGGGAGCAGCCTGCGTGGCCCGGGGGGTGCTGGGCCCCTGCCCCATCTCGCTTGGCTGCCCCAGCCCCCTGGTGCCGTCGGGGCCAACGTGGGGTCTGGGAGCGCTTTGGGGCTGGAGGCTGGAGGGGAGCAGGCGGCAGCCCGGCACCGGGGTTGCCCCAGAGACCCCGTCCCACAGTCGTGCCGATCCCGCGCTGCTGCCTGCGCCCCCCCGTCCCCTCCTCCCGGGCCCATGGCACCTGACAAGGCACGTTTCGAGGCTGGAGCGATGGGCGCCGCACTCACCCCTCGCCCCGGCAGCCCCCCGAGTGCCCTGGGGATGCGAGCCGAGGCAGCGGCACAAAAAGCATCCGCGGGGGCCGGCTGGAGGGGCCAGCACGCAGCCCCCTCAGTTCCGCCTCGCTTGGGTGTCCCGAGCCCCCCCGAGCCGGCCGGGGCCATAGGGCCGGCGGCGCCGCCGGGTCGCGGACGGATGCTGGGAGGCACCTGCCTGGGCCGGGCCGAGCCGCCCGAGCAGAGCGCGGCACGGCGCGGCAACCCGCGGGCACCTGGCCCTGCCGCCCGGCTCCGCTGCTGTTATATAACCCCAGCTCCATGATGCTGGGATCTTCGTCAAGGAGGGATATAATTACAGCCCGTTCCGTGGCCGGTGCCGCGGCCCGCGGAGGGATGGGCTGGAGCAGACATCCGTACGGGGGCTTTGTGTTGCAAAGGATTTCCAGGGAGAAACAAGCAGGTCTTACCTCCAGCGCCGCTCGCCTAGCTCATGCCATGCCTTGCGCGGGCAGCCGGTCCTTTCATGTGCAGAGAAGCATCAGGAGGAGAAATAGGAAAGGGGGAGGAGAGGAGGAGGAAAAAATCCCAGCTGAAGGCGAAGGGAAAGGAGCGCCGCGGCGTCCGCCCAGCCTCCAGCCCCGCTCGGCCGCAGCCGGGTCCCGCTGCCTGAGCCCCCGCAAAACAAAAAGAGCAGGGCGGAGGGGAGGCCGCCGCGGCCGGATCCGCGCCGGCGGGCCCCGGCGGCGAGGCGGCCGGGCTGGGGGCCGAACGGGGGCCCCCTCCTGCCGGCCTGCTCCGGGCAGCAGGGGATGAGGGCTGCGAGCTGTGCACACACACGCTGGCGCACACGCACAACACACACACACACACACACACACACACACACACACACACACGCATGCACACACAGGCGCGCGCACACACCCGCGCGCGCACACAGTGTCAGCACCCAACGCTGTTAAAGAGACACGGCCGTCGTTATCGATAACGCATGGCTGCTGGCTGCCGGGGGCCGCGGGCCGGGCCGGGAGCCGCCGGCGGGGTGAGACGCCAGCGGCGGCTCGGCCACGGCTCCTTCTCCCACAGGTGCGCGGCGGCAGCGGGGCGCCCAGCGGGAGCACCGAGGGGACGGGCACGCCTGGGAGGCCACCGAGGGCAGCGCCGGAGCCCGGAGACGCGGGAGCGCGGGGCCGGGGAACGCAGGGCGAGCTGGGGGAGTGGACGGACAGAGAGGTGGCCGCCAGCTGGGTGGGGAGGCGGAAGGAGAGGTGGGTGGGGGGATGGATAGATGGTTGGATGGTTGGATGGATGGATGATGGGCGTGCAGCCCTCCAGCTGCGAGGTGCAGTGGGGACAAGCTCTGGCACCCTGGGCTCCCCACACCCAGGGGTGCTGCGGGCGCATGGGTCAGCCACCTTCACCCAGGGAAGGGAGCTGCCCCAAGTGCCAGCCAGCTTCACCCCATGCAGTCCCCAGCTGGTGGCAGGACCCATGGCTGGGGTTGCTCCATGCCTGCCACAGCCACCCATGGGTCCTGGACCACCTCACCATTTACTCCTCTCTCGCCCAGCCCAGCACCCACTCAGCACCCCTTGTGTGGGGCCCAGCTCCACCAGTGTACCCAAACTGGAGGGAACTGGTTGGCAGATGCCTTCAGCCCCTCTCCCCTCGCCTTGCACAGCCCTATAGCAGCCAGCGGAGCCTGGCCTTCCCGGCTGCCCCCCGGCCGGCCGTGGGCCCTGGGGAGGCTGATGTAAGTGCCCGGACCCAGCCGCCTCGCTCCCTCCTCCATTATTTATAAGGCAGGTCGGGTTTCGCACTGGCAGCCTGGAGGGTGTTTCAGGGGGAGGAGATGGGCCGCAGGGCCGGAGCGAGCACGGCCGCAGGCATGGCCACATGCGTCCCAGCTCCCTGGGCACCGGTCAGCCAAGCCGGGCGGCTGCAAGGCACCGTGGACCGGCTTGGTCTCCTGCACCAACGCGGCCACGTACGCCCCGTCCCTGGGGACCTGCCTTCACAGCAGCCCGGCACTCAGGGCTCGACCTTCTTTGGGATAAATCAGCACTGCTCCGCTCCAAGGCCTGTGCTGGGCAAGAGAGGACACAGCCGAGCCGTGAGCACTTCAGCAGCAGGAAGGTCCTGGGCAGGACGTGGTGGCTGGAAAGGCTGCTTTGGCTCTCTGAGAGCAGCCCAGCTAAGTCACACATTGCCTCCACCTCCCAGCCTGGCTGGCTTGTCTGGCCTGGAGGAAAACCCTTGAGATGTGGCAGATAGCTCTGATGGAAGTCCTCCTTGCATGACAGTGGGGACAAGGGATCAACAGCCAAGGAACATCACCAGGGACAAGGGCACAGGGTCCAAAAATACATGAAAGAGGCTCCAGGTCTGCATGCACTGGAGCGGCCTCTGCTCCGGCCTCAGCTGAGTCAATGGAAATAGAAAAAGCCAAGAAACTTGAGGCCAAGAAAGCCCACTGGGAGCCAGGCTGACCTGGGAGGGATGGCAAGACGTCCCCAGGGCACCATGGCAGCTTGCAGGACCCCATCAGCCACCACACTTTGGCCAGTGGTACATCTCAAGGGGCCCAAGGAGGTGCATTGGGGAACGGACACTGACCCCTCCATGGATGCTCAGAGCCAAGTGCACAGAGGGCACCTGAAATGAGGAGGCCATTGGAGCAGCCAGACCCAGGAGCTGTCACTGTCCATCAGCCATGTCCGCAGTCGGGAGGTCTGCAGGGACCTAGCCTGTGGCTTGGGGGCACCCCACTTCCTGGCACCCCTGGCCAACGGGTGCTGCGGGAGCAGGACAGGGCTGAGCCCTGGTGTCTGTCTGTGCGAAGCCTGGGGCGCTGCACCACTGATCTTGGGGACAGGGCATGGAGCTGGGGGTCCCGGCAAAGCCAGCAGACCCACACCCAAATTCAGTAGGGCTGGAGGAGCCAGGCAGGCCTGCTACCACCCCAACAGTGCACGACTGTCCATGCCCCACTTGCAAAGAGCAGGCTGTAGCCGCTGGCTCCAGCATCAGGGAGGAATTGGGCTGGGCTGCAGGGGCTGCTGGTGTTTGGGGCCTCTGGGGGCAGATGGGACAGAACTGCGCTGCTGGGAGCATCTCCAGGCACCTCCGCTCCTATCCAGCACCAGGGTGCTGCCTCCAGCAGCGCAGGAGGCAGGACGGGCTCCCAGTGAGCATGGCACGGCTCGTCGCACTGTCGGCATCACCCGGGACTGCATCCAGGGTCTGCACACACCGTGGTGACAGCAGGAGTGAGCTCAGGCCGAGCCGGGTGCATGTGGGGGCCTTGCTCTGACTGCCCCAGCCCCGACCGTCCTAGCAGGTGACCTGGAAGTAGATCAGCCCCGGCAGAGCCCCCACTGCTGAAACGGGTGTTTCCCTCTTCTGCCAAGTGCCAGGTCCTGGTGCAGTTGCTGTTCACACTAAGTCCTGCTGACGCCAGGCTCCTGGGGCCTGCCAGGGTGTCCAGTGCCCTTGGGGACCCTTCGGTGCCGAGAAAGCTTGTAACCACCATGGAAGTCCCTAGGCAGAGACAAGATAGCCCCTCTCATCCCAGGGCCAGGCAAGGGATGGAGCTGGGCCCCTCTCATGCCAGGGAGAGCCCTGGCACAGGCCCCAAGACGCTCAGCAGTCATGAGCTGTGTGCTGGCCCTCTGGCCCCCTGGAGCTGCCCGTTCCTGTCCTCTCTGCGTTGGCCTGCGTTATTCTGACACAGCCCATGCACACGTCCAAGGTGGAAGGGAGGCAGCCTGGCTTAGGACATGGGGACACCCCAGATATGTGCTGTGCTCCACCTGGGCAGCCCACCTCTGTGGCACATTTGTGCTGGATCCAGTGCAGAAACGCTCCCCACTGCCAGCCCATTGCGCCTGGCCCCAGCTCGTACCAGCTCAGCTCCATGCTGGGCAAGTGCTGCCCCGGGGTGTCTGACTGCCCCAGGGTGTCCAGCTGCCCCGGGGTTTTCGACCACCTTGGGATGTGTAACTGCCCTGGGGTATCCAGCCGCTGCAGGGTGTCCAGCTGCCCCAGGGTGCCCAGCTGCCCCAGGGTATCTGACCACCCCGGGGTGTCCAACTGCCCTGGGGTGTCTGACCACCTAGGGTGTCCCTTGGGGTGACCACCTTGGGGTACCCCTGGGGTGCCTGATCATCCTGGGATGTCCAACTGTCCCCAGATGTCCAACCACCCTGGGGTGTCTATTTGCCCTGAGGTGTCTAGATGTCCTGGGGTATCTGACCATCCTGAGGTGTCCAACTGCCTCAGGGTATCTGGTTGCCCCAGGATATCCAGCTGCCCTGAGCTGTGCAGCCACCCTGGGGTACCTGACTGCTCTGGGATGTCTGACCACCTCGGGGATGTCCAACCATCCCAGCTCTGCCTGTAACTGCAGGAGACTCCGCTCCCTAGCCTATGCTGCAGCCAGATGGGGACCCCCATACCCTGTTGGTCCACAGGGCCCTGTCGCTCTCTGGGTGCCCTGGGAGCGGTGATGAGCCAGCACCCAACGTGCAGAGCCTGGCACCAGCAGGGACACTGGGGCTGAGGTGCTGTGGGGAGCTGGGCCACCCCGGCAAGCAGCTGAGAGCAGGAGAAACAGCTCCTTCAGAGGCTCATCTTTATGCAAACTCCCAGCATCTAATTGGCCTTCGTTAGGGCTCTCATCCCCGCAGTCACATGCCTGATGTGGGAAGAGGAGGAAGGGGTGCGTGGTGCGGTGAAGGCCTCCCTCCTCCTCCTCCTCCTCCTCCTTGTCCCCGCGGCAGGCTGCCACGTGGGCCGGGCCGGAGCAGCGCGGGGTCGGTCGGCTGGACCGCGGTGCCAAAGCCGGACTGCAGTGCAGGCAGCGGCGTCGCCGCGGCAACCGCCGTCGCCTAGCGATGGCTGTCTCCCGGTAACCGCCGTCGCCTAGCAATGGGGTATTTTTCACAGCTCTGGATGAGGAGTTGAAAGTTATTTTTAGCCGGGCTGCAAATCAATAGGCAGCTCCATTCTCCACCAGGGAGGATGCACGCGCAGGGGCTGCCGCGGAGGGCGGGTTGTTTTGGTGGCAGCGAGGGCTGGCAGTAGGAAGGGGGAGCCCGGCCTTCGAGCCTGCCTGGGGGCCAGCCCCACGATGCCCAGCACAGCCTTTCTGGCCCCCAGGGCTCAGCCCCCCCCATAAGCCTCGCAGGGCTCAGACACTTCCCCAAGGGTCAATCCTCCCCCTGGGCTCAGACCCCACCCAGAGTTGAGCCCCCTGGACCTCCCCATCCTGGACCTCAGCCCCCCAGATCTCTGTCCCTAGGTCTCATACTCCCCCCGCCATGGCTCCGTCCCCCTGGACACCCAGCCAGGGCTCAGACCCACCTAGGGTCCCCTCCTGAGGGCTTAGTCCCTCCCCAGGCCTCAGCCCCCCCAAACCAGCCCCATGGCTCAGTCACCCTGGGCCAAGACCCCAGGATTCAGACCACTCCCAGGGCTGAGCCCCTGGACCCCCACCACGGTTCAGCCCCCCCAGGGCTTGGATCCCCACCCAGGCTGAAACCCTCCCAAGGCTCAGCCCCCCAGGAGGACCAGACTGACGTCCATCCCCAACGAAGCGGGTGCAGGGAGCACCCGTGCAGCACCCAGGGCCTTGCCCAGCAGGGAGTGAGCAGCACCGAGCGGAGCAGCGTGCTTGCGGCAGCCCCGGCCAGCCGGGTCGCCCTGTGGCTGCAAGCAGCGAGGGTTGGCATCGGTCACCGCCCCAAGGCCAGGTGTCACAGCCCGGCCAGCTCCGCACCACTCGACCCCGTGCAGCGAGGCTGCAGCTCCCCACTGGGAAACTGCAGGGTTTAAACTGATGGGGCAGAGGCCAGGCAGCTCCTGGCACGTTGGCCGGACACTGGCGTGTGGCTGAGTCACTCGGGGCATGTGCTCCAGACAGCGTTAGCCACGGCACGGATCCTGCACACTGCCCTTCACCACCACACAAGCTTTGAAGCTGGGCAGCTCCAGTAGAGTGGGCAAGGGTAGGTCCTGGCCGTGGGGACCCTTACCCAGCCATGGGGACTTTCATCCAGCTGTAGGGACCCTCACCCAATCATGAGGTCCCTCATGTGCCTGTGGGGCCCCTCACCTGGCCGTGGGGCCGCTCTGTCTCCTGGAGGGAGGTCCAGTCCCCTCACCAGCCCCTGGAGGCAGAACGGCTGCAGAGATTCGCCGGTGTCTCGCAGGGTTGTGCCTGCCCGCAGGGTGCTAACCTGGGGCGCCGTGCGCTTGGATTTACGAGTTGAGGGTGCAGCTATGCGGGTGGCCTGTTGGGCACCCGGGTTTCTTGGGAAACAAGGGTCCAAAGTGTTTCTGTACTGTCTGAGTGCTGGAAGGGGGGCAGGGAGAAGCGCCCCGTCCCCAGCAGAGGCCGGGCCTGACGATCCCGGCTGCGGCAGGAGGTCGGGGATGCTGCTCAAACGGGCTCGGGGGCTCGGGAGCGAGGCTCGTTTGGGAGTTGAAGTGAGGCTTTTTGAGCTATTTTTTAAGCATGATGTGGGTGCCTGACGCAGCCTGAGCTCCTGCAGGCGTTCGCGGCTCGGCAGGAAAGCCTCCCCACGCAGCTGCAACGGGAGGAGAGCAAGCAGCAGGCTGCAGAGGGCCCGGGGAGCTGGACCTACTGAGGCAGTGCCCCCCAGGGCCCGACCCCAGCCCCAGCCCCTCCGAGGCAGCCCCCCAAGGTTGCACCCCAGCCCCAGCCCGTCTGAGGCAGCCCCCCGAGGTTGCACCCCAGCCCCAGCCCCCCCGAGGCAGCCCCCTGAGGTTGCACCCCAGCCCCAGCCCCTCCGAGGTGCACAGCCCCTCTGCCTAGGCAGTGGGAAACCTACCCCTTCCCCAGTGCTTGTTAAGGTTTTCTCCTGCCCCTGCCTCAGGGACCTGTCTGCTGCCCGACTGCAGCCTTTCCTGGCCCACGCCGCGGTGGAGGGGCGCAGACGCAGGCTCCGGCGCAGGCCCGCAGCCGGGCAGAGCGGACCCGGAGTGGGGCTAAGATGGGTGGACACCCGCAGGGGCCATGAGGCCTTTCCCCACACCCCACCACGGCCCCACTGGCTGTCCCCTCCTACAGGGTAGGGAACCATAGCGGTGCCATCCCTGCTCCAAAACGCAGTCCTGGTGAGGCGGACCCCAGCCGGCGGGGGGAGAGCTGATAAATCTCAGCCTCTCGGTCTCAGCAAGGCTGCGGGAGAGCTCCCCAGGGCTGCTCCAGCACCAGCCATTGCCGCCCGTGACGCCGCGCCGGCAGGGGCCCGAGACCGCCCGCAGGCTCCCAGCAGCCGCGGGGACCCTCTCGGCACGCCGGGGCGATGGGTGCCACAGCTCGGCGGCGAAGCCTCAGCACGCAGGTGGCCCACGGCAGGCGGAGCGGCGGGGGGGCTCGGGGCGTGCAGCCCCCGCGCACTTCCCGGAAGAGGAGAAGTCCCGCTGGGGATCCGCAGCCTGGCGGGAGAAGCGGCCGAAGCAGGCTGCAGCACCCTTGGGAGCGGGCTGCCAGCCCGGCCGGCCCGCAGTCACAAGAGGGCACTGCAAGCCCGCGGCGCCGGGCGCCTCCAGGGCATCCCAGCGCCCGCCCGGGGCTGGGGGCGCAGCGCCTGCTGACCGCGGTGCCGCGGGCACTGGCGAAGCGGCTGCCGCTCCGCAGAAGCGCTCGGGGCAGCGCGCTCGCCGGGCACCGAGTCGGGAGCTCAGCGCGGCCGGACCCACCCGGACCGTTCAGCAGGAGGGAAAAGCAAAGCAGGCCGGAGCCGGAGGAAGCGGCAGCCAGCGAGCCTGGCGCCCAGCCCGGGGGCTGCTGGCCGCGGCCAGGCTGCAGCCGCCGCTCCCCGGCCCCGGGCACAGGGAGCCCGCCGGCACTTGGGGGTTTTCTTCCCGGTGCACCGGCAGTGGGGCATGCTGGTGGGCTCCAGCGTCGCCCCCTCACTGCCGCCGCCAAGCCCCAGGGTGACGCACGGGTGTTCCCGAGCCGGCGGGGGGACACTGGGCCCTGCGCCGAGCCGGTCGCATCAGCTGCAGCCCCTGCTGCCCATCCCGTCCCCAGCAGCCGGCCCGGGGTGCAGGCCGCCCCCTGCACTGATGAAACACCCGGCCCCAGCCCCAGCCCCAGCCCCGGCCCCCAAGGGAGGAATGAAAGCCTCAGGCTGGCACGGACCAGTCCGTGCACCCCTCTGTGCCCCAGCACCCATCTGCTCCCTGCACCCCACACCCTCTGCTCCCCAGCACCCAGCCCCCTGCTGCCCCTCAGCCCCCCGCTGACCCTCCCCACATCGAGGAGGCCTGGCCCGGCCACCAGAGGTGCGGGAAGGCTGCGGTTGCAGCAAGGTGAAAGTGGTGACGGCTGTGATGGATGAGGCCTGAACCCAGCTCCCGGCTGGGGGCTGGGGCAGGCGAGGGGGCGACACGGCGTGGGCGCGCGGGGGCCTGGACGCGCGTGGCCCTGGCGCGGGAAGGTGTCCGGCGCGCGCCCACGTCCAGGGCCAGCGCAGGGGAGGACCGCAGCATGCCATCGGCACCATGGAAAGAAACGCCTGCCAGTCTTGCTTGAGATCAAAGGCATCCCGTGGCAGGGACGGGCGCCAGCGGGAGCGGGGCGCCCGGCTGCCCTCCCGCCCCCGGCCGCCCTGCCAAATTCGCACTCGTGTGCTTTTCTCTCCCTTTGGCAGAATAAGGCGAAAAGCCTTTCTGAAGGCAGAAGTGTCCCAGCGCAACCTGCGCCTGTCGCATCGGGATGCCCTGCTCGGCACAACGGACGCGACGCCCCAGGAGCCCCGGCGCCCACCACCCCCCGGCAGCGCCCTGGCGCGGGACTGGCTCCGCACAGAGCGACCGGGCGGCTACCAGGGCAGCCACGGTGCGGCAGCAGGGCCGTCCTCCCACGGGAGCCGAAACATGCCGAGGGAGCAGGACTGCGGGAGCGCGCAGAGGGGTGCCCGGCTCCATCTGGAGCTCCCGGCCAAAGTCCCTGGGGAGCACGTCGTTGCTGCCGGCTGCCCACGCGCAGCTCTTGCAGGAAGCGGCCCGGCCCACGCTGCGCTAGGCGCCGTGCAAGCCCAGGACGAGCCGATGCTCCCTCCCTGCAGAGAACCGGCAACCTCACGCCGAGACCTGGGCTGGCGGCTGCCAGACCCCCCAAGCCAGCAGCACCTTTGCCTTTCCTCCGGACGCCCCTGCGTTGGGGGCCAGCGTTCACCCCCGCGCCTGCCGCCCAGCCGCGGAGGCGATGGATGCTCAGCAGGGGCCAGCGGCACCCCGGCACCCGGTGGTGCCCAGCTGGGTTGACAAGCTGGCAAGGAGGTTTCGCACCCCGTTAAGGTGGAGCAAGGATGTTCACAGCCGGCACAGCGGTCAGGAGTGCCACACGCCCCGGCAGAGACACGTGGCCCTGCCGCGGCAGCCCGGCGCCCGCCCGCCTTGCCGGGGCACGGTGCTGCTCCGGGCGCTGCCGTGCAATGCAACGCCCCGCCGGCGGCCTGCCCTCCGCCGGCGCTGCCGCAGGTGCGCAGTGGCCCGGCGGCACGGAGCTTGCTTTCTCTGCTGAAGTAGCTTCGGGGCGGATCACAGAGCAGACCCGGCCCGGCAGGGCCGTGGCGGCAGCAGGGGCGCCTGCCGCGGAGCCAGCAGCGCGCTGAGAGCCGGGGCTGCCGCGGGGCCGGGAGCGGGGCAGGGCGCCCCGGCAAGCGAGGCGGCACCCTGCCCGTGCACCCCATGCCACGGCCGACAGCTCGGACCCGAGATGCCCGGCACACCCCAGCCTGGCCGTCCCCCCGCCCGCCGTGGCTAGACCGTAGCGTGCCGCAGGCCCCCGGCCCCTGGCCGCGCCACCTTAAACCGGGCTTGGACACGGGCTCGAGTAGGCGCCACGGCCCTCATTTTCCATGGATTCCAGCAGATTGACTTCTTTCAGTGTCATTTCATGGCCGGAGGGCTCTGAATCCCGCTCTGCCTCTGCCTCGGCGGCCCAGCCCCCTGCCCGTCCCCTCCTTCCTCGCTTTCTTTCTGCCGGCCAAATTTACAATCCCTCATTTCCATTCCGCTCCACCCTCTCTCGGGGGACTTTGTTCTCTCGCCTGTATCATTGCATCGCAATTGTTCGGTGTTTATTTCAAACATTTTGGCGGGCTGTCACTCGATGGAAACTTAATTAATTGCAGGGTTTGTGGTCCTGGCACAATGGTGTCTGCAGGGGAAAAAAATGAAATAATTAGGAGCAGCTTTGGGAAGGGGGGGAAAGCGGGGGGGGGGGGGGCTTGACTCTCCCGAAGATACAGCTCATCGCAGGGGCGCGGGGCGAGGCGGATGCGCTCCCTGCACCCGAGCCCGCTGCGCCGCCGCGGCCTCCGCAGGCCGAGCAGCCCCGGGCTGAGCCCCGGCGCTTCCCGGCGGTTATAAACGCTGCTGATAAATCACAGAAATTACATCGACAGGAGCTGCTGCTGCATCCGACCGTGCCCTGGAAGCGCAGCCTTGGCATTTACCCTTTGTCGGAGATGAGCGGTGACCGGGACAGGCGGACCCGGACCGGCCCGCTGCCGCTGGCGGGGCTCTCAGCCCTGTTACGCTGTGCTACAGCGGCTGTTTAGCCCTCGTGCCTGAGGCCGGCAACGTCGTTCAGCTCCGCTCTCCCGGATTATAACGGCGCCCCTGCGCGGGTGGGTGCGGGCAGCCCGGGCGGCAGGTACCCCTGGGCACGCAGCCGTCCGGGCTGCCCGCACCCGGGATGCGCCCGCTGCGCCGCGGCCTGCTGCCGGGGCACCCCGGGGCGCCCCTCCCGCCGGAGCACGCGGAACCGGGGCCGGGGGGGCTCGGGGGTGCCGGGCCGGGGGGGCGCGCACGGGGCCGGGGATGCGCGGAGGTCCCGGGGGTCCCGGCGCCGCCCCGCCCGCGGCCTCGCCCCCCCGCGGCGCCCGGGGCCGCTGGCCCCGCCCCGGCGCCGCTCGCCGCCGCCATTGGCCGAAAGTTTCGGGGCGCGGCGCGGATTGGCGGGGCCGGGCCCGCCCCGGGGCGGCGGGGCCGGTGCGCGGCGCCGCGCGGGCTGCGGGCATGGCCGGGGCCGCCGCCGCCGCCCTCCGCGCCCCCGGGCGCCGCCGCCGCCGCTGCCGCCGCGGGGCGCCCGGCCCGCCCTGCGCCGCCGCCGCCGCCGTCTGAGCGCCCGGTGCGGCGGGAGGCAGCGGAGCGGCGGCGATGTGGGCGCTGTGGGCGCTGTGCCTGGCCGGGCTGGGCGCGGCGCTCGGCAGCTACTCGGCGGATCAGTGCAGCTGGAGGGGCAGGTAGGCGCCGCGGGGCTCCCCGGTCCCGACCCGTGCCGCGCCGTGCCGCCGGCAGGTGCCCCCCGCCGGCCCCGCGCACGTCGGCCCCAGCCCCGGCCGCGCCGCCCCACGCCCGCTGCCGGTGCCCGGTCCCGCCGCGCCGGAGCTGAGCATCCCTCCGCCGCGGCCGCTGCGCGGTGCCCGGTGCCGCCCGCTGAGCCGGGGCCGCCACCGGCGCGGAGCCGGCGGAGCCTGGCGGCCCCGCGAGCAGGAGCCGGGCTGCCCGCGCCGCCCTCCCGCCGGCCCCGGCGTCCTTCCCCCGCCGCCCATCACCCTGCCCGCGGCCGCCAGGGCTTGCCCGGCCTCTTCCCGCTGCTCCGCGCTCCCTCGGTGCCGGCCGGGCGCTCCCGCGGCTCGGCGCTCGCCGGCGGGCGCCTGCCTCGGTTTCCCCACCGGTGCCAGGGCCGGGGAGCAGCCCCAGAGCGCCCGAGCCCCGCACGGCTCCCCGCTGCTTCCCTGCCTTTATCCGGAGCCTTCTCCGTGAGCCTCCCTTCATCTTCCTCCCTGCGCAGGTGAGCACAGCGGGCGCCCGGCCCGCCCGAGCCCCCCGCTACCCCGGCTGCGGGGCTGCCTCCGAAACGACGGCTGCTGGGATCTCCAGCTGGGAGGGGGGCTCAAGGGGCTCCAAAACCGTCCCAGCACCTCGAAACGCAGCCTCGCACGGGGCAGCGCCGCGGACAGGCGCTGAGCTCTGGAACAAAGAGCCCGGGCCCGCCAGGAGGGGCTGCGGCAGGGCCGAGGCAGGGGCCGCGCAGCCTCTCGCGCGGCCGGGGACAAAGCGGGCAGGCTGGGCCGGCCGCCGCCAGCGAGCTCGCGCAGCCCTCGCCTCCCCCTCGTGCAACAGGTAGGAGCAGACGGGGAAGCGAGGCAAAGCCCCGCTGCCGGTCAGGGGACAGCGCTGCCTTTGCCTGCGTGAGGCTGCGGAGGAAAGGGCCAGCACGGCGCGTACCCAGCTCTGCAAAAGCCTCCTGGCTCTGAGTTTCTCCGAAAAAGCTAGAAATGCAATTAAAAAAACAGCCAAGCCCTGAGTCTGGACACTGGTGCGTTTAGCACAAGCCTGGCGTAAACCACCTAACCCTCCCCAGCATCCCGCACGACCCGCTCGAGGTTTTTCTTTTTAAATCAGCCAAGGGGAAGGGGCAGGGGAAGAGGCCAAGAAATGACGCCAGGGCTGCACGGGCCTCGGCGGCGCAGGCTTCGGAGCTGTACCGGGCGCAAGGGAGAGCTGCGCAGCCGGCAGCCCTGGCTGAGCCTCTGCCCCGGCTGCCAGCAAGGTGCCGCGGCTCCAGCGACGCGAGCCTCCCCCCGGATCAGGAGATTGTACCCCAAATCAGAGGAGTGCGTTGGGACTGCGATCCTTTTCCTTTGAGCTCTCGACTCCCTCCCTCAGATGCCCCCCCGCGAGTCCCTGGGTTGTGGCCGGTCGGGTGCCAGCTCTTGTGCTGGTCAAAATCCCGCCGAGTTAGGGACGTCGTAACCGTGGGGAAAACGCCAGCGGGCAGCGTTTGCGAGAGAGGAACCGCGGGACCCCGGGCACGTGCCGAGCGGGGAGCCCCGGGGAAGGGCACCGGCGCAGGACCCCTGCGGCTCCCCGGGAGGGCGAGCGTCGGGCTGGCACCCGCGACGCGGGCGCCTGGGCACGGGCACCTGCTTCCGCGCGGCCCCGGGAGCGCGGCGGCGGCGGCCCCCCCCGGGGGGAGCGGGAGCCCCGCGGAGGCGCCCCGGGCTGACGCGGCCTCCTTGCTTGTCCCCCGCAGCGGCCTGTCGCAGGAGGCGGGCAGCGTGGAGCAGCTCTCGCTGCACTGCGCCGAGGGCTCGCTGGAATGGCTCTACCCGACCGGGGCGCTGCGCCTCAGCCTCTCGCCCCGGCTGCCCACGGCGGCCGCCGGCCACGGCAAGAGCCCCGGCCACGTCACCGCCTGCATCAAGCCCTCCAGCACCTTCCGGGGGGCTCAGATCTACCTGGAGAGGGACGGGCTGCTGGAGCTGCTGCTGGCGGAGGCGGACGCCTCCCTCCGGCCCCGCGTGCGCTGCTTCAGCTGGCTGCCGCGCGACAAGGTGGCCCTCTTCCTGCAGTCCACCCTGCACCCCGACATCAGCCGCCGCATCGCCGCCCTGCGCTACGAGCTGCGGGCCGACTGGCGCGCCCGCCTCGCTCTGCCCTCCGGCAGCCTCAGCGGCGAAGGTGAGCGCCCGCCGGCGGCGGCAGCCAGGGCTCAAAGAAGGGCTCCTGCGGCGCCGGGTGCCTCGCGCCGTCGTCGGCGTGCCTGGCCCCGGCGGCGAGCCCGGGCGCGTGGAGCGGGCTGGCGTGCCCAGGCGAGGGCTCCTCGGGGCCGGGAGCCGCCGCTGCCTGGCCTCGGCCGAGTCCCGTAGCCTCCTGGGGCCCAAGGTGTTTGAGCCCCTTCGTTTCGGCGGCCGGCTGAGGACCCTCAGCTCCCCACCTCCGAAAGGGGGTCAAAATTCCTGCCTCCTCGAGGGCCAGGGGCTGGCGAGGGGCCGCGACCCCTTGCCCGGAGCTGGGCCGCGAAGTCGGCCGCGGGGAGGAGGCGCTGGCGGCGCCCTGACCGCCCTGTGCTTGCCCGCTGCAGGCGCGTGCCGGCCGTGCAACGACACCGAGATCCTGATGGCCATTTGCACTAGTGACTTCGGTGAGTGCAGCCTCCTCGGAGGCCCCGTCTCCCTCTTCCGTCTCCATCCGCTCTGCGGGGTGGGGGGGGGGGCGGGCTCCGCGGAGACCCAGACCCCCGTCCCTGGGGACAGCGGGCCGCTCCGAGAGGCTGAGCCCGGCCCCGTCGTGCCCCGGCCCCTCGGAGAGCCGTGGTGCCCAGCGCCCCTCACGGCGGAGCCCGGCCCCGCGCTGGAAGGGGCGAACAGGGCCGGGTGCCGCAGCGGCGGCCGGGAAACCCTCGGCGCGTGGCCAAGCCCTGGGGGGGCCGTTGCCAGCTATCCCCGCGCGCTCCGTTAGCCGCTGAGCGGCGCAGGGAGGCTCGGGGTGGGCGGGGGTCCGCGGCCGCCCCGTCGCGGGGAAGCCGAACGCGGAGCCGGGCAGCTCCGCAGCTCCCTTTCGCCAAGGGCCGGGCGCGCCGGCGGGGTTGGGGGGGGGGGGCTGCCCTCACTCCCCCCCCCCCCGCCGCCCTCCTTCGCCCGCAGTGGTCCGCGGCAACATCCGGAGCGTCGCCAACGACGCCGAGCTGCAGGAGTCGGTGATCGGCGTGAGCGCGGCGCGCGTCCACCGGCAGAAGCTGCCGCTGTTCCAGGCGGCGGGCGGCAGCATGCGCACGCCGCTGCGCTGCGGCGTCAAGCCGGGCCCCGGCACCTTCCTCTTCACGGGCTGGCTGCACTTCGGCGAGGCCTGGCTCAGCTGCGCGCCCCGCTACAAGGACTTCCGGCGCATCTACGAGGGCGCGCGGCGCGCCCGCCAGAACCCCTGCGAGTTCCCCCTGGACTGAGGGCGCTGCCGGGAACGGCGCCGGCGGGCGGCGGGCGGGCGGGCGGCAAGGTGCCCGCAGGGCGCCGGGACGCCTCGGCCGCCCTGCGAAAACCTGCTCCGGCGGGAAGGGGTTTTCCGAGGCGCACCGGCGTTGCGCCCCGCGGGGCAGCAGGGGGTGGCACGCCCCCCCCCCCGCCGCCGCCGTCGTTGCCCCCCCAGGCGCGGGGCGGCCGCCGGCGGGGCAGCGGGCTGGGAACGGGCGCGGGGGGAAGCGCCGGGGTGGCCGGGAGGTGGATTTGCGACGTCGAAGGGTGGAGGGCGAGAGCGGGAGCGGGGCGGCAGCGCGCGTCTGCCGGCCGCGGGGACGGGGCCGGGGCTGGGGGCTGGGGCGGCTGCTCCCGCTCAGCCCTGGCCGAGGAAGAGGAGCGAGGCCGAAGGAGCGAGGCGGGAGGTGCAGAGGGCAGCTGGCGGCGGCGGCGAAGCGGAGGGGTTTCCGGCGTTGCCCGCCCTGGGGAGGCGGGGGGGCCGCAGAACCAAAGCGATGCGTTTCGGGGCGCTGGGCGCGGGGGCGAGCCGGCCGCGGGACAGAGGGTTTCAGTCCGGGTCCGCGCGGCGGCAGCACCCGCCGGCTTGGGGAGGGCTTGCTGACCACGGGGGGCGTCGTATGTGCACTAAAGTTATAACGATACCAAATTTGAGACCTTTTTTTTTTTTTTTTAATATAAACTAAACTGTATTTGTAAGGCGTGTTTTTTATTTTGTAGAAGAAATCCGTGCTGAGGGAGATGCTAATCTAAAGTGGGTGCCCAGGGCTACGCGGCCCCGCGGCCGGGCCCAGTCCCGCTGCCCCCCAGCGCTGCGTAGTGCCGGCGGCGTTTTTCCGTGGTGTAGAAGAAATGGTTGTATTTGCCTCTTGCGGGTTGCGAAACGTCCGTATTAAAGAAAGAAGAGCGTTTCTCGCGCCGCCCGTGTCCCTGCTTTGTGCCGGGGGTGGTACCTCGCTGGGCTTGCGGCTCCCGGGGGCGCCGCGGGGCCGCGCGGCTCCGCTCCCGGCCGAGGGGCTGTCAGGCCTAATTCCCGTCATCGCCCGCGAGCCACAAGGCCTCATTGTGCCAGGCTGTTCCAGGCGATTTTCCCAGCCGGGCCCGGCGCTCTGCCCTGGGCGCTCGCGCGGGGCCGGTCCCCGTCGCGCCTTTGGCCCCCTCCCGCTCTTAGTCCATGAATTCATCCCTTTCTCTCTCGCTTTCCACCTGCGTCGCCCCCGCCGGGTGGGGCCGAGGGGGATTCGCTTTGCCCAAAGCGGCCGCGGAGTCGGACACGGGGAGCCAGAAACCCTCCTGGCCTGGCGGGGAAGGGGCCCGGCCGGGTCTCACCCAAAAGCTGCTGCAAAGCGGTTCAGGCTGCAAACCGAGGACGCCGCACCAGACTCTCGGGAGGTCTGCAAGACGGGGGCGGCTTGCATCGCTGTTATGAAGGAGGGGAAAATTTGGGGTCCCTGGCGGGCCACTGGCATGCACCACTTATTTTCCCTTAATGCCTTCTTGATATTGTTTCAGCTATTAAAAAAGAAACCCACTTCTCCTAAGAGGGTAGCTCTAACGGCGAAATTACCAGGTAGTTCGTTCACCAGCTGACTATAACTTCTTTCTCGTGGTAACAAAATTATGTTTCCAAAGAAGGCTGCTGGCTTTGGCGCCTAAAGAAAAAAAAAAGTATACAATTATCTGTTTATGATGAGATCGTGCCTGTGAGCCTGATGAGCACGCGTTAGCCGCAGCGCGCGGTCGCCCCTGCGCCCGGCTCGGCGCGCCGCCGCCGAAGCTCCGATGGGTACCCTGGCGTCAGCGCGAAGAGCCGCGAGGGCGGAGGGGCAGCGAGCCAGGCAGCAAGACGGGAAAGAACGGGCAAAAGCGAGGAGGGGGCAAAACTGGCAATGGGAAACCGACAAATGAGGCGCAGACAAAGGGAATTACGCTACCCGCATAACCTTTCCTATACGCTGTAGATAAATGATGGTTTCTTTGACCCCACCTCAATCTAATGCATTCCTCTTGGCTACGGTACTGCATTTAACGCTCGGCACATCCGGTGGGTTTGGGGCCAGGAGAAGAATATGTTGTTTTTCTTCAAATATGTTTATTTGGCCAAATCAAATCATTGCGCCGCGGCGGAAAAGGCTGTTATTCTGCTCTTTCTCCGCCGCAGATTTTTTCGCGTTGTTTTCGGTGCCCTCTGCCCTCTGTCAGATTTGGTCTCCCGCCCCCGCTTCCCGCGGCTCGCTCCGGCGGCGGCTGGGACGCGGCCAAGGCAGTGGCGGGGCCGAAACGCCTCCCGCGAGAGCCTCCGGAGCGAGGGAGAGAAAGCGGAGCGAAGCAGGGACCGAGCCCGCCGGCTGCCTCAGTTTCCCCGGCTGCCCTGGGCCGGGGGGAAGAGCCGCCCCGGGCGGATGCTGCCCCACGGCCGGAGCCAACTTCATTATCAGCTGCGCGGCCCCTCTTGGCACGGAGCATCGCCCCACCGCTTTCGGGGCAAAATAAACCAGGACGAGAAAACGCCATCGAGCCGCAAACCCGGGCAGGCAGAGCGCGGGCCGAGCCGGCAGCGGCTCCAGGTGACGCAGCGCGCCAGCTTTTCCGGCCTGGTGCAGAAAGGCATCGCCTCCGCCCCGCCGCCCCCCCGGCCCGCACCCTCCAAGGCACGGCCTCGAGCCCCCAGACCGGCTCCCTCGCCGGAGGTGAGCCCCCGAGGCCGTCCCGGCAGCCCTCCCGCCGGGCCGTGCCTCAGTTTCCCTTGCTGGGGGCGAGAGTCGGCTCCCGTTCACCCCTCGGAGAGCGCTGCGGACCGATGCAACGAGAGCCCGGGCGGCAGGGTCTCCGGAGCTGCTGCGCCCCGGCCGGGCGAGGGGCTGCCGGCAGGACAGCGCCGCGCGGCCCCGGCCCCGGCCCCGCGCACAAAGGGCCGCCGTGAGCCGCTTCCCGCCATCCCCCCCCCCCAGCCCTTTTCTTCCCTCTCGCTGCCCCCCTCTTCCTTCCTCCGGCCCCTCCGCCGCCAGATAAAAGCCGCGACGTGGGAATGGCGGCCGGCACAAAAGCGGCCGGCACAAAGGCGGCCGGGCCGCGCCGAAGCCTGGCCGCGGCCCGCCGGGCCCCGCGCGCGCGGAGGGGGGGACCCGGCCCCCCGGCTGCCCCCCGGGGCGGGCAGCGGCGGCCGCCCCGCGCAGCCGCTCGCGCCGCCGACAGCTGGCGGGGAGCGAGCTTTCCCAGCGCATAGCGACAAATTCCTGGCATTCAGGGCTGCTTTGCAGCCGCCCCGGCCGCCCCGGCGAGGGAGGAGCGAGGAGCCGGCCCGGCCGAGGCGGATTAAAGGCGCTTTGGCACCGGCGGCGCCTCCCAACTGGTCGCCTCGCGTGGCCACCTGCCAGGCCTGGGCCGTGGACGCCGCCGGCTCGGCCCCCGCGGGCACGCGGGCTCGGGCCTCGTTGGGGATCGCTCCATTAATTGACGAGTTTCCCAGCGAGAGCGTCCCGGGCGGGTGTCCAGCCCCGGCCTTCCTGCGCGGCCCCCTCTCCGGCGGCCCCCTCCCCGCTCGCCCCTTCCCCCTCGCCGCGCCCCCTCCCCGCTTTCCCCCTCTCCCTGCTCCTATTTCCCCTGATTTTCTGCTCCCTCTCAGCCTAATTGGCTCCACCTGCCAGCGAGCACCAGGAAATCGGAGCAGCCCCCGCGGCCCCCCGCTCCGGCCGGGCCGCCAGCCGCCCCGGCTCCTGCCACGGCCCGGCCGAGGGCCCGGGCACCCTCGGAGCCGCGGGCCGGGGCGAGGGGGCGGCTGGCGGCCGAGCCCCGGGGGAGCTCGGCGAGTCCTGGCGCAACGGCGAAAGGGGGCCGGGGTGGGGGGGAGGCACCGGGCGCGCAAGGAAAGGCGAGCCGGTGCGCCCGCCGCTGTCGCGCGGGGCAGGGAAGCCGCCGGCCCTTTGTGTGCCCGCTGCCCTAATTGCTTCGTTATTGTCCCCAGCTTCGGTTGTTTGGTTTGGTTTTTGTTTTTGCTTTAATTGCGGGTGGGCAGCGGCTGGCGGCGGCGGCGGCGGGCGGATTCGCCGGCGGCCCCCTCCCCTCGCCCCGGCCCCCCGCCGCCTTCCCACACGCTGGAATTTTTCCCACCGCGGCCGCCTCCTCCTCGAGCCTGTTTTCATGAGGAGGAAGCGCTAAGCCGGGCTCTGAATGCGGCGCGGCGTGCACGACCGCAACAGGTGGTGCCGCTTCAGGGCAGCCCCCGGACACAAAGAGCCAGCGGGGAAGGAGGGAGAGATCCCCCGCGGCCCGCCGCCCCGCACCGCGCAGGCCGGGCCGGCGCGAAACCCCGCCGCGGGGCGAAGCCTCGCCTGTCCCCAGCGCAGCCCCCCGAGGCTCGGCGTCGGGGCCCGGTGTCAGGACCCAGTGTCGGGACCGGTGTTGGGGTCCGGTGTTGGGACCGGTGCCGGGTGTCATGGCCCAGTGTCAGAACTGGTTTTGGGACCAGGTCTTGGGTCCCGGTGTCGAGCCCAGCGTCGGGGCCGGTGTCAGGACCCGGTGTCAGGACCCGGTGTCAGGCCCAGTGACCCGGCCCAGGGTCGTGGCCTGGTGTCAGGACCCGGTGTCAGGACTGGTGTCGGGGCCTGGTGTTGGGATCGGTGCCGGGTGTCATGGCCCGGTGTTACGACTGGTGTGGGGACCAGGTGTTGGGTCCCGGTGTCGAGCTTGGTGTCGGGGCCCGGTGTTGGGATCCGGTGTCAGGACCGGTGTTGGGGTCTGGTGTTGGGCCTTGTGTTGCAGCCCGGTGTTGTGGCACAGTGTCGGGCCTGGTGTCAGGGCCAACACTGAGCTCGGCTTCAGGACCGGTGTTGGGACTGGTGTCACACCTGGTGTTGGGCCCGGTGTCGGGATCTGGTGCCAGGACCAGTGTCAAGGCCGGTGTCGGGCCCGGTGTTGCAGCCCACTGTCATGGCCTGCTGTCGGGGCCCAGTGTTGGGACGGTGCCGGGTGTTGTGGCCCGGTGTCGGGACCCGGTGTCAGGCCCGGTGCCGCAGCCGGGGATCCCCGGAGCCCCGTGTCCCCGGTGCCCGCCGTGCCTCCCTCCCGGGGCTCTGGGCACAGGGCGGGTCAGGCAAGGGATTCAACGGTGCCCAAAGCGGCGGGGCCGGCGGCGGCGGGGAGCCTGGGCCCCGGGCTGCCGCGGGGCGGCTCGGCTCGGCTCGGCTCGGCTCGGCTCGGCCCCTCACGGCCGCTGAGCCGGGTCGGGCCGGGCCGAGCGGCTAAGCGCGGCCCGGCTGGGCCCGCGCCTGGGCCTGCGCCCGGCCCCGCCCCTCCCCGCCCGCCGGCCCCGCCCCTCCCCGCCCGCCGGCCCCGCCCCGCGCGGCGCCATGGACGCCGAGGAGCTGGACGAGCTGGCGCGGCGGCTGCAGGGCCGGGCGCTGGGCGGCTGGGGGCTGCTCCAGCTGGCGGCCGGCACCGGCCTCGCCGCCTACGCCGTCTGGGCCGCCGTGCTCATGCCCGGCTTCCGCCGGGTGCCGCTGCGCCTCCAGGTACCGCCCCGGCCCTTCCCGCTCCCCCCGCCGGGGCCACCCCCACCCCTCTTCCCCTCCCGGGTGCTGACGGGGACCCCCGACCCCCCATCTCCTCCCCCCGGTGCTGATTCGGGCCCCCCCGACCCCCATCCCCTGGGTGCTGACGTGGACCCCCGACCCCCATCTCCTTGCTCCTCGGGTGCTGACGGGGACCCCCATCCCCTGACCCCCCCCCCTTTCCCCCATCTCCTCCCCCCCGACTGCTGACGGGGACCCCTGACCCCCCTTTCCCCCATCTCCTCCCCCCCAGGTGCTGACAGGAACCCCTGACCCCCCGTTCCCCCATCTCCTCCCCCCTGGGTGCTGATGGGGACCCCCATCCCCCCCCATCCCCCTATCCCCTCACCCCCCCAGGTGCTGATGCAGACCTCCGACCCCCCTGTCCCCCCATCTCCTCCCCCCCAGGTGCTGACAGGAACCCCTGACCCCCCGTTCCCCCATCCCCTCACTCCCCGTGTGCTGACGGGGACCCCCGACCCCCCCTGTCCCCCAAGTCCTGACAGGAATCCCCGTCCCCAGACCCCCTCCCCCCTCCTCTAATCCCCTCGGCCCCGGATGCTGACATGGAGCCCCGACCCCCTCGTCCCCCAGGTGCTGACGGGGTCCCCCTCATCGCCTGGGCGCTGACGGGGACCCCCTCTCCTCCCCCCCAGGTGCCCTACGTGCCGTCAAGCGCCCAGCAGGTGGCAAACGTGATGGCGCTGCTGGAGGGGCGCTCGGGGAAGACGGTGGACCTGGGCTCGGGCGACGGCAGGCTTGTAAGGGAGCACGGGCGCTCGGGGGGCTGTTAGCCGCTGCGCCGAGGCGAGGCACCTCCAGCGGCACCAGGGCAGCCTGGACGGGGGTCTGTGGGCCGAGCCCTGCTTGGCCCCGGAGCAGCACAGCTGCACGCAGCAGGAGGGTGCTGAGCTGCACCCTCCAGCGAGGGATCAGGCATCGCTCTACCAGGAGCGCTCCCGCTCCTTCCCGGCTTCGTAGTCGGGCAAAGCGTGCTACGCGCTGAGCCTCGCTGCCGGCTACGCTGGCCTGTGCTCGCTGGCCACTGCGCCCTCACCTCCCTGCCCGCTACGGCTGCTCCAGGACGGGCAGCGCAGTAGGTGCACCTGACGGAGCAAGTGGAAGCTGGCCAGCAACCCCGGCACCCTCAAGTAAACAAGAAAGTTCATTTTAGGTGCAACTCTCTTCCTCTAGGTAATAGAGGCCTATAAGCAAGGCCTGAGACCAGCCGTTGGCTATGAGCTCAACCCTTGGCTGCTGCGCCTCTCCAACTATCGGGCCTGGAAGGCTGGATATAACGGGAAGGTTTCCTTCCTGAAGCAAGATCTGTGGAAGGTAACAGGATGCTGGGCTGAGGGCAGAGCTCTCAACACGGCTCTGTGATCTATCTGACTGCTGAACACGTGCGCTGGTGCCTTAGCTAGGGCAGCACCAGAGGTTTGGCCTGCTCCTCCAAACAGGCGTAGTTGAAGGCTTCTGGCTCCTTTTCTAATCCACTCTGCTCCTGGGAGAGGTACACGGCAGCCTCCGCTCCAAGAGCAGCAGCCAGAGAAAAGCCACGCAGGGCATCCTCGCCAACGGCCCTGCTGTTTTAGCTCACACAATGCTCTTTCTCAGAGCAGCAAGGGGGCAGCTTTGAAGAGATGTCTTAATTATTGACTACTGCTGCTGACAGTCACTGAAATGCCAAAGATATGCTGTTAAAAAGCTAACTTCTTCAGATCAGATAACAGACTAGAGAAAGCGCCACCAGGAAGAGCAGGTCTAGGATCGTGAGACAGCGTCGAATGCAGGTTTTTTGACTGACATACTTCTTTCACAGCTGGTACCAGAGCATACCAGCACAGACCCCCTTCCCAGATGTCCTTTAGCGTCTTTGATTCCTTTGAGGTCTAGAACGTCACCTGCAAATTGTCTGACCACTCAAAGAGTTCAGAGTCCCTTGGCCTAGCCCAGCCCCGACTCTCTCTGTTGCTTCTTTCATTCCCCTCTTTCTTCTCTTTTAAGGTGAATCTTTCTGATTGCTACAATGTGACTGTGTTCCTGGCTCCCAGTGTGGTAAGTCCATCTCTGTGGAGCCTGCTATGAGATGCTTACAGTGAGAGTGGTACCCTCTTGTTCTGAGCAAGCTTCTTGGATGTTTCTTAGAAAAGACAGAATATCTGGAACACTGGCAAACGCTCTTTAAAAAATAAGGCCAAAAATAAAGAGGCCAGAGGTAAAGAGAAACACAAAATTGCACATGTTGAAATAAAAAGCCAAACTGGAGTGTGTTTTTAACAATGCAACCTGCTCCCACTGTAGCTGGTGGACGTGACCCTGTTCTGGGACTCTCTTCCACACATCATCCTGAAGCACCCTTGTGGGAGCACTGTCCCCATGTCCCCTGCGGTGCTTGTTATCTGGCACTCTTACTGGTCACTATGAGCACCTGATACAGTCAACACCGCAAAATCAGTCTTAGTGCCCCAAAATGCAAGCAAAGAAGCGAGTCTTACGGAGTGCTGAGAACTAGCAATACGTGTGGGCTTCACTGTGTGTAAGCAATTGCTCAGCATCACTTGAATTTGTTCCCAATCCCAACTATGTGTAGGGCTAGAACCAGCCGTGCGTGTTGGAACAGGCTTCAGGCAATGCTGTCTGCGTGGGACCCACCAGCCATGCTGAGCGCATGCAAAGAAACTGTTTTGTATTCCCTGGTGGCACTACCATAAGGAAGTCGCATGCGGCTGGGTCTCCAGGTGGAGACGCTCCAGGGAAACACATTTTATTGGGACGCTAAGTGACCTTTCAGAGAGAGTCCATCTCTGAATGCAGAACCACAAGCATTGGTGTTTCAGGCTTCCCGCATCACCAAAGCCGTTTCCCTTTGTCAAATTCATCCCCAGTAGTGGCCAGACAGCCTAGGAGAGAGCGTGTGGTACAGTGCTGTGCTATGCTGCAGAGTCACTGGAACTATGTGATTATTTTTTAAGGCCTTCTGGCTTTGGCTGTCTCTCTCTCTCCCCAGAAACCTCCCCTAGCTGCCAAGCTCCTTGCAGAACTGCCAGATGAGGCCCGAGTGGTGGCTGGACGCTTCCCCTTCCCATCCTGGACTCCAGCCAGCACCATTGGCGAGGGGCTGGATCAAGTCTGGGCCTATGACATGAAGGAGGTGCGGCAAGCAGCACAGACCAGTGCGGAGGGAAGCTCAGTCTAACGGGCAGCTCATTTAGAGCCTGGCCTTTTAAGGGTCACCAGCTAAGGGGCAGGGATCGGAGACGCTGTCTGAGCCTCTCCAAACCAGTGGTCTCAGCTCAGTGGCCCAAGATAGCAGTGAATGGGGGTGTGAGAGCAATGCTTTGCCAGACTCGCCTGGAGACTCGCAGGATCACAGGCCCTCCTTGTTTTCCAAAGTCTGGTCAGTTTAGGAGAATGAAGGAGGGAATCAAATCTAGAAATCCTAGAGTTACCACAGGCTTTAAGGGCTAAATCTTCAGTGCCTCTTTCTTTATGTTTGTTAGTTTATTTTTGATTAATTTTTCACAATAAATACTTGGACGGTTCTTTCTTTGAGACATTTGCTTTGCTGTTGAGCTGCAAGGTGATTCTAGAGCCGGTGTGCTCCCTGCTTCAAGCTTTGCTCCAAAGTCCCTTGGAAGAGGGCTCAGGATGGCGGGTGTCCAGCTCTCCACCGAACACAGAGAAATAACGTTCTCCCACCGTGAAAGAGCAGCTGATCCCCTTTGTCCAACCTCTTAGAGCTAAAGTGTAGCCTGAACCCTCCCTGGCCTCATCCTTCACAAACTCAGAAGGGGGCAGAGGCAGAAGCAGAGTTAGCACTTAGACTCAGAGCGCCTTGCTCTGGGTCTGACCTGGCAGAAATGTTATTGCACCATCCTAGCAGAAGGCAAGAGTGGGAACCTGTCACTGCAGTCACGCAGTAAAAAGCTGCCTGGGAAATGGCCCCGTGTCCCCAGTTGTGATGTGCTCAGGGAACATCAGAACCATTCCTACAGCTAAGGGGTCAGAGGATAGACAAGACACAGTTGTCTTGTCCCATTTTAGTACTGTTAATTTGAGACTGAGAACACCCACGTGGTTTCCTTCTCTGCATGTCCCAGCCCTCAGCCAAGGGATGAATACGTGCCTCAGCCAGTCCACAGAACTGAAAGCCCCTTCCTTTTAAACCCTGCTCTTTCTTCCAATTCTGCTGCTTCTCGGAGGCCTGGGGAAGGGCTATAGTTCATGGCTGACGGTCCTTTTGGATCTCTGCAGTGAGTGAGTATCAGTGGCCCCAGCGCTGAGTGCACGTGGTACCTCGCTGCCAACGAGTTTCCTTAACCGGAGAATCTCCTGCTTGTACCTGCAACAGGGAAGCAGCAACATCATTCCCCATGTGATCACGACCCTGAGTGATAGCTCACTCACAGGAGCAGTTCAAACACAGGCACCGTCAAGTTAACGCACACCAGCCAGCACCCGGGCACTGAGCCACACCGAGATCTGAGTCCTGACAGATACAAAACCACAGCTCATGCTCACGCGCTGCCCAGCAGAAATACCCTAGTAAACTTTGGGACATGCTGGATTCCTCCCAGTTTTCCCTAGGAAGAGGTGTTTATGAACTATGCCAGGTAACAGCACCAGCAACGAGCCCAGGAGTCTGACCCAGCTTTACTGCTGCGATGACTAGTGAGTTAGGCCAGGCACCTGGCTGGACCACTGCAATGACAGATTTGTTCTGGTTGTACTTGCCCTTCCTTGCCCTAGCAGCTGTTCTCCCCACTTTGGGGCATGATATGCCAGTGAGAGAGGACCTTAAATCAGGGCCTGCTGGAAGGCTTGGGATTTTAAGCCACCTCTTCTCTTCCTTAGCTTCCTTCAAAGGATGGGCTAACGGCAAAGGAGACACGTCCCTTGGCAGGCCAGATGCTGCCCCCTCTGCCATGCAGAAGGACGGATGGCGCCAGCTGCCCTCACAGCTGGATGTACTGTGTGACATGAGCTGTGCTGTGGGAAGGCAGCAGCGATGTCAGGTGCTGACACAGCAGTGGGCATGGCGGTGTCTCTGGCAATTAGCCCTGGAGATAAACTTGGAACACAAAGCAGAGAATATGTGAATGGGGATCCTTCCGTCTCACCTTGCAAGATGCTTATCGATGTATTCCTGCAGCTCTGACACCTGTTCCTCTGCCACGATTGCCCGAGTCAGCAGCTGGCTTCTCTCTGTCTCCAAATCCTCCTGGAGGGGTGAGAAAAGCATGGAGAAAACGGGGAGCTCTGTGAGATGGGAGTGCGGTGGCATGGCTCCTCTCCTGCCCAGCGATACCAAAAAAGAAGCTACCTCATCACCCAGCCCGGACACTGCTTGGCATTAAGCTACTGAACCAGCTAGAAAAGTGATGTGCTTAGAGAAAGGAGCCTGGTGATGATAGCCCAGCTTTCTGCAGGCATGGCCACCTCACGGCATTAGCCAGGTGGACCAAGTAACCACCAGACTGCAAGCAAGAGGGCTAATGCCACCCCAGGACCCATGGTAACCCCTGGCTGCCAAGCTGCTCTTCGCTCCCCTGGAGACCTCACAGGCAATCAGTAGACTGGTTTTCCTATTTGGCACTTGGACACAGAGAGCTTTCACACCTTTCAGCCAGCAGCTTGCTGCAAAGGGAAGTGACCTTCCCATTTAGATAACAACTGTTTGGTTTTCACACAGCGTTTCTGGGCAGTAAGTCACCATCTCACCTAATTGCACAATCCCTGTTTCGCTAAGAGGATCTGAGGAGCAGGTGGGGAAGCGGCTTGACAGAGGTTACCCCCAAGAGCCACAACTGAGCCAGGAGTAGGACTTGTTCCCACTGCAGCACTCCAACCACTCAGCCACATTGTCTCCCTCCTTTTGGCTTTATCTAAACTGTGTTTAACTTTACCCACGTAGAGAAGATGAGAACTTTTCCTCTGGTTGTTGTGGACAGAGGAAGCCATGGCATGGAAGCAGACTGTTAGCAGACTGTTAGCACATCTAGCTTTGCCTACAGCAGAAAGTTGTACCCCTGCTTCATTTCCAAAGCATTTCCCGCCCCCCCCCCCCAGCTTTTCTGTATGTGTATGGCAGTCAGCTGCGTCAAACATCCCAATACCTACCCCTCTCCTAAGCAGCCCTCATTGCTGCGCTTGCTGTCGGACAGCGATCCCCACCTCAGCCAAGCCTGCTCACAGCAAACCTCACCACAGTCTCATGGTTGCTAATGAAAAGAGCTCTCCCTGCTGCTCAGTCCCAGCTCTGGCCACCTATCAGCAGTACAAACATCCTTTTACTCAGGGAAAACCAGACTGGAAAGGTGATCTAGATTCAAACTAGACTTCTGTTGTTTCGACTAGGTTAAAAACAGATCCAATTCATTATACAGATACCTAAACGCTTGTGCTAAAAGAAGGAAGGAGGCAATATAGGCCAGGAAGGAGCAGCCATAAGGGCTAGTCTACTTCTTCTGGTAGCAGTGAAACTACAGTCTCAGCACACTACTGGCCATAGACCTGCTAGAGTCATCTGCTGCACTGAGTCCAAAGCCACAGCAAGACACTGTGGAAAGCCTCAAAGCCCCAGTCTAGAGCAGCACATTGGCCACAGAGAAGCACCTGGCTGGGGCAGCAAATCTTCACAACATGAACAAATGTTAAGTTTGTTTCAGACGAGCTGGGAAAGAAGATCTGTACCTGGGTGGTATGTGCAAACTCCCGGAGCTGCTTCCTGACCTCTGCCCAGCCCTCTTCATCCAGCTTCCTAGGAGAGAGAAGCAGATTTCGATCATGCACAGACATTCAAAGCCAGCTCATCTGCATGTCACGCAGCTCCTTATGGGGGCCGGACACACTCTTGTCCACCAGACCATAAAGCTCAGAGCTCAGAGCCTTTTCTATCCTGATGCCCCGAACGTCTTCAGGGCATGCAGTGCTGTCCCTATGCCCAGGAATGAGAGTCATAGCCCTTCTGCCAACCTGGAATTCCCACTGCGATGGCTGGATTTGTTCCAAGTTCACATCAACATGCATACATCAGAAATGACTCCATGCAGAAAGTGTCATTAACCTGACACTGCAGGATTGAACTTTATGGAAACAGAAAGCAGAGTACGATCAATGCCAAACACTGGCATTTTTTATGTTTCTCAGCACAAACCCGCTCATTCTGAGCACAGAGTGGGATAGGTGAGCTGTCTGTGCAGTCTAACCGTGGGAAAGTTCTTCCTATTCTGTCCTAGTTTGAATAAGCAAAATACAGGTCACATCTGATGTTCAGGGAATTTTGATTGTATGAACTGAGGAATGCATTGTGTTCAAGCTCTGCAGCCTATAGACTGGAGAATGGCTGTGCTGGGACTGCGAGAGTTCCCTCTGGTGGCTGCAATCGCCCAGCCCAAGTACTTGGAAAATCATGGCTGAAACTTCACGGAAGCAGAAGTTAAGAGAACAATAAACAGTGAAAAACACACCTCTGATAAAGAAGAGAATCACAGCAGGTGTTGTAGCTGAAGTACTGTGTTAATACCAGCCTTCATTCCTCTAGTTAGAGCAACAAGGTAACAGCAAGGGTAAAAAACATCAGGATACTGAAAACAAATGCAAGTGTGTGGAGTCTCTTGGCAGCTATAAAAACCTTAACAAGATACATCACTAGCATCCAGGTTCTGGTCTTGGTCTGTAGTGAGTCTGTCAAAATTAATGCATCTGCTCAGAGATTACAGTTATTGTTCGGCATGGAAAATGTGGCAGGGGCTGGTTAGCGCTCAAGCTTTTCTCTGAGATACTCCAGAGCCCAGTGGCTCAGGCACTAACTCCTCAGTGTTGGAATCCAGTTACCAAAATCTCGGAGGTTGTTTTTGCTAGGTTATCACATTTTAAAAGGCAGAAAGATCCCAGCTGAGATTTCTTACACTTTGTTCTCTCTCTCTCTCCATAACTATGGTGGGTAGAGTTTCAACAGAATAATGGAGCAGGGAGAAGGGACTGGTCAAAATGAGCAAATAAATGGTATGTCAGGAAATCAGGGAGGTATCGGTACAGTCTCATCTAAGTGTTCCAGCCCCAGCTTCTGCATTGGGAGGAAGGAGAAACAGGACCTTCCCAACTCGGTGTTGTTTCACTTGCCTTTCTCAGGTTGTGATCCTCCAAAGCACTCAGGCATATGCTTAGTTTCAGCTTTTAAAGAGATCAGTGGGACTAAAAACATGATTAAATCAAACATGTGCTTAAGAGCTTTCTTGGATCAAGGCCCAAATGACCAACTCATTTCACCACAGGAAATGCTGCATTGAGATGACAGCTGGCTTTTCCTCTCAGACGAGTCCCTATCAGCTCTCTTTCTCCCTATTTATTACCTTCTCCAAGTAATGTAGAAGACTTCTTGAACCATAGAGCAAGGAGCCTTCAGAATTACAAATATGCCAAGAAACAGGCAGGACTTACTGCTTGGGGGACAGCCCAGCGCCAGAGGTTTCTTTCGGTCTTTTCTGAAGGCAAAGGAAAAACAGTATTTTCTGTAAGCATCAAACCACTGCAATCTTGCCACAGTCCCTGTCACTTTGAAGAAAGCAGCACAACATATCCTAGCGCTCTTAATAGTCACTAGTGTCCTGACAAGGAAGTGATCTGCAGGACAATCTTAAGGTTTAGCGTCTCCCATCCTCTTCATTTTTAAACAAACGTATCTCATGCAAATCAAGAAACACACTTCCGCCTGGGCAGAATCACTGGAAGGACAGGGATCTGACTGGCATGTTTCTGAGTGTGGTCTCCTGGTCTGTTATTTATTCACGGCAAGGCAAAAACCTTCCAGAACAGCGAGCCTTGCCCTATCTTCCTGTTCTTTTACCAACGCGTGAGTCTACTGGCTTGGCAGCTCTCCCTTAACAGCTGCTACTGCTCAGCCCTCCGAGGGCTCAGTGACCCCAGCCTATGGGGCTGCCCAGACTCCTGGATCTAACATTAACTCACGTCTACACAGCAGAGGTGCAGCAGTGATGGGGCTGCTTGGACAACCTGTCTCTTCCCAGAATCAGAAAGTGAGCAAGCACTACCCATGTGTGCCACAGAGACATAGCAAACACTTAGGGAATGAGTAAGAAAGAGGAGAGATCAGGCTGAATCTATCTGCTTGGGAGATGCTCCCCCACTACCGATGCCTTTTCACTGCCACTGTAAAGCCAGCAGACCAGCCGCTACCTTCTCCTGCAATTCATGCAATTCCATCTCCAGTTTTGCTTTATCCTCCCGCAGCCGGTTTAACTCCTGGGTTGTGTTTGTCAGCAGCTCTGAGTCTGTGATGGAAAAGTGGAACTCAGCAGGGCCAGAGTCCATATCACTGCTGCCCAGGGCCTGGATCTGCTCTCGCTGCATCCTGTAACAAGCCAAAGGGGTCAGTCCCTAGTAGCTTTGGTTAAATAACAAAACTAAGTGCTGCTGCTGCTGCTGGAGGTACCATTTGCTTAGGACCTCCTGGCTTCTGACCAGGAAGAGCCAGCAAGGGATAAGTGGGAGAGCCCAGTAGCATGCACAATATTCTCAGGATGTTTCTGAGGGAAGCTTGTCCTAGAGCTATTTGTGGCTCTTATGCCACAAGCATTTCTTCTGCTTCCCACAGCGCAAGCTGCTGAGAGAACTGTGGAGCAGGGCTGAGAGCACTGCAGGGAAGGGAAGGGTTGTGAGGTAGGAGTTATTTGGGGTACCGCTGCATTTTCACACCATTCAGCATGGAATCAATCTCTCACCAAAAACTGTACATGGGAGAAACATGCACAGAGGAGCTCTGGCCTGTTCCCAGATGCACCTTGATCCCAGAGCAGAGGACCTCACTCCTGGCTTTTCAAGAGTACGAAGGTAAGCTCGGACTTCCAATCTTCTGCTCCACCTGCGAGACCGCTGTTTGCCTCCCTCTCAGCAATGGGGCTGGGTGCTAGTGCTGCAGAGCTCTTGTAGCCAGTCCTCAGCAATAGCTGAAGAGAAAGAGAGGGAGCCTGGTCCCTGGCTCAGGCCTACCTGTAAGCAATTAGCAGGTTTTCATGCTTCTTGACTAAGTTTTTCATGCGTTTCTTGTAGCCACGTGCTGCTCCAGCTAGCTGCTCTTCCCGAGACTTGTGCGAAGCCTTGATATCCTTCAGCATGCTGTCCACAAAGCGTTTCATGTGAGCATGATCAGCTGGGCCTCTGCTAGGCCCCTTCAGGTTGCTGGATTTGCTGTCCATGTAGTCCTTTAAACATAAAGAGAAGGAAATTGAGACCATCAAGTTGTTCCCTAAGACGTTTAACCCATTTCCCACAGGGAAGGTCCAGGAGTATTTGCGATAACAGCACATAGAATAGGGCATATCTTCCATTTCTGAAGTGCAGGAAAGGCTAATTAACTTCCTTCAGGCTCCTTCAAGGCAGAGAAGGCAGCTGTGCTACATCAGTGACCAGTCTAGGGAAATACAAGTCAGCCTTAGGAATTACCATCTCTAGTCCTTTATTCTTTCCACTGTGCCCTGCTCTCTTGTCCATTAGCTAGGAGATATTTCGACATTGCTCTGTTAGAAATGGAACTATTCTTACTAGCAAAAATTCCTTTGCTTAGTCTCCTGATCCATCATCACACTGCGTTCTCTGGTACTGTCCTTCTCCCTAAATAGCAGGCCTTGCCAAAAACTGCTTACTGCTACCTGGGGCGGATAGAGAGAGACCTCTTTCCAGCCACTGCTGAATATAATCGGGTATCAGGGCCTGAACCTGTCTGAAACTCTGGCTTTGCGCCGAGTCCTCAGCATGCTCTGTAGGCCCCACGGCACTCTGTCAAAGGTGCTTGTTCCTATAGTGAGGCCCAGGCACTCGCGTTACACGGTTCTGTAATCGATCACGGAGGCTGGCAAAGCTTCCTCCAGGGACAGAGTCACCATGGAGTCAGCACACCGAGGCGGTAACAAAGCCAGCAGTGGCATCGTCTGGCCCGCTGAGGGAAGTTGTCAGGGCAATGGAGATTAGAAGCCAACTGGAAGGCAGCCACAATAAATAAGAGGATCTTTCAATTCAAGTAATTTGAACAAGAAAGAAAGTCCCAGCAGCAACCTACAGCCCGTTTGGTGTGGCCATACAGCAAATCTGGGCTAGGAGCGGGGCTGGCATCTCCTCCCCCGGGGCTAAGCTGAAGGCACACCCAGGCCTCCCAGAGCCTGACTGAGAGACCCCTTCCAACTGCAAGCACAGCTTCCCAAGCCCCTCTGCTGCTCTGCTCTGCAGCCCAGAAAGGAGGGAAACAGCAGCAGCCCGCAAGAAGCAGGCAGCCCTGCACCAACGGGAGAGACGTCTCCAGGCAAGGAGAGCCCCTGGGGCCGGGGGTACCCACCGCCAAGTCCTTGATGTACTGTGTGAGCCGGAAGCGATACTCCTCGTTCAGCTCCTTCAGCCTGAGCTGGAGCCGGGAGTTCTCTGCCTCCACCTCTTGGAGCTGGCTCTGGGAGGTGAGCAGCACCTAGGCACAGAGGACACACTCACTGCAGCCCTCACCTGCCAGCCAAGCGGGGAGCACTAACAGCTTCAAGAAGAAAGAGAAGGGGACTTCATTTCCAGATACTCAATTCCACTAGAGCAGAGAGGTTAGGAAGGGCCTGGGTTTTCACAGGAGTCCTCTGGAAATGTTTACAGTCCATCTTCTTCTGCTACCCAGTCATTTGCAATTCTCCCCAAGTGATTTCACCAAGCCTTTCTTTTCACCATCAGTGAGCAAAATTCCTCCCACCAGCTGTGGCAAGGAGCATGTCCCACTGTGTACTCTGTACATCTAGAGGAGCAACCTGCATAGGGAGGAGCAGCTTGGTAGGACAATCTCTCTGGAGAGAGAGACTTATCGGAGTACCTCCAGGACTAGACATCCACTGCTATCTCCAGGAAATCACATGCATTGCACTTAGGTTCTCTACCACAGGAGGAGTGGATGAGAGCAGGGACAGTCCCAGAGCCTGGATTGGAGCCGGGGAGTGGAAGAGAGCCTGCCCTTACTGCTGACTGCTCCGCCAGTTTGTGCTGGGTGTCACGGATTGCTCTCTTCGCCTCCTGCAGCTCCTTCCCCATTGTGATCCTAAGCATACAGGAAGAAGGTGTGTTATGTTAAATCCCTGAACTGCTCTATAAGCCAGCACAGACAGCTTTGAGAAGACAATCACTACTGAATGACAGAAATATCTAAGCAGCAGCTGCCAGCCACCATCGGATACGTGCTAACCAGAGACCACAGAACTCTTGCAACTGAAGGTAAACGTCCTCCCCACTGAGAGGGCACTTCTGTACAGCCCCTGCTGGGTCAGCCTTTGCCATGACACTAACCCCATTCCAGCCTGTTTATGGAAGAAGAGCTGTAGAGATAAGGTCTAGGACTTGGGAGACTCAGGCTTCATCTCTGGGACACATTCCCCATGCATACCATTAAAGGCGGATCTCTCAAAGGTGCACAGGCCATTCAGATACCTAAACACTACTGACTTTTAAGCAGATCCCTAACTCTCTTGAGGTCCTTGAAAACATCAGTCTGCTTCCAAGCCTCATTTCTTCTAAGGATGAACAGTCATTTCCCACCCTCTACCTCCCCACCAAAGGGATGCTTCCTCCACTTGTGTTCACAAGGATCAGATTCTGCAGCAGAGCTCCATAAATGCCCAGCCAGACAACAGAAGGACATGTCCTCAAACGCTCACACTCTCTCCTCCAGCTTCTGCTGCTGCAAATCATAGGTTTTCTTCATCTTTTCAAGCTCCACTTTTATGTGATCTTGGTTTCCAAGCAACTGAGAGACAAATGAACAGGAAGGTGAGACAGATGGCCAAACTAAACAGAGGGATTCTTGAACAGGGGAAAAGTGAGGAGATCCTCCAACTGAGCAGAAGTCCAGTTGCTAAGTGAAATACAGGGGAAAGGAGGGGTTTAACTGGGAGTGATCAATACTCTGTAAGACACTAGAAGCAGTGTTTGATCTGGAGAGAGCACATGGTGCACAGGTGTCACTCCACCAAGGGAGATTCTCACTCTGGGAATCTTCTCAGAGATTCTCGCTTCTTCTTGGGAAGGAGGCTTCTTCCCAGGAGAAGCTGTGAGTAACTTGTGGTGGAACCCAAGCTGATATCACACAGACTGCACATGGGAACAAGGCAGGAAACATCTCTCTGCTCTCTTTTGGGTGCTTTATCACCACTATAGTTTTCAAATAATGGCACATTCCCCATATTCTGTGCTGCTCTCCAAGCAGCCTCAGAACCAGCCAGGATCACTGCTGTACCCTACCAAATACTTTACTGGAGCACCCCTCAAGACATTTGGCCAGGGTGTCTCCTGACACTGCAGCTCTGCTCACTCCCCCTATTCCTTGGTGCCCTCTTCCCCTATTTCCACTGATCCTATGATTCTTCTAGCTTGCAAGAAGAAAAAAAGCAAGTCTCCAAGCACTGCAGAGCCCCACCACCGGGCCTTCCTCCCTCTAAGCTGGACATTCTCTTTGCAGACATGGACGTGTTGCATTTTAGACTCCTGCCTCTATTCACCCAGTGGCACTGACTGAGGGAACTCTGTCTCAGCTTTTGTCTGCCCAAGAGCTGGCGTCATTTTAGTCTAATTTCTTCACTGCACAGCTTCGAAAAAGAAAATAAAGGCAACAGATCATCCAAAAAATTCAAGCTAGTACAAGGCGCTGCCTGCCACATTCTGAATAAATACCCGCCTCAGCCTCCCAAGGGATCCAGCAGCCCCCACACACTCACATTTCTCTCCAGCTTTCGCTGCTCGTGCTCAGGGGCAGCTACATCTTCTGGCTGTTTTTAATAAGAGACAGAAGGAGGCACCTATTAGATCCCTGTTCTCCAAAGAGCTCAGACCGGTGACAGGGGCAGAGAGATCCTTACCTTCACCTTTCGAGCAGAGAGACGGTGGACCATTGCACGCACTCTTTCCAGCTCAGCAGAGGATTCGTCGTCCCTGGCGTGGGAGTGGTAGCGGTTGTCCTGTGAATGGGGAAGGTTGCTCCTGGCATTGGCCAGGTTGAGCAGTTCTAAGCTGAGCTCTTCATTCTTCATGACCTGCCAGGTCAAGCAAGAAGGAAAGAGCTTCTGAAATCCTGCCCCTCCAGCTCCGCATGCTGTTTGTTCAGCACATACCCACTGCTCTTGGTGCGTACACAAAGCAGGCACTCACATCCCCTCCCGAAAGCAAGTTTTATTTTTAGTTCTCTCTCATATGTCCAAAGATATCAGTGGATTTTCTAATTCTCATGGAAATGCAGGACAGGTATCATTGCCAGGCATCAGCTATAGAATGCAGGATTATTCATTCACAGGTAACCCTACTGCCTTGGCCCGTCTTGCTCTCACACTCACATTCAGATACAGATCCTTGTGCCAGTGCACCCCAATGCCAGTCCAGTCCTGGGCACAGCTCTGCCAACACCTCTCTGTCCTGACCTACTGCCTCCCTCATTACTCTATTTCTGTACTCCTCACACAGCTTTCCGGCACTTTTGGGCATGTCTTTTCCTGAACAATGGCTTCGAACAGCGCCGGACTACATAATGTAACAGAGAATGGACAAATATCCATCCATCTAGGCTGACGCCACCCAGCTAATTCCAGTTTTGTTTGAATGCATACCTCCAGAAGCAGACAGCCCACAGTACCGGGCAGTGTAGGCAGCGAGATTCAAAGCAGTGCTGGTATGAAGTGACACATTTCCAAAAGATAAAGAGTATCTGAATGAGAAAGGCTCTGTTACAGGTGATCTGGAAGGAACACTGGGGGAATTCATGTCTCACGGGAGGGTTTCTATGTAGATAACAAAGCTTTGATGGGGTTTATGACTGGGGACAAGCTTGAGTAATTGTTACCATGGCAGTGAATCGGGAGGATGGGAGGCAGAGGTCATCTGAGTCATCCCTGTAGAGAGGAGCTTATCAAAAGATAGCACAGGGTGGGCTGAGGGAGTGAGAAGAGGAGAAAAGAGACTGACAAAGAGGTGAGATATACAGCTGTGAAAACTGACAGCTACGCAGAGACAGGCTGCTTGTTCTCTAACTGAAAACGATCCATCTGCAGCTGTCAGAGCTGACAATTTGATCAGAGGGGGTCACACAGGAGCAGAAGTACCAGCTTTTTTGGCTAGCAAAAGAAAGAGGCAGTCCCAGGTCTGTGATGGGCTTCTCTGCCTCCCATGTGCTCTAAACCCTGGCCCTCCTCCAGGGAAAACCCCTGCATGGAACTGGTTCATAGCCATTTGGGTTCCCTCGGATGGCCTCACTTTGCATCGCCCGATACAAACTGTGTAAGCCCGCTGAACAAAAGAGGAGGAGGAAATGGAGAGTTGAGAAAAGGTCAGAGTCTTGAAAAGGAAGAATTTACAGCAAGTTAGAAAACAGGCACAAAGTGACTGACTGGCATCTTATGGAAGGCACTTCCCCAGGGACAGGAAAGGCCAGCTCAGCCGGTCTCATTTGCCTTGGACAGACACAGAGCGATTTGTGAATCAGGACATACAATGGGGGTTGTAACAATTCAGAGACTCTAACTGTTCCCGTACAAGGGACCATGAATGAGCTTGCAGAGCTGCTTCTGTGCCAAGCAGCCATGACAACATATTGGCAAGGTCACAAGTAGCACTTGTAATTGGGAATGTGTAAAAGGTTCATTGTCTGCTAAGAAGAGCTCTGGGGAAGGGGAGGGGGCAGAACCGCAGGCTGCCATTGCCATTTCCTTTGGGAAAGTCCACACTGGGAAAATAATGAGCAAGAGGCCCATACTGCGACAAGTCCTAACCTGCCAAGTCGCAGTTTCTTTTGCTTCAGGCAGGGATATTCAGTAGTCAGAGCCAAGAAACTGGGGTAAAATCCTGATCCTACCAACTACCGCCAAGGATTTCACCTTTCGCTTCTGATCTCTGCTTCACCACTTTTTCAGGATGTTAGCCAGGCAAATAGCTTAATCCATGCGCTTCACTTTTCTCTCACAGAAAACAGGGAGGTTGATACAGACACTCTAGGATCCATATGAAAACGGTACACTGTTACCACTAACCCATTAAAATCATCATTTACAGATGTCAGCAAGCTGAAAATCCAATTTTTGACTAACATACTGCATCCCCTTGGGGACGAGAAGTAACTAAGATTACTAAACGCTGTGAAATCCCTGTGCGAAGCTGGCGGCACTGTGTCTCAGCAGCTCGCTGCACGCATCCTGCCTCGTGCTCCCGCAGGATAAGGTAAGGATGGGGGTGTGTGGGGGGGTTCACAACCCTGCAAGCAGCTGAGCTTGCCTCCTCCTAAGAAATTACCACCACTCAGCTTACAGGAGACAAATGACGGTCTGCGTGCGTGTGCTCTTCACGCATCCCAGCTGCAAGGTGTAACACATTAGCTGAGACCGGTTTTTCAATTTCTAACTGGAGCAGGCAAAGAGCACGTACATCATTTGGTGTCGCAGTCGCGCTAAGAGGGGTGACTTCACAGGAGTCACTAACTCATCTCCAACTGGATGTTCATGACCTCACATATTGCTCTAACTGATCCCTGCAGAAGGATGTTCACCATAAAAAGAGACTGGACAGGTAGCAGGGAGGCAAGGAGGGGCACGGACACACACGCTTGGTGTGGCTTTGTCAGCCACGGGGCGACGTTCAGCTGCAGCACTGCTTAAACCGGCGTACCTGGTCCCAGCCCCGCATCCTTCCATCACAGCCCTGCACAGGGCCAGCACAGCAGGCAGTGAGACTGCACAGTAAACCAGGCCATGAAGCCGATAAAGCTGAAATATCCACCAAGGAAAGGAGGGAAGAGTGTGTCAGTCCCCAAATCCATTTTGAAAAGGAAGTGAGCAAGAAGGTGGGGGAAGGAGGGAGGAGAGGAAGGTCTATTAAAATAGCTATTCATGCTAAAGAAATACATGAACTTGGGTCTGAAAGACGTTAGTTAATAATCACTACGCTAACAGTCACCAGGAAATTCACTACATTTTAAGGGACAATCAGTGATTTGCTTATGTTCTGTCTTTTTATAAATTAGTCAGCTTCAAAACTCTCAATCCCTTCTCGTCACCACATGCAGCGAGTGACTACAAAACAGTTCACATGCAGCCTAGGAAAACTATGCAGAAAAAAGGAAAACAAAGCACGCTGGAAGTCAAGAAGGACCTGAAATACATGCACTCCTAACAGACCTGCAGGGAACTCCTCATTACTGCCAGCGATGGGGATCCGGGATAATGTGAAAACAGCAAGACTCTGACAACAAGGTATCCAGAGCAGCATGTAACACAATCAGTGTGGACCTGGCCCTTTCTCTGAGCATGGGCTCAGCACCATCCCTGCTGGACCACAGCAGGTTCTGCAAGCCAGTGTGACACACTACTTGAAATCCTTGGGCCCAGAAAGCAAGAACAGCCATGTTCAAGCTAGGCTGTGTCCCAACTAATAAACCTTACTGGACCTGAGCTGGCTCTGCGACTTGGTTAACCAACCCAAAGACAATTAATTGAGTTGTCTGTAGATCCTCCATAGGCCGTCTCACCTCCTGGTCAAGTTCCTTGCCTAGTGCCAGATAATTGCTTTTCAAAATGATGTACTCATCTGCCAGCTCCTTCCGATTGGTCTCCACTGCGTGCAGACGTGCCTGCAAGGCATCCCGCTCCCCTGCGACTTTCTCACTGGAGACCTCCAGCTCCAGCACACGGTTCTCCAGGGACAGGATCTGCAGTGGGGAGGCAGCAGATTTAAGCTATGTGACAGGGACCAGCAGCAATTGCTAGGCACTTATTTGGTCAGACTGGTTCTTGCACACTACGACTCAAAGAGATGAATTTCACGTGAGTTTCATGGGCCCTGGGGCAATGGGGGAACTCACTCACTACTCTAGCTAAAGCTACAAGATCACTGCAAGCAACAAACAAAGCAAAGATGGACGTGTAACTAAACTGCAGTGCTGGGTAAAGGTATCTGACAGAGACGGGCTACTTTAACCTTCACATACCATATTTTTCAGTTCAAAGTTCTCTGTCTCATACTGCTCCCTCATTTTGTTTGTCTCAATCTGGAGATCCACAAGGTCTCTGGAAATCTAGGAGGGAGAGAGAAAGGACATTATAAAGACCATGGACTGCTTCTGAGGCCAACATACTGTTTCAACAGGTCACACAGGGAACTGAAACCCAGAGACACAAGTACTGAAAGGACCCACAGCTGCACCTTTTACCTGAACACTAGCAAAAGAGGAACACTGCAGAAAGCCGGGGACAGCTTCCGACAAGGCCGACTTTTGCCACTGAAGCACGATGCCCCTCAGACACACCAAATAAAAAGGCAAGTACAGAATCCTCAAAGAGGAAAAACTAAACAGAAACATCCCTGCGGTCCTGGTCTATGCCAGAAGGAAGAAGTGTGGGAAGCTGGCGAGACAGCTGTCAGTCCTACTAGTCGAAACACCTACAGGAGAGTCTGGGCTGTAGGGAACACACACCCCGTTGGAGAGAGGCACTGACATTTCTCACTAGATTTTCCACTGCAGAGCTATTGAGCTCATAAGGCTTCATAGCTCAGTTCTCTCCAGCTCCCTAAGTGCCTGTGTTACCTTCAGTTTTTCCTCTTCACTGAAGACCAGTCTGGCTGACAAATCTGTTTTGGAGCCAGCCAGCTTCCCCATCCTCTCCTGCATGTCTCCAAGCTTTGTGTACAGCCTCTCATCCCGATCTTGCAACTGCACCTAGAAACACAGAACAGCTCCAGCAGCTGGTGCCAGCAAGCACAGATCTTCTCTCCCTGCCTTGCTATTTTCCCATCACAGTGCGGAAGGTAAGAGCAGAGCACATCCAGTAACAAAATGCTGCTTTTCACAGCTTTAACAGATTGTAGATGAGGTTGTCAGCTCCCGTTTTCCCTCTGTAATTAGGATTTCATTCTCAGAGTGCTGGTTCACCGACCAGGGAAGGGGCTGCAGACCTTCATACTTACATTTTCATTAGCAAGATGCTGCGCTTGCTCTGTCAGAGCACTTATGCTCTCGTTCCCTGTAGCACTTCCAAAATCCATGTGTTTGTTGGCTCAGTGCTTGGAAGCCAGGATCTTTGCAGGATATTGGGCAGGCTGTGACCAAAGAGCAAAGGAAGGGTCTAAGGATCTCTGTGACAGCCAGCAACTTTTCCTTCTGGGAAAGGAACACAAGGAACGTTGCTATCAACTTTGGTTGCTAGAGGGTGCGGCATCCACCTTGATCTTAAGGAGGAGCAAATTATTATGCTCACCCCAGGCAATGTTAGAGGAAGAGAAGTGACACTTTTCAGGAGGCATCCATATTCCTAAAATAGCATATAGCAGATACTTTAAACAAGAAGCTTAACACCCCTAGTGAAGTAATATGCTTCCCCCCCCCCCCCACCCCGGGAAGCACTAATGCATTTATATTTTACATAGTCTACGCTTCAAATCCATGCTACAGGAATGGCCTCAGTCTCTGTTGCAGGGATCTTCAGAGAATTTCAGATCTGGATTTAAATTTCACAACTCAGGCCTCTCTCCCATGAACCAGACCAATGGGGCCAAGATTGTCCAGTAGCATCTAATATTGACTTGCTCTCATGCAATTTTATCCTCATCTCTACAGTACTTGTATCTCCTATGTCATCAAGGAAAGACAGTAACACAATTACGAAAGGCCAAATGAGCAACCCAAAGGGTATCAGCATCTTTGAGCTTCGACCAAGCTACAGCTGATGATAGGAAACTTAGCACTTAGCATCAGAGATGCTATACAGAAAAACAAGCAAGTTTTAAAACAAAACATACACTGAAGTGAATTCCTACAAAAGCTAGTTGCATGCCTCCCAGGACATATAAGGGAGTTATCTAAATCGAGCGGTGCCAGCAGTTTTCCAAGGAAGATCTGCTTCCCTTATGGCTCTATCAGTCATCGCCATAGCTGAACTTTGTCTCACTGCAGACTCAGAGGAATTTGTACCAGCTCGTTAGTCAATGCTCACTCACGGTTAGAGGCATGTTGAACTCTCATTAGCCCAGACAGTGCTGGTTTGTGCTGGTCTGTACAATGCTGCTGACACCAACTGGTGACTGTCTGCGCCTGAGCAGGATACTTCCCACGTGTGTACAAAACGGGAACTACTGAACAGAGCCTGTGTCATTAGCCCATGAGTGCTAGAGACAAAATGGATAATGCTGGGAAAACTTGGTGAACGACAATCATGGGGCAAAAGGGATGCCAGGTCTTATTCTCACGTCAGCCTGTTTTCTCTGCTGCTTCTGCTGAGCATATGAGTTTAGGTAAGAATCTGTCTCTTACAGAAAAAAAGCTTTGATGATACAATGTTCAAAAAGAAGGCAGCTTTGAATAACTCCTTAGTACCTGTTGAAGCCAAAACTACAGAAGAGGGAAAGAGGGGGCTATCCTGAGACAAGCTCTGCGCAGAGCAGAGCGTACAACACTTCGGGGTGGATTTCACAAACGGACATGGAAGAGAGATCTAGTGGCAGAGCTTTCGGGGGGCTCAGGGAAGGATGACTTAATGAAACAGGCGATTACATCTTATTTTTCTGCAGAACTTAATAGCCCTTAAGTAATTTTATTAAGGTAATGAAAGCGCTGATGAGAATTCGCAGTGTCTTCACACCCACTGCCTAGCAGGAAGCCAAATTCACACACCGCCCACAGGCACTGGGATATTCAGAGGTCTCCGGCGGGTGCCCTGGTGCGCTAATGAGACGCTCCGAAGCTCTGCTCCCCAGACACACGCTGTCTCATGCCTGTCCTCCGTCCCAGCCCTGCCCTCCCAGGACGGTCAGTCCCCGGCGCGGAGGGAGGCACAGGCGGACTGGCTCAGGCGCTGGTGCTCAAGGGACAACCCCTCCCCTGCTCCCACTGCTGGGCAGCTCGACAGACACCCGCTCGTCCGGGAGCAGCTCCTCCAGGTCCCGAGGAGCCCAGGGCATGAGGCCAAGCAGGACGCTCCGCAGGACGTCAGCAAAGTGAGCAACTCCACCGTGCTACAGCCTACGTGCGGGGGTGCTTGCGTGCACCTGGGTGTCTTTGATTTTGCTCTACGTCACAGAAACACAAGAACAATTTAAAACACTGGAAATGGCAGGTGTTAGGCAAACAGGACTATCAAATTCTTAGAACAACTGAGGTATTTTAATTGAGCTTCTAGTAACCCTATGAAACTTCCTCTGTAAGCTGGGAAACTCAATTCTTCTTACTTTCCCTGTAACTCACTTCTTTGCAGATGCATAACCTAGCAAATGCAATGCTGAGAAGCCACACGAGAACATATATAAGTTATGCAGCAAAACCACCATCGTGCCAGGTACTGCACCAACACCAGACAAAACAACAATCCCTTTTCTCTTGGTCCGGAAACACAAAGCACATCGTGTCCTGGCGTCTGCCACAAAGCGCAGATCAGGCGAGGATGACAATTCAGTACGTCATTGCAGCCAAAGGCCTCCATCACCCCTCACGGGCAAAAATAAAAACGTCTATTTCCCGTTAATCCCCCACTCAAGAGCTAAAGCGCCACTTCTGCGCCGAGTTTTTCTTTCACTCGTCCTTCTTCCCGTCGAGGACGCTTCCAGGCCGGCAGGAGCCACAACAGCCCCGTCCCGGCTGCGCCACGCGCAAACGGCCCCGGGGCTCCCGAGGCCCAGGCCGCCCGGCACGCCCAGCGCCCGAGGCGGCCGGGGGCGCCTCCGCCCCGGCACCAGCCGGGCCACAGCTCGCGCAGCCGACGGCGGCCGGCCCCGGCCCCGGCCCCCCGGCAGCGCGGCCGAACAAGGCCCCGCCGCCGCCTCAGCCCGAACGGGGCGCGGCCGCTTCCGGGCACCGGCCGGGGGGGGGGGGGGAGGAGACGACGGGGCGGCGCGAGGGACACGGGAGCGCGGGGCCGGGGCGGGAGGCGGCAGCGCCCCCTGCCGGGGGGAGGGCGCGCCGGGCCCTGCCCCGTGGGGACCCCCCAGCCTGGGCTCTGTGGGACCCTGGGGCTGGGCCCTGCCCCATGGGCTCTGTGGGACCCTGGGGCCGCGTCCTGCCCTATGGGGACCCCCCCCCAGCCTGGGCTCTGTGGGACCCTGGGGCTGGGCCCTGCCCCATGGGCTCTGTGGGACCCTGGGGCCGCGTCCAGCCCCATGGGCTCTGTGGGACCCTGGGGCCGCGTCCTGCCCTATGGGGACCCCCCCCCCAGCCTGGGCTCTGTGGGACCCTGGGGCTGGGCCCTGCCCCATGGGGACCCCCCAGCCTGGGCTCTGTGGGACCCTGGGGCTGGGCCCTGCCCCATGGGGACCCCCCAGCCTGGGCTCTGTGGGACCCTGGGGCTGGGCCCTGCCCCGTGGGGACCCCCCCAGCCTGGGCTCTGTGGGACCCTGGGGCTGGGCCCTGCCCCACGGGGACCCTCCAGCCTGGGCTCTGTAGGGTCCTGGGGCTGCGTTCTGCCCCATGGGAACCCCCTAGCCTGGGCTCTGTGGGACCCTGGGGCTGGGCCCTGCCCCATGGGGACCCCCTGCCCGGGGTCCTGTAAGGAACCCCCAGCCTGGGCTCTGTGGGGTCCCCATGGGAACCCCCAGCCTGGGGCCCCATAGGGAAACCACAGCCTGGGCTTTGTGGGCCCCTGGGGTCGGGCCCTGCCCCATGGGGACCCCCCACCTGGGGCTGTGTGGGTACCCCCCGCCCCAGGTTGGGGTACTGTGGGGCCAGCCCTGGGTCAAGCCTCGCTCCGTGGTTTCCCCCCCAGGCCCTGGGTGCCTTTTTTCACTTTTAACGCTTTTAAGTTAATTAAGACAATCCTGAGCCATCCTGAAGCAGCGTTGGCCGGGGCAGGGCTGCCGGCCCCACGCGAGGCTCCCGTGCCGGTGCCGCTGCTGCCGTCCTGCAGCGCCCGCGGGTGCCCGGCCGGGCCTTGCGTCCGGCCGCTGCGCGTGACCTCATGGCTGAGCTCACAGAGCACGGCCGCCGCGCGTGACCTCACGGTCACCCCGAGCACCCCGGGGTGCTGCCCGCCGCCAGGCCGCGGCATGGAGGTGACCCGCTACCAGTTCTCCAGGGCCAGCCGCGTCACGCAGGAAAGGTGCGCGGGGCCGGGGCGGCGCGGGGCGCCCGCCTGCCCGCCGCAGCCCTTCCCCGCGCCGGGCCGGGCCGTCGGGGCCTGCCGGCCCGTGGGGTCGCCGGCCCGCTCAGCGCGCTGACCGCCAGGCGCCGGGAAGCGCCACCGCCGGGCACGCGCCGCCGCGGGGCTGTTCCCAGCTCCTTGCGGATGGGCCTCGCTCTCGCACCGCCCGCGGAGCCCATCTTTTCCGGGTTCGGCCGCTGATCTCCCCCATCCGCCTGTGTCGCAGGGTTCTCGCTCACTTCAGTAACGTGCTGCTGGTGCTGGAGGGGACGACGGACTTCCCCGAGGAGCTGCAAGGGACGAAGAGGGGCCTGCTCTACCTGACGCAGTATAAGGTGAGGCTCGTGCGAAACCCACAGCAGCGTTGACGCTGGCAACCTCTCCACGTGTGCTGAAGTATCTCCCCGCTGCATCACCACCGCGGCTGTCCCTGGGGGAGGCTATCAGAAGAAACCAGCCTGTGGCCGGTGCTGAGGATGCTAAGTGGCCATTGCAGGAGCTGTCTGTAGTTGTTTACTAAAGCTTAGTGAATGTAGATATAAAAAAGAAAGTTTTGCAGCTGGATAGACAAGATAGGGATCTCACCAACTCTTCTCCCTTCTTGGCTGGCTGGGTTCCTGCCATTAAAGATAAGCCATTCCCCCAACTGGCAATACTAATCACCAGGGAGCAATGCAACAGCTCCCCTTTGCTCTCTTTTCTTCCCATCCCTACACCACAGAATGTATGGGAACGTGGGGCCCTCAGAGGGACAAGCTGCAAAGAGAAGGTCTCCTCCATCCTGATGAGAGCGTGGCCCGTGAGCAGGCAGAGCTCCTGCTGAAGGTCAGCGCGTGGTATCAGACAGCAGCTGTGGAATCACCATCCCCACCTCCCATTTTTTGATTTCTTTCAACGGTGACAGGGCAGTTTGAATCAGGGATCTAGTAGTCAGTGTGAGCCCTGGAGAAGGGAGCCAAGTGCAGCAGGAGGGCATGATAGTTGGTACCATCCTGAACTGTCTAACTGTGAGGGCACCACCTCCAGTGCTGTTGGCAAGTCCTCTGAGCATTGCCCTCTCCTTCCACAAGCAACCGTACTCACAACACGCATCCTGGAAGATTTCTTTTTCTGTTCCTCTAGATAATATTCCACCACAAGGCCAAGGGCTCTACCACTATTCGATTTCCACTTCAGCTGCTGGGCACCTGTGCGATCGGGGAGGAGCCAAACACCAAGCAGCAGCATATCAAAGGGACCATTAGTATGTGCTGAACCTCTTCACTCTCCGGCCAGACATTGCTGTGGGTCACTGTGTCTCAAAGTTGGCAGATGGTGTGGGTTGGCTTTTGTGACCCCAAAGAGTCCCCAGAAAAGGTGCTCTGACCCTGGGAAGGGCTCATTTACCTCAATCTGATGAAACTTTAAACAGGGAAAGGGGATTTGGATTATTCATCAGAAATAGGCAGGTGGGCCTCCGTTACACTTGCCTATTGCCTTCTTCTGTACGAACAGGGAGGCAAGGCTGGGTTAAATTACTGGGATATTCATACACTTTCAATGAAAATACACCCTCCCAAGTCCTTTGCTACAAATCCTTAAGCTACAGCTCATTCGGGGAGGGTTCCCTCAGCTGCCTAACCCCCAATAGATCATCAAAATCATCTGAAGAACATCTACCTCCACCCCCAATAGATCACTGAAAGTGGGATTCATTTTCCTAACTGCTGTGATAAATCCAGGTGGTTCCCAAGCTTCCTTCATAGTCAAGGAAGACAAAGAGCAGCTTCAGAGGGTGAGTCCTGGCTGTTAGGCAGGAATTTACTCATGCTCTGGAGAGGCATTTTCCTTCAGTGACTGTAAAGGAAGGACTGTAACTTAAGCTGAGACAACACGCAACTAGACATCTAACTGCAGTGAGGGGAACCTTTCAGCAGTAACTTGTTCCAAGGGTGAGCTGGACCCAGGGTCTTGTGCTCCCTGTCCTTCACTGGCTTGTTCCAGGCACGTCCATTCAGGCACATGACAGAAGAAGGCAAAGAAGCTAAGGATGTCCCCTTGCTCCATTGGCAATGTTAACTTGGGATAGGATGAGGTTTAATCGCTTCACAGGCGTTGGCTGGGTGTTGCACTCACACCTCTGGAATGACAGCCAGGGAGAAGCCAGGCAGGGAAGAGCATGGGAGCAGGCAAATCAACAGAGCAGAGAATAATAAAAGTGCAGTCTCTGGCATGAGGAAGGTGTGTGGTCCCTCCACTGACTCCAGCATATTCTCATTCCTGTCTCACCTGCTTAGCCTCCATCCGTGGAGCTTTAATCTTCAAATTCATCTTCTCCTATGGAGCTAGCGCCTGCCTGAGCCTGATCCAAGACCTGCGCTCATCAGGTGAGTTTCCTGATGACCAGACTGTTTCCTTCTGCTCTGTGTCATGTCAGACAGAAGTCAGCTATATAACTAACTTTAAACTATGTCTGACCACATAACTAGTGGCTACAGAGCTGGTTACAAAATACACTAGTAGGAAGCCTATATCCAGTTCTAAAGAGCTTTCAGGAAATGTGGAAAATACCTTTTCTCCCATTATATCTACCCTATTACACAGGCAATCCTGGGGAATCTGGGCGATGCCAAGAAGGCACCCTAATGCACAGGGGGGGCACACACTGCTTTGGGCCTGAGAAGGCAGAGCAGTCAGAGGGTGGAGGGAATAAAAGCACAGATATGTGCAGGGCAATCTGCCAGGCCCTGTGCCCCTGCCACTGGCATGGGGGCCTGGGGTAGGTTTGGCTGTGCTGATCCAGCGGCATCCTGGGCCCATAAGCAGACCCTCTGTGTTAGCTCTCTAAGGAAGACATCTCTTAGCATCAGTTAGACAGGGCAGCTATATCAGAGGGAGATAAGCCTCCTCGCTCTCATTCTTTGCATGACACAGCTGGGCCAGGCCCAGAGAAAGAGAAAACACCCAAGAGCTAACAAGGCACAAGCCAAGCTCAGCACCCATCTCCCCACAGTGCTGTGACTCAGCCGGACCCCTATGCGTGCCACGCACACCTGGAATTCCTCCTGCCTTCCCCACGCTCAGCTGCTGCCCCTATTCTACAGATAGGCTAAGGGCTGGGGAAGAGGTTGCTCTGAAGTTTTGCAGATCTTGTAATACAGAACTCTCCCCACACTTTTTTTGTTTCCCAAGCCCTGCTCGCAGGTTTTTTTCTGAGTGATGCTCACTTTTGGGACAGGTTCTCTCTGCTTTCCGTGTCCCCACAGGCTCCAACACTCCTGCTGAAGGGCTTCCCCATTCTACTCTGGGACCCAACTTTAGAAATTTTAGAAATTTCCCTTCTCTATCTCTGGTGGTAGCCCATGTCACTTTGAGAGTGAGTCATGTCCCAGGAAAGTCATTATCTGTCCTGGTAAAACCAGCCAAGCCAGTGGAGGTGACACAGTTTCCTGTGGGATGTGTAGGACACCAGCAAGGTAATTAACATTCCCAGGAGCAACTGAAACATCAGCCACATTTCTCAGCTCTCTGAACAAACGTGACATTTAACACTCTGTAATTACACCAATGGATGTACAAGGCAGATCTGACACTCGGAAATGGCAATTAGAAACTTTGCTAACAGCTGTTGAAACCTTTTGTTAAGCCTCCAATAGTAGGTCCCTATCTCAAGTAATGCAAGACTTTTCAAGTGAAAAATGATTTAGCATAATAGATAGGGGCTAGGATTAACAGAAGCGTGGGCAGACAGCAAATACCAGTGGGGCGGGGTGGAAGTAAGGAAGGTAAGATGTAAAGTACTTGGGAAAGCCCATTTAAACACGGAGGAATTTCTTAGCTCAAGGATTCATGGTAGTGGCAGCCAGACTAGACGGTCAGCAGCTGTATTGGCAGTTTGGCCTGCATGCCTGACGCAGACATGTTCTCTTAACAAACAAGCCCTCTTCCTGCTAGCAGCAGTTCCCGTCACTTCCCCAGCTTCTCTTGCCTTTTGTGTGGCAGCTTCAGGCAGGCTCATACGTGATTCCCAGGCCGCTTCCCAGTCTGAAAGTATTTGGGAAGGGAAATGTGAAATTCTGTAGTGAGTTGGGACCAGCAGAAAAGCCTCACGCTGGCCTGGGCCTAGCCCCTCTCCACCCAGCTCCTGCCATAGAGTGTGTCCCATTCCCTGCCTTCATCTCCACTGCGGCCTTGCTCCCCGCTCCAGGAGTCAGCTTAGTTCCTGCAGAGCACTTTGAGGTCCCCAGCTCCAGAACACCAGGGTCACTTGTACTAGCTTTTTCTTTTTTTCCTATTTGCTAAAACAGACACACTGCGAGAGGCTGTGAACCTGCAGCAATATCCGACTGCCTCCATCTTCAGCTATGCCCACCCGTCTGCACCCCGTGCTCAGCGTATGCTCCCAATCCTTGGTGCTTTTCTGAGGTGAAAGCCAGATGCCCAAAATGTTGATGCTCAACTCTTTTGGAAGAGGTTGGCAAAGGAGATGAGCAAAGCCTTCCTTTGGAGCTTGGATGAGTCAAGCTAAGGCTTCCTGCTGCCTCCAAAGGGCATTCCCACAGTGAGGAGTGGTTTGGAGGGGGGTGGCTGGGCTGTCCACACCTGGAGCAGTGAGAAGAGTCTCCCCTGGCAGGTCCCTTCAGCATGTTGCCATGCTGGCCACCGCCGTATCCTGGCCCACCAGAGGCACCTCCACCCTATTCTGAAGTGGACTCAGCCAGCCCAAGAGGTAAGTCGGAAGAAAGGCCCTGGGGACCTGCCTCTCCTCTTGCTTTTCACTTTGATGGGGGCAATACTTCTTTCCAGCAAGACCCAAGTCCAAGGCTAACAGCTAAACATGTCAGGGTCCCATCGTCCTGGAGCTCCAGGACTCGTTTTCGCCTGTTTCTAACCTGCTCTCAATTCTTATAGGTCATTGTAAGGGGCACGCAGGCAATGAAACTTTGCAAGAGTTTATAATTCAGTGTGTGGCTCGTTATTTGGAAGGCTTGACTCTGACTCTTTCTGCCCTCCGTGGTTCCCACAGAAGGGTCAGTCCCATCGACTGGAACCATCATAAATCCTGGCTCTCTTTGGACAGAAACTAAGGGGGTTCATAGCCCAGATATCCCATAATCACATGGCGCAAACTGTGTGAGCACAGTAACACGTTTTTGCATTTTTAGCTTAATGTAACCAGCACCAGCACCAGTTTCCCTGACAACAGGAGATGTTATTCTCCAGACATATAAAATATTTGGCAAGATTTTCTAAAAATACTTTCTACTTCAGCTGTAAAAACACCATCCATGTCACATTCCCCCTTCCCCCAAGACTTAGTACAGATTAGCGCTGTGCCTGTTCATAGCTGAAGACGACATACAGAAGTGTGATAGGAGTAGTTAGCTCTGAGTCATTCCTTAAGTGTTGACTTCTTTGTGGCAATTCTTTGGAGAGAGGATGGGGAACAGTGTTAGAAGACTAAGAAGTTGTGATTAGCTAATCTGTGGGTTTGGAGCACTTAATTATTCATCTTTCACTGGTGATGAATTACATTTTCTCAATGATTTGTGTGACAGAGCAGAGCGCCAGGGAGGAGGCCTGAACAGACAAATGTTTCTGTAGGGCCCTACTTTGATTTTGGGCCCAGTTTCCAGAGAATCACAACTCTTTGCCCTGGAAACAGATTCCTTCTTGGCTTCCCAAGAAGGGCCCCTCTTGGGGGGGAAATAGCTTCTCACAGCCACCAAGTCACTAGCATGGCTCTGAGGCTGGGAGAAGGATGACTCAGACCCTGTAGGGTGCCACGTTCAAATACCAGCAGAGGTTTTACCAGCAGGTCAGACAACACAGAGAGCCAACCCTGCCTCGGCCACCTCTAGTCTATGAAAGTGAAGGGCTGCAGATGCTGCACGCACTGGGCTCATGGTATCTTGGTCAGGAGGAGCCTGCAAGCAGGCAGAGCACAGGCTATCAATGCTCTGTCTATCAAGGCTAGCAGGGACCATGGATTCCTACACCCTGGGGAGAGGTGAAGCTCGTTCTGGAGACCAGACCTGTGCTGAACTTACCCCAAAGCAAGCCCAGAGGCCAGCTGGGCAAGAGAGCACAGGCAGGTCTGGGATCTGGCTCTTCGCACTGGCACCTTGCACATCTTCTCCAGGCGTGCACCCTCTCCCACTCCTCCGCATCACAGCGGGAAGCGGCCAAGGAAGGTGCGAGTGGTGACTCCTGTCTCTCTTGTTCACCAGGGAACCCGGTGCACTGTTGCTGCTGCCAGATCCTGAAGAGAGGACAGGAGGACAAACAGAACTGAGGACTCAGCGTGGAAATGTAGAGGCACCGACTCAGCCCCTGCTTTTCCCTCCCCAGCAGGACATTGATCTCGCTGGGAGCCCAGCTGCCCCCTCTCACACTGCCCTGCACATGGACAGCATTTAGCCAGCCTCCCTGGGAGACACCGTCTTGTTCCTGCAGTTACCTGGAGTACCGAATGCAGTGGTGGTCACACACCAGTTGTTACTGCACTGCGGTATCTCCCCAGTGGAGAGAGCTCTGTTGTTTCCCAGGAATACCGTGAACTGAGAGTTCAGAGCTCTTCCCAGCTTTTGGGACTGGCAAAACACTTCCCATCCCCGTTCTCAGCATGAGGACGTGTGCTCTTCTCTTCCCATACTGCGTCCACAGCCCATCTCAATTAATAGCAATTCTGTGGCGATTTCCATGCACTGAATGTAATTTCTCCCCTCTCTAGAGAAGGTTCATTTCAGGGGAAGATTTCCCATTTTTCTAGTCACGCAAATTTATTTTGCACGGGCATGTAAGAAGGTGGTTTCAGGAAGGCACCAATTTGGGCAGTGGCACCGGTGTCGCCGCGCAGCTAGCGCCCGCAGCAGGCACACTGCAGGCACCTGCGGGCTGACTCTCCCCGTGCCTGGACGAAGCAGGGTGGCTGATGCATTTTGTGAGTGACTTTCACCGTCCTTTCTCTTTCCAGGTCACAGGAAGCTGAAGCCACTAATATTTGTGGAATATTAAATCTAGACTGGTTACAGAGCTGTGATGGATTGGGTGTCTTCTCTCCCTGGCTGTTTTCCTCCAGTCATCTCCACTCTGCAATGAAAGAAAAGCCCGTACACAAAATCTTTCCCTGGCTCCCAGGGTGATTACGGGTGCAGAGGGAGATGGGACCAGGTGAAAGCTGCTTGTTGATGTTCTGTACTTTTGAGTGGTACAAGAGACACCCCTGGGAGTACTCCCCCAAATGGGAGCCAGGACAATCCTTGTGCATCGCATCAGCGTCCTGAGCTGTATCATCACGAGCGCAGCCAGCTGGGCGAGGGAAATGATCCTTCCCCTCTGTTCTGCACTTGTAGGACCACACCTGACGCTGTGTCCAGTCTGAGCTCCTCAGGACAAGATAGACAGTGACAAACTGGAGCAAATCCAACAGAGGCCCCCAAGATGGTGAGGGACCTGGAAAACATGATACATGGGCAGAGGCTGAGAGAACTGGGTTTGTTCACCCTGGAGAAGAGAAGGCTCGGGGGATCTTGCTGCTCTCTGCCGCTACCTCGTGGGAGGTGGCAGAGAAAGCAGAGCTGGACTCTTCTTGAAGGTGTGAAGTGTGAGGACAAGAGGCAGCAGGGACAGATTGGAACATGTGAAATTCCCATTAGATAAAAGCAAAAGAAAGTTACTGAAAGGGTGGTCAGACACTGGGAAAGGGACAGGGAATGTCCATCCACGGAGATGTTCAGATCGTCCCTGGACATGGCCCTGAGACACCTGGTATAGGTGGCTAGGCTTTGAGGTAGGATGGACCAGAGACCTCGGAGAGGTCCTGCCAACCTCTGTGATAGTGACAATCACTTGCTGGGAGAGCCAAGTGTTGGGACCTCACCAGCACTTACTTGTCTATGGCTGAGGTGTTTCAGAGCGGGAGCGATGGGTATGCGATGGGAGAAGCTTTCATGCCTGCAGCCAGTAACAAGCAGGATGTGCTTTCCCCTGAGCACCCCACTGCAGCACAGAGGAAGCGGCCAAGCAGCCCTTTGGGGAGGCGGCACAAGTCACCTGCTAGGCAGAGAGCAGGCCGGGGTGTCCTGCCGCGCTCCCTGCACACCAGCAAAAACACCTTCAAACCCACCGAGGGGACTTTCCCAGTAGGGCGAATCTGCTCGAACAGAGCCCCCCGTGCCCATCCTCTCCTCTCCGGCTTCCTCCGCTCGGGCAGTCTGAGCAGCTCGGGACGGAGCCGAGAGCGAGGGATGAGTCCAAATTCAGGTGACTGCCTGATGGCCAATCTTTAGCACTGTAAGGCACTTCTAGACCTGACAGCTGACAACCAGTATATTTAGAGAAAGGCCATAAAAAGCAACAGCAGGAGCTTGAGGTGTAACATCAAGCAGCCTTTCAGATCAGACATAGTCCTTTGGATGCGATTCCTTGCACAGATTTGACAATTAATGACAAATTACTCCCTAAAGCCATTCCAAGAGGTAGTTCTTGTGCTAGTCCTGGAGCCAGAAACGCTGTGTTCCCAAATTAGGCACAAGCTATGTAGTCCAGCTGTTCCTCACACCACACTCCTACCCTGCCTTATGGGACAGCATGGATGGCATAGGGAAATGATTCATAATTGTTGCTAGTTTAGCAGCCCTCATCTTCCCCCAGCAGCCCTCAGCTGGGACGCTGAGGATGGTGGTCTTGCTGGAAGAGGGGCTCCTCCTTTTCCCAGGCGGCTGTCTCTCACTAGCGACTCTGCACTACTAATAAATCTCAGCCGACTTTGAGCCAGCAGGCTAGAGCCGCTTCCCCCCTTGCTTGCGTGGCCTCGGGGTCCTCTTGGGGCGATCTGCTCCCCCAGGGCGCTGGAGGTGCCCGGGCCATGCTGGTGCTCGGGGAGGAAACAGCTGTGAGCAACCATGGGCGCAGGCTGGCTGCTGAGCAAAGCTAATGATTCATAGCAGTTTAAATAGGTTTAGAAGCTTTTTTATGATTTTGCTGCTCTTCCTAATACCATTACAGCCTTCTCCATGGCAACCGGTTGAGACAGCACAGACTTTGTTCCTGTCCTGGGAGATTAGCTAGGAGAGCTAAAACCACGAGCCGGGGTCGGCTGGGGAGCCGCGCCGGGGGGAGGTTTGCGCTGGCCGAGCTCGCGGCGCAGACGAAGGCATCACCTGCGGGCTCCAGAAGTAAAACCAGCCTGGCGGCCGGCCCGCTGCGGGACGGCCCTGCACACGCGGCAGGCGTGAAGACCCTGGAGCAGGACCGGCTCCCAGTTAACGCGAGGCCGAAAATAGAAATATTTGCCGGCGGGCAGCCGCGGCCCCTCCAGGCTGCTCTGAAGCTAACGGTGCACACTGACAACGGCCCCGCGACGCCGGAGACCTCCGTCTCCCCGTTAAAGCCAGGCTCCCGCCTCCCGCCGTCCTCCCCTGCCCAGGAAGAGATAAGCCAAGGGACTCCTGCGAGCCGGTCCCTCCTCCCAGAAGGGGCTCGTTTCACAGCTGAGGCTGCATCAGGCCGGGGAAGGCGGCTCGGCGCTGGCCGTGCCGGGGATTTCGCAAGGGCCAGGGCCGCGTTTGGCCGGGGGGAGGGATGCAAGCGCCCGCCCCAGGCGGCCGGGAGCCCCGAGGGCAGCCCGAGGCAGGCGCTTCCCCCAGGGCGGTTTCCCCCATAATCGAGACCGGGTCTGGGCTTACAGCCGTTAGGCCCAGTTCTGCGGGCGCTCACGTCTTCCTTTTCGCGCAGTTGGCTCTAGAGTTTAACCACCGGCCAAGCTGCCGCGCCGCAGCTTTGCAAGGAGATGGCTTATTTCTCGTGTGTGTTTTCCCTTGGCAGCTTGCTGGAGATTTTCACAGAAAAGGCCCGTTGTGTGCAGGGATAAACCTGCTCTGTAGATGTAGGCAGTTTTCTTTTAAAATTCAATTAGAGGTTTTGTGGGTTTTGGCCGGCAGGTCCTTGCTGGTTCAGCTCTTTTTAGCTTCCAAATTGATTACACCTTGTGTCAATATGTGCTTAGCGCCTATTAGTGGAGACGTTTGTCTCCATCTCTCATTTCTCCCTTCTGATCTATAATTTCCCAGAACAGAAGATTAAAATAGAGGGGGAGGAGAGCACCCATTCAGTCCAAAAAGAAACTGAAAAAAACATTTCTTATTTAGCTGAACTGCGGAAGTTTGATTGCATTGAGCAAAGAAATGCCGGATTCTCCTCCTCTCTCTCTAACACTTGCTCCCATGGGCTCGGGCCCTTTTTTTTTTTTCCCCAGCTAGAGCATTGTTTAAAGCTTCCGCCCAAGTTAGGTAACGAGGACCTGCGAAGTCCCCTGCGAAGTCACTGGAGGACAAGCCGCGGCTCCCGCGACGCCGGGGCGGTGGGATACGCAGCTGGGCGCGTGGGGCAAAGCCCTGCAAGCGGCAGGGGGCCGACCGCTGGCGATAGCTGGAGACGTGCCAGAACAGAGGACGCTGCGAACGTGTTAAGGAGGGTGCTGCGGAGGAAATCGCTTGACTAGGGGTACTCAGCAGGAGGAAGGCGCAGGCTGGACACGGGTGCGTTTGAGAGGCTTCAGCTCCCGCAGGAAGGGTGAGAGCAGCAGGGCGTTGAACCCCCTGCGCCCGCGGGAGCCGGGTGAGGGCCGCGAACGCCCGCAGGTGTGGCTGCAAACCTGAACTTTCCTGCTGGGTCACGAAGATCTCCGTTCAAAGCCACCCAGCTCACCAGCTCCAAGCCAGTTAGCCACCCTTAGGAGAGAGGCCGCGAATTACAGTAATTTAAGTGCACCAGGGCCCCAGCCCAGAGGAGCAGGGTCTCTCTCCCCTGTTACAGACACCCCAGAGCAGCACGCGTGCGACTGCCACTCTCTGGATCGAGGTGTCCTGGCCTGCAGGAAGGCGCCTGCCACGTCGGCTGGTACCGAGGACGGCATCGACTCCCAAACCTGAGCCCTGGAGGTGACCCCCCTTTGGCTTTGGTGACCCTACGCTCTCCTCCCTTGAATCATACTTGGGCTTTGCTCATTTTCTTTTACCCCAGTTGACCTTTAACAATAGCCATAAGCCCCAGCGCAGGAGCCATGCGGCCTGCAGCCGCCTTCACGAGCCGGGGGACAGCGGGAAGCCGCAGGAGGGGAAGGGCACAGAGGCAGCGGCAGGAGCATGGTCTCCCACGGCTTTCACAGCCCTCCGGCCACCACCGCTGGTTACCACCACAGCCCCCGCACGGGACGGAGCCTCAGGGCTGCGGAAATCCTGGACCGAGCCGGTGGAGACGGACGCTCTCGGCAGCAGCCTCGCTCGGTCGCGGTGCCTGCGAGGGCAGCAGGCTGCTCTTCACCATCTCAGGTCGGCAGGCAGGACCGCCAGCACCCACGTTGAGGCCCATCACCCTGCCGCCCTGGGCAGGCAGCAGCGCAGTCCTGCTCCTTGGCCCTGTTGTGCCTCCAGCCTCATTTTCTGCATTAACGAGGACTGATCCTGCAGAGACAAGGTAAATCTGGGCTAAAGAAGTGCTTTGGCATTGGTGGAGGATCCTGTCTCCTAAGTCTGAACCATGAAAGTAAATGGTGTCCAACACCAGCGCTGCTTCTGGTGCATCTTCAAGGAAAAACGTCATTGCAATATTCAGAAAGGGGATAGCAGCATTTTTTTCATGGCCTAATCAGGCAGCTACCACAAGGGCAGCAAACTACCACCTCCAACACAACCTCTGGCCAACTAGGCTCTTCTATCTGAGACAGAAGTGACCTTTTTTTTTTCCTGGAAACTGGTAAAAGTTTCTTCAGAAGCTGGGTTGGACAAGGGCTGGTGGGGAAATGACCTGGAATACAGAACGAGTTCATGAGCCTCCCCGAGCAGTTTTGAAGAGCTGCCAAATGACTCTGGCAGGAGACTGCAATCTTGCAGCTCCAAGTCGGCTCCTGAGGACCATCCATCAGCCCCACCTTACCCAGCTCCTTGCCTGGAGCCAAACCCTGCTGTGGCGTCTGAGGAGCAGAGAGCCCCAGAGACCTTCGCAGCCACGGTTGGTAGTGAGGGATGTCGTTAGTGACCACACAGCATGTGGACCTCTAGATCTGAAAGAGGACAAGCCCTTCTGAAAACGCGCACCCAGCCAAGCACAACTCTCCTTCCGCAGGGCCTGGCCACTAAACCTAGCAAAGGGTTTGGCAAAAAACGCAACGATCCAGCTTCTCCCTGGGAGCCGAGCTCCGGGCAAAGCTCCCGCCTTGGTCCCCTTCCTCTTCCTCTCCATCCTGCAAAGCAGAAAAGACGCTCCGAAGGACGAGGTCTGGTACGGTGACCCTCAGCGTCAGAAGACTGGTCCCGCATCTGCGTTCAACATGCTGCATGGCGATTCCTCAGCCTTGAGGCGGCGTAGGGCTGCAGCCCAGCGCCCCGTCGGGCCGGCAGCGTGGCTGGCCCTCGCGCACCAGCGCGGCCACACCACGGCCAGCCCCGGCACCGCGGCTCGCAGCAGGGACTGCGTTAGCCTGGAGGAGCTCTCCAGACTTCAGGGCATTCTAGCAGAATAAGCGTTAATTTTGCAGAAGACACTGAGTTATCTTTATTTGGGAGCCAAGCAGTAGTTTCGTAGCCCTCCTCTGAGTAGTCTTGCTGGCCCAGAGCTGCTGTGCACCATCACCTTGTGCTGCCAGTGACGTGTCTGGGAAATCGATGGCTGGCTTTATTCCTACCCAGATTTATACATGAGTTACTCTCTTCTTTCCTCTATTCTTGAGGCTTTCAGCGTCGCACAAAACTTTTCCCTGTTCTTTAACTCATCTCTTCCTTTCATCATCGAAAAACCTTGGATGTTTCATCTCCATCTCCCTGTAAGAGTAACCCTGACACCTCTAAGCTCCCTGTGCAATTCGGATGCTGCAGGCCCTGTAGTGCGTTTTCAGGCACAGACACAGCACAAGGATCCAGCCTCTTCCACTTCCTCCAGCAGCATCCCTGGCAGAGAGGTCTCGCCATGTAAAGCTGCTCTTTTCATAAAGTCGTAGCTGGTAGACCTGAGGGCGCCTTTGGGGAACCACGACGCGAATCCCTCCTCTTCCGGCTGGGAAGCCCCAGCAGCCTCCCAGCTCCTCGCCTCCGGCCGACCCTCCGCCTGGCTCCACGTGCTGATCCCAGCCTGGGTCCAGCTCCACCACGTCCCACGTGTGGCCCCTCGCCAGGACAGCCCAGACCCCACGGACCTGCAGCACTTCACCGTCAACCACTGGCTCAGCCCATGGCCAAAAAGTCCCAGGGCTTCAGACACACGGCCGAGCGGTGAGGCTCGAACCTCGTCCCCTGCACCCGGGGGGATGCCTTGAGCAGCCCCAGGTCTGTGCCCACCCCAGCTGCCCCGGCACTGCCCAGGCTTCACGGCAGCGGCCCTTCCCAGGAACTCGTCCTGCCGGCAGAAACCTCAGGGGAAGAGCGGCTGCCTCTGCTCGGGTGCCCTTCAGGAGGCCAGCGGCACGGCAAGGGGGCGGCCCGGCAAGGTTCCCCCTCTCTGGCTCGCTGCCGATCCAAAACCCATCTCCATGGCCAGTCTCCAGCGGCGCCACCTTCCCCCCAGGACCAGGTCTCAGCCCGTAGCCCGTCCTCCTGGACTAGCAAAGCTCACGCAGGCACCTCGTTTCGTCCCGCTCACGAGCAAAACTGAAGGCCATTAAAGGCTAGGAGAGAGAAGGAATTATTTTGTCTCCAGTCTGTGCTGTCGCTATATTTTCCGCAGCCGAGTGGCCGTGCCCGGAGCGGTCCCTGGAGCGGCGCGGCGCCGGCTCAGCCCGTAGCGGGGCGACGCGGCCCGTCCCGCGGCGAGCCCAGCAGCGGCAGGGTTAACGGCGGCCCGCGCAGGCGGCTGGACAGGCGTCAAGGTGGTTGCTCCATCCCGGCCCAGGGAGTGGGGGGGCCGGGGAGAGCCGGCGCGGCGGACACGGAGCGCTGCCGTCCCACCCGGCGGCCACCATGAGCACACGCAAAGGTAAGGCAGAGCGACCTTCCCCGCTGCTCCCGCGGCGCCGCACGGCTCCCTGCCGCCGGGTCGGCACAGACCCCCCACGGCAGGGACGGGCAGGGCAAAAGCTTGCTGGGGGAGAAGGTAAAACTCTCCTGGGACTTTGCAGTCAAGTTGCCGTTAACTTTTTCCTCCCCTTTTGTTTTTTTGCCCACCTTCACTGCTGAAAAACCATTTCAGGATCCCCCGCGCCTTCTCAGGCCCTTTACCGTCAGCGGAGCCACAACGCGGAGCGCGAGCCTCCGCGGAAGCTCAGGGCTGCGGGAAGGGGCCGGGGCCTTTGCCCCGAGCGCCCAGCCCGCGAGACGGGGCGGCCTCCGGGGTCTTCTCCGCTCTGGGAGAGATCAAGTTAATTTAGGGGGAAAGGAGGGAAGGGGAAAGGTGCATCTGCTGCTGGCGGAAAGAGAGAAGCTGCTGCTGAGATGCACACGGACAAACGTCCCGGCAGGGGCAGGGGACCCTCCTGGCAGGGGAGCTGGGACGTATTGGCACTGGGGTTACACAGGGTCCATGCACCAAAGAGTAAATAAAGAGGGGTCTGAGCTGTGGCAGAAATTCGGTGCAATCCCGCAAACGCATGGTCACGCACTTTCCAAAGGGCAGGTTGAGTCTCAAAGACGCGTGTTATTGCTTAGTGCACGGATATTAGATGGGAGTATCCAAACCCGACAGGATCTGGGGCCGCCCCAGCAGCGGGTGCTCCAGAAACACGGGCCGGGGCCCCCGGGGAAGAGCCGCTCGCAGGGCGGCCGCCGGCTGCGGGCGACTCGGGGAGCTCCCGTCCCGGCTCTGCCGCCGCAGCCAGGCATCTCTGCCCCCCGCGCCTTGGCGGAGCAAAGCGACGTGCGTCACGCCACGGCGGCGGGACGGGGACGGCAGGCGCTCCGGTCGCCGCGCTGGCGGGTCTTTTGCCCGGGCGGTGATTGAGTCACGGAGCTGGGCTACTCAGAGCTAATTAACCCGCAGCAACGATAAGTTCTTCCCGCTTCGCCGTGGTGATGAGTTCAGCGGCGTCTGCCCTAACTGGGCACAAAACGCTTGGGAGAAGGGGCGGGGGCAGCTCGCCCTCCGGCGGGCACAGCCGTCCGCGGGGCAAGCGGAGCCGAGGCACCGGCCCCGCAGCCCGCGCGCGAAACCAGGCACGCTCCCGAGCCCCCGATGGCTCTGACGGTGGCACGTGCCCCCTCTGAGGGAGCCCGCGGTCCCTGCCTTAGCACGAAACCACTGCTGTGAAAATAAAGCGCAGCGGCAGCCGCCGCCACGGCTGCTCCGCTTGCTCTGCTCAGAGCTCGGCTGCCCTTCCCGATGCCGGCAGCGGCCGCGGAGCCCTCTCAGGCTCGGCAGGTAGACGGAGAGAAATCACACCGCAGGGACAGAGAAGTCGGGGCTGAACTACACGGGAGAGAAAGCTTTTTACAACCCCACATGTGCCCCCGTCGCTGCATTAAGCTGCCCTCCCGCCGCTCTGCCTGGCGTCGCCCTGCTGCTGCTTTCCAAAGCGCGGCTGAGCACCCGGGGCCGCAGCGCTGCAGAGCACAAACCACAAGCCGGACACGAGGGGCCAAACTGGGAAGCTGCAGGACAGAGACGGGTGCGAAGCCAGAGCGTAAGTACTGGCGCAGAGCAGCGGGGAGCTGGATGCCACACCGAGAGCGTCCCGGCTGCGGCGTGAGGCAAGCCACTGCCCGCTGGCACCACGGCCAAACGTCACTGTCTTGCACGGGCTGTGCTCTCCTGCAGGGCAGGCCCACCTGGGCCTGCCAGCACCTCCAGCCACCCTCCCCAGGGACCGGCTGCTGCCCCGGGATCCCTTCTCCTCTGCCTGGGCAGACACAGTCAGCCAGGGAGCAGGGATCACTCCAGCCAGGCCACGTTCATGCCTGTTCAGCAGGTGGCTTTCCTAGGACACAAGAAGGCCAGGAGGACCCTCCTGACTCCACGTTGTCTCCTACGGCAGCCATCATCCTGCAAGTAAGAAACACCGTCCTCACCATTGCCACCTCGTGCCGTGCTTGCTCAGCTAATGCTTTCTATTCCCTTGCTCTCCACAGCAGCCATCGCTCTCCTGCTCCCCTTGGCCCTGTTGGCAGCTGCGTCGCAGCCGCCAGAAGGAGAAGCCCTGAAGGAGCAGCCGGGTGCAGAGCCCCTGCGATGCCCCAGTTTGTGCGCCTGCAGCTTCGATGACTACAGCGAGGAGCTCAACGTCTTCTGCAGCACGCGCAACCTCACCCATCTTCCAGAGGATGTCCCTGCCAATGCCAAAGCCCTCTGGCTGGATGGCAACAATTTCACCTTGCTGCCAGCCGCAGCGTTCAGAAACCTCTCCAGCCTGGACTTCCTCGATCTGCAGAGCAGCCAGCTGGCTGGTGTGGAGCAGCATGCCTTCCATGGGCTGAGGAGCCTCTACCACCTCCACCTGGAACGCAACCGGCTGAAGTACTTGGCACCCCATACTTTCCTTCACACCCAAAACCTTGTGTCCCTGAGCCTCAACAACAACTTCTTCAGCAAAGTGGAGGAAGGGCTGTTTGCTGGGCTCTCCAACCTGTGGTATCTGAACCTGGGCTGGAATTCACTCGTGGTCCTGCCCGACAAGGTTTTCCATGACTTACCTAACCTGAGGGAGCTGATCCTGGCTGGAAACAAGCTCCCCTACCTGCAGCACCAGCTCTTCTGCAGCCTTACCGAGCTGAAGGAGCTGGATCTGAGCGGGAACTCTCTCAAGGGAATCAAGATCAACATCTTCGTCAAGCTGCAGAAGCTGCAGAAGCTGTACTTGAACCACAACCAGATCAACGCCATCGCGCCCCGTGCGTTCATGGGCATGAAGTCCCTCCGGTGGCTAGATCTCTCCCACAACCGTCTTGTCTCACTGTTTGAGGACACCTTTTTGGGTCTCCTGAGCCTGCATGTCTTACGTTTATCCACCAATTCCATCACCAGCCTGAGACCCAGGACTTTCAAAGACCTCCAGTTCCTGGAGGAGCTGCAGCTAGGACATAACAGGATCAGAAGCCTGGCAGAAAGGACTTTTGATGGGCTGGGCCAGCTAGAGGTCCTCACCCTGAACAACAACCAGATACAAGACATCAGGGTTGGGGCATTCCTAGGGTTGTACAACATTGCAGTGATGCACTTGTCTGCTAATTGCATCAAGGTTCTTCCTGACTACGTCTTTAAGGGGGTCACCAAGTTGCACAGCCTTCACTTGGAGCACAGCTGTCTCAGCAGGATCAGAGCAAACACATTCTCCAGCCTCTCCAGCCTGCGGAGGCTGTTCTTACAGCACAACACCATCTCTGTGATTGAAGACCAAAGCTTCAGCAATCTGCATGAGCTCCTGGAGCTGGATCTGAAGCACAACAGGCTGAGCCACCTCTCGCCCAAGCTCTTTGTTGGACTAAGCAACCTGGAGTACCTCTTTCTCTCCTCCAACCAGCTCCTGGAGATCTCACAGAACACCTTCAGCCCACTCCAGAGACTCTTCTGGCTTGACCTCTCCAATAACCAGCTAGAGACGCTGGACAATACCATCATCTCCCCGCTGTTGAACCTGCGATACCTCAGCCTCAGGAACAACTCCCTGGAAACCTTTTCAGTTGGTTTTCTGTGCTCTTCATTCGCACTGGAGCAGCTGTGGCTGGAGGGGAACAACTGGCACTGTAACTGCTCCCTGAAGGGGCTGCGGGACTTCTCTTTGCAGCACCCCGTGGTGGTCCCACGGTTTGTGCAGTCTGTTGTGGAGGGGGACGATTCCCACGTCCCTGTGTACACTTACAACAACCTCACTTGCCTCCACCCCCCAAACATGACAGGCCTGGACCTCCGCGACACCAGTGAGGACAACTTTGCTCACTGCTGACAACACACCTCCACTTTCTGGAGGACTTGCTGCTTTCCAACGTAAGCAACGGTGCAAACCTAGCCACAAGCTAGCAGCGTGCCCTGAACTGTCACCTTCCCCTTCGCAGTCCCAGGGACAGCAGTTACCCGGCACCTCGCTCCCCATCCTGACCCCACCCTGGGCTGACCAGGGCAGCAGCACAAGCAAACTGCCCAAGGTTAGCCCGGCTTCTCCGCTGTCTTTAGCTGTCTTTCTCCATGCTGCACTGATAAAGAGAGCTATACATATGTAATTTTAAGCAGAACCAGTGCAGGGCAGGGATTGGCATACAGTAACTGGGGGTCACCACTTCTTTGGGCTATGTGGTTATGCCTGTTTGCAGGGGAAGGCAGGGATGGGCAGGGGGAGACAGGCACCACCTTCCCCAAATGGGTTTGCTGGCTTCAAACTGAAATATCCGAGTTACTTAAACACCAGCCCCCTGGTTAGCGCACTCGCTCCCCAGCCTGCCTGCCCACCCCGGTCAGGAAGCCCAAGCGTCTGTGAGCTTCTGGCAGCCGCTCCGGGGCAAGAGAAAGGCATTTACCCACTGACTAGAGCCCTCGCCATGGCAAGGGGCACCTCTGAGGCCCAGCAGGGCCATCCTGACTGGCAGAGAGGAAACTTGGCTCCAGCACTCGCTATTGGAATTACAATGAAATGAAGCTTCTTCCTGCTGTGAACCAACTCAGCAGATGCCAGTGCTGTGCAGCTTTCTCCGGACCAGCAGGCAGCACCAAGCCTTTCCCAACACCCTCGCACTACAGATAGGAAAAGCTTCAGGCTCCCCTCATCCCACCAGCAGAGCCACAGCACTGCTCTTATACGACGCTAGCAAACAGTAGCTTGATCCACAAGCAGGACCCCAGGGGCACAAAGTCAGGAATAAAGCTAAGACCGTGACACACCACCACACAACCATCCATGAGCCCACAGGTAAGAGAAGACCACGGTAAGGGCTCAGGTTCACCTCTGCCCATGGGTGATCTCTGGCAGGCTTAAACGGAAGCTGAGACAAAAACCAAAACCCTAAAAAGCCACGAGTTCTCCTATAGGTTCAGGAAAGTGGGCAGATGACTTGCTTTAATCATTCTTTGCAATAGCAGATGTAGGCAGGTTACAGAAAGCCATGCACGTCACTTAGCTGGTAAATTGTAGCAGACAAATAAACCTTTGGAGCTATCGCAACCCATCTTGTAAGTATGTTTTTTTGAAAGCATGTGCCGCACCCAGCTGGGATGTCTTATCAGAGCCCCAGTGTTTCTGCACAGTACAGCCGCGTCAAAGAGCATGGGCGCTGTCAGCTACCCAGCGTCAGAGCGCGTGCAGGGCAGAGCCGCAGCACCCGGTTGCTCGCCGGCTTGCTCCCCGCCGCAGCATAGGGGACGCCTGCAGAGCTGAAGGGACCTGGACATCTCACTCCTACAGTGCAGCTCTGGATCATCAGACTTTTGCGACACCCTGTAAGTTCCCCTGCCGTTGGAGAGAAGGGCTGGACCTTCTTCCCCAAAGCGCAGGAGGAATCTGCGGCAAGTTTTCTGCAAGATGGTCAGCTGCAAAGGAAAGCCTCGGGAGTGGTCTTGGAGACAGGAGGGCCCAGTGTCATTTAGATCACGCACACAGCGGCCAGTAAGGACCAGCAACCACTGCCCAATGATCTCAGAGTCCAAGAGTCTGAACTGACATCAACTGGTTATACCTTGTCCACACTGGGAGCAATTACAGAGCAGGATTTGCACTGGACATCTCTTCCCACATTGCAAGAAGAGCTGCCGTTACCGCCAGCCACCCCCATCTCCTCGGCCCCTCTGTTCATGCAAAGGGCAGCTTCCAGCTCAGGCCAAGCCTATGTCTCCTAGGGTTCCCCTTCAGGTTGCATCTGCCACAGGTTTAACATATCCATTAAGTGATCTAAAAAAAACACCCAGGATTTCTTAGACAGACGCTCATGGCCAACACAGCAGGTAACATGCACACAGAGCAGCCGTCGCAGCAAGGACACAACGGACTTAGTGCAGGCCCAGGGTGAGCAGCACGCGCTGCGGGTCTGACAGGTCCAGGCAGTAATAGGTATCCAGAAATCCTGGACAAATTAACAGCCCGGTCAGACTCCAACCCTAATGCCAGACTCTCCAAATCTGAGATAAGTGACCAAAGGTCAGACAAAGTTTCCAGGAAAGAAAGTTGTGAGTGAGGAAATCTGGTCAGATGCAAGTTCTAACTATGCATACAGTATGCAGTGTAGACAGATGCTCTTTCTGATTGCTTTGTAATTGTCTATTGTCAAATATAATCCACATTGGAAGTGAAAAAATCAGATTTCTGTCCCCTCCCAGTCAGCCCTGCAAAGGTGAGTCCTCAGCACAGAACAGAGCATGGAAAGAACACACAGCCAAGGATGGGCTCAAAGTCCAGAAGGGGGAAGTAAGATGCGGAGACACCACCTTCATTAGGTTCCTTGACTTATATCAAGCCTGCAAGAGGAAGGTAGGTCCTTAAGGAGTGCCAGTTCTGAGGCCCTGAAGAGAAACCCAAAGCAGCTGCCAGGGGAAGGAGGCCTAAGGAAATTGTACGCTCAGACCAACGAGCAAGGAACCTACCTGGGGACCTGAAGGAACCCCATCAACTGCAGTATCAACTGCAGCAAAAGACACTGCAAAGAAGTGCCACGGCTGGATCTTAAAAGCTGGCATGAAAGGAGGAAAGATTTACCTGTACCCGAGCTAGCAAGGACACAGAGGAAAAGCAGAAACTCCCTAGAAATAAATGAGATGCTCCTAATAACAAGACTCACAGCTACAGAGAACACCACAGTCATAGAAAAAACATAAAACAACACACACTGATTTTAAGAAAAAGTGTTTACTGTCTGGAACCTTGAGAAATATTCCTGAGTTATGACAAGCCCCAGCAGGCCAAGAAACGGCCTCTTTCAGTAGGGTAGGATGTCAGACAGACTGTAGATCACCTAAAGACATTTCCTCACATGAAGCACATGCCATGCCCTCAGAGAGATATTCTGTACCAATGATCTTACATTTCAGAGTGAGGTGGTTTGGCTCAGATCCAGATCAGAGCACCTGGCACAAACTCACCAGCCACTGAACCACAAGTACCATATAATCTATCATGCAGTGAAAGCAACAGGAGAGAAGGCAGCAGTGTGCAGAGGCGAGATACAGACTATTTGTGCCATTTGGGTTTAGTCAGGGAACAACTGTGTCAGTCAACGGTATGAGCCCCATAGCTGCTAGCTGCATTCAGTCACTGTCAAAAACACCACAGCATATGAAACCTTGTGGAAACAATCTGGATCTCCACAAGTACCTGTGCAACGGACCGACTCGCAGAGGAAAGCACGGTGTGTGCGGGGCTAGGAACAGCTGTACCCATCCGGGCGGAATACTTGTCCGTTTAGAAGGCAAGAACGAGGCTGCAGACGTGCGTCCCTTGCATGAGCAGATACACCCATGGGGCCTCTTCAAATTCAGAGCGGGGATGGAGCAGCACTTCCCTTTTCGGATCTCCACAAGTGGCACTAGTGCGGTGCTCCCCCCCCTCCCTCCACTGAAACAGTGCCATAGAGAAACAGCTTCCACGTCCCCCCTTCCCCACCAGCAAGGACTGCTGATGGTGTTGTTAGGCAGGGACCTCAGCCAGCAAGAGTCCACCTCAATACCACCTTCAGGAGCTCTGTGGGGACGTCCCATCCAAGATCTGCTGGGCAATGTGAGTGAGGGCAGGGAAGGCAGAGCTCTTGGGAAACTCTTGGATGAAGTCTCTGCCTTCCTCCAAGCTCTGGCTGAGCTGGGGGTCCAGGGGCACAGAGCCTGTTGGAGAGCAGAGGAAAGGGCAGAGTGACTGCTTGATCGTTACAAGGCAAAGGCCTGCAGTCCGGAATGAAGAAATACCCCTGCCAGACTCATCTCCTGGGACAGCAGTGGGAGAGAGGGAAGCCATCCTTACTGAATCCTTCAGTAGCTACATTTCACCTGCAACCCTTCTCTCTGGAGCTAGGGTAAAGCCACACCACAGTGCTTCATAAGAGACCCTCTCCCACCCCAATCCCACCCCTGTCCAGAGCACAGGGTTCGAACCCCAAACCTCATTTCTTAGGGAGGTTCCATCATGTTTCAGGACAGCTGTGGGACTACGGGCTTGATTACTCTGCCACCGCGACATCCGTAGCCAGAGCAAGCTGCCAGGCATCGCTGCCTCTGCTCCAGATGGGCCAGATGCCCAGCGTGAGCATTTTGGATGGCAGAGAAGAGAAGCAATAGCCGCATCTTGCCTCTGCCTAGGCCCCAAGGGCTCACAGGGACCCAGAGCCCAGCCTCCCTCCCCTGGTGGTACCGCATCTCTTCACTCAAGCACTCCTCCACTACCATGGCACTGTATGGACATCACCTCTAACCAAGGAGGGCTCTGCTCAAGAGGCCACTCACCAAGGAAAGGGACCCCAGCATGCTTGGCCAATTCTTCACCTCCCCCTTTGGAAAAGATGTTTGTGCACTCCTAAAGGAGGAAAAGAAATAGCAGTTAGTCATAAACACCAGTGGGCAGAGCCCTGTGCAACAGGACAGGCGCTGGTTGGGTGTGAGCGAAGCTAACTTCCTCCACCTTCTAACCTCAGGGCACTGTGTTCGCCCCTGCCCTCCCACAGCTCTCTTTAGGAAAGCACAGCTGGCAGCTTCTTCCAAACCTCCAGCCAGGAGATTCTCATCTCCCAGGACACCGCATCGCCCCTCACAGCATTCACTGACTTGCAGCCTGAGGTGCCAGATCATATAACAGCCATATCATGAATAAGAACCCATAACAGCCCAGCAGTATCGAGAAACTCACCGAACAGTGCGGGCAGACAAAGCCACTCATGTTCTCCACGATCCCAAGAACTCGCAAACCGGTCTTTTTACAGAACGTCAGCTCTCGCCTCACATCCCCCACAGACACTGCCTGCAGGGGAGAGCAGGCGAGGGTTAGGGGTGTCTGTCTCTGGCCAGATTCTAGTTCTGGAGCAGGCATACACGCACACAGACAGTTTGTAGCACGCATAGAGAAGGGGGCTTGGGAGAGGCTCTCTCCCCATTGCTGGCCATAGCTTGGGCTAAGAGTCCTCACTGCACTCCAGAAGAGCTGACCACAGGCAACACACTGGAAGATGGGCGACAGTGTTGCACGGTTTGAAGGGGTTGGGCAGTGGCTGCAGCAAGACCTGCGCTGAAGTGACAGATGCGCTCAGCTTCCACCTTTCCAGCTGGCCTCACACTTGGGCAGCCCCTGGCTGAGTACAGGCTTGTGTGTAAACAAAGGCAGATATCGGACAAACTTGGATTTGAGAGCAGCCTTGACTCATAAGTGACTGACAGATGTCAGAGATGTCCTGAGGGACAAGCAGTGGCTGCATCGGGGGTAGAAATGTAAAGTAAGTAGCCGCAGATAGGCCTGCGAAAACACCCACCCTCGAGCGCATATTCCCCCACCAACCGAGCCCAGAGACAGGGCAGGTCACCCAGCACGCTGCCCTACCTGAGGTGTCGTGACTAGGATTGCTCCAAGAGGCTTGTACGGCCGCAAGGCCTCCACTGTGGAGATGTGCTCATCAGATGTGCCCGGAGGAGTGTCCACAATGAGAAAGTCCAGTTCCCCCCAGGCCACATCAGCAACAAATTGTTTTATCAAAGCTGCAGAAATAAAAGGGGTGAAAAATCTCAGGTTTTAGCAAGTGTCCTGGGAGCCGTGTGGTCAGGAGGCATCCTGGGGGGGACAGAGGAGAGCAGGGCTACCTGTCAGCAGAGCACATGCAGCACAGCCTGAACCACCTGCACCCACACAGGGGAAGACAGCCCTGGAGTGCAAGAGCCTTGTCTTGCCCCAAGTCACTTGGAGCCCTCTCTCCAAGGCTAATTGGACTCCACAGTACCTGGCTACATACAGAGACCTCACTAAGGCAGCAGGTCACTGATGTGTGCCAAGGGGACAGCCCTAACCCACCCAGACAATGTAACATGGACTTACCACATTGGAGATATTTTCATTGCTAATGAGGTCTCAGCTGAGACCAGCAGCGATAGAGCACAGCCTCTCCCCCTGCCATTTACATCAGCTGCCTCTAAGCCACCGGCCTCTGTCCCAGGAGAGAGGCTTTCAGACTGCAGCCTACGTTTGAACACAGGCTGCCAAGGAACAGCATGTCTGGGAGAGCCTGGGCCCTGGACAGAACAAACATCAGCTCCAGGAAGTTTTGCAGAAGGCACGTAGCGCTGGAAGGTTGTTACCAAGAGCAAAAACGGTCTGTACCATTTTTCTTGGGTCCTCTCCACACCACAGCATCATCTGGCTTCTCCAGCAGGAAGCCGATGGACATCAGTGAGATGCTTTTGTCTTGGTCCACGAAGACTGGCACCCAGCCGCTGTCGCATTGGTGCACGTCATTGTCCTGGACCTTGAACATGCGGGGTATGCTGGGGCCACACAGGTCCACATCCAGGATCCCCACCTGCAGGCGACCAGGCAGAGCCTTTCAGATAGGCCTGAGCACCACTGTAGCACCCAGCTGCGCTCCTTCCTTGGGCAAGGGAAAGGAACACATGAATTCCAGCAGCTCTCAGCACTTCACAGAGAGGACTCTCAAGTTCAGAAGCCAAAGTGCCAGTTCTGACTGGTATCATTTGACTAGGGTCTCCCAGATCTCCATCCTTCCATGGAATCTCTCTTTGGTATTTAGAGGCTCTTTAAGAAAATCTTTATTCAGGAGACCTATCAGAATTTAAGTGGCATCTGCTCCACAGAGCCTTTAAAAAAATCCTCAGTCTGTCTCATGCCCACGCAGCTCCCCTTTGCCCCCACGGTAATGCTGTCTTTCAGCTCACTCACTTCACTCCACAAAGTGGCTGTGTATCATACAAAAAAAGCAAGTCATTTCTTGGTGCCTTCATTTTACACATGACAAAAATAACATTTTAGTCTCCTGGGTAAAGGGGAAGTGAACCGTGCAATTTGCTAGAGGCTGGACTGTGCAGGATCAAGTAAGCACAGGAAAAAAAAAAGGACTCAAGTTTCTGTTATAGACAGCTCTTCTGTTTACGGCAGCAGCCTCCACCATGAAGGATCTTCACGCTGTGCTCACAGAACAGACACACGCAGAAAGGCTGAGTAAAACCAAGCCCAGATGGAGGTCAGAAGGGAGAGCACATAGAGCTCCCCATCCCACAGACCCTCACTCACCTTTTTCCCAGAGTGGCGCAGAGACAAAGCCAGCTCGGTGGCGATGGTGCTCTTCCCCACGCCGCCCTTCCCCGAGAGCACCAGGAGGATGTGCCGCACCCCTGCCAGGTTACTTCTCTCTAGGAAGAACAGTAACAGGACATCAGACTCTCTTCTTGACCTCAAGTTGTGCAGGCAGCAATGCCCTGACCAGCCAGCTCAGAGCCAGCCTCCACTGCGCCAGTAACGTGCTGCAAACAATAACAGCAGCTGTCACCAGCTGAGATGAGATGATGCAACATCAATAAGCTTGTTTTAAGCATAAGAAAACAGGGCAGAAAAATGGTGGATTTGACATAGACCTTCTGCTATGAGGAAAGGGAAGATCAGAGCAACAGCAAGACCAATAAAGAGCCTGTGGAGAGTAAAAATTTTGACCCGGTGACCTATGCAGTACTCAAGCAGCAAAGTAATACACATCCAGAGAAGGACTTTGTCACGCTTTGCCTGGAGCAGATTTTAATCTGAGCTCCTCGCAGGAATTGCCATGAGGCTTTCTGTGAAATCACCCCCTCGGCATTTCCTCTCTTTGCACCATGCTGCTCGCCCTCCTGGGAGGCCCGGGTCACCTCGAGCCTCCTTGCCGCGCTGTCAGCGTGCGTTTTGGTCTGAGCGGCTCCCGCTTAGGGCTCTGCCGCCGCGAGCTTCTGACGCGGAGTACAGTTGAAGAGGGAGAAATAAAGAGGAGAAAAACCCGCCGGCGCCGGCTCCCGCGGGAAGCGCTAACGGGGAGACAGGCCGGGGGGGCGGAGGGGGGCGCTGCCGGCGGGAGTCCCCGGCTCGGAGCCCCGGGAGCGCGGGGCAGCGTCGGGGGCCGGCGCGGGCAGGCGCCGCCCAACCCGCCCCGCGTTCCCGGGCGGCCCGTCACCGCCGCCCGCCTGACTCAGAGCCCCGGCAGGCGTCCGGCAGGTACCCGCCGCCCGGCACCGCGCCGCGCCGCCCGCATGGAGACCGCCCGCACCATGGCGGACCTCATCCGCACCTCCACCGACGGTAACGGCGGGCGGGACGGGCGGGGCGTTACGCGGAGCCGCGTCGCAAGGCGGCCCCGGGAGCTCCGGTCACCCCGGCGCTGCCTCCGCCGCCGCCGGGCCCCGCCACACCGGGCCCCCTGGCGGGAGCCGGGCACCGGGAGACCCGAACCCCTGCCAGGCCCCACCGCTGCGGCGCTCCGGCCGCCGGGATCCGGGCCCCGCCGCCCAGGCCCCGCCGCCCAGGCCCGTCCCCGTCCCGCCTAGGGCTCCCCCCACCGGGAGCCGGGCCGACGGCCCCGCGCCCGCCGCCCGCCCCGGGGCTGCCTCCCCCGGAAAGGCCGGGACGAGGCCGGAGCCCCCCCAGCCCCTGCCGGCGCCAGTCCCCGGCAGCCCCCACCCCGCGGGGAGGGCAGGAGCACCCGGCGGCGCGGCCGCGGCCCCACACTCACCCCCCACCGCCTCCTCCATGCTGCTGCCCGCCTCGCTTCCGCCTTCCGGCGGCGGAAGCCCCGCCCCCCGCAGAGTGGCAGGCACCTCTCCCAATCGCGAGCCACACACGCTCCTCTCCGGCCGCCGTAGCTACGCCAAGCTGCTCTCTCACCCCCGTTCCCCCAGCCTCCAGTCTCGATGGGCGTCGCGGCCAGCCAATGAGCTTAGCGCTTTGCCCCGCAGCGCGCGATAGCCGCCAGCGGTCGCCGCCCAATGGCGCGCCGTCTTTACGACTGGCAGGCAGGGCAGCCAGTGGCGTGGCGCTGAGGGCGGGCGCCTTCCCCGCCGCGCCCTCCCCCTCGCCGCAGCCGTGAGCGGCGGGGCGCTCCGCCAACCGCGAACGCCTCCCGCCGGGATCCGGCGCGGCTTCAGCCAATGGGCGCGGGGGGACGGGGCCAAGTGTGGATTGTTTATGTCCCGGGAGGGGAAAGTAGGTCAGAGCGCGGCGGCCGGGCCGGGCCGGGCCGGGCAGGTGAGGCCGGGGCCCGGGGCGGGCGGCGGCGAGCGCAGGGGCCGGGCCGGGCCGGGCCGGGCCGGGCCTCGTTCCTCGCTCCTCCCTGGCGTCCGCCGCTGGGCCCCCCGGGGCCTGGCCTGGCCCGGCCCGGTGCGGGGCCGGGCGAGGCGGCCCTGCCGTACCGGCCCTGCCGTACCGGCCCTGCCGTACCGGCTGCGGCCCCGCGGCCGCTGGCGGGAGCCCCGGGCTCGGCGCGGTGCTGGGAGAAGGGAGCGGCATGTCTGCCTGCCGCGGGCGCTGCGCCGGGCCGGGGCCGGGGCTCGCGGGCGGGGTGCGAGGCCCTGTCCCAGGGAAAGGTGAAGCGGTGGAGCGAGCGGGGGTGCGCAAAGCAGCTGAGCGCGGCGGGGAGCGGGGGGGCTGCTGCCCGCCCCGGTGGGCCCGTGCGTGCGGCCTGGCCAGCCGGCGGGGCTGAGCTGAGGGAGCGGGTTTGGGAGGCAGGCGGCGGCTTACAGCTCACGGCGGGGAGCTGTTTTGGCTAAAGTAAACTCCAGGAGAAATGAGTTTGCACATCAAAGTTGTGCTGTCACGTTTCCATCTGCTGCAAAGCTGAGGCATGATGCCTGAGAGCGTGTTTGGTCTGTCGAGCTGGCTGCAGGGCCATGTAAGTCTGTCTCTGCGTAGCGTTGCTGCTCAGTTCAGGACATGAGAGTGTCTTTGCTTCTGTCTGCTGTCCCTGAGGCAAGTCGGGACAGGCCCCCGGAAAGGGCATTTTCCCTTCAGCAAGCAGGAATGAAATCTCTTCCCCCACTCCCAAATGCTGAGAGCAAAGTCTTTGCTGAAGTGTCTCCTGCTCACAGCCCGAACAGGCAGTTGCTTGGCGATGAACAAACAGCATTTGCAGCAGGTGGGCGCAGGCAGTTTGGCCCACGTGGTGGCTGCAGCGATGGCCAGGGTGGTGCAGAGGGCTGAGCGGTTCGGTCAGAGCCCAAGCAACTGCTCAAGGGTTAGCGGGCACAGGGGAGGCCGTGTCTTGATGACTGGTGATCCTGACTCTCTTCAGGCCAGGTAGATCCTGGATGGCAGCTGCTGCCAGATCCTAGGAACGGTTTGGGGGATCCAGCAAAGTGGCTGGGCTCAGGGAGAAGTTGACCCCAGTATTTGTCAGGCAGTGTGCGCTGTGTGGCAGAAGAAGTTGAAGTCTGCAGAAGCCTGTGGTGCCAGAGGAACTTACTTTACTACTGTGTCCATTGATGGCGACTGTAAAGACACGGTTCATGCTGATCTGTTCCCGTGTGGGGTCTGGTGACTTGGGGGAGGTTGCTGCAGAGGTAGAGCTGGGTGAGTGGCGGGTGGAAGAGGAACGCTGCTGCTGTGTGTAACCCCTTCTCCCTTGGCATCCACAGCTTACCTCTCTCGGAATACCATGGCGCGACGCACGCGTAACAGCAGGGCCTGGCATTTCGTCCTGAGCGGGGTGCGCCGCGACGCAGACACTCGGGCAGTCGCCTTGGCCACTGGTTCACGGGGCCGGGGCTATGACTCCGATGGGCAGGTAGGTAGGCAGGCCAGCGTACGGAGAGCTTGAAAGTGACGCAAGGGGAAACCTTCCTTCTCCCCCTGACGTCAGGCATTGGTTGCTCAAGGTCTGTGTATTGAGCAGCTAGTATTTCCGCACCAAAAAACTGGCCCAAAATCGGAAAAGACCCTTACTAAGTTTACAGGCATTCTAACCAGATGGAGGCAGTTGTTTGTCTGGCTCCGAGTTCCGCTAACGCGGGGTGTAGGACTCCCAAGCGTATCTTTCCACAACAAGAGCTAGCTAAGCAGCTTATAGCCTGCTCCTGCCGTTGTGCAGTAGAGCTCTGTGCCTTGTGGTTATTTGGGCCAACGGAACTGATTGGTACTAAGCTAAACTTTCTCTCTTAACTATATAAAGTGTGTGTATGTAGTGTATATAGAATATTTTTGACATGTACTTTTTAAATAGTGATCTAAATACATGTTTAAACTAGATCAGTTCTCCAGTCTGGCCTGCTGTATGGCCATGCTAACTTCTTGTCCTCATGCAGCTGTTGCTGGAGGGAGCAGGGGCTGCTTCATATTCAATTCATGCTTGAATACTTTCTAATTTAAACTCCCTTATGCTTCCAAACCCATAATGTGTACATCACTTCTGAATCTGGCCCTGGCATGCTGATACGCTGGAGGACAGGAATACAGTGGGGAAAGCAGTCAGTAAAACAGTGCAAGGAGTGAATTAGACTCACCTCCGCCTCCTTCACCCCTTTTCCCCAGTCCTTGAGTATGTTGAGTTCTATCCCCAAGCAGTGTGCACTGGTGGAAACCCAAGGAGCTGCTCCGGATGCTTAAAAGATAGGCTCAAGTGTTATAAGGTCACTGCCAGAGCACTATGTCCGAATCTCTACGCAGCACTCCAAGAAAAGGAGCCTTTTCTCTGCTGTCAGAGTAGCTTTTCCTGCAGTAATAGGAACAGCCAGATCTCTAGAGAGCAGTAGTTCTGGAGGGGCAATGAAAGGCAGAAGTAAAGCTCCCTAATCTGCAGGGCAGATTTAGAAAAGGAGAAGGGGGGTTGGCAGTAGATAAGTAAGCCTGGGTCATTTCAAGTCCCACTGTCTTGCACAGCTAAAGAAACATGAGTTTAAAAGGGTTTTGCCTTTAAACAGGGATTACAAAATCTGCCATGGGCATTGGGGTGAGGGTGAATAACAAGCAGGTATATCTGACCAGCGTGCAAACCCAGAGTAACTTGCTGAGGTCTAGAGTAAGAGACTCCATTAGGTGACACCAAACCTCCCATAACGCATGGGCCAGCACACAGCTCTTATAGCGTCCAGTGCAGGTGACACCAAATCTCCCATAACGCATGGGCCAGCACACAGCTCTTATAGCGTCCAGTGCAGGTGACACCAAATCTCCCATAACACATGGGCCAGCACACAGCTCTTATAGCGTCCAGTGCAGGTGACACCAAATCTCCCATAACACATGGGCCAGCACACAGCTCTTATAGCGTCCAGTGCAGGCACACTTCAGTCTCCTGGCATTGGGGAATAGCAAATCAAGTTTTTGTGTTCGTGCATGAAAGTAAACAAAAGCCTTTTACTCCTTCAGTGGGTTCCCTGTGGGCCTGTCTGCAGTACTGGTATGAGGAGCCGCAGCCTTACTGCTTAACTGGTTCTGCTTTGTTCTGCCAGCTCCCCTGCCTGGCCTCCTTTTTTCCCCTTTTCCTTCTCGTCTTGTTTATCTGTCTTCTCCTTCAGTTCTTAGTCTCTCTAGAGCAGAGGTTTTTCAGCAGTGTGGCTCTCTTCTAGCTTGGCAGTAGAGGCCCAGACTCCTTTGGAGCTGTATAGTTTCTGCATACAGCATTGTATATGTGTGCGCTTTATTTGTGATGCCTTGGATATGGCCTCCAGTCCTCCCAGGAGTCTGTAACCTGCATGTTGAAAACCTCAGCTCTAGCACAGAGTTTCCTTAAATAAGTATGCCATGCACTGTTCAGAGCTTGTCATGTTGCTTGCCTGCTGTGCCCCTTCCTACCTCCTTAACCCCCGCAGTCATGGGGGCTTCTGTACATGGCAGGGCCCTGGAAGCTACAAAGGCACAAAGAGCATATCCACATCGTACGGTGCCTGGTTCCACGAGATCCTGCCCAGTTTTGGGGGGAAAGCTCTGCAGCACAGCCAGATACTAGCCAGGTCCTAGAAGCAGGGTGTTTTCACTGGCGCAGCCCCTTGCCTCCGTGCAGGACAGGCCAGGCCTGGGCACAACACAGCCATGCTGCTGCTGGCTCTGGAGCGAGCTTGGGGATCTCTCCACGTGGCTCTGTGCTGTGCGGGTGTCCCATGAGCAGCCTGGCTGTAGGGAGAGCAGGCCTATCTGCTGGCTGTGAGTCTAGCTGTCTGATTGTGGGGGTGTTTAGTAATGACTGTTCCTCTGTTCTCCCGGCAGCACAGCGACTCGGATTCGGAGCCAGAGTTTTCTTCCCTCTCGCCCTCCATCCCAAGCGCCATCCCCGTGACCGGAGAATCCTACTGCAACTGCGAGAACCAGAATGAGGCTCCCTACTGCTCCAGCTTGCATGCCATCCACCGCGTCAAGGACTGCCAGTGCGGCGAGGAGGACGAGTGTAAGCAAGGGGCTCCTCAACTGGCCTTCGTGTTCCTTTGGGGTTCGTGGTGGGTGCGGTCCTGGCTCCCCTCCTGTTGGTTGAATGGTGGCACAGACCACCTCCCCCGTACAGATGCTTAGGTGTGCACGGGGATCCTTATTGCTATCGCTGCATACGGTGCTCCTCTGTTTACATCTCAAGGCTGTGCAGAACTTAGGAAGGTTACAAGCCCGTGCGTTCTGTGGTGATTCAAGAGCTCAGGGCTGAACCTGTCGGTGAATCAGAGTTCACCTCTGGAGACCTGCTTTCACATCTAGCTCAGGCCACAAATGGAAACTGGCCCTTGTGGTTACAGCCCTGTTAATGCTGATCCCTGGTACAGCTGGCAGGCCCCCAGATACGTGGCAGGGTCTACCCAGAGCAACTGAGGAAAGCTAGGCAGAGGGTGGGCCTGGCCTGACCAAGAAAGCCTGTAGGATAGAGGAGCTATCATGGTGCTTGTGCTCTGCCTTTAGCCCCTTGAGGCTACAAGAAATGAGTGTGATTCCCCCCAAAGAAACCCGGGGCTCCATGTGGCTCTGCACTGCTGTTGCTGTGACTAGAGCCCAGCTGAGTGACTGTGCAGCTTGCTCTTCCAGGCTGGGTTTGGTTTGCCAGGCCCTGAGAGCTGTATCACCCCCTCTCCTTCTGCTCTCAGCTTGTGCCCAGCCACGTGCACCAACGGCACCTGGAATGAGGGGACCACAATTGCTGAGGCTGGAGAAGCCACTTTGCAACGGCCACCCTGTGCTCTGAGATGAGAACTGGTTAATGCTGGCAGCCTCAGGCAGGAGAGAGCACTGAACCATCCCTGTTGGGACACTGTAGAATAATTGAGGCCTCAAACAACTGTTCAGCTTGCACGGCTTAGGATTTACCCTGCTAAACAATTTAAAAAAAAGTTTTGACAGGCCCTCAAAACAAACGGCTCTCCGTGCGTTGGCTCAATGATAGCTCCCCAAGTGCATTCTCCCATGTTTTTCCCCTGCATGTTTCCTGAACAGATTTTGATTGGGTATGGGATGACCTGAACAAGTCGACGGCCACCCTGCTGACGTGCGACAACCGCAAGGTGAACTTCCATATGGAATACAGCTGTGGCACAGCTGCTATCCGGGGCAACAAAGAGCTGGCAGACGGGCAGCACTTCTGGGAGATCAAGATGACCTCCCCAGTCTATGGCACAGACATGGTATGTTGAACAAAGTGGCTTACAGAGATGTCCAACGTTCTTTTAACAGAAGAGCAAGCTTCATCCAGCAGTTCACGTAGATATCCTTATTTAGCAGTAAGGAAACTGAACCTAGGAGGGTAAGCGGTTTTACAAGAGACCACAGCAATCATAACTAGAACCCAACTTTCCTGCTTCCCTTTTCTATGTTATTGGTAGGTCATTAGTAATAAGCTTAACAAAATAGCAAGGTCGGGCCACCCCAGTGCTCAACCTCAGCTATGGAAAGTGTCCAGGGAGTAGTGATGCTCTGCTGAGTGCACTGGGGCATGCAGTGCTTAGTTACTTCCTCCCCCCTGGAATTGGTACTTATCTCCAGCAGGGTTGGTGATGGGTGCATGGCTGTGTCACAGCTCCTGTGGCTTATGACCAGCAGCCTGACCTTGCGCACTGCTGTTAATGCAGAGGCCACAGCCTCGTTAACTCCCTCAGCTTTGCTAACAATGCACCTCTCCAGTCCAGCTACTGAGCACCACCTGTGCAGGGCAAACCCTCACAGGCCTGAAACATCTGACTTGGCTTCACCAAAGTCTCTTACCTGGTGGACTGTGCCGAGAAAAGGAGGGGAGACCCAGAGGTGGAATCTCAATTGCATTTTGTTGCTTTAAGAGTGTTTGGTGTCTGCAGCAGACGCTAAGAGCTTGTGTTCTTCTTCCTGGGACCTGCCTCCCTCCAGATGGTAGGAATTGGGACGTCAGATGTGAATCTGGACAAGTACCGCCACACCTTCTGCAGTCTGCTGGGCAAGGATGAAGACAGTTGGGGACTGTCCTACACAGGTAATCCAGGCAGGGAAGTGTCAGAGGGCAGGATGGCTGGAAAGCCAGCCAAGGCCTAAGCATTTTCCTGGGAGTTTGAGAATTAAATGTTGTGAATTGGATTTAGGTCAAAATGGCTTCCAGAACTGAGTCTCTTTGTCAACTAAAACTGGAGCTGCTGCCTGTAGCTGGCCTCTATGTGTGCTTGAACAGCGTGCAGTGGGCTGTTCATTTCAGCAGCACTGCTGCACACCCACAGGGTTTGCCTTGGCATTGTATGTGCTGTAATACTGTGCCAGGCGCTCCCTAGCTGGCTGCATAGGATGGGCTGCTTTCAGCTCTTGGGGCGTCTCACCTCGCTTGTGCTTCTCTATGTCAAACAAGCACTTCTGAGGAGGACTCAGAGGTACTCACCCTGGCCCAGGTACTCTCTTCCTCCCTCCTCTCATTCGTACCGACACAGAAAAGTACCAACAACTTGTATTTCAAGGTAATGAGGTGGAACAATGCTCTTCAGACTTGTGCACTCCCACCTCCTCTTTTAGCAGAGGTCCAGGCTACGTTACTGATTTCATGAGCCAGCTGTCTACAGCAAATTCAAGCTGCCTTTTCTTACCCACCGTTGGCAGACCCTTAGAACTGATGCATGAATCCGCAGGGATGCGGGATTGCAGGTTGCATAGCACTGATCCAGGGTTTTTTATACCACTGCCTGTACCCTGATGTTCCAAAGCCTCAACATCCTCTTCTGTTTTCGCACCACGCTCTGGGATGGGAGAACAGTGAATAAGTGATGAGGAAACTAAAGGATTTTTTAGGTAGTGGCCAAGTCGGTACCGGTTGGGAGTTTGTGGTGACATATATGGAAGCTGGGATGAATTTGTGGAACACAGGCTTTCTACTGAATGTAAGGTTTATTGTTTTAAGGGCTACTGCATCACAAGGGAGACAAAACAAACTTCTCCTCGAGGTTTGGCCAAGGCTCCATCATTGGGGTGCATTTGGACACGTGGCATGGGACGCTCACGTTTTTCAAAAACCGGAAGTGCATAGGTAAGAGCAAGGGCAGCCCCACCAGCTGTCAGGCATAGAAGCTGAAACGGAGGGAAACTAAACACTGCCTGTTTAGTTGAACTGCAAGTCTGGCTGCAGCTGGACTGCAGGAGAAAATACTGGCAAAATAGAAGAAAAATCAAGGCATGCAGTGAGTGGGAGGAAAGTTATATTTGTTATTTAATAGACTTGGATTTCAAAAGGCTATTTTCCAAGTGTTTCCTGACAGCTTTGTAGTTAACGCGTTGGGGGTAGCTGGGAGAGGTGAGAAGCCCTAGTCAAAACTAACGTGAAACCTCCTTGCTGCTGTCCCCGGCAGGGGTTGCAGCTACCAAGCTGCAGAACAAGAAGTTCTACCCCATGGTGTGCTCGACAGCGGCCAAGAGCAGCATGAAGGTGATCCGATCCTGTGCCAGCTGCACGTCCCTCCAGTATCTCTGCTGTTACCGCCTGCGTCAGCTCCTGCCTAACTACGTGGACACGCTGGAGGTGCTGCCGTTGCCACCAGGACTCAAACAAGTGCTACACAACAAACTTGGATGGGTCTTGAGCATGAACTATAGCACATCCAAGCCTTCCTCCTCATCATCGGGAAGCGACTCAGATAGCTCCTGTGGCTCAGATGCAGAGGCCTGCCAAAGGAAGAGGTGCAGGAGGACATAATGTCTCTTCATATGAACTGCCTTGAGGGGGTCAGATGAGGTTTTGTTCCGCTGCCTGCAAGGGCAGTCCAGGCCTGATGCACCTCTTTCTTAATGGGGACATTAGTTTCTACTTGTTTGCAAAGATTTCTCTTATGCTGTTTGAAATCTTTTTGCTAAACATCCATCACGTGCGTTGAAAATACCTATTGACTCAAAGAAGTCCCATCTCTGTGGAACAGGTAAACTGCAGCCAAATATCTGAGCTTAATCTCCCGCTTTGATATCAGTCACCACCTCTTTTTGAAGAATCACTTTTCTCTGTAGACTGTTCAGCAGAGACAAGACTTAAAATGGCTTCCTAATTTCAAAGCACACGTTTAGCAAACTATAATCAAATAACTGACTTATGAAAAGACAAACATCCAAAACGAGTCTCTCCCCTTCTAACTGTTGTATGTTGGTTTGGTATCTGCAATGAATTCTTCACAGTGGTGGGGCATGATCAAAAGGCAGCACGTAGGGAAATGGGCTCCTAAAGATGCATCTGTGCTATGTGACCATTGGCACCGTTGTGAAAGAGCAGTTACTTACAGGAGTTGAGCTGTTAGTGATCTTTCTTGAGTCCCTGCTGACTTTAATTGCTTTGCATGTTGGCTACTGCTGCTTCTCCTGTATCAAAGACTGTATTAAACTGTAATAATAAAAGTACAAGCCGTGTTTAATTCCTCTTACACCCCTCGAAGGCATGAATCTGAATGTGGCTGTCAAAATTAGCCCCACTAGGACAGCTAACGAACTGGAGAGGCTGTTTTAAATGTAATATTTGTTTGTCAGATCTAGCTGAGATAAAGGAAGTGGAGATTATCTTGCCTCTGCCCCCTGGAGGCTTCTTGCACTTTCCTCTGAAACGTCAGAGGCTGGCCTAGATTGATCTCTAACAGAGCCAGACTGACACCGGTAGCTGCAAACAAGAAGGGAGACCGACGTAGGGCAGAATTTTATAATCTGTATCTCATAACAGATTACACACTTGGACAAACTACCCCAGATACCCGCTCCATAGACTGAAAATCAGTGCAGCTTCTTTGTACAAAACAGCCAGTAATGGAGAGATTCGTGTGCTTCCTGTGGCAGGCCCCTTTTCTCATATGTGCTGAGACGAAATGCTGGAATAGGACTGGGAGCTTTAGTCAAAGAGGAATCCAGTAGTGGCCTGGTATTGCTGCCAGCAAATCACACTCAGGAAAGCCTTCCTGCTTTTTTGCATTTGATCTACCTTGAGATATTAAGCAGGAAAGAGGAGGTAAAAGTACTTTAGCTGCTCATAGCAGATTAGTACGTAGGCATTGTCTGGGAGCAAATTGAGTAGGAAGAGGATGAATCGGGTTCCTAAGCAGTTTTAACTGCCAGGGCTCTGTCATGATGCCAGAATGGACTGGCTCAGGGGAGTGATCCTAGAGCTGATCCCAGCTGGGAGGCCAGTTACATGGCCGCATTTGGCAGTTCAGCCTATGCCTATTTATACCCCTCAGTGCCAAAGTAGCACCGCTGTGAGACCTGACGGGCAGGACAGCGAGGAGCACGGTGAGAGGGGGCTGCGTTAGAGAGCACAGCACCACCTGCTCACGGCAGCCTGGCCACAAGCTGTCTTAATCGTACATAGTCTGCCACTCCAGCAGTGCTGGATGCCAACGCAATTACAGTTGCCTCTCAGTTCTGGCTGCTCTCTGCAGGGCCCTGGTTTAGCACAGGATTTCTGTCCGTGTTCCTTTTCACTGACCTTTGAACTCTCTTCCAGAGAGCAGAGCATTTACAAATGATTTAGGTATAAACCAATGTGATCAGCAAAGTGGAAAAGTTGTTGAAACAGGGAAAAGTGTTGAGATAAATATCACAGGAAATGCCTTTTGACCTGTCCACTTCACAGATTTCTTCCCACTGCTGTTACTACCAGCACGAAACAAGAAGTACCCAGCTGCTGCCTTTTCTCCTGGGCCTTTACCTGAGGCCTGCTCATGAAAAGCTTTTTGTACAATGTACTATTCCCCACCTTTCCTTCCCACATTATGAATCTTTAAGAGTAGATCAAGCTTGCTCCTCCAGTTACAGCCTTCAAATGAGGGCCTTAAAGCAATAGAGCTCTCTGTCAATCCATCTGTATTATATCTATCTGCCAGAGAAACAGCCTTGCTGGACTTCTCCTTTCGAGGAACTAATTCAAGTATTATCAGATGGAGACAAAAAGATCACTGGGAAGGAGGAACTTTATTCTGAGGATGTGCTTCCACTGTTGCATTACCAGTGGGGTTTGAGCCAGTGAGCAGGAGGAAGTTCAGGGGGTTTCTGTGGCAGTGTGGAAGGCACTGAGTTGCACTTCAGTGAGCAAGGCCCCAAGTAGCATTATCGAAACCTCAGACATTTTGGGGTCCCTGACCCCTGCTGTCCTGGCTGCCGCTATTTCCAAATAAAAAACCAAAGCATTTGCTTTGGGAAAAGGGAATCCCAACCTAACGCATCATACTGTGTAGTTTTCTGGAGCTTATCAGGCATCTCCTTGGGTTGGGAGCTCAGTCACCAAACTCCTCTCCGCTGCCTTGAGCTCCATGTTACCCTACGATGTGGTTCCTCCCTGACCACCCAGTTTTGACCATTCATTGACGAACATTTTCCTAAGCAACTCCATCAAGACTCACTTGCCCAAGGAAGCCACAAGCAGGACCTACAGTAACAGGTCCAGCCTCATCAAAGCACCATCGGGGAGCAGGACATCAGAAGTCAGGACACTGCAGAAAATATTTGGCTCATTCAGCAATATACCTGAACGGCAGTACGGGATAGACTTACCATGCAGCTGTCTCAGCTGAGGAGCAGATCCTGTGTTGCTCAGAGACAGCTCACTGACGCTTTCCCGTCCAGTTCCTGTTCCAACATTGCTTCACTCTCTTAGGAGACAGCCTTCACTCTCTTAGAGCACAGCCTTTCTGCTGTGCTCTAGCTAGAGGGACATAAAGCTGGGGGGCTAAAAGGGGAAAGGAGAGCCAAGAGGCTGAAGAAAGCATCTGTAACAAGACATTTATTGATGTGCAAGTCTCTGTTCTGAAACAGAATCAGCTGCTTCCACTGGCTGGGCTCCCAGCAACAGTCATGCCAGCAACAGCTCAGCCACTGCCGAGTCTTGGCAGATAAAACATCGAGGCTGACCAGCACGGACCACAGTCCCATTACACACTCAGGTCCAGGAAAAGGTCGGGGTTGGTGGTCACCGTGAAGAGATAGATATGGCAGGATCAGTCTGGTCCAATACGGTGGTCTTTACAGCTGATGTCTGATTTAATCCAGATGTCACTCAGGAGTCGTCTTCAGTCTTCTGTGCTGCATTCTTCCCAGGTCTTCATGCAGACAGGAGAAGGAAGGAGCTGACGTGGAGCTCTCAGCTAAGGCTCCTATCTCCAGTGCTCAATCCCATTGTTACAGGGAGGATCCATGGCTGAACTTTCATCCAAACATACCAGGTTCAGGGGATAAAACTCAGAAGAATCAAGACCTCCCACTTGCAAACAGACCTCCCAAACAGTCAGAGAAAGCAAAAGCTGCTGGACATACCATGTTGGATAAGGGCAATGGGATGCATACAACAGACCTTCAGCTGCACCAGTTGGGATGGGGAACCAAATACGCAAAGAAACTTTGAGCTGGTCCTGTTAGGTGAAACCAAGGTGGAGAGAGGCCTGCAGGGGCTAACGGAAGCTGTAAGTAGGTATTGCTGAAACAAAACTTATTGTCCATGTCAAGCACTCTCATCTGGAGACAACCCTTGCCTCTCTGGAGAGGTGATTTCACACTGTTAGCTTCGGTCTATCAACCGAGGCCTTTCGGCAGGGAAACATGCGGCACCCGCCCCTGCCTTAATCCTCCACGCAGCAAGCTTTTAACCGGACACCGCGGGGTTTGAGGGCTTACCTGTAACAGGAGCCCTGGAGAGGGATACACTTCTTCTATAGCTGCTGCCATTGCAGGGCTGACTCTCTTAAACTGCTGGATTTCTCTCTTCCACACCTGCCAGAGTCCTGGGCCGTCCTTCTCCACTCGCACCCCCTTGGCCCAGGCCCCAGCAGTGCAGAAAGGCACCGCCTCTGCCTGCGGCAGCCTCCTGCAGAAAGATGGATTGCTCAGAGTAAGACCTAGGGACAGGACGAGCAGTGAGCACAGGCCTGCAGGCCCCAGATGCTGCAGCCTTCCCCTAGCATTAGGCAGTTGGCTTCCTGTCTAAAGCCCCTCTCTATCCAGGAATAACATTTTTTCCTCACAGTTTTCCATCCTTCCCTGGAAAGCTCCAGAACACATTGTTGGAAAGGTTTTCCTAAGGCTGCCTTTTTCCCTTCTCTCCCAATGCTGAATCAGAACTGCACTCACCTTCACAACAGAGGATGTTCATAGGCACAGAGGACTGAAAATGATCTCGTCCGAGCTCTTACACTGACAGCACTGAAGACAGGCTTGCATTCACAGGTAAGTGTTTCTGTAACTTCCGCTGAGGTTTTCCAAAGCTCTGGGCTCGGGGTTTGACCGGATCCAGTGATACAACTCACTTGTATGGGTGTTTTGCTATTGCCTTAGTCAGCGCAGAGACATGCTGGCCAAATTCCTGCCATGTGTCTAAGAGCAGCACTTCAACGTTACCCCACAGCTGGAGCACCACCAGTGCCTGGAGAAGTGACACAACGCAACACACCGCACAAGACGAAGACAAGCTCGCATGGGCCAGCTGTGAACTGGGACAACCGGAGGCCTTCACCCTCCTCCAAAGACACACACCCCGCTTAAACTTCAGCCAGTTGTGCTGGTGTCAGCCCTGGCCTCCAAAGGCTCCTGGGGAGAGGAGTGAGGAAAGCGCATGGGTGCAACACATCCCTCAGCAGGTGAAGCTGGGCTGGGGCTGGAAGGGGAAGGAGGCTGGGCTGACCGTACTCTGTCAGCTCTGTTTACACAGAAACAGTAAAGCCTGCTCAATCTTCTTAGTTCCCAGTAAGACCACGAGTCATAACCTCCTTTGGGCCATACTCAGACAACAGGGCAGGAGTTTAGTTCAAGGGATACCAAACACGAGTTTAGATTGTATTTCACCTAGTTTGTGACTGCTATAGCATCACAAGGAGCACCCCTACTCTGCTGTGGGATACAGGCTTTGCAAGGCAGACAACCCAGAGCCAACAGCTCCCTTCATGCTTAATGGGGCTGTTCCTGGGGGAAGCGGCGGGCGGGCTCTCACACACGAGGGAAGGCTAGGTCAGATCTGAACCAGGGTCTTACAAACAGGAGGCTCAAAACCCTGCCTCCAAGTCTGCTGTCCCTATCCAATCCCATTGCAAGCCAGGATGAAGAAGGATATGCGAGGATTCAACTTGTTCCAAGTCAGCCAATATCTCCTCTCAGCAAAGCATTCATTACATGCAAGGGCTCACCAGTGGGACCCCTTTCTGTACAGCTCAACCATGAGTAACATAAAACTTCAAGGACTGTAAGAAGTTTCACCTCCTTTATGTCCTGGTGGGTCACAGACACCTCTGGGCCAGGCAGGGACCTGGGACTCTTCTTTCTGAGGCTCAGTGCTTGCTGCCTGCCCTGCTCCTGATTACACCTAGAAGCAAGACACACAGTTCACTTTGTCTACAAGCTCTACAGAGTCACACTCTGGGGCTGATGTCTGATAAAGAGGAAAAGGCCAAATTTAATCCACTCACATCTGCTACCTCTTAATCTCACTTGAACCTGGAGACAAAGGTATCGAGTTTGCTTCAGGCCACCCGCCCCCACAAGGGGCAGCAAGGACAGCTCCCACGCTGCAGGTTTTGGTGGAGGAGCCCTCCAGAGTGGCCAAAGGCAAGGCTGGCTTCAGATCAGGCCGAGTGCCTGATGGGGCACCGACAAAACTCTGAAGCAAGACAAACCACATCTCAGTCTGTAGTAGCCTTCCTCCCCGAAACAACCCCTCCACATCCGTGGAGACCAGCAGGACAGCGCAGGCTGTTCAGGGTGCATCTCATCACCGGGAATGGGCAGGAGCCCGGCTCAGGCTGCAGCGGGGGCTGTAGGGCTGGTGTGGCCTTTGTGCATGCCACGTTGGCCAATATCCCATTGCTTTTTCTGGCTTCACCTTTTTGCCTGGAGTGTTAGCACTGACCTGCTCACGGACGCTGCCTATTCTAGCCTTCCATTCTCCGTTCTTGGGGCGGGCCGGATGGACTGTTTTATTGGAGGGATTATTTTATTGGTGCAAATGCGGTGTTAAGTTACTCAAAAGTATGTTTGATAAAGCAGCTGGATACTTGCCACCCACCAAAGAACCAACAAATCCAGCGCAAGACCTGCACGGGGGGGGGGGGGGGGGGGGAGAGTAAGTAGACAAGGAGCCGTGCAACCCGAACGGCAGGTCCCGGCAGCGCAGCGGTGCCGGCGGCCCTCGCAGCAAGGCGCGACGCTTCGCTTCCCGCGGCCGGACCGGGCTCCCCGGCCGGGCAGCGCCGCCCGCCGAGCGGCCCCCGCCGCTCCCTCACCCCTGCCGCGGCCGCCCCGCGAACCGCGGGGCCGGAGCGAGTTTCGGGGCGACGCAGGAAGCCGTGGGGGGGGGGGAGGGCTCGGCGGCGGCCCCCCCCCCGTGGTCAGGCCAGCCCGGGGCGAAGCGCTGCGGCGGGAGGCGGCGGCTGCACCGCCCCTCGCTCCGCCTCCTGCCCCGGCGCCGCCGGGCGCCCCGGGAGGCGGCAGCGCCGCCATGATCTGCCTCGCGCTGACGCTGCTCGCCTACGTCCTCCAGAGCGGTGCGGGGGGGGGGGGAGCGGGGGGGGCTGGGGGGGCGGCGGGGACCCCCCCCGGCCCGCCCCCTGACGTCCTCGGTCCCCCGGCAGCCCGCGGCGGCGGCGGCGGCGAGCGCACCTTCGTGGCCGTGAAGCCGGACGGGGTCCAGCGGCGCCTCGTCGGGGAGCTGGTGGGGCGCTTCGAGAGGAAGGGCCTCGCCCTCGTGGGCATGAAGCTCGTGCAGGTGAGGCGGCGGCCGGCGCCGGGCAGGCCTCGCCCGGGTCCCCCCCGCGCGCTCGGCCCCAGCGCAGCTTTGCCCCCGCCGCCTGCAGGCCCCCGAGGAGCTGCTGAGGGAGCACTACGTCGCCCTGCGGGACCGGCCCTTCTACAGCCAGCTGGTGAAGTACATGAGCTCCGGGCCCGTGGTAGCCATGGTGAGCGCTGGCCAGGCTCTCCCTGGCCTCGGGGCCGGGGAAAAGCGCGGCGCGTAAACAGCGTCGGCTGGGGGTCCGATGGAAAACACAGAGGTCCCTTCAGAGGGCCTGCTGCAGCTGCACTGCACGGAAGGGACGGTTTACTGCAGTCAATTAAATCCACCCGCAATTTTTATTAATTCGCAAAATCAGCTCTTGAAGCCTTTTTGGGGAGATCCTTTCCTGGCTGTCGTTGGGGCGGATCAGATTGCGGATTAAGAGGACTGATGATGTGGCGGGTGCTGCTGGGGAGCCGTGGGTGCTGATTCCAGGTTCGTTGTCACATAGGTCTGGCAGGGCCTGGATGCGGTCAAGACAGTTCGCACGATGATTGGGGAGACTAACCCGGCTGACTCCAGACCCGGCACCATCCGAGGAGACTTCTGCACTGACATCACCAAGTGAGAGCATGGGCTTTTTGTTCCCCGAGTAGTGTTGTGAGTACCTGTCCAGGCGTTCCAGCGCAAGGCTTGCCTAAGCTGTACAAGTCTGCATCGGAGCAGAGGACGTATCAGGGGCTTTTTTCTGCAGTTTGCCCTTTCTGTGCTTGAATCATGTCTGTCTCCCTCAGCATGGCAGTTTGCAGAGCGGTACTGCCAAGGACGTGCTGCACTCTGCCTCCTGAGCTTGGGAGGAGCCTAGGTTTGAGTCTTCCCTGCTTTCTGAGGCCTTTCCTATCTAACCTAGTATTTCTGCCTGTCTAGTAGGAGGTTTTCGCTTGGCCTTTGTTCCAGGGAATCAGGCTGTGAGGAGGAAGGGAGGAGGGGGTCCTTCTCTGGAGGAGCAGGGCACCTAGACAGCTGCTTCAGCTCTACCAGAGTCCGAGGCATTAAAAACCAAGCAGGAGTTCTCCTCTGCAGAGGAGGCCCATGCACTACGGCTTTCACCAGTGAAGATTCACCACTGCTGACCTCTGGTGGCTATAGCTAAGCCTGGCTTGTGGTAGGCAAAGCTTTTATCTAACTCCTTTCCAGAGTTAAGTTTCTTTTCGTTGGTGTCTGATACCAAATCTACTTCACAGGATGCTCCCTGACAGACGGAAGGGGGTAAAATCTGGAGACAAAGCTTAGATTACATAAAAACAAGCAGGACTCCAAATAAACAGCCACTTCCAGCTCATCTTGCAGCAAACATGATTCCTCATTGTAGGAGGAAGGAGTGTTGGGAATTTGCAGCTCCTACCACATCCACAGCATAAGCTGTGTTCAGCATAACCACAGCCAGCCCTGAGCCAGAAGGAAGAGAGAGCTGCACGGTGGGGAAGGGACACCTTACACTGACTGGCTCTGTACGTTTTATTAAATTGGTGAAGGTGAAATTTTCCCAGGTGCAGCTTCCTTCCCCCTTTTCTCTGCCTAGCGCAAGCTGATCCCTTTCTTCTTCCTGCAGGAACGTGATTCACGGCAGCGACTCAGTTGAGAGTGCCCGGCAGGAAATCTCCCTCTGGTTCCGTCCAGAGGAGCTGATTTGCTGGGAAGACACAGCTGAGCACTGGATCTACGGCTGAGTGCTGGATCTACGCGTGATAAGAGCAGCCTGAGGGAAGTGTGTCTTCCTGGCTGGGGCATGATGCATTTCCATCCATTTCATTTCAGCCCATTAGGCTGGCTGTGGATTCTGCTGCAGCATCAGGTGCTGTTGGGGGTTTCTATTTTGGGTGTGGGTGGAGGGGTTCTGGGAGCAGTTCAGCTCCTTGCAATAGTAGCTATTCTTTTTTCTTGTCTGCTGTAGTAAGTAGTTAGTGTCGCTGTTCTATTTGCTGTAGCATCCTAAAATCCCAAGTAGCTCTAGGTGATTTGCCGAAGGAAAGCAAAAACTGGGCTCTGTGCTCTTTACAGTATGTAGGGCAGGCCTGCATGGTAGAGTAGAACAGATGCTCTCAACCACTAGGACAGGTGCTCTGATCACCGGACAAGAGTGATCTGGTCAGTATCATCTACCTGGATTTCTGCAAGGTTCTTCACCAAATTTTAAAGTTAAGCTGCTATGGGATAAGGGGGAAGGTTCCTCCATGGGTTAAAAAAGCTGCTTCCAAGATGAGGAATGAAAGATAAGAACTGGTCTCTTTTCTTTCTGTTGGTGGAAGGCCGTGGTGGGAGTTCTGCAGGGTGCATGTGGGGACTGTGCTAGTTCACCTGGCTTCAGAAGTGATTTAGAGAATCCATGAAAGGAGAATTCACTAAATGCTGTTGAACACATAAACACTGCCTCTGCTTTCAAGAATCCCTGGGCTGCGAGTGTTGGAGTGGGGAAATGACTTGTCTAGATCTGCTCTATTTTTCGTAGGCCTCTACTGCTGGGCTACATAGACTCTGGCCTGATCCAGTACAATCAGTCTGACTGTACTAATGTGACTGAACTAATGAAAGAACAGCATTGTACAAACTATGAGAGTAGAAGGGGAAGAGTGAGGTGGGAAAGGTTTTGGGCTCGGAAGGAATTAGGACTGTGCAGACCTCTGTACTGCACAGTGCAGGCTGTGGGGTCTTAGCACAAGGCTCTGGGAGATCATGAGACATCTTGTTTGATGGTAAGGTTCCCTTTCAGAAATCATTTCTGGAAAACCACAACCCCCCCAAATCTTTGGATTCCATGCCCTGAATGTGTTACGTGTTACATTCTTACTGGAACGTCAAACTTGTGTATTAACATCCTGGATCTTTAACAGTGTTTAATTGGTTATCTGAAAGAAGCTATTAATGATTACCTTCATCAGCTCCTCCCAGCTGATAATATAAAAGCTTACAGAGTGGCCTCTGCCTTGCCCTCCCTCCAAACCAGAGGAGGCTTCTGAGGAAAAACATGTGCAGCAAATCAATTTAAAAATCCTGACCCTAAACCATTTCATGTGCTAGGAGAAGTGGAGAAGTGCACAGAGCCTCTCCTATGTGAGTGTATCAAAAGGTGCAGCGGGCAGCCCAAGGGGCACAGGGACAGCTCCCACGGCCTGCGCTTCCAAACCTCACTGCTAAGCTGCTTGCATTGGCCAGAAGACATTGCTTGTGGTGCTGCACCCCAGCCTGCCCCGGGACTGCAATGCAGGGTTACAAAGGTTGACGCAGCTTAGTGACCCTCGACGACGTGTTCCCTACGTACGGGGCAAAGTGGCCCGGGGGAGGAGGTGGCTCAGAGGCCTTCTAACTGCTCCTGCTGTGAACCTTCCACCTTTGGAGAGGCCTCTCTGCTTCCACTGACAGCAGGGGTTGTCACAGGAGATCCTCAAGGTCACCTGTGTGAATATGTCCCTTCAGACCCAGGTCCCATCTTTGCCTGCTGCCTCTTCAGGTTTTCACGCTGCTGACCATTCCTTAAAGCTGCATTGTGTCTGAGCCCCCTGCACGGCCTTGGCAGCACATTAAGGCAGGGACAGTGGCGTTGCATTCTGCCATGGAATAGGAGTAGTTTTAAATCCAAGGGACCAAGGTCCCCCAGAGCTTTGTTGCACGTAGACTGAGATGTGTTTTGCCCATGCCCTCAACACTTGTTTCTCTCTCCCGCTGACCTAGCTTTGAAGCTGCTGGGGAATGAATGCAGCTCCACAGGGGCAGAGAGTAAACTCAATCCCCGCTTCCACCTCTAGGCTGGCCTACAGCATCCTGAGGCTGGGCAGAGAAACACTGATAGACATGAGAACAGGCACTGACTGGGAACAGAGGGTCTTCCTCCAGCGACCACGGTTTTCTTCAGCTGGCTGATTAAAGCATGCAGTTTCTCTGCAGCCACTGGCAGCCAGGGCTTCTCCTGCCTGCAGAGCCCTGCCAAGAGGTTGTTTACAGCTCCAAATATATTATAGATTCTGTTTGGTCCCAGAGCAGTCATGCATTTGCTTTTTTATAATAAACTTGGACAGTCCTGTTGTCTCTTCCACTGGCTATTTTCCACATGGATCTGGAAGGTGGAGGGGGTGGTGGCTGATGAGTGGGTGTATTTAGGCCAGCGCTGGCAGAGCGGTGTGTTAAAAGGGATGTGAGCAAAGTGCTCTGTTTGCAAAGCCACTGCGCCAAATGACTTACATTTTACTGACACTGAATTGTGCTGCTAGTTGCAATTTCACTTCAGTACCTTAGAGATGCACGGGCAACACAACTAATGAGGAAGCAGCCAGTTTGTCAAGACATTAAAATCATTTAGGAAAGTAATTGCAAGGGAACCTACTTGATGTAGTTCATTTTAATGACTAACAACTGGTAATTGGCAAAGGCAGTATGTATAGCCTCATACACAATTTTCACTACTTTCCTATTCTGTTGCCTCTTATTTATTATTGCTACCTGCATTCCTCAAGTTCATTAAATCCTACAAAATAAACACTACTGAGACTGAAAGGAACAAACAAGCATGATGAACTCAGCTTTTTAAGAGCAGGAGCGATGAATGTCACTGATTCTTACCAGACTTTGTCAGGTATGACCCTGCAATTGACAGGGGACAAGGCAGCTGCTCTGAAAGCTGAGATTAATGGGTTAACCCTTTCACAGTGGCCTTACTATCTAATCTGAAGGGGGCCCCCACAAGGAAGCTGTAGTTAAGACAGTAGCTGAATGGGTTATCCTTTCTGCACTTTATTTCTGAAATTGGGAGAAGCTATGGATTGCACAGTCTTCAAAGTCAGGTACTGTGCAGTACCAGTCCTTTCTGACTCAGTGAGCAACATGCATCTCATTTGCCCAAAGATTGCTAGAAGGTGAATGTTTGAGTTAACCGCTCTTCCAACAGCCCTGCTATTACCACAGACTGAGCAGAAGTTCCATTTACAGCAACAAAACACACTGCCATTTGACATTAACACATTTATTACATGCAGAACAGATATGGTTCATTCACAGCACGAGGGACAAAGCACAGGAACATATTCATACAGATTATACAGAATGCCATCTTCAGACCAAACAGCAGAGTTTACAGGCCCTGTAACACTTAAAAATCCTTCTCTAACATACAAGATACCTTACAGAGATCACAGTGGAGATATGACAGAGCCACTCTCTCTGGCCATGAAGCCAGTCCACTCTCACCATGCTGCCCCTTAGCTAATGAAAGCCAATAGGAATATGCCAACAGCAGTTGGTTTTATTTAGCTGCAGCTGCCCTCCCCCCACCTTTAAGCTTGTGCTTCTCTTGGAGGAAAACATGTATCAAACTGGAAAGGAAACTGCTGATAGAAGCTCCAGAATGGTTTCAGCTGTGAAGCCAGCTGAACTATGCAATTGATCTGGGATGCCTCCAGCCTGAATTATCTGGATGAGGGTAGGCTTTGAGCCATTGCCAGGCTGCCTCAATTTAGGATTCTGAGAGCTAAATTTTGGACCTAGTAAAATTTCAGTGCAGAGCTGGCATTTGTTTTTGATCATGTGTGTTGCTCTGCTGAGGATTTTTTTTTCCACCCTCTTGTGAGAGAGCAAGTGCTAGTCACAGTCTGGTTTTAGTCTACCCTGCATAAACTCTTACACTTGTTTGATTTTTTTTTTTTTTTTAAAAACAACTTTCACCAGTTTGTCTGGGGAGAAGAACTGTCTCTGACTGGGGTATATATCAGTAGTGCTGATCATACTGCAGTCTGTGCTAGGTGGTCTAGCAAACTTTTATGGGAATTCTGGGCCAGTTGTGCCTCTAGTATCAGATTTCCTTGGGAGCCTCCTGAGATGAGCTGGTAAGTCCTACCTGGGCCCTGTTCAGTAAACGCCTTGCCACCTATCCTTTGTTTTAAACTTGCTGGTTAGGAGTCCATGCCAGGACTGTTTTCAACAGTTTGCCAGGGTGGGATGAGACTGGCAGAGCCCACATACTGCATATGGAGATAGACTACTCTTGTGTTTCTTTCTTCAAGGACATTAGTTTGAAAATGCCCAGAAATAATCAGATCCTGCACTTCACATTTTGGAAAGCTAAGCACTGGAAACTGCACTAGGTACTATTAGTTTTAGGTTATTTACCTGTGCGGTGTTTGTGCTCTCCCAGCAACACGTGGGAGCCCTTGCTTCCAGAGAGGCAAAGGGCTCTCCAGCCCACGTTTCCCAGCTCTGGTGGTGAACGCTAAGGGAGGAAACAGATGCAAGCTAATTAGAGTTATGGTGCTAGGGAAGAGAAGCAGTTGCTGCTCATTTCTGAGACACTAGCAACCTGAAGGATTTCTGGGCAGAAATCATAATCCTTTAAAAAGGATGCCTAAGATGCCTGCACAGCAGTTGCCTTGTGAGCAGCTGTAAAACGCAGGCTGGCAGGGGAAAGAACACCTTTGAGGCTTTGAGCTGGCCCAGTAACTTGCTTTTGGTCTCTTATACAGCCTTTATGAGCTCACTGAATATCAGAATTTCACCTGAAAGAACGGCAGCTGCATAGCAACTGCCTGGAAGATGCTACGATGATTACTAATCTTGTAAGATTAGTTATTCCCTCACAAGGAACTAAATTAAGTATTGATGCAAGTAATCAAACCAGAGTTTACACTGATAGCTTAAATTCTTCAGGACAGAACAGTCTAGTATGCACAGTAGCCACTGGTTTCCAGCTCAAGTAGATGAGACTCTTAAAAGTTAATATAGGAAAATAATTACAGCAGAATCTCCAGGTAAGTGTTCCATTATCACTTCCTTCAGATACTCACTGCAGTCAGATGCATTCTTTAGCACACACTTAAGGACCACAAAAAGACAGAAAAGTTCACAATGAAAACACTTGCAAGTGTAGGAAGCAAAAACTATACAGGACTATTTATTCACAGCAGATGAAAAGAAAGAGCAATTTGTCTTAGTTCAGAGCATTGTGGCTTTATCATTATCTTCCCCCGTCTTATACTCGAGCTGCAGTACTCACACAAAACCTTGTCAGTTATTGTCTAGCAGAAGATGGGCTGAGAATTTCTGAAGCCTGTCAGCTCCTAACATAAAAACACTCAGCAGCATTTCAAACCCTCCTGGGATGACAGTTCTACCTCAGGAGCTTTGGTCGTGATGGTCAGGCAGGAACTGCCAAGAGCATTTATCTGACAGTTCCATTCTTGCACTGACTGCTCTCATCAGAGCCTTTTCTTTGTTGAGGCCTCATCACTGTATTTCTTCTACAATGGGGCTAGGGAAAGTACCTGTCCAGGATTGCATATACAAGACTAAAGCAGGATAATCTGCATTCTGACAGAGAGAGAACTACACTCTCCAAATACTCTTTTGAAACATACACAACTAAGAGGAACTAAATTTTACTCACCTTGCTATATAAATTAGACAACTTAATATCACTGTTAGCTTTTCAGATGAAAAACCGCAGTTGTCACAGCCTCCAGCACGCACTTAGGTGTATCTGGGCTATTAATATAAACACCGGCGCGTGGGCTATCCGCCGGTCACGGACTCCCGCAGCCCGGCGGGGGCTGCCTACAGAAGCACAGCGGAGCCGGTGCCCGCAGGAACGGGCGCTCCTGAGGAAGCCCCTGAGCGCGCCGGAGCGCGATGCGCGGCCAAGGCCGGGCCATAAGGGGAAGCGGCTCCCAGGAGCTGCCGCAGGGCTCGCCTCCTCCCCGCGCCCGACGCACTCTCCGGAGAGCTGCCCGGGGGCTCCCCGCCTCGCCCCAGCACCACAGCCCCCTCACCTCACCCGCACCTCACGCCGCCTCAGCGGCCCGCCGCCATCTTACCCTTCCCGCCCGCCGCCGCGCAAGGCCTGCCGGGACAGGGCGGCACCAGCGGCGGGGGGGAGGGGGAGGGGCGAGGCGGCGAGGATAGGGCCGCCCCCGTCACGTGGGGCGAAGCCGGCCGTCGCCGGGCCGCTCCCCCGAGGTGTGACCGCGGCGGCGGCGCTGATTGGGCGCCGGGCGCGCGGCTTTGTGACGCCGCCCGGCTTCAGCGCGAGGGCAGCGCCCCCTGCATGTGACGCAGGGGCGACGCTCGGATCCGGCCCGGGAGCGGCGGCGGCGGCGGCGGCCGGCGGCAGCAGCGGTGAGTGCGGGAGGTGGCGCCGCCCCGCCGGGCCCCGGCCCCAGCCCCGGCCGGCCCCCGCCGCGCGGCCGCTGCCGGTCCCGGCCCCTCGGCGGCGGCTGCCCGCGGCCCCGCGGCGCGGCCTGGGGGTGCAGGCGGGCGGCCCCGCTCGCCGTGACGGCGGGCGGCGCCTGCGGGGGCCCCCGCGGGCCCGGCCGGCCGCGTTCCGGGCAGCCGCCGTTTAACGGCTTCCGAGCGCGGCGTCCGGCCGGGCGCCCTGCGCGCTGCCCCCCTCCCCCCCCCCGCCGGCCCGGCCCGGGCTGCGGCGGGCGGCCCGGAGGCGCCGGGGTGCCCGGGGCACCGGCAGCCGCGCTGGGCGGCCGCCCCGCGGCGGGCAGAGCTCCGGCCGCGGTGGCAGAGCCCTGAGGGAGCCCTGCGGGGCCGCATCCCGGCCGCCTCGCGGGGGTCGTTTGGCTCCCCGGCCCGCTGTGCTCCCCTCAGCCTGTAGAAACGGCGTCGTGTGGTGTTAGGGGAGAAACTCGGGGATGGGCAGAAGTAGCAGAGTAGGGGACTGCCGACCTCGGAAGGAGCTGCGGTCCGAGGACTGACTGCTTTCTTCCTTTCTGTTTTCTTTTCTCGATGATTGCAGCAAGCGCTAACAGCACAAGCCCCTGTCATTTCCTAGGAAAGCTTCAAGATCAAATAACTCGTTCCGCTTCCAGCGCCCTCCTATATCCTTACCCAGGCGGCGAAATCCTCTTCTGTGTATGTATGCAATTTGGGCAGAACTTTTCTGATGCGATGGGGACTGTGCCATGAGAACTGGTAAGACCGGGCTATCGCCATGACGGAACCCCACAGGGTTCAGTTCACCACTCTCCACGGCCCGCTAAGCTCCAGTTTCTTGAAAAAGCCTCGCAAAGAGGATGCAGAGCATCCCCAGGACTCTGAACCCGCTGCAGCAGCAGTTCGAATCACACTAACTCTCTTCGAGCCAGATCACAAGCGTTGTCCAGAATTTTTCTACCCAGACCTTCTAAAGAGTAGTCGAGGGAAAGTAAAAGGTAGTTCTTCAGGAGACAAGGTAAGCATCCTCTTTTGGCTTGTGGTGAAGCGTATGTTTTGTCTGAAAATTTCAAGCACTTCTGCAGTATTACTTTTTTAGTAGTTATGAGAGTTGGTTGTATGTTATCTGCAAGGCATTGACAGGTGAAATGATTAGTCAGTGGTCGAACTTCAAGCCGGTAGGAGAGCTGGGATTAGAATCCGGGGTATCTGATGGCTGGATACGTGTTCTTGCTGCCAGGCCACGCTGTCTTTATTGCTTTGTCTTCCCTGGAGTTTCACATCAAGTAGGTGATCTGTTCCTGGCAAAATCTGGCACATGATGTCAAGTAATGCTGAATCAGTTTGAAATTGCCTGATTGAAAGGTTTTTTTTTTTTTTTTAATCTGCCTTGCTAGCCAGTACAAATGTCTTCCAAACAGTATCGAAAGAGAGACCTTTATGACTGTTTTACAATGGGTGCCTGTATCTTTTTGGGGATGCCCCTGTACTGCACGTGAAGGTTTTTCACCTTAGAGCTTGGTATCTGTTCCTGTCTGGTGCGTATCATTCTTTCAGGTGTTGTCTGACAATTTTGCTTGCCTTTTGACAGAAAGTTTTCAGGATACGATGGTATGCCAATTTCTGTAGCATCTTCATTTTGTATTAGGTTTTTTTTTTTTTTTTCAATGAAAAAGTACTTAGAAAAGAATAGTATTTTTTCACCCTGTGGCATGGAGGAACTCTGGTATCCTAGCGCAGCACCGTTGCCGCTGCTGCTTATGACATCAGGGTCATGAGGCTTGAGAAGGTTGATGGGATTCTAGTCGTTTTTTGTATTGCTCTTCAGAACTGTTTTACAGTCAGTTGACAAGCTCATGATGCTCTTTTGAGAGAGTCAGGAGCAGCAGACAGGTGCAGAACCAGCTGAGAGAGCAGCCCCCAAACCTAGAGACTATAGTGAGGCAATAAATGTTTGTGTGTGTGTCACGAGAGCACCCGGGAGTTGCAGAAATGGCGTGCAGTAAAGAACAGGATAAGAGCAAGTTCTTTTGACTTCTAGCTGCCAAAGAGCGTTCATGTGAAGCGAAGAACTGCTGGGGGAGGGAAGGGTTGTGCCCCAGATTTGTTCTTCAGCTGTTGGACAGGAGTTATAAAAGGAGGAAGGACTTGAGCAGTACCTGCAGATTGATGACACGGTACTGTCTCACCATCTTCTTGTTTTCTTCTGTGAGAGCGTGATTTGAGTTAAAAGAGTATACTGCTTGTTACACTTCTGTGGTTTATCTCTAAGAAGCTTAACCTCTTCTCTTCTCTTCTCTTCTCTTCTCTTCTCTTCTCGCTGACTTATTCTGAGAAAAACAACACTCTCACAATACTATAGTAAAGGCTGATTGTCTGAGGTTATGCCTGGATGTTCCAGCTATGATGGATTTAATGCATGTGGAATAGATTTGGTGGCACTGTGACAGGATTGATTCTGATGGTTTTATCTCTGTTTCTTTCTATAGAGGAAAGAGCCTGCTGATCCCTTCAATGATGAAGAAAAGGAAAGGCATAAAGTGGAGGCTCTTGCTAGGAAGTTTGAAGAAAAATATGTATGTTTTTCTTCTTTATATTTTGTTGTTCCTTAGACTGGATAATGCTGCTCAGCTCTCAAATAGTAGTACTTGAATAGAAATTAGAGGTTATTAGCTCTTATGTTCCTATTCTTGTGCAATCTTTCATCTTCGTTCTTTTTCTAACGTTTCTAACGTTTATCTAATGTTCTTTTTCTGTCTCAGGGCTGCGGTATGCTAAAATAGTCCAGATACATTCTTAAATCAGATGACAATCTGATTTAAATGAATTTCAGTCTCACTTGTAGTAGCAAATGGCATTAATGTGATGAATTTAATTTATGAAATTTAATCTTTTAAGCAAAAATAAATTTCTGGCTCTTGCTGTTGTGGCGCAGCATAATCTGTTAAGTCTCCAAGTATGGCGCTTTGGTCACTCTACTACCCTTAAGATAGTACCCTTGGTAGTGTGAGAGAAGCTATCTGATATCTTACCCATTTCCTTGCTGTTCCTCTTCTTATTTTACTTCAATAGATGGCGACAAAACTATGCTTTGTTTTTTACAGCTGGTTCTTTTGGATCTGTGAATTGCTAAATTGTCTTGCAATATGAATTTGACCTATTGGGCATCTTAATGCACTGTGTGTGTGTTTGATGCACGCAATACAGAGCTAGTACTGCCTTTATGGCAGTTATGGAAGGGTCAGCCATCTCTGCCCTGGCAGAAAGTTTTAAGGGGTGCAGAACTGATTCAACATAAAGTTTGCTGGCACAAAGCTAACCTGTCAAAAAGATTTTCTGTTAGGTCAACGTTTTGTTTCATATGTCTGCACTATTTTTGATTCCATATGACAAGACCTAAAACTGGATTTACCGTATCCTTAGATTACAGTATGAAGTGAGTTAACGCTTATTTAGTTCTACTGCTGCTTGGAAAAAGAACTCATTTTCTTGTCTATACTGGAGAGAATGTGTCCTGTATCAGGGCTATTCCTGTGCTAATTAGAAATGAAAGATGAGCAATCATCAATCTCTTATTGCTTAGGGTGGCAAGAGACGTAGAAAGGACCGTATTCAGGACTTGATTGATATGGGGTATGGATACGACGAGTCTGACTCCTTCATTGATAATTCTGAAGCAGTGAGTACTTGGGCAGGTGCGAGGGTGGTTAAACTCAGGTGCCTGGGGGGGTCTGAACTGGCACCTGGGGAGAACGTTAACACAGTACAAGCAAGGAACATGCCAGGGCTGGGTAATGAGAAGTCCTTGGGCAACTGTATGGCAGAAGAGTGCTAGTTAGCAAATGTGTCCACAGCCCAGCCTCTTTTTGGGAGGCGCAAGTTCCGTTCCCTTCTCCAAACAGCTCAAATACAGAATAAAATAACAAAACTTACAATATCAATAGATTGTTCTTTTTTATTACCAGTATGATGAGCTCGTTCCAGCTTCTCTAACTACGAAGTATGGAGGGTTTTACATCAACTCAGGAACACTGCAGTTTCGGCAAGCATCTGATGATGAAGATGACTATGTTAAAGAGAAAAAGAAGAAAACTCCCAAGGTCAGCATGCCAGCTTTCTAAGAGTGTTCCCTGTGTTAGAGCGTGGTGGATTTGCTGCATGAAAAGGCTATTGAAATACAAGAGAGAGAAGGATTTGTGAATTGGTGTGGATGGGATAAGGAGGGGGGATGTAGAGCATTTACTCTTGTAAATGAGTTCTTCAAAACCTATTCTCTTCCTGTATTTGATAGTAAAATGAAGCTTGTCTGGCACATGTGAGACTATTGTTGGTGTTCCCTGGTTCCTAGAGTAGAAATAAGGGCAGCCCCTTGTCACCCTGAAGAGTTGTTTAGCATTATTGGGATGCCAAGAAGTACTGGAGGGTTATTCTCTTCTCATCTGAGGTTTGCTAGAGAGGGAAGACCGTTGGGAAGCTAGTGCCTCTGTTCTGCAGTAATAAGTCTTTGGAGACAGCCACATTGCCATGAAGCTAAAGTGACGTGATTAAGAGGGGAGACAGCAGGAACACTTGGTGTTCCGTCACCTTTATTGATAGGATCTTCTCTAGCGTAAAAGCTGGGCGCGCTGCTGAAATGTTGAAAACCGTATGTGCCAGAACAGTGGTGATGCATGTATGCAGTTTGGGTTAATATACCGTTTAGGGAATGAGCTGTTCTCAGATTATTGGTGAAGGGCCCAAAGTGGCTCTGGGGGTGCTGCTCTAATTCCAAGATCGGGGGCACTTTGATTCTGACTTGGTTTTAATTCCCTCCAGAAGCGGAAGTTGAAAGATGGAGGTGAAAAAATGAAGAAGAAGAAGAAAGATGATTCTTATGACAAGGAAAAGAAGTCAAAAAAGTCCAAGTTCCCAAAAGCTGGGTAAGAAGGAATAGGGCGTGGCTTGCTGCCTGTCACCTTGCTTCAAGGCTACAGGTGGCATCTGTTATACTGCAGTAGTACACGTTGGAGTGGAGGGTTGCTTTGGTGCGTGCTGCATAAGCACCAACAGATAAACTGCCAGTGCTTCAAGGGAAAAAACAATAAAAGGCTCATGATTAGGAGAAGGGCAGAGCTCCCCAGCAAGAGTATCAGAGCAGGGAGGGACACAGGTGCCTGAAATGCTTTTATTTCTTGGTGTCCTGTTTAGACAGTAAGGGTGGGAACAGATATAGGACAGTGTTCAAAGAGAAACAGTGAATATTGGGGAGGAAGTTGGGGAGGGAAAGGCATGAAGGAAGGACATGAACTCAAGAGCTGTAAGTGTCTGGCTAGCAGGGAGACAGAGTTTGGAAGGCCATGGGCGTCCAGAGCGGAAAAGAAAGTTGTGTGTTGCTCCAGTCCCTTGCCATTAGTTTGTACTCCTGCCCAAAATGGTTCTTGGAGGAGTGCTCCACTTTTGGAGTTTCTGGCCTTTTGTGCCATGAATATGAACGGTTATTCTCATCTCCAAAAATCTTCTCATTTTTCCATTGATCTGTACTTGCTTTGGTCTGCTTGGTCTCTTTGTTTTGATTTCTGTATCTGCTAAATTTTCCACTTTTGCTGCATTTTTCTTCTGTGTTTTTCCTCCGTCCTGTAACTTTTCTTTTAGATTTCCTTTTTCTTGCATGGGTTTGCTTTCTGGCAGCAGCAAACCCGCGTGTCTGACATGGTACGACCAGTGTGCGATTCCTCAGTACGGAATAAGGAAAGGGAATTTGCCTTGGTGGCTCTAATAGAGGCAAGAAGCATCAAGTATAATCAGCTTCTGTCACACTAACTCTCTTGCTTCAGTTCCTCTGCATTAATTGTTTGTGCATTTCCCGTTCTTCCTTTCTACAATAATGTGAATGATTAAATAAGAGCATAACTTGGTGGAGAAGTTTGAAGGAGTGAGATAGGTACACTTGTACACCAAAGTAAGTTTTGTGCTGAGGCAGTCCTATCCCTGGTGTGAGCGGTTCCACAGGTGATGAACCTCTTAGAGGACTCTTTCCTCTTCCCCTCAATTTCAAACTGCACAGCTGAGAAGAGCTTTACCTTATGGTCCCTAGGATGGAGGGTCACAGGTGGAGAGAAAGTTGCTATGTGGAGTTGCTATTTCTGACAGACTGGTAATGTTTCCTCTGGTACAGAAAAATCTGCTTGAGGCCAGTTATGTTGAACATCGTAATTCTTGCCATTTGCCGACTATTGTTTCGTGGGCAATGGTTATTAAATCTGGCATAGGAGTTCTGGGACAAATGCATTTTTAAAGCCGAATGGATTACGGAAAAGGAACTGAAATTCTTAAGTATGATTAAGACTGGATAGAAGAACACCTGATAGATAAGTTGCTAAAAAAAGAGAGACGTTATTAAATGAATGACAATTCTCTGCGTCATGTGGGGCTTGTGGTTCTTGAGCTGAAGTTTCAGGCTTTCAGTCTTATTCTTAACTCTTAGCTATGGCCTTGAGAGGCAGTAGGTTATTTTTCCTGCTGTAACGGGTTAAGGAGTTAAGGTTTTCCAGGGGATTGGCGCATGTGGCTGAAGTGAACTGGGATGAAGGTATCCTCTTCTCTTCTCCTTGATCTTGTTTTATGCCTTTCTCAATTCCCTTTCCTCCTCCATTCTTTGCTTACAGCTTTACAGCATTAAATGCAAGTAAGGAGAAGAAGAAAAAGAAATACTCCGGAGCTCTTAGTGTCAAGGAGATGCTAAAGAAGTTTCAGAAGGAGAAGGAAGCTCAGAAGAAAAGAGATGAAGAGCCGAAGGTCGTGACTCCCTCACCAGCAGAACCTCCAGCCCCAAGGGAGGTGGAGACGATGTCTGACCCATTGCTTTCACTCTTTGGCCAGGCCAGTGATAATGACCTGCTTCAGGCAGCTACTGCTATGGACTCATTAACTGATCTAGACTTGGAGAGGCTCCTCAGTGAATCCCCAGAGGGGAGTCCCTTTCATGATGTGGAGGATGGGAGTGATCCTCTTGGAGTGGGCTTAGAACAGGATTTCAAGCACCCACCGTCCCTCCCAGAAGGAGTGCCAGCCCCTTTGGAGAAACGCATCAAAGAACTGACTCAGGTATGGCAGTTAGTTGGGAGGCAGCATGACTGTGTGGTTACTGGAGGAGGGGAAGCTTTGTTGGGTTCATGTGTGGCTTCAGCCAGAGACAGAGCATGCTCCAGTGGGGGAATTTCACAATGCCGAGTGGGAGCGCAGTTTTATATCACCCTGTTTTCTGTTGTGGCCAAGTCACTTTCTTGAATACTCTGATGTCACAGTGGCAAAGTGCTGGTCCTTGGCCTTGTTACCTGATGACTATAACACTCATGAGTTCAACTGTCAGTATGGTTTCTTTACCTCTCTTGGCAGAGTATGGACCTGATGCAATAGGTAATTTCCAAAGTCAGTTTGACATGAATGGACTTAAAATATGTACTAGAGAGGCTGGGGGCCTTTTGTTCCGCTGTTATAGTTTTAATGTGCTATAGTGATCAGGAAAGCATCCATGAAGTAGCACACAGCGTTCTGTGTATAAAATGAGTAGGTGCACCTGAAAAGGGTTGCCTGTTCTACAACGTGAGAAGGTGTGAAGAGCCCTATGGATTGGGCTTGAGGTTTTGTTAGAACTGTTTCCTCTTTCACGCACAGATGGAGACCTTCAGTGAAGCACAACTACAATTTGGCAGCTCCGAAGTGGAGCTATGTTGCTGGCAATTTGAAATCCTTTCTCATCTTTAATATCTCTGTGTTGTGGGACTGTTTAGGGAATGGGATATATTAATTTCTAGAAGGGTTCCACTAGCAGCTCCTCCTGCAACTGGACTTCTGTGGGACTTGCCCATCTTCTCCAAAAAGCTGTGGCCAGTTTGGGAACTACTGTTGCGGAGGAGGTGCTGGTCAAGGAGCCCTCTCCTGGCATGTTGAAGAAGTGCGCTTTCAGATTTGCTGTGAGGTTTCTCTGATATAAGGGCTGTCAACAGACACTGAGATGTTTTGGTCCTGCTACTAGTGTTGCATTTAAGCATTTGATTTTAAGTCCTAAACAGTGCTCTGGTACCTCTGCGGTGGGGTGTATTCTGCCTTCTGGGGCAGGGGGTCATCTTAGAGCGCTTGTTGCTTAAGCATCTCTGTTACTTAATAGCTCCTGTTACTAAAGATAAGCTTCTATTAAAGATAACTGTATCCTACTGAGAAATCTGAAATGCATATAGTGGTGGTGAACAGATGGAAGAGAAGTAGGAATTGAAGTATCGCCACAGCTAAATGTGTCTGATAAAAAGAATGCTGTTCATACTGTTAACGGATAACACTGAAAAAGCTGCCTCTGAACTATATCTGAGTTAGAGCTGAATGTTACAGAGGCTCCTTTGATATCACGTTAATCATTATACTGCTGCAAGATAGTGTAATAGCAGATTACCCCCAGATTTTCCTGCTCAGATTTTCCTGCTGCTGTTTCTTGTTGCTGGACTGTCTACATTAGGATAAGGATTCAAGTAGGAAAAGCAAGATTCAGCAAACTGAAGCCCCTGGGTCAGTCAGGATTTGGGGACATGAACCCCATTGCACATGGGAATGGAAAGGTGCCATACTTCTGTCTGAGAACCAGGTATCTTCCATCCCAGCATTCTCCCAGTGGGAGAATCCTATAGGTTAAATGGAGCCTGAGGCATTTCCTTTTGCACTTCAACTGATTTGATTTTAACCCTCTCCTTCCTAAAATAATGTTCATGTTGAAGATTCTCTTTAGTATTAAGTCTTCTCTTTTGATAGCACCAGCTGTGTATGACCCATAGCAGACAGAGATCGCTTGGGGAATGTATACCTTCTGGGCATAAATTCATCTCTTACCAGCCTGAACTTTAAAACCTTAAATTAGGGAATTTCAAAATCATGCCCTGGTCTCCTTTCCCACGCAAGGTCTCATTAACTTGATGTGGTGCCTTGTGGTTAATCCCAGTTTTGCTTCTTCCATCAGTTTTGCGCCACTCAGGAGAGACTGTAAAAGCTCCTTGGCAATCTTCTGCTTTCTCATTCAGCTCTTGGAATTATTTTCCCACTGGACGTATTTTTCATGGGTGTGTGATTTTTTTGGGCAGAGCTCTATGTGCTGCAGTGGTAGTTTCGGAAGCTTCCTGAGCAGGATTTTTCAGTTTCTATAGTGTTGATAGGAAATAACACATCCCCTATGGCTACTCCTCTTTCTGTTGGTTGCTTAGCTTAATGTCCAGATTGGTCTAGAAGGCCTGGTGATAAGTATCCCTGACCCTCATTAAGCATGACTAGGATGATCTTTCCTGTTCCAGGGGCAAGCTCTATGCTCACGTTACTCCATCTAACAGCTCTAGTGTGAAATTAAATCCATGTCTTAGAACTGTCCCTTCTTCCTGTGGGAATTATGCCAAGCAAGGCAGTTTCCAAAAAGCCATCTCCTTTGCCCCAGGAAATGGAAGAATCTTCACTCCACTTTAACAACTCCAGTGCACTCAACTGCAGTGTGTTTGGACAGGAGAATCCAAATTCTGAGGTGTTTGTGGGCAGGTCATGGTCTTACCAGTTCAAATGGCTGGGTTGGACTTGAAGTGAGGGAGCTGTAAGAGGAAAGGGCACAGGCAGGGCAGGGTTGCAGTTTGCAATTCACATTTTGGCCTTTTTCTGCCAGTCTGTTGGTTTAGATGACTGTGCTCCTCCTCCCCTTTGAAGCTTTTCTGTAGAGTGGGGAGTTCCAGATAGTTTCCTGTGAGTTTGGTGATAGTGTTGGATGGAACAAAATGAGACAGGTTTGGACCTGCTGCCAAGAGAGTGGCTCCAGTTCCAGGCTTGATGGTTCTTCATTAGCACAATTGAAATATTAAAGCAGGAGAATAATTGGAAACCTTTCAGCTCGATGGTATTTGACATGGTTAGTGTGGACTAATTATGAGAGTTCTGAGCATTGGTGCATTTTTCATTCCCAGGGTGTCTTCCTATCTGTGTGATGCTTCTGGCTGGACTGTCCCTCAGCAACATATGTCTGGCCTCCTTTGCTTCCCTTTGTCTCCCCTCCTCTTCCAGGTGTGCAGCATCCGGTGCCTCTGTTCCAGTGACAGCAGGAGCACAGTGCCCTACTTGTTTAGGGCTTCACTATGCTCCTCAGTTACTTATTGAAAAAATCCTCTGATCCCTGTCATTTAAAAGCCTTTCTCATTTAAATAGGTGCACTGCCTTTAAAGAAAGTGACAGGAACAGATGACTAGAGTAGGATGGAATCTGACAGCAAGGGTTGCAGAACACCATGGAATTCATTTTGTCATTCATTGCAATCAAACACAGCAAACCCTCCAAGTGAGAAGCTAGTAAATTCATCCCGGGGCATGTATCAAACAGGCTCGAGCTAGTGTCCTGGTGTCTGTCTTCAGCTGTTGAAGAGGTGGTTAGCATCAGTGAGCCAAGCTCAACCCTTCCCCAGCTAGCTGATTGTTTGGTCTTTGAATTGCCAAGTGACGATTTGGTCAGTCCTGTCCACATTCTGCCATAGGCGGTGAGCTCTGAGCACCTGCAGCGTGTGGAGTAGCAGGTGCAGAGCTAGGTGGGGTGAAACTGTGGCTTGTTTTACAGTCTTTCTCAAGTGATTTGAAAAACATTTGATTACTTGTGCCTGTCTGTAAGTGAATGGATGACTTGTGTTGTTTTCCAGGCTGCCAGAGCTGCAGAAGGAGAAGGCAAACAGAGATTCTTCACTCAGGATATCAACAACATCATACTGGAGTAAGTGTTACCAGGAAAGGGGAGCGGGACTAATGTTGGGAAAAAAGAATGTCATACGGAGCTTTTTTTTTTTTTTTGATTAAATTTAGGAGCAGGTTTAGCAGCAGTTGTGTGGATCTGCTCATGCCCGTCCTCCACATAGAACGTGCCTAGGATAACATGAATGTCTCCTAGAAATGACTTTCTGTTGAAATGTGATATATTCTTGGGATAAGAGAAGGCTGGAGGGGATGTATCCAGGCCTCCTGTTTTCAAGATAACACTTGATATCGTATACTTAAATTTGGTCATTTGACCTGTGACTGTAGCTTGATACAAGAACAGTAAATCTCTTCCTGTCAGAGATGTCAAGCACGTTCTTTGCTGTTCAAGTTGTATGCTACATGGACTATTTTGTAACAGGAATAAGGCTGCTGTGTTCAGTTCCCAACCTGCTACTGGTTTTCTGTGTAAACTGAAGGAACTCCATTCCTGCTCTATATTTTTGAGTCCCTCATCTACAGAATGCCAGTGTTGCTTCATGCAGCTGTTGATAATGGCTTCATTCTTCTTCAAGTGCATGGAGAAGGCTGGTGAATGCATGCAGCTTTGTGATCATCTTAGAGCAATACCTACACAGAGGCTTTAATTTTATTAAGGTTTATCAAGGCACTTGAAGGGAATTGCTGAAGGGAAGTTTGGGAGTCTGTTTCCCACTCTTTTCAAGTGTAGGTTACTTTTAACATTCCTGCACTGACTGCACATACAGTCCAGTCGTAATGTTTTTTTTTTTTTTAAGCTAGTAACTTTAACCACTTTCAGAAGTGATATAAGTGGATCTCTATGACTCTGCACCAAAATCAGTTAGGGGTGTTTACAAGTTTATTGCCATTGAGATGTGGTCTTAAAAAGCTAATCTCTTAAGTCTATATGTAACCATGTAGACAGGTTTGGCACACACTAACCTCTGTAATCTACTCACTGGGAAGTAAGATCAGGCCCACAAACTAACACTTTATGCTGTATTATCCTGAATTAGACTGCAGTAGCATCTGACATAAGCAGTCTCTCATTTCATTGCCTAACACTCCTGCATCTCAGCTGCCAGGAAGAAATGCAGTAACGCTGCTGAAATACTGCTGTTGCTTTTCAAGGTACTCTGACACTACAATGAAAGGCCTAGATTGGGAGAAAGGGCTTGAGTCCCTTGATTTTGAGATCCAATGAACCTTCATGTAATTTGACTTGTGCTGTCTCCTTCTTCTCCCTGCGTCCACCTCCCCAGTTGTCAGAATTGCTTTTCTATTGCTTAGAGAATCCATGTCAGATCCCTGGTCAATGTTCTATGTGTCCTGTTCTTCAGCATAGAGCTGCAGACCCGAGAGCTGAACAGCCAGATCCGGTCAGGGGTGTACGCCCACCTGGCTGCCTTCTTTCCTTGCAGTAAGGACACTCTGGTCAAACGTGCCCGTAAGCTTTATCTCTATGAACAGGTGAGTAAATTTGGCAGCACAGCCCCATCTCGTTTGCTTGTTACCTCTGATCTCCAGAGCGCAATTGTTCTCTCCATTACGCACTGTTGTCCTCCTCTGAGCATGAGCCAGCCACCCCAGCACTGTGGATTCAGAACTGACAAGGTCTCAGACCTGCCAGATTTGGGGTCTCTTGGCTGGAGTGTGCCGTGTGGAACCTTGTTCTTTCTGTGATATGCTCTAGGGTGGCCGACTGAAGGAGCCTCTACAGAAGCTAAAAGATGCCATTGGTAGGGCCATGCCAGAGCAGATGGCTAAGTACCAGGAGGAATGCCAAGCCCATACTCAGGCGAAATTTGCCAAGTAAGCTCATCGTTTGCTCATTATTCGTCTGTAGCTCTTCTCAGCGGGTTGCATGTGACCTGTAGGCTGCTCTCATGAAGTTTCCTTCCTATTTCTGTCCTGTATTTGAGAATTGATGACAGGCATTAATTGGCCTAATTAAGCTGCGTGTGTTCTTTGTACTATCAGTGTTGATGCCAACTACTGCAGCACTGATGGCACCAGAATTTGACTGAAGCGTTTTTTTCCCACCCAAATCTGTAATTAGGAACGTGACAGTCTAAGATCAGTCAGGCTGGATCAGTTCTGTGGTCTCTCTTGTGCATTGTCAGATATGCAATGGTAGCTAGTACTAAGGGCAAGAAGTTCCTTAACATGGAGCACGTGGATCAGCTTGGATGCTAGAGCAAAAGATTCAGGCCCCTCTTCCAAACCATGTGTTGTCTTCAATTATTGAGACCTCTGAACAGTCTTGTTCAGAGATATTTTATCCTGTCTTTGAATCTGGCTAAGTGATCATGGCACCTTTCCAGGACCATGACTTTCACATTATTTCCATCTCCCTTTTAGGATGCTGGAGGAGGAAAAGGACAAAGAGCAGCGAGATCGAGTTTGCTCTGATGATGATGAGGATGAAGAAAAGGGAGGCAAGCGCGTCATGGGACCTCGAAAGAAATTTCAGTGGAATGATGAAATCAGGTTTGCGCAATTTAGATTTTAAGTAAACTGTGACTTGCCTTATTCTATGCAGTTGGATGCGAAGCATTCAAATGTTTGTATCTTGTTTTCAGAGCAGGTCTGATCGTTTGTCCTAACAGGCAACTTGAAGGTTTGTGGCCGACTGCACTGTTTGTGGAAGGCACTACTGCATTTATTAAATCTGAATCTTAAATACATTCCAAAATTAACCTGGTTTCAGGCGCAAGCCAACTCTTGAGATATGTGATAAGAAGCCTCAGTGGGCAGAGGCCAAAAGAGAGTGACAGTCCTTTGGGAAAAGAAGGAACTCATCTGAATTCTGAGATCCTCCAGACTAGACTCTTAACAGGACCAGATTTCTGGTTGTGAAAACAGTTAAAGGTGATGGGAATTGTTGCCCCTGACATCCAGGCATTGAACAAAGAACAGAAGGGGAGAGTGAGAAAGGATAAAGAGAGAATAAATCGTGCTGTCTTTTTCATCTTATTCTGTAACAAAGTGAGGTGCTGCTACATGGATGGCTGATTCATTTAGAATAAAGAAAGCTTTACTTCCTGCAGGATCTCATTGCCTCTCAGCACAAACTGTTGTGGAGAGGTTCAATTCTGTGGTTGTTAATGAGGCTTGTAATTCTGGCACTGGTTTACCACCTCTGCTGTTTCGGGATATTAGGATAGGAAGGGGTAATAAGGCTTTTCTCCCCTAGTGCATCCACATGTGCACATGTGCACTCACACACACACAGAAATGTGCCTTTCCCCTCCTCTTTCTTATGAAGACAGTGTAGGGTTGATTTTATTAGAAAGGTGTTTAGAATGTCTGGACTTGGAATCCAGGGCTTGGCTGGTTATGGTCTGATCCAGAATAATTATGCAGAGCCAGGCATGTCTTAGCATATTCATCCAGCCCTGGATAAACAGAATGACCTTCATCTGGGGAAAGCTCATCTGAGTAACTATATTTGAAATCTTCCTGTTCTTCAGGGAGCTGCTTTGCCACTTGGTGAAGATTAAATTGGATGGCTATGAGCTTGAAAAGAATAAGGCTCAGCCTCTGGAAGATTATGTGAAGACCTTCCTAGATGCAGAGGTGAAGCCCCTCTGGCCAAAAGGCTGGATGCAGGCCAGGTGAGCAAGAATCATGTTGTATTCCAGGGATTCCTTATCATAAGGGACCTCGGAAGGTCATTAGTCCTATCCCCTGTTCAAAGTATGGCTAGCTTTAAAGTTAGATCAGGTTGCTCAGGGCCTTGTCCAGTTGAGTTTTGAAAATCTCCCAAGGATGGAGGTTCCCACAGCATCTCTGGGCCCCTGTTCCAGTACTTAATCACTCTTCATGAGATCTTCTCCTTATTTCCAATGAGAATTTCCCTTGCTGCAACTTGTGACTGTTCCCTCTTGCCTTTTACTGTGCACCTCTGAGAAAAGTCTGGTTCCGTCTTCTTCATGACTGCACACACACACCCCCACACACCCACACACTCTTTCAATAGTGGAAGACTGCCTTTAGATCCCCCTTGGCCTTCTTATTTTCCAGACTAAACAAACCCAGTTCCCACAGCCTCTCCACGTATGTCATGTGTCCCTGCTCCCTATCCATCTTAGTGGCCCTCCTATGGACTATCTCCAGTTTGTCAACATCTCTCTTGTATTGTGGGGGCCCTGGAACTGGCCACTGTTTCCACATGTGACCTCACAAGTGCTGAACAGAAAGGGATAAGGATTGGACCTGCTGACTACACTCTTGCTAATGCCTCCTCATAATATGGTTAGCTTTCAGCAGTACACCGTTGTAATAGTGGCTCACGTTCAACTTGTCCACCAGCACCCCCAGGTCCTTTCCTATATGGCTGCTACCTAGCCAGTTAGTCCCAGCCTGTACTATTGCATGGGATTAGTCCATCCCTGCTGCAGGACTTTGCATTTGTCTTTGTTGAACTTCACAATTATTTTGTGAGCCCATTCCTCTAGCCTGTACAGGTTGCTGTGAATGGCAGCCCTGCCTTCCAGCGTGTACCCCCGTTTTCATGTCACCCACAAACTTGCTGAGAGTGCGATCCAGGCTGTCATCCAGGTTGTTAATGAAGATGCTAAGTAGTCTTGGCCTCAGTATTGACCTTTGATGGATGCCATTGGAAGTGGGTTACAGGTTAGAACGGGGACTGAGGTGAGGCTGACTGGCCTGTGGTTTCTGGAAACCTTGTTACAAAGGATCTTTTCAGACGCTTGGGAAATCTTCCCTAGACCCTGTATTGTTCCCATAAGAAAGGAAAACAGAAAGATTTAGGGACCCAGGAACTTACACAAAACATGTCAGAGAGTCAGCAGAATAAGTAGGAATTGGGCCTATTTTCTTTACGCCATCCTATGTCTTTACTGCTCTTTCGTGCCCTCCATCCTCCATGCCATTGAGCTGGCAATTGCAGAGAGCCATGCAAATTGCAGAGTTGTTCTACTAGGACTGTCATCAGCTTCTGGCCTGCTTTGTTTTGCTCAATAGTTTTAAAGAAAGGACACCTGTTTAGTCCTACTGCTGGAATCTGTATCTCTTCACATTTAATGAGCTGGACAACACTGTCTTCTTTTCTCTGCTGAATTTGGTGTTTGGGGTTCATGAGGAATAAAGGAAGAAGGAGACTGCAGTTTGTAAGGGCGATGAGTGTGAACAGGAAAATACAGATCCATTTGGAAAAATGCATGACCATTTATTGCAGCTGCATGTGCACATGAAATACAATAATGTGCACGGTTGTAGTGAGCTACTCAGTATGTGAGCTGAATGATGGAATTAAGGAGATGGGTGTAGATTCCTTCTTAGTTAATGACAATACTACCAGCTTGGGGGTCCCAGCTTGCCAATTTTTACAAACTCTTTCCTTGAATAACAGAAAAGTGAAAATCTTTTCCCCTAGTTTGTAGGTGAAACTGTTTTAAGCATACAGATGTTCCCCTAAGAATCTCCCTGAACGCAGGAGAGCCTTATGGCAAAGTTAACTAGAAAATGACTGAAGACAATTGGTTTTCCTGGTTGCTTTCCAATGGCTAAAGAACAATGGTTTCTCCTCCTGGGACTTTGTGGTCTAAAGACAGAGAGTAGGCTGACAGCCACACAGAAGGGCAGGGAAGGGATTGGCAACACTAGGCAAAATAGAAACAATTTTATGGACAAGTCAGCTTGATTCACTGTCAGCAAGAGCACGGAAGTTCATCTTTAAGAGGAACTTGAAGACTGACAGACTAGCAACTTTGTGTATGTGTTCGGAGAGGCCCAGCCATGATTCTGCTTTCTGGGTTAGCACTAAAAGGCAATTAACAGAATATATGTTGAAATAAGCTGGCTTATTAAAAGAAAAAGAATGACAAAAGTCTTTGTCTCAGAAATTCAGTCTGGTAGTAACAGAAGGAAAGCATATTCCATATGCCAGTATTGACGGTGTATTTATGAGCTTTTCTCCCTGACGTCTAAGAAAGCAGCTGATTTGTGGCAGCTCTTCTAGCTGAAATAGTGTTTGTGTAAGATGCTGGTTTGCGTAGGCTCAGTACTCCAGGATTTTGGATGAAGCTCTACTGGTTGTGGTTAGACAATTGTTACAGAAATGGTTGTGTTGATTTAAGAAGTCACCTCAGCTGTTTACAGAGGACACAAAGGCAACAGAGACATGCAAAACCTGAAGGTTTCTCATCCATGTTACTGTATTGCTGTATCTGAGGCAGGGGAAGGTAACTTTTCTCCCTTGAAGTTGTTGAAGAGCTCTTGGATGATCTGTCAGCCTTGCTGTGGCAGCAGTGACACCCAGCTTGAATGATTGTACTGCCTCTCCAGTTGGCTGTCGGCTTTTTAAGCTGGCTGAGCTTTTTCCTTAGTTAATGTCCAACAACTGCCTTAATGGCCTCTCCAGCGCCTCCAAGCATAGCTCCCCAGAGAGGGAATTGAATGGGGGAGTTCAAGAGGATTTTCCTGGAAAAGGGATGAATATATTGTTTCCTCTCTCTGTGGTTTTAATTTCACTAAGTCCCCTGCTGTACTGTGCAGCTCCTTCTCCAGTGATCCCAGCTGCTCTACTGGGTCTTGCTGGATATCACTTCTCATTGCTCTCTTCCCTTCTTAGGACACTGTTTAAGGAGAGCAGGCGTGTACATGGACACCTCACATCAGTCCTGTGAGTATCGCACAGCATTCCTTTGGAGCGATAACTGGTGAACTCCGTTCCCTGGGGTCTGGGTGGATCATGCAGGAGCACCTGAGCTTGCTTGGCTCCCATCAGATAGTTTGGCGCTGCTTCATTTGGGGAGGTCTAGGGAGAGTAGTTTTTTTGTGTGTGACATCTCCCAGCAACTGTCTTATTGAGGTGCCTTACAGTAGGCTCAGAGATAAGAATAAAATAAGAACTCTGAAGCAAAGTTGCCTCCTGGCATTGTTCAACAGACTGGAGTCAGGGCTCTGTTCTCATCCCTGGGAGGCAAATCAAGGTAAAATGGAGTGTGATGCCAGCACTGTGATTATTGCTACCTGTTCAGTCAGTCCTTACTGAATTCTGGATTCCCTCTTTCTTGTTGCTTGGTTAAAGGAGGGATGTGATGAGCTTAAGCTAGCGAAGGTGGGTAAGACAGGCTTGTGGGTGGCAAATCAGGAGAGCTATCGGAATCCAGCTGGGCAGGTGCTTTAATGCCAAAGGGTCTTGTGGATCTTGCTGGCAGTCTACAGTAGACAGTCATACAGACGTAGGCTGATGTCTGTTTGACCGAGGGTCCTATTCTTGGCACTGGTTGGATGAGGGGAAGTGTGAGAGAGTATGAAATAGAGTATAGAGTCATCCTTCCCTCAACCGTACCATTCCAGCAGCTCAGGGATGTCTTGAACCAGAGATTGCATCTGACCAGACATAAAGTGATCTGTTTTTCCGTGAATTTGGCAGATGCTTTTGGATCCTTGGCTTCTTCTGGGAACCTAAAAGAAATTTATAGCTTTTCTCCAATATAGTCTCTGTATCAGTTTCTGCCTGGGTATTGCTATAGTTAGGTCAGTAGTGGGTTCCTGTAGTAGCACCTTGCCCTGCAGCCGGTGCAGGATGTGTCTGTTGAGTGCTTTCACTGCTCTGCTACCATTTCAAAGACTGCTCCGCTCCCTAATTCATTCCCCTGCGTGGGAGCTGGGGCTTCTTAGAGCAGCAACAAACGTCGTACAGTTTTGAATCCTAGCAACCTGAGATGCTGCCTCTGTTCCCTTGGTTCTTTGCAAAAGACTCGGTGGATCATCATTAACAGGGCCCAAGTGTGCTCCTTAATTGGGTGCTTCCCTGAGGGCGTTCAGTGAGCCCATATTTCTTTTGTCTCCTTTCAAACAGGGCGAAGAAGAAAGTTATGGCCCCCACTAAGGTGAAGGTGAAGGTGAGTTCTTTTGTTTTCTGGTTCTTATGGTTGACATATCCCAAAAGTCAAGCGACTGCCTTCTTAGAGCCCATCTTTGAGCCTCCTATACATTAGATACAAGGAAGTTGTTCCCTGAAACGGCCCTGATAATCTGTACAGGGCTTGAGAGCTGCGAGAATAGTAGCTAAAATCAGTGGTGTTGGCTGTGGTGCTGTACAGCAGCAGTACCGGCTGGGAGGGAGGGAGGGACCATCAAGTGCAGATCATGCCCACTGCACCCCTCCTCCCCACGCTACGAACCTTTTATTCCCTTTTTAGCAAGAATCCCTGCCTCTGTTCTGACTCTGCTTTTTGTTGTGGTTTTGTTCCAGGAATCTTCCTGTAAACCAGATAAAAAGATCCCAGTTTCTGTTCCTTTGATGCACTCAAGCAGCACCTTAGCTCTCTCATCAGAGCCCCAGGGAGGAGCTCTGGGCATCAGCACCCAGACCAGAGAACTCTTGTCCCTTGGGACAGCCCAAGCAGCCAGCAGCACTGGCACTCCCGCTACCTTCATGGATGACTCTTTGGATGAGGACTTAATTCATAATCCCACCTCTTCACTTGATGCCGTCTCTAAAGAATTGGCTGTGCTGAACAGCAGAGCAGGAGGAAGCCCTGACTTTACTCTTCCTGGACCTCCAAAAGCTCCATCAGAGAAGATCCCAAATCTTGCATCCTCAGAGGAGAAAAGGACATTTCCAAAGTCCAACCCTTCCCCTACACCCTCCCCTGCTGGTTCCCTTCAGTCTCCTCTAAATTTCCTGGCTGAGCAGGCACTGGCATTGGGTCAGTCCTCTCAAGACAAAAAGACAGAGAGCTCAAATTACAAAGAGCTCTCCTGCCAAGCCTCCCCCAGCAAAATCCTTCCTGATGCACATCAGTCTAAGCAGAAACATCACAGCCTACTCCGACCTAGCCACGGGCCTCAGACCTCCGCCCCAGTGCCGGGTGCTCAGGTCAAGGTCTTTCACTCAAACAGCCAGCCACAGAAAGCTTTCACATCCCCGGCTCCGTTTGTCAAACTGCAAAACCCCAAGTCCTCTTCCCCACTGCCCCAGCGCTCCCTCCTCCAGCAGGTCAAGTCATCAACCAAAGCTCAGAGCTTCCATTCCTCTGCTTCACCAGGCAGCACCCCAACTTCCAGCAGCTCCCACAAGAGCCCAGGCTCATCCTTGTCATCTCTCAGCTACACAGGAAAGCACTCAACTGGCTCTAGCTCTTCAGGACAATCTTACAAATCCCCCTTTGTTTCTGGCTCCCTCTCCAAGCACGGGGCCTCTTCCAGCAGCTCCTCATCTGGAGCTTCTGCAAACCAGGGCTGCTCCTCTGGTAGCTTGCTGCCTGGTGTGCAGACGCCTTCCTCGGGACAGGCACCCAGCCGCTCCTCTCCAAGCTCCTCGGTGAAGAAAACACCCGTTTCCCAGAAGCTGACTCTGGTAGCCCCACCTGGTGGTTCAAACGGAGATTCTAGCGGGGGCACTCAAGGGGTGGCCAAATTACTGACCTCCTCCCTAAAGCCAGCTGTCGTTAGCAGCGCTGCATCTTCTACCTCTGTGCCGGTAAGCAGGAATGTGCTGGCCTAACCTAGTGCCGGGAGAACGCATGGTGCTGTTTCAGGCAGTCTCCTAACTTGTTAAGACGTGCCATAAAGTCATAACTTCAAAATAAGTTCCTGAAACTCTTAAATAACTGTATGAATCCTGCGTGCTTAGGCTATGAAGATGTGGTTGCCACGGGTTTGCACTCTGGAATTCCAGCTTTCCTTTTCAGTTTAGTTTAACAAATAAGCAAAATCCTGCAATTTCTGGGTACTCTTATGAAGTCTTCTTGGCCTGACTTTGTGAGTTGTGGGGACAATAGTTCTCCCATTTGGGTCTGGAGGAAGTGCAATGAGACAAATTGCCGTGAAAGTTAAAATCATTGCATAAACTGAAATTATAATTATCAATTTGTTTTTAATCAGGTCTGCAAACTTGGCCTTACTAAAATAATTTGGGAAAATTTAAATATTATTGACGTGTTTTTTCACTACTGATCTACTGAATAAATAACCCTTGATATTGTGCTATAAACTCAAAATGCCTGCCCAGCTTTCTTGGGTGGTTATTCTTTGCCACTTTCTGTTGCTCCTCAATCACTCCTATAACTGATTGGAGTGATGGTTTAGAACTGAGCTCAGTGCCACACTGCAAAATTCAGGGTCTGAAAATTCAGTGGAATTTGATGTCTTATGAAGGACCTCCTGGCTTACCTATACAGACTTGCATTATTCAGTCATTGCATTTAATGATATAGGAGCTTTGTTTTTCATCCAGAACAAAAAATTAGTTATTCCTAATGCTGTCATATTAATTACTTGGCAGCTGCTGATATTTGCCTTCTTTTGTGGCACTGGGAAAGAGCTCAGAGAGGATCACTGTGCAATTAAATGCATATATTTAAATGGGCCTGAAAACTATATGTTGCTCAGCCTCTGGAGCCAGTTGTTACCGAGATAGCCGAAAAGCGTTCAGCAATGGAGTAGATCTCTCAGCAAATAACATTCTTGCGTAGAGAGGTATACCAAGCCTCGATGCCTTGAGTTGCTGGCAATGATACGCTGCTGGAAGTTAGAAGGACGCTTCCTGGAAATCATAGGGCATGATTAGGCTTTTCCTCTGTCTATTGGAGGCAAAGTTCCAGAGTTGGAGAGCGATAGGATCAGATCCAGTACAATCACTTTTAGAAGAGTGCAGCATCCAGTGGCTGGATGGTCGCTGTCCTGGGCATCTCCTCATGCTCAGCAGCTGGCAGCTCTTGGGCCCTGGCTGGGAGGGTTTTTCTTGCATGGCAGAAGTCTTCAGCTCTTTATGTGTTGCAGTTCCTTGTTAAGTATGAACGATGAAATGCCATGGCTTTCCCACCCCTGACTGACTTTTTCTGTTGCCTTTCAGAAAGGAACTAGTGGAGCTGTGCTGCTAACAAGTTCTTCCTCCTTAAGTGTACTGTCTCCATCCTACAAGTCCAGCAATCCAAAGCTGCCAGCTGCTCTGAGCTCCACCCCTTTAGGTATTATCTCTCCTATTCATTCCTTCCCTCTTCATGTCATCTCCTTCAGTTCAGACTCCTCCCCGAAAGCAGGCGTATCAAAGGATGCAATAGTTACGGGACCTGCCCCAGGAACTTTCCACCATGGCCTTGGCCACAGTGAGTGCCCTCCCAGTCATGCATGTGCATGTTACTTGTGCCTGTGCTGTCAAATAACAAGAACAACATTGCTCTGCCGTGTTAACCCATTGCAGACAAACTCATCTCTCTTGCTGTTGCTTCATGCTGTAGTTCGTGCATTTATATCTCTAGCAATTGTATTTGGAGAACCTTGGGCACATCTTTTTAGCTATCCTAGAAGTCCCAATAGCTGGAGGCTAAGCTATAGGCCCTAACTGCAGCTCCTCTGCTTGTTTCTGTCTTCAATGTGTATTTGTTCTTTTTTTTCCTCTCCTTTCTTTGTTTTTCTCTCTAGGTCTTCTAGCTGGCTTGCACTCCAGCCCCCACCATGCAGCGCCACTCCCACATTCTGCCCTGTCCACTCATTTACCGCAAAGTTTGCCAGGTAACTTGTCAGACAGTCTTGTTTGTCTTCTGCGTCGTGAGTCATCCTGTACCTTGGCAGATGCCTATTCTAGGGGTGAAGGCAAAGTTGTTTTCCACATTATCTGACAGGTGCAGTCACTGCTAAAAACTCCAGCCTCTCCAAGATACAGAGCTAGGCTTAGCCCTTTGCACCTTTACTATGTAGTTGGCCAGCACAAACTTGTTCAGCTGTAGAATGATGAGCCCTCGGTACTTATAGCAAGTGTTGGCTCCTGGAGGTCCTCAGCTTTGCTGTTTGTGTCGTAGTAAAGAATTATTCTTCTAGGGTTAAAGCTGTGCGTGTTTACGTACAGGCTGCTAGGACTTCCTAGGGTTGAACGTTCTGGCTGTTGGAGTTTTGTCACTGGTGACCTACATAAAATGTGTCGGACCAGACAGTCTTGCATCTGTTCACTGAGCTGATTGCCTGCATTTCCCTCACAACAGGTTTGTAGTGTGAATGGAAACTGCTTTACTTGGTGTTGACAATGTGATGATTTTGCAGTTAAGCCTGTTCCTGCCTCAGTTTGATGCCTGCAGACCTAATGCACAAGACGAGAGATTTCTGAAGAACACCCTCTCTGCTCGTAAATGGAGTCCTGCCTGCTGTGGCTTGGTGGGCCGTGAGTGTGTGGAAACATGGTGGCACTATGGAGAAAGGAAAGAAGTGAGGGGGTCCATGCAGCGTTCAGGAAATGAAAATGCGAGGGTTCAGGACTGGGCTCATCTGCTTCTGGCAGTTGCTTACCCCATGGTAGTTGCTGCAGCTATTTCTGCTTTCTTCATCAAGTATCCCTTGGCTCTTCAGTGCAGTTCAGTGCTACTCTCCCAGCATCTGCTCCTACAGTGATGCTCTTGCTGGGCAACATGTGTCTGATCTGGGAGTGGATGTGCTAGCTTAATTTTGTGGCACTGGGGCTATTAGTAGATGTGTGGATAAGCTGCTGGAGTTAATCTGGCCTCCCAGAGCAGTCATGGGGTAAAATGCCCTTCACTGTTGAGGACAGTGCTTGTTTGCTGGAGGAAGAAGAGTGCTGTGTACTGGTGAAAATTCAAAGAATTTGTCGTCTCTGCTTCTTTTGTTGAAGTTTGCCTGAGCCATGTTTTTACAGCTCTTCACTGAGATGGAGCAGAAGCAGCAGCTACTGGCAGCAATCACTGGAGTGAAAGACCTTTCCTTGATCCATAGGGAAGAATGGAAGGCTTTCTGCTTTAAGCTGTATTTGTAAATTTACAGTTACTGGAGAGTGAGATGTTTGATTTCTAGTTGAACAAGGGTTGTGAAATGTATTCTGTGTCACTGAGAAGGAGTTCTCTGTCTCATTGTTTGAGGGAATTTAGAGTGGTGACTTCACTGTGGCTTATAGAGCTCATAACAAAAGAATTTTTTTTGATGGACCGCTGCTTTTAGACAGACCGGATGTAGTGCCAGAAGCTGAGGGCAAACAAAATGCAACTAGAAATAAGTGACCACTGAAACAGCTTCTACAGTGGCATGCTGGATTCTTCCTTCCTTGGTCTTTTTGCATAAAGATTGGAGACTGAGCTCAGCGTTGTCATTTCTGAGGATGTTATCAATTGTGCTTTGCCAAAGTAGATACTTAAGTGACAATCATAGTCTTAAAATATATTAATTTCTTTTTGTGGACTAAACTGTGGCTGGCTGTATAGACAGCCCCAGCTGTATCACTCTGTCTGAAAACTGAGTAGACTCCAGTGTGTTCAGAGGTCTCTGTACGTGCAAGGAAATGTTGATGTCTTAAGCAAAGGCTCTTATACCGACATTCATCAAAAAGCATTTGAGCAAAGAGCATTCAGCATTTGCTTGTGTGTTGCTACTGCTGCATTTGCTGCTGGAGGTGCATGTGCGCTGGTGCCATGACAATGGTTCTGCTTGCTTCAGAGAGGTTCCGTGCTGGGACTGAGCTCTTGCATGGGGTAAACTGTCCTTGCCCTGGAGAAGAAGAAGCTGTTGCTACCCCGCTCAGTGCTTTGTTCGTGATAGTCTGACGCTAGTTTTAGTTGCTCCTGATAACTTCTGCTTCCTTAAACTTTCTTGATTTTTCTCTCTTCGCTGCATTTTCTCTTTCCCCTCCACAGCTGTTCCTTTCCTTCAGTGGTTAGGCTCCTGTGAATCCTTTTGCTATCAGTGTGCACCCAAAGCCTTCATTGCAATGGCAAAGGTCTGCTAACAGTTTTATTTGAACCCACCTTTAGATGTTAGGCAGCAAATACCATGTATTTTTAGCTTCCTAGATGGGGGTACATGGTAGCATAAATTGGTAGGCTAGCTAGCCTCCCAGCAAAAAGCTTTGGTGCTTTTGCTGGGAGACCACAGGAGACTCTCAGTGCTTCCCATGGCTGTTGCCTGGATGCAGAGGAAGGGCTGCTTCCAATTATTAGATGTCTTTGAAGCACTTCCTCTTACCCCTGATTCCTTGGTGGCTGAAGGTGAAAGTAGGCTTTTCTGTGCAGAGAGATCTGGCTGCCCCAGCTGCACCCAGCTCCACGTAGCTGATGCCAAAACCCCTTCCCACTTGGTTTTGATCTCTTTCAGATGCTTCTCAGCTTCATGGCAAAGGGTCCAATGCGCAGCAGCGGAAATTGTGACATCTGCAAGGAGGGGAGCTAGAGCACACATAGGATAAAAACCAAGAGGAACAGGTCATGAAGACTGAATACCAGCTGTGTCTTTTTCTCACGACAACTGGAGAGACTGAACTGCAAAGAGGAGCTCATTGGCACGTTTGCTCAGAGGCTTTCAGAGCAAGGCCTTACACAAAGGGTCATCTTGAGCCATGCCCTAATGAGAGAAGCATTTGTAGCACTGTTTTATTGCTGCTGCCCTTCACGCATTCCCTGGCACTGGCAAGCGCTAAAACTTGCAGGGAGACTCGGGTGGCTTGGCTTTCTTGCAGAAAGTCCAGTGCTGGTGGATTCCCACCCGCCTGTGTCTACATCTGCCAAGTACCTCCAAGTCTAGTTACCCCCTTGGTCTGCCAGTGGAGGGTGTGAAAGGTGCTTCTTTCTGCTTTGGATTTACTTGGGTAATTCTGGCACTGCCAGTGCTTTCCGAAGACATTTGACTAACTTTTCAATTGTACTATAAAACTGTGCTACAGTTAATTGGAGGACTTAACATTTCCTGTGTGGTGAATCTAACGAACCACCTGGTGTTCCCCTCTGGAGGAGAAGGAAGACTCTTTCCTGAGACATTTCTAGATGCACTCATGAACGTTGAGAATTCTACTTCTTTTATTCTTTGGATTTTTTTTTTCCTCTAAAGGGATGTGTTTTTCCTGCTCAGTTTTATCCTCATTACCATTGAATGCATTGGATCGAATGGAACACTTCTCAGCATGTCACATGTATAGGAAGACATAATTCCAGTGCCTTTTATGGTGGAGCAAGAGTGGACTAATGACACACATTTCAGCCCTATTTTGTGTGCTCCTCAACCCTTTTTTAATCATTCTGTATTTAAGATGTATTCTGTTTTATTTAATAGAGCTTTTTATGGTTGCACATCAAAAAAAGCTGCACTGTCTGGACTTCAATGGTGTCTTGGTGACTGCGAATACAGTACCAAATCCAGCAAGAGCACCAGTTCTTATCCGAGTTTGTGCAAGCGGGTTCCAGACCTTCCCCTAAAGCCATTCTTTCCTAGGGTCTTCAGTCATGTTCTCTTTGGTGGGCAGAGGGAATGATCTAGGTTAACCAAGGTCACTACTACTCAAATGAATTCCAGAGAAGAATATTGCTCTTCTGGATGATTTCTGCACTAGAATCATGTGCTTGTCACAGCTGCAGGAATGGGGACCATCTAGAATTGGGGTATCTCATTTTTAATTTTTTAACTCTTAGACCTAAATACTGATCCCTGAGCGTACCCTTTCGATCTGTGCATAGCTAAGGGCAGACTGTGGTTCCAGCTGAGCTTATGGGTTCTGATTTTCCACTCTCTCCCAGCCTCTCTTCTCTCAGGCCCCCGTAGCCACGTCTGAATTATGCAGCAGAAGCACTGATCCACGTAGGCTTCACTGGTATTCCCAGCAAACACTTGCAGCCTTCCTTCTCGAACTTTGGGGAAGGATGGTGACACTGAGCATACCAGCAAATATTTGCTTTAGTTTTTCCCCATTTTTGGTAAGATCCAAGATGGACTGTTTTCAATTTGAGCTGATAAGTGATTTCCCGAGATCAGTACGTTGTTTGTATTTTTAAACAGATGCAGCTCAAAATTGAAAAAATTGTTTACAAAAAATACCTAGGTTGTAGCAAAAGAGCCAAAGACAGAACTTGTGTTAGTAAAACTAAGCACAGCAGTTATTGACGGACTCTGAGCAATGGATGTCGCATGGTTCCCGTTGAAGGCCTAATCCTGAGAGGTACTGTGCACCTTCAACTTTCAATGGTAGCTTGAAAGAGTGTTTAAATACCTGGCAGGATAGGGACTCTCAGCGAGTGACCTGAGGTACTGGTTCAACTCCCTCTCTTTGCTTTCACTTGAATGCTTCTGCTGGGAAGCACGCACATGCGTGGCCAGAGCAGAATGCCCTCGTTCTAGGAATTTAGCGAAGCCTCTTGCCTCAGGGAAATGTTTATTCGGTGGAAATTCTGTGGGATATTTTTTTCTTTACATGCTATAATGAATGAGTGAATGGTTTTGAACAGAGTCGCAGCAAGGCAGAACCACGCAAAGCCCTGACAGCTGATGGGGAGCCAGGAGTCTGGCATCTCTGCCTTGACAAGGCAACTTGCAACACTTTCGTGACAGTGTGGGGAGGCGAGGCTCCCATGGCACTTACTTAGTATGGCAGTTCCTTTTGGGTGTAAGAGCTGCAGTTTACTACTATTATATTTTTGTGTGTGTGTTGGGACTGTCTTGCTGAAGATGAGGGGGGTGGTATGAAAACTGTCAATCTTGTACAGAACAACTGAATAAATTGTTTCAAAGTTTCCAAAATGCTTTTTCCATCTCCTTACCTCTAGTTTCATGATTTTGTTTTCAAGAGTAGCTTTAGCTTGGATGATCATCTCTTGCTCATTTGTTTCTTGGATGACCAATGGATTAATTAGCTTTTTAACTAAAGTCTGCTAAGTGGTAAGTAAATTATAGCTCTGTTTCTAGACTTTGTGGTTGTCAGATTGCATATTCTTATTCAATGGATGTGATCCTGCAGACTTCTGAAGTTACATCTGCTGGAAAAAGCACGTGGGGGTTCAGAACTGGGAGCAACGGCAGTAATTTCTGTGTGTTCCTTTCATTCACAAAGCTAAAAATTATTTTGTCCATCTCTAAAGCCAGGATGGATACGCAGTGAATGCTTATTGGTGCTTCTGTTGACAGCAGAGTTTACTGGGGTCTGGGCATTTAGCTCTGCATAGGCTTATTGGAAGCGAGTGTGTTGCATAAGGAATGCAGACTATAATCTGAGTGCAGCCGAAGACGAGCATTGCCAAAAGACAACGCTGATTTGCCAGATCTTTCACTGGACAAGAGGGTTAAATGATGTGAAAAGACCCCAGGTTTTAAATGTTGATTATCTGCATGCCCAGGATTGGGGGGGGGGGGGGGGGGGGCTGTTTGCTCTGGTTAGTAGAAACTGAGGAAAAAGAAATGAGTATGCTCTAGACATGGAAGCTCCTGGTACTGTCCCAGCGTAATTCCCTCTCTTCGTGTAGCTTTAGTCCCATTTGTTTGTGCATTTCAGTCCCATCTAATGCTGCTAATTAGTCCCAGCTAGTGCTGCTCCAGCAATTTTCCTCTTGGAAAACAAAGTCAACCTCTGAAATGAAGTCTTATTTTTTAACTTTGATGCTGAAATTTCATCTTCCTTTAAAACCAAAGATCAAAAGGCCATCACAATTAAAAAAGAAAACCAAACTTCTGATTGGAACCACTGCATTTTTATTTTGTACTATAAATAGAATTTCCCTCTATTTCCCATTCCCTTACACAAGTAAATGAAACGTGTAGCTGCATGTAACTCTATTCAGTAAAATACCAGCACAAATGGCTTTTAACCATGAGGTAAGCTAACTGTGTTTAGAAGGCACTCTGCATTTAGTTACAGTTGCATGCTTTACGCTAGCATCTTGCTTGGCCATATTGCCATCTCCACATATTTTTTGGTGAACCCTACAATACATGAATGCTCCTCCTGAATCTAGGAATGACACCATCATATTACTGTGCTTTGCCTCACTCTTCCCCAGCAGCATAGGCACGTAGGTGAACAAAATGATGGTGTTTAGATATTAACGTGGTGATACTGAATTAAGATGTATATTACGCCTTTTGTCTACAGAGCTGGTTTTCTCAGAGGAAGATGCCATCATTTAGTCATCTGTCCACAATGAAACTATCTGGCTTAACAACTTGCAGGTGACATAACCAGCTTCTGCTGGCCATTTTGGAGTCATCTTGACCTTCAGTCTCCCTAATGTCTGCTGTATACAACTTTCTTTGTGAATATACGCTGAAGAAAGTGCAGGCTCTGCTGAGTTTTCGGACTTGGATACTTCACTGGTTTAAGGCTTTTTGTCTTGTTTTTTGTTAGGTTGCGTGACTAGGTAAGACTGAAGAAGGGGATAAAGTTTTAATGTAGTCTTGATGAGTGTGTTTTCCACTCTTGGTGGTGCTTTTCTGCAATGTATCACAGCAAGCAGTGTGGCTTCATAGCATGCTTGTGATGGCTGGGGCAGTGGCTCTAGCATTTTGGAAGATGCAAGGAGGGCAAGGATTTGCAATGATCTTAGTCTAACAAGTGTTGCAGCTCTGACTAGCTGCTTTTAAGAAAAGTTTCTAAAGTGGAGGGAGCGCTGTGTAATTACTTCCGGACACCAAGACTGCCAGCTCCTGGATCGACATCTCCTTGTTGAGGTAACTGTCATATTGAGCCATGGTTAGCCTTCCACTCTTCAAGGCATCCTCAATTGAGAACTCTCTACCAGACTTCCTGTCGAGGATCACAGATGATTCCCCATTGGGACCCTTTATTGAGATCTCTTCCCAATCACATTCCTGACTCTTCAGTTTGACAAACAGGCTCCATTCAATGAGGCCAAGCCTATGAGCTTCCTCTGGAGACATCTCCTTGCCTGTATCGGGGTCAATGACCACAATAGAGCGCCTCAGGTGGTTCTCTCTTTGTTCCCTCTTGATAGCCACTGTCTTGAGGCGATTCTGGAGTTGCTCAATCTCTGTGTCCTTTTCTCTGGATAACTGCTTCAGATCATCTAACTCCCTTTCCAGAGCTTGGAATCTGGAGTCCAGGTTTATTCCACTGTCCACGTGGGTCATGTTTCTCAGATCCCGAGCTTCTGTTGCTGTGAGTTCAATCTCTGACTGCAGCCTCCTTGTTTCCATCAGCAGGTTCTGTTTTTCAAGGTGTAGTCTGTGGTTTTCTTCTCTTAATAAGTCCAACTCCTTTGATGACTTGGAGTTGTTGAATTCCACCTCAGACAATCTGGTTTCAAGCCGATTGATATCTGCATCCAGCTCCCTCTTACGCCTACTCTCCTCCTCCAGATTGCTCTTCAGCTTTTGAATCTCATACTCTGTGTCTCCTTTGTCCACTTGGATGCTCTCTGAAAAGACAACTTTCTCTTTCACCTCCATCTTCTCCAAAGAAAGAAGCTTCTTTCTCAGGGCTTCCAGTTCAGTTTGCAAGACTTGCCTCCGGTGCTTCTCCTCTTCCAGCTCCAGCTTGAGAAGGGAGTGTTCCTTCTCTTGCTGGGGATCTTGCTGCAGGATCACTTTCTGCTTCACAGTCACCCTTTCTGTTGTTTCCCTCTCCTGTTCTTCTAACTCATTTAATCTAATCTTCAGCCTCTGCACCTCCAGTTCAGCCTCTCTGCGTGCCTGTCTCTCTTTCTCAAGTTCTTCCAGCTGACGTTCTAACTCAGATCGCCTCCTCTGCAGCTTGCGGAGTTCTTCACGGAGGCAATCAATTTGCTTCAGTTCGCTCTCAATGCTCTGAGAGAAGGAGTTGACTTCAGCTTTCAAGGCAGGATCTTGCTCATACTTCACTACTTCCTGTTGGACCACCTTCTCCTTCACCTGGGAAAGTTCTTCCTCCTTCTGTCTAATTTTCTCTTCTTGGAGTAGCCGCTCCCTCTCTAGGTCAACGTGTTTCATCTGTTCCTCTGCGAGGTGAATTCTCAGTGACTCCACCTCCTCTCTAGTCTTGGGATCTTCCCGAAACTGCAGAATTTCTTGAACAACTTCCTTCATGTGCACTTGAGGCTTGGTATCTTTCAAGGCTTGTATCTCTTGTTTCAGCTGGTAGATCTCCAGGTCAGCTCTTTCAATTGCTCCTGTCCTGTCTATGATTTCCTCCCGAAGTCGCTGTAGCTCCTTTTCAGTTTCCGGATCATTCTTGTACTTAATGACCTCCTTAATGACTTCTTTGACTTCCACCAGTGGCCCTCTGTTCTTCAGAGCAGCCAGCTCAGTCTGGCAGCTCTTCAGTTGTTCATCGCCACCCCGGCATCTTCTCTCCTGCTCTACCAGCTCCAAACGAAGGTTGGCAACTTCATTTTCAGCCTTAGGATCTGGGCGCACAATCTCACGCACCTTCTCCTGGACAACCACCTTGGCATTCTCCTCCTCTAGCAGCTGGATCTTTCTGAGCAGCTCAGCCTTTTCCCGCTCATTGGAACGACCCTTGGATTTCTCATCTTCATACTGGCGCCGAAGCTCGTTCACCTCTCTCTCAATTGCTAAGTCTTTCTCCACCTTTAGCACCTCCTTAACAGTAATTTTGCCCTCAGCAATGGCCCGTTCCTTTTCAAGACGTCTGAGCTTGTCCTGGAGGAAGCTGAGCTCTTCCTCTTGCTTCTGTCTAAGGGCACTCTCCCTCTGCTTGGTCTCTTGCAATATTTGGAATTCCATCTCCAGCTGTGGATCATTCTGCAGCTTCAGCACCTCTTTCTCTGTTACCTTCTCCTGCTCTTTGTTCTTTTCACTGGACAGCACAGCAATTTGTTGGCGTAGAAGGATGACTTCGTTCTCTCTAGTGCCTTCCTGCCTCCTAAGTTCTTCCAGTTCTTCCTTGAGCTTCAGGATTTCATCAGCTTGAGCCTTATCTTGTTCGATACGTAGCACCTCTTTCACAATATACTCCTGTCCTCCTTCCTTCTTCTCGTGCTCCAAAACACGCAGCCTAAGTTTCAGGGCCTCCAGCTCATCCTGGAGCACCTGGTTTTTCCGTTGCTCTTCTGCTAGATTTTGCTGCGTTTTGTGGAAGCTCTCATCCAGTTGAGGGTCAGGCACTTTTTTCAGCAGTTCTTTCTTAACTACAGTTTCTTGGGGCTTCTGGTTTTGCAGGTGGACAATGTTGTTCTGAATGGCTTTGATCTCTGCTTCCAGCTGCTGCCGACGCTGGGTCTCATCTTCAAGCTCTTTCTTCAGCTTCCAGACTTCCTCCAGGGGCCTTACAGATTTTTTGGTCTGGACAAAGTCTTGCATCACGTGAACCTCTGGTTGCTGTTGTTGAAAAAGAGCGTGTAGTTAAAATAACCAAAAGGTCATATCTGGTGCTTATTTTCAGAGCCTCCAGTGACAAACACTACACAAGAAAGTGGATCTTGGTTAATGGAGGCTGCCTATTGCAAACACTGAATAGAGTATATTTGCAAACAGGCTTCTCTTGAACTACTCTGTGAATTTCCAGCCTGAGAAATGCTTTCTGTGTGATGCCTGTTGTTGTCAAAACAAAGGTTTTAACCATGTGGGATGCAAATTCTGGCATTGGTTTGTCAAGGAAAATGTTAAGAATGATGTGGTGCTTCTTAGGATGAGAGGAGTATGCCTGTGTGGGCACTAGGAAGTACGGAAGCGTTGTCTGTCTGATTTTTGGCAGATTGTTTAACTTAGGTTTCTGCTGATTAATGATTTTAGGGCATGAACTGCTGAAATGTTTCCAGTTCAACTTGTAACAGCAAAGGCACGTGTGGATATTATTTACATAAATATTCTTTCAGAATAACATTCCCTCAGCCTATTGAGGGTAAATCATATCCATTTGTCTGCTGCATGCGGAGATCTGAACCGTTATCTGCAATTGCAATGGAGCTGAGCACCCTCCCGCCCCCTCGCCCCAAGCCACCCAGAAGCAGTGGCATATATGTGGTAAGGCTGAGGTTTACACTTTCTTTTGCTAAGCAGACACTGGGTAGTGATCAGTTACCTGCCGAAGGAGGTTCTGAGCAAATTCCAGATTCTGCAGCCTCTGTTTATTAACAGCATTTACTTCGGTGAACTTGGCTGCCAGAACAGCTTCCTAGGAAACAAAAACGCATTCAGAAAAGGTGGTGGAACCAGGGATGTTTGATCAAGACTTGCTGAATAGAAACAAACGGCCAAGCCCAAAAGAAGTAACCCTAGGTGCCTTTCCAAGACCTTTCTACAACAGTGATCATGGGATCACTTGGAGAAAAGCTTTGGGAGAAAAGGAGTGATTCTTGTACATGCACGCTCACACCCACACAAACACATACATAGTGGTCTCACTTCCTTCTGCTTCTACCTGTGTGTTCCTACTCAAGACTTGCAAGAAGAGATACAACCAAGGAACAACCAGGTAGACGCTTTTGTTTGCCTACATCAATACACAGGATGAGTTTGAGGCAAGTAGCAAGCAGATCCTGCGTAGATAAATAGTTTTTGTGTCCTGCTCCCTCCGTAAGTATTTGTATCTAGCATGCCATCTGAAATCTCACTCTCTGTTTGAAAGCCTTGAGAGGGGAACAGTTTGGGGCCCTTTTTTTTTAGTTTTATTTTTTGACTTATCCCCTTTCAGAAAAGAAACGCTGAATCCAATATTTTCCCCTTCCTCATTCTGGCCAGTTGAGTCCAGCCCAAAAAATAGATGAACTAAGGATGCTGAAAAATTCCTTCATCCCCTCATCCCTATGCAATGCCTTCTGAGGCGGAGGCCACTGACAATAAAGTAACTGGTTTCAAAATCCGCCTTGGTCCAGAAGCTGTAATGTGCTTTAGTTCTGTACAGGTTACCACTTATTTACCTCTTCTTTCACTTTCGCAGCTGGAGATTGGAGCCTGGGCTTCTTGCTCATGTACCCATTCCGTCCATTCTCTAGGTCAAGGATGGACCGTAGCTTCTCGGCTTCTAACTCATAGTCCTGTGAGAACAAGTTTCCAGGAGAAAGGTGAGATGACTGGGTCCCCTTCACGTGCAGATCCCTCCTGGACCCTGACTTTAATGACTTCTTCCCTTGAACTGTTTTCTCTCTTAGGCAAGTTACTGAGGATGGTGGGACCAGCGTTATTGGCAGGACCTCCCAGCAAGCTCTGAGTCAGGTATTGCCTGTCGCACAGCCTTATTAATGTAATAGCACAGCTGCATACACGTGCTCAAACTTTCAAGTTACATTACCAATGCTGGGCTTTGGAGTAGGAACCCTCCTTTTACAGACAGGAGAACTGAGGCAGCCACATGGCATCTGACTGGCTAATGGCCACAGACAGAGTCGGTGTCAGAGCAGACATAAGCTGGTTTTAGTGCCTCAGTGTTTTTGTGCAAGTGTACTAGGCTACATAGGCTTTCTTTGGGCAGCTCTTTGTAGGATGTTAAAAAATCTCCCACGGGCAGAATCGCAGTCCTTACCTTCACTGCCTGCTGGTATTGCTGAGCTGTGGCAGAGACTTTCTGCACCTCCTGTTCCTTGCTTGCAATGTCACTGAGGAGTGCCTAACACACACACAGAGACACACATCAAAGGGAACACAAAACCCAAACACCTCAGCCTTTTTGAGGTTTGTCATTAGAGTTACAGTAGAGAATTATGACCTCCTAGAGTTGCCTTAGTGCTCCACAGGACAGGAGAGTGGGACCTCACAGTGCAAAAATAAATAAAGCCAGTAAGTATATTTTTTTTGTTTTTATATTCAAGAGCTATCTATCTGAGTTCCCTTCATTATGTTTTAAATAATGTTATTGCTTCTCCTTTCTGCCTTGGAGCCCAGGGCTCTCTCAGAAGGAATTACCGCTTGGTTCTTCAGCTTCACTTCCACTTGCTGAATGTTATCTGTCTCCTGTGGCTCGTAGTTAGGTATGTTGCAAAGGAACTGGTTGATTTTGTCATAGTTTGTGCGGTAGTTGGAATAGGCGCTTCTCGCTTTCTGCAGGGTTTGAGTTCTGTAGGGAGAACAGCTCAGCTTCAGTACTGTCAAATCTGTTGTGTCTTCTGCAGCCACCTCTTAACTGTGCCCTGCTTCCCCTTCCCCCTTTCCCTAAAGATACAGATTTGAGCTAGAGTTGTTTGTTTTCCACCCTCTTTCCTCTCTGAGAGTCTTCTGCAGGAATTGGTGGCACCTTGTCAGTATAAATGTAGGCAAAAATGAGAGGAGAAAGGACCCGTGGGGCAACTGCAGGGAGAATCCCAGTGAGTACTGGGCTTAAGCCTAGCAGGATAAGAAGGTACAAGATGTGACATGACCCAGGGAGAAGCAGATGTGAAAGGATGCGTTGGATGGTACACTCTTACCTTACCCGTGTGGCAGCCAGTGCACACATTCTTACCAAAGTTCATATCTCTGTTACAGAAGCAGTTAATCCTAGAGGCTGTCCAGATCTACCTAGACAGTACATGCCAAGAACCTCTCTCTCTTCTTCCTTAGACCTCTTGGAGGCCCTTCTGCAACTACTCATTCCTGTGACAGCGTTATGCTTCTTCCAGATTCAGTGTGGCTCCATCTCTACTGTAAGCATCGCCACTCTCGAGGCTGGTCCAGTTCTAGCTAGGTCCTGACCTAGAGTCTTACCTGTGGTCAATTTGCTTGCTAAGGTTGTTGAAGCGCTGGTTGAGTTTGTACAGCTCAGCTTCCTGCCGCTCGATGTCAGGGCAGTGCTCTTGGAACTTGCTAGCCAGGGTGTTGGAGCATGTCTTTGTTTTTAGCAAGTTCTGTTCTGCTTCACTGAGCAAGAACCTTTTGGATTGGAGCTCAGAACCCATGGCCTGCAAAAGAAGCAGGACAGAAAGGATCTCCAGGATTAAACACATGCCAGACATTTGTCACTGTTCCCTGCCAGTTCCAGCATCTGCGCTGGAGCTGCAGGTGATGTTAAGGAATAGCTGAACTGCAATATGCTATGAGTTCTGGAGACAAGCAAGTTAGAGGTCTCCTTTGTAAACAGAGATGTGTGTGTTGGGGAAAGAAGTGAGCTCTTATTCCCTTCTCCACCTGTTAATTTTTAAAAATACACGTGGTATGTGAAAAATGTTTTGTGCTCCTCTTGCAAGCCTTAAGTCCTTCTTCTGGTAGTGCCGCAACTCCAGAAGGACCTATGAAAGCTTTTGCATGCTATCCTGAACTTGTGGACTTGATGCAAAAGCTGACAAAGGCTGTTAAATTCTGGCCTAGCCAGTCCTTGGCCTTTCTAGCAGAAAGACTGCCAATTCTGCTCAGTAGTCTTCCTCAGCGGTAACTATTCTCAAAAGTGTAATAGGTCCATCTCTTTCATTTATCAGGCCTCTGTACTGCTTTTCCCAGACCATTTTATCTTTTTCCTCTCCGTTAGTCCTTTAGTCAAAACAGAAGTACTCAACTGGCATTTGCTTTCTGGTTTGGGGATGGGAACAGTTCGCATTTAAGGTCTTCTCATAGGTTCTCCTCCTTTCATCCCCACCCATGAGCAACTTCTGAGGTAGCACTCTGCAGGAAACTTGAGAAAAGACTGCCTCTCCTCAGGTATGTGGGGATCACTGGACTTAACATAAAGGTATGTGTTGCATCGCCAGCTGGGATAGGTCATCCCTCTGCCAACTGATACGAGTTTGTCATTTCAACAGCAATTACCACAGCTTTTTGGAAGTGTTTCTGTATGTGAAGCATGTCAACAGGGTAGAAAACTGGCAGGAGAAAACACTCACCAATAGCTCTTCTTTCTTACGATCCACAACCCGCAAATCTTCTGGTACAGTATCATCTATGACCAGTTTGTTCTCATATGTAGACAGCAGGTCTCGGCCTTGTTGGAGGCTCCTCTCGAGGTGCGTGGCCACCTCAACTCTGTGTGGACACAAGGGGAAAGGTGCTAAACCATGCCTAAATCTGTCTGCTGCAAGATCCTACATTATACCTGGCTCAAGTCAAGACGTACTTCTCTTGGGCAGCGTTGAGCAGCTGGACTACACGGTCATACTTGTTGCTCGTATCCTCCACCTTCTTCTTTACCAAGGTGGCGCTACCAGTGTTTGGCACAGATTCAATGAAGAGCTCGCACTCCTGGATTTTCCTTATTTTGTCTGGTTCAATGCGGCGGACTTCATTGGTGATATTCTACAGTAAGAATAAAATCTTTTTGGCAATTGAATTACACCTTGCAACTATGTGACAAAGAAGCTGACCACTGGCTGTCTGGTATGAGACGGGAGGTCAGGCTGAGGTCCTGTGTTTGATGGCAGGTGCCTTTCAGCCCTATTGGGACAAAGGGATATTTTCTGTTGACACTGTTCTGGGGCAAGCCAACTAGCCCTTAGCAAGGAAACTCTGGCTGGGGAGGTACTGGTTCACACCAGTTCTAGCTTGGCCAAAAATATGTGCTGAACTCATGTGGACTGCTAGGCTCTGCAACCTTAAGGATGGATTTTTGATGCTGCTTGAGCAGGGGGGTTGGTCTAGATGATCCCTAAAGGTCCCTTCCAACCTCAGCTGCTCTGTGATTCTGTAAATTCTTGCCTAAATTCTTGCAGACAGTTGGAGCAATTTGCTTTCACTTGTGGTGGCATTCAGATTTTGACCCAGCCCTGGGCAGGTGATGTAACCAGGGAGTTGAATTTCCTCCCAAAACAAGGGAGGTTTCTGGCAAGGAGCCTGACTTAATTAGGGGGCTGAAGGAGAGGAAGGCAACCGGACGTTACCAGCACAAGAGCCCAGTGGAGGCAGTGCTGACTTGTGCACAAGAAGAAACAGTGCCTAGACCAGTGCCTAGGTATTTCTTGCTTCTCCTTTCTTAGCTGGTGATGGCAGTAGCAGAGTTAGTATACCTGCTGTGCTCCAGGAATGAGGGCAGGAAAGGCAGGATAAAACTTTAGGGTTCCCCTCTCTTCCTCTCAGCCCCCAAAAGCAGGTCTCTGTCACTTCTTTCCCATTTAACCCTTCAATGACAGAGCTGGGCCATGAACAGGGCAAAGGATTGGCTTCTGAGGCTGCTCAAAGGCCTGTTCTCCATCTCCACTGGGAGAAAGCAGCTAGCTGTAAACGCCACGCCATGCCTGCATGCTCCTAAGCTCAGGGAGTGTCTACAGCACCTAGCACACTGGTTACCACCCTGGGCATCCCTTGGGAGTATAGTCCTTGTATAGCACCATATGCCTGCTGCTAATAGCACCTTCAGCTCCTTGGAGCGCTCAGTGCTGTCCTGCACAGCCCGACTCTGCTCCAGCGGAGGACGAAGATTAGCTGTTATTGCTTTTTCCTGCTTGTCCAGGTCACTATTCACTTTCTCCAGCCCTGCCAGAAGTTGACGCCCCTGAATCGATGCCGCATCTGGATAACGAGAAGGAACCAGGTCAGAACCGGATGGAAGCTGGGGCTAAACTCTGCCCCACTGCTGAGGAGCAGGCAGAGAGCAGAGCGCAAGACCAGCATCCTCTTCCGCTCCCTGAGCCCTGCCCACCGTGACGGCAGCCTGGCCGCACTGCTCCTGTGCACGTCCTGACCTGGCACCCAGCCGCCATTCTCCCTGGGACCATTACTAGATTGGAAACTGGCAGCAACATGCCCCTGCTGCAGCCATTCAACAGCCCAACTCCTCTGGCAGTGAGTATGGACCAGGTACCGGTAGGAGCCAAAGGGAACGCTTCTGAGCTGTCTGTTCATGCTGCCATCCCCTGTCTTCGCATGGGTAGGAGGGCGCGATGGTTTCAGCCAAGAGGCAGAAGCTCGAGGGCATAAGCAGAGCCACTACCTGTATCTGAACCTAAGTTCAAGGCTACAGCTCCCTCTTTTGTGTGTATGTGTGGGAAGGAGCAAGCCAAAAGCTGCCCTTCCAGAGCCGCACCTCCAATACTGTCTGCCTTTAGCCCCTCGTAGCGCTGCTGGAGGACGTTCTTGCAGTTGATAGTCTTCTCCTTCACATTCATATACTGGCTGGCAATGCTGCAAAACAGGACGGCATGGATGAAAGGTTAAAGCCTGGCCCTGGGCCCCTCTATCACCCCATCACCCATACTGAGCTCTGCTCTAGGAATGAGATGCAGCTCTGGAGAGACCTGGCCCCCCACTGCAGCCAAGAAATGAGTCGGGGAGAGGCCTAGCTGGGTTCAGGTCTCTGGACCCTCACCCCACGTTGCCAAATGGGCAGAGCAGTGTCCTCACCTGAGGGGTATTTGAGAGCAGGGGAGGCAGCACAGGTGCTGCCTGCTACCCCCATGTGAGAAAACACACCTACAGCAGCCTTGCTCATGAGCATTTCTCAAGCCTGGCTTGCAGAGAGACAGGTAGGCTCCCCCCTGCCTTCATTGCCCTCCAGAGGAGGGGGAATCTGGATGGCTCTGAGCTGGCCAACAAGGCCTGGAGGTTTCAGAAGGCAGGTGAGTGCCTCAGCCTCTGTTCTTGCCAGGTCAGACCTTACGTACAAAATGGAGGATGCTGGAATCCCCTTCCCTGGAGGAAGTCTGAGGCTTCAAACAGGCATGTATCATTGGGGGGAATCAGGGCAACAGTCCCTCATTAGTACTGCCAGATGTGGTGCAGGAACAACTTGCAGCCTCTGCATTTGCCCAGTTGCTATGTTCATCTGGCTTGTAGCCACCTGGGCTGGTGGTCTCCAACCTAGGGTTCGTGGGCACTGTGGTGCCTCTGCCATTGCTTGCAGCTCCAAGAAGTGCAGATGGTGAGGAGAGCAGTGATATTGCCCCAGCACATTCCTTGCTCAGTGTCACGGCCTAGGGCTAGTGTGGGTAAGTGGTCCACCCTCTGGCTCTAACTCAAGAATGGCTGAAGCCGCTGTGGCAGCAGGAGGGTCCGACATGGCCCAGCCCAGCTGCAGCAAGGAGCAGGCCGGGTGGCACATACTTGTCAGCAAGTGTTACTGCTTCGGGGTCAGCGGGGGGAATCATGAAGCAGACTCCAGGGGCACTGATCTTGTGTCCTGAGCTGTCTGTCACGTCCCAAATGTCTCCATTGTTCTTCTGCAGGGTGTAGCGGGCTCCTCGGGTTATCTGGCCCTTGGGAACAGAAACCAGTCATAGCAACAGGTCAGGAAAAACGTGTCCTGCTCTGCTCCACACAGGCAGCCCTGGGGAGCAGTGCTTTTGGGCAAGCGTCACAATCTCTTCTCTCAGCACCCTCTGAATTCTCTGAGTATCTGCCACTTGCAGAAACCTCTTGTGCCTGCTGCTTCCTTAAACCTCCAGGTATGAAGCCAAGCCTCCTCTTGCAACAGCCACAGAAAGCAAATTCCCACTAGGGCAGAGACAAGAAGGCGTTTCCAAGGCTGTGCTGTGGGTTTCCTTTTCTAAGACACAGGCAGCTGAGTCAGCCAGAGCTACTCTCTCCTCTCCAAGCCTCTGCTGCTCCAGTGTTGCCTCTCAGCTTTGCTGCCACATTGCTTCATTCAGCCATTCAGTCCTGCACAAAAACTGACGTGATGGTGCAGGTGCGGGGGATGCAAATGTGCCCGCTGGGACAACACTGGTGTTGGTGGTTTGAGTTTCTGTGGTCAGAAACATGCCTGGACATCTTTAATTTGCCAGCCCGGGCAGTAGAAAGCAGGGGAATGTGACAGAACCAGGCTGTCGTAATCTTGCCAAGGGTGTGATAGGCATGTTGTCTGCAGGAGGAGGGAGGCTGCGTTTCCCCAGACCTGTCCTGCACTGCTCTTCCTAAGCTGCAAGACCTGCTTTTCTGTCCCTGCAAGCTGCACCCTTTGCCTTGTCCACACTGAGGGAGACATCGCTGCTTGGACACTGGCAAAATCTACTCCTTAACCAGCTTTTCTCTTCTGTTCCCTACTGCCCTGCCCACCAAGGAGTGGAACAGACTGTTGCCAGCAGCACCTCTGCAGCCTTCATGGGAAGAGGGAGACTTTACCTGCTCGCCTTCATACTCGCAGAGAGCCTCCACGGGAATGGGCTGGAGCAGCATCTCCCGGCGGTACCTCAGGGGGAGAATGAGCTGGCTGCGCTCCTGCAGGGACTTCACCACGGCATCGTACTTATCCAAGGCCTTCTCCTGGTCCTAGCATAGGGTGACAACCAAAACCAGTGTAGAGGTGTGAGAAGAATGAGGCAGAGGCTGCATAGCTCCTAGGCTTCTCCAGCTGGTGAACGTCTGGAGAAGAGCTCATACAAGTGCTGATGGAACAAAGACCTTGGAAAACGTCTCCTGAGTCCTGCTATCCTGCTGTTATGCTCTTGCACTGAGCACTCCCCTCTACTCTTCTGCCTCTGCAACTAGACTGGGACTTGGGACCTTGGAACGACATTCCAGCATGATTTTGCATTCCTCCCAAAATAAGCCTATGCTGAGCTCACACTGTTGCTGTGCCTTGGCTCTAGCCACCAGGCAGCAGTAGGCATTTCCTGGTCCAGAGCCCACAACTGTGTGGCTGCATATTGATGTAATTACCCTGATCCCAGCTATCAGCTGTAGAGCCTCTTGCAGTGGCTCTAGATCAGTTGCTCTCCTTCTAGATGTGCAGGTGCATATCCCACAGCGTTTACTGGGATGGCGCGTGCAAGAGGAGAAGGACAGCTCTTGGGAAGAGCTCTCTGTCCGGAGAGACATCAGGCCTGCTGTGGCATGCTTGGGCCTGGGCTGGGCCAGCTGCTCCACAAGGCCGTTCCCAAGTGGGCGATCTTGAAGCCCGGCTCTCTGTGGCTCAGCTAGTTCCACAGCCTCCTCTGGCAGCAGGTCTAATTATGCTCCCACCCTTAATGAGCACTCACTGAATGAGAGAACAAATAAAAACCAGCACAGTGAACAATTTCGTTGCCATGGGAGAGGCAGTCTCTAGCTGGAGGGGAAGGAAGAGTCAGGTGAATGCTGGGCGAAGGGAGGCAGTAGCGTGGGCCCTGCTGCTAGCCACGATGACAGCCGTGCTGAGATGCCTGCACAGCCAAGGATGTGCCTTCTGTGGGTGTTGCAAGGACCCTCTGGTGTCCACTGCCACTACTGCCATGCTTGCCTCCCCTTTTGGTCCTGGCTACACCAAATACTCACATCCAGCTCCCTGAGGAGAGACTCAAGCTGGTATCTATCCTTGAACTCCGGGCTGAATTTTTGGTCCAAGTCTGTATCTACCTTCTTCAAGAGCTCCTGAGCATCCTTAGTGTCTTTCTGGAACTGCAGAAAAGCAAAATTTCTTGTGAGCGAGGGCCCCTGCTGAAAAATGGAGCAGGCCCTACAGCCCAGCATCTCGATCCTCACGCTACTTGGAGCAGAGAGAGCCAACGGGAGATATGATAGAGGTCTGAAAACTCGGAAATGCATGGAGAAAGAGAATGAGGAATCACCATTTGCCATGCTCAGGACATCAGAGCTAGAGGAAAGATAACCAGTGAAATAATAGGGCAGATTATTGCATGCTCTCTTCCTGCAATGTGGCTAAATCCTGCTTCTGACCCATCCTCCCCACCTTTAATTTTGTTTCACTTAAACAGTGGCATGACTAGAATGTCTTTCTGCATTGTGTCTCCCTGGCCTCTGCTGCCAGTGGTGAAGCAGAGCCGAGTCCTTCCACATACAAACCATCCCACAGGGCAGTTATTCTAGCAGATCCTAAGCAGGTACTTACAAAAGGCAGGGCCTGGGCTGGGCGCTACAGTTCAACTTTGGCAAAAGATTCATCGTGTCTTAAACACACCCAGGTTGTGGGAGAAGAATCCTGCCCAACCTGCTCTCCTGCAGAGCCTCCCTGGCTGTCAGATGCAATTTATCAAGCAGACATCTGTCTGCAGAGCTCAGCTGCAGTGGTGAGCCCTTCGCAGGGCTCCCTGTGGGGTGAGCACAGCAGTGTGCTTTGTGCAGGTTGAATTTCCCACTCGGACCTGTTCTGGTCCCCTGAAGAACATGCAAGGCCACCCCATGGCCTGTTTTGGGTGTGAGAGGACATAAGGCTGGCTTGAGCCTTGCCACAAGCCCAGACCGAGGGACATTCCTCTGCGATCCTGCAGGCAGAGGATGCTGACGTTGGACAGCAGGTCTTGAACCTTGGCATCAGCAGTGGAGACTTTTTGGAAGTTATGCTTTGGCCAAGCAAATTATTGTGCTCGGTGTTTGAGCAGTTATGACTTGTGTTATATCAGGTCAAGGCTGAGGACCTAATAATCCCCCCTAGCCTTAAAAGCTCCTTAGACTAGAGGACTAAATCTCTTCTACCCAGTTTCCAGAGTGCCAGGGGCTTGTTCATCATACACTGGCATCGCTCATGGCCCAGCATCTACCCTCTGGGCTGTACAGAGAGACAAAAGTGCCTCGCTAGCCCCAGGGATCTGGTACCTTGTGGAAGTCCTCCATGAACTTCAGATGGCTCTCCTCACAGATCAGGAAGTTGAGGTACTCCTTCCAGTCCGCGTGGACTGCCTCAATGTGAGCCTGTAACACAGCGCAGCGTCAGAGCCTGGGGGCATGGACTTGTGCTAGGGGTGAACCTGAGCTGGCCAGCGGCAAGTACCAATTTCCATTTTGAGTAAATAAATCCTTGGCTGCCTATGAAACCAGCCAGAAGCTGTTGTTACAGAGCTGGGATGGGAATATAATAGAGCTAGTCCACAACTGTAGTGCTTTGATGGGATTATGGGGTATGGTAGAAGCAGGTGGCAAATCCTGTGACCGTATGTCCAACTTCCCATCAAATGTGGAATTTGATAATGTAATTTATCCTTTGTGGGGAGGCACAGGATAACCACCACAGGAATAACGATGGTGGGAAGAGCTACTAAGATTTATCTCTGCTTCTTTGATTCCGTTTATACACTTGTAGGTGAAGGAGGCTTTTCCTATTTGGCATCCCAGGAAGTAATTCAAGTGTTGCAATAGCACAAGGTCCCAAGTGGGACAAAGTCTAGGCGAGTCCCCTCTGAGCATGCAGGGAAGCCAGAGCTTGTCCCCGGCGCTCACCTCGATGGCGTTCTTCCCAGGGTGATTCTGGGCCAGCAGCTGATCTCCGTCCGCGTGCAGCTTGTTGATGGCCTCCTCTTTCTCTTCTAGTTTCCGGTGGATGAAGTTCTAGATGGACAGAGGTGAGATGCTGATCCCCAAGTAATGAGAAGGGACCTTGGCCCTTGGCTTAGTCCTATGTCGAAGCTACTTCAGACCAAAAGTGCCTGAACAGCTCCACAAGATGGATGGTCCAGTGTTCCCCTACTGCTGTTTTTGTTTTTCCTTTCCTTGCAGATGTTGCTAAGATCTCTGGGTTTGATTACTACCAAGCTAATGCTGAGCTAAGGAAGAAGAGAACTGGGAACCTGTTAAGTGTCCTCTTTACTTAAGCATGCAGCACCTTTATTTCTGGCAGGAGGTAAGGATGAATGCTGCTGTTCATATTCTATAGTCTGTAAATCTTAAAGCACTTCATATGGAATGGGGAAACTGAGCCACAGGGAAGGGATGTTTCCTGCCTCTGTCTAACCTCCAGCCTGGTTCTGTGCCCACATGCGTTAGTGTAACACATCCAGCCTGGAAGGCTGGCAGATGGTGGCTGGCACAGGGGCAGGCTGCACACGAGCATACACAAACCTCGTATTGGCGGCGCCGGCTGGGGTAGTCCAGGTTGTGGTCGCTCCAGTCATAATGTGTCCTGTCTTTCGCCTGCTGATCCAGCCAGTAGAGCTTGTTTGTGCAGCGCTGCATGTAGTCCTGCAGGGAATTCAAATCCTGTTGCCGCTGCTGGGAGCCAGCCTGTTAAGTGAAGGGTTAGAGAGAGAGCTCAGCCCAAAACTCCTTTTCCCTTGCCCTCTCCTCCATGGGGCAGAGCTGTCTGCAGAGGGTGCTTGGCTCCCCTAGCAGAGGCACCCCATAAAATGCTCTTCCCACCCTGGCTTCAGCCCTGCTGCCACCCAGCCTCTTTCCAGGGCCCTAGAGATGTCTCTTACCAGCAGTTTCTGATATTTGGTTTGGAGGTTGCTTGTGTGGTCCTGGTAACAGAGAAGAAACGCAAGTGTTAAGAGCATGTCTCCAATTAGTAGAAGTCTAAAGTGGGTTGGGTGACGGAGGGGGGATGTGGATTTTATAGGATTCGCCCCATTGTAAAGCTAGGGACAGCGTGCCATGCTCAGCTCAGAAGCTAGGTGTGGATGTGGACACCCATATAACCCTGTCCGGGCTCTGACAGCTTGGGAAGCTGCCCATTGTCCCACCTGGCTGAGCTGCCTCGCTGCCCTCGCTTTTGTCATTGGCATGGGCCCCCCTCCTGTGTCCAGGCCAGCCCCCTGGGGCAGTGCCCGAGCTGGTGGGGAGAGGGAGGAGAGCTGACCTTGCTGCCTTCCTTGGCGATGTGTGGGCCGATGGCCATCACCTCGTTGTGGAAGATGTTGTGCTCTTCTACTTGGCTATTGACCAGTGGCAGGTCAGTCCCAAAGCCCTTGCTGCTCAGCATGTCCTGTGTCATGCAAAATGTAGGGTTAATGATAGGAGAAAAGGAGCACAGCAGTTAGGGCCTGGAAAACTCTTCTTTCTCGTAAGAGAGACGGACGTGGAGCTGGGCTTGGACAGGTTCAGCTGAGGGATGTGGAGCTACAGATGCTACCTGGAAAGCCTCATGCCCTGCAGGTTAACCTCATGCTCTGGGTTCAGGGTTGGGCACCGTCTGCACGCTGAGGTGGCACATGGGGGGTCCTCAGAGCCGTAAAGGGATAGTGAAATTGGCTGTGGAAAACAGCCCAAATAACTTAATGACCCATAACAGGCACCCAAAGCAGGGTGGCCAGGGTGCGAGCCAGCAACCCAACGATGTGTTACGAGGGGTCAGCAGTGGTAGGATACCTGGTGAGCGCGCGGAGCGTGCCACAGACAGAGCTGTCATGCCTCCTGGCTGGGCTTTGGCCGTGGGCAGGCCAGTGTCCCAGCGCTGAGGGCCAGTTATGTGGGCTGAACTCCCCCATCCTGACACCACAGGCTGCATTTGGGGGGTGTGAAAGATGAAGCCGAGCAGCAGTTTGAACAGGCACTAAACTAGTGCTGGGGGAAGCCTGGCTGTCTCTGCACCTCTGGCAGCTTGGGAGGGTGAACACATCTGTGCTGGAGGGCAGGCCTGGGAAGTGAGGGATGCTCTCTTTCCCCCATACAAACCGAACCTGCTGGCTCAGGGTTTAGGAGGGATCCAAGGCTATGAGGGACTGGTTCAACTCCCTCTGCCTTGGCAAGGCCAGCCCTGGGTTTTAATTCTCTTCTGGCCAGAAGAACGTAGGGAATAGGATAAAATGATGAGAGAAGAAGGCTATTAGGAACCTCCATGTGCCATGGAGTAGAGGTCAAAGCACGTGATGGCTAAGGATACCGAGGCAAGGGCCCAAAAAGAAAGGCTGAGGCTTGTTCAGCCTGGAGAGGAGAAGGCCTTTGGGGGAACCTTCTCAGGCCTGCAGGGAGGTTATTGAGACAACGGAGCCAGGCTCTTCACAGTGGCCCATGGTGGGAGCCAAGAGGAGGTATGAGAGACCACAGGCATAAACTGAAACAGGGGAGGTTCAGACTGGATATCAGGAAGTCTTTTCACTGTTGGGACAGTTGAACATTGGAGCATGTTGCCCAGGGAGGGGGTGCAGTCTCCGTCCTCGCTGGCACCCTGCAGTGATTTGCCCATGCTCACCCAGCAGGGCAGTGGCCAGGCTGAGCCCAGGAGCCAGTCTCCCGAGTGGCCGGTAGGGGTGTTCCCACTGAGCCACAGGATCTTCCAAAGCTTTTGAGCGTTCAGCCCAGATGCTGAGAGCATTGCTGCTTTAAGCACTGATTCCTAGCACCGCTCCAGCTGACCTGCCTGGCCTTCAGCCATCCCCTCTAGCACCCTCTATTACCATCCAGCACCCCATGTTCTTCCCATCTGCTCCTCTCCACTCCTTCTACCGTGCTCTTTGCTGCTTGCATGGGTACGAGACCCTGTCTTCTGCCAGGCACTGCTGCTGGCTGGGCAGGTGTCACTGGTGTAATCTCAGGCCCCCTTGGTACCTGTTTCTCCTCGATCACTGTTGACCAGTTGACCTGGGGCTCGATCTGCCGCAGGGGGAAGTTGTAGATCTGGTCGTGTTTCACACGCAAGTTTGCCACTCGTTCCTTCAGCTGCCGGATGCTGTGGGAAGGGAAAGATGGAAGTGGGATGCAGGATGTGGGCATGAGCCAGCCCTGGCATTAATTTCAGCAGCTCTAGGTGATTGTCTCCCAGCCTTCCCATGGATGGGCAATGCCTAAAGAGTCTTCCCCTAGGATACCCTGGAGAATGTAGCACCGCCAGGCAGGCTGGGAACAAGCACAGGGTTTGTTCCACATTGTGCAACCAGTTGGGGAGCGAGAGGGCAAAGGCTCCTGCACACTGATCCTCTGCCAAGGGCTGCTCAGCAAAACCTCCAGCTGAGAGCAGGCTGTAACAGAGGAGAGCATGGCCTGCCTGCCCACCAGGTAGATATGGCCACACAGGCTCTCTGCAAAGCCTCACACATGTGCAGTGATTCCTACCTTCTGCACGTGTGCCTGAAGATGGGTGCAGGTTATGAGCACTAGGCTAACACAAGTCACTAGGGTTGGGAGGTGGTGGAGCCCGCAGTGCCTCCCCCAGATCCAGGCAGAAGCTGAGCAGAGCCCTTGGAGAAGAGGATTCTCCACCATGAGGGACAGGGAACAGATTTCCTTCCATGGTACTCACTCTTCGGTGATCATTTCACCCTGGGGGTGCTTCATGTGCTTGGCAATTGCCGCATCCCCATCCAGCACATAGAGCAGCTTGTCTGACTCGGTGAGTTTTTGAGCTGTGAGGTCTTTGTATTGAGCCAGCTGGCAGGCCTTGATCTTGTGCAAGTCCTGGGGAGTCAACAGGAAGAGAACTGGGAGTAGAATGAAAGCAAATGATCACAAAGGAAAAAACTACAGCACCCAAATGCCCACTGCACGGAGCTGGCCTGGTCAGAAGGCTGGGCTGTGAGATGGATGAGTGTGCATGTGTACCACCACTGAGCTAGGTCCTCCCTAGGCTGCTCCTGGAAGCAGGGAAGGGCTCTCAGCTAGCTCAAGATGGGTCGTCTTTTGTACTCCTAGTACAGTGATGTATTTTGCTTTCTCCTCCTGTATATTAGCCCTGAGGAGGAGCTGTGGCTGGTGGGGACTATATTCTCTTTGGATGCGCTATCTCATCGTTTGAGAAGATGAAGATGTTTCAGGCCCCTTCTCCTCCATCACATCATCTGCCTGTTTACTGCAGATCCCTGCTCTGCGCAGTAGTACCCTGCCCTGGATAGGGAAGACTCTCAGGGCCACAACGTCTCTCATGGACTTCTAGCTTCTTTCTGTAACCCTGAGGAACCTGTGCATCCCTCTGTTACAGAAAGGCAATCCCAGGCAGGGTGAACTCCTGGCAGGTTGAGTACATCCACATGCGGCAGGACAGAAGGTAAAAGCACTGAGAAGCAGGACAGGCTGCTGGAGCCTGGCTGGTGGCTGGAGAGCAATGCTGCACATGGACTGGATGTGCATGTGGAGGACTCTGCAGGAGGTGTTTGGAGGAGGTGGGTGGGAAGACAGGGGATGGAGCCTGCCGAGGGTGTGTGAGGACACTGGTTACTCACGCTCTGCATTCGGGAGTCAGTCTCCACAATGTTTTTCTCCACCTGGTCGGCATTTTTCTGCAGGCGTTCGATGAGCTCAGTCAGCTCTTTGCTGGAGATGCTGGAGAAAAAGAGGGTCGGAGAGAGGCACTTGTCATCCCATGAAAGCATGTGTGGAAGGCCGCAGCCCCGAGCCACAGCCAGGGGCTTCTCTCTTGGCGCACCATGACCCCGTCCTCCCCCAGTGTGTGCAGGGGTGGCTGGGAGCCAGCCGTGCCTGCCAGGCACTGCAGCTGCGCATGACTCACTGGTGCCTTTCTAACACTTTCCAAAATACTTGGCTGCTCTGCCAGGATGGGGGTGGTGGATGGGGACTTACTATCTCCCACACAGTGAAAATAGGAGTCCCCACCTTAGCCAAGCCTGACTCTCGTTGAGTCTCGATGCAAGCAAGGACGAGGGCTGTTTGCTGGAGAGAGGGAGAAGGAGGCTCCTGCACAGAGGAGTGGGAACGTGAACCCCCGTCTGTGACAGCAAAGAGGACCCCAAACTCCAGGCAAGAGCCCTGACTGCATCCCCACCTCGGCTCAGGGCGCACGTGTTTAGCTGTGCAGAGCGCCCAGCTGCAGGCACTGCCCTTCGTGCGTGGGGCACTTGCCTGCAGCAGCCCTGACTCCCTCAAGAGGTGGCACCTGCTCTGCAAGTTAGTATCCACAATTTAAACCCCAAAAAAAAAGGGACAGGACAGCACCCATTCCATCTACTCTTAGGCACTCTGTCTCTTGCTAGGCAGTATTTTTCATTGCCTCCTACACATGCCCAGGGTAATGCTGTGGTCCAAGCCTCTCTCTGTATTTGCAGCAGTGCTGATGGGGTACAAGGCCGCCCTTCTGTTGCTTGATGTTAGTGGGGGGGTTGCATGGGGTTGGCCAAATATTCATAATCATATTGCAGAGTGATATAGCAGGCTGAGCTAGAGCAAATTCTTCCACTAGCACGCAAAACAACCCATGACAGTTTTTGCATAGCTATGATTATTTTAAACATTTCATCCTTTCTCTATTAGCTTGGCTGCAAGGGGAGATGATGAAGAGCAGCCTGCAGTGTGCCAGGTCTGTTTCCAAACAACAAGTACACTCCCAGCGATGTGCTGGGCAATACCCGCATCTCTCCTGCTGGAGAGTCCTGGCCTGCTTCGCAAGCTTGAGACAGAAACTACTTTCCTCAGAGATGAATCACAGCAGCGCTCTCCCAGCAGCAACACCTCTGCATGACAACTCCGAGCAGGAAATGCAGGACCTCACACCCGCCCACAGCTCCCAGGGTAACTTTGCAAGAAAGGTACAATTAGTTGTTCTGGCATGTGCCCAGAACGCCAACGGCCACACTCCCACTCTTGAAAAAAACGCCACGGGCTCCTGAACGGTCCCAGCAGCTTCACAGTTCACAGGGCAGAGTCTAGGCCAGGGAGCCGGAAAGGCTGCAGTTCGTGTCCCATCTGTGATTCCTGTTTGTCACGTGAACTTAAGCCATCGTTTGTGTTGGTTCACTCCAATGCCAACCATCTATAGAGTGGGGATAATAAGCCTTAATGACCTTGTTATGTGGTGGTAGAATATTAGTCTTTATACGGCGCTTGAAAACGTTAATTGCCGTTACAGCTGCCAGTAGACAAGGCCTGTATGTCCTGCAAAAGCTGGTCCCCCAGAAACCTAAAGGGCAGCGTGACAAGCTGGGGCCTGGGCAGGAGCAGTTATCCGGATCCCAAACTGGCTTCCTTACAGCACGGAGGGCTCCTGCGGCAGCCCTCCGTCCCCGCGCTGACAGACCAATGGTGGCAGCTTCTCCAGCACAGTCCTGAGGGTCCTGCGGCAGGTAAATCCCTAACAGGGCAGGAGCAAACACGTAAGCTTGGTCCAGGAAATCGAGCGTGACCCATGTCCTCCCTCCTTCCACAGAGAGATGGCTCAAGGCTGGGAATGAAAATGGCCTGTCAGACCGCAGATGTCAGGGCAGTCCTCTTTGCCACTGGCTTCCCCGGACACGTGTCCTTGCTCAGTCATCAGCAGAGCAAGACCAAGAGGTGGCCTCGGCGGTCCTGGGCGCCACAGGGACCACGCGTAGCCTCCGGCAGTGGCGTTCCTCTCATCCTGCTGTCTTTTCCCCGCGGGCGCTGCAGGGAAGAGCCAGCCTCCCCTCCCGGCACCGCTGCTGCGCTTCAGAACTGCTCAGACAGCAGCAAGAAAACTCCGCTCGGGGCCTGGCCCTCCACGCCTGGGCCTTGCTGCGGGAGCCTTGCAGCGTGTGACAGATGCGCTAACGCTCGTGCTTCCCCTCGTTCTGGCCTGGGCAGGATTTACACTGTTTTTTTTTTTTTTTTTAATAGAAGCTGCATCATCAGAATGCTACTTAGTGTGGCTGATGGTTAGTGTCTGCCACCACTGTTAGTGGCTGCCTGGCACCTTCTGATTAACAAAAAAAAAAACACTACCATAATTGCAGGCCCTCTGGCATCAGCAGAAATGAATGCGATTGCAGAGCAGAGGAAAAGCATGTGCTTGGCTCTCCAGCAGGTTAAAGGCTGCTCTTCAGCCTGGACCAGCCCAAGGCACCCTGAGCAGCACAGAGCAAAGTCTGCGGAAAGGCCGCCTGCGCAGACAGCATGTGGAGCAAGGGAGCAGCGAGCTGCGTGCCCTTGCTGCAGCTCTCGAGCAAATGCGCTGGTCGGATGTGTGTGCCTCCACGACTGCGGCGTGAGTTGCACAGCCAGCTGGGGGAACTGCAAGGGTAAGTTCAGTTTTTCATCGGTAAATAATCACATCTGGAGGACACAGGTGTGCATTGGGAGAGCCTGGATCCTGCTGAAATAGTAGAAAAAAGCTCTTCAAAATCAGTTTTAGAGTTTCTTCTAATTCACTGTCTATGAGCTCCAGTCTCAGAGCGCTCTCTGCACATGGGCAGTGGTTTCAAATAGGTGGAGGATTATAAGGCCCTGTGGTCCTAGCAAGGTAAAGCAGTGTTCTCTGTGAACAAATCCAAGCAGCCCAGTTGAACTGGATGTATGAGGTGCTCAAAAAGGGATGAAGAGGATGAAGATTAGATCGTCCATTTCATTGTGCTGGGCTCCTGTCCATTGAATACAGCCAGCCTGGCTTTTAAATGATTCGTCAGGACCAGTGCTGACAGCCTTGGGGAATCGCTGGTGTTAAAGGTGGGCTGCTGGACGCAGCACTCTGACTGCCGCTGCTAAGAGCATCGGTCATATCGCCGGTACCCTCCTAAAGCTCCTTGTTTAATGCCAAGTGCTGCAAGGATAGGACCTGATCGTCCCATGTAAACCAGGAAAAACGTCAAATGAAATCAGTGGAGCGAAAGTGGTTCAAAGCAGGATGACTAAAAATGCATTATATGCCTATGTGTGCGTTCTTGTGTGTCCAGATGATGGTTATTGCTCAGCGTGAGTAACAGATGAGAATTAGCCCTGTCCTGCTGCATCACCAGCTGGGCAACAAGGTTAAGAAATCTGCCCAGCCACAAAGGGACATTGCTCATCTCTCAGTGGTGAACTAGAGGCCAAACTACACTTCCAGGGTGGGACAGGCTAATTATCCCGGTGTAGGGTGGAATTTATAGCAGCAATAGTAGTAAGCGGAACCGGCGCTCACCAGGGGCTCATGAAAAGCTGGCAGGGCTTGCCAGCTTGTCTCTGTATTTGCCAGATTTAAGTAGATCTATAGTGTGGATGGGAAAACCCATCTCTAAAGGCAGAAGTCTGGGACTTTTCTAGTTCTGTTTTTAATTGTAACAAAAAAACTTCTAAATAGTATGGGGGAAATAAAATGAAGCAAGGGCTCATTTGGGATCCATGGCAACCCTGCATTTCATGCACGGCTTTCAAAGATGTTGCTGCTGAGCTGGTCTTGCAGAGCTGCAGCTGCAGAGTTGAGCTGCAGATGCTCAGCCGAGCCCCTGTGCTCGCGCAGAGAAACAAGTCTGAGCTGCCAAAACTGCTCTCTGGTGTTGGGAAACAGAAAGTGTGCAACACCCAGGCCATGACCCTCTTACTCAGGTATTGGCTTTGCCAGGAGTTTCCTACGTGGAAACTGGATTTCCTTACTGGTGCTGAGGAAGCCAGGAGAGGGTCCAGGTTCTGGATGATCTGTCAGGGCAAGAATTTGCCCCTCACTCCCTTCTCCCCACTCTTCCCCCAGGAGAGACCGCCAGGTCGCAGCCACAAGCTCTAATCACCGCGCCGAGCCGGAGCTGTCTGCGCTGCTGCAATCGGCCCCGCTCGCCCAGACTGTTCCCAAGCCTGCGGCACCGTTCCCAGCGCTGCCCCTGGCCGTTTCTCCCAGATCCATGCTGTTCCTGTGAGTCAGATAACCCGGCGCTGGCGGCAGAGCACGGGGCCACCCACCGCCCCCTCCGCAGGCAGCACCCCGGGGCAACGGCAGCCTCTGCTCGCTCCTGCTCCCCCAGTACGGGCGGCGGAGCTGCTTCCCCAGCTCTGCACAGGGGTATGGCTAGCCCCCCCGCTTTCCTCTTCCCTTTGGGGTGGGGGAAACACCAGCAGGACCCAGGTTGGGACTAAGAGACCACGCTAGTGCAGGGACCAGAAATGGAGTTTGGTGCAGGGAAGGCAAGGGGAACAGCTGATACTGGAGGGCCACGTTTTCCTGCATCAGAGAGGAGAGCTGGCCGAGGAATTCAGAAACTGCTGCTTACACCTACAGGTGCATTATTAGAGCTGAGTAACCAGCAAGGAGAAACTGCAGAGACACTCTGCAGAGCTCGTTTGGAGCAAGTGCAAACATGCTCTATTATAATGTTGGCATCACTCTGCTATTCGTGCCTTGGCTTTCCTGTCGCACGCAATGGGAGATGTTTGCCGTCTCCACCTCTCCGGTTATGGGAGGGACTGGATCCTAAGCACCAGCAGAGTTAGTGACTGTCACCAGCTGAGGTTTTGGTTCAAGAAAACCTAATAAAAACCTCCCAGGGAACTTGTCTCTCTAAATAGCGGCTAAGGGAAGCTGCTCCTTTGTGCCCAGTCTTGCACTGACCACACCGCGGGACAACAAATGGAGAGGTTACTGCGCGTGCTTCAGCTCAACCACAGCTGCCGTTTCAGTTGTAAGAAGATATCTTATTATTTCTGCACCATTTAATCAACAAACTCAACCAGGACAGTAATGATCTGAGAAGCTCAGTCCTATTAATAATCTTCCTGTTTCTCCGATACCTTGGAGATACCAAGGTATCGGAGATACCAGCACACCTTGTGAGGACATGAGTGCCTGTGTGTGTGTCCAGGATTGAAGAGGAGCTCCTGGCAGGGATAAGGCCCAGGCCACCCAACAAAGCAGGCAGAAGGGGGGTGGCTGGATTGTAAAGCTGCCATGGAGGGAGGAAGTTTGGCCATACACGCGCGCTGAAAAGAGCAGGGCACACAAGAGCCTGAGAAGCGGAGGTTGGAACAGCGGCTCTGTCCTTTCTTACAGGAGCCAAGGTACCCAGGACATGGCTGTAGCAAGGCTTCTGCAGAGGAGAGGGAAATGCAAGGCTTTTCTGATGAAATAGCTAAGTCTTTGGTTTAACAATGAAAAATGCCTGGAAAAACTGTGTTTGCCATTCTTGGAAAAACTTACCGATTTTCAAGAACTTTTCTGATCGCAAAGGAAAAAATATATCATTCATGAAAAGCTGTGTTTGACAACAGTGTTATTTCTATTTCAGAGATGATTTGAGCAGCCTTAGGTTTGCCTCATGGGAGTGAAGAACCTGGGAGTATTCACATGAGGAAGGGGAGAGTTTTCTTCTGGTTTCTCCTAGCTGAGGGAATTGGGAGGAGGCAGCTGCTCTGCGGTAGATGAATCTCAGATTGGAGAAAGTTTTGGAGTCACTGTGTTTTTGTTCTGGCTCAGCAGGACTGAGATAACTCCAGCTTCACTGAAAGTTGCCTAAAATTTTTCAGACTGTCCATCTTCCCCTGAATGAATGCTGCTCTGCTCTGCCCTCCATGAAGAGGTCCAGAGATTTCACCAATTCTGCCTGAATGTGTGAGCACTACTGGACTGCCCTGGATCACAGACAAAAAGAGGAAATTGCCCTTTCCTCCAGCTTTTCCTTCCCCTTCTCTGGACATTGACGTGCTCTTGTCGACATGGACTGCGACAACACGATTGGGTTTCAGGTACTTCTTTTCACTTCCTCCAAATACCACAGCTCTGTCTTCAGGGTGATGTTACACCTCGTTCTATTTTTTTTTTTCCCCTTCGAGAGGTTCATGATAGACACAAGATGATGATTTTTGCGGTATGAGAACTTTGCTGCTAAAAACTAGACTTTTCTCCCAGGGTGACTGTGCTGGAGAGAACTGATTTCTAACCCTAAACTTCTAGCCTAGACCATCACATAACCAGTCCCTACCCAACAGCAGCCTCCTTGCCAACATCTTAAACCTTGCTGCCAGTTAACATGGCAAACTATGACCATTTTGTAACATGAAATGCAATTTGACTGTTTTCCACGCGGGGCTGTAAACTGGCGCACTGATTTGCTTGTGACTTTGAGACAGCACAGCGTTTGCTTGGCAAACAATTCCAGGTGATGGACTGAGCTGCTCCTGTGCAAAAGACCATGCACAAACTCAGGGCTCTGCAGGCATAAATTTGTACCTCCTTCCCTTTGCAGTGATGCGATCCCTGGTATCTTTTATCTCTTCCTATTAGGTTGTGCCTTCGCTGATAAGAACACTTTTTGGAGCTAACTTCCTCGGTTGTGACAGAGGCCCAAAGCCCAGAGTAAGTATTTCTGGAATGTTTGCATGTTCACACCCTGGTTTTTACACTTGCTGGCAGGTGGTGGGAAATCCCTTCAGGGGCTTTGACTTCTCTGATTGTTTCCTTTTTCAATCAAGGAGGAGATTTCACTAGTACGCTTAAGTGAGGGTGCTCAAATACATGTTCCTGGAATTTTGACTGCTCCAGCTGGACACCGTCCCTGTGAAAGCTCCTGCTCGCACTGACAGCTTCTCTATACATCAGATGGTACTACTTTGCTGAGAAAATACAGCAGTTTAATGGAAATGACTCTGTATTGCTCCTTCCTGCAGCCCAGAGGATGTTACCCGTGCCCCCAGCATTCCTGATGGCTCTGGGGATTGCTGCTGAAGCTGTTGGGAACCTGCCCACAACAGCTCCTTCACACCAAGGGGAGGGTCTTAGCCAGGAACAAGTGACCAGCTTCAGAACAGGGTCTCTGTGCTCCTCACTCAGAAGCCCCATGTTCCCCACTGCATCCCACTATAGGAAGCAGAGACAAGCGACTGCTTATGACTGCTCTTGAATTAGGTTGCCCTCTGTATAGATTTCGTAAAACCGTATCCGTGTGAGTACTGCTGCTGGAGACCAGACTTCAGTATGGACTTAAACTGTACAAACCTTCCTGAAGGCCACAATACAGGTCTGTAAATGCCGTCTTAAGCCTCAGATGCCAGTGCATAATAATCCCTTGTTAATTCCTCTGTGTTGCTTACAACAGCCCTGGAGTGACATTGCAGCAGAGCAGAGGACAAAAGGGCTGGGCTTACAGCTAGTGTAATTCAGGTTTGGTAGAGATTAAGATCTGGCTCAAAACTTTTGAGTAGTGTGCTGTCAAGCTACACACACTAGGGCGTAGCTGGACAGCTGGGTTGCTAAGCTCAGTCCAGCTTGTTTCAATTATATCTATCTTCCCTTGTATTAATGGTGATATATTATTGTAATGTGCCTGGAAATTAAAGTGAAAATAGGTCAGGTGATGGTGAGGCTTGCTCCACTATAAATACGGCGCAACTCCCCTGACTCACTTGTTGTCTATTCATCATTGTTGACTCTAACCCTGCAAAACAGCCTCTAGAAATCAGTGTCAGCCCTGCAGCCAGCGCCTCTGCAGAATGTTCCCGGCTTGTACCCAAGGTACATAAACCGCCTTTTAGATAGGGAACTGGCTCTGGAGCCAGTCCGAGAGGGCATCGGGTCTCCAGACACCGTTCAGGGTCTACAGGGCTGGGAGCCTTCCTGAACCTCGGCGTTGCTCTGATGCTGTTGGTGTGTGCCGAGGGGGATCGCGGGAGTGGGCTGCACTTCCACCAACGTTTCGGCAGTGAATTCTCATGGCTCAGCTCTCATCCCTCTTTTCTAACTCCCAAGCCTGGACATAGAAAAGGGAAAAAACAACCTCATGTTTTCCTAATGCGGCAAGTGTTTGGTGAAAATGATGGGAAAGGAGTTAGATGTTGGTCACCCCCCCCACATACTATGGATCTCTTCAGGAGTCTGCGAGGCTCTTGCCTTCCCTCCTGGCAACGCCGTACTGCTCCGCCCTCTGTGCAGTGAGTGGCTTAGCACTCAGCTCTTCTGAACTTTGCTAGTGTTGCCTACCTGCAATAATGCCTTTTTTAATGATGTGCTAATAACACAGTCGTCATTTCCAGCTGAATCCCAGGACCTTGTGCTGCTGGGATGTGGTGAACAGGAAGAGCACAGAGCACTCGGGTTGATGAGACAAAACGCCATCATCATCATCACCCCCATTCCCCAGACAACATGCAGAGGTGCCCAAACACTCACTGCCATGCCCAGGGTCGGACATGCTGAGCCTGAGGAGCTGCAGTCCCAGGCCAGAGCTGAAGCACTCACCACCTCTCTACCCAAAGTCCTGCTTCTCACTACACATCCAGCCTAGGTGGCTGGGAGTGGAGCTTTCACGAGGACCTCGCATGGTGGTTTCCTTGCCTGCCTCTCTCTCCTTGGAGGGAAGGAGAGGAGACAGGAATATGTCTAAGGAGACACTTAGGCTCTGGTCTTGCTAATTTGTGCAGCAGAAGAAGGAAAAACCCGGGAGAACATCTGTGGAGGAGCATCACCTGCACACTGGCGGTAAAGTAACTGCTGGAGGATGGGGCACTTGTGTGATATTAGGAGGTGGATGGAGGGGAAGACCGTTACAGGGTGCTTGGCACAGACTATCGCAGTGGTTTTCCTCCAGCTAAGCCGTGGCACAGTGCATGGCTGATGAGTGCAAATACTAAACTGGCGCTGCTGAGGACAGACAAGCCACAGCAGGCCAGAGGCCCTGGCTCGATCTGTGCGCGCCAAGTCGTGTTTAAATCATCACGGCTTTGCAAGATTTAACGCCAATTCTGTTTTTTCCACGCCGTTGCCCCATTAGAACTTCAAAGCGGAACGACTTCCTTCCTTACTAATGTTAACGTGGGGCAGACAGGCTGCGAGAGGCAGAGGCGGTCGCCACAACCAGCTCCGGCCCTGCTTGGAGAGCGCGCGAGCTCCTGCAGCCGCCCGCTGCCAAGGCCAGTGCCTGGCCCCAGCGAGGGCAGGCCGCTTCGCAGCCAGCTCAGGCGCAGCAGCAGCCTTGTCGAAACAGGTCAGCTCAGCTGCCGGGCCGGAGCAGAGCATCCCACCCCTGCGTAGGGGACCTCGCGCCCCGCTGGGCGAGGGCCTCGGGCTCTGCTCTCAGCAAGCTCTGGGTAGCACCTTGGGGTACGAGATGCCTAGGCCGTGCGCAGATAGGAACTGGGGTAGGGAGGGGGTTGCTTGAAGCCCATAAACTTCAAGGTGCTTTGGTTTGGAGCCTTAAGGGCTAGTTTTGGGTTGGTGACTGGTGGCTGTCTGCATTCGGAGCCAGAAGGACGGAGAACGTTGTTCCTGGGCAGATTACAGAGCCTGGCTTGAGCTGCAGAGATTCATCTTCAGATCCTGACAGCCCTGCTCTGATCTCTGGCGCTAATCATCATGGCAGCTGCCCGAGCACAGACGGCAAGATGCCCGCGCTGCAACAGGAATTTGTCCCACGGCTGCCGACTGAAGGAGCCACCGAGATCGAGTCGTACAGTCGTCCGTGTCAGAGCGCTAACTGCCCTAGGAAGGTACTTCCTAGGCAACCCCTAACTGAATCAGCTGAGATCACAGGCCTGGCTCCTTATTACCTGCAGGAAATGTTCCAGCGTGATTGATCGCTTGCCAAACCGGTGCTCAGTTATGTGCTCTGTCACTACTATGCTTTGAACGCTCAGTCACCAGGGGCACCCTGGCACTCAGCCCTGAGCTAACACGCAACCCTACAACCTACCTTTCCCCAGCTGAAAAAGCCTCTCCGAAGAGCCGGCTGAGGCTGGGCTGGCCGCTGTGTCCAAGCCTCTGTTCCTGTTTACAGCACGGGGCTGTTGATTTTAGCAGGGTTGCTCTGTCTTTGTAGCAGCATAACTGGGCGGGAGCTGGCTCCGACTCCAGCAGCGCCTTGAGCGCGGGACGGGGCGGCAGGAGCTCCTCAACTCGCAATCTGCCCCCGGCTTCTCCAGCAAGTCGTTTAACCGGTCTGGCTCTGGCTTCCCCCTCTCGACTGCAGGGACGTCTCCACAGAGCGGGAGCGTTCCCTGCATTCGCAGATGTTTGTAAACTCCAGCACAGGAATTAACAAATTGGGCGTAATAAGCGCAGCCCTGCCCTAGGTGTGCGTGGACACACTTGGAGGCACAGACACGGCTCTCCGTGCTGCGGGGAGGGAGGGTGGCCCGAGGCCACATCGCGCGTCGCTTCCTGAGCCTGCACAATCCAGCCACAAAGAATAAGATTTCATCCTGGCCTACAGGTCTGCGGCCGTCAGAGGTGCGTTGACGTCCCTCTGAGGCGGTGCCCCGAGCGTGCTGGGCTTGCTGGCAGGGCGCTGGAGGGAAGGCCATCTTCCCGAGCCCCAGGTGCCCGTGCACGAAGGCCCGTCTCCTGCTGCCTCCCGGGCTCCGGGTGCTGCTCAGAGTCCTGAGATGTCAAGCCAGGTGTGGCATTTCTTGTGTTCAAGCCCTACTCCGACACCAGTGGAGATTAGAAACAGAACCTGGTTTTCACATCTTCGTTTGAGGCTGCAATCGCTCCTTCAGCCCTCGACGCTGGTGACGGGGCCTTCGGGGAGGCGCGTGCTTGTGCCTCAGATGGCACAAACTCCTCTCCCTCCACCAGCCCTTGCTGGGGTGGGAGCCGGCGCCAGAGCGTGCCGCGGGGCTTGGGGAGGGGGTGCAAGCGGCTGTTTCGACGGCCCTGCTGAGCCGGTCGGGCTGCAGAGGCTGCCTGGGGATCCCATCCCCGCTTCCGGAGCCGGAGCTCTTTGGTCCTCAGTACTGAGAGAGGGAGCTCAGCAGGTGCCAAGACCGACCTGAGTCCCCCCACGCTCAGGGTCTCCCCCTTTCAGGGGACCCCCATGCCAAAAGCGACAGCATGGGACCTGCAGGCAGCCCTAGTTTTGCCTGCAGGGAGGAAGCAGCGCGGCACTTTCCCCAGCTCCCCCACTGCCCTCCGCTGAGTCAGGACAGCTCCCTGACGTCTCGCCGCCAGCACTGCGACTACAGGATAGTCGAGCCAAAAAAGCCCAGAACTGAGCGGATTAATTCCCAGGTGGGGTGAGAGGCAGCTCCGGGAGCTGCTGAAGGCAGACCTGCGCACCTCGGCTGTCTGAGCTCCCCGCCTCGGAAGGGGTCAGCACCCTCTGGGCCGCCCGGGGCCCCCTTCCTGGGTCCCTGAACGCAGCCTCAGCCCCCGCGCCCGTTCTTGAGTTTCCCTTCCCAAAGGACGATTTTTGGGGAGCGCAGCGCAGCGCTGCAGCGCCCAGCCCGCAGGCTGGGGCAGGTGTCTCCCCGTCACCCCCATCCCAGCGGCAGACGGGCAGCGCTGCCAGAAGCGCAGCAGGGAAAGAGGAAATGCCGAACGGCCGGAGAGCCGTTTGCGCAGCAGTACAAAGCCACCGGCTCACATCCACACCTGGAGAGACGGAGGCAGGAGGGCTCCTTCCCTTCCTCGCATTACTCACTAGTGGCTCCCGGAGTGTATACACTCCAGAGCCTCTCCAGGCCTTTCCAGAAATGCTAGACTTCCTCCCGAATTGATCAGAACATTCAACTTCTGTTGCAAAAATGACCCCTCTGTCCCTGACATGCACCCAGGGGTTGGGGACTGGCCGCCCTCCAGTTTCCTTCTCTCCTACAATGAATCATTCAGCCTGGAGAGAGGCCGTGCCTTTTCTATTGGGAACTTTTACATCTTTTCCATTTTAACAGCATTCTTGCAAGGGGTATGTGTAACCCCGCGCGTGTTCTTGCACCAGCACAACTTAAAATCCATTTCCACCCCAACAGAAAGGGCGTCGAGAGAAGAGGAAACACTGACTATTCGGTTCTAACGAAACCAAAGCTCAAGGCAACGAGCGCTGAAGCTGCGAAGGCTCGAAGACCGACTCTGGCCTCCGCCGAGGAGGGCACGGCAGCGGCTCGGCAGCCCTGCCGCTCTCGGGGACCCCGCCGAGCGCGGTGCGCGGCGGCGGTGCGGAGCGGTGCGGAGCGGTGCGCGGCGGGGCCGAGCGCTGCGCCGCGCTCCGGGCGGCCCCCGACGGGGCGGCGGGCGCTCACTCACCTCTTCTTCTGCACCGAGGGGCTGTACTTCCCTTTGTTGCGCTTCCTGAAGAGCGAGTGCATCGCGGCGGCCGGCTCCTTCCCCCCGCTGCCGCCGGGAGCCTCTCTGCGCCGGGAGCCGGCGGGGCCGGGCCGGGCCGGGCCGGGCCGGGCCGGGCCGGGGGAGGCGGGGACGGGGCTGCGGCTGCCGCTGGCCCGGCCCCGGGGTGGTGCCTGCGCGGCCGCGGCAGGTGCCAGCGGCGCGGGCGCGGCCCCCCCGGCACCGCCGCGCCGCCTCCAGCCCCTTCCTCCTGCGGGGCGGCCCGGCTTCGGGGCTCGCCGACTTGGCGGGCAGTTTTGTCAGAGCCAGATATTTCCCTTTTTTTTTTTCCTCGGCTCTTCCGATCGGGGTAGAGACGTGTCGAAGTTGTCCCGGCTCCCCGGAAGAGCACAGGCTTAAAGATTCAGGAAAGGGCAGTGTTGGACTAGCTGTAAAAAAAAAATCACCGCTGGAAAGGCAGGGCAGATTCCCCAAAGAGAAGTGCTCCGAGAGTCACCAAATCCTTGGGAATCAGCCCTGCCCAGGCAGTCCTGCTGTGGGCCAGGGGTGCGTTCGGGGTGCTCTCCCCTCCGGGGTGCTCCCGCGCAGTGCCGGGTGCCTGCTCGGGGCAGACGGGCCCTGCTCCTGGTTCCTGTGCCGAGGGGGCCGAGGGCTGCGGCGGCAAGGAGAGCTGGCTGCCAGGCAGCGGGGCTGCAGGGCTCGCCTGCTCCTCTGCCGGCCTCTCCGCACTGCGCGGTTTTGCCCCAGCGCCTCTGCCTATGTCCTGGTCTCGGGAGGGACCAGAGCGGACTTGGGGCGGCAGCTTGGCCGACGAGCTCGGAGAGGGCCCCAGGCTGTCCGGTGCCCCGGTCAGGGCTGGCGTGTGTCCCTTTGCCCCGGCCGGCAGCCCAGCTCCAGCAGCCGCCAGCACCCTGTGCGGCGGGCGCCACGCCAGGGCTGTGCCACCCCCGGCTGCGCTGCAGCAGGGGCTCGGGCTGCATCCGCTCAGCGGCTCCCGCCGGCTCTCGCACAGGGGCCCAAGGCAGCCTGGCTTTGGCCTTCCAGCCGCAGAAAACAGTCCGCTGGGAAGCGACTCTTCCAAATCCTATCGCAAAACTGCCAGGAGGTTGCTCCCCCAACCCGGAGCCCTTCCCGGCTTCGGGGCCGGTCCTCAGGGCACAGACGGGCAGTGGGGAAGGGAGAGAGCTGGCTCCCTCCCGCCTGCCGCAGCCTAAGAGGTTTTGCTCACCCATCCCCGTGTGCACAGCACTGAGCAATTAGGAGCAGCTCTGGCCTTTTTATCCAGGGATTTTGTGCCCATCTGGGATTAAACAACTGAATACATGATTGTCGCTACCTCACCAGCCCCAAATCCTCTGCTGATTTTCATTCTCGGGGCAAGTCAGTGCAGGCTGTGACCTATTGCTCCTGATCCCCGGCTTGGGTCGGATTGCCACCTCTTTCGGCAGCATTTGCTCCACGCGGCGTGCAGAGCCCCGAGCCCTGCGCTCGCTGTCGCTGCGCGGAGAACCGTTCCTGCACGGATCCAGCTGCGTCCGCACGATGCTGGGGGGCAGCAGGTCCTAGCGCTTCGAGCACGCGGCAAGTATGTGCAAGTGTGTGTGTGTGTGTGTGCGCGCGCGCGCGTGGACTTCTTCCACCTCCGCTCCTTGGGCTGTAACCTTGGGCGAAGAAGCGAGGTGCGCAATCCATGTAATCCTGGCTGCTTTTTAGAGGCAGCATCCGAGAACCTCCTGAGTTTTCGCAGTTCTCCCACATCTGAGGCAATTTCTGCAAAATGCTCTGATTCGAGCAACGCCGCCTTCGCCGGCGAGGGCTGCTTCGCAGAGCCGCGCTGCCTGGCGGCGGCACCGAGCCCCTCGCAGGGCCGTGGCTGCGGCAGCTCGGCGGACCGGGGCCCTCGGCAGCCAGAGCAGGGGCTCGCGGGACGGTCGGTGGCACCTCCGGCCGCTCTCTCCGGCTCCGCCAGCCCTTTCCCAGCCAGAGCGGAGCCGCCCCCTGGCCTGGCGCGGTCCTCGCTGGAGGACGGCGGCGGGGACGGTGCTGTAATGACCGACTCTAGCGGGGCAAAGGATGCTTGGTTACCGAGTGACGTGTTCTGCGCTTCGAAGGTGATGGCAGTTGATTTGTTTGAGGCTCCAAAGCTTTTAAGAGAGCCCTGTGCTTTCTCTGGAGAGCGCTGGCGTGGCGTTGCCCTTTGGCTCTCCTATTGATTAATCGCTGGAAATCAGCTTGGCTGTGAGCCCCAGCCGGTGGCGGCGGCGGCGAGGCAGGACCCGGGAGCCAGGAGGGAGGGGGCTGCGTGCAGCCTGCGGCCCCCAAAAGGCGCCTTGTGCGGCTGCATCGCCGCAGCCTGGCGCTTTGGAGGGTCCCTGCGGGCTCCAGCGGAGAAGTCACCCCCCTGCAAGGGAGCGAGACCTGCCCGAAAGAGAGCCGGCCGCCGGGCTGCTGGGGGAGAGGAGCCCTCCGCCCCTGGCTCCCGCCTGCCCCTGCCGCCTCCCGAGCGCCGGCCCGGCTTTGCTCGCCTCTGCCGGGCGCCGATGCCGTTCCCACGTGCTCGTGGCTGACTCAGGTCCGCTCCGCGGCATCCATCCTGCTCCGCGCTGCCTGCCAGCGTGGGGCCTACTAGCCCCCACTAGCGAGAGACCCTCTTCATTAGGCAGCAGGCTGCGGCGGCAGCAGCGGAGGGGGATGCGTGTCCCCGTCGCTCCCCGACCTCGGGGAGAGCCGCACCGGCAGGCGTGGGACGAGCAGGGCCGGATCGGCCCCGACCGCCCGAGCCGCGCAGGGGAAAACTGATCCCGGAGGCAGAGGAGCCGGCGGGAGCCGGCGGGCAGCGGGCTGGCACCAGCCTGGAGCGAGGACGCCGGGCCGAGCAGAGCAGGGCGTCCGGCTGGGCCCGCGCAGCGAACCTCCGAAACGCTCGCTCCTCGCCGGCTTGCACCCCTGCCGCCGGCCGCAGCGCTAGCGCGCGGAGAAGGGCGAATGTATTACTACCCTCCGGACGACTAACGCGCTGCGTTTTCATAGCCTCTTCCAACCCTGCGTCTTAAAGTCTCTGAGAAGCAGAGATATATTTAGCGCTCTCCCAGATGCCCGAGCCTGCGTCTCCGTTGCTAGGTCAAACGGCGAACGCCGTTCTGGCTGGCACGCTAAGCGCGCCCCGGCGGAGGGCCGGTTTTTTCCGCTGGGCGAGGAGGCGGCGGGGCCGTGCTGAGCGGCGCGGCGGCTCGGGGGCTCTGGCTGGCGGCGCCAGCAGGGCACCCTGCCCATGCACGGCCCCGAGGCCTGGCCGCCCAGGGCCTCTGTGGAGCCCTGCTGGCAGTCGCTGTGATGAGTGGTGTGGGGTCTCTGCAGGCAAGAGCCCCAGGAGAGCCTGGCTGCCGGCGGCGCCCTGTTTCCCCGCCGGCAGAGCCGGGTGCCCTCTTGCACTGTGGCCGGGGCAATACCGTCCCCCAGGAGCAGTGTCTTGCCTGCCCAGGGCAGCGTGCGTTGGCTTGTGGCCCAAGCCGAGGGGGAGGAGCAGGCAGAAGTCATGCTCCGCGTCCTTCCATTTAACCAGATGATATTTTGCCTAGCTTTATTTGCTCTAGAAAACACTCTCAGGTTTTGGCACTTTGATACCCCCCGGTACGTCGTGGCAGCGCGTCGCCCCGGACCGGCCGGCCTGCCGGGAAAAGGCAGCTCCTCGTCCCGCTCCGCAGAGCTCCTGAGCCAGCCCGGAAGGTGAACAGAGCGCTGACGTACCGAGGAAATGTCCCTGTCTATCGCTTCTTCTTCTTTTTTTTTTGTGTGCATCTTTTCCTCTTTTATTCCCCTCCGGCGTGACCTCTGCGGCGCTAATCCCCCTAATCTCCCCTCATCTCCGGCGCGGTTCATTTGCGCGCGCGAGTGCCCTTGAGAGCCGCCGAGCCGAAACGGCTCGGGGAAGCCCGGCAGGCAGCGAGAAACCCCGTCGGGGTGGAAGCCTGTCCGGTGCAAACCGCCCGGGCATTTTGCCTCTATCCTGCCTTTGGGCTAAGGCACCGTGTGAGCCCAGCTCGCCGGCTGCTCTTTGGGCAAGAGCTTTAATCCCACCCGATTTCGGAGCTGTGACGAGCGCTGCCGTGCTGCTGCCCTCCTGCACTAGCCAAACCAGAGCCTAAAATCAGGCTTAAAATGATTTTGAGGGGCGTCCCGAGCTTTGCTGTCCCTTGTACTCGGGCAGGAATCATGGCTGCTTCCGGCACCTTGCCCCGAGTCCCTCCAAAAGAGGCACTTCTCCATGGGCGCCGCGGCCGGGACGCGGCGAGGCCGGCACAGGGCCCCGTGTCCGGTTGCCGCCAGCTCCCGGGTGTCTGCCAATTCGGAAGAGGCAATACTGGCGAGGAGAGAAATGAGAGCTGATGTCAAATCTGGGATACGGCGAAACGGAGAAGCTGTGCAAAAGCTCCGGAAAGGTTTCGGGCCTCTGTGCTCACTGGGGTTTTGATGCAATTAAAAACACAGAAGAATTTAAAAATCCCCTAATGTTTCTTGGGCTTCAGGAAGCAGAAACGCCCTGCCAGCGATGGCCCGGGGCGGCGAGCGCCGCGTCCCGCCGGGGCTCGGGGGTCCCGCGGGCGCCTCTGCGGCCCCTCTCCCGTGGGCGCAGCCAAGCAGCCAGCCAGCGCCTTTTGCAGAGCGCAGTCCTTGCAGGCAGGCAGCAGCGCGCCAGCGCTCGCTCCCCCTGGGGCGGCAGCTCGTGAGCCGGCGAGCGCGTTGCGTGCCCCCAGGTTTTGCTTTCGCAGCCCGCTCCTCCCGCGCAGGGCCCTCCTTGCACGCCGCCGCCGCTGCCTCCAAATGCCGGCTCCGCAACCGTTTCGGGGGCCTGGCCGGGTGACGCCGGCTCCCTTCCCCACGGAGCCGTCCCGTCCCCTTGCCCGGCCAACGCTCCAGCGCACCCCGATCGGGACCCAGCGTCGGCTCTCGGGAGGCTTCTCGGTGCCGTTGCCCAGTCGAAGGGGTTTGGTTTTAGGCTGAAGGATTCAGTTTGGGAGCGGGAGGAGTTGTGAAAAAAGTGGGAGATTTCTTCCAAAAGCTGAGGCGCTTGGTGGGAAAACAACTGGATCAGCCAAAACCTCTTTTTTTCTTTCCTGGGTGGAAATTTTTGGCAAGCCTCACGGGAGCGTGAAGCTGAGCTGGTCACTCCACTGCCCCGGGATTTTTTGGCCGTTTGGAGGTAGGACGGGGTGTTTTGAAGGGCGTCCCAGTGCCCGGCCAGCGTACGGCAGCCGGGCACTGCGGCACCGCCGAGCTGCCGCTTCCCTCCCGCGGCTCCCAGACTGGCAGGAATGTGGCTGTGCTTGTTCCAAACTGCTCCGTCGCGGGGCGAAACCTCCCTGAGCTCCCTTCAAGGCTCAGTCACGAGCCTGGCTAAGCCGGGCTGCTCCAGCCCCGGCCACGGTGGCCCACGCCGCTCGCGCCCCCTTTTCTCGCGCCCTTTTTACTCGCGGGCGTCACCTTTCCCGCGCTCACGCCATTAACGGCCTCTCGTGGGACGAGGTGGCCTGGAGGACCAAGCTCGGGGACTTATCAAGCTGCAAGAAAAAAACAAAATAAACTAAACACGTGCGCCCTGAGCCGAGCCCAAGGGGAGCAGCAGCTCTTCGCCCGGCCGAGCCCTGGCGCAGGGACGGCGCTCTGCAGCGCCCCGGCTGCGGCGAGGAAGTGGCTTTTTCTGCCGCGGTTGCTGCTTTGAGCCAAAGTGTCATCAACAGAGTTAAATATTGCACAAATGCTAATCAAAAGCAAATGCTATCAGCCAAGCAAAACAAAGGCGCTTGCTTGGCTGAGGGAGGCCAGCGGGATGACTCATTTGGCATGAAAATGTATCGTGGAATAAATTAAACTGCTGCTTTTGCTCCCCGTCCGGGTGCCGTGCGGAGGGCAGGGCCGGCGGCGCGCGGGGCGGCGAGGGCGGCGGGGCGGGCACCCACGGGCTCGTCCCCGCCACCCCGGCCCCCCGGCTCCACGCAGCGACGCGTTTCGGAAAGGCCCCAAGCCATGTAAAACGGGGCTGACGGCGCCCGGGTTTGAACATCCCGATGAGCTCTTTGCGTCTGAAGCCACCACAGCATGTTGTTGTCCGTTGTGTCCTGCTTCCCGGTGGGACAGAGAGGGGAAGTGGCTGCCGCCTCCGTGCCGGGCGGACCCAGGCGTCCGGGTTGCGGTGCCGGGGGCAGGCGCTGGACCACACGCTGGAGCGGGGCTGAGCGCGGATTAAAAGCAAGCTGAGGAGGGGAGCAGCTTCGCGAGCACCCGCAGGCGCGATGGGCTGGGCTGCGGCTGCGCTGTCGCGGGGCAGCTCCTGCGGAGTCCTGCCGAAACGCCCGACGGCTCCCCGGCCCGTGGCTTGGAGCCGGCTGGGGATGGGGGTTCCCGCGGGGGACAGGGATGCTCGTTTCCCATCCAGGGAGAAAGGTGAAATGTAGTTTAAAAGCTCCTGAAATGGTTGTTTTGTAAAGAGGAAAGACTTTGTTTCAATGTAATCCGCGTTGCATCGACTGCAGGGGTAGGTTATAACTGCTGCGCTCCAGTACCCAGCAACCTGACCTAAAAGGTGCGTGTTATCGTTTCACGTAAATGTTAAAACGATAAGGCTGGCGCGGAGAATCTTATCTATCTCCCTGGAAGCTTCCTCGGCGAGCAGCGAAAGCGGAGACGGGAGCGGCGGGCGGTTCCCTGCAACGGGGCAGGCGGGCACCGGCGAGCGCGGGCACCGGCCTCGGGGACGCCTCGCGGCGAGGAGAGGGGGTGGCCCCTTTGCTCCGACTCCGGCAGGGGAGGAAATGCCAAATTAGGGCTCCAAAGCTGCCGGATTGCCTTAGGGGTGAGCAGCCCAAAAGAGGACAATTTGCCGTCCCTGAGGCCGGTCATAATTTAAAGCTTTATCGGTGAGGAACGCTGAACGCTTCGCGCTGCCTCTCCCCGCTCCAGGACTTGGGGCTTGGCGAGCTGCCCGGGTCGGGGCAGCGGGGGAGAGGGGTGGCACGGCCAGCCTCCCGGGGGTCACGCCGCGTCCGGCGGGACGCCGGCAGGGGACACTGCAACCCAGGAGGGGACACCGCATCTCAGGAGGGGACACCATGTCCCAGGAGGGGACACCGCATCTCAGGAGGGGTCACCATGTCCCAGCAGGGGACACATCTGGCACAGCCTCATCCCGTGCGGTGCCTCTGGTCTTTGCTGCATGGCCGGGCTCCCAGCGGCTCCCAGTCCCTCCCAGTCTGGCAGCCCTGGGGGTTTCCCTTGCCCCCACGGACACGTGTGTGCGATGCGTGTGGGATCGCCCCTGCCCCGTTCCCGCGGCGGCGGGGGGCTGCCGGCGCTTGGCACGGCCGGCCAGCAGGACGTCGAGCTGAAGAAGCCTTCAATTTGCCCGAGCTCTTCTGGCCTCACCCCGCAAGAGGGAGCAGCCCCGTCCCGGGTCGTTCCCCGTGCGCAGAAATGGGGGTCGGTCACGGCCGAGCTCGGCAGCCCCGACGCGGCTTGGGCCACGCGTGGCCAGGACGGCGCCCGCGCCGCGTCTCTGCCCCGCCGAGACCAAACTCAGCTCCGTCCTCCCCGCGGTCTCTCTGCTTCGGGAACACAAAGCGTCGCCTTTTCTCTTTGGGCCGAAACGGTGAGGATCTCCTCGCGGCCCGGCTGCCCTCGCCGGCGCCCCGGCGGGCGAGACAGATGCATTTCATAAGCCGCAGCGACTTCCCTAATCCGCAGGCTCGGGGCTGTCCTGGGCTGGTCTCGCTGCGCCTTGCCTCCGGGCGAGATGGAGACCCAAAATATCCGGCCATGCGTCCGGCGCCGGGTGGGCGCTCCTTTTTGTTCAATCTCGCCCTGACAAACTCTGAAAGCTTTTCTGTCACCCTGATTTTGGGGGGAAAAAAAAAAGGGCCGGGAGACACATCCGCTCGCGCCGGCGCTGCCGCGCCAGGCAAGGTGCCGGCGTGTATGCACCCCAGCGAACGCGGCTCTAATCCCGCCTCTTCCCCAAGGCCAAATACTAGGAGGTTTGGGGGGGGGGGTGTCCCCACTGGGCGAGCCGCTGCTCAGGGCCCGGCGGGGTGCAACGCGTCAGGCCCTCGGCAAAACCCGGCGCGTTGCTCCCCGCTCGCTGCCGCCCCAGTCGGCCCTCGAAAGCGGCGTCTGCAGGGGCCCGAGCTCGCTGAGGCAGCCCCCTGCCGCCGCCGTCGCGCCGCGCCTGGGGACGGCGTCGGAGGCCGGCGCCGCCCCGGGAGCCCGCGGCGCGGGCCGGGAGATGGGGGGGGGGTCCATGGAGCCGCCCCCGCCGCCCCCGGCCCGCGCTCGCGCCCGCTCGCAGCCGAGGAGGCAGGCGGCCCCGGCGGGGCTGCCGTTTGGGGTGAAAGCGAGAGGCCGAACGCGGGCTGGCAGGACCGCCCCGGGCGCAGCCGCCGCCGGCGGGGAAAGTTGGAGACGTCGGCGGGGTTTAGCGCCGGAGAGCTGGGTCAGGAGACGATCACATGTCTCCTCCGCCGGGGATTAGACGGGTCCGGCTGCGGCTAAAAGCCGGGCTGATTACCCGGGCGCGGGGCTGTCGAAGGAGAGGGGCCCCGCGGCCGACCCATGGCCGGGCAGGCGGCAGCCGGCCGCGCCAACGCCCGCTCGCCCCCGCGCCGGGGCTGAGCGCGCCCCGGATCATGTCCCGGGACCTGGAGCGCTTCGATGGCCTTTCCCTCATTTACTGGTAAGCCGGGCGGGCGCGAGGCCAGCGCGGGCGCCGGGTGCCGCCGGCGGCAGCGGGGGCCGCGCTCGACGCTTAGGGCCGACGGTTTGGGCCGGGCGTTTTCCAGCAGCCGGCGACGTGGAGGCTCGTCACGCGCGGAGCCGCGGCGGCGCCGCTGGGGCCGTCTGCGTCCTTCCCCCGGAGCGGGGCGGCAGCCGAGGTCCTCGCTCGCCCCGGGGGGTGGCCGAGCGCGCCGGGGGGGGCACGGCTGCCCGAGGGCTCGGAGGGAGCGCGGCTCCGGGCAGCGCCGGGCTCAGAGCGGGCTTAGCTGAACTCAGCTGCTCCCCTGGGGGGGTCGGGGGGCCAGAGCCACGGGTGGGGGCTCTTGGGGCCGCTCCGAGACCAGCCGCGGCGTCGCCTGGGCGTCTGGCCATCCGGCCGTTCCTGGGGGGGGGCCTGTCTGCTGCCGAGGTAGGTCAGAGGAGGGACGGCGGGGGCGGGCGTGCGGGGCGGCAGCACCCTGGGGCGCGCGGTGACGGAAGAGCGGGGCGGCCGGCGGCTCTGCCCGCTGGTACGCGGCGCTGGAGCCGCGCGGCTCTCTGTAGGGCTCCCAGAAAGGCCTCAGCGCCCAGAGGAGAACCGGGCCTCTCCCAGCGCCTCGGTTGGTCCTCGAAACTCTCCGGTTCAGTCCTTGGGGAGGGCCGGGGGGGCCCGGGGGCTGCCTGCGGCCTCCTCTGATCGGGGAGGAGGTCAGTCCGCCCCGGCGCCGAGCGGGGGCACGTCCCCAGGGGCTCGGTGGCCATCGCTCGCTCCCCGTTTCGCGGGAACGTCTCCGGCGAGCAGGGAGGAGCCGAGAGCGCGGCGAGGCGCGCCTGGCGGAGGAGAGGCTGGGCTGGCCCGCCCAGGGCAGGATGCGCGCGGCTGCCGTGCCCGGGGCCGGGCGTTGCGTGCGCCGGGCGCCAGATGTGCGGGGCTGGCGTGCGGCTGTCTGGGCAGCGCTGCTGGGCTGTCGCGGAGGGCGGCAAGCAGATGGCGGGGGAGGTCCCACCTCCCCCAGCCCCTTCGATAAATATGGCCCTGATCTGCCACTGATTAAAAGATTACTCGGAGAGTTTGAAATATAAATTTAATATATAACCATGAGCGGGATCTCCCCCTGTGCTGGCTCTCTGCCCTGCCGTGGGTGCGCTGGGCTCAGGGCTGTTGAGCTACCAGCTGCTGGTCCACCAGCTCTCACTTCTTTGGCTTCCTCAGAGGGATGCTGGGCCTGATCCATGCCCCCTGAGGATACAGGGCTATCATCTCTGCCTGTGCTCCTCTGGCTGCTCCGGGGCCCGTAAGTGAGCTCTGCAAAACTGGCTTTTGTGCAGGACCCTCTCACAGCCCTTTGCCAGGTGAGGCAGGAAGAAATCAGAACCACGTACAGGTCCATTTTGCCAGCGGGGTTACCAGACTGACAGCCTGTGGCAGCGGTCATGGACTGGGACCCTGCAGTGGGTCCTGAGGGTGCGGGACGGGTGCAGAGCAGTGTCCACCCTCTGCAGCTGGAGAGCACCAGTCACAAAGTGGCCAAAAGCGCTGTTAGCCCACAGGCTTCTTGCTGGATGCCATCTGGGCAGCTGTTGACACAAGAACAATTCAGAGCTTCCCTGCTTGCGCTTTCTGTTTTTACTACTACTTTTATGGTTTGCATCAATATTTGTGTTTTGGCCACAGGGATATTTGCAGCTTGAGGACAAGATCAAAGCTCTTCACAGCTGGTGTTTCAAGCAAAATGTTTGCAAAGCTGCAATCTGTGTGTACAGATGGAAGAGCCCACTGAGGTGGTGCTGGTGTAACATGTTCTCAAGGGTTTCCTGCTCTCTTCCTTCCTCTTAGCATTACCAACTAACTGTTTTGGTCAGGGCAAGCGTCTCTGCCGCAAGCTAGGTTTGTTGGCATATTCTGTGCAAGTGAGTTAGCCCTTTCTCAAAAGGTTTCGTTTTTCACATCTTTCTACACCCAGTTATCTCCCTCCCCTTCTTGTCTTTTCCTTCTTATTTAGACTTTAGATTCACTGCGACTTGTCTTGGCTTCGTTTCCTGCCTTCATTCTCATATTTTTTCCCCCGATTAATTTGTTCCTCACCAGAGGATTGACTAGCTTGACCCTTAGGGCAGCCGGTGTTTGTAGCCTGGCAAACGGAGCAGAGGTCCACTGCCGTGGGAGGGAGGGAGGGAGGGCACCACGGCGGTCAGCTCTCTGCTCGGGCAGCAACAGCCTTCTACTGTTAATAAGTTTATAAACAGTCAAATCCTATGACTGAGGGGATTGAGAAACGTAGGGAGATTTATAATCCTGTTAACCCTTAGTATGTCTGATTCACTGACTGAAGAGGAGCTGAATGACTTACGCAGGCCACTGCTTTTTTCCAGCTAATATTAAGTTGTGTCTGTGGATATCTTTCTGAACAAATTTAGGATCTTGAGAAGTGACGGAACTTATGCCATGTGAAAGAGGCTTCCTCGCGGTTTGGGAAGGATAATGCCTGCGTAAATACGTTTGTGGGATTTTTGAGTGCATGCAGGCTCATTCAAATGAATGAGCACACACACGCTGGCACCGTCTTGCAGGCCTGGAGCCCAAACGGAAACCACAGCACCAAATTCTCCGCTTGCCTGTGTCGGGCACCCTGGTGCAGCAGCGAGGCTGCACTCCTCTGCAGTCAGTGATGACCTGTGCACCAGGACCAGTCAAGCAGATTAACAGCAGCCGAACAAATACCAGTGATTCAGTGAATAATACTAGCATAAGCACTGGAAAAGCTCTGAGTCCTCATACTTGGAGGTATAACCAGACAAGGGATTAGCTTCAAGAAGACATTGCAGCTCCTTGCTATATCCCTGCAGAGTAGGGGACGTGGACAGTGTGGAGGTTTTAGCTGGTCCTTCAGCATGTCTTGGGATGGTGGCTGGGAGCAGAGCCAGCATGCTGGGCCGGAGGGACTGCTCCTGGGGCAGAGTAGGGTGGTTGGCTCTGCAACAGAGGGACTATCCTGGGGTAACGGAAGAAACTATCACTGGTGTGAAATCTGGATTGAGGGCTGTTCCTCCTCTGTTGTGAGAGCAGGATAGTATAGTACATCCTCCTGGGGATCTCAGCTCACTGGAGCTGTGTGAGGCCCAGGACAAGCAGGGACATCTCTGCTCGCTCCTTTGCTGCAGCACGGCCTGTGGCCTTCCTGAGTGGAGGAGCTGTGGCTTGGCATGCCGTTCCTCAGCAGCGGTCGGGAGCATCTGACTTGCCTCCTGCGACTGGTAGAAGGAGCAGGTGAAAAATGAGCAGAAGAAGGTCTAGTTGTATTGGATGAGCTGGGGAGAACAGATCGTGGTTCATCTGTCAGGCTCAGGCATTGTTTATGGTACAAGTGCTTTGGAGAGTGGAGATATCTGCTCCTTTAGGAAGGAAATGTTTCTTTTCCTGCTCCCAGTCCTGAGGTGATGGGACAGTCCCTGAGAAGGGTGAGCTGCATGGCACGGAGAGGACTGAGGACAAGCTTGAGGCAGTTCATGTTTGCAGGGGGAGTTGCGCTTTTTTCCTCAACAGTCCTTTTCTGTTAGTCAAATCCCCTTTCAAGTTGATTAGTATATTAATTATACCAACTCTGCAGAGCCACTGAGTTTCAGACTGGGTTCCAGGAAATTGTATTTCCACGAACTGAAGCCCAAATTGGGATTGCAGTGCAAATCCCCAATCCCAGGATTCCTGTGAAGCAGAGCAACAGATTAGAGATGCGAAGGAAGAAGCTTCCCTGCGTGTGGAACACCAGCCACGCTGGGGGTTTCGGTCCTGTTAGAACAGATCAAACATGAAAGGAGCTTGTTAGAGCTTTCCAGATTATATTTAGTTTGATTTAATTTGTATCCCAAGTAAATACATCCAGTGGTTTGGGCTGAAACAGATGCTGATAGCTACAAGACTTACAGGACACTTATCCCATTTGTATACATTGCCTTGACATTGCTAAAGCTTTTCAGCAAAGTTTTGAACTAAGCTTGACCTTGCTTCCACCTGAAATAGCCTGTTTTCCTGACTGCAGTGGCACAGGGTGATTAAAGAAGGCTTTTTTGCCTTTTCCAGAACCAAAGATTTTTGAAGCAGCAAGGAAGAACTGTAACTTAATGGAGGGAAGTCCGTCCATTTGAAAATACTCTTAACCTCTCTCCAAGCCTCCGTGGCCTATAAAATGTGTATTATCTTTCTAGCTCTCCTAAGCAGGAATATGAGGGCTTTTTTTCCCCCCTTGTGAATTAGACCTGAATCCTGTGGGAGTTCATCCTTCTGAAGGCATCTGGTGCTGACTTGAAGAGCAGAAATGTATATTGGGACAGTATTAGCAAGAGACTGCTTGTGGTTTTTACATGCTCAGAGAAGCATCTCCAGAAAATGGTTCATCTCAGTTGACCTGATGCCTGTTTTCAGGTAGGATTGATTCCCTTCTAGAAGTGCCTGTCTATATAGGATATAGGTGACTAAGTGCCTGTCTATGTAGGATATAGGTGACTAACTTAGTTTAGAGACCTAACTTTTACGCAGCCAAGATTCACTGAGATGAATCCCTTGTGCTGAAGAAATTCACTAGCCAAGAAGGATACTGAAAGATGGCACAAAGTTTAGAGGAGGGTCACAAAAAGTAATTAAAGAATGGAAACACCTGACCAATGGTGAGAAACTGCAACTCCACCTGCTTGCAGTTTGAGATAGAGGCTGGATGGTGCTTGATCATGGCCTAAAAGCACTAGGAGAACAGAGGGCCCTTCGTTCTTGAAGGATGGAGTGATATACATCCAGCCTAGGATTAAGGCATCTTGTTTCCTCAGTTGGAAGAAGTAACCACTGAAGAACTTCCAGTCTTTATTTTAAAATTGCCTAATTCTGGGAATCTTTAAACCAAAGAGTACACTTTGGTTCAGATATGAATTAACTCAGTGAATGAGTAACCACCACTATGAGGGATAAAAAGGATGAAGCCCTGGGAGCCACCACCCTACAACCCTCTGTGGCTGGAGAAGACAAGGGAGAAGACCCACACTCAGTGGCAGGCAGTGAAGGTGGGCTGGCAAGAGGGTTTGCTAGGGTGGGGCAGGGGCGCTATGGCTGTTGGCTTTCCCTCTGAGGAAAGGAAGGTCCCTTTCACTCTGAGCTTGGAGGACTGAGCCCCTTTGCAAGGAAGGGATGCCACAGTAATGAGAAGGCAGGTGTGACTGAGTGACTGGGAGTGGTCATCCACCTGGGCAAAGAGCAAATGGATTTGTGATCCTGAAGGCTGTGATGGGAAGCAGTAACTACCCTTCTGCAACCACCTCTTGTCCCCTGGGGTTCACCCTGGGATTCTCTGTCCCTGGGAGCACCACCTTGGTGCTCTCAGAGGAAGGGGACAAAGGAGCACAGAGGTCTGTAAGGAGACTGGGGAGGAGGAAGGTGCCTGCAGGGAACAGACATTGACATGTGGATGCCACCAACCCAACAGCCTGTCTGGATCCTGAGGATTTGCTTTATTCAAACAGGACATTCCCACGTGCTGTCTGCCTAAACCTGCTGCTCTGGGTGCTGCTCCTCTTGCCTCCTGGGGGTGGCTGGTCCCTCCCTGCTGATGGATGATGCCAGGTGTCTCGTCTCCTTGGGACCCTGCATAGATGCACTTGAGGCTGAGAGCTGCCTCCGTCTGCTTCTGCCCAGCCTCTTCTAATGTTCTCCTTTTAACCCCAGCAGATGAGAACGCTTCCAGGAGACAATTTTTTGGTCTGAATTACAACACCTAGGCTTTATCTGGCAGTCAGGAGAGCTGGCCTATCCCACAGGTGGGAAGGGCTGCAGAGCAGGGACCCAAAGCAGCTGCCTGCTAAAGCCAAAGCTGGCTCTGGCATTCGCTCAGCACTGGTGCTGTAGGAGGATACTAGTTCACCCCTTCTCCAGCTGGCTGTACTGCTGCCAGGGAGGGAAGCGGGGATATTGGGAGAAGAAGCACCACAGGTCCCTCCATGGCACAGCTCATCTCATTAGAGAAAAGGTTATTTAGTCTCTGCAGCCCATAAATCCTCCATGTTTCCATGCAGTGTTGTTAGTGGCTGGAAGTGCTTGGCAAGCAGGGAGGAAAGCAGCTGAGAGGCTAGCAGTGATGCTGCAATTCAGTGCTGGCATGTGCATGCCCCTGCCATCTCGTTAGAGGTGTTTGTGTTAGATGGGGAGTGATGTTCTGTTATGCTGTAGGTCTTTACACCTCAAAGAAGTCATGGGACATATTAGCGTAAGTGAAACCTGGGCTTTTGGGTACCAGATTTCTCCGTGGGAATGGGCCACAGATCACACCCCTGCCAACAGCTGCAGCAGGATGGGAAACTTCTGGGGTGAGGTTGAGATGTTGTGTGGATGGGATGATGTTGCCAACGTGTCTGGGTAGGATGTCTCCAGGAGCACTGCTGCTCTGAATAGAGAAGCTGTGGTGAGGTGGCACTAGTGATCAAATTGACACTTTGAGGACAGGTGGAGCTGCCTGGCTTCTGTCCTCAGCACCCTTGGGAAATGTCCTTTCAAATGCTGGGTGCTGCCAATTATCAGCTGCGCTGGATGAAAATGAATTTTTGGGAATGTTGCTTTCTCCTGCACTAAACAGTTAATGTGCATCAGTGTCAGCACTCGATGGGCTGATCTGGTCTTCAGACTGGAGCAGGGAAGCAGCAGCCTTGGATCTTGGCAGTAAACACCGAGCCAAATTCCTCCATGACCTGAGGCTATTTACTCCTGGAAGAGCTCATCTTTGCTCCATCCTGGCCCTGCCAAAGAAGGGGGTTTTCCCTGGCCTGGCTGCCCCGCAGCAACTGCCTTCCTCCTGCCCAGCACGGGAAGAGCGAACCGCAAGAGGGGGGTGCTGCGATCCCAACCACAATTGTGCAAAGCAGGGCTGGGGGGTCCCCATCTGCCCCAAGAACAAGGGGACCTCTGCAGAGGTCACACCAATCCCCCAGCCGGTCAAACGCAGGGATCCTGGGCTCAAGGAAACGGTCATCCTGCTTGTGATGCCAGTGCCAGTTAATCTGCTAACATCCCTCCGGTGCGGATAGGTGATTAGGGAGTGCATGATGCAAACGGCGGTAGCTATGGTGACTGGGGAGGGCACCCTGCGCTAGGGGGTGTTGGATGCTGCGTGGTGTTTGTCTGGAGGTTTTTTTGTGGGTTTTTTTTTTGTTTGCTTTCTGTCTGATTTCGGAACAGCTCGGTGGGGCCGTGCATGAGCGCTTTGCAGCGCAGCCACGTGCGCCACCACCTTCGCTCTCCTACACCGTGCGCTGCTCCCTCCCTCCCAGGGGCTGCTGCACCCCGGGGTTGCCAGCGAGCTGCGGTTGCAGCCAGAGAGACCAGGCACGCTTCTGCCAGTAATTTAGGCTGTGTGGTTTTGTTCCCTCTTCTGTTCAGGCTTGTCCGGGAATGTCCCTGATTTTATGAGCTCATTTGAAATTGCTCTATGGGTGATATTTATGAAAATGGAGCGGGCTATGTTGTGACAATGTGGACCATGTATGGTTGCTTAGCTTTAGAGTAGGTGGCTTTTTTAAAAAAAAAAAAAATCAACTCTTTGTAATAGATCCTGTAAACCATGCAGTTGCTTTTTTCCCTGTTCTCTAATTGGGAGCAAACCCATCTTCAGCCTACGCTGATGTTTTGTCGCAAAACAAATGCTGGATCTCTGTTCAGCAGGTGCCTGTCCAGGCCCCACATCCGTCTTCCGCAGGCGCCCGCCCGGGCGGCCCTTGCCGCCGCTGTTGGCGCAGCGGGTAGCCCGGGCTGGGAGCGGGGCGTGTGGCACCTGCCGTCGGCCTCTCCAATGCAGCACCTTCCCGTCCAGACTTCTTGTTGCTGCTTTCTGGAAACAAAAGCACTCAGATGGGCTTCACTGCTGCTAAAGAACACCTTGGAGCCTCTGCTTTAATTCCCACTTGCACAAATCCTCTCGGGTGCCACCCACCGCGTCTTGCGTTTTTTTTGTGGATGTTCCATCCCCTGTGGGAAAGCTCTCTTGCATTTGAGATCAACCTGCAGGTTTACTTGAAAGCCTTGGCGTGCGTCCCCCGCTGTGCCCCAAGGGCCTGGGGGCCGCTGGTGGGGCTGCAGGCACCGCCGCACCATGCCGTGCCGAGTGAGTCCTGCGTGCTGGGGAAGGCTGACCATCCGCAGGCGATGCCACGCTCTCCCAGCATCGTCCCGGCGCAGCCTGCTCCACTGCTCCCCAGAAGCTCTGGAGGGCGAGAGGAGGCAGGGGCTGGCGAGGGAGCGCAGGGCCGGCCGGGTTGCCCGGCTCCGAGTAGGCACGGACACTGTCCCCCAGCTGCTGCGGTAAGTGGCTGGCACAGGCCAAGGCAAATCATCGGGTGGCTGAAGCTTCCTCTTGGTTTGCTGACGGGGCAGAGAGCATTCACATCCTTGTACCTGGTCCTTTCCCCTGTCTTTCTCCTTTTGCCCTGTATTTCTGCCAGAGATGCATCTCTCTCTTCACTTATCTTGTCATGCTTGCTTTCACTCCTGCCGTTATGATTTTAGAGTTTTGTCTTTCTGTGTGATTCCCTATCCTACAGCCAGTCAGCACTGAAAGCAGTGAGCATCTGTCTGCAAGACCCAAGGAAACATCCCCGCATGAAGGTACAGTCAAGCACCTCCTCTTTTCCTTAGCCTTTCTTGCTTCCTCGATCTAACAGCCTGAATCAGTGGCCATCTTTCACATGCTTTTGATATTCATGCTGCTCCTTCCCAAGAAGCAGAGAAGAAAGGAGGCAGAAGACGGAAGCAAAGGAAGAAATACAGATGAGGTTCTTATCTGGAAGCAGCCTAAAAACTGTACTGCCCATATGCTGCTTCTAGGTATTCACAGAAAGTTATTTGATTAATACTTATAGGAGGGTTGGATAGTACCTTTGCAGAGAATTGCAGTATCTGCTCATGACTTTCTACTAGAGAGAAAGGAAATTCCTATCAATTTTGTTGCATCCCTACCATAATTTTGTAGATCTCTCGGATCCTAGTTGCGCTTTCTAAGGCAGGACAGATAAAATCCCCTGCGCTAGGAACGGAAGGGTGTTCTTGAGGCAGGATCTTCCTGAACATAGCACACTGCTTGCCTAGAAGCAGGAAGGATTAGTAATTGGTACTTAAGAGAAAATCCAAGAGGATTTTAAAATTTTAAATGCGCTGCAAGGAAAGCTCAGGGCGGAGAGATGCACAAGAGAGCATCTTTCTCGTAGAGCTTGCAGGTATTCAAGAAGGTATTTAAAACTACCACCATGAAAGTCCAAGCTTGGAAATGATCAGCTGCTGAAAGCCCAGAGACTACGTGCATCCTGGGGCAAAGAGCCCTGCTCTGGCACAGAAATATATGCTGCTCTTTCTAAATTGAGGAAGTAGTAGAATCTATTTTCTTGGCTGTCCTATCAGCAGACAGACATCTCTTGAGGCACTGGAGATGTCTCTCTTGTGCTAGTTCCAGACTAGTGGCTTTTTAAGTAGCCACGACCTCTGCTAAAGGAGTTGAAATGAGCAGTGGCAAAGGGAGTAATCCTTGCCTTTGTGTGCCTTTGTGTTAGATCCTTGCCTTTGTGTGCCTTTGAAGCAGCTTGGGCTAGACAAGTTTTGTAGATCTAGGTCTTTCCCATCAGCTGGTTCTGGAGGCTGACACATGAAAAGATTGTCTTCTGGGTTTTAGCCTCAGTGTTGGGGCTGGAACTGTTGAGAAGACCAATAGCTCTATTTGTTTGCTTGTATGGCCTTAACACTGCCCAGAGATCATTCTACCTTAGCAGACAGGCTGGAAAGAATTGTTTGGCTAGGAAGAGCACACAATGCACCCCTCAGTTTCAAGTAAAAGTATATTTTACAAGCGAGCAGTCTTGAGCGATATCTTCCTACACAATTTTTAATTCTCCACTGGACATCTGTCTTCCCTTGTGTTAATCATGCAGTGTCAAGACTTCCAATGACACTGAATCAAACACCTATGCCTACTGTAGGCCAGTTGTTCCCAGCACTGTTTGCTTGTAGTTTAGGTAGGAAAGGCAAGGGGAGATATGTATGACAAGAGAACACTGTTCATTGTGCTTGTTGCAGTCATCCTCTTCCCCTCTTTTCTTTCTGAAAGCTAGAAACGTTAGATTTGCTACCTGAGACTAGACCGTCTTGTCTACCTGCTTTCTTTTGACAGAGGTCAAAGTTTGATGTTTTGGAGACGATGCAATACCTCCTACTTAGCCGTGAGCAATGTGGACCAGGTGGATAACTCCAGATGAAAATTTTCAGGTGCTTCTGACAGAGAAGGCAGGGAAAGTGTGTGCAACATACTGTTAACTCAAAGTAACAGCCTGTTTTACCTTCTTGCTTCCTGGCAGGAAGAGGCAATTCTGCTGATTGGCATTAGGATGGGGGACAAGTGCAGCTATAACAGACACAGGCACCGGTACGTAACCTGCTCTCTTTCTGTGCTTCTGCCCACTGCTTCCAATTTCTTTCTTCACATTTTCAGCTTCATGATCTCTTAGAAAAATGTGTTGGAAATATGCCTGATTTGTGCTTTATTTTGCTATCAGCATTTTTGTCTTGTCCTGCTCCAAGACTTATTTTGATTCCACTTGTAGCCTTGTTCCCCCTGCTTTTAAATACTAATATTAAGTTGACTGTTTCCATTCAACATTTTAAATTAAAAATATTTTTCAAGGAAAAAACTTTCACATAGAAAAATTTTGCTAAAATTCATTGTATATCAGTGAATTAAAAGGTGAAAATGCTAAGTTAAGTACACGTTTATAGGCTGTCCAGCCCTGTGGTGTTAGTTCATACTTAATTCATACTCCTTCCACTCACCTATTTATTTAAAAAGAACCCATGAGCCCCAAAAGACATGTGCCTGCTCAATGTTAAGCATGGAAAATTTTCCCCAGGACCTAGAAATTGGGGTGGATGACCCTTTACAGAATTGCAAGGGAGAGATTCTTCTGTTTGTCTGCAGATTTTGGTGCAGAGTGGCCTGATACCACCATACTCTCCTATAACCCTTCTGAAGCCAGCGTTGGTCAAAGAGGTTGCCTCTTCTTGCAGACCTTGCCTCCAGCATTTGTACCATCCCTTGGCTTCAGAGTTGATTTATCCCAGCTGAGGTTCTGACCTATGAGTCAAAGGGTTCATTTTGTCAATTGTTTTATTAGAGCCTCACGGGACCTCCCAAGGCTGTATGAAACAAGTCATGTAATGAGTTTTAGTGGTGGGATGGAAATACTCCTTTACTGTGACTGGCAGGATTATTAGTGCATTAGAGGATCTGCAATATGATTGTTAGTGTAACCAGCAGGAGACGTCTGGATCTGTTCAAATTTCCATTTACAAATGAGTTGCTGAAGCAGGCCTGCCTGAGCTGGGCACTGCTCTGATTCCTGCTGCTTGAGGAGAATGTTGCAGTTATGAAGAGCTGGTCCATGCCAGGGCATAAAAGGAGAATAGGCCAGGATGAAGGGTTATATCACCCGCAGAGGAGTTGAATTGCTGTGTCTAGCCTGCTACAAGACTTTCTCGGTAATCTTGATCTAGTACTTAGGGTCAGACTCACCAGGTAGTTGGACACTCAGATCCTCTGTGAAATTGTGGCTCCTCCAGCAGGAGGGAAGGAAGAGGCCCTTGCTGCCTTAATGGAGTTTGACTTTAGAGTCTCTGTGTCCTGGTTCCCATCTGCAAGATGGGAGGGAAAACTGCATTTCAGCAACCTCATCCCTGTGAGGATGATTGCTTCTGTGAGGCTCTCGAACACCCGGAAGGGAAGGGTGGAGGCATCCATTAGACTGGGAAATGGTATCAAGTAAAACGCCTCACATTCAGTCTGATTTATTTCCTGATCCCTTAAAATGAAGCCTTTATGCAGATGTAGAATAATTACTGAAATAAACAAATATGTACTGCTAGATACTTCTACATTTGAAGTTTAGTTGGGCATTATTTATCCAAATGTTGGTTTTGTGACTAGATGAAGTCACTTAGGAGGTCTTTGGTGACCGAAAGAGTCTGTTCTGCTTTTTAATATTTCCTCAGAATGCTCCCAAATGGAAATCACTTAAAGCAGCAGTTAAAAGGAAACCTTTCACATTTGTCATTGTTTTTAAAATACCTAGAGTTCACGCAGCAGTTTCACGTAGCCATTGGAAAAGTTCTTGCTAATAAAACTCATCATTCATTCATGGGAGAAGCAATATCTAACAGCATCAAGTACAAGCAAATATTTGGCAAATAGTTTGCAGTTATAAACAACTGTCTATATCAAGTCACTAGCTGATCTAGACTGCTGTATGCTGATATACAACTAATGACACCTGGCCTAAAGCCTGCACACAAAAGCAGTGAACAGTAAGAGAAAGACAATACTAATAAAGTTAGCAGCTTGCTACAGGTACCTTACTGGGCCTTAGCTGTCCACCAGAGCTGGAATGGGTAGGGAGATGCAGGACCTGTGCCCCCTATCTCCCCTGCTATGTCTAGCTCTGGTGAGGCAAGTCTTTGTGGGAATTTCTCTTTGCTTCACACAGTGCACAAGATCAGTTGTTCCAGGTCTGTCTCTTTTCACTGTGCAACCTTGCATAATCTTATTTTTTGCTTCAGGTTCCCATGTCCTATAAAACAGGGGTTGTGCTGCTTCCCTGGCAGGGTGATGTGCTGTGAGATAGGTGGATGAAAGAGGCTGTTTAAGGGCAAATCATGCTTCTAACCTCCTCAGAGATATTAGAACAGATGAACTCGCTTTGTATCAAGTAGGAAATGCTGTGGGCTGGGAAAGATGTTAAAAGAAAAAAAAAAAATCCCTAAGTGCTACAGTCTGTTATTACTTCCAAAGCTTTACTGCAGATTTTAAGCCTTTAGGGATGGGGAAAGCACATGTCCTACACTGAACACTGCCTTTCATCCCTGGAGGGGATATTCCCAAAGATGAACAATAGAACGTGTCAAAATAATTATTCCATTGTTCCAGTTGTGTGTGACAGCCTTGCTGGGGAAGGGTGGGGAGTGCTCGGTTCAAATAGAGATTTCTCCCCTGCTTGTTCAGGAAGGCACTTGCAATAGGCCGTGTTGGCTTTGTTTGGCTTGCGTAAGCTTTAATCTAAAGTTGGAGATGTTTTTAGCTGATCTGTGTTAATGTTGGGTGGAATTAACATGCATACGGGAAGACCATGTGACCCCCCGCTCCCCTCCCCTTTTTTCATCGCTTTAACGGATTCCTGCCAAACCAGAGTGGCTAGAGTCCGGCAGGGCTGGGCTGCCACCGCACAGCTCTGCGAGCAAGATGCCCGCCGTCTCTGTCCTTTACAAGGGAGCCATCATCATCAGCAGGTAATACCTCTGAGCAGTGAGACCCGAGGGTGTGAGGGGCCGCCTGGAAGAGGGAAGGAGACATTAGACAGCTCTGTCCGGTGTTGGGTCTCATATCAGCTGCTGCAGCGCAGGCTGGAGCCGCCTTCCAGGTAGAAAGCGTCAGGAGGTTTGCTGTGGGTTTCCTCAGAAAAGGGTTTTGATTGGCAGGGATTATTTGCATGCAGCAGAAAGAGCCGAGAGAATGAAAGGCTGAAAAATCAGAGGAAGCATCGCTTCTCAGCAACAGAGTGAGATATGCTTTACCCCAGCCCTGAAAGCTCCCTGCCGGGCTACACGCAGGATCTTTTGGTTTTGTATCTCCTCCCACGAAGAAAAGGGGACTGGGCTATTAAGTAGGAATGATGCAGAAACAGGATGAATATTGTGCTCTTCTATTTAATTTCTTTGTCTCCAGTGAAGACTCTCTCATTTCTGACTTTCCAAGGTGAGGCGATAGGCATTTAGAGGATAGTCACTTAGAAATGAAGCGTTCGTGCATTCTTCTTGGGACCTGGGAAATGGCTAAGGGCTGTCTATTCCTTCTAGGAGCAAACAGTGGTCCTTCTCTGTACCTTCACTCCATAATCTTGTTGGTGGTTTTGGATGCCTAACATTAGGAAAGCTCATTTGTGCTTCTCCTCCACTGTGTGTGCATCCCATTCAGCGTCAAATTTGATCATATCAAGTAGGCATTGGTTTTACCAAAAACTCTATCCTAGAGTTACACTTCAGCGTGGTTTGAGTTATTTCTCTTTATCCATGATTAAATTTCCTCAGATATTTGTCCAAAATATTCTGAAAAGCCTGGACAACCGCTTTGATTTGCGTAATAAGTCTGGGTCCAAGCTTTGGAGAATATAGACTTGTCTAGCTTCCTGGGAATCGCTGCAACTTGGTCATTTTCTGACAGTGGATGATTTGGCTAATTTTTAATCAAATAGCTTGAACATGCGAAATATTATAAGAATGTTAAGGAATCCTATTTTTAATGAGGAGAGGGAGCTTTCTGTCAAATCTGTTGTTGTAGAATATTTTGATATTTTGGGAGGTATTTCAGGTGTGCTTTAATAGAAGAAAAGTCCCTGAGGTTTATCCCTCTCTTGTGACCTGTTAGATTTAGATGAGCATCTTGTGCTCCGTGGTGTTCTCCCTCCTCTGCTGAGTCCGGTGAAGATTTGGGTTCTGATATTGATTCAGAAACTCTCCTTTCCTCCTGCAAGTTAAATATTTGGAAACTGGAGTGTTTTGGGAGAACGCTGGTGTGTCTCCTTGCACATCTGACTCTGGGTTTGTCAGGTTAAAGCCCACTGATCCTCCCACGGGTGATTTGACAAGCTTTAAGAGGAGAAGCTACATCTTGAATGAGGGGGCCTTTTCCTAAATTTAAAAAGTAAGAAAACACAGTGAGTAATAGTTAACAGTAAAGCAATCTGCAGCCTCTAATCTCCCTTTCAAAACTAAATAAATAATGGTAGGAGTTTCTGAAGTCCAGTGCTGGAGCTGCTTGCTTATGTGAAACTACTTCCACTCCAGATGTCTTTCAAAGGACCTAGCAGGGAAACTGTCTTGGGAAGGGAGTTTATTTCTTACTCCTCGCTGGGGTACTCCACAGCTCTGGCAGTGTCAACGTCTGCGGGCTGCATTGTTGGGTGTCCGTGTGACGCTCCCTATATCTGTTCTGAAAGGTGCTCGGGAAGTCTAAATCCTTATCCATTTTCACATAGTGTAGGGAGGCTTGAGGCACCATGGGACGACTTCCTGACCTGACAAGATGTTTTAGGAATTATCTGGAGGCCCACTTATATGGGAACTGTGGATAGTCCTAGGTTTGGAGTCCAGAGTTTCCAGCTGGGGCAGAGCGGATCAGAGCGTCTTCAGTAACGCTCAGTTTGAGTAACGTGGTATCTCCCTAAAGCCATGCCTATTTTCCCAATGCTCATCAGCAGGTGTGTGTTCAGGGAGAGACTGTAGCATACAGTGGTTAGGATACCAACTTGGCATGGAGTAAACTAAGGTTTAAGCTCCTGTTTTGCTAGCTGTGGCCTGCAATGAAAAACTTCAATTCTTAGTCTGACAAGACTTGAAGCAAATCTTACATCCTCTTTTTTCAGCTCTTCTGCTAGAGAAATGGAGATGCAGAAAAATAGTGTTGTTTCTCCTTGCTCTGCATTTTGTGTGTTCCAAAACCTTGGAAATGGACTCTTACTCGTTGTCTTCCTCACAGATTGTGTGTGTTTGTGAAACTGGCTTACTCTTGGAATATTGGTTTGAGCTCTGATCTCATTTGCATGGAGCTGGACAGCTGTCCAACCCTGTTAATCTGGGGTAACAGATCACGGACAGGTCCATCAGATTTGCTGGGTGGGGATGATGTCCATCTCTGCACATATTTCTTTTATTTGTGTAAATTTGGGGGAGAGAGCTGAGAGGGGGGTTTCTTTTTGCCAGCTTAATATCTGGGGCTATGTCTTTCAGCCTGTGTGTCTAGGTGGTTTTGTGGTTGAAGTCTGAGTGCTTGTGTGCATGTTTGGTTTCTGGGTGTGTATACATCTCTCTGTTTTAGCCTATGAAAGACGTGTCTCTTCTCTCTCCCAGGACACTCATGGGACCATATGGAATGGATCGAGTTGTGCATTGTTTTGATTTCTATGACTGTGCAAATGGGCTGGGTGAGTACTGCTCCTTTACACAAGGGAAGTCCTAGTGCACTGGGGAAGCTGGAACATCCTCCCCAAACTTCCAGCATCTGTGTCACGATTTCATCTCCCTATTTGAAGTCTGACTTCTCACAGAAGTACTGCTGCTTATGCCCGCCTGCTGTTCAAGCATCTAATGTCAACTCTCATGGCAAGGAGGTTAAAATAAGGTCAAAGTCCTGATTAATTCTCTGTTTATTGCAAGCAGTTGCAGTGCTTGGAGCTGCACAGGAGCTTGGTGCAGGATGGCCCTTTCCTTGAACAGGATTTCTGGCAGCTGGAAGGTCCTAGGAGAGGTGAAAAGGAAACACAAACCTGTGCTGGGCCCATGCCTGTATATTCCTCCCGCTGCTGCAGTTTCAGAGTGATACCCGTCAAGAAGTGCAAGCAGGCTTTCCAATGTGAATACCAACCTGAGCTGCCAAAAGCAGTGTGGCTATAAGTAACATTCTGTGTGACACCTAATTGTCATATGGATGACACCTGAGCTGGCATAAAATGGGCCAGCTTAAAACTGATCACAAATTCCTGTTTATTTGCTCTCAAGGAATTTTAATAAATTAGGGAAAAGTCTTTTCAGATTTTTTCAGTCTTTCTGACTCTTCTAAAAAAAAAAAAAATCCTCTCAAGAGAATTCCAAGCACTTCCCAAAGGAGTATCACAGGAGCTGTGAGCCCGGTGCTCCTGCTTTGCTCCATAGGCAAATCTTCCTGCCTGAAGCACCCCTTCAGGAGGCAATTCCTGATGACTGGAACCAGCATACTATGGCTGTCCTGTGGACTTGGGTGTATTAGAGCAAACAATCTGTTTGAAAGTTTTGCCCACAGGTAAGAGTATGAAAGTAGCGTGAATTAGACTTCCTTTCAAAGTGCTCTACGCACTGAAGAAGAGAAAAATATGGTCATATCTGTCAGAATATTTCTGTGAGAAATAGTAATAGATCCATAAATTTAGGGCCAAAGGGATCCGGTATATTATCTCATTTGACCGTTATATATCCAGCAGTATAAATAGAGATGCTCTTCCATGGGCTTTGCCAAAACTGAGATCCTCCACAACACTGCTCCAGAACTTTGTAGTGTGTGAACGACTTCCTGCCCTCGGGATTGCTCAGGGTCCACCATGCGTTCTCCTCAATAAATTGAAATTACAAATGTAGATGATAAGCTGAGGACTACTTGGCAAGGTTACTGGTCCTTGGATGGCCTTTAGGAACTGCTCATTCTGAGTATTTAAACTCATCAGAGAAACAAGCTCACATTAGTTAGGGTTTAGGTTTCCTTAGAACTAAGAACACTTGTTAATTATTGGCTAGGTTTCTAGCTCTTGGACTGGGTAACTAGGATTTCTGCTGTTGAAGAATGACTTTGGTAGGATCTCTCAGTCTGTATTTTATTCATGCGGTATATGGGAGTTCAGAGTAAGTTCTTTGCTCAGTGAATATGGTATTTTAATCTCCAGAGGTAGATTTGGTTGAGTTGATGGGATTTTAGCTGATGGATCAGATTAGCTTATTAAAGGAGGGGAGACAGAAAAGCCTGACAAGGATGTTGCTGATGCCTGCAAGGTAAAGATGCACAGGTGATGCATCCCATTGTGAGCCACCTTGTTGGGTCCCATATGCTTTCTTTCCACCCCTCTGTGGCCAGAAGAGGGGAGGGCTTTGCAAGGTCTTGCAACATGTTTAGTAGGCTGTAATCGTACAGCTTTTCTGATACTATCATTGGCTTCCTCTGTACTCTTTTATGAGACATGAAAGACCCAAAATAAGCAGTAGTCCTCCAAAAATCATCCTTCTTTACTCAGAACCTAGCCCAGAGAAGTCCTTGCAGAAGCTCCATGTCTGCCATATATTTTTAGCTGGTCCTGCAGTGCTCACTGTGTTCTGGAAAAAAGAAACCTCTGTGAACCTTTGTTTGCTGCTAGCTTCTTGCATTCAGATCCTGGTGTTTTTCCAGCATTCTTTTTTTTAAAAGTAGAATCAGTCTACTTCATGCTGGCACAGCAGGCCAGCTTTTGGCCCCAGGTCTGTTGCTCTTCAGCTTTAAATGGAAACCCACATGTGAACCTCAGCAAAAGTTCAAAGAGGTTATGTGGCAGCTCCTAAAACCTGGGCTTTGAATTAAAGAATAGTCATCAAAGGAAAGTGCTGATTAAGAAGTATTTCTCAAACACTGAGATCCCATTATCTTGACCTTGGTCTTAAAACAGGGCAGAGAGTGATTCACCTGTGAACTGTCCCTTCATCCAGACAGAAAAAGCTGGCAGAGACTGAAAGATCAACAGAGGGATTAAGGGAAATGTAATTGAACATTGCTAGCTTAGATACAAAGCAGGAGTCCTCTCCACAGCATGTATTGAGCGAAGCAAGGCATAGCAGCACACAGCGCTGATGGAGCCAGCACTGGGACACAAACCCACGGCAGGTCAGAACCACTCTTCATTGAACATATGATGCAATTGGACCAAAACCAAGTATTAGCTCTCCTCTAGCGCTTTCCTGAGAGAAGTGTTTCCAAAGCTGAGTGACCCGGTTTACATGGGGAAGACGGTCCCCAAATGTAAATATGTCAGCAGTACTGTGTTGGGAAGCAGGGCTGGAATAGGAGGCTTTTGGATCTTGCTCCTAGTCCCGAGGCTCTGGACCATGCCACATATCTGTTGCTTGGATGCCAAGCATCCTCAGAGCCACCAGAGATGATTACAGTTGGACTAAACAAGCAGATTAGCCAGAATGCCCCTTGACCCGTGGTATATAGAGCTGCATGGAGATCCAAGAGCAGGTGAGATTATAGGCCTGAGAAGTTGAGAACTGTGACACTGGCATTAGTGGGAGCAGGATTAAGTGCACCAGTGCAGCTCAAGGCTCTTAAAGAAATTTAAAGGGTTGTTAAGAATTTCATGCAAACTCTGTGTAGGTCACTCTAAACTACAATCCAACCTGGAATTTCCCTGTAAACTTTTATTCTGCAAAAGAGAAACTACTGGAGACATCAGCATCAACTCCAGGACCCTTGCCAGGAAGGAAAGATTAAAGGGAGAGATCCAAAATAGGCTAGATTATCTGGCTCTAAGTACGACTTAATAAGCATTATGGTGGGACTTTGATGCTGTGATAATTAAAGAGCTGTTATTTACCTAAACTGGGTCCCAAATATAAATTTGGTTGAAGTGTTTAAAATATGAAAACTCCCATGAATGCCACCACAAACTAAAAGCTCCAAACAATAACCAGAGCAAAACCTCGCAGAGAAGTGGACTACTGAGCCACGCAGAACTAGTGTTTTTTACTGTTCTAAAACATTTGAGATTAGAAATTTTGTGGCTTGAGCAATGCCAGAATTTGATTCAGACTTAGTGGCACAAGTAAGAGGATGTCCTGAGTTTGGATGAGGCCTTGAACTGGATGACTCCTTCCTACTCTTCCATGCCCTAATGGGGAATCCCTAGTGTAATACTGCAGCAGAGGGGCAGAGCGCACCAAGGAGGGACAGGCAGTTTGCGGTGCTGCAGGTTCCCAGCTCTACTGCCGGAACGACGTAGGTGGGAGGGTCGGGTGGGTGGCAGGGAGATGGAGTCAGCGGGCAGGTTTGTTTGCCAGCAAGGCAGTTCAAAGTCAGTTTTCCCCTTGTCAAAGTTCGAGTGTGTCTGGGAGTAATGCTGTGAGTAATCACTGATTTTAATAACAAGATCGGATTTTCTGCTGACATTGTTGGGGATAAAGGAGGATTTGTAGATACTTCAGCTATATTAAGCCATTATTACAATTGATTTGTGGACACAAAAGGGAAATGAGTCATTATTGCTTTTGATACCTAGACAGAGGAGCCTGCAGAAGCCACCCTCTGTCACAAACAGACCTCATTGCATTGGTATGTGATATTATAGTTGCAATTATTTTGAGATGCAAATCTTACATGATGTCTCATGCATTTTATCGTCTCTAATTACTTTAGGTACTGGTGCACAGAAAGATGTACGACTTATTTTTGAGTCATCATATTGGCTTAAGTATAACTTTTAGCGTCTTCCCTCCCCTCAGCAAGTGCTGTGACTTTGCCTCTGTGAGATTCCTGTCTCTGGAGTTGGAGCATCCCCTTGCCGGGAGCTTCCTAAACGTGTTTCCAGTGTCAGTGTCTGCTCCATGGGGTTTCTTGTCCAGGTCTCTCTTCATGCCCGACTTATGTGACCATATCTCACATCTGCTTGTGGCATAAAGTCTACCACCAGCCACCCCAGCTGTGCCAGGAGTCTGCTGCTGGGTACTGCCAAAAACTGACTGAGAGGATTTATAGCTGAGGATCCTCCGTGATGAGTAGACCAAGTTTGTTTTAGCTTTTGTCACTCATAGGAAGTTTTGTCTACCTTCAGTTGCTCATGGGGATGCAACATCTATCATCCTCTGGAATCTAAAGGTACCTGACCTGCCAGACACGTCAGGCCAGTCCTGCTCAGTGAGGCTGAAGGTGTTCAGATGTTCTGGTATTCCCAGTTACCACCTGTCCTGTCTCCATAGTCACGTCGCCTAGCCAGTTCTTACTACTCTGCACAATGCAATTCCTGTTATTTCTTGAAACTTTTAAAGTAGCCCATTTCACTTAAAAAAAAAAAAAAAAAAAAAAACAACAAAAAACACCTGTGCTGTGCCAGATAATCTGCAATGAATTAATTACTGGTGACATTTGCAAACACCTACTTGACAGGGTATTGGATTGAGAATATGCCACTACCAGTGGTTCATCATCTCTACTCCTGCCCAGAGGGCACAGTGACAGCCATGTGCTCCATTAGTCCCACACCAAGGTGCAAGGATTCAATTTGCAATAGCCCAAAGAGGTACCTCTTCTGCACAGTGTTTCAGACTTCAGTGGAATTTTTAAGACTGCTGTGGAGAAGAATGTTGGTGTTGTACAACACTTTGATGCATCAAGCCCAGCCCGGAATGTAATGCCATCACTCGGATGGCATTGGGGTTTCGTGTTTAGGAGAAGCAGCGAGGGATTGGTGTGTACGTGAATGAAATGAAAAAATCATGGCAATCTGGTTTTAATCACAACTTTAATGCATGGTAACTTGAGAGTTTAACCCTTTCCCTAAAGGTCAGAAGTGTCCCAGGTGAAGAGACAAGTCAGACATCTGAGTATACCTGAACACACAACTGGCCGGTGGTTTTTGTAGACCATCAGAGAATTCACTCTGGGGGGAATGGTGTTGCTGAGTCTCTGTGGGGCCTTCAGAAACACCATTTCTGCCTCCTTAGTGTGGCACTAAGGTCACTACCCATACTTCCCAGTGTCCTCTGAAGATGCTTAGTGATTTAAAAGTTCAAGGAGCTGTCAGAGGAGAAAGTTATCGGTCTTGAAGCAGGGAGTGCCAGAAGTGACCCCTTCTCAGTGGATCTACTGCTTTCTGTGGTGCCGCTTGCCCTCAGGGTGCCCTCGTTCTCACCTCATGTTCAGAACAGCAAAATGTCTGATCAGCAGGCCTCTGGGAAGATTTGTTAATTAAAGCCAGGCTTTTTAATCCTACTGTCCAGAGCTCGGATCATAGAAGCAGGATTTAATGAGCCCCTGACAAGTAAGTCTCTTCAGCCTTTTCCTGCCGGACAGCTTATGTAATTCTGTGCGGCCATGAGAAAACAAGTGCAGCTGCAGTCCCATCAGCTACGGAGAGTTGTAGCATTTGGAGCGGTGAATATGCATTCAGGGGTGGTCCAAATATGCACCCCTGAATATGCATTCAGGGGTGGTCGCAGCCCCTGGCAAAGATGCCTCAAAGCATCAGTTGCTTGTACCCATACTTGACCTGTACGCTGAGGGACTGTGGGCTATTACTGGACAGAACTTGCTGTGTTTTCATGTTGTTGTGATGAGGAGAGAGAGTGGGTCTGGCTGAAAAGGCTGATGTAGCGTTATACAGACGTACACAACATTGGAGGCACTGCTTCCAATGGATGGTGTTGCAGAGCCCCAGTTGTACAGTAGTGTGGTAGGGTTTTTCAGAGTAGCAGAGCAGCAAAGATCTCTACGTCCTGGCTCTCAGGCAATGCTCTTGCCCACAGTAATGTTTCCTATGACAAAATTTCATTGATTTCATCAGAGGAATGAGCACAGGCTGAACCATCCACAGCCAGTGACTGAGTTGAATTCTTCCCTGTCAGTGACTGATTTCACTGCAGATGATGAATTTTCTGGTTGAAAGAAGGTGCCTGCTCCTTGCCTATACGTTTCGTGGAAACTCTCTCTAGTTATTGTTTTTGAACAGATGCTATTAGATGCTTAGCCTTTATGTCATGTCACTGGCCCCACCCCGTCACTTCTGCTGCTTCACTTGCTGCCAGAGCTCCTTTCAGATGCGAGTGTGTTGCTGCTGCTTGTGTAGTGCCGATGATACGCAGGATATCCCACAAATGTTTTCAAAAACAAATCATAGATTCAAGAACTGGTTATGCCTGAAAGAAACTAATAGAAGAGTTGAGCTACATTAGTGATTCTGCTGGTCATGCTTGAGTAAACGTCTGCAATCACCTTCTTGCACGGTTTACCTAACGGGAGGTGATACCATCCCAAGTGTACGTTCCTCAATTGTGTTTCTGTGCTTTGCCAAATCTGTGGCATAAAAAGGCGGGGGGGAGGTCAGAGATTGCCCTAATGCACTGTTGTCGTGATGTCTTGGAACTGTGTGGGAGGTTGCTTCCCTCCGAGATGGCCCAGAATAGCACTCTCCCATGGAAACTACACTTGTTCATGCCTTCATGGAACAGGGTAATTTCTCTCTCTGTAGGTATTAAGGTAATTGGTGGTATCAAGGAGCTCACAGGAGAAGAATATGGAGTTTATGTCAAGAGGATCCTACCAGGAGGTGTTGCTTATGCTGATGGTGAGTTAAACATGGTGTGGAATATTACAATTTGAGAAAAGTCAAAAGACAGTGTACTTATTTTATACATTGCATTACTGGACACTTGAGACGTTTCTTCCCAGATTTTCTAGCAGTGGGAAGTCATTGTAATGTCTGACAGCAGCCTTCTGTCTCGATTCTAGGGCATTTAGATGATTACTTCACTATTTTTAAACCAAGATACATCTACGCTACAGAAAGAACTCTCTCCATTTTATGATACCTCTCTTTTCCTAAGTCATTAAACACATGTAGCCTGAAAATGGCCTGAGATCCTTCTGCAAACTCTGGCTTGGCCTGGACCATCGATTTCATTCTGAACTTCTTCAGATAAGTCGGTATTAGATGAGGGTCTGCAGAGCTGACCTTTTATAACTTAAGCCAAAAAGATTTTTCAAATGTTACAACAACATGTGTTCATCTAATAAAGAAGAATAAATCCAGAACAGGTGGAGGTGAAACTCATGTTTTTTTTCTACCTGACCTCAAAAATTAAATCAAGTAAAAGCTTTACTGCATTTGTATTTGCTGTCATACCTTCCTACAGCATAGGAAGCACTGTGACAATGACACAAATTGTTTAGGGAGGCTATAGAAACTTCATCTGTGAACATCTTGAAAAATAGGTTGGATAAGTATCTCTCAGGAATGACTTAGGTGTATTTCATCCTGTCTATGGGTAAAGGGAGGGACTTCTCAACCTCTCCAAGTCCCTTTTAGCTGTATTTTCTGCAGTTTCTATCCCTTGGTTTTCTTTCCTAGGTCGTCTGCAGCCGGGAGACCAGATTCTGGAGGTCAATGGAGATTCTCTAATTGGAGTTACAAGCGAGAGGTACCATATCCAAACAGAGTCTTTGCATTCCTATTGGTTTTATGTAATTCTGTGAAGTGGTTTAGGCTGCAGGTTGCATGAAGAGCACCAGCGTGTTGCTTTGTCCATATTCTAATGTAAGCAAAGGGTTTCTGCATCCAGCACTCCTCCTAGGAGCCAGCTGTGCTACGGGACTGTAACAGAATGAAAAGTTTCTATCTAAAAATAGACCATGGAACCCAAACTGTACCATGAGAAATTTATATTTGGCTCTGGAACGCTGGCTGAATCTGGCCTCGGCTTTTCTTGCAGAAATAGTTGTTGTCCTAATATTTTTTAGCCTTCTATGCTCAGTGCTGTAAGAATATACAGATGTTACACAAAACTAAGTTACTGTTCCAGTCCAGCACTGTGCTGGGATGAAGGGGGGGGACTTTATGTTTTGTACTGTCTCTGTGCCTTTCAATTCTGGGCATTCACTGGAGTATTCCTGCAATCTGCTTGACTTTGCAGTAGTGTTTAATATCTCACCCGGAGCCACACTGAAGCCTTGAACTGCTGTAGAGCAGTGCTCTAGCTACTCCCCTTTTGCTTATGACACCCCCTCTCCATCTGTTGCTGTTTCCCAGCAAGCCCCTCTGCTCACAGCCATGCAGGAGATTAGCCAATACATAAACACAGCAGTGCTGCTGCGCTCAGGGGATTCCCTCCAGAGCTGCAATCCAGCCCCTTGTCTCAGTGCCAAGAATATAATTAACTGATCCAGATGAGCACCACACTTTTGGGGCAGTGAGCCATGTCCTGGGCTGATTTTCCTTTAAATATTGTGCTAAACCACTGGCTGCCTTGCATTTCTGCATGTCACTCTTAGGCTACCACAACTGGATGGACCTTTAGAAAGCAGCACAAGGAGCTTCTCCAGCTCCCAAATCCCCAGAGCCTGCTGTTCTTAATGGAGGATGTTCCCTATTACATTTCTGCAGCTACCGGGGCCGTGTCACGCAGGGATGCTCTGTCTGGCCAGCAGACCTCCAGTGCTTTGCCTCTGACTCCAACTGGCGTACATGTATTTTGAACCAGGAAGTAGTGCATATCTCTGAGAAGGAACCTTCCAGAGGGAAGAGGTGTGCTGGGAGGTATCTGCCTGCTAGCATGAACATCTTCTGGGTTTGCTTTACTGTCAGGAGCTTCTAAGTTAGGGGGAAAATCAGGCAGTGATCTAGTTTCCCTCCGACCGTGCTCCCAGGCAAGGAAATCAAGGCTACTCAACAGATATTTGCTCTACCAGAGGCCCCTCCCTCAAAAAAGTCGTTTGGCTGCTGTTTAGTGTTTGCCCAGGACATGGCTCACTGTTGAGTTTGACGTGAGCTTTGACATGCCGATGAGCACGCTTGGTGGTGCGTTGCTGTAACCCAGTGTTGACATGTTAGTCTTGTTCTTGCCTGCCTTCTTGCAGGGCTGTGGATATCCTCAGAACAGCGTCTGCCACCAGCCACATGCGCCTTCTTATAGCTCGAGATGATGATGCAAGGTAAGGCGCTGTCATACGCTTAAGAAGGGGAGATGTGGGACTTGTTGGCACCAATTGTAGCTGGATTGTCTTTAAACTAACCAGGCTCATCCTCTCAAACTAACCAGGCTCATCCTCTCTCTAGCTGTGGCTGTGTTAGAGCCACATGCCCTCTCTTCTCTTGGGGCGCATAGATGCTGTTTTTGCTCACTTCCCAGCCTCTGTTTCCACTGCTAACACTTGGAACAGGAATTGCACAAACGAAATCAAAGCCTGTGAAGAAGATGGCCAAGAGTCTTCCTTAACTCTAAAACAGTGGAGGCATTCTGAAGTTCACAATGGGAACAAAAACAAAGTCACTGTCTCCCAGCTGCAGACCTAGCTCACAACCCAGCCAGCTCATCAGATCCGTGGAGAATCCAGGCACTAAGCAGATTTTCAGAGGCATTTCTTTAGCCACAGTGTGAGAACTGTCCCCAGGAAGCACCAAGGCAGCACTAGCATCACCCCTGGGTTATCCATCACAGGCAATGGGGAGGCCCTTTCCGCACTGTGGTATGTAGTGTTGAGATGCATATGGGTTTATGACATCCTGCACAGTGATTTGAATCAAGACCTACAGGGACAGCAGGATCATCCCTTTCACTTTCTGTTAGATACATTATGCTAAGGGGGTCTTTCACCTGGATATGTTTCCAAATTTCAAGGCCTAGGAAGGGCTTTAGAAATAGACTGCTACCTTCCCCAAAGAATTCCTCTCTCCCAGAGAAGAAGGTGAGATTCTCCCTGAAATCTCTCCACCAACTACTCCCTGGAAAATCTTGCTTTCTCTAGAGGCAGCTGGAGGATTTGAAATGAGAAAGAAAGAGTTCAGATCTGTCCTGGCTAGATTTAAGTTGAGTGTGAGACAATGAGGGTATCAGGAGAGAGGGCAGGGTTATAGAAACCAAGCTGTGGGATTAGTGAGATCCTTTAACTATATTCAGCTTACATCTCCTAGGGTATCTGATGCAATGTGCTGGAGCATCCTGTCCCTTCTGAATAAAAATACATGTCTGGAAACTTGAGGTGCAGCAGGAACCGCTGAAATTAGAGTGGGTTAAGGTAGAGTGCAGTTCTGGGCAGGCAGCCAGGGTCTGAGATTGAGCTTATGCCAAGTGTGAAATCCAGAGCAAAACTGCTCATTGCACGGAGCCCATATGCAAAATGACTGCAAAAGCTAGTGGCTTCCAGTCATGAGGGGCAACAGGACTTAGTTTGATGGCTGCTTCCTGATAAGCAGAGACAGAACAAGACTGCAAAGGAAAAATCAGCTGTACGCCAGAATGCCAAACCAACAGGCACTGCATTGTGTGCTGGTGGCACGCAGCTCAGAGGGCTGGCATGGAGGCCTGCAGAGGTTGGCGGGACAGAGGTTTGCACTGAATGTGGGTGGCTGAAGATCAGACAATCGTTTGTTCAGTATTCCTACAACCCCTCAGGACTGGAGATTCATTCATTGGAGGCCTCATTCATTATCCATCAATGGCTACAGAACATTATGCCTTGGCAAAACAGTGAGAGCCCTGTGATGAAAGGGATAAGGCTAATCTTGATGCAGTTATCTTTTGGAAGACATATCTTATATTAATGGTTTTAGCAAGTTCTATTCTGCTCTTCAAGTAAAAATAATATCTCAAATTATTACAGTAACCAACAAGTTCCTGAGTCAGCTGCTGAGGAAGCACTGAGTGAAGTGATTAGATCATTCAAATTAGACTTGGGAATTTGTCCATTTTGGTCTGAGTAAACTTGCACAGGTCACTGCAGTTCTCCGTGCTGCAGTTATTCTACTTGTGAACAGTTTTCCTTGCTTTAGGTGAGGAATTAGTAGTGGGCTTCCTGCACTGTCCGCTGTGACCAGAACTGGATGCCACGAGGGAGTTGGATTCCCTTATCTGAGCAGCTCCCTAGAAACCCCCACATAGGCTGATCAGAAGCAGGACTTGCTCGTATTTCTTGTGGCAACACTTTGTTTCTTGGCCAGTGCTCCCAAAGCAGGTTTTCTGCCTTTACCCTTGTTTATCTGTTCTGAGCTCTTCAGGCATCTCAGCATGCCTCCTAATATCTTAAATTGCAGCAGATGTTCCTTAAAATAGATGCATGCGTGACTTTGTCTGCAGCTACAGTTCCTTCGTGCATCTGTCAACAGAGCCTCCAATCACCCTGAGAAATAGACTTCTAATAGACAGTGGAGACAGTGAGGGTAACCAAACTTCAAACAATTTATTTGGCCTCCATTTGCTATTGGTTATCTGTTAAATCTGCAAAAGGTTACCCAGAGGGCCAGTGGGGAAGTAATCAATTTAATATTTTTTTAAAGATTTGCAGAGATTTCACTTGCATAATCATCTCACAAAATGTTTAATACACAAATACATATCTCCTGGATTAAGAGCTGTGGAAGAGGGAGAAGGATTTTTCTGCTTTCTACTTTTTTTCCCCTTAGTTTTGTCTTTATTTTTTTGATTCCATATTATCTTTTAATGATGTCCTTGAGCTCAGCCAGGCAGGCATCCCTCTGTCCCTGGGAGTGTCAGGAATGCCTGTTGACACGGATGTAGCTGTGGCTGGTGTCACTTTGCTGTCTGGGTTTTAAAGGAGGAGTGACTCCGCGAGTCACAGGGCAATGGGGAGAGCCTGATTCTCATTTATACTAAGGCCCTTTGCACTGCCCTCTCACCCTAAAATTACCCTGGTGTGAATAAGAAGCAAGGCAGCCCAAACAAATTGCTGTTGGCTTTGACGTCTTGTCACCTTCAAACGGATGGAGTGAAAAACTGGTCTTCTCAGGATGCCTTCCTTTGAGCCCAGGCATTAATGCCAGCATGATGCTCATAGGAGGGGGCCCTTCAGGAAGCTGTTGCCGTGACAGACTGGGACAATTATCTTCTTCCCTTCTGACTTCTAAAAGAATGTCAGTAACAGAAGTCACATCCACGGAGCTGCTGCACCATTAACGCGAATGAAGGAAGAGCAGTCTTGTACTTTCATACTGTCTAGCAAAGTAGCTCATGTGACATACAAGCCAAAGGAATCACACTAGGAGATGTATTTGCGGATGTCTATTTGCAGATGTTCTCATGCAAGCTTTCTTCATAAATCCAGAACATGTCGCTGTGAAATAAGGTACTCTGGAGGGTGAAATGTGATGGCTCTGAATTTGAAAGAACATTCAACCTCCTTGCCAATTTTCCCAGTGACTCAGTTGAGTAGCATTTTGTTGTGGCTGCCCTTGGGTGAACTTGACTTATAAATGCTGTTATTTGTTCCTGAAGTTAATTACAAGCCCAAATTGCCTGCGCTATTAATGGAATTTAGTTCCCGCATGTATAAGATGCATGCTTTCAGCTTGTCACGTCAGACATGCTGCAGAGAACTACAGTAATGCTAGGGTTTAAAGCAGAAAATTCAGATCTAGAGCTTAACATGCCAAATTCGGAAGATATTTGAATCTGATTTTGTCTGTGCTCATCTCTAGCTAATGAGGATAAACTTACTGTGTGTGTAATTATTGTTTATTCATTCTCCACCTGCAAGTTGCAATAGCTCCTTGTTTCCATAAGTTGCATAGATATCGTCCTAGTCTTTCGGCTTTATTGTTGTGAGAAAGCCTGTTTGTGCTGTACCTCCTTGTACTTGCAGGATGAAATGCTAAATGCAGTGCATGTGTGTGTGGTATGCACAGTCACCTTGGTGAAAATTTATTATTATATTAATAAGGCCAGCATCGGAAGAAATAAGGCAGGTAGTCTGCTTTCATCTAAATGTACCTCTTTACCATGAACAACTTCCAGATTACACATACTTACATCCAATCAAAAATTATAAAATCCAGGAAACATAAGATTGCTTTCTTTTACCTGGCATTCATTGCAAAATGATTTCTAGCATCACGACACAATTGACTGAATGACAGCAATACAACCTTCCCTGTATTCCTGCCAAGGAAGAGCGTTTCCCTGTATTTCCCTATTTCCTAGTATGGCCTTTCAAAGGTAACCATTTGCAAAGCTGTAGTGTGGGATTATTTCTTCTTGTTTTGATTTCAGTGCTAAATCTGTGATCTCTGTTCTGTTGCTTGTGCATTCTGGGACGTTTGCAGAGGGCAGGAGGAGTGAGTGGGTTTTGTACTTTGTGAGTGACCACAGAGGACAGACCTGAAGGTGTCTCAGGGACGCTTTGCTTTCTTTGTGCTGCATCGTGCATTCGCACATCACTTCTAATCTCTCCCCAGTTTTCTCCCCCCCACCACCCCCCCAGGTTTTGCAAGTGGGGCAGGGAGGGCTCGTGCATGCTAAAGCCACCCCTGTTAATCGATATCCAGGAATTAGCAGAGAGGCTGTAACTGAAGTTCATGCTTAGCCTGGTGCAAATGCAAGATAATCCCTTTTTATTGTGAGCCAGATGGTGCTGAATTACCTCTCATTTGTGTGACGGTGGCACTGGCTCAGGCAATACCTAGAAACTAGCTTCAGTCATTTGACTGTGCATATGACCACTTAGTGCTAACTTGAAGGCATGTGCTGGGACTGAATCCTACAAGCCTCAGTTATTCCAGGATCATAAGCTGCTCTTTGAGGAAAAAACATGTATCCCTTTAAACAGAAGCTGAGATGTGCATGTGATTGCTGCTTCCTAGGCATTTACAAAAAAACAGACCCCAGTAACGGCCTGATGTACTGGCCAGTATAGCGCAGGCTAGAGAGCTCAGCGGTAGCGTGGCATGAGCTAGCTCTGAGGCTGCCAGGTGAGCGCAGCCCTGCTTCCAGGCAATTCTGCTGCCAGAACCGGGCTCAGGCTCTGAGCATGGAGCAGCAGTGTCTCAAGTGTAGACCTTCCCAAAGAGTGGAGGTAATGCTATAGCTGAGAGTACTGGGTGTGAGAAAATCAGCTTCTGTGATGATTGCTGTTTGCCTGTCGCTTGCAGTGCTTAGGGTTTACAGGTCCCACTGACCTACAGGCTTTGTTTATTGAAACAAGCTATTAATTTATCTGGTGTCACAGACTCCTCTTTCTCCCCAATCTGTGGTGCAGAGGCTGAGGTTTCCAGACGCTGTGCTCCCACATAACCTTTGTAGGATTCACTCTTTGTTCTCCCAAGAACAAAAGGGCAGGGCATAAAGGTATTATGAGATAAAACAACAATGTTCTGCAGAAAGATTGACCCCCCGCCGCTTAATCTGCAGCAAAGTCAGCCTACAGCTGGCTGGTCCTGGCAAACTCTGACTCCACTCCATGGGTCTAGCTGAGGCAGGTCTGAGCTTTGTTGCAAGGATCCTCTAGACCCTCAGATTTCTGTATCTTAATGAAAAATAGCTGGAGAAGTGGTGGCTAAAATGAACTTTCACCTATTACAAAATCACAAAAAAATGTTGAAATAAAGCTGGGTATTTAGTCCTGTAGAGACCTGACAATCTGGGATATTTTAATAAGGTCACATTTTAAATATTAGAGAAGACTTCTGAAGTCTTTTTTTCATCTGAAAGCATAAAGAAAGGTTTGTTAGCATTCCTCCAGGGTTGTTGTTCATTAATCAGTAATGTTCGGGTAATACCTGCCCACTTAAATTCCTCCAAGCACACGCTGAGGACAAAATTGATTCTCGAGAGGTTCATACCAGAAAATGTGTTGCTTGCTGCTGGGATAAGCACGTACTTCAAATTAGTCATGTATTTTATGTCCTTGGCTGAATTGGGGCTTGCAGTATTGGCTGGCAAAGCAGGAGCCAAGATGGTTGTTTGTGACTTGGCTTTTGGTCACACCATCCCCATAGCAAAAGGATGGGCTGGACAGTTTGCAAAACACCTGTAGGCTCAAAGCTCTTTGTCCAGGCTCCTGAGCACATCACAATAAATACTTTTTTACTTTGTGGATGAACTTAACAACATGAAGTAAACAACAACAAAGAATGCCCAAATCATACTTACCCTTGTTTATAACAAATAGCTTGACAGCTCTGACTGGTGATTGGATTTGCATTGCTTAGCAGGGTTTAAAGAACATAAGAGCAGCTTGACTAGTTGCGTTTCCATTTACTGAGTTTTTTGTTGATCCCACTGTTTTTAGTTTGTAACCTTTTCCCTGCTCTGAATTATCTGAGGAACATATAACAGCAGAAAGCCAAAAAAAAAAATGCCCAGCCCAAAACAACAACAACCAGCTGCTGATGGCTAGGTAATCCCTGGACATAATATATTAGCTCATGCTGCTAGTCAAATTCCAGCAAATTAGACCTCTCATTACAAGAGGTCATGGAGGGATAGGTCCATCACTGTGTAAGTTACCACTGAGATTATGAATAACTTTCTATAAAGATAAAAGTTTTACTGGAATATTGGAAAAAAGCTGTTAAGATAAGATCTGTCCAATGCTTAAAGCAAGGAAATCAGAGGATAGGAAGCAGCTGTCCTATTGCTATTGAATCTTTTTATGTTGTTCTTCCACTTACTCAGTGCTTTTACATATAGCTTCAGTGTCTAAAAGTATGAAAGTGCTAGTTGGAAGTTTTGTAGAAAGTGAGGTTTCTGAACAAAGAAGTTGTCTTCATTTAAAGTCACGGGTTTAGCTGATAAAGACAACAGCATTGATGGAAAATATTTGGACTTGCAAGGCATTCCAGTAAGTATTGTGTGATGCTTGGGTGTAAAATTAGCATTAAATGGGATGAATAAGGCATATATTTGGCAATATTAGATAAGGTAAACATTACTGTTTGAAGTTTGTTAATGAGCTGGTTGTTAATGGAAAGACATAAATTAGTGAGAGCATTTCCAGCAGGAACTGAAGGAGCTGATGATTTAGTATTGTTGATGCTCATCTAACCAATAACATCTGTCTGTTCGTGTGCTAACAATGCAAGAGCAGTCTCTTCACTGAGAAAACTTTGCCCTATCTGGTTTCCTACAGATTTGTCTTGAGGTTGATTGACTGTCAAGTGTGAGAGCTTGCTGCTCATAACAAGGCTTTTCTTGCACCTGTAGCATAAAGAAGGCACTTTTCCCATGTAAATTCTCATGTCTTAAAAGTGAGCAGCTAATATTACCTCTGCCACAGAAGCAACACTTTTAGGGTCTCTTTCCCATGCTTGGCTGCATATTTAACAACCCCTGTAGGGAATTAGTTGTCCTTGAGGCCTTTCTCTTTGCAAAGGTGGCTGACCGTGTCGGGAAGTGTTTGGGTTATGAAGGGAGAGGAAGGCACAGACGTAGAAGAACTGCACTCCTGTGAGGCTCGTTTCCTAAGGAGGCTGGCATAGAAGGGATGAGTAAAAGAGTAACCACAAGTCTGTGCACAGCAGGGTGAGACTGATACAACACAGCCTCCCCTGCTTCCAAGCCTACTCTTCCAAATGGATGCAAGATTCTCATGACAGCTCAAAGTAGGATTAGAGAAATGATGCAGGAGCTGGTAAAATATGGTGATTCTTAATGGTTTAAGAACTCAATGTATTTCATTTGGCACAAGGAAGGTCATGAAGCACTATACCTCTTACGTGCAGGTATTCATAGCTCACTGAGGGCTCAACAATTTTGGGCAGTTATAAGGTGGTCAAACTCAACCTGGAAGCAAAGTATCAGTGAAGGCACTTGAGCACTGAGCCGCCTTTTCAGGGGATCAATCCACCTCATGGCAGTGCAGGATTCCTGTGATGGGCTGGAACATCTGTATGTCCCTTCCCTGCTGCAGAAGGCATTCAGGGGCAACAGGGGCTGGGAAGGGATGTTTCAAGAGGCAGCTCACCTGGGCCAGGGAACTGTCCCTTGTGAGCGTACAGAAGTTCCAGCCCATCACAGGAATCCTGCATTGCTTTGAGGTTGGCTGTTGACTGTAACAACCTCTTGAAATTGCAGGGGAGCTATTCTTGGGAATGAGAAAGCTCTCTCTGCTCCCTACTGCAGGAGATAATCTGGCCTATAAACTTGATTAGTGAGTCAAAACCATTAGAGGTGGTTGTATTGTCATTACAATCAGGTAGGAAATTGTTTTGAGCAGCAGCTGACTTTATTATGTTTTTGTTTCCAGGAGAGAGTTCTCTGAGCTGATGGAGAAGTTTGGCTCTCAGAGCAATACAGGCTCAGCACGGAGTTCTCCTGTTCTGCACAGTGGCAGTGAGTACTGATCTCTGATATCCAACCTTGTCAGCACTAGAGCTGCAAGAGCTTGACGTGCCCTTGTACAAAAACTGAAAGCCCCTTTATCCTTCTGCCAAGATAACTGTCTTTATTCTAGTGCCATTTTGAGGGGGTTCTGATTTGATAAGATACTGTTGTCTGTGGTAGGCATTTGGGTGGAGGTTTGAAGGAAGCGAAGTCCTACTCATCATTATTGCAAGCACTTCAATGCATCCCAGGGTGCAGAGCAGCTGAGTATGGCCAGCAGTGCCTGCGCAAAACAAGGAACGCAAAGCAAGCGAGCAGACTGACTTCCTTGTGGTGAATAAAGGAGAACGAGCTGGGGTTGTAACAGCTTTCCAGATCCCTGAGCTCCGCTTTAACTGTAATACTGGCCTCGTAACTTTAGAGTAATGCCTATCTCTGCAGATGCAGCTTTCTGCTACAGGCTTCAAAGCATTTCAGTGTGGGGAATGTTAGTTATTTTTCTCTTGCAAATCAGGAAATGTTCAGAGAGATACAACAACGTTAACCTAAGCCACTGGCCAACACCTCAAATCATGTTTGTGTGTGGGGAAAGGTGTGTCTCTGGCTTGGTGTATCCCATCAGAAGGCTGCCAACCCTTCCCCTTATGGAAGAGATGGGTAAGGCTGGCAAACAGACAACAGTCACAAGTTGGGATCCTCACAAGGAGGTAAAATGTTGTCCTCTACATGAAGAATATACTGATATCTTTAACAACCACATGTTTTTCCTCCAAGTAAAGAGCTATGCAAATTGTGTCAACTCTCAGTGCTGGAATAGAGTAAGAGGGTGCTACTGGAATATTTGAATCACCTGGACTGATTCTGACTTTGCTGTTCAGGTCGATATCTGGAAAGTACATCCTCGGGGTCCTCCTCACGTTCTCAGAGTCCACTGCTACTGAGCCCTGCAAATACTCACAGCCCATTCATCGGAAACTCGACACACTCTCTTCACTCGCAGTATGTACACGATCAGAGTGCAGAGCCCACCTAGCCTGTCTGCTGGCCTGACCCTTTTGTACAACTTTTTCATAAGCCAGTGATAACTATGGCTTGCTATCAAAAGTCAGTTGGGCAAGGTGTTATTAACCATGATTTTCAAAGGGTTATAGTCACCAGTTTCGGTGAGCAGCTAATTGTGGCTTGTTGGACTATTTCAGTGCTTGGCTTCCAGATCCTTATTTTTCATAAAGTGTGGAGTACCCTCTTTTAAAATATATGCTGTTTAAGGAGTTTGCATGTGTGTGCAGCAAAAAGTGAGGTATTCCAGACCACTGGTCAGTCATGAAGATAATTGAATATCTAATATTGTTTAGGAATAGATCCAGGAAATACTTCCAGTGTTTGAATGATTGTTTCGTTCAGCCCTATGTCTCCTACACCATTATATCACCATAATGACTTAATGTATTTGCATCACAGGGCCTCAAGAGCTGAAAAGCTCCCCCATTGAGACAGTCAGTGTTTGGAATGTGGTTAACTATATAATTGCTCAAGTTCCTCCCCTCTAAAAGTTGGGAGAAGCCATAGTTTACAGCCATCTGAGAGGACAGTATGCATCATCTTTTTAAGCCATGTCACAAGCTGAATATTTCTGTGAGGCCACTGGTGCTTTCAGAAAGTGATTCTGGACCGCACTTACATCAGTGTGACAAGAGTGCAAGCGCTGTTGCCTAAATTCAAACACTTCAGTTGCCCTTTGCATTGGTGTAAACAGAGGCTGCCTACAGAGACCACATCTTTTTGTGTCTAGAACACTTTCTAGAATATGTGTGTTCATGTGGTCATCTGTCCCTTTCATATTTCAGAAGATCAGAGGTTTGGACAGGCGGAGCTTGTTGTCTGCAGTTTAGTCTCCAGGGTGTTTGGGATTGCCCTTTTCGAGAGGGACAGCTTGAAGGATGTTAATCATCTTGGAGCTGAGACCACTAGTCCCCAGGGCCTGCTGCTTCTCTTCCTTGGCTAATGTAAACAAGTCAAGTCACTGGTAAAGAGAATCAGGCCTTTAGTGCAGATGCACTAAATCCTCTTGGCAGGTAACAACTGCCACATGCTAAATATCAGCTCTTTATTAGGGATTTGCAGAGGACAAATATTTGGCACCAGAGGTTTAAGCTGCTAGCATAAAGTGAGAGACCCTTACAGAGCAGAGACGAGCTCATCTACTTGGCAGCCAGTTTGGATAAACTAGACATCCTTGCTCCACAATTAACCCCCTTTATGCTGCAATTAGACTACAGGGGACCTAGCTTTACAGCATCTTTATTCAGCGCTGCCACACTCAGCTATGTTCAGTGTGTCTCCAGGTTGGGGCTATACCAAAGAATAGCCAGGCCCAAGTAATCTCTTTGGAAAAACAAGAGCCATTTGAAATCACTGACTGTGCAGAGCATTAGCAGTAGGCTACAGAGTTACAGCTTAGACCAGGTGCAGCCAGGGCCTTTGTGTGCATCTGCCTGGAAGGGGTTAGGTAGATACCAGCCCTTGCTGCCATGCTGTCCCTCACCTGGAGACTTCACTCTCCTTGCCTTTCCCAGGAAGCCCCAAAATGGACCCTGTGAGCACTTCTTGTTTGCAAGGGTACAGTTAGGCAGTTTAATGTGAACTGCCCTCACGTGTTTCTCAGTGATGCTGTGTCTTTGCTTTCTGCTATTCCATTCATTACATGCAGTTCTTAGCATCGTGATGAGAGACTGCAGTCTCTCTGAAGTCCTTTCATCTCATTAAGCAATGTGTCTCGGATATGATTCGGCCTCTCCACAGACAGAATATTTGATATTTTGATTTGGATGCAGGGTTTTAACGCTGTGTCTTATTGTATTTTCCCAGAAAATTTATTTTGGAGATCTTTTTTCATAAGATTAAGATGTGTAGTCTATTAATAAACCCCTTGCCCCAGAAAACCTGGTGACTTTCCCAGGGGCCTGCTGCTAGTTTGGAAAGGTGCTGGCAGGCACTGTCATTTGGCACTGTCATTTCTGACCATTGCTGATGGTACTGTTGAGAAGCACAGGGTGGCGGTTGCACACCAATGTCGTTGTGAGGAACAGCATGCGTGGTTGTCTTTCTGCCATAAGTTATCGGATAACGGAAGGGGTACTGGAAACTGCAGACTATTTGAGTGGATGCTATCAAGAGATCATGTGAAAGAGAAATGCCAGGTTCAATCAGCCATGTACAAGGGAAAGAGTTCCTGCCCCTTTCCTGTGCAGCTTTGCTCTGCCACTAATGGAAGCTCAGTAACTCCCTTGCTCACACTCCTAGCGCAGCTGCTTTTTGTCCTGTGCCATGCCCCATTTGAGAGGAAACCTTCTCATCCACATTTAGAATCTCATCAAATCCTTCTCGAAAACCTCCCTCTGCTGTGATGCTATCCAGTCCCATCAGCCTTTGGGTAGGTCAGTGAAGTCTCTGCTCTCCTACAAATTTTCTTTCATTTTTTTAACCTTTCCTTTCCTGTACAGAGCCACTTGCCATGACCCTATTTTGGTGGCCTGTTGTGTCCTGTTTAGCAGGAAGGTCTTTGAGGGTACAGTTTGATTTCCTTGTTACTTCTCCATGCAGTACCAATCACAGTGTGTCCTTGAGCCTTGATGGGGTGAGTCATATGTACTAGCGCCATAGAAGTAAATCAATATGGTATTATTGCTACAAACAGGCTTAGGAGCTCAAGTCTTAGGGCATCTTGCAAGTTTTTGAGTCCAAACCTTGGCTGAGACGAATTCAGATGTATATTCTGAGCTTCATTTTGTCTTTTGCTGAAGGGCTGCTTATATTTGACCAATCCATAGACTGCTCTCTGGTGACCTAGGCCACTGTAGCTGGATTTGAATGAAAACCACATCAATCCTTTGCGTGCTTTTGGCTAGAGAAACAGTGGTGCCACATACATGCTGCTTAAACCTTTAGTTATTTTTCTCTTTAATTTCCAAATGAAAGCAAGTATTCCCCAGCATTTGGGACTATGCAAGCCAAACAGATTCATAATGCTAAACAATGTCTGCCAAGAAACTGGTGTCCTTATCTCCTCTTTTCGAGAGGGGGTGGAAGAAAAGATGCAGAGGGAGAAAAGGTTGGGAGAAGTTAGAAGGATCATACTCAGAACGAAAATCAGGCAGAGTTTGTTCAGTTACATGGGAAATAAACCAGACCACCCTTAAGTTACCTGCTAACATCTGTCCTTTGCAGTTACTCCACTGAATCAGGAATCCAGAGCATCTCTATAGCAAAGTCCTCCGGCTTAGGGCTGACAATCAGCGGTGGATCCAACAGGCCTGATGGCCCCATGGTTTATGTTCAAGAACTTATGCCAGATGGTGACTGTTACAAGGTAACTCAGTGTGGAAACCTTCAGTGACTTTGCAATGGGAACCTCTCCTAGAAGCTGTAGCTGTTCTGAAGCAGCTTTTCTAAGAACAGATGAATAATACACTGCATGGACTGATGATTTGTATCACAGGATAATGCTTTGGGTAGAGGGACATTCCTTTCCATTCCTCTGACTTTCTCTCTCCTTGTTTAGGATGGTCGGCTCCGTCCTGGTGATCAACTAATTGCTATCAATAAAGATTCTTTGGTGGGCAGCACATATGAAGAGGCCAGAAAAATAATTGCAAAAACCAAATTCAGGTAGACGCATCATGTTTCCTACCATCATCATGGTGCTGTTGTCATGATGCTGTTGAGTGTTAGACAGACACCCTTCATGTCATACCAATTTTTGCTTCAAGAAGTGTCAGGCATCTTAGTCTTGAATGATGGTTCAAGACGGTTTTGATAGGTGGTCAGATGAGGAAATCTGAATGTATGAATCACTCTGAAGTGTAATCCCCAATATTTGGTCCTTGTGAATATCCCCAGTCAGAGCTCTGCAATGGGACTTAAGTTCAAGTAAGCAACCCATCTGGTGGAGAGCCAGCTACACTGGTGTAGGTTACACGGGCTTAAGTGAGATTATCTTGGAGAAAAAAAAAAAAACACTGACATAAAGGTCCTGAAAATGTAAGTTGTGCTTTTTTCATTAATAAAATGTTTCCTTTTGTTTTAAGACATGAGGAAAACACAGAAGTGGCCTTTATTCCTGGAAGGGGACGGTTACATCCTGGACTGTCAGTTCATAACAACACCCAGTCGCCTCCTCCAAAGGCTGTGGGAAATGGTCTAAGTTCCTGCAGACTGAAGGTTCATGTGAGGTCCCCAGAGGTAGGCTGAAGTTCATATCTAAGACTACAGACACCAATCCTGTGATCTCCTTCATTGACCAAAAAATTTTTTTCAGGGACTCTGTGGTAGTCCTTCTGGGACTACAGAAGGTCTGTAATGTTGTTTTACATGACCCTATTTACTCTTGTTTAGAACCAGGTATTTTAGATCTGAAATATTCTTTCTGTCTTGCCATCTTTGAGATGGCATAGGATCTGTGGAGATAATGACAGGAGTTTCATCTCCAGGGCCTGCATTCAGACCTGTTTCAGAAGTCTCAGACTGGAAAAAAAACCCTTCGGCAGATAGCTACCTACATCTCATTCAACACCAATCATAGCTGGAAGGAAACGTAAGAGTCTGTCTGATCTAGGCCCCTACCCAAAGGCAGGAACAATTCTTTGTTCTTAAAGACCTCTGGTGAGGATGAATCCACAACATTCCTAAGCAGTCTATTTCTATTCTTTACTATCCTAATGATAAGACAGATGTATTCCTCTTGTGAGGCCTAGCTCTATGCTATATTTGCAGAGGCCAGTGCTTGAACTGTGATGGTGAGACAGGATTTAACCCCACACCTTTCATGATAACTTAGGCCTGTGGATGGATTGTGTGCCTTTGTCATTTCTGTCTTGGATTATTGCAATGCCGGGGGTAACTTCTGTCCTTTGCCATCTAAACTTCCTTTAGAAACGGCCAGGTGGAGGTTCCTTTCATACAAGCTTAATTCTCAAAAGTCTTTCTCTCCAGACCCTCTGGAGACATGAACTTGCAAGGATGCCAAATACATGTCTTCTCTAGGGGTACCAGGCTGGAGGTGTGCTTATGAAAGTTAACCTTAGCCTACATATATAGCAGAATACTGTAGTTAGATCCCATATCATCCAGCAAAATGTGTGCCTGTATAATTTTGAGCACCTATATGAAATTATGCTGCTGGATGGAATTAAATATCTCCTTTCCTCACTTTGCTGCTAAAAGATGCAACTTTCAATAAGGTCTAGGCCTTATTAAAAGGGAAGGAGTGTTAGGGAAGGAGCGTTCAGACTCTTACATTGCCCGTGTCTGTAAGTGTTCAGTGCCAATTCTGGGCCTCTATCGCCATATAAGTTGCTAGCTATGGAGGTACTGTGTCTCAGTGATCCTCAGCTTATCCACACTGTCACTCTTTTTCCTCTTTCTTGTGATTTGGCCAAGATCTGGCATTTAAGAAAGTATGGGCACTGGTCTTGGCTTCCTGTCATGCTCATTCTGATAGTGTTTTAGATAGATAAAGCAACTGGCCCTGATCTGAATCAGGACCTCACTGATGTTTTAGATGCCGGGCTTTCGAGGCAAATCTCTACGGAGAAAGCACACGAGGTCAAATTCATCCTTGACTCTAAATTACAATTACAGAGTTGAGTTTGCTGTGTGTGATAAGATTTTGAAAAGAATCAGGAAGGGACCTGTGCCAAGTGTTTAGAGAAATGCATTGAGTCTCTTTTGGCCCATCTGCACAGGAGGTATACGTGGTGCCTTTCTTTATGCAAGGGTGACTCTGTGGGACAGCTGGGTTAGTCTCTCTTGAGCCTTTCTATCTTTTTTCCCTATACTTACACCAGCAGATTCTGCTCAGCAATTTTTCTGTGCCATTTTGTTTTGTTTTGTCTAGAATAGACACGAAAATCTTGTTACTGTGCCTTCTTTGTCAGCGGACGTTTGCCCGCCAGAGCTCACTGTCTCAGGTAAGAGTCTTGCTTCATTGCTGTGTTTGGGTAGGTGACAAACATTTATAGCCTCAGCTCCTCAGCGCTGAAGATGATGAGATTAATTTTGATCAATGTTTATAGTGTTATAGTGGAATCTAATGATGTGATAATGAGACTCAACCCACTAGGACTGAGGGAAGGCAGCAGCCTGGCTTACTCATGGGCATTAACTGATTAATGGGCAGTAATTATGTCTGTGTTGATTTGTCCTTAGTAGTGAAATTCTTTACTAAGGCAATTGGAGGATTAGAAACAGGAGACAACGCTTTTTCTACTGTCAGAGGTTTATTTGCAGCAGTGTCTTTACTCTCCCCCAAAATCATGTCAGACTTGCATCCAGTGGGTCTCATTGCAGGTAACGTTTCCTTTTGATGGAAATGAATGGTCCCCAGGAGCCACAGGATATGTTTTTTAGTATGAAAAATTCAATTAATGATGCTTGTAATGTACAAAGCAACTCCAGATATTTTACACGCATTAAGACTGCCCACAGTTCAGACTGGGGAAACTGCTGACTGATGTGATGAAGTCAGTCAGATTTGTCTCTCCTAGCCTCACTTTTTCCTTTTTCATGCTGCATTTTCTCCCCATGCTCTGAATTGCATACTGAGTTATTAAATTTTGTGGAAGAGACCTACTCTCTTCTGATGGGCTCGCAGCAAGATTTGGAAGGGTGAAGGGGTGAACTTCAGTATAGCTTCACAGTTCCCTTAGGAATTATCAGAAATCGCGATAATACCCATGATTCAGTGTCCTGTGGGATGACCTTCTGCAAGGTACCGCATATCCCTGGTACGAAGGCTACATCCACCTGGGGAAAATAATAGGCTTTCTTACCACATCTTAGTGAGTCCCTAGCAAGTGCAGGGCAGTCTGTTTTCACACATTTGCAGGCCAGGTCTAATCTCTGGCTGCAAGTCAGAAAGCCCTTGCTCCTCCATGCACTGCCGAAGCCCCGACCTTGCTTGTGAATCCACAAACTATGCTGTAACTATTTCCATCTGAAGTCCCAGAGAGTTAGCCAGAGATGTGGGGATAGATTAAGACTGAGCCTTGCAAGGTAAATTTTGCAGAGTCTACATAACTGGGATTAGAGGGAGATGCAGGTAGTAGACAAAGTGCTGAACTGTGTGTTGGACAGGGTGTACATCACACAACCTGCACTCTCCTCCCAGCGATATGCTTTCTCACCTTAGGCCCAACAAGTTGCTTTGGCCATTAACTCTGTGGTCCACACTGCAAAGACACTACTTTGGCTGTTGGCTCTGTCCTCACAGCTCCTAGTATCCTGCAACCTTTATTTCCAGTGGGCTGTTATGTAGCCACCACTGACAGCCAGAGGTGAGGGTGAGTGAAGCCCTGGGCCATATAGACCGTACAGCAAATAGCAATAACCTAATCAGTGACTTATCTGGGGGATTTTATTGCACAAGTTATGTGAAATGCTGAGAAGGCCTTGTGTCAGTGTTGTCATCCATGGCAACAGACAACTTGCTTTGAAAGAGCAGCAGCTAGGCTTGGAGTTTGGAGCAGTGATTGCCTGTCTGAGGGTGCCGCCTTGGGTATTTCTCTGCTTAGAGCTGACAGCAAAGCCACATGGCACTAATCCCGATTAGCCATGAGTTGAAGGGTAACAGCTCTGCCCTTGAACTTGGACAGTAAAGCATTGGTGGCCAGTCCAGGAAACCCATTTATTTCTTCTTCCTGCTTCCCAGCTGCTGGCATTAGTGGAGCGGATGCGTACCAGGATTAGAAAGATTATGCTTGTGCTGCCCCTCTGCTGCTTCCTGTTGCCTTTTCCTTGTGTGCGCTGTCTGCTCTGACAATCAAGGAGGGTGAGGTTGAGAAGTGCTCAAGTGATTTAGAAGAAATGGTCTTAGTCAACAAGTCTTGCGTGCTCACGTCATTTGCCATTTTCTGAAAATCCCCTCCCACTGAGTCTGAACAGCAGGAGTTTTCTTTGAATTCCTGAGCAACAGCTTCTTTAGCATATTTGTTAATCAGATCCCAGGCAGATGAAAGAAATTGGTCCTTGGGCAGATGCTGTACTGCTGACACCAAAAGGACCTCTTTTACTGACCTCAGTACCACGGAGTTTGTGACTTCAGGGTGAGCGGGCTCAGGCACCTGAGCCAGCAGCAAGGCTGCAGCACAGCAGTTTGTGGAAGCTGGCAGGGGAGCTCCCGAGCAAGTCATGTTTTCTGCAAGAATCTTCCTGGGGGATGTCACAGCTTGTTATGGACAAGGGTTAACTGTAATAAAAAAGATGGGATTTCCTCCAGTGATAGAGGACCACAGGTGCCACAGCATGGGAATAGGATTTGTGCTCTGTACCATTTGAGCTTTGCAAATGGTACCTGTAACGAAGAGCCGGCTTTCAGCAGCTGGTTCTTTTCCTCATCTCATGACTGCTTTTAACCAAAAAGCATCTACCATTTTTCCTCTTACAGAATCGTTTCAGTTGCTGTGATCTCAGGTACACTGATCTCTCTGTCTGTGTCTCAGAGCATGTAGCTTATTCTACCCAGACAGCTTAAACTGAGTTAAAGGTCTAATGATTTGCAGTCTTGGGGAGGGGAAAAGTCTTGCACCAATATTTCTCCACACTGCTTTAAACCTCAGTTTCCTTTTCCATGGGCATTGTGAAGGCCAAGGATGAATTTTACAAAACGTTGCTACTTTTGGGTTTCAATGTTGTTAAATCAATGACAGTAGACAAGGTCCAGACTGATTTCCCCTCTGCCCCCCCAGTCACCATACCTACAGACCCCAAGGCTCATTTAAAAAAAAAAAAAAAGTGAATGGAAATTTCCAAAGTGACATTTTGCAAGCCTAGGTGCTTAGATGAAACATCCAGCTTTAAACTCTGAGGAAGCCTGATTTCAGTAAGGGTGAGCCATCCACTCCCTGGCATCTAGTCTTTCCCACAGTGGCACAATTCCAGCTTCCAGGACCTGACGTAGAAAATCCTGTTCTTTGATTTTGGCCTAAGTGCGCACACATATTTCATACAACAAGAGTCCCAAGTTTTGCTTTGGCGGTATCTCTTTCCTTTACCCAAGGGTTCTTCCATTAATGTTTGCCTCTTGCTTTTTAGCACCTGCTTCAGCATCTAATCAGAAAGCAGCTTCTGGCAACAAACCAAAAGTAGCACTGGATCCCCATATTCGTCTGAAAGATGGAAAACTGGAACTGGTAAGTGGAATGGCTCCCTCTCTTGAAGGTGAGATTTGCTCTCAATCCTCTCCAACAGTGGTATGCAGGAAATTGTCCATTGACCTGACACCAGTTTCTCCTTGTTTCTAGCTGCTAAATTATTGTCAAACAAAATAAGCTTATGTAAATGGTCTCCTCATATTGTTTCTCTGTGAAGAAATGTCGGGGGTTATAGGGAAGGCTTAGGAGAAGGGGAACTAGAGGAGAGATACTGAGAAAGGTATGGCCAGTCTGTGGTCAAATCGGGCAGTTGCACTAGGAAGGGGGAGGCTCTTCATTAGATTACAGCACAGTCCACACTGGGAGGACATTGGGCTGGGGAGTTTGCTCATGAAGCGACACAAACACGTAGCTTAGGGATGTCTGTGCAGGAAGCAAGATCCTGAGCTGAGAATAAATCTAGGAAATGGGATCCTGAGCTGAGAATAGATCTAGGCCTTTCAGGTTTGATTCTTCCACTAATGTCACATTCAGGCACGTGAGGATTGTCAGTTATTAGAATTGGGGTTAGTATGTCACTTGCTTTTCAGAGGGATTAAAAAAACCACAAACCTGGATGCAAATAGTCTCAGAGAATCAGGTCTGCCTTGATTCATGTTATAGCACTTGGTCAGTGTCTAATCTGTACATGTATCATCCCCCACTGAACGCAGTCTGCTCCAGCCTAATTCTGCTTTATTCTAATCACAAGCTCCACCAGGCTATACTGGGAATATATGCTCAGGTGATGTGGAATGCAGATACAAAAGCAATGTTCAAAACACTGATTTCGTGATTAGCATCACGCTGTTCATGTGGTGCAATTAAATTGCAGTCCTAACCTGATTAATGAGATAGAGACATAATACTTTGCTGCCAAACTGTGTGACTGGGAGTTTGGAAGAAAAATGGGTCTAAACTCTTGAATTGAATTTGCTGGAGACTGAGTTATACCTCAGAAATTCTAAAGATAAAAAGGGGAGAATACATCATAGTGAAACATCCTGATCACATCTGAAGGTGCATTTGAATAATCTTGGCTTGTCTTGGCTCCTTTTCAATGCTGCAGGGAGCTCCAAAAGTTTGTAGTTGGCAGTCTTATCTCCCGAGGATGTGCTGCTTTTGATTCAAAGAACTTTCAGTGAAGTCAGCTGCCCTTCTCCACTTTGTCAGCTTCTGGCCGAATTTTCCAGTGATGCTTTCACTGCTGGAGTGACCTCAGGGCAGCCTGGTGTGGGAGAGAATTAGGTTGAAATAAGACATGTGTCAGAGTAGCGAGTGAAGTCTCAGAGTAAGGGTAGTGTTTGCAGGGCTGAGGATCCAGACAAAATTGTTGCTTGTTTAATCTTTTAATGGAAAATATATTCAGAGGGTGTCATCAAAGGGCGGGGAGTGGAAATGGCCACTCACTGGAGAAACCCAGCAAAGGTGAGGGTGCCCTTGGAGCTGTAATACTCATTGGTCTATATTGGGGAGCATCCCCACCACCGGGCACTGCTTGTCTTCTGGTAGGAAGTGTGTGAATGTACCCCTTCTGCAGGGAAGATGACTTCCAGTAAGGGACAGGTGTACACACACATGAGCTGGCATTTGCTGCCACCCTATGGCAGATGCAGCCCTAGCATTTTTACTGCTCGAGCCTCCTAGGAAGTTCAGGAGGGCAGCACACAAGCAGAAAGCTTTCTTCTAAGCCTGCATAATTCTTAATCAGGATTTAGGATTACATTTTCTCAGTGATCTCTTGCCTACTGTGGATGTAACACCAACTTCTCTTCGGTGGGAGGCACGTAGGACACTTGGCCTCCCCCTTTAAAAAGAAATGTTATGAACGGCAAGCTGCCGTGGGTCAACAGGAGCTCTGTTGTGGGGTAAGATGGGCCCTTTTCTCCTTCTCCAGCTGGCTGAGCAACATGGCCCTGCCTGGCAGAGCTCACAGAGAACACCCGGCCATTTGCCCACAGCAAGTGAGGGTGGCTGTGCAGGGACATGCAAAGGTGGACCTGTTAGGTCACACAAGCCGAGGTGGTTGTTTTGTGGCCCAGGCAAGGTGCCAGCATAGCAGACTGCAGAGCAGGGCAGCTAGCTACATCTAGGGCAGGAACCTGAAAGCAAGAGAGAACGTGTGGCATCGTTCTGCGATGGCGTGAGACAGATGGCAGGGAGAGGAGCGAGGGGTGAATGAGCCTTGCAAATAGTGCAGGAGAGCTGACGAGCCTGCTCCAGCCCACGGGCCTCCTGCTGATGGTTACACGAACAAGGATTTGTCTCCTGCCTCCTTTCCAGGGGACCAGGAGGGAGGCGTTATATGTGTGTAGATAGGAGTGGCAGGTACAGCCTGGACAACTGAGACAGGTGAGCTTTTAATTCAGACTCTTTCCCAGATTCTCTGCTGAGCTTGACTGTGTCTACTAACCTTTCATTTGCTGCTGCCAGCAGTGAAGTGGGATTTTCATAGGTTTATCTTCTTTTCTCTGAGGTTGATGTGATAAATATCATAGAAGATAGGGCATCCCATGTAATAAGAAAGCAAAAGGTGCGGTGAAGAGGCAAAATGTCAGAATGTCTTCTGTTGCCACAGAAATACTGTGAATAGTTCTTATTTTCTCAGATATCTGCTGCATTCCTGGGCAATAAGAGCAAGAGGAGAGGCTAAGCTCTTAGCTGAACACTGACAGCTCCACTGGCTTTTAATAAAGCTCTGTCAGTTTATAATAGCTGCAAATCTGTTTTTGTAAAATGTTCTTGGAGGATATTGAGGCAAGCATGCTGGTACAAACATAGGAAAGAAAGACTGGAAATCCAGTCTAAGCCTGTTCCCTTAAGAGAAAACGCCTGAAAAATTACTTATAGGAGATATGCAGCACTAAGTGTCCTGCAAGCACCTCCTTCAAAGAGTTGCTTTTCCAGGATTCTCTTTAAAGGCTTGTTGTTTTTGCCACAGGTTCTACAGTATCTTGGTCTGGATGTGACTGAGGAGAAGAAGAGGCAGTTACGGCAAAGTTTGACAACAGACTTGCAGGGAACAGTGGCCTATGGAGGTGAGCAGTTCTGTGCATGTAACGAGGCCTTTTTCACCTTTGGTGCAGCTTTGCTGACAGCTGAGAAAGAAGAGCTGCATCTGCTGAAAGACAGCAGGGTATGATAGTTCTCTGGCTGGGCATTGATGTAGCCTCCAAACAGTTAAGAAAAGGTCACAAAAAGGAAAAAGGCCTTTTGGTAGAAGCATGTGTAAAATGAGAATAAGAGAAGGTAGTTGTGAGAACTCACTTTACTTAAATCCTCAGCTTGCCTCCCAGGAAATAGCAAGCCTGCTCTGTTTCCTGTGAAGTGCCCTCGAAGTCTCTTTGCTTTTCACAAATGTCCTCTATCAGATAGGATAGGCTTGCAAAGCATAATGCCTGTTAGATTTGGCTTTTTATTGCAGAACTAGTGCATATGGAACCTTATGCCTCTGTCAGAGGTGATTGGGTTCATGGTTTGTGGCAATGGAAATAAAAATGATGAGGGGTATTTGGCAAATCCACTCCTCCTGAAAGGCTCACGTTCCTGCTGCAGGTCCTACAGAGATGTGGTGCAGGGCTGAGCGCTGGATGGGCCGGGGCCCTGGGCCCATTCCACACTATCTATCTGTGTAGGGTCCGGTCTGCCCTACCCGGCCTCTTGCACTCTCCTTTTCTCCACAGTATCTGAGAGCAAAAAGAATCTTGATTGCCAGCATTGTCAATTTAATACCTTTTCAAAATGCTAAGGTCATTGATTTAGTTTCATTTAATTCTGACCTGAGAAATGTCAGCAGTCAGGCCGGTGGAACGTGTGTCATCAAAATCTTTTGTCAGAGAAATTCTGTTTTGGAACAAAATTTTAGGATTTTTAGAAACACGCTGCTGTTTTATGCTTTTTAAGAGTTTTGGTCTTTTCAGTTCAGTAACTTCTTGGTATTTAAAAAAATAAGTTCTGGTAAAGATTGTCAACAACTTTAGCTTGGGGGGGATTGTCAAAGGACTGTTGAATTTTAGGAAAAATAATGTTTGGCATCGCTAAACCTGATCTGCTTGGCAATCAAAGAATTTCCTCAAGATCTGTGGCATTTTCTCCTGCATACATACAGCAGGCTTTTCACTTTTGGCCCTGTAACAGCTCTGATTCTTTTTCACAGACTTCCTCCAAGCACTCAGGGATCTGATGCAGGATGAGCTGGATGAAGCTGGCCTTGATTCCAGCTCAATGCTCTTCACTCAACATGAAGTGGCCAGTTTGCTGGATACATCTGCTTTTCACTCTCTGGTCAGTTAGAGTCAAATGTTCCTTTACTTCCTCTCCCAGTCCAGCTGCAGGCTGACTTGGCTCCAAAGCTCTCCTTAGGACTAAGATTTTTGTATGTCTATCTACAAACTGACGAGCAGCTGACATGTTCCTAGGTCAAAAAATTCCATCATGGATTTTTGAGCCGCACAGTGGCTGCAGGAGCGGACATACAGAATCGGTCACAATGCTATTGCTTTTGATGCATAAATTCATAAAAGTCTGAGAAGGGAAAAGCTAAATTACCATTTCCTACTTGTTCCTGAGTTATAAAGAAAAGGTAGAATTCCATCCATTAATCATTCTGATTATAGGGAAAAAGTAAAAGACCTCAGACTTCTCATTTTTATAGGTAAGCAACATCTATGGGAAGATGTGAAGGAAGCAGCTGCCACTCAGAGTGATACAGAAGGAAAATTAGCCATAATTAATCAATTCCAACTCATTTCATTTGGCTCACAAAATGAAAATGTGCTGTAGTACATTTATTCCAGGGGTGTGATGGATCAGAGATTCAAATCCTGTAAGGGGAAGAAAAAAGAAATTGGATTATTTAATGTGACATTTCATCTGCTTTGTAAAAATGGAGACCCTTTTTCAAAGTGATTTTTGATTAATCATTAGGCTGGGTAGAGGAAACAATACGCCTGCAATATAACCACATGCTCTTGGGAAAGCATAAATGGTGCTTATTTGCTGTCTGACCCTCTGCCTTCCAGACTTTTGACTCTCTCAACTGCAATGGCAACGAGGAACTGGAACAGCTGCAACTGGAAATGACAGATCTGCGGCAAGAAGTCCGAAGGCTAAAGGTGGAACCTATCATTTGAGCAGCTTTTGTGGCTGGTGCCTTCTGTAACTCACTGTAGTCATATGTGGGAATAGTCTGTGTAACTTGTCTCTCTTAAGAAGTCACCGCTCTGCATCCTGTGCAATCTTTGGCACACAGGAGACTCTCAGGCTCTGCTCTCTTTAACTGGAACGCTTTCCCCCGCGCTCTTGCTCTCTCATGCACTCTCGCTGTTTGCACTGAAAGTGCGCAGTCACTTTTTCAACAGTGAGAAAATGGCATTTAAAAATGCAAAAACATGTTACACAAATAATTCAAACCTGTGAATAGTAGAAATGCCACCTGCCCTCCCATGCAGGCCTACAGCATGGCTGTTAGGGCGTCAGGTGGAATTTTGCATGCACGCAGGCCATAGCCCACAGATCACCGCTGGCAGCGTGACAGGGCACGTGACTGCTATTGTGAAATAGTGCTCTAGTGCATAGAAGTCAAGATACCAAGGTATCTTCTAGAGAATGTCCTATCACTTCTTTCTAATCCAGTGAAAATATTTTCTCTAGTCTCTCCTGAAAGAGGTAGAGAACAGCAAGAAGTCAATGGAAGATGAACTTCAGAGACTGAACCAGGTTAGTGAACAGTTCATGCGTGACTCATTAGATGTGGCTCACAACTTTTTTTTTTTTTTTGCTTCAGTGCCCTCAGGTTCCCTCTGGCTTTCAAGAAAAAATAAATTATGGAGGCTCTTTCCACACACATCCATGCCTCCAGCTGGGACACAGTCACAGCTCTATCTGTCCTTGGGCAGAGCGAGCGCTCCGGTCAGGGTTCAGGATCTGACTGTAGGAGGCTCTGTGCACATAAGTCTTCTGAAGAAGAGCCCAAGCCCCAAGGTCTCCCATACTCAATAACCAAACAGTACCTGTTTGCCATGGATATGGGCCTCAATTTCCAGTGAAAACAAAGCTACAAGGTGACAGTGTTACTGTGATCAAGACTTTTCAAGGTTTTTGGGGAGAAACCAGCATTTCTGGGTTCCAGCCATCACTACACTGACATAGAAGGATGCCAATGGTGTGTTTATCATGTGGAAGTCTAGGGAAAAGGGCAGCCCCTAATGCAGGGAGAGGGCCTAGCAAGGCTGTTTGGGTGGTTCTGGCGCTGGTGGCTGAGGGGAGGCAGTAAGTTGAATTAACCAGAACTCCTCGCCACTTCCAGAAAGCACTGGGCTTCCTCTCTGAGAACCGGACCCTGCACAGCAAGCTGCAGATGGCAGAGGTCGTGCAGAGACAGGCTCACAGTGCAGAGCAGGACTATGAGGAAGTGATCCACTTGCTGGAAGCTGAAATTGCAGAACTGAAGATGGAGCTGGCAGGGAAGAAAGCAAAACACATCTCTGAAATAGAGGTAATGCAACCCTTGAGCCTGTGAGGGCCTGCAAGGGAGCTAAATGGACCAGTAAAAAAAGTAAAAAACCTCCTGACCCTTCTTTTGTTAACCCCCAACTCCACCTTCCTTTTTACAAAGGAAGATGAATTATAGTGCATGCATTGATTGTTGTGTACAACAAGGCTAGCACGCTCTTTATGTATGTGTTGTAATTTGTATGATTTCCATTGTACATTCCAAAAGGAAAACTTTTGCCAAAAAAAAAGACAGACTCCAGCTAAAAAGTTTCCTGATGACCACTGCTCCCTGCCACACTCCTGACACTCACAGACATCCTACTTAAGCTCATTCTTTTTTTCCATGGCCACTTCTCTCAGCAAAACCTCAGCTCAGTGCTAAGCCTGGAATGAGGTGCTCAGGGAAAGGCACATGGGAAATCTCACAGTTCTTGTTAGCTCTGGGTGTTTTGGAAAGTTCTGCTGTTATCCTGGATGACTGACTGTTCTTCTGTTCTTGGCACATGCCTTAGTACAAGTCGATGTTTCCAAAAGCCTGGACTGTAGTGTCGTAACCACCTTTCTCTTCTTTCTGCGGCCCTATCTCAGGGGGACGTTCTGGAACTGAAAAGGCAGTTGTCCCTGGCTGATGGCCAGTTACGAAAATCAGAAGTCTCACGGAAGCGCCTGGAGATCTGCAATAGGAAGCTGCTCCTGTTTGTGCAGGTGAAGTACTGAACTGCCACCTGTGCTGATGGCCACACCTTGTCCTGTTTCCTTGATTTATTTTGCAAGTCCAAATCATTTCCTGGTCCATAAGCAAGAGCTAATTTTCTTCCATCTCATTCTAAAAAGATGCTGTCTGTTGGTTAGCAGAAACTTTCAGAGTGAACTCATAGACATACAAACTGTGTAAACACAGTGGTGCATTTTTTGCCCTGTGTAACTCCTGTTGCTCTGTCTAAAAAGAGAGAGTCTCTGCTCACTGGTCCCTCTGACAATCCCTCCTCTTCAGCACAGCTGCTGGGGCTGAGGTTGGTTCAGATATTCTGTTGGATCTGGTCTAACCTGTGTTTTAACCTTCCCTTTGTGTAACTGGACTGTTGCTTCTCTGATTGTACAGCAAATGCAAACTCAAAGAGGAGTTTTGCTTCTTCAGTGTGGTTTTTTTCTCCTGCAGATTTTCTGTGGAATCACACATGTAATTGCTTCAGCCATTTAAATGATTATTCTTCTACTTCATTACCTGTATTGGGAATAGAAACTTGTGTAATTAGTAAACTGGTCAGCATGGAAAGAACTAGTATTCACTCTATCTGCTACAGCTGCCATTAGTTCATCTTAGGAGCTCCTGAAATCAATAAGAAACAGCAGAATGAAAGGAGGTAAAGGTGCTATGTCCTCTGCTTTGGTGAGGAAAGAATTAAAATACTTCTAGAACCGCAGCGCTAGGTACTGGTACATAACCGGCTTGGTACTAGAGTTTAGAAATGGATTTGATTTTACCCTATGGTCAAACATCACAGGGTTTTGACCACTGGAGCAAAATATCTTCCTTTATATGTCCCTAAGTAATTCTTGAGAATTCACTATCCATGCGTGGTACTAAGACATTACATGTGCAAGCACAATTCAGAAACCAGGGATTGTTAGTAGTGTTGATCATGGGCTCACTGAAATGTAACCTGCAAAAATGTTTTTTAGAAGCATGCTTTTATGCTGCATTTGGTATATTTTACTGTTGGTATTAATATACATAATTTAGATATGTCTGTGTATTTGCATAAACTGTGAATGTTGCCTGTGTTGCAAAGGCCCTTGAGATATTAGCTTCAAGGGCAACGAATAAGCAGAAGCTGATTACTGTCATATTAAATCTGATTACCAGCAAAAACCCACGGGGTTTATTATCAGGTATTATTTATTTCTGCAAGTCTGAAACCTTTTTCCTTTTTTGTTTTGTGGCAGAATGTTCACAAGGTCCTGAGCACATCCAGTCATTTACCAGATGAGAAAAGGTAGGAGTTGGCTTCTGGGAACATGAAATGCCCTTTTTCGACCTTTCTCGGGGGAAGGTGATCCACGCAATCCTTATCCAGAGTTTCTAATCGTTTTGGCCCTTTGGAAGTGAAACCATTGTGAAAAGATGATCTGGAGGCTATTGATGAATTGGTACTCAGAAGTTTCTGTTTGGCCTCTGTTTCAGACTTTTTCTGAGCATCATTAAGTGAAATGCTTATTTCTCTGGTTACATTAATCTTGTTAGCAGAGATTCTGAGCAGGCTGAGTCAAAGGAGCAGAGCTGTGACCCACCTGCTTTTCCTAATATTACAGTTTTTGACTTTAGAACCTTGTCCTTTTTTAATAGCAGTTACAGAAGCCAATAGTGAGAGTGCAAGCAAAGAGCAGACATGACTCAAATGCATAAACGGTTACAGAAATATAGGCTTTTGGACTCCCCTCCAATCCGAATCTACCTCCTATCACTTGGGGAAAAAAATGTATTAGAACTCACAGAATCGGAACTGTTTTTCAATTGATGAACTGATTGAAAGGTCACTGTCTCGCTGATAATGACCAGACTCTTAAGAGAAGCCAGTTTTTAAGAACGATGGTAAGGGGAATCAGATTTTAAGTTTCCAAGATGATTATTTCTAAGATAGTGAAGGAAAACATTTTTGAGAAATTCTAAGGAATAGTTTGATAGTATATCTTATAACATGTCTGTAACATAGCAATGCAAATATGTCAAAAAGAGAATCTCCTGTGATTCTGAGAGATGAAATCCACTCTGAATGAAAGCTGTAATTTACACAGAATATTCTCCATGAGAGACTGGTCAGGATTTTCAATGACCATTTTATAATAAAGTATTGATGGCACTTTCCATATTTATAAGAGTCAACAGCGAAACAGAAGAGGATAAAACAGACGCAGTCTCAGATGCATCTCTTCCATCTTCAGATCTCGTTGACCTTCTGCTATCAGAAGCTAAAGAACTGTTAGCACCAATCCCCTCCAACAAGGATGGTAAGCACTAAATTAACTAGAGAGGCCCGAACATAAGGGCATCTCAAAGTTGTCTATTGTTAGTGTTGTTTGCAGTTTCTACCACCTTCCATGTTTGCTTGCTATACCAGTTAAGACTCCAGTAAATGTACTTGATTCTCACAGGCTAAATGAGATGCAATTTACACTCCACATACTCATGTGACTCATCTTTGCATCTGACATGCAAACATATAGTGTAAGGAGTTAAAGGCTGTGACTTGTGCCCAGGGCCAGAAGAAGGGCATTTATACAGAAAAGAAACTAACGGGAAGGAGGAGGGTTTCACAGAATCGTAGAAACACTGGTTGGAAGGGACCACTGGAGATCTGTAGTCCAGTCTTCTGCTCCAAGTAGGACTATTGCCCACACTAGATCAGATCAGTGCTGGCTTTGTCCAGCCAAGTCTTGAAAACCTCCAAGGATGAAGATCCACAGCCTCTCTGGATAATGTGTTCTACAGCTGCATTATGCTCTGTGTAAAGGAGTTTTTTCTAATGTCCACTCTGAACTTCCCAAGGTTCGATTTGTGGCCATTGCCCCCAGTTACATTCTCTGCCACTGTCAAGAAGAGTTTGGCTCTGACATATCTGTATGTTGCCCTTGAACTAGCAGTGGGTGCTGCTAGATTGCCTTTTAGTCTGCTCTTTGCCAGGGTAAATGCACCCAGCTCCTACAGCCCTCCCTCACAGGTTATGTGCTCTAGGCCTCCCTTTGCTGGACCTTGTCCAGTTTCTCAATACCCTTGAACCAGGGACCTGAAACGTGATACAGTATTCCAGATATGACTACACCAATGCTGACAGGAAGGGAACAGTAACTTCCCTGTTTCCTTGGCAAGCAAGTCTGTCAGCCCAGACTCCCTTTTACTCACATGTCTGTGGGTGGGAGAAAATCAGAGAAAAGGAATCTACCTCTATGGGAGTCTAACTTAACTTTCCCAGTTTAGGATTTTGAGCTTAGTCTGTGAAACTTTCCTTGGCAGCAGTTGTTTGACCTCATTTGTCCCTTTCTGTGCAAAAGGAGAGTTCATGATCTCCCCCTTGTCGTGATCAGGCGAGTACACCGTCCCAAATCTGTGTTCAGTCTTTGCTCTTTGATACTATTCACCAGCCGAACATACTGCTGTGATATTCTTGTGCTGCAGTCCCACATTGCCTTTTCTCAAAGCACAACACACAGAAAATAACTGTAGCCCTTAAGGAGTACTTCTAATGTAAGAGTTTGTAAGTGTTTTCAGAGTCCCCGCATCATTTAAACGTGCATTTCTCGTGATGTAGCAGCGCTACTTGAATTGGGGATGTTTTCTAAGCCTTCACTTACACTTGGTTGTGTGCTTACGTTTGCAGCGTTGCCATGTGACTGGGACCAGTGCCTGCCTACTGAAGGAATCTCAAATTACAAGGAGTAGGTGTCAAGACAGCCTTGGTCTGTAATTTTGAAAATTCATATAATAAACTCCTGATTTTATTAATCAAGTTTCCCTGACACTCTTAACCATTATAGTAGAGGCCTTCAGCTGATCATGTTGGGGAACCAGACAGCAAGACGCCTTAGTAGATAGCAAGATCCTTCCTGCCCAGCACAGTGAAGTATAGTGTGAATTCCCGAATCTTTTTGCTTAGTTCATTTTGTTTTGTTTTTCTAAGATGTATGGGTTTTTTTCCTTCAGGCCAAATGGGAATTTATGGTTCCATGGCTTGTCTAACAGATACTCTTCCAGACTATTGTGAAGTTCAGAGCCTGGGAAAAATCTTCACTAAATGTGTTAGTCTTATATATGATGGAACTAAGATGCTGTACAGTCCCAACCAAGGACAGCAGGACAATCATGGCTCTGTCAGGGTCTTCATTCTCTTCATGCACTTAAAAGATTTCAGGGAAATTCTTATGCTAAACAGAACTGCATCCTAAAGATTTCTGCTTAAAGGGCATTTTTTGGAGACCTAAATGTCTAATACCACAGTGTTAGCTGATCACCTTCACTGAACTTCAAAATTTACCTGCATGGCTTTTTTGTTAGGTAGAAAATAGACATTTGCAAACATGATTTCAAGGTTACGAAAAGCATTTTCAGACAAAACAAATGCTTAATGTCCCATACAACCAGCTAGCCATGCGAAATTTGAGGCCTTCTCTTTTCCTTCCTTAATAACAAATCTTGTCTTAATGTCGTCTTCTGTGTTCTTTTTCCAAACTACAAAAAATATTTTTCATTGGCAGCCATCTTCATCAGAAGACCACATGGCCCCCTCCTTCAAGCCAGAACAAGAGTGATGAACTACAGCCCCCGAGTCTAACCAACAAACTGCCTGAGAAGCCTACATAAATCTCCCACAATCTTCTTGTCATGCTCAGACTGTGCATATTCATAACACAGCTACTCTGCTGGGAGATGGAAAGGACCCACAACTGGTGGTTCAGCTTCGAGGCAAACCAGAGAGAAACAAGCTTTCTAACAAGAAATTGACTCTTCCTGAACAGTCGCCGAAGACTTTCAGTAACCTCCCCTGCATGTCTACCTCTGAGTTATTGTACAAGGCTACTTTCTCTTGGTTTTGCAGCTTTATAGGAAAAATATTTTCAAGCAGATACAAATGCCTGGATTTCACTGGCAGCCTTTTAGAGCTTGTATCCTGGGTAGTAAGAGGAGCATGAACTTACCAAGGGACTCAGGGGTCTCAAACAGATTCCTTTTGGTATTTCATATGAAAAACCAAAGTACATTTAGTGACTATAATAAAACCAGTTTTATCTGTAGTGTCCTAGCTGTTTTGGGATAGGTACTTTTTTTTTCTTATCCCAGCTGCAATGCTCGAAATGGAAAGCACCATTCTAGCTATTCATTGGAGAAAGGGGCCAGAGACAGCTATACACTACCACTGATGTAGTATTACTGAGCACCAAACACTCAGGAACACAACAGAGGACATCATAGTGAACATATTTCGATACAGGCCCAAGGTGTCACTTGGAAATTAGATACACGGGATGCAAGACTTTATGTGGTTAGCAATGAACATGGTAGAGATCTGAGATAAACACAAGGTCTGGAAAATAAAATGAAAACTTTGCTTACAGGATCTTTGCTTTCTGAGATGGGTCATCATTGCAGTTGCAGTTCATCTGAGATGAATTCCCTGCTTGATTCCATTCTTTCTCTTTTTTTTTTGGCAACTAGTAGCAAGATCCATTGAGGTGTTGCAGGAAAGTTCTGTTACTTCAAACTTCCTTCGTGAGGGTTCGAAGCATGTGGATCCTTCATATGCTAAAATAAAGGCCTAGGAAGAATCATGACAATAGCTAATATCTACTCTACTTAAATGACTACACTACTAAACTATCAACTGTGTGGTGGAATTCCACAGTCATAGATAGCTAGTGTGAAATTTAATTTCATAGCTCATGGTAAATTAAGATCTTTTAAATATATCCCTCAGAATATAAATTAAAGGACTTTTAAAAGGAAACATAATTCTTTGGACCATTCGTGAGGAATTTTCCCAGGAAAAAGATACCTTAAAAAAAATAAATCTTCTTGGGATGCCTTACGGTTAGTGGTTTGTTTCCCCAGTTCTGTTTCAATGGAAAGATTGTACTTGCTGGTGTTAATTGTGGGTTTAGTCCTGTGGCTTTGTTCTCATCTCTTGTACTATATAGACAGGGCAAAGCTGTAAGACAACAGGAAAGATAAGTGCATAGAGCAAAATCCAGTCTCACCAGTTTGGCCTACTCTGTCACTGTAAAAACATCTCCCGTTCCCCTGGGGTTAGTATGGCAATAACAACCTGCCGGTAGCAATGTGTCTTTAAAAGCGTTCAGCCAGAGGTGTTCCATCCTAGGAAGACATCTAAAAGCCTTTCCTCACCACACTGGCCAAAGAATATTATCAAGAAAATCTTGGGAAGTAGCAGGTCTTCAGATATATTGTTACATATATGCAAAGACACCTAAGAAACCTAACAGTAAAGGAACAAGTTATGGGGAAAATGGAATTATTTAGGCCTAATTCTGCTCTTGTGGAAGTTAACAGGAGTTTTGCTACTGACTTCAGCAACCATGGAATTATGTCAACATATCAGTGTTGAACTCTGCCTCCCTGAGTGCTGGAATAGTACAGCCCAATGGGGTCAGTCCTGTCCCAGGGATCAGCAACATAGTGTGAAAGAAAATATATTTGATGTTCCTTCTATTGTCATGTGATTTGTAGTCGCATGTCCCAAGAAAGATTTTTGTACCAAAGTATTATAGTGTGCCACAGCCTGGTTGAAACAAGCCTGACAAAGCCTAAGTGTTATGCAGGTGATGTCAACATATGGCAAAGGGTGGAAACAACTAGTTGCTGACCCAGGGCCACTGTATTTGGCATATCTTGAGCTGTCTACTAGCAAAGAGCTGCAAAGATTTTAGCCTTTAAAAAGCCTGGGCAAACCTGTTTTCTTAGCACGCTGGCAACCTCTTTGGAAAAGAAAGCATCTAGGTTGCTACCAGCCATCAAGCATTGTGTACATTTTGCTTTTCACAGCAGTCAAGCTTTTTAGCTTGTTTACGTTTTTTTTTTTAGTATCATGTTAAGCTCACCATGTTCCTTTTGCCATTGCTTCAAGCACAGAAAACTTTCCATTCTCCTATTAATAGCATTGTTACTAGCTGCTACCTTTTCAGAGAAATGTTGAAAGCTAAGGTATGTTGAGACTTGTGTTCCTAGAGGTGATGCTGATTTTGGTGATCTAGAATAACAAACTTATGTCATCATTTACTCCTAGGCAAGTGGATTTAGGCAGAACTCAGCTAGTCAAAAAATGACATCTTCCCATAGAGCTACCAAGAGGTAAAAAGGAACAAACAGCGCAGAAAGAAAAGTCACAGAACGTGGCATTTAGCAGAACGCATTTTATTTAGACAGGGCCTGCCTGGCACTCATAAATTCCATCATCATTTGCAATATTATAGTTTGCTGGTGGAGATCTGCTGCTGTCACAATACGTTACATCTTTGTAAGAGGGTCCTAGCATGTCCTAATAGAAAGGAGAAGGAGAAATATTTCTGATTAAAATGAGAGTCTTGGATGGTATTAGATTTCACTGAATGGTTCAGATGGAAAATGGCAAGTATTTTACGAGCCACAAGGGGAAATGCAAACCATGCCAGTAAACGGCTGTAACGGACTGCGTTCAACACCTTGCACGTGTATAAACTCCTGACGATGCGTTTAAAGAATATCAGTGAGGTCAGCTGTTCACTTGGCAGTTTTGGAGGTTAAATATCACTGACCTGATGTTTTTATTTTGCATTTTTCTTAAGCAAGGCAGCAATTCAGTTCTCATCTGTTGGTGGGTCAGAAGGTGGGAATCTTCTTCCTCTAACAAAATAAGCCAAAACAAGATAGGAATTTTGACCTATTTGAACACATGCAAAAAAGGAAGCTTGGGCAGGTAGCCACCTAGGCATTATCTTGAGAGGTGAATGTAGCAGAGGGCCATTAGCACTGTTTATCTGCAGTCTGATGAGTAAGGTAACTGAATCTGCTGCAAGATGTGCTGGACTGGAGCTCATTAGATCTCCATTTCCATCTCTGCCAGTGATCTCTGCCATTTCACTGTGTGACCTCAGTTTTGCACCAGAAAAACGGGACAAACAGTACCAGCTTATGTCTGAGTGGCATGGGGAAGGCAAATCTGTAGAGGACCACAGTAAGTGGGCTTGATCTTCTAGTACAAATGGATCTGGAGAATGGTGTGGAATGATCTACTGCTGTTCTGTGTTTTCAGCGAAGAAACCCTCAAAATCTTAACCTTTGCTGACTCTTAAAACAGCAGGCTGAACTTTTGCTTCTTAGCTTTTATAAAACAGAACCAAGTAAGTGCTAAAATGGTTCTCTAGAGAGATGTTTCTCATAGCAGAGGTGAAAACCAACCCTGAACACTGCTGTGGAGTAGATTGGCATTTCTGTTCCCAGTGCTGGAGGCTGCAGAGCCTCCCCTTTCTCTGAGCTTCATTCACTGACAGTCGCTGGACAGAAGCCCAGGTCTAGCAAGTGGAAATAACACTTCCAACCTGCTTTAAATATGGCTCTAAAAACCAGGTGAACTTTGCTGCTGAATTTTTAAAGAGACTCTTTAATGTTTAAACAATGCTGATTTTCTAAGGTTGTTAAACATATGTGAAAGGAGACTGGAAAGTGACTTAGGTGTGACAAAGGAGATAGGGCTGGGCTGTCTGCGTGATGCTACTTTTCCATGACACAGTGATCTTTCTCTTGCACAGGGCCAAGGCTAGCCCAGCTCTTTCAGGACAGACTCCGGAGTTGCTGGCCTCACTGACTACGGCAGTGCCACAAACCTCCTTTGCAGCTTCTTCAGAGGGCAGCTGCTTTGACACTAAGCACTCACACATGTACAAAAGCATAGGGCAAACCACTCCCATACTTCTCTCCACCTGCCATAAAACAGAAATAACCATACCATGAACAACCGCTACAAGTTCTTCTTTTCAGCACATGATGCACCTCATTTTTCTGCCGAGTTTTTCAAATTCACCCCCACAGATCAGGGAAGAAAGCTGGAGAGGAAGAGAGTTTGCAGTGAAAAGCCTTCAGTACTGGGGAAGTAGAGGTGAACGGTAACCACAGGCCAGACTTTGTTCCTGGTAAACGCTGTAATTTTTAACTGCCGTGACCAGTAGATAACTCCTGTGCTGGGCTGCTGTGGGCTAATACATGTGGGCATGGGAGCTTTTTGAACAGCTCCCATGAGAAATACCGAGCACTGAACACCACGCCTTGAGGCAAGCAATCACTCCTGGGTCAGCTGACAGAAAAACTGGGTGCTACATCTTACTCTGCTGCTACACTAACAGCATATTCTTCCCCTCCAAGTGTAAGGAAAGTAGGCCATGGGCAGGGCACATAGCAAGGGGTTTCTCTTGGAGGTGAAAGGATAGAAAGCTGAAATGAAGAGACTTCATGACACTTGGGAATGCCAGGAGAGAACTCTCTCTCTGACAGGGGAAGAAGTCACATATTGAAAGTGTAAAATGCCGAGGAGACCTTCGGGCACCAGGAGAGGATGTATGTTGGAAAATAGGAATGACAGATTAGGGCTGCCTACCAGAGGAAAGGATAGGATGGTACTCTCTGCAGTCTTGACAAACTTTTGTGGCTAGAACAGAAGTAAAATTACCGCTATTAGGTCACAAAACAGTAATGAGTTGGCGTAGAGTTTGTAACAATAAGGTAGAAGTTGTATTTTATTTCCTTTTTTGTTCTTCCTTCTCCAAGGAAGTTTAACAGTGATAGAGAGACTTCTCTGAAGAAGTGATGTTCTGGATAGGAAAAGACAACACTTATTTATTAAGTAAATTTAGATGTTCTAGGCCTTGGATAATGTTGTGGTTCTCAATGCCTGGCACCTGTATGAAGGTCTCCAGGAGGTGCTGGCTGCTGCGAATTTGCAGGCGGAAGCTTTCAGGCTGTTTTGCCATTTGACAGCTCTGTGGATCCTCTGTTTACGGAGCACTGTCAGGCTGGCCTCCGCTCTGAGGTAGCAGAACGTTTCAGGAAACATTGCTGATCAGAAACAGGAGCCCAGCTTCCTGAAATGCCTATTCAGATAAGGGGACATTCAACAACTGGAAGTGATAAGGAGGTGGGAAAAGAAAAAGCAGCAGTAAATGTGAGCACGATGTTTTCAGTAACATCTCACCAAGTGCCAGCTGGTGCCTTGGGAGTTTTTGAAAACAGACTTTGAAGGCACAAAACATTCCCAGGCTGGCCTCCCACCTCCCTCTCCTCCACCCTGGTGGCACAGCCTACAGGAGCAGCACGGTGCCACGTGCTGCTCCTGCTCCATCCCACCGCACGCCCGTCCCGCTGCCTGCCCGTGTGGCGGCGGCGGGGGAGCCCTGTTCGCAAGGTCTCGCCAGACGCTGTCTCCTCTGGGCGACAACTCCCTGGGGCAGCTCCCTTCCCCAGCACATGGCCAGATGGGCCCGCTCTCGTCGCGTGCTCCACAGCATGGGGTGGGCGGCACCTCCCTCAGGTCCATGCCGGATTCTCAGAGATTACACAGAAAAAAAGCTGTGAGGCAAGAGAATCGCCCTCAGAGCGCGAATTTGTAGCTCTCTAGGTACTCATCCTCCATGTAATAAACCAAAGCGCTGTGCAACTGAGAAAGCTTAAGAAAAGAGATGAGTCAACACACTACAGGGACAGCTCATGAAGCCCTAAATCCTGCTGTGATGAACAGGGCGAGGCCTTGTTTGAGGATTGTTAACGCTGCCTCCTTCCATCTCGTCCTTAAACCAGCTCATTCCTCCCAGCGGCAGGTGCCAGGTTTTGCACCTCCTCTGGCAGGCGGCGGGCAGGTGGCAGCACCGACGACACCTGATCTTTTAGGGCAGGTAAGTGATACACGTTAAAGCCTCCTAAGACTCCTGAATTACTCCGGCTGAGCGGGTTGGGCGAGCCCAGCCGGCCCCGCGGCCGCTGCCTAACGGAAAGGAAACGCCGCGTCGCCGCCCGCCACCCGCCCTCTCCTCAGCGCCGCGCGGCGAAATGGCGGCGGGGCGGGGGGGGAGGGGCGCACGTGCCCGGGCGGGGCGGGGCGGGGCCGCAGCACAATGGACAGCGCTCTGCGGCGCCGCGGGGCGGGGCCGGCGGCGGGGGCGGCGCGCGGCGGTTGAAGGCAGCGCGTGGAGCCGGCAGCGGCGGCCGTTGGGGGCGGCCGCGCTCGGCATGGGCCCGGCCGGGCTCCGCCGTGCTGAGCGGTGAGGAGGCGTCGGGGGCGGCCTGTGGGCGGGTTGTATTGGGAGGGGGGGAGGCGGCCGGCGGCGGCGCCGCGCGGAGCCCCGGTGCGGCGGGCGGGCCCGACCCCCCGGCTGCCGTGCGCGGGGCTCGCCGTGTGCCCGGGCCTGCCCGGCGCCGCCGCCGCCCTCCGTGTGGCCGTGGGGGCCGGTGGGCGGAAGGGCGGCGCTGCCGGGAGCCGTTATTCTTGCAGCTCCGGGAAGCTGAAAGAGAAATTTAGTCATAATCCTTAGAGGATTAGAGTGAGCGGGTAAAAATTGAGTGGTGATGAGTGACAGGCTTAAACTCTGAGCAGTCGGGCTGTGAATCACTTCAGGTTTATTTAAAATATGACTTTAAAGTTTTGCTGGTTTCTGCCCTACTTAGGGGAAGTTGGAGAACGTTTAATCTCTTGCTCTCTAGTTCCTCTCATTAAAGCTTGATGATAGCTTGCTTCCTAGTAGACTTATCTGCTCAAAGTCCCTCCAGCGAAAGCTTAGGAGGAGCAGCGTGCGCCAGCGAGGCTGTGCCTGCGGCAGCCGTGCGCTGCGAGCACTTGTAGGAGCGCAGCGCTCCATCTGCCGACCTCGGTGCGGGTCTTAGAGGGACGAAAACAACCCGCTGAAGAGGCTGGTCCTTCTTTTGGGCTAAGAGTGTGCGGTCCCAGGTGCTCCTGGAAACTAGCTGCTCAGCTCTGCTGAAAAGCCAGGCTGGCCCTCCAATGTTTCTGAAGTCAAAGGCTGACCCTGGTAAGTTACTGCAAATGCACTGATGTATTTGGGTCAGCATCTATATAAAACTCAATTGGCTTTAGGGTAGCGTTAAACCAAGCATGTGCTGTTGTACTCTGGGTCGCTTGGCTTAACTCCTCTAAGAAGCCAAGTCAGCTTGCAGGCGGTGTGAGAAGGGGATTGTGCTGATAGCACTGCTGGTGTCTGGCTGGGGCTCGGAAGTGCACCTGGGTGCAGTGTACCTGTGTTCAACAGAAATGTGCCTGTGAACTTTGCACGGGGTGAGCTGCAGCTGTTCTCTGTTGGTGCTCTGTAGCCCTGTGAAGGGACCTGGCAACCGGACCTGCTCTTCTGTGTGTTAAGATGAACCAGAGCAGGTCTCCATTCTTAAGTTAAAATTAATAACTGTTACATGCATTCTGCTGTGTTGATGATTAGAAAGGCATGTGTCACTTCCTATGGAATGGCAAGGACAAGGATGTTTCTTTGAGACTGGCGTGGGAGAGGAATAAGACTGTTTCCTTCAGTAAAGATTGAAATTTGCCAGCCTGCAGCAGTAGACTACTAGCATTTAGTATGTGGCAGCGCAAAAGGACAACCATGCTTCTTTGGCAAACAAATCCACTTATAAGCATGAAGTGAAGATGTGAAGGTATTGGGCATGAAATTGATTTTGTCACATAGATCGAGGATATGGTTAACTTTCCATGGCTTCAGGAGCAGACTGCTGCATGCTGTTCCCTTTTCTTCTTCCCCTCTCAGCCAGAGAAACTGTTCCTTACTGTCTGGTAAAGAACATGAGTGTTAATGTTTGTGTTGCCTGTCTTTTGATTATAATTGACAACAGGACTCCAGGCATCTCTGCAAGGTGTAAAAAGAGGAGGCCAGACTAAGCAACAGTGTGCTGGCTTAAAACTCTTCATACTCCTCCACTCCCCACACCATGCATGTTTCTTAGGTGTGAGATGGAACAGGAAGATCAAATTTCTTTGCCTGAGAAGACTAGTCTACTTCGAAAAGATACTAAAAGCCTCTGCCTGTGCTATTTCAGTACAGAAGACTTGAGAACAAGTTTTTAACTCATGTAAAAGGGCTCTAATAAATATCATGCTGCTTGGTACCATCCTGCTATTATATGTGCAAGGCATCAGCTACTGTGTCAGCATCTGCCTAAGGAAAAGATGTTTAAGGCAGAGAAATCATCACACAGCTCATCTTTCTCTCCATGTTGTCTACCCCTTTGTCTTATAAGGGGGATGCCTTATAAGCATCCCCCTTATAATGCCTGAAGAGCCTCCCTTTTGTAACTGTAAATACCACTCAGCAAGGTGCTGCAGCTAGCTCCAACAGCTCATAATAGAGTAGAACTTGAGGAACTCTGAAACTCCAAGATTTTCAGTAGTGTTCTGTTTCCCTTCCCCCCCACCCCCACCCCCCAACAAAAACAAAGAAAACCCACCACTGCTCAGCTCTCTTCTTTCAGCTGAAGAGAAGCCACCACAGGTGGGAGAAGTTACTGAAGTCACTAGATGCTGAATTTCACCAACCAACAGGCAGTACTAACGCAGAAAGAGTCAAATGACTTCATACTAGGCTGACTGAGAAGCAGAGGTGGGGGGGAGGGGCTTTGGTTCAGGGCTTTTGTATATATTGTATATTTATATGTAAACCCAATTTCTTATTTCCAACTATCTGGCTGTAATCTGTCAAGTATGTCCCTCCTACAAATAATAATGGAATAAAAGTTAAGCATATGGAAAATCCCTCAGGTACATAGTGAATGATTCTAAATAAAATGGAAGTGTGCAGTTGTTATTACTGCCTCTATTTCCCTTGCTGTATGTGTAGTGATGTGTACATAGTATTCCTCATGGGAGCCCTCACTCTCTTCAAGCTCAGCTAATATGTAATGGTAGCTCTGCATGCTGCGTTTACATCACTTCTCATTTAAAAACTCACCTTTTCTCTTAAATGCTACCAAAGTTACCGCAGACATGTATATGTAGCCAGGGGTTCATATACTTCCATTTTACAGTAAGCCTGCCCTCCTTCCCCCAGTATGCTGGCAGCTGGTGTATCTCAGGCTTGTAATTAACTTACTGCCTTCTAGGGTTTGGTTAATCTGTGAATTGCTGTGTGGGTTGTAGCAAAAGGGGTACGTAGGCCAGCTGGACCCTGCAGGGAGCTTCAGACTGTCGAGTCTCTGTGCAGTTGGCATTGCAGTTAGAGTATTACTGGCTGCTTTATGTAAGGTGGTAGCTGCCACTGTTCTGTGTATTCAGGTGTGCAATACTTCCAAACACTTCCAATGTCTAACTGAGGTATTAAAATGATTAGCTAGATATGTTACTTCAATGTGTTAGCTGCTCTAGCCTCGCTGAATTTTTTAAACTGAGCTGGGCTTGGCCAGCTGAGATCATGGTCTTCCCCAACTTTCCTAGTGAATGGTTATAGGTCTTCCTCTTGATGGGGATTGATGGTTATTAGTCATCAAGCTGCAGTTTAGTGAGTCACTGCTCTTCAGCTGAACTGCATTTGCTGAAACGTGCTTTTGGCCACATGCAAATACAGAGCAGAGCAGGTAGCCTGAGCCACTGTAGAGGTTGGAGTGGTGTGATGGCTAGTTGAGGAGCAGGCATGCTCTGTAGATCTGTAGCTTCCTCCTGGCTTTCTTTACAATGGAGTTGAACACATCTGTTTGTAATTTGAGTGGAGTACATGAAATGATTTTTAAACCATGTCTTTCTTTGTAGTTCTAAAGCTCCGGAGAGATGCATGTGGTTAGCTAACATGGCTCAGCTGGCCAGTGGTAAAACCTGAAATCTTATCATTATCAGTGCTAATTATGTATGTGTATCTGTGTGCATAGAACAGCTGCTTTTCACTGCCCTCTCTTTTTTTCAGATGTTCTAGCTGGAATCTCTCTTGCTTTGAGAAGCAGAATGAATTTCTCACAGTCCTGTTTTGAGAAGAGGGCATAACAGGTCAGCCACTGCACTTTCTCCAATGTATAAATGGCTTTTAGGGCATGTCTGAGTTAACAGCTGTCTGTCTTCCGCAGCTCCTGTGGCTACAATAGTATCTGGCCCATTTTTCTCTAACTTCCCTCACCTAGGGAGGTAGGAAGCAATAAAGCTGTGGAAAATCTAGTATTGGAGCTCCCAGGGAACAACAGAATTGTCCAAGCAGCATGGTTAAGGCTGTCAGATTACAGCTTGTGCCATCCTGTTGGTCGTTAAAGATAGTTCTAGACTGACTGGTCAGTCCTGAGACTTCTTCCTGCGGAGGTCTCAGGCCCCTTCCTACATACGTGCAGGGGTTCCTGATTTAGAAGGTAAACACATAACTGGTAGCAAGATCATAGCAAAATATGTTTGACTAGGCTTCTCTTGCTATATTTGCACTTACTCAGAAGGTTCCCGCACAGCCTAGGTATTGCGGTTACATAATCATATTACAGCGTTGCGTTACAAGGTGCCCTGTGCTTCTCTTGGCTCGGGTATCCGTTACATGATAGCAGCCTGGGCTTCCTGGGTGCTTGCTTGCCCCTGCTCTGTTCACTTTAGTTTGAGCTGGATGCTCTACTGATGCATTCTCTTCTCTGTTTACTTGTTCTGCGTGGATTAGCTTTTAGTACCAATGAGACTCTCTGAGATCCAGCAACACCTGACCATCTGATTGTGAGACTTGTCTACAAACATCCCCCAATCTCAGGTACCCAAAGTTTTTAAAGTTTTTTTTTTTTTTTTTTGTCCCTCTCCCTTGCTTAATGCTTAGATTTTCCTGTATAATAGTGTTTTGAGCAGTCTTCCTGGAGAAAAATGTATCACTGGTTTTCTCTTTTAATTCATGTTTCAGCTCCAGCTTTTTGGCTTAAAATGTCAGGGATAAGTTGTCTTTTGCTCCGTTGAGTTCAGTGCTACACTGCGTCATGTCGCCAAGAGCTGTGTCTGCTTAGCAGTGGAATTTGAGTGGGGTGGAATCAGTGTAGTGTCTCAGACCAGCAGCCCAGTCTTTTGTGTTTCTAATGTTCGTAGATGGTATTAATATGAGCAACATCCTAAAGGACTTACAGAAAACAGCGTAAGAACATTTTAAATGTTTTATAGACTTCCTTCAGATGCTGATTATTGGTGCGTACTTGAGGGTTAAAACCCCAGCAAAAGAGTCTGAGGGAGGAGGAATCCTGATGAGAACAGTGAGAGGTGGCTAGGAGAAATGAAATGCTGAGAACTGAATTGTTACCATTACATGCAGTTATTTTCCTAGTTCAGCTGGAAGCAGTGGGCATCCAGTCAGTGGGATGTGATTGCTAGCTAAGTGTCAGGTGTGTGCTCTAAGCATGCTATTTCCTTTTTCTTTCTTCTAGTGGGGTTAAAGCAGCTGGATGCTACTGTGTGCACAAAAGCATTTACAATGCTAACGTATAGGAAGTCAAGGCTTAGCAGTGGAAACTGTTGCAACATAAGGGATTTTGCTTGGTGATATCAAACACCGTGCAGAATGGAGGAGAAAAAGAAATCACCATTGAAGTTTTGCCCCCTAAGAGAGGCTTCCTTCTCCGGGGTACAGTCAGTTGATTCTGACTTCACATCTCTATTTTGTGCTTTTTTTTTATCATGAGTTTTGTTTAAGCTCTAAGTGGGATTCACTGCAGTAGTGTTGGGCAGCAGCAAAGGAAAATATTGTTTAGTGGATACAGCATTGGACTGGGGTTGCAGGCTATGTTTCATTCTGTCTTTGCTACTGACTTGCTAAGTGACACAGGGTGAGATATTTTCCCTAATATGTCTCCTCTCTATCTGTGAAAAAGAGTTAAGGCTTCTAGTAAAGTCTATAGGTAAAAATTGCTAGGATGTGTTACAGTAGAGTTATATTTTGTATAAAGGATCTAAAATCAGCTGTTTTCCTTCCGTTACAGGTGTGTAGTAAAAATGGTGCAGAAGTATCAGTCCCCTGTTCGAGTCTACAAATATCCTTTTGAGCTCGTCATGGCAGTGAGTAACACTCAGCACTTCTACTTCTCCTGCAGCTAAGGACTGCAACCTCTGCCTTATTTGACGTAAGGCAGCGGGAGGTGGGGAACTGCAGTTTTGGCTAGTATGTCTTTATGGCAATATTATGGGTACACTGTGGGAACAGAGGTTTAATTCTTGTTGTCTTGCATCGTTTATTCAATTCTTCATAAAAAATCAGAATCAACATCTAGGTGTTTTGATAGTGTAATTACTAGAAGGGAAAAAAAACTTCCATAACATGTAAGAGTAATATCACAAAGAAGGAAAAAATGTAACATTTGAGTGGATGGGGTTAGACAGATTGTGCTCAGGCACTGTCTTGGCATAGTCATGAAATATCATTCTGTCTAGAATCTCTTGATCTGAGCAAAAATAATTAAAAAGTGGTAATAAGATAGCTTCAGCCTGAATATTTTTGGAGATGCTCAGTTTCTCTCATCCTGATCAGTATGGTAGGATATCTGTATCTAGAACTCAATTCTAAATCACACTGAGCTTTTAGATTTAATTAAAAATGAGAAATTTTGAAAAAAATCTTCCACATTGTTCCTCTCCGTTCACCCCATGATTAAAATGTTGGGAAGTCTCTCTCCAAATTTTGTGATTTCCAGAAGAGGCTTCCAAACTGTGACTGCAATTCTTTTGCTGGTGGTTCAGAAAATTAATGTAGCTATGGTAACTTCCTTAGACAGGTACAGTTGAGTGTATGTGGTGTTCTGGACTTTGCTGCTGTTTTTCAAGGTGTGTGCCAAATATTCTTCTGAAAGGCTTGCTCCTTGTATTTCAAGGGCAGCACTGAGCATTTCAGCATTCATCTCAGAGATTTGCATAGATTCATGCAAGGCTTTGTTTTGTAACCTCTGCTGAGCATTTCAGTTCACTCTAGGATTCCGTGAGACTTGGTACTTGAGACTTTCTTAGTCTCCTGCTTTTTCCATTGTCTTCCCTCCCCGTCGAACAAGGACGACAATTTTCTTTGGTCTGTTACGGATCAAGAGCGAAGATGAAAAGCTATAGCATACAGATTGTTGAAATCATTCCTATGAGTGGGAGGGAGAGCCTGACTTGTACTTTGTATCCCTCTTGACAACATGATCTCTTTTGAATTCCTGGCAAATCAGTGCCATAAGATTTGTTTATCCAAAACAATCTCCAGTCTTCTATTTTGGTAGTTAAAACTGGATGAGAGATTCTTTGTTTGGGCCTAAGTGTATGTGCACCCGAAAGGGTAGCAGCACTTCCTCAGATAAGAGCAGTTGCCGTTCACCTTAATACTTTCTGATTATCAAAATGAACGTTTTCTTGTTGATGCTTGGGTTCCCCCCCCCTTTTTTTTTTTTTCATTTTTTAAGCCTCTTTCCAGTCTTGTCTGAGTTTGCAGTGGTTTAACAGCTAAGTCAGTAACTTGCTGTAGATATGGATGCAGCTTAAGGCTGCACCTGACCTGTTTATAGTAGTGAAACTTTTCTGGCTATGTTCTTTGCTGTCTTAGTGTAGCCTGTCTTAGGATAAGATAGCATTGCTTGTTATAAAGATACCAGTAGATTTTGCTGTATACATGGCTCTCCGCATTTCTGCTGTCTATATTAGCAGGATAACCCTAACACCAGATGCCCAACAATTGATCGGCTGCTAATACAGGAGGCTGGGTTGCCTCTAAACAAATCCTTTGTAAGCTTGTTAGCAGAATACCTATAGGCCAGGGTTTGATGGGTTTATTTTTCGAGTGTTTTAATTTTATTTGACTTCAGTTTATTTGCTTTCAATTTTGATTTTTTGGCATAATAGAACTCATAATTCCTTGGAGTTTCAAGGCTGGGATTGTAAATGTCATCTTTTTGGTGTTGAGCAAACTCAAACTTCTATTACCTTAGCGTTAGTTCTCATTCTTATGGAGATTGTTACTTTGTCCAAGGTCACCCAAAGGACTGTGTGGTGGAATAAGGAACTGATTATAGACCCCTTGGTCTCACTCTAATGTCCTGGGAAAACTGTGTGTTCACAGCAGGATTTGTTTTATTATGAATACTGGTGTCGTAAAGACTCTGAAGACGGTAGCTTTCGAATTTAGTGGCAGTTCATGCAGGCTGAGTTGGACGCGGGCTTCTTCATTGTATTTAGTATGTTTAGATAGAGGCTTCCATTTGTGTGGAGGCAGTGCAAATTTCTCAGAGCTGTCAAGTGCTAGCTGTCAGTTGCTGGAAGTTTCACATGGAGCGTAGGTGTACAGTGAGGCTGTTTTGCTCTTCAGCACATGGTATTGCTGTTAATCTGCCTCAACATAAATCTGACAGCAGCTTCTTCAGTGCTGGGAACCTTGTATTCAGCTGCTTTAATCTTTTCCCCTCGAATGCTTTGTGCGAACCTTTGGAGTGCCAGGATCTCATACTCTGGTTTATGGGAGGAACCCAAAGGTCGTGCAGGTGACTTCAAGACACCTGCTCTTTTTACAGGTTCCTATGTCCCCTTCAGCCCGCTATTCCTGTGCTTGATGTCTCATCTGTATGATGGCAAGGGTTGTCATTTTCTGTGATCTGTTCAGGCTGTGTGTCGTGAGGTGTATGTTAGGAAAAAGTATTTTCCGCCAGTACCTCTGGTGTTTGGGTCCTATTGCAGTAAACAGTGTGTGTCTCATTCAGTTATGAGGGTCTGAGAAACAGGATCATTGTAGCCAAATGAGCTCAGCAATCCATTGCATCCTGACCTAATAAAAGCACATAGTGTTTCCCATGCCTTTCATTCAGCCTTACCATCAGGAACATGATTTATCTTGTGGGCTTCTCGAAAAGTGCATGTTTGTGCAACTTATCCGCTAGACAGCATGGGGCTGTGCCTAACAGATGAGCCGGTGCTTTTATTGGTAATGTGTTTGTTATAGTGGGTCTCTGGATAATTGCCTATGAATTTACACTCTGCTGATTTATTAATACTTCTGCAGCTCACATTCTGATTTTCGCAGGCAGTAGATTTGACATATCTTCCCAGTCTTTCGTGACATGCATCCATTCTTCGTCTCTCTGCTATCCTGTGCATCTGAGGAAATAAAAAGAAATCCACTTAGCAAGTCTCTTTCAGTCACTTAAGAGTTTTGAATTTTGTCTCTTCTTCTGCTTTTCTTTTTTAACAAAAGATGATCTTTCCACACGTGTCCAAATTCACAGTGGTCACTTTCACATGCTTTGTTCCTAATCTGCATTCACATTAAAGGATTGCAAATGCTATGTTCTTCAAATTATAACCAGTGCCTGATGTTTTTATCCCATATACTTGACTTTTGTTATCGTCTCATGTTTTCCCTTTCCATTTAATTTCTTTTCTTTCTCCTTTTAATTGGCACTGTTCTCAAACGAGTTCTCCAGCCAAGTTCACGCCTCTCAGGACTTGATCTTATGTTCTCTTCAATTAGATCAGCAAGTTTAAGATTGCGCACTTCTCCTGATTTTACTTTAGAGCCAAATAATCCCCAAATACACACTCTTTTTTTTTTTTTGGATGTAGTATCTGTCGCAGTTCTAAAGCTAAAGTTTTATACTAAAAATGTTATAAAGAGGGACAAATCCGGAAGGAGAGAGATTTCTGCCAAATAGCTCATGAGCGATAACTTGTTCTGAATGATGTAAATTTGTGTGAGCCCTCTCTGACATAGGGAGATAAGGTATTTGATTTTAGGTGAGCAAGTTCAAAATATGTAGCCATATAGGAAACAGAGCTGAGCTTCCATTTTTGATATCATGTGTTGCCAATGAATTAGTAGGTCAGATAAAATAGTTTTAGACTGGGACTCAAATTTGGGAGTTTTGTTCCTGTTAATTTTAGTAGTGCTCTCAGCCCTTTACACTTGCAATTGACGTTATCAGCCATTTTGGGATACTTTATAGCGTACCCTAATTTTTCTCAGGATGCTTCTTAATGCTACAGAATCTGAAATGCCCCCCCTTAGGGACTCTGACATCGTCTTCTGTACTTGGTGTGTGGTTTGAACTGCTGCAGTAGTATTGTAAATGAGGAACTCCATGACTGCACTTCTGTCGCCTCTAAGCGTGCTGAGAGGACCAAACAATGCCCTTCACGTTCAGCTGTTAGTGCTACTAATGGAAATTTCTGGTTTCTGTGAGTGTGATTGGTCTTTCTGTGCAGCCTGGTGCCAAGGGAGGAACAGTACAGGATTCAGATCCTGAAAAGGGAGCATTGTATTTGCGGATTTTACATGTTTAACCAAAATGTATACATAGACAGCAGTGACATATGTTTCTCACTCTACTGGTCAAGTGGTACTATTCAGTCTAAGATGCTTCTGCTATGCTCTCCAGCAAAGTTGTATGCAACGTTAGTTTGGGACAAGGTGGTGTTCTGTGAGCACATTTGTGGATTGCAGCCATTTCATCTCTCAGACATCCCTCAGAATGTCCCATAGATCTGCTAGATGTTAGCTCATGATTCACCTTCCTAGGTGTGAAAGTAGAAACTTGGTTGTAAAAGATCCTGGCTTGCCTCCTGTCCTTCCAAACAGCTCTATGACTCTCTTCTAGCTTTGGTGGCAATTAACTGTTCTTTGATTCAGTTGTTGTTTTTTTTTCAGGTAAGATAAAGTAGGAAATGATTGGAACCAGGGATGGTATATGCTTTTGTTTTTTCTCAATATGGCTTGAATATCATGGCCGCTAACAAGCTGGACAGCGAGTTTAGTTCAGACTACGATGTTGCAGTTTTATCTAGACTCAGAAACTACTTCACATGGAACTGGTAGTAGAAAATATTCCTGTCTGTCATCTTAACTCTCATCCTGTATCCAGGATCATAGCCCATCAAAAGCAATACTCTGTGGTCTCTGTGTGAGATGTTTGTTTTGTCTTGTTTTTTCCTTGTGCGTCCAACCCTGCTGAAGCAGTCTTGCTGATAGTCACTGGATTTGTCAAGCATCCTTGCTCTTTCCCCAGAATAATCAACCAGCGTGCCAGCCTTGATTACGCGTTTGTGAATTGGCAAAGCTACTTTGAAGTCAATGAAGCTTTGCTTGTTTACACCCATTGTGATGATCTGGCCCACAGTATGTGCAACAGTTAAACATCTAGTACAATTAAAATCAAAATGCATCATCTTATTTCACTATCTTGCCTGTGCTGTTTTGTGCCAAAAGAGATAGGGGGCTTACATGTACAGTCTGGCTGAAAGTAGCTTCTTGCTATGTTAGCTGTCAGGATTAGCCATAGGAGGAGTAACTCTGAGCACGGAGGTACAGGTCCTGACGATTAGAACTTTTTTCCACATACCTTTTCAAAGTGATTTTTATTTATACCTTTTCAGCATCGGCATGTATCGTGTTACAGATGTTAGATTATTTAAAGTAGCGTTTCCTGTTACATCTAGCACATCAATAGTATAAAGAGACTGTTTAAATCCTGATGTATTGTGCATGCTCTGCTCTGTAATGCTGTGGTGTCTTAAAGGATTCAGTGTTTCACTGATTGATGCAGTGATTGTTTTGCAGTAGAGCCTCTGAGCCCTCTTGTGCCAGGTAGTATAGACACCATAGTAAGTGTGGTCCCAACAGCTTGCAGTATGCATCAGTAACAGATAAAATGGTGGATGAAAGGAATATAATGCACAAGTAGAATGATGATCAGCAAGGATCACGTTAGTTCTGTGTGTGTGTTTAGAATGACAAGTTCAATATGTTTGTTCACAGCACATCCAGGTATCAAGACTGCTTTCTTGCTACATAAGATTTGCAGATTGGCTGTTTAGGTCAACTACAGTGCAATATTTTACAGTGCTTACAGCACAGATGCTTCACAATACGTATTTTGGAGCTTCTATCTACTTAATGGTAATTACAGACCAGAATATCCCAGTTTGAAATTACAGGCTATTGTCATTATTCTAAGTAATACCCCAGATTGATTTTTTTTTTTTTTTAATAAAGAAAAGTGGAATCTTAGCTAAACTATTTGATGCTGATTCATAGCCTTTGCTTTCAAGGTTGGGCCCTAGTAAGAAGGAGCACCCTTGCTGTGGGGAGAACAGGGCAGTTTCTGGCAGCTGGAATCCCTCTGAAACAGTAATGATGGTGCAGCTGTGCAGAGTAGCTGAAGAGATTGCAGTGGAGCTCCAAGTGCAGCCTCTGTGGGAATGCCAGAGGAGGTGCCGGCAGTGGCCTGCTACCCACAGCGTCCTTGGATTTCTGTGAATGGCATGCAGTAGTGTTTGGCAGCATGTGGCCTGCATGCTCACTGCTCCTTTGGAGCTGCTGTGATGTAGATAATGACACAGTTTTCAGACCCTAACTGAAATGGTATTTCTGGTTGACGGTATGTTAGAGATTGAGAGAGAACCAAGATGCAGAGGGGGAATTTTTTTAAAGTAGTTATTCTTTGGTGTTCAATCCCTGTCAAATATAGTATACATGAAAGAGAATTATCTGCTCATGTTAGCCGGATTGCTAGATGTATAAAACTTGCCTCCCGAGTCCAGAAAAAGGATCTTTAGATTTGTCTTGAACCATGGTCCATACCAGGTATTTTAAAGGAAGGCAGCTTCCCTTGTCTCCTCCTTCTACTATATTTTGAAGTTGATATTTGTTGTGACTGTCAAATTACTGAGTTAACGTTTTATAGACTTACAGAAGATCTAGTGTTGACTCAAGACATGCTGCCTCAGTGTGACTTGATGGTTTGAGACCACACTGTCAAGATACAATATCAACATCACAACTTACTGCTGAGAAACATTTGGCAACAAAAGTCTGAAAGTAATGATCCCCATGTCAGCTGGGAAGATCCTTTACATCTGTACTCGCTTGTTCAATCCTGCCACCTCCTCCTTCCAATATTAAGCAGAATGAGAGTGAGCATTAATTAGTCAGGCTGAGCAAATAGCTGATGCTTCTCTTGAGCTTATGGTGTGGGATATTTCCCCTCCAGTGGGTAGAAAGTGTTTGGTAAATGCTGTGGTAATTTACCACAGCTACTGGGAGCAAATAGAAGAACTGTTTATTTGTTCAGAGTCCTGGTGAACACCTGCTGGCAATATTTGTATGCCTTGGCCTGCTTAGTGTATATTGTGGGCATCATGCAAATCTCTTCTTTTATAGTTTTGCGTTGCCAGTTCCAAGACTTTATTTGCTTGGAAAGAATATTTAGGAAAAGTTGGTGCTGGCACAGGGTGTAGATCTGGAGACAAGTTTTACAGCAATTCTGTCATTCAAGGAATCTGTGTAGGGTATTCCCAGTTTTATTTAATCATCTTCTCCAGCTTCAAAATGGAGGCTTATTGCATTAAAGTAGGATGAGTAGCATCTCAAGCTTAAGCTGATCAGTGCAGTCTAGCGCTAGAATGGAAGAGCTGTAAAGTGGTCATTCAGCGGCACTCCAACATAGTATAAGGAGACATAATGTAGCTTCAGGTGTCACCAATACCATGCATTCCAGCAGTGCCTAAAAAGACCCTTCTCTGTTCTACAGAATGTATGAATGCAGAAGATACATAATAAACTCTTGAGCATTCATTAAAAGAGGTGGGAAAATTTAGAACCAGCATCAATTGTTAATTCTCAACCAGTGTGGAGGTGGGGTTTGGGGGGGCCATGGAGGGTGTTGTTGTTGTTGTTTTAAACTTTTAAGTGCAGTAGCCTGTCCAGCAGCTTGTGGCAATGACAGATTGTCCTGCTGACCAGTAGGGATTACTTTGTGAGTCAGCCTCTCTGTTTTGGGGCGATTCACTGGTCAGTATGTTTGACATAATGCTTGCTTGTTGTGTTTTACCCTTCAAGGTTGTGGTCACCTAGATGTCTGCTTCAATAACTTCGTTGTTCCATGCATCTGTCTCTATCCACAATGGGCTATGCAAATGTGTGCAACTAGCTAGCAATAATTCCTGGATAAGGCATCACTTCCATGGGTATTTGTAAAGGCTAGTACGTTCTGTGCTGTTTGTGACTTGAACTGTTCCCTAAGTTTCTCCTCTGTAGCAAGCAAAGGAGAATGCTGTAGCAGAATAGCTTGAATAGGATGATATTTTTTCTCTCAGACAGGAGATCAGGCAGGTTGGTGATTTCCTGAGTTAGCTGTGTGCAGCTGCAGTGCATGTCCTGGTTTTAGTAGGTTTGCTGTGTCACTCAGTTGTGCTTGTATTGTAATAACCAGCTGGTGCTCTCTGAATTGTTTCTTTCACCAAATCTGAAGAAATGAGCCAGATTATTGGCTGTAGTCCAGGGAGAGACAACACTAGGTCAATGTTTATATCTAGGGTTCTGAGGTCCAGTGGGCTTCTCACTGGCGGATCTTTTTCTTTCCAGTAAAGATATTTTTCTCAGGCCCCAAAGAATTGTATGCTATTTTGCAGCTGCTTTGTATCTCCTTAAAAAGGTGTTCCCTTTCCTCTGACTTGACTTCAGTGCATTTTTATATCTTCAACGATTCGTTCGATCCCTTTCCCCCTCCCACTTCTTCCATGTCCATTTTGTTTTGTGCTGTCTGCGGGTAGCAAGAAATAGGTATCTGTTCTAGCCATTGTGAAGGAAATGGATTATTACATCTGGTGAATACATTTGCAGACCCTGTGATTCCCTTCAGCCCTTAGACTAAGTAGTGGAAGGGATTGCTGGATGAAATTGTTGCTTCTTGGAAGGCCACATTCTGAAAACACCTGAATCTGGAGAGAAGTATTTATGTATTATTAGAGCTGCTCAAGAGCTGTTCAAAATCTATCTGCTTCTACCTAGAAATGATGAAGACTCTTGTCTTGCTCCTTAGTCGTTTCTTTTTAAAGGGGTGATGATTTGGGCAGCTTTAGCTTAAAACTTGGTATTATCTCCTCCTCTTTCTCCTTTCACCTGAACACGGGTGTACATGTTCTTCCTTTATCCTGGCAAATTGCACATGGCTGTAACATGACCTTGAGGAATCTTGTTAATTAATAAAAATGTAACCTCTATGTTTAGTTGTGAAAGTTTGAAGTCCCTTAGCTCTTAGCCCAAGGGTAAAGTCCTCAACTTGTAACCTATTTATGTAATAACCATGGCAGTCTCTGTCTCCATCAGGTGAATAATAGCTTAGTTCCTTCATGTATTCTACATGATATCATTTTCTACTAAGGCTGAGCTTTTACATACTGGAAGATCCCCCTTGAGTTCAGCTTGGCATACAGGAGTCTGTCCATGCTTTTTTCCATTTCTGTGCTCTTGCTTCATCTGAAACAGCAGATCTCCATGCTGCCATCTCTAAGGATCTCCGCCAATATTTAAAAAAAAAAAAAAAAAAAAAGAGGGGAGGAAGAAGAAAAAAACAAGCCCATGCAGCCACTTCAGAGCATCATTTATCAAGTAGATGGTGAATGTTTTCTTGCTAGCTGCTGTTCCATAAAAGCTTGGAATGATTCTGTGGACAGCAGTATTTATCATGCAAGCTCTTTATGTTTAATCTGCTGAAGGATCTGCATGCTGATAGGGATGATCCAAACCAGTTGCCTTTTTGCTGTATATTAGTGGGAAGCTTGAAGAGTCTGTCTTAGACAGATGACTGGTGGGGTGAGAAAGCCAGAACTGCTACCCTCAGAGTCAGTATGCAACCTGTGCTGACTTCCTGTATTTTCCACTTCAGTTTTCTTTCATGAACAAAGAGGATAACATTTCTTCCAGGATATTATGATATGAAACTAGATGATCTGACTTGAGAACTGTCTTGCTAGAGCACGTTGGAGCTGCTCAGGACTTAGCAGGCAGTGAGCTGGAATAAACTGTGCAGGAAAGTTCAGTTTTCGAGGTGTCTTGTTTCATGCAGTAATTCAGTGCTTAGACGTCCTTATTGTTTTGGATTCTTAAGGCCTCTGTTCAAGATTACTTGCCAGAAAGGTTGTTAAAGCCCACAGAGAAGGAAGAGGAGGAGCTGTTATAAAGATCTAAACCTCTGGGCATGTGCTGTAGATCTCTGGATCATATATGAAACAAGGATGTAATAGCCATTGTCAATCTACTGGAGATTAATTAAGTTGGAGAGGGGAGCAGGAGCACTCTGCACTGTTGATATGCGAAACACTTAGGTACTATAAAGGTGAAGGACTCAAGGAGCAAGGGCTCTTTGGAGCAAGGTGGATAAGCGGGCACAAGGTGGACAGAGTGTAGAGCAGGGTAATCTTCACTTTTCTCTGTGGTTGTGAGGCTTCAGAATGTCATGTTTTTGTTTTTGACACTCATATGCTTGTATAACATGTTATCTTTTGGCATCCAGTTGACCTTCAGGGCAATCTGTCACAGATGCATTTTTTTAAAACGGATTATTGTGTATTTGATCAGCAATTTAGGACACGTTTAAGTGCAGCTTCCTTGTACTGCCCTCAAAGACTCTGTTCTTACAAAAAAAAAAAAAAAAAAACCTATTAAGGTGATTTTTGGTTATCACAGTGTTGGTACCGTAATCTCTTTGGCCAACACAGGTAAAACTGCTCTCTGCAGACATACTTCCCAGCAGATTGCTGGCCAAACCTTGTTATTGTTACCTGGCAAAACCTCAGTCAAATCTCTTTACTGATTTTATAGTCAGCCATGTCACAGCTGATTAATTGTGGCTCAGTGTGGTTAATCATCTGTCAGCTCCTGTGGCGCTAACTCCTCTTGGACTGAGATGTAGAGGTCATCTTGTAAGCAGTCTGAAATACCCTGTCTGTACCACCTCTAATCATGCTTATGTAATGAAGTGGGATGTTCCCCTTCCCCAGCACCCTGTGCAGTGGCAGTCACCCTGCTGCTATCTGGCCACATGGGTTCCCTCAGCACACATGTTGAGGTGCTGTGGAACAGCTGTGCAGGCCTGCCAGTGTGTATGTTTGTATGAAGAAGCGCTAGCCTTTTGCATGAACTTCCCTTCAGTATAAAAGGAAGTTTTGACGTACTAAAACTGAGTGTCTGTTATGAATTTCTCCTGTATGATTTAAATTTTCAAGTTTGAAATGATGTTTCACTTTTAAATTTGCATTTGTTTTCTACTCTTTAGAATTTTTTTACACTTTAAATACATCAAAGAATAAAAATTGATTATAATTCCAAGCAAAATAGCTAGAAGAGTTCAAACAATCCCAAGTTCCTCTCTCTTCACTGAGCTCCATTGTGAATTTAGAACTTTAATGATGTGTAACTTCAATCTGAGGGAGATTACTATTAAGTTTGAAATTATATTGGATGTTGGTCAGATGATGTATGCAGTCCAACATGAAAAACACTTGCTCTATTTTTTGCAGCAAAATTTTTGTGACAAATCAGGACAAAAAGCTTGACGTAAAGTAAGTCAGTTGTGGGTCTGAGTCGACCAGCTCTTGTGAAACAGTTGGAGATCTGTTAAAAAGCTCACTACTCTGAACCTTTTTAAAAAAAAAAAAAAAAGAATTATTGTAAAATGGGCTGTGGAAATAGCTTGCTTGGTTAATCTGGTGTATGCAGTGCTCTGGGTTGCCTAGACGGCTCCTGCAATGGCTGTTCGTTTGCTTGGGGATTTTCTTCAGTCTGATCTGATATGAAGTCAGTACTGAAGACTCTACTGGAAAAGGCAGCCCGAGCCTGGAATCCAGCGTGAAGCATTGGCTTGCTTGGGCTGGAAGATCTGCAGGTGATTAAGTGTTAGCTTTTGCCTGTGAATGTTAAGCCCAGTAGGTTTTATAAGAGGGGAGGGAGTGGCTTCACCAAACCTTCCCCCCGTTTCCCCCCATTTGATTCTATTCAAGACTTCAGTCATCAAGGTGTTAACTTTAAGAAATCTTGTGGGCATGAGTTTAGGAAAGAGAAGTGACTTGATACTGCTGTACTTATTGCTGGGGAGGAGGGGACTGGGTCAGAGAAGGGGTAGACAAATCCTAATTCCTGTACACTAGTCAACGCAGAGTTACTGCAGCAAGGAGAGGAAAGGGCAAATACAGGCAGATTAGCTGCTGAAGTATTAAAACAAGCTAATGTTAAGGCCCCCTTGCCTTTCATTTGACTCAGATATTCTGTTGTTCGCTCTGCAGAATCACAGAGGAGAAGAAAAAGGCCAGTTTTGGCAATGGCTGACAACTTCTAGGATGCTTTTCTGGCTTTATAATTTCCAACAATTTCTCTGTTGGAGCCGAAATGTACTGTTGTGTATAGATACTGATTTTTGATAAGAGGATGCTGGGTGCAAGAGGTGGAGTGGTCTCCTGATAGCTCAGTCTCTTCAGTGATTAAAGATTAGGCATGTTAGTAGCATAACTTTATTATTGTGCCTGAAGCATGGCATTTCAGCTGTCCTTCATATGATCTCAGGCATCTTTGACCTGCTATATATTTAGAGTTGTTGAGCAAGGAAGATTAGCAAAGGACTTACCATCAATGTGTGAAAGAGATTCTTTCTCAAATATGGAAACGCTCTGTCTGTTTAGGTGATGGGTTTGGGCTGTTATCTTAGTTATATCACCAGGGCTTTGCATTGACATGTCCCTCAGTTTCCTGACCTTTTTTCTTTCTCTAGATATGGTTTAACTCTCAGAAGCAATGACTGTGTGACTGCACTTTTAATAGTTATCATGATCTTGTTTTTGCTATATTTAATGACAGTTTTTTTGAGAAGCCTATCTCCAGCTGAGTCAGGTGCTTACATAGTGGAGAAAGAAACAGTTATGTTTTGAGAACCAGAACCAGCAGTTTTATCTTCAAATCGGAATTAGACATATCCATATTCAGGAGAGCTGTATGAGACTTCATGTTTGCAATGTGTCCTTTCAGTGGAGAGGAGGCTCTTAAAATTCAATACTCCTGGTAAAAGTGTTGAAGTGAGGCCTTTGGAGATCATCCCTGTGCTCTGATCATTGTGTCCTATGGGAAGAACAGATCTTGTTTCTCTGGCAACTCCTTCCCAAATGTTCACGGCACAACTGCAGTCCTGAAAAATGGAGGAAGAAAAGTTGGGATCACCATACTTGGGCCTTTTTTCCAGTCTAGCTGCTTTGAGAAGTGGATGGAGTTGGGCCAGCCTTTGTTTCATATAGTTAGTCTTTGCTCGTTATAATCTTGGAGTCCTGGAACCTAACGTGTTACCCGTTAACATGGAGGTGGGAGCTGAAGTGGGGAAGAGCATTGCGTGAGTGCAGCCAGCAAGAGATTTGGTGCAGTGTAGCTGAGAGTGAGGAGGGCTTGTCACTCCTACAAAGACTGAAGTGTGGGAAAAAGCCCAGGGATATCTAGACAGGCCTAATTTGTTGTCAGGTGAGTGGACAATCCTAGTACCGTTCTTATACAATCCTCTTCGCATTCGAGGTGTTTTTTTAGCTTCTATGCTAACTGCTGTTTTCCAAATTCATGGGATTAACTGGGGGCAGTGTTCTTTTGGGATAGGGTTTCTGGTTATGCCTTTTGCAAGAGAGCTATGGGCACGTGTAAGGAGTGGCATGAGACAAACAGCGGAAAAAAGTTGCCAAGAGTTCTGGCTTACAAAGGTGTTTGCAGCTTTCACTGTCTGAACAATGAGACTCTAGTAGCGAAGAATGGATAGTCTGGATGGCCTGAAGAGATTCTTGCTTGTATGTGCTAGAAGAGAAAAAACAATCAAGGGAGGAGAGAGTACCCTGAGATAGCAAAAGATGGTAATTTGGAGTCTGGAGGATTGGGAGAAGGCAGCTGGAGGGAAAGGTAAGAAGTACTAATTTTGCCCTGAGACAATTAACGTGCTGGCAACTGCAGACCTCAGAGTGCAAGTTGTTAACTTTTGCTCTGTGACCCTTGAGAAAAGTGCAGTTTACTAGAAAGTGGGTAGCTGGGAGCATCCTTCAGCAGTGTCTGATATCCCCTCAAGAATTTCAATCATGACAAGTTAAGCTTCTTAAAGCAATGAATTTGACTGTGTCATATGGACCCAGGTATTGGAAATAATCGTTTGCCATGGGAAGTTTTATATTTATCTAAAACATGTTTTAGGCTTTCTGACAGAGGCCTTGCAGACAGTGAAAGTTGTCCAACAAACATGGCAAAGTGGGCAGAAGGTTACTTAGTGACTTAGGGAGGATGATTTAAAGACTTAAGTACTTTGCTTACGGTCAGAATTTCGCTGCTTGCACTGTTCTTTGGATACTGGAGCAATATGATAACCTGAGATAATTTATGTTCCGTTTGGAGATCTAGGAATAGGAGATATGAAATGTGTCCTTAAGTGCCTGAGCTATTTTAAGAACAGGTATTGTTCCCAGCGTGAGGGTACATGAGTATGTACTGGGGCAACCAGGCTTTCAAACTGCTGGGTAATGGGCAATGCAGCCCCTTCTGAGCATGCTCATAGCATTATGTGAGTGTGTGTGTGTGTGTGTGTGTGTGTGTGTGTGTTGATAGTTGAGCTGATCTTGATCATGACCACATGAAACTCTATTTTTGTGGCAGATAAAAGTGTAAATGCTCATGAGAGAATTAAATGCTTAAGATGGTTGTGTGTTCCAGAAGATGGGAAGATGGTGGTAGCTCATAGAGGTTAAGTGTATCTATGGAGTGATAGCAGGAGCATATTATGACCAGAATGGTTTAACCCTCTATGAGAAAGAGTGCACAAGTTCTCCAGTGACAGCTGTAGTTGAATCTTGGGCTGCTTATGCAGTGTGTGCTGGTGTTGCTTCGATTATATACTTATAATAGCATCCTGATATGCAAGACGTTTTTCAGAAATTCAAGAAAAACGTTTCATCCTCCAAAGATCTTGCAACATGATGAGAGACTGACAAGTAGAGGGAAGTTAGGGGGGAAAAAAGCAACAGTAGGTAACATTTATGCAATTGAACTTTATTTGCTGCAAGTGTCATGGAAAAGTGGATTTTGGCTAGAGCTGGTAAAGAAGCTTTAGTTAAAAAGAGTTTTCAAAGGCGTGTTGGTCATTAAAACAAGGAAGGTTGTTGTAGAAATAGGTGAATCAAAGCAAACGGAGTAGTCAATAATTGGTAGTCTTATCCTAGATAGTCTGGAGCAACTATTAGGCACATTCCATTTTTAAATTATAGGAGCATTATGTATTTTGTTAAAATAGCTTCTTCATCCAGGCAATGTCTGACTTAAATTTTGTTATCTCTGGGTCTAGTCCTAAGATAGCAGACATTATGCTAACTGAAGACCTGGCTTGTGATGTTCAAATTTTTATGATTCCCTATCTAATATTCTTTAGTAACAAGCTCTTGTTTCTGCTTTATGTGTGAAAGAAAAGATACGTTAAGGCATACTTAGCTTAATGACTGACAGCTAAGGCCAGCTCTGTTCATGACTATTTTGCTTTAGCTTTTCTCCCCCTGCATCACCTCCGCTTTTCTCAGAAGCGAAGGAGATCGTTTTGTTAGACCCTTGCTGTAGGGCAATGCATGAATTCAGAAAGAGTTAAGATTGATCTATCCAGAAGCTGAAACTTGCTCTGTTTTCACTTCCAGGCATATGAAAAGCGCTTTCCCACATGTCCAGAGATTCCAGTCTTCCTGGGGAGTGAAATCCTGCATGAATCCAGGAGTGATGATGGAGCTATACATATCATTGAACGGAGCTGCAAACTGAATGTGGATGCTCCTAGGCTGCTAAAGAAGGTAAGTGGAATCTAGGGGCACAGAGTTTGGATTTTGTTGGCTGGCACAGATTAGTAAAGACTCTAAGGCTGTAGCCATGGAAACTTTACTCCTAAGCTTGCAAAGGGTTGATTTCTGATTCCCCTCGCCCTCTTTTTTTCCATGTTTGTTTATTTCTTCATCCTTCTCAGATTGCAGGGGTAGAGTATGTTTTCTTCATACAGAAAAACACAGTGAACTGGAAAGAGCGAACTCTCCGCATTGAAGCCCACAATGAGACTTTTGCCAACCGTGTTGTTGTCCTTGAGACATGTAGCTACTCAGTAAGTTTCCTGTTTCTACTTGTTTGTGAAGGAAGTGTTGAAAGTCATAGGCTAACATACAGTGTGAAGCTGCTTGAATGAGTCTCAACACTGGACTGTAGCATACTACAACTGGAGACTCTTGGACTGGAAGGCCATTGGGTCTTAGAGAGCAGGCCTTTTCCAATGCTTTTCTGGGGAAAACTTTCAGAAACTTTCTTAGGTTGATTGGAATGTTAGGTCCTGGAGTGAGAGTAACAAAAATGGCTGGAATGCAAGTTAATAGCATCTAGAGCTCGGGCATAGTATTTAGAAGAAACATTTAGAAGGAAACCCACAGTATTTATTATAATGGGAGATATGGGGAGGACAGGAGAGAAGTCTGGCACTTAACTCTCCTTTTTGTCCACAAATAAGTGCAAGTTTTAAGATGATGTCATGCTGTTCTTGTTCTAAATATGTGGATTAAGGTCTCAAGCCTTATTCATAGCCTGGGATGTTTTGTTTTGTGGCCATATCTTAGACAGTGGTGTGCCATTTCACTGTATATGAGCTATTAGGGTTCAGTCACCATTAAATAGCTTCATCTGTTTCTAGAAGCAATCAGATACTGCTTTTTGTTCTCTAAACAAAAGTTCAGATCCTGTTACATACCTGCCCTTTTGGCAACTGGACAATAGCTCAGCTGCTTAGAAGCAAGCAAACTGTTAAGTCGGTTCTGTGTCAAGAAAAACACATAGTTGAAAAGCTGTTAGCCTTTTGAAAGGTGATGGGGAGGCTCCTGAGCCAGAGGTTGTTGGGTATTTACATGCAGCTTCCCAAAAATTAGAGTAGATCAAACTTCCATCATTATGAAGGGTGCTTACAGTTCTGAAATACTGCCAGGTCAACCCTGGAATTGCTCAGACTGTTGCACTTGCTGGTTTTGGCTGTGTCACCTCTGGCTTGCGTCCCTCGAAAGGAAACATCAGCAGCTGGGCTTTTGAGGGGAGGATTCTTCCTGGAACAGAGTGGGAGCTAGCTGCCTGCATCCTCAAGATGGTTCCCTGGTCTATTTTTACCAGTTTCCTTTTCCTTGCCAGAATGCACCGGAAACAGGTTTATTCTCATCTTTCTGCTTCTGCGATGTTCTCTGAAGCAACTTGGAGAAATATGATCCCCTCTTACAGCTGCTTAATATTCCCCCTGAGGGAATTTGTGTCCTTGACAGAGCTCACCGTATCTTTTGGCAGGACGAGGGGCGGAAGCTGGATTTTTTTTCTTTCATGCCAGTTTGTGAATAACAGCACCTACAGAGAAAAGGCAGAATTCCTCAGAAAAGAGTTGAGTTTTGAAGAGGGAAAGATTACTTATGTTTTTACTGTATATACAGTAACTGAGGGGAACTGGCTAGAAAGAAAAGATGAACTTTGAACTGACAATGAGGGAACACTCCCAGCTCTGCCACGTGTTTTTTGTTTTGGGGGGAAGATCAACCTTTGGTGGCCGAGTTTCTTGTCCAAAGCTAGAAGAAAAATTGTTTTATGTTCTTCCTTTTTGCTGGAGATACGGAGTTTTTTTAACTGCAGTTTTTGTGAGACAGCGTCTATCTTTCCATAAGGAGCATTGGCATGATGGTTTCAAGTCAGCAGCCGTGCTACTATTTTAGTGCAACTTCTGCCACTGATACGACTGTTTAGGTGTGCCAGACAGAGATGGGTTTTAATCTTGACTTCTTTGTGTGTGAAGAATGCTGTTCTAACCACAGATGTTCATATGTCCAGTTCCTGATGGCTTCTATTACTCTAGGAGAATTAGTCTGGCTCTAAACGTGGGTCTGTCATGGGAAGCTGCTTCTGATCTGTCAGTCTGTGGCTTTGGAGAATAAGCAGCCAAGTGGGTACCAGCAGCCATAATCAGAGTGATCTGCTACCATCCAACCCTGCGTATATCTTTGGGCTTAGGTACACCCTGAGAATGAGGAGTGGACTTGCTTTGAACAGTCTGCATCTCTCGACATCAAGTCATTTTTTGGCTTTGAAAGCACAGTGGAAAAAATTGCCATGAAGCAATACACTTCAAACATCAAACGGGTAAGATGGGCTTCGCCTTGTGCCACAAAATGAAATCAAACACCTGCTGCCAGTGTGCCTTGGCTTTATTTTCTATACAATAGACCCAGTATAGTTTTATACTTTTGCTTTGTCTTGCTTGTATGTTTGAAATTGCTCGGCAGGACAAATGAAGAAAAAGCCAGTGTGCAATGAGCAAAAGCAATCTGCTCACAGGAATATTTCTGTGCAGGGGAAGGGAGCAGGCTGTACCAGAGGAGGGCTGCAGTGGATGCTGTGATGCCAGGCTCCTCAGGTGCTGAGGACACTGTTCTCATGCAGAAAGAGAAAGTTCTGCGTAAAAATAGCACCCTGCCTCTCCAGTAGCTTGGGGGGAGAGGCACTTGCTTTTGGTGGCCTTTTCCTCTGGGTTGTAGAAGAACAATGCAGCAAACTAATGATTTGGGAGTAGGAGAACAGGATAAAAGTGTTTTAAAGGTAGCTGAATTTGCCTGACTAGTGTTGTATTTTGCCATTTTTCAGTGTGAAAGCACTATATAATTTTTGCACAGATTCATGCAGGTGGAAGGAGATAAATATTTCTCTTCTATCTCTAGCAGCTCTAGTCGCCTGTCCTGAGGGAAACTTTCTGTACCTAGCTGGTTTTTAATGGGGTGGGATTGTGTTTCTTTACGAACATGAATTTTCCCCTCCAGGGCAAGGAAGTGATTGAACACTATCTGAAGGAGTTGATCTCCCAAGGTATCACATTCATCCCCCGTTGGACACCTCCCTCAGAGAGTGGACAGAAGGATGAGCAAATCCTGGCTGTTGGACATGTTGCTGGTGACGAACCAGTTGAGTCTGAGGCTCTTGAAACTACCAAAGAGCAAACTGGCAGCTCCTGCTCTCCAATGGAGGCAGTCAGCCCTGATGGTATGTGATTTCCAGGCAGTAGCAGCAACTGGCAGTCTAAATGCCTTGAGTAGCTCTGTGTGACTAATGGGTTTATTTTATTTTTTTTTTTTTGGCATGAGTTTTCGCTTCTGGACTGCGGGCAGAGAGGAGAGGAAGTTATCTTTTTTTCTTCAACAAAAATACAAACAACTTCCCCCTTCTTCCCCTCCCCCCCCCAACTGAAAAGCCAAGAAAAACAGTGCTGAAAAGACAGGAAAAGCAGATAGTATGTTTTTGAGCTGAGAAAAAAACATTGATCTGATCTTTGTTGTTTTATTCTTGAAATTGAAGAAACCTAAAGATATCTTGAGTACAAAATAATTGACATATAATGAAACATTTTGACTCTTTCAGAATTCACATTCTTGGGACTTGGGCCTAGTGCATTGCTCACCCAAAATGCCCAAATCAAGCTTTATCCTTTTGTGTGTTAGTCTGAAGATATCTTCTAAACCAAAGAAAATTGTTGTATGAGAAAAAGAAATAGGGGATCATCTTAATTTAGAGAGAGCTGTGATATTGGCAATAGGTGGTGTTGTTCCTCAGAAGCGAAGACCGCACCTGCTTTGCTGACTGTACCTAGGGAAAAAGCCTGGAATTTGGGAGGCTTACTGTTTCTGCTCTCACCAGACCTGCTCTGGTAGCTTCTCTGTGTGGGAAACTGTCTGTAAAAAGAATTCAAATCCACAGGGGAACTGCGAGTATAAGAAATGTTAATGTGGTTTGAGATCTTCAGATTAAGGTTAATCTAAGAGTGGCAGATTCCATCTATCAGCAGAGAAGAGCAGCTCTTCTTGTTCCGCTTATATTCCTGCTTGTGAACTGATAAACTTCCCTAGGTTTGCCCCTCAGCTTGCTAGCTCTGTAGATTCTGTGGGGGTGCAGTGTTTATCAAATGCAATTTCTGTATTATCAGTCAGCAACAGTGTGTCCTGTGGGTGTCCAGTCCTTATTCTGTAGCTAATGGTATCTGCTGAGAAGAATATCCTACCGGATGCAGAGCTAGCTGAGAGGTCCTCCTCCCAGCCTTTCCTCTTGTGTGCCTGTGTGCCTCTAGCACAGCTACAGGCTTGTACTGCTCCTCTGTTGGTACCATGTTCTCTTCGCTGGCATCTGCACATACCAGCCTCTGACGGCACATCTGCTTCTATCTCTGGATGCTGGCAGCCTCAAACCCCTTATCCTTTGTCTCTGATCTGGAGGGACCTTGAGCTGCTGGTACACACAGGACTTCCTCATGACAAAAATCTCCCTTGCTGTCTGAACTGCTGATGTTATTCACCCTTTCCCTCTGGCATCCGTAAGCAGGATAACATTTCAGTTTTCAGGTGGCTGCTTTTAGCCTCATGCCATTGGAATAGAGAGCAGTAAGATTTTTAAGGACACCAGGGGATTTAGGCAGCCAGAGCCTGGAGTTGTTAATGAGAAGTGAGTGCCAGAGCTCATGATATTTCTTTGAAAGCTCCTGCTGGGGCGGTTCAGGGCTGAATGAAATATTAGTGTTCTTAGAGACAAACTGAGTAATCTCGCTTTGATAACTTATACACTGTTTGTGTCCTCATGCCCTAATCACCATGAGAACGTCACCTACTCTCTCCCCTCAGGGCAGGCAGCTAAAATGAAGGCTTCCGTGGTCTTCCAGTGTAAATGATAAATAACCTGATGTGTGGAAATAACTGCATGTCCCAAGTTCTCCCTTGTGGCTATGCCAGTCCTCCTCTGAATTGTTCTGTTCTTTCTCCAGCTGACAAATTGGATGCTGATTACATTGAACGATATCTGGGCCAACTGACTCCAATGCAAGAAAGTTGCTTGATCCGCCTTCGCCAGTGGCTTCAAGAAACGCACAAAGGCAAGGTAAGTAGATGAGGCATAGCACACCCTTTTCAAACCTGAATGAAGTTGTTCTCATAGCTTGTGTGCATTCAGTTTCCCCTGTAAAACTGAGGATCGCAGATAATTTGCGTTGAGACTTAACTGTTTTGGCAAGGTTAGGTAAAAGGCCAGGCATGGAGACTGCCTGCATGGTCTTGCAGCAGTATCCAGCAGTATCACTGGCTGCACCTGCATGGCCCAGTTCAGTCCTGCCAATTCTATAAAGTCTGCACTGTGGTCATAGAGCACAGTGCTTTTGCAATACGTTTAGACTAGACGTTGATCAGTGCTTTGTCCAGAACAGCCTGTCTGGATGGGTTGTGTTTCCCAGGATCTATAGGGTGGAGTGGGAGAAATGGCATGGGGCACTGATAGCGCATCTCCTGTCTCTTGGCAGATGCTGCTCATTACAGAGGCAGTCAATAACACCTAGCTCTCAGCTAGTGCATGTCAGCAGTGTGCTGTGCATGTCATATCAGGCAGGTTGTGTAAGCCTGTACAGACAAATGCTGACTTATTTTAGGAGAATTAATCCTGATCTTGTTTTTGTCTCCTTTATCAAAATTTGCTATTTTAAAACCACATAGAATTCAAAAAGTAGAGACTGTCTCACCTCATGGTTTGAGATATATTGACTAAGCCCCTAAAATAGAGGAGCTGAGGGCACTAGTTTGGGGCAAGTACAGCTGGAGGTGGCCAGCTAACGTAGGTGGAAACATTTTGTCCCTGAAAAACAACATGAGCACTATGGACCAACAGCAACTCTGCTGCTGCTTCTGTAACATTCAGCAGCTTCTCGGGCTTCTCCTAGTCTAAGGGAAATCTCTGTGTAAGGCAAAGAGGATAAGTGATATGTGGCTGAGAAAAGCAAAGCCCAGGGCAGCTTGAATGTCTTTCGAGGAGGTCTAACCCTCAAATTTCCTGACGCAAAGAAGTTGGTTGAGAAGGAAGGAAAGAGTAATTGGGTAGGCTGGGTAGATGGTGTATGCTTAGGAAGAGGGGAAAACAGGAGAAAGATAGTTGGAGCAATTGATACCCCTTCAAAACAAAGTACAGCTAGATAAGGTTTTAATAGTAATAGTTTTCTGGCATAAAAGGTAACTGCTCACAGTCACACAGAATGGGCTAGGAGCCCCCAGCTTGCATGGTCTTTTAAAAATTTTCTCTTTTCTTAACTGGCTTTTTCAAAAGCAACTGTTATTTGCAAGGAGCATTGCCAGTACTTTCTGCATGCCTTGCTGTATCTTGCTCAGAGCCAAGAGAAGGCATGTGTCATCTATAACTATAAAGGGTTTAAACACTATTTTAGGCACCTGTTTTTCCTTGGGAAAGCTAATGTGCATACTTAGAAATAAATGTAATAAAGATTTAGTGCTGTAGTTCTACTGTTCACGAACGCATGAGGTCAGCACGTTGTAAAGTTCCTTTCAGTGTGAGTGTGCACGTGGATTCTGTAGGTACCTGTCAATGGAGAAACAGCAGAAAACAGCAGGCTGAAGAGAGGAAAGCGTATGCTGAGAGGTAGTGTGTGAAAGTCTCCTAAGACCTGATAAGCTCTGGAGACTAGTTGTGCTGTTGAATCTGCAAGAGCTGATAAATTCGGAATACCAAGCATCTGCCAAATCTGTCCAAGGCCAGCAGCATATACTAGCCTCAACAGTAGGTTGTATAGTTTGGACCATGTCCAAGATGGCAGTAGCTGCTGTAGGCAGGCAAGACTACAGGATTAGATAAAACACCTGATAAAAAAAGGACTCTGAGGGACTTTCTGAACACCTACCTGCAGGCTGCTGGCATGTCAGTATGATGCTATGCTTCTGAGTAAACAGCTTGGGTTTGGCCTCCCAACCAAGGTAATTGTGAGTGTATGTGAGTGAACTGTGTGGATAGTTATCTGCTGTTAATACTAACAGCTTAACTAATAAAAGGTGCTCTAATAAATATTGATTGGGATTTGTGTCTCTCCTGATGTGATCCTCTGCCAGGGAAAAGGGTATTGGGAAAAAAACAGACAGGAAACCAAGGGCAGGGGTCAATCCTAGCTAAAGGAGTATAGGGGCTGAATCCAGCAAATTTAACTCAACACTAAGCTTCCCTGGGGGTTGCTGATGCAAATTGGCTTCCTTTTTTTTTTTTTTTTTTTTTTTTTTTTTTTAAAAACTTCAAAGCTTAGCAGACACAATTATGCTCTGAAATATAGTACTTGTTTTTCAAAGTCTACTGCGATCTGTCTGGCAAAACAGCGTGGACTTGAGTGTGACTGGTAGGAGATCTGTTAGCTATTGAGTATCATGTTGAAAACCAGCCTTAGATAAGAGTAAGGCTGTCAGACTTTATCCACGCTTGTGATCTGCAAGGGTCCCAGTTTCAGTTTGAAGCACACTCTAAATGTCTGTCTGTTTGGTTCTTTGTTCCCTTCCCCCTCCCTGCCCTTAGTCAAAGTCTGGGAATGGAAGGTGGAAAAGGTAAAACGGAGAACATGTGAGCAATGTGGAACAATTGCCCACTGGGGTACTTAGAGCTCTGGGAGTGTGCGCAAGCTTGTTCTTCCTGAGAGCTGCTTGCTGAGTTCTTGCCTTGACAGAGTACAGCTGATTGCTGACTGCTCTCGGGGACAGCTGGGAGCAGCATTGTACCCTTTGTATAGGCTTTGTGATCTTGAACAAGCAGGTAGGATGGTGCTGGCTATTCAGACTTTATCCTAAACCCCCTTGCTTGTCTTGAATTGCAGGTTGCCTGTCAGAATACAAAATCAGAAACTTTTCCTGCAGGACTTGCGTTTCCTCTGGAGAGGTTGTCATCTTGCTATGACTTTCTGCTCCTTTAATTCAAAGCAGGGATGTTCTTATTGCTCTGTCAAAAAATATTTGTAGATCTCCTGTTTCTTGGAAATTGTCCCTTCTTATTTTTGTCCTTTTCTGTTGTCCTATTTCACTGTCTGTTCCCTTTTCCTTCCAAAACACAGTGTTCTTTATAATTGGATTTGTCATTGCTTTAAAAATCTGAGCATTTGAAGAAATTGAAACTTAGAACTGCTAGTCAATAGTTTTGTACCATGTAGAAGAGTGTGTGTAGTTCCACCAGTGAATAGCACAACAGGCTGAAATTAAAACCCCATTTTCTTGCGTATGGGAATTACTGCTTTGACTGGACAAAGATAATTGAGAGACTTTCCAAATCTACTCAGAGCCTTTGGTCCAAACACAAGTGCTAAGTTTTTCCCTGGCCTACAATTTCTAGATGTTGCAGTGGTTTGAACTTTTGTCTCATGTAGAAAGTAGCATCTTACCAGTAGCTATGTACAGTCTAGGTTTGAAAACTATTGAAAGTAGCAAAACTTTGTGCAAGAGCCATCCCCTCTCCCTCCTGTTAGCAGAAGATCAAGGGCTGTTGTGGATGTTTGTGGGTTTTGTCTGTTGTCTGTGAATAATGGCTTCTTTGAGCAGCAAAAATGAAAATGTAAATCATCTGATAACAATTCTGCTGTCTTTAATCTTACTACAAAGCAGAAAAACTTTGTGAGCATTCTTCTAAATACATCTGAAATCTGATTTGGGAAAGCTTGTCCTTTTCCTGCTTATGACATACAAACACAGTATTTGCAAAGTGTTAGAAACGAAGCATTGTGCTAAACAGTATTAATCTCCCATCCCCTCCTCAGGTGACCCCAGGCTTTGACTTTAGGCTGTCTAAACTCCACCCCTTTCTTTCCATGGAATTGATTCTTAATATCTCTTGCAGCTTCATATCAGCTTGTGAAAATGAAATTGCTCTCAGCCTGACACCACTAGTGGCTTTGCTTTCTTCCTTGCTTTCTATTTTCATCAGCATGTCAGAGAACAAACAAAAGAGCTTTGACTCCTGAACACACACTTTTTTTTTTTTCTGTATTACAGTGGAGCTCAGATTGCTTGCATTGTGCTAAACACAGTACAAATAGTCTAGAGGAGACTATCCCTGCTCTAAAGAACTTGCATTTTTAATGGAAACCTGATGTAGCAAATGAGGTCAAATGCATTTTGGGGAACAGGGGTGAAGGGCCTGAGAAAAGCAATCAACAGCATGTGCAGCTGTAATTACTTGTTTTCACAACTGGCACACTTTAAGTCAAATTTTGCCATTTTTCTGGGATCTGTCAGGGTTATTGTTAATTCCTGCTTCCTACTATTAGACAGCAGATTTCCTTTGACTTTCAGTTAAAAGGGGAGCTTAGGAGATTTGGAAGGAAGTTGGAAAAAGCCATTTTACAGACTCTGTTTGGAAAGGCTTTCGTGCCCGTGATGCTGGAATTACTAACCAAAAGTGTTGGGATGAGTTATAGAGTGAGGGCACGTTGTGTATTTGTTTGTTTTTGATAAGAGTTAGACTGTAATGTGCTTGAGGGGAAGGGGGAGCCTGTGGAAGAACTTGAAGTCTTTCGTGTTCAGAGAAGGCCAGTGCAGCATAGTCAGCAACAAAGCAGGAGAGAGGCCTGCATGGGAGCTGAAATAAAATGCTATGAAGACTGTACAGTTATGATCCATCACCAAATAGTACAGGTTAACTTGGTTAACGTGTTGCCTAAGGATGCTTTTCATCCTTTGCTAATTTGACTTACAGGGATGTAATCTTGCAGCTCTGTTACTTTCATTGAGGATTTTGTTGCTTGTCCTTGTGGATAGCCAGCTGAAGGAAACTTTAGCCAGCACACAGTTTGCTTGCTGGGGTTTCTGGTCATTCGCTCAGTGCAGTGCCTTCTCACAGGCTGTGCAAATGCATGTTTAATTCCTACTCAGATAAACATCAAGCCCATATCTCTAGAAGGGGTGTGGACTGGTCATTTCTTTCTTGTTGCTAGCACCATCTGCTGCAATGAACTGGATTAGCTAGGCGGGGAGGAAGAAAGAAAAAACGTAGGTTTAATCTTTGTCATCTTAATTTTCAGAGTTTAAAAACTGCTGCATGCTCTGCAGGCTTCCCTGCAGGTTTTATGGAACAGTGGTACAAGCAATGTACCGGTCCTGATCCTTGGACTTTCTCTCTTCTCTCAGATCCCCAAAGATGAACATATCCTTCGATTTCTGAGGGCTCGTGACTTCAACATTGACAAAGCTCGAGAAATGCTCTGTCAGTCACTGGCTTGGCGAAAGCAGTACCAGGTGGATTACATCCTACAGTCATGGAGGCCCCCAGCCCTCCTGGATGAGTACTACACTGGAGGATGGCATTATCAAGACAGAGGTTAGAAGCTGCCTCTTACATTGACACTACAAGATAGTCTGCACTATAAGACCTCATAAGCAATCTGTGGCTTTTGGAGAAAGTTGTACTGAAACTTTTTTTATATAAACAGAGCGAAGAACTATATCATGGATAAGTTTTAACACCTACAAATAGCCGTACTGTTTTGCTGTAGCTTCATTATTTTCTCTGCACAGACCTGGCAGACTAGTATGAAGCGTCTCTTTGATAGGATGGCCTTTGGATGTCATTTTTATCCTTTTAAAATATTTAATGTGGCATTTGTAAAAGGTAATAGAGTGATAGCCTGGGAGACTACCGTACTCAACTCTATTTGTAGTGGAAGCTTCTCCTCCTATGCCTAATCTTTAGGTACTCCTAAAGTCGAAGGACAGAGTCTATCTCCAGACAATCTGGTTATGTTGCTATTACCTTGGCCTCACTAATTGAGACCATCAAAGAGCAAACTATCTTATCGTTTGAGACGTTCTCTGAATAGGCGACAGCCCTAGCAACCCCTTTTGATTACTCCTCTAAACTGCATCTTTCACAGTATACAGCATATCATCAGTCATATGAAGCTGAGGTTACAGTAATCTGTCTGCATACCCCTTCTCTACGTTCTCACTTCCAGATTCACCAGAGAACTTTCCCTCTTTGGGCATTTCAAGTTCAGTTATTTTGTTTTAAAACCCTTATTTTTGTTTTAAAGATGGACGACCACTCTATGTCCTTCGTCTTGGCCAGATGGACACAAAAGGTTTGGTGAAAGCCCTGGGAGAAGAATCTCTACTGCGACATGTAAGAGCTGCCTTCATTTCTCAGCTGAGGAACTACACTTCCCTTGGGAAACTTAGAAGTACTTGTTAAAATGCAGCAGGAATCTACCTGCCTGGTGCACAAAGAAATAATTGCTGGGTTTCATGGCTGGCAGCTCTTAAGTTATAGCTTTGCCTTAGTGCTTTTGGTGTGATATAGCTTCTCTGCCTTCCTGCAAAGAGAGAATTTGGAGTGAGATGTTGTAATGGTATGAATGGTCCAGAAGGATATTTTCTGATCATTTGCAGCTCAACTATGAGCTTTCCATGGCCCTTTTGTACAGCTTAGCTAATAACACTTGGCTTGAGACTCTTTTATTTAATCTTAAGTTTTCAGCATCTGTACCTTGCATGTTCAGCAGAACTTATTTTTCAGTAGAGCAGCCTTTTTTGCATGGAATCTTATTCCGTTTTGCATACTGTGAGTTCTCAGACTGGTATATCTCTGGGTTCTGTATTCTTTGAAAGAAGGTTTCTGGGTCCTCCTGGCTCCTCAGTCATACTCAGGCTACCCACTCTGTGCTGTCTTTAATTTCAGGTTCTGTCAATTAATGAAGAAGGACAGAAGAGATGCGAGGAAAATACCAACCTCTTTGGCCGCCCCATCACGTTAGTATAGTTAGTTTTCTTGTATCCTTACAGAATGTAACTGAAATGATGGGAATGATGTTTCCATGAAGGTTTTAAAGATGTTCTTAGGGTTAAACGGCAGACAGCAGTGTTGCGCGTGTCTCTTACGGACTGTTCCAGCCTGGGCCTTGGCTACCATATTTAGTGGAATTAAATGCAAATGAATTGGACAGCTTCATATGCAAGCAAGTATTGGCCCTTCCCTTCATTATACATCTCTCTCTGTCCCTCTCCAAGGGAATTTGACCTTGTTGTCTTGGTGATTTTAATCCAGGTCCTAAAATTCTCTCTTTTTTTAAATACAGGGAACTGCCTGCCAGACTCCACTTTCATATTAAAACGCAGTCTTCAAAATGCACTTTTTCATTATTTTTAGCAATGGGCCTGCGTATCTTCATCCTCTTTCACACTGATGACGTTTTCTCTCGTCTTGGGCATAGTGTGTCTCTTTTATACTTTTGGATCCAGTCTACCAAAAGGTTGCCGCTTGAGCAGAGATCTACTTTTTATTGTATTGGAACTGCTGGTTTACCTCATTGGATTAGATTCTTGTGCAACCTATGGTTTTACTGAAATGAGTGTCTCATGGATAAACCAGGCTGTCACTGTACAATGAAGTTCTGACAAGTAGCTTTTCTGTGTTTGTTTAGATCCTGGACATGTCTAGTGGACTTGGAAGGGTTGAATATGCGGCACCTCTGGCGTCCTGGAGTTAAGGCCCTGCTTCGGATAATCGAGGTTGTTGAAGACAACTACCCCGAAACCCTGGGGAGACTACTGATAGTGCGAGCACCCAGGGTTTTTCCTGTACTCTGGACGCTGGTGGGTGAAATCCGCGCTGCAGGGATCATAAGCATTTTTGCATGTACAAATAGCTAACCACCTAGTTGTTGTAAGTTCTGCTTATTTGAAGACTTAAAGAGGGAAAAACTTCCTGGTAATATGTGGCTACGCTCCTGAAGTGCCACAGCATGATTCTAATCACTGTCATTCCACCAAAGCAGGACAGAATTTGGGATCTAAACTGTGAATCTTCATGCAGCAGAAGTAGCCCAAACGTGATAGGTTTTCATGTTGATGGGAAAAGACAAACATGTTTTTAAATCTCATGCTGAAGGGCACTGAAGAGAAAAGTAATAAATATGGCACACACTGATGCCTGCTGACTTGTTCTGGCAACGTAAGAACATAGTTAATACGTTTCTTGTAGAGTTTTTATGTGGTGAGGTGATTGCTCACTTACTTTACGTGAGGTGGAAAAATCTTGTGAGAGGATATAGTATAATGTTACCCCTTGCTTTGGGGAAGTGCTTCAGAGTCGCAAAGCTCTATGCTACTGCTGGCCTGTATTCCTGCTGACTAGGCCTTTCAATGTAGGGTCTAAAGCACCAATGGAAGATGGTATCAACACTGTCTCTAACTTCACTCAATGGCATACCAATGTTTTCTGTCCTCCTCTGCCCCCCCCCCCTTTTTTTTTTTCAGGTTAGTCCCTTTATCAATGACAACACAAGGCAGAAGTTCCTTATTTACAGTGGGAATAACTACCAGGGCCCAGGAGGGCTGGTAGACTATGTGGATAAAGATGTGATCCCAGACTTCCTGGGAGGGGATTGTGTGGTGAGTTTTCCTTCTTGTAGCGTGGCTGGAACGTGTAATGTGCAAACTCCTTAAGAGTCCTTCTTTTCAAAACTCCTGGCCTTCCAGTCCCTTCTGAAAGGGTGGTATCCCAACCAGACATCTCTGCTCTGGTTGGGATACCACTGCTCTGAGTGCCGTACAAATGGACAGTTTGTGCCGCTGACGACCTTGCCTTGAAGTGGTGATGCTACCTTGGAGAAGGGGGTTAAAGGTCAGAAAAATCATTGTTGCTCAAGTAAATTTAGGCCAGCTGTGAAGTCTTACATTAACTGAGGATGTCCATCTACAGTGTCATGGTACGGATGACTTTTTACCACTAGATTAGTATGATTCCTCACGTTTGTGCTTGACTCTTGCAGTGCAATGTTCCAGAAGGTGGGCTTGTTCCCAAGTCACTCTATCAAACAGATGAAGAGCCAGAGAACTCAGATCACATCCGGTTATGGACAGAAACAATCTATCATTCTGCGAGTATTCTCAAAGGAGCTCCACATGAGGTACAAACCAGAACTTTATATAGCTGAAGGAGGAGCTTAACTGATACCAGTAATGTGTTCTGCTTGTTAAGGCTGACTAGAACAATGAACGGCTCCCAGAAATGCAAGTGCTAGATGTTTCAGCCATAGCGTGCCTTTCTTGGGAAGGCTAAGATGGGCCAGCTAACAGCTAGGGGTGTGGGAGTTAAGAATGGACACTTAAGAGGCAGTGCCTCTTATCTCTAGTGCGACCAGTTCTTCTGTAAAATGTAGTCTCTTCTTCCTCCTTTTTTGAGGAAATAAAGGCTCCATCAGTTTCCTGTCTGTGATAGTACTGCTTCCATTCTCAGTGGCGCAGCTAGGACAGTAAATGGTAGTGATATAGGAAGTTGGTACATAAGCTGACTTGGGTAATCGGAAAAGAGAATGTCCAAAAGGACACTTTGAGGAGCACTTAGTAATCTCAGTACAGTCCACTAGCTTCACTAATGATGAATAACTCTGCTTTGGCCTGTTTGGACTTCTTAAAAAACAGAACTGGCTTCTAGAGTACTTAGCCGCTCTTAAGTTGCTCTTTGCTGTGGCCCTGAATGCTTTGCTTCAGTTCCATTGAGGCTTTCCTAGAACTAGCAAATGATTTGCAAGCAACTCTGATGCAGGGGAAAGATAGGGTAAAAATGGCTAAGCAGATCCACGGGGGTAGAAGACTGGGATTGGGAGTCAGTCTGTATCCTCCTTAGGAATCAAGACCAATACTTTAACTGAAAGACTGTAGAGAAAAACATCTTTGTGTATGTGGGAGGAAGATGCTGGCTCTCATCTGAAGACCTGACTTTTTAAAATGTGCTTGTTTTGTTTCCTTTTTAGATAGTTGTAGAGATATTGGAAGGGGAATCTGTGATCACTTGGGACTTTGACATCCTGAAGGGAGATGTGGTGTTCAGCCTTTTTCACTCCAAACGAGCTCCTGAAACTAGTCACAAAGAAGCCATGTTACCAAGTACCTCTATTGCTGGGGACAATATGCAGCTAATTGATAAGACATGGGTCCTTGGGGTGGATTACAGTCGTATGGAATCTCCGCTGGTTTGTCGGGAAGGAGAGAGCATCCAGGTCCGATGTGTTTGGATCCTTGTATTTATCTTACGATCCTAGCAAACTCCAAAATGGAGGGAAGTGGAGAAGGAACTGATGGGGTGGGGAATCATGTATTGTTGGGGAGTTCTTTTTACTAGCATTACAGGGCTTTGGTTCAGGCATGTATAATAACATGGAGCAGCCTATGTTCCCCAAAGCATTCAGTTCAGTAATTTCTTTTGACTTCTGTGAACTCATTCAGCTATTTCTTAAGACATCTGGTAGTCACTTGATGGCACCTTTGTCTTTTTTTTCCCAGGGATCTCATGTGACTCGCTGGCCTGGCTTTTACATTCTCCAGTGGAAAATGCATGGCCCTCTGCCCTGTTCTGGCTCTAGCCTCCCTCGGGTGGATGATGTCCTTGCCTCTTTGCAAGTTTCCAGTCACAAGTGCAAGATCATATACTACTATGAGGTGCTTGCATCCAAGGACTTCAGGTAGGAGATCTCCTGGGAGGATTTATTATGTGACTTGCAGTAGAGAAGCCATTTGAGAGGACTGAGTGTTGACTTAAAACATCCAGATGTCAATCACGTCCACAGTATTGACGTTTCATTGATAAGTTAGACTGATACAAGCTTGGTGATCTTTTGCAAAAAGACTCTCCTCTTAGTGGTGCAGGTAATAAGGTTTTCCCTTTGTAGCTGGTACAACTTGGCTGGATGTACGCCTTGACTGTATATTCACCAGTGGAACTGCTGCTTCAGTTCCTGCTTACAGCTTCCTGAAGTGGTGAGGTTTTTGGCTGCTGAGAGGTTTGATCTTAGTTGGGAACGCTTGAGAAGTTACTTTTGGAGTAACTTACAAATGTCAGCTGGCCTATTTTGTAAACTAGTTTGGCATTTGAGAAGGATGTCAGTTATGTGGCTTGGAGAGTGCTTTTTGAATAGACAAGTACATCAATCTCTGCAGGATTTGTCTAGCCCCCTTTAATGCAAAAGGTACTTCTCTCATCAACCATTAGGTGTTCTGAATACTTTGCAAGTACTTACAGACATTTTACTGGGAGCTGGAAGAAGCGTTAGGTAGATCAGACTTGCAGATGGGCAAGTGCTGACCTTGAGAACAACATGACTTGCCCAGATCCTGTTGAGTGAGAGCAGCAGCAAATTCCTCGCTCTAATCATTCAAACCTGTTTCTTGTTGCTCTGCCTATGTAAAATGTGTTACAGCTAGAGCAAATCCAGTTCGCCGTGGGCAGGAAGGAACTGAAGACTATGGCTGGACAAGCTGGAGGTGAGACTCTTGTGCCAGCACACCAGAGTTCTCACGTTAGTTGTGGCAGCTATTCTGACTACGTTCACTGAGCTATGCAGCATTTGGAGGGCTCTTTAGTTGTACATTTCTGGTCAGGGGCTGTATATGCAGCCCCAGAGAGTTCCAGCTGTGCCCCACTCCCAGAATGACTGTAAGAGGCAAGTCGTAATAGCTGTAGCTAGCAAAAAAGATGTCTATGCCCATTTTTTTCATCATGGCACAGAGGAACCCTGAGATTTTTAGAGACCAAGTTGAAAATGATGGGACAAAAACCAAAATGCTTTTCAAAGCATTACGGAGAGTAAGCTGATCTCCTGTCAGATGTATATAGTTATCTGTAAATAGCTGCCTAACAAATGTATCTTTTTCATCCCGTCCCAGGGGATCTATGTCAAGCCTGGAATCTTGCAACAGTGGCTTTTCCCAGCTCAGTGGAGCCACGACGTCTTCCAGCCAGTCCCAGAGCAGCTCCCACCTTTCTAGATAGCAGGGTCAAGGCTACAGTGACGTGGAAACATTGCTTTGGGCTTCCCAGCTGCCGCTAGAGCTACTCTGTTCACCAGACCAAAGAGCCTGCAGGGGCTGAGCCTTGAGGCAGTCGTTCATGTGACCACAGGTAGCAGCCATTTGGACACAGAGCCTTCTGGGAAATGTTTTCAACAAAAGAACTTAGAATTCAAATGGCAGATTTTGGAATTTTATAGGGTGTCTACTTATCAGTTGTCTTTTTTGAAAATTATGGTTTGGGATGAATATCAGTTTGCATGAATCTATATATTACTAAAGTTTAAAGGGCTCTTTCCAATCAGTCCTTTCCCTACGCGTGGTAGAGGAGACTGATGTTGCCTTATCTATTATGATCTGTAGGACTAGATTATTCATGTGTAGCAGAACTAATCTAGTTTTCTGGGTGCCCAGGGTACCACTTACACATCAGAAAGTAAAGTGGGCAGTTCAGCAGCAGGGACTTAAAGCAAACTGTAAATACCTTAATACAGATATGGCATGTTTCAAAAATCAATTCCAGGTCAAACATAAAACCTCTTCTGATCCAACTGGATGCTATTAGGAAATTTGTGGGGTTTTTTTGTTTTTTTGACTTTTTTTTTTTTAATCCCACTGAGGTACAAAAATACAAACTGTTTTCTAGGAGGTATAGGCAGAGAACCTGCCTCCAGTAAGCAAATCTTTCCTGAAGATAGACTATTTTTCCTTTCTCCTCAGGTTTACAAGCAATAATGAGTAGCTCTGACCGATCTTATTTGAGCGGATGGGAACTGACTCAAATTTTAAAGGGCTAAGAAAAGCAATATTTTATTTCCTGAAGGCACAACATTTTATGGCAGTATTATAGAATTTGCTTCTTTAAAACATGAGCTAACTTGAAGAGAAATCTTTTTTTTTAAAAAAAAAAAAGCACATGTGTGTATTTAAGCACTTAGTGAACCATATTTATTCAAATACTAGCTTGTTTTAAATTAATTTTTAACTTATTTTTAATTTGAAAAATATGACTATTTATTAAATCCAATCCCTTTTCTTAAAGGGATGAACTTTTGTTTTAGAAAGGAATAACTGATTGTCTTCAATCCCAAGAACCTTTCTACTTCAGTTCTAATCTTTGTGATTGCTGGATGTTCTTAAGGGCTGTATCATACATGGCATATGGGATAAGGGTTGTGTGTCATGTTTTCATGTAAGGTAAGGTGGGGACAGTTCCTTGTTGGAATAGCTCTTTGGACTCTAAAGGGATGCTTCCTAGTATTAAGAAGCAAGAAATTAGTTCAGGAGTTGTAAGAAGGCAGTGCATCTTGAAGATGCACCACAAGTATCATGTTTGTCCATAATCTCTACTGATTATGTCAGAGAATAGATGTGTAGCAAAGGTGCTAGTGATCTATTTATCACTTTAGATAGCAGAGAAGTTATATTTATTCTTGTCTAGGTGGTAAAATGAGAAGAATAGATGTCAAATATTGAACTGCTCTTAGGCACTATTTGCAATTAGCAGACGTGCAAGACGTGCGTGATATGGGCAGATGTCTGTTTCAGGATCTAGCTGTGCTTTGTGAAGACTTCAGCTCCACCAGCTGGAGGTTACCTCTGCACAAATCTGCCAATAGAAGGGATCATGAGGGCATTGCTGCATGCAGCTGTTCAAGCTATCCCAGCTGAATGACTGCCGTGACCTAATGACTAACCCAGACTGAAAAATAAGTAAGTTTCCAGTCCCTTCTTTCAGAGCTGTGGAACGGTACAAATGGCTCTGGGTTGAAGGGTCCTTGGGGAAACAGCGGAGGTGATGGTGGAATTGTAGTTTCTTCATCCAGCTCAGCAATCCATGTATCCATGGCCATACTTCTCAGTAAAGAGTTATTTTCTCCCTCTCACAAAGCCTTATTAAGGGTGATAGAATCTGTGCAAGTAAGGAGAACATACATGTGAAATAATTCTTTTTAACCCTGTTTTTTTAGTTATTAGTCTTGAAGTACCAGGCATTGACAAAGGAAAAAAGTGCCCCAATAATTGGAACAACGGGAGATGAAGAATGTTGTTTATATAAATTTTTGGGGTTTTTGTGTTTTTGTTGTTGCGTTTTGTTGTGGTGGTGTTGTTGTTGTTTTTGGGTGTCTTTTTTTTTTTTTTTTTTTAAAAACAGAGCCAAGAAAGCTAATCTCCTAGCTTGCATCTTTCATTGTGAAAGCTGAACAGTTAACTTAGTTATACAAACCCCCTGGAAAGTTATGATTTCAGGGAATTCCCCAGTCCTTTCATGAGTACCTTCCTTTGTACAAACGTCCTTTCGTTTGTACCTTCTCTCTCCGATGAATGAAACTTCTGTCTCTGTTATTTCAGCATAATTGGAGTCTTGACACGAGGAAAAAGAAAACTATTACCTTTGCCATTAAAGGTCAAGAGTTGCTCTGGAATTAATATGCATGTTTATGCCTTTAGCCATAATTAACTCTATTGCTAGAAATATTCGGTTTGAAAGTGATTTCCAACACCTCCAACAGCAAAACCAGGCCCTCCTCTGTGCTCTGTTCCAGCGTTTCAGCTTTTTGTGGCTTGTTTCTTAGTTTGAGTATTTCATGGCAGTAATTTTCCTGTTTTCTGTTTTGTCCTCGATTTACTCTGGTTAAGTAACTTTTCCATTTAATTGGATTTTTTTTTTTTTTAAATTTAAAAATGTGACATGTGCCACATTCTTCCCACTAGTAAAAGTTTTGAGTGTTTAACTCTGTCAGCGAGGTATCTGGAACTTGTTACACTCCCCCTTGTTTCTGAATTAGCCAAGGAAAAAGAGAGGTGAAGGGCTTGGTCCTATGCACAGCTCCATCTTGGTGACTCTTGGGATATAACAGAATTACAGAATGGTTGAGGTTGCAAGTAAGCTGACAATGGTAGGCTTTCCCCTCTTGTTCTTTGGGGCTAAGAACAAGTTTTCTTCCTGTACCTAGCTGTGCTGATGAATGATAACTATCACTCTTCTGCCCCACAAGAGACCGCCGCTTGAATCTGCGGAGCAATTCATGTGATCTCTCCCTAGTCAATTTTAGGCAAAATTGCTTAGATTAATTTACCAATTTAAATAATTTAATATGGATTTTTTTCCCCTAATGTGTTTTTTTTCTGAATGCTAACATAACAGGAGAAAGGGAGTAACAGCCTGGATGTTATGGCTGCTGCTGTACTGTGCTTTTTAAACCTGGCTTTGTTGAACTGCAGATGTAAGAAAAGCAGAATTGCTTCTTCCCTTCTCCCCCCAAAATTGTATTAGAGTGCTTTAGAAAATAAGACACATTATTTTCTTCATAGCAACCTCCAGTGAGTTGAGAGTAAGACTGGAAGTATTTCTGGATTCTACTGACTCTGTTCACAGTGATTTCCTGTAAATCTCATAAGCCAGCACCTTCAAGAACAAACTCAGCTTTGGGTGCTGAGTTAGCAATGCAACGAGGCCCTCCCTGCTTCTAAGAAGTATCCCAGCATCTGTTATTTCAGATAAGGTCAGTAAGCTCTGGCTGTGTTCAGGTATCAGCTGGATACTTAAAAATTAGCTACTTAGTAAATTAGGGCTTTTCCCTGTTTGGGATATTCCATATGTAAAAATGTAACACCTACCTCAAAGAGCTTTTGCCATGTTTAATGTTTCTTAGGTGATATGAGAGCTCAAGAGAAAAGAAACCGTTGTAGGTACAAAGTGTTATGCCATTGTTTACAATTAAATAAGGCCATATTTGAAACCTTTATTCCTAGCAATTTCTACAGGTGTGCCCCACCCCACCATTTACTAGCTTCTGCAACACTAGGACTGGGAAAGAGCAACACAGAGCACTTCAAAAATGGGATACGCCATGGAAAAGCATGCCAGACTAGACTGCTGTTGTTCGGGGCAAAGCTGGGAACACTGTGACTGAATAATTTTGGCTAAACATGTTGGTGTTTCTTCAGGTTTGAAAGGGCTTTTTAAAAAATGGTTTAAGACAGAACAGCTTAGCCTTGTAGAAGGTCTGAGGGAGACTAGTTCAGAAAGATGCAGAAGGAACACTGCTGGTTTCTTTACCACTCTGTGTGCCAAGGGTTAAGTTGAAAAGCCGCACTCTAAAGCGCTTCTGCACTGTCAGCAGGGAGACACTTAAGAGTACATGTCCTTGTTTCAGGCTTCCAGTGTAATCGCTGTTGTGGGGGAAGAGTAATCCTGGTTGCAGTTTTCATTACATGAGAATGCTCTAAGCTACTGCAGTCGCTTCGGCTGCACAGATGCATTTACTGCATAGTTGCAGACACTGCCTTGCTCATTTCAGGCTTGTGTGTCTTACCTTGGCCAGTTTAATTGTATCAATTCCCTTTGGGTAACAGTCTTAGGAAAAAACATCTTTTAGTAAGAATTTATAAACCATGTTTTAATTAAATAGCTGAAATACTGTGGAGTTTTGCATTCATTGGTCAGCTCTGCATAATAAATGGTACAACCCTCTAGTTCTGGCTTTGAGTGTTAAGAGAGGGTCTGAATTATTTTTTGAAGACTTGCTTGGTTTATTCATCAAAAGATCTTAATACCATAATCCAGTCACTTCAGATCTGTAACATTTGTTGCAATTCTCCTTGGGAAGTGAGCCTGTCTACTCAACTCAGGTGTTAAGCTGTTACGTATTGACACAGGAGCTAACTCCAGCCACACTAGGGTCAGAGGAATCCCTTTCAAAATGCATTTTACTAGCTCATGCTTCTTTAGCATTCAGAATGTTTATACTGTGAGCTAAAAACTGTGCTATTAGACTCTAAGGACTGAAATTGACGGGCATTTGTCAAAGATTCCTGCATGCTGTTAGCTTCCAGTGCATGTTTGTGATGATTCCTCTTCCTAATTATTTATCTTTTGGAAGGCTAAATTGGTATCATGACATGCATTGGCTTTTATGACATTAACATCCACTCCCAAGCTATTAGTACATATAAATTAAACGGGCATTACATTTTTAGCAAGCACTGTATTTCTCTACTCTGCAGCTGTCTTTATTTTTATATATCAAGGTCCTGATTTTTTTTCCTCAGCCAAAAAAAAACCCCTCCTTTAAGAGCACACTAGCAAAACGCAAAGTGCTTTGTAACGTGTTACCTGACAACAAATCTGATGCTAAATATGTACTTAGTTACAGTATTTGTAGGTTCTGGTAAGAGCTGTACATTTCTGTATGTTGGAAATAAAAAAGCATCTCTAAAGAACATGTGCAATTGTTTGATGCAACTGAATTGTTCAAATTTGTGGTGAATTTTGAAAAGCTAAAGCATTTGTGCTGGTCCATTTAAGTACCCATGGGAACTGAGGTAGGTCTTGTTTGTATCCAGTTATTTCTACCTTTAAAAGACAAGGAGGACTTTAATTGTTGTTTTCCTGTAGAGCCAGCATTCTTTGTTTGTTTTTTACACCAAGCAGGCTGGTACACATCATCCTGCAGTACAGCTAGTTATTTAAAATGAGAGGGATTGGTGGGTTCAAATTGCCAACTGGACTTAACTGGGAAAGGATTATTTCATTCTGCCCGACTTTAATATTTATGAAGAATTCAGTTTTCAGGCAGTTAACACTAATTGAGTTTATTCAAGTTTCAAATCTTCTGTAAATAATAAAAAAATAGAATCTTCAGTGTACAGGTTGATTTGATGCCAACTGCAGCACAAAAATTACATAATCTTTGAAGAGATAAAAATAGAGTGCATACAACACTTTAATATTCAGGCTCAGATAGGCTTTAGAAACCTAATTTGCAGCACTAAAGTAGCATATTAAAGGCTAGTTTCCTTCACAAGGAAGCCAACTTTAATACGTATTTTTTTGAATGTATCGTGCAAGGATGTATTCTAGCAAAATGGCTGATTCCCAGCTGAGATGTTCTGTACCTTGGGTTGCTTGAAATACTTACTGTCCCCGCTTGCTAATGGCAGCCTTCCCCTCTGAGGAGGTAGGGGCAGTTCTTACAGTGGCAGTTGCTCTTGCTGTGCAGACTGTGCCGTTGGCTGAGGACGGCCCAGTGGTGGTAAAGCACTTGATGATCCGACTGGGATGTGACTGAGTCCAGGCCCACTGTTCAGCTGTGTCGTGCTGGCCACGCTGGGCTGCCGCGCTCTCCCATTCTCCAGGTGGGGGACAGCATGGGTTCTGGGCCCTCAGTGGCAGGTCATACAGCTGAGTGGAGCACACAGGCTTCCAGAAGGAATAAGAGAATACAAGAATTAAATCTTTGAACTGGCACAAGGCTTTTCATTTTGCTATAAGAACCCACCAAAGATGCAGGGCTCATGAAACACCTGTTTGTTAGACTCATTCCAGGACTAGGAATGCGGTAAGAAAACATTCTTGCCCTGCAGTCAGCACAGGCTAGGAGAAGAAAGTGAGATGCAAGAAAGCCACAGTGCTTTTTGTCAGCCTTTGAGCCTAATGCTGTGGCCAGAATGAGGTATGTTGTGGTTTTGTTGTGTGCTGCACCTGTTCCAACATTTTAAAACTATTATATCGGTTCTTTTTGATGACAAAAATCTTAGCTCATTGGGGAAGGGCAGCCAGTTATAAACTGCAAAATCCTTAAACCAGCTTCCTTAAATCTAGTTCATGCTAGGGCAACATGCAGGCTTTTGTCCACATCTTAAAAATACTTGTCCATTTTTCAGGTGAGAGAGAAGGGACCTTTCTGAAGTACTTATGGCTTACATTTATGATGTGTCTCCCTCAAATATTGCAGGGAACCAGCCCATTTCCTTTTCTGCTGCAGCTGTGGACCTCGTTCACATGTGCAATGGGTAACAAGGCCCTGTGTTTGGAAGCTGGCTGCATGGCATTGCACCCTTGCATGGCCCAACCAGAGCAGCTGAGGAAGGGAGGGACGCTAACAACACTGAATGGGACAGGGCAAGAAGCAAGGAAGCTGTTTTGACTAATATCTTGCTGCTGCTCTTGCGTTTGTCAGCAGTTTTGCACTGTAGGTCTAAGTAGCCCCTAGAGGCAATACACAGTGCAGAGTAAATACCTTCTGTTTCTTTCCAGCCATGACCTTAAAGGAGTGCCTGACTTTGGTCCTGAGCATCTTCTGTCTCACAGGCAGAGGTATGACTGGCTTCTCCGTTCATCTCCCTCAGGGGGTGGTAGAGGTAGTTCCCACTTTCATGTTGCCTCTCTGACCTTGCTTTGAGAAAAAGGCCTATGTTTCCCAGAGCGCTAATTGCAAGAAGCAGAGCCAAGATGGAGGTTATGGAGGTCCAGGTTCTTCTATCAGACAAAAAAAAAAAAAAAAAAAAACCTATGTAAGTAACACCTCCCTCTCTGCTTTCAGATGTTCCCAGTGTGCAAACAATTTCTCAGGGTTTGTACTTCTGTCATCACAAGCTTGTGGCTCTGCTCGCAGGCATGTGAGAACGTGCTTTGAAAAGGTTCTGTTTGTTTCAAATGGATGTTTTTAGCTTTCCACTTCTGTAGCAAGTGAACAGCTGGGCCTGCAGAGAGACTGCAGCTCCGCCAGTTCTACAGAAGCTGTGCTCTGGAGTTGGTCTAGGGTGCAAGATTCCAGTTGCTTTCCTCAAGCCCCCTGTCCTCTGCTGGATGTACAGTGTATCAGTTGAAGAGGAAAGGTGGCTCCTCTTTAAGTGCAACAACTGTTCAGTGCTAGGCTCAATGTGTGAACTCGGTCACTGATGGTGGCTTCAGATGAGCACTTGTCTTACAGTTAGGCTTTTACCACTTTGCCTTCCATAGCCTTCCCCTTCCCATCATATAATAAAATCAGAACACATGTGCAGTGGGTAACAAAGCAGCAGGTCTCCATACTCTACTGACCTGCTGCCCCGTCACCCAGCAGTATTACACACTTACTCTGACAGAGAGAAATTGTCTTTGCTCTGGGAAGCCAGACATCGCCCAGCTGGAAAACAAAGAAGAGAGAGGGGGGAAAAAGGTGGGGGAGGTAAAGTTTCACTGAAACAGAACAATCTTAGGTAAGGTGACAGCAACCCAAAGCTGCTAACTAAACAAACAGTAAAGCTGTTCTTCAACTATCTTTAAAAACAACAACAACAACAAAAAAAGCAGCCAAAGTAATCAGCAGTACCTTTGTTTAGCTGCTCTTGTATTGCCACTTCATAGGTGATGTTACAGCTGCCTGTCTCTCGGTCACAGGGACACATGTGTTCACATGCACATAGTTTCTGGCAGTTTGGCCCATACCAGCCCATGGGGCATGCTAGGGAATTGATTAAAAACAAAAGTCAATCATTTTCAAAGCTCCATGTACTTTGAATCCATCTCATCCATCGCTCTGGAGCTTCCCCTGCCTCCAACTCAATCATGCCTGTTTTATCAACTGTGTCAGGAAAGACAGGCACACTCAGAGCTTTAGGAGAGGCTCAAACCCCACATGTATCTGACTGAGGTATTCATGTTGTTTCTATCACCACAGCAGTCTCTGGCCTTGTTGCATGCAGTGCGTTTATCTCCCTGCCGCATCTGAGCTACAGTTCTCTTCTTTGCCTGAGCTGTTTGGCTCAGGCAAAAGGGGGGGAGACATCTGTGCATCAGCTGATTCCTAGAGGGAAACAGGTACTCAGGTTTGGGTAAGAGCACCCAGCAGACTTGTCAGATGTGCTGAGCCCTCAGGTTTCCATTCCCTGATTCCCTGGTTTCCTGCAGCCTGACAAAGGCATTCTGCCTCCCCACCCTGCTTTCTCCTTCAGCCCTGAAAGCACCAAACTAAATTATCTGTTGTCATTTCATTTGCTTCCACACAAAGGTTTTCTAACATCAGGGATTAGACTAGCTGAGCGTTCCCAGGTTGAGGACAAAGCATCGCTAAATTAACCATGCACACACAAAATTTACACCCACGCTGTAATTAACTCATGCTGTCACCAGAGCAGGCTGTGCAGTCAGGTTCACAGGAGCCTCAAGTACTTCAAAAAAGCTGGAGTGGCTACACAGATAAAAACATCACTGGCTCTATTACTTCTAGCACTTGTAAGCTGGAGTTCAAAGGGCACAAGCCAAAATGGCCCCTTGGAGCCTTTCACAGTCTCTGCCTTAGACCACCTCAAGCCTGGACTACAGGTGGGGACTGGAGTGACGCTGTCACGCTCAAGGCAGTTGCATACCTTGGTTCATGAGCTTTGTTGCTGAAAGCAACTCAGCTCTTTTGGGCAAAGACTAAACAGTGGTCCAAAATTTTCTAGTAATGAGAAAAAAATTCTCTGTGCTCCCTCCTTTTCTTTTTAGCTGATTTGGGTAGGAGGGACAAGTCTTTAAGAGGTAGGAATCAGGAGGTTAAGCTCCAGCTGCAAAGTCCAGGTCTGAGCCTGTTAGGCAGACCTCGTGCTTCCCCTTCCTAAGCAAGGTGGCTCAAACAAAAAAAAGCCTCTTCTCGGCCCAGACTGTTATTCGGAGCAGCCCTTACCTTGCTCACAGCTGGTTCCATAGTATCCAGCTGGGCAGGAGCAGGTGCCATGCACAGGGTCACACAGGCCACCGTTCTGGCACTGGCATTTTTGGGTGCAAGCATCCCCATAGAAACCACTAGCACAAGCTGCAAGAGACAAGTACAGAGCTCATGAGGGCGCTTGTACAGTGCTATGTACAAATGCAAGCAGTTTTGCCCCATGCCAATACCCACTCGGTATTTGCTGCCACAGGGTGTTGAGCGGCTGCTGGGAGAACAGAAGCAGCTTGTGCCTTGAATGTGGAACAACATGTCTCACCTGGGAACCATGACTCCATGTGGCAGAAAAAAGGGTAGTTTACTAAGGGCTTAAAGTGCTTAGCACCAAGACACTTGTGGGACTCTCAGGGTGCAGTTAAACTCCCTCTGAGAAAAAGAACAGCACACTGTGCAGCCTTTCCCTTTACTCCCTCACGAGAGATCAGAGGCCCTTCCCCACCACTGCAGGCAGCTAGCCCATAGAAAGTGGTTCCGACTATCCTCTTGGCAGCTATGAAGACTCAGAGTAGAGTGGAATCAGCATTACCTTCACTGCAGTTGCTGCCAGTCCAGCCAGCATCACACAGGCATCCAGCTGTGCAAATACACACAAACAGACATTAACAACAACAGAGAAAGGCACAGAGATAGCAGGAACTTAAAATTAGGAGCTTCCTGGGGTGTCTTTGTCACTTGAGATCAGGCTGCTTCTGTCAGGGAACCCATAGAAGAGGAAGCCTGATTGCACAAATAAGTTGGCTTCAAATACTCACTATAGCAGCAAAACACACCACTTTCTGTGACACTTCCTGCTGACTGGAGTTCAAGACATTAATCCTGAATCAACTATTAGCAACACCTGCAGCCCACTGCATCATTTCACTGCTGCAAACTTGGTTGAGTTGAATCAGAGAGGTAGCAAAGAAACACAAAAACAGGGACATGAAGAGCAGAAGCTGGGAATAGTATATCACAGCAGCCCCCTAGATGCAAGACAAGTTTACAGAAGAGCAGCAATCACATGCTTGTAAAAACCATGACGCAGCAAAGCAGGATAGCTGGATACAGAAGAGAAGGTGCAATAAGGGCAGAGGGCAGAACTCCGCTGCTCTGTCTGTCACACAGCGTAGCACATTGCGCTTCTTATCAACAGATTTACGAAGAAAACCAGGAGCATGACCCCCCAGGGGGCAGGAGGAGAAGCTGAGACATAAAGTTTGAACTGAAGTCTTGTTACAGATCTAGCTTCCAGATCTGAGCCCCAGCCTAGCACCCCTGCCATCTCCTTAAGGCACCGGGTTCTGATAATCTCCACTTCTGCCTCAGACGGCAAAGGAAAGGGAGAGAATAGCTCCATACAGCCAGAAAGCAAGACCAGGCTTGAGGCAAACAGCCCCACCTGGCTTGCGGGGTCATGGACCCGGGTTGGCTGGACCATCAGCACCTGCAGCTCTAAAGGGCTGGGCTCCCCAGTGAGTGCTGCTCTCTGCAGTGAAGGAAGCAGCTGCTGCTGGGACTAATTCCTGTGAGAGGAAACAGCAGCTACAATCCTTCAAATCAGGGTGGGAAAGGACAAGTTGCTGCCTCTGTGCATTGAGGCACACCAATAAGGCCCCAGCAAGCAGGGTGGGGGTGGCAAATGATGCTTGTACTGTAACATGCTTGACTGCTCTGATAAGGTAAGCAATAAATATATTGCATGAATACATTCCCCCAGGTCCATGCTTCCCTTAGTGCTACACACAAGAGTCTCTTTGTCAGAGGAGACTCTTGTCTTGTGCCTTCTCTGCACACCATAGTGACTTACAGTCAGTGCAGATGCCATGCAGGCTGCAGTTGGAAGGGCCGCAGTCCAAGATGTCACAGGCAGGGCCTCTCCAGAAGTCCCCAGTACAGTGGCACCTCCCTTGCATGCAGTCCCCGTGACCGCTGCAGTCTGCAGGCTCGCAGGCTGGCTCATGGATGCACATAATTGTTGAGATGCTCCGAGGGCAACGCCACATGTTGTCAAAGGAGCTGGGGACAGAAGATGGTACCATAAGGTGTGCTAGCACCTTGCTGCTCCCAGCCCTATGTGAAACCAGTTGACGTAATCCACAAATTTTTCACCCAAATTCAAACTGACAAAAAAGAAAATTAGAACACTGGCTCAAATCTAGTTTTATATTTTTCCATCCTTAATAAAGTGTTGAGTCCTATTGGATAGGAGTTGTTTCAGACACAAAATTACAGAAAGCAACATGAAAACGAAGTCTCTGTTAAAGCAGGGCCTGCTACTGTCCTTCCCTAACTGTGGTATTTAACATACCTTCACTCAGCTACTGTTTGTTTTGATGTAAGTGACTTCATTAAGATTGTAGTACCATTTGGCTTTCAACCGTCTGACTGCAAACTGAATTTTAAATCACTTTTTGTTTACTCTCAGAAACAACTAAAAACCTAAATTTCAAGTAATATATTCTTTAGCTATCCTGACCATGGCATGAGTGAGAAAAGGATAGCTGGGCTAGCCAGGGCAGGATGTGCAAGTCAGCGTTTCTCTTCCATGAATAAACTGTCGACAGGTCTCAGCCAGTTCCTGTGAATGTGCAACTCTGAATCTCCCAGTCTAAGAGCTGCTTCGTTATCTGATTCCCACATCAGGCCACTCAGTCGTGCGGAACAGCTTTGCTGCATGTCTGAAAACAGCTAAACTTAATACCAGATTACTAAGTGAAAAACCAGGTAGTCACTAAATCACTATGAGTTTAGAGCCGTTCTCTCTGAAAACCGGTCCCTTGCTTGTACGTTGCATACTCCTAGCAATGACGACTGATTCTCTTGGGGACCAGAGGAGCGGGACTGAGCTCTGCATGCTAATGGGAGCTGCACAGTTCCTTGTGCAGCCCTGGACACGTGCAGCCAGCACCTACCAGTGCTCTGATGGATAGCTTGCAAGGGTCCCATTTAAGACCAGTGTTGCAGAGCCTCCACCATCCAGATTGATAGCATTGATGATTCCTTGCTGCCTCAGAAAGTCAGCCATTTCCCAGAGGTTAAGCCTGCAAAAGTAAACAGCTGTTGATTTTACAGACTTGCATTCATGCTTTTTTGACTTCAGTGAAACTGCTGTATCAGAAGCCTGGTCCCCCTCTTCAGTGGAAGGGGAGAAGTTTTCCCATCCCAGGCAGACTCACCCACCCTCTGGAGGCTGCCCTAGCCTTTTCTGGCTCTGCCCTTCTAGCACCACAAACTGTTAAGCAGTGCCTTCAATTTATCTTTTAGGTTCTAAGGCAGTGACTCCATGAGCTCAATACTGGCAGCAGCAGAGTCCCTTCAATTCCAGGGAGAGAATTTAAAGACTGGTCTCGTATCCCCAAGGCCTTACCTCAACTCTGGCCTTACCCTCTGGATTCTGTCTGTCCATCCACGTGAACCAACACCAGCTGCCCCTGGCTGTCATGCCCAACTGCAGTCCTGGCTGATATCACATTAATGAACTTGTCAAAGGTTCCTGTGTACGAGAGGGAATAATTCACACGCTAGCTGGGTGAGAGTATTGGCTGATTAGACACATCTGCTTGCAAAACAGCTCCCAGCAAGAGGCTCAGCTAAACTGAAACATAATGAGAAAGAGAGCCCTGCTTCCTCTTGCCCATCCAAGCGCATCTAGGAACAAGATTTCCAGAAGCGCTCTTGTTAAGATTTTGGCTGGTACAGGGAGAAAGGAATAGGATTCAGAAGCCTTCAGCTCTAACCCTTGCAAGAGTATCTGCTTCGAGTTTCCCTGGGCAAGCATTAACACCAGCCATGCTAAGACTTTTTACAGCTGTCAGCAAATTCTGCTCAACGATGCTGAACAGACGGGTGCTGCCTGGTCTTGCAGGTAACCCATTGCTTGTACTGCACTTGCCATTGACTCAGGGTAACAAAGTAGCACAGAAGAAATCTGGACCTGTTAAGTGAGCAGCAAGCACTGCAACTAGACAACATAGTTTCTAAAGCTTCCCACCCCCCACCCCCAGCCTCCCAACAGCCTCACCACAAGGAGAATCTATACGCAGGCTGAAGCTGGGCTTTGCAAGATTTACCTGTGGTTTGAGTTTCATCACACTCAGCCATTCGACTCTGATTGATGTACACTTCCCTGTCTCTCAAGAGCCAAACTACCCCACTCACAAGCTGCACAAAAGGGTTCGCTTGATCCAAGACGTCTTCCTCAGACAGGTAACTAGGGAAAGAGAGAGTAGGAAGGGTTACCCACAGCCACAGCAACGTCATGCTAAAGTCTCTTCTGCTGCCAACAGACTCTAGAAGTGGGGAGAGGGGGAAGACAGCTGAATGAATGCTAGTCACATCCAAAAATATAGGCCAAGTAGTGCAGCTTGAGCAGCTGCAATGGACCCTGCTCCCAGCAATCTGTACAAAGCCACTGTTAACGACTGACCCAGACCACTGTGCACGAAACAGCTCCTGCCAGTGATGCTGCCAGTGGACCTGAGCCAGGACACTACGGGCAGAAAGCACTTGGCAAAACATGAGGGCAGAGCCATTGCCAAATACACAGGAACCCGTGGAAGCAGCTTCAACATCTTTCTGATAGTTGGCATCAATTTTTCAAAACAGCTTTTGAAAGAGTTCTCGCTAACAGCATCCAGACGGCCCACACCTTCACTGAGGGGAAGACAATGCCAAATGCTGTTCCCCTCTGTCCGGGAAAGAGTTATCCTCTACTCTTCCTGCCAGCAAAACCTTTTACTGTTAGACTGTTAGACAGTAGGGAAGGATTGTTGAGCTACCATCTCCATGACAAGGGTCATGTGTCACTGGGGGATGTTTCTCTAGGGATATTCTTATCTCAAGAATTAGAGCGCTGAGCAACATTTGCCTCCTTATAACCAGATGCTAAGTAACGTTTGCACAGACAGAAGAGGACAGTAGCAACGGTTGGGGCTGAACAGCTGTGCTTTCACTGTGAGCTCTGCAAACTTTTTTTACTTTGTTTAAAACCAGTTGCTCTACCCGCACTGCACATCTTGTGGGGTCAGAAGCTCAACTTTTAGTTTTTTAATATATGTGAGCGCAGCTGAACAAAGCACACCACTTTGTACAAAAGCATAACTGAAGATACATGAGTGGAAAACACATGAAAAAGAAATCCCTGCAACCATCAGACGTGAACACAAGACAAAATTAGCACAGCTGAAAACTGATTAAATGGCACAACAGTTTGAGCATGGACTAATTGACTGTCAACTTTTAAAGCTTGCAACTATTGATCCCCAATCTAGGTGGCAGAAGCAGCGTCTTTCCTAGGCTGGGGTAACAATGTGCGCTAGTACGCTGTTGTGTTGATCATTACACAGAGTGAAAGACTCAAGCGTGCACTGCTTTCTCAGCTGCCTTGACAATCTGAGTTATCTACATCAAAATTGTTTTTGTTGTCATGTTTCAGAAGCCACAATGACCCGGAGCAGGCAACAACCCACATAGGCAGTGTCATGACTCCCTTTAACAAGGAAAATCCTGCAAGAGCAGGAGGGAGTCAGGGAAGAGCTGGGATTAAAGACTCAGCAGTGACCTTGGGCTTGCTGTTGGTCCCTGATGCAGAAGCCTCCACACTGAGGTGGAAACGTCACTAACTCTGGCAGCAGTAGCCCCTCTGCCAAGTAAGCTAAAGCAGTGGTGCTCAGGGCTGTCAGGGGACAGCTGCCTGCTACCGCCTCTGCTCTACAGTCAGTTTGGCTCTACAGAGACGTTTCCCTGGCCCCCGATGAGGTCTGAAGGCAGGTGGTAATGGACTAACAGAAGTGGGAAATGCAGTTAACAGGAACAGCCAACAAACGCAGCAGTTTGCACAGCTGTTTCCCAACCCTGCCTCTAAATCTGGGAACTTCTGGGAGTGTCAGAGGACTTCTGGGAACCCTTCTAGGAACTGCAGGGTGCCTGCTGCTGCCAGGAAAGGACAGCTACAGGAAGCTTTTACTTCTAGCAAGCTCTAACAGTCTCTAACGAGCTCTGTCAGCTATTCCTGATCAAAGGGTGCTTTGAGCTTTTGTCTCCAGCTGCCTCCTAATTAAGGAAGTGTCAAGCATCCTCTCAGCTGGTGCTAGGGAGAGGCCTATATAACTGCCAGGGCCTAGAACACAGCTCCCAGAAACAGCTAACATATGCTGCAGCTTGTGCAGCAGGGAGCCAGAAACTCTGCTGAGGACACTATGGGTCTGCATGGTCAGCAGTGGTGGTGACACACCACAGGGTGCAGTCTCCAACACTGACAGAACAACTATTCCTGGCATGCCAGAGGCCTCGACTCAGACTGAGCTTCAGGGGGAGGATGCAGTTCTTCAGTCCTCAGGCTGCAGGGATACCTGGTGTGCCTTTCACTAAAGCTAGGGCCAAGAAAAATTATGTCCTTGTGTGTACTGGTTAAGGAGTTATTTTTCCTGTAGTGAGCTACAGGAAGAGGTCAGTGGACTGTACAGCAGCAGGATTATGAGAAAGAGATTGAAAGATCTTCTCTGATACCCTCTAGAAACAAGAGCCTGAACCCCAAGCTGCCCAGAAGGAGGGACAGTGCCTGCTCAGTGGGGTGACAAATGGAAGCTCCTGTGCTGAAGAAGTCTGGAAGATTGTTAAGTTCTCGCACCAGGAGAGTAACCCGTTCTCTACCTGAAGATCTGCACCTAGAGTAGGTTCAGTGCCCCAACAGCCTGCAAGGGGCTGGGAGCTCCTTCAAAGGAGGCATCTGCACTGGCTGAGCTTGAACCACATAGCAGCACCAGAGGAAGCGGTGAGTGATTTCTGGAGACTCCCTGCTGCGAGGGACAGAGGCCTCCTGCTAACCTGTCCAGGTAGGTTTGTTGCTTGCTGGGGCTCAGATCCAGGATGTTGTGAAGAGACTGCTGAGGCTTTTCCAGCCCTCAGGCTGTTACCCCCTGCTGCTTGTCCATGTAAATACCAACAATACTGCCAGGGGAGACCTGGAGCATATCAAGAGTGACTAAACGGCCCTGAGGGCAATGGCCAAGGGCATGGCAGCCCACGTGGATTTTCCTCAATCCTGCTGGTGAGAGGGAAGGGCTTGAGAAGTAGTGAATGGATTCTGTGGGTCAAGATCTGGTTGCGTAGCTGGTGTTGACAACAGAAATTTGGCATTTACATCTATGGGACCCTTCCTGAGGATTGAAGACTGATGGGGAGAGAGGGCACCCACTTGACCAAGTGAGGCAAAAGTATCTTTGTAAACAGGCTGGCCAGCCTGGTGAGGGCAGCCCTAAACTTAGAATGACAGGGGAGGGAGATGATGGTCCACAGTCAAGTGGGGAAGTGGTGGACTGTGTTGGCAAGCAAAGGCTGCAGGGTGATGTCAACAAGAGACCTTGAAATCCACCCTCTTTCCCCCTGCCCTCCTCCAAAAAAGAAAGAGGGCAGAAGGGGGCCACCACAAGCATATATACCAAATAAGGAAGGGCTGGAGGACTTATGGGGGAAGCTCTTGCTCTTTTCCTGGGAGATCGGCATGAGTGGGTGCCTATCTGAAGTGCCTGTATGGTAACACACACAGCATGGGTAGCAAGCAGCATGAACTAAGGTCTGCATGAAGTTGCAGGGCTATGACCTCTTCGGGATCGCAGAGATGTGGTGGGACAGCTCGTACAACTGAGCTGCTGCAATGGATGGCTACGGGCTCTTTGGGAAGGATGGAGGTTACCCCTTTATATGGGGGAGTAGTTGGGAATCCATGGAGCTCTGCCTTAGGACAGATGCGGAGCCAGCTGAGGCCTTATGGGTTAGGATTAGAGGGCAGACCAATGCGGGCTGGTGGATGTCATGGTGGGTGTTTGCCAGAGACCACCTCATCAGGAAGTACTAGATGAGGCCTTCTCCAGACAACTGGAAGAAGCTCAATGTTCACAGGCCCTACTGCTCAGGCAGGGATTTTAACCACTGATACCTGCTGGAAGGTTCACACAGCAGGGCACAAGCAATTCAGGAGACATCTGCATTTCTAGTTTAAAATAACAAAAACAAAAAACTCTCTTAATGTGGGGGTGTGTCAAACACTGGAACAGGTCGTGGAGCCTCCATCCCTGGAGGTAGTCAGAAAGTTGACTGGACAAGGCCCTGAGCAATCTGCTCTAGCTGGCCCTGGCTGGAGCAGGAGGGGTGGACTGGAGACATCCAGGGGTCCCTCCCAACCTCAGTAATTCTGTGCTGTAGCCAGAGCAGCTACAGCAGTTTAGTCCCCTCTCTGCCTCTTCTCTTACTGGGGCAGGACAGAGACCTCTCTCCCTTCAACCACAATCAACTGTAGCTGTAGCATGGTGGGGAAGTAGATACAGGAGCCTAAGTAACTACAGATGATCAGGATAATTTATCCAGCTTATTTTCATCCCAGGAAAGAAAGCCAAAGGCCAGAGAAATAGCTCAATGGGTTACAGGTAGAACATCTCTAATTTAAAAGATGAAGCCTCCTAGTGTTGTGACCGGGAGAGAGAGGCCAAGGAGGCAGCGCTTCCTGCCTTAGAGATTCCTACTAGTCTCTTCAGCGAGGGAGAAGAGTACTCCCGAAATGCTACCCACGTTCTTACCCGAACACCATGGTGCCATCCTTCCGGATGCCGAACTGAGCATTTTGCAGGCCTCTGGCGTTTCTCACCAGCCTTCCATCACTCACAACGTTCCCAAGACACTCCCCCGTTCCCATGTCAAAGTACCCGCCGTTTTGGGCCACCAGACACTTCCCAAGCTTTGCCGTCTCTTCCACGGGGACTCTGCGGTGAGCTTGGCAGCCTCCGGTGCCGCCGGGCTCTAACACAGAGAAAGTTCTGAGGGGGTTTCTTGCAAAAGTGAAGTGGCCGTAGACCACTTTGCGATTCTCACCCGCAGGTGGGACGTAAGAAACAAACGTTCTTGTAGCGGCCACGGGAACGTCCGTCCTCTTGTCGCTGGGCCAGGACTCGTACGTTAGATTGCCGTGCTTGACGGGCTGGCAGTCTCTGACGTACCGGTGGTGGTGCTGAGGGCCGTGGCGAGAGGGAAAGTACGGCAGTAACAAGTCATCGTGCAAGGACCCCCTGAAAGGGAAGGATTAGGGAAGGATTAGGTTACTTAGTCCCGGCCCGGCAGCCCGGTCTGCCTGGCGCGGGTACCTGCAGCCTTTGCAACCCGCGACAAGCCGACCTCCGCCTGCGGAGGGGCGCTCCGGGGGGCCGGCGGCGCCGCTCGGCGGAGGCCTCTCCTCCGGGGCGAGCTCCGCTCCCCCGGGGCAGGGCCGCCAGGGCGATGCCGCGCCGCGCCCGGCAGCCACCGTCCCCCCCGGGCCGCGGGCAGCGGCCGAGGCGCGAACGACCCGCGCGGGCCCCGCCGAGGCCGGGGCAGCCGCGCCCCGCCGCGCTCACCCGGCGCCGCCCGCCGCCTGCAGCCAGCCCAGCGCCGCCAGGGCGGCGGCCACCACCGTCCGCGGAGCCGCTGCCGCCCGCCGCCGCCCGGCCGCGCAGGCCGCCATCTTGGCGGGCGCTCACGTGGCGCGCGGGCGTGGCGCGGCGCGGCCCGGCGCGTCCCCTCCCGCCCGGCGGCGGCGCGGGGCCGCGGCCGTTAGGGCCGTTAGGGCCGTTACCCGCCGTCGCGGCAGGCGGCTCATGCCGGGGGAGGGGGAGGTAGGGGCTCCGCAGGGCGCCGCGTCTCGCGTTAGCGCGCTGCCTCAGGGAAGGCGGGGCGCGGGCGGCGCAGCGAGGCGGGCGGCGCAGCGAGGCGGCCGCGGCCGCTGAGGGGAGGGGGCGCGGGGCGGGGTGCCCGCGCGAGGACCCTCGTTTGTCACTGGCTCGCAGGGCTTGGGGACTGCTCTCCGAAGGGATGCTGGCGCCACCTGCGGGACACCGTTTCGGTGTTTCATTGCTCTGTCCTGAACCGCGCCTGTCACTGAGGAAAGTACTGCCAGTCCGTCGCTATGTTGGAAATAAAACGTCCCGGGTTTCCGTGCTGGAAGTGAAACGGCTCGCTGAGGAGCGCAGCCTGCTCGCTGGCTCGTGCGGCTGAGGATAAAATCCCAGCTCCGTTCCCCTGCAGGCCGGCCTCTGCCACCCACCGACACCTGTGAACGCGGCGGGCCCGGCTGCCAGTGCCAGTCTGGCAACAGATGCTCCCACCGTCGCAGGAGGAGGGATGCGATTAACCTGTTTCTTTTCATTCCCTGCATGCAAATCAGTTGCTTAAAATAACAAAGTTTCGTATTTTCATTGCAAAAAAAAAAAAAAAAAACAAGCCTACTGCTGAGCTGCGTTGCCTGCGTGTTCTTTGAGCTGCTAAGTGACTGGGTTTGGGGGGGTTGTTAAAGGAGGAAGCACTGTGAAATGCCCGTTCTGTTGTAAAATAGTTCATTACATTTGCCTGAGGTGAGGCACCTTTAGGTGCGTTTATTCTGTTCCGGCTGTGTGATGTTGATGACGTGTTCAGTTAGTGGTTTCCTTACTTCTAGGTATTTGGTTCTGTAAATGATGTTATACGAGGACAGGTATCACATGGAACGGGAGAAGCAAGGGTTGCACAGCCACGTGCCCGAGGCTGTATTACAGCTGGCCAAAGCCTGTTTCCTTGGGCAGTGCTAAGCAGCTACTGCCCCAGCTCCCTCAGTGTATGTGTACCTGGAATAGGTAAGCATGCTTCTGTCTCAGGTACTGGTTGATGGTTTTATTTCAGAAGTAGAGTGGACGACTCCTTTAGCACAAAACAGTCCATTAAACAGTCTTAGCAAATGGGCTATCGTGCCTGTGTTCTCATGTACGCTCCCACAGTCCAGGGCTGCATGTGCCCTCCTTGTGCTTCACACTAGAAACGAAGCTGACTAGCAATGTGGTTTTAATGGTCTAAACTCAGATCTACATAAGGTAGTGAGTAGAGTGCTCTGCGAGTTCATTCATGAGCATGCATTCTCTCATGCTCAACCACCCCTCCTCTCTGGACACAAATACCCTAAACCTTTCACAGGGAACATCCTGTACTAAGCGCTTCATTAGAAAGCTTCAATCTAACTACCAAACTTCGCTTAGCTTATAAGAGAGGCCAGGATCACAAAGTGAAGTGTACAAGCCACAGGCCAAAAGCTGCCTTTGGAAATCCACAGGGAACAGAAGCCTCATACAAACTAGAATGGAAGAAAATTTGTCTATGAGAACTTCTGGAGAATTTCATCAGTCAGATATACTGGCTTTTCTCTTTCTGATTCACCAGTCTCCCTTCTTCCTCTTCTACACCCACATATGTAAAACTGGATGGAAGATAATTTATTTCTGTAGGATATACCTCTGCCTGCCTGAAAATACGTCTAACCAACACAAATCTGCCCAGAGGAACTGTCTTTGGGTACTAACTTAAGAACTTCCTCTAACTGTGTCACTTCTTTTTACCCTCACACTTGCCTTCTTATTGGGTCAGGGTGGGGAGAAAATGAATTAAGCTGATACGAAACGGTTAGTGAGATTAAAAGGCAGTAACTGAAAGAAGAGTACAGAGTTTGGACTGGTAGAGGATGCTATGAGTGGAGAAAAGGGCATTTTTAAAAGGGTCTTTCCACCTCAGTTTCCCTTCAGGAAAGAAGGTTGAGTTTGCAAAAACCGGTGAAGAAAATTACGTGCTTTGGTTTTGTCCACAATCCGTAGCCTTAATATAAAGTGGAGAATGGCTGATTTTAGATCAGGTTCGGCAGATATACAAATCACATGCCACAGCCTGTACTAAATAGAATAAAATAAATCTCATATTTTAGAGCTTGGTGGTCTAGAGGGGAACATTTGGCTTGAGGCTGGGAGTCCTACCTTTGAAAGACTATAGTCTTTCATATTCATTGCAGTGAGCAAGCCACAGCAGATTCTCCGCAGTATTAAGACAGGCTGTGGGCTCTGTGCTAGGCTACCTTCAATAGCATTTCAGGCTACCTAGAACTGCTTCCAAGTGGAGCTTATTCTGGGACTATCTCCTTTCAGCGTCCCCTGTAGCAGAGCATCCAGGAGTGTTCTTTAGAATCTGAACAAACAGGAGAACAAATACAAGAAGCAAATTACTTGCTGTTAAACAATGGCAGTAATTTATTATACTAAAATACAGCAGGAGCTTCAGCAGTCTGCACCCTTTGAAGTCATTTTGTTTTTATGACTAGTGCTAGTTTGTACCCCTGCACTGCAGGTGTGGTTGGTGCAAATACCTGCTATTGAGATACTCCATTCTGAGTTTTGTCAGTGCAAATTAAAAAAGCATAAAACAATTTTGAAAGGGTTTGTACTACAAATATTCCTGCATGGCAGTAATAGTAGCCAAGGCAGCAGCAGGGTTTTGTGTGGTTGACTTGAGACTAGTGATTTCTGGAATAGTGAAGTTCCACTAATCAGAAGAATTTAGGCTTCTGTGTCTCTACTTATTGCACCTGCAGCAATTTGTCAAGGGGAGAAAGACTGAGATGGATCCTAAGTGCCTACACTCCCACCAGCCTTGTATTGATCTAGAAATTAGTATGCACTATCTGTTAGGGAGAACAGGTTTCATAATGCTCACAGGAACAGACATGACTCAAAAGCTCTGTAGCAGGTTTGTTTTTTTTAAGAGCTCTGCAATGTAACCCAGGAGAATAGCATAGTGGCTAAAAATGGTCATTCTGCTTTGGCAAACGCCCTGAGACATTAACACGGAGGACAAAGGAATTAAAAGGAAAAACAATCTCTGCTAACTCAGTGCTGCTCCCAAGAGCAAGTATTGCTGGTGTGCATACAAGCTCACCATGTAAGCCAAAAAGCTTTAGGGAACTGGTGCTGGGGCTAGATTTTGACCCGCTGAGCTTCAGTAGACAGTTTCCAGAAAAAAACATTCCCAAACTTCCTGAAATGTCACGGAAGAAAAGGGGGGGAAGAGCTTTCCAAAAATTTTGATTGTTATTCAACAAATATGAAGAATTTTACACGCAGAAACCAGTTCACTCACAAAATGCACCTCTTGTAAATCCATTCATCGCTCTATTCCTATTTTCAGGACTTCAGATATAAGTGATGACTACACCGTGCTTATCTTTCTCCAACCAAGTGCTCTGAAGATTAGATAGACCAAAAGAACAAACAGACACTGCAACTTTACATTTATAAACTCATATTACTATTTCTATAAAGCTAATAACAATGTAAGTAATTTTAAGTAAATTAATAACCTTCCAGAAAATACAAATATATGGAATTAGCAGTGTTATATGTCCAGGAAACAATCAGTCATTGACTCCATCACAGGATGTCATATTTGCACTCTATTCAAGGAAGTACACATGAAAAGCAATTTGCCTTTTGCATTAGGTGAATGCACGACCATAAGCAAGTAGCTGTCTGATCCGAGGGGAGAATGAAACAAGAGATCCTAGAAGCCTAGATCTCCTACAAGTTTGCATGAGTGTGTGTCTGACAATACCAGGGCTGTATGTGTAAAGGTAGTTTGGGATCTGGGACAGTGGTTTTCCCTTGAAAAGACCAGAGTCTTTGTTTCCCTAATGAGAAAAAGATTCATTCCAAACCGGATCTTTGAGCAAACATTCAAGGCTTTACTATCTTGTTGAGCCAGTATGCCCACATAGCTAATCAGTTATGTGCTATAAGAGGTTTTATTGTTACTACAAATTTGCTGGTAGGCAATATGGAGAACTGAATTATAGTGGAAGTAAAATATCGAACAGCTGTTTTTGTAATATCGGTAAAAGAAAGAAACATTTTGCAAAATAACCAGAGTGCCACGACGGCAACGTTCAGATTGAGTGGCCATCAGGGCCAAAAGAAGAGCATCCTTTATTCATGTCTATCTGTAGTGAAGAAATACCATTTGTTCCTTGCACTGCGTGATACGTTTTATTTCATTCATGGTCAATACATTTAACCAAGCTTCAAGCTCCTGAAAAGGGCTCTAACTTAATGATTTTCACCCTGGGGTTCATCAGTTACTTCCACGGGGTCTTGTCCAGGTAATAATGTAAATGTTTGTGTCAGGAGGCTTCTGTTTCCTCTTGACACCTGCATTTCCACTAGAAAATAGGTATCAGCAAACTGAAAACAGTTGAAAATTGCTTACTGTGTGTATGTACTAGAACCTGGTAGAATGCAGATGCTGAAGGTGTTTAGTACCTGGCAGGATCAGGGCTTAAGACAGCAAATGGAGAGACTGATCAGAGAAATATTCAGGATATTAATCCAGTCCCAATAAAGTTGAGGATCTCCTTGGAAATAGTAGAATTTGAGCTAGAGAACAATGTACGTATTCAGTGGTAATGGGGCTGCACTGAACTAATCCCTGACCCTCTGGGATACTCTGAAACGTGTCAGTAAAAACAGCATTGTACAGGACTATCCACTATTGCTATAATTAAAAACTGGCTCCCAAAGTGGGGCTGCTCCTTGTATTGCAAGAGAAGATTGTGCTTCAAAGTCATTTCACTCTGGAGTGAGCACTGGTATTACTCAAGGGCCAATCAATCACCTCTGTGTGGAAGTGGCATTCCCAGTTGACAGTCTGTAATGCACTGTCATTGTCAGCAGTAGTAGTAGAGGAACCCCCCAAGTGTTCCTACTGCAACAGCCGTGTTATGAGAGGAACATCCATCTGTGGAGAAAGTTCTTGAATGTTGTTACATGGCTTGCACAGGTGATGATCTGCATTCCCGATTTTAAATTCATATGCGTTTGGAAGGCTACAATAGTGTTTAGTTAGGGAGATCAAATGGTAAAATTGAATTGGGAGTCAGAACTCCAATTAGATTTTATGCCCAAGATTTGGGTGACGTTGGGCTCAGCGTGTGACCTTGAATAAAATACTCTCTGCGCTCTACCCAGTCATTGAGATAAGAGTCTTCTACCTAACAGGAATATTGTGAGTCTACAGAAATGTTTGCAAAGTACTTTGAGAGCCACTGAAGACAAAAATCTACCTTTTATATAATGAAAAACAATTGACTTCATGATATGAATCTACCTATCACAGTATAAATAGCTTCAGTTGCTATCCCTCTGTGCAAGACTGCTGCATTTCCAAAGATCAGAAACATGGACAGCCAGATAGATTAATATCGGAGTTTCTATATGGGATGAAGAGATAAGAATTTTAGGATTTCCGAGTTTCCCTAGTGCTAGGCATCCTGCTTAAGAACTCACCTAGGAAGACAGGTGACTCATTTCATGGATGATAATGAATATTAGCTCTCTGACTACTTTAAACAGGCTGCTTTGAATAACATAAACATCACTTGTTCAAGTGTTTTATTCTACAAATGCTGTATTCATTGTCTTTCAGGAGCACTTTCTTTTTGTAAGACTATATTGATACATGGAAAGATGATAACAACATGGTTGAACTGATAAATGTGAAATTTAGCCAATTTTTATGTTAACGAGTTACCTGCAAACGGACCTGATGTTGGTAGATATTTGCTTGTCAGGACCCTCAGTGTGCCAATAGGCCTTAATTTCCCTGACTAGCTTCACTTGGGGCCTCTACCCCACCCCTGCACTGCCACCCCCTTACCACCCTGCACCCATGCACCTCATTGAAGCTCAGGCCTGGGTCTTCAGTTCTTGCCTGAGCTATGCTGTAGATATCCCTGTTTCCAGTCCTGTTCCTGAATTGCTGTTTGGATCTCCTAGATTGGCCTTGGATTTATTACCTTGCTTTGCTTGATGATCGCTGGGCTGTCAATAGGACCTCTTGCTGTCACCCCCCTGCTCTGCTTCCCCTGGCTCAGTTTGCTGTAGGATGGTGCCCTGTTGGGGAGATCATTGCCTGGCTTGTGCTGCTCCCTCGGTCACCCTTGGCTCTCCTTCTCTTAGGAAAGAGCTGGCCCTCGTTGCTCCCTGGTATTGTTATTCAGAATATTTTTTCCAATTCTATTTCAGCCTGATTTTGGTGATTTGTTCAGTGCAGGCACAGATTTGAGTTCTCATTCTGCACTCATGTTGTAAGATTTCCCCCCAAACTTGTAAGTAACTGTCACCTAATATAAAGATTCCTGCCTGACAAAAACCTTGGAGAGTATTTCAGGATTATGCAAGCATTTGTGACACCTTCTGTTTCTGCAAACATTCCCAGGGAGAAAGGAAAACCACTTATACATGTAAGAAAAAAGTTAGAATTACCTTAGCAACAATGGTTTTGATTTGTATTATTGAAAAGTTCATGCAGCATTTGTTCAGCACTAACTGGAACAAAGCTTTCCAAAAATGCCTCTCCTCTAAATACTTCCACTATTTTTACCTGCAAACAGCTTCTCCCTTCTCTTAATTCTCCTTAGCAGATGTTTTTGGTCTGTTCCTCCAGAGGTGTGTTCAAAATCCTTACCTGAAAAAGATGAAATATGGGAAACTGATTACCCCTCAATGTGGAGGACTCTTTCATCCACAACGAGGAAAACTCTTGCTAATGCCTCCTTCCAAAGTTTGTTTTCTTGAAGCAGGTTAGGCGACCTTACGTCACAACTGACAATATAGACTTCAAGTGAGGAAATCTATTAGAAATGGGCTAGGGCTTTAGGAATCTGTATAACCGGGTACGTTCTTTGCTTTGAAGCTGGGGTAGCATTTGTGAAAGGTTTCGGACATGAAAAACACTAATGATAGTTCTTTTTCCAGTAGAGAGATGTGGAGGACGTTCTTTGAATCTGTGTTTTCAATAAGACCCGAGAGAAATGCTCTAGCATAGCCCTTTGATTTGCAATCTCTATCTTGTATGTTTGGATCAGGTATCGCTACGCCTCACCCTGGTAAGGTAAGGCTTACTCACTAGGTTTTCCAAAGCATCCTTCGTTAGCCTTCTGCCAAGTGAGAATGGCCTCCAGCCATCTGAGTTTGTAGAAGTCTGAGAAACCAGACATGCCACAGAACATAACTGGAAGAAACAAAATGGGACAGAAAACCACAGCTTTTTGTCATGTTTGCTTCCTCATATGTTTGATCTCCAGTAGGAAAGATGCTCATAAACCGTAATCAAAGGAAGCAATACCATGCCATGTAATCCTGGCAAACTATTTTATACAGTGGATTTAGGCAAATAAATTCTAGGCTTGAGAATCTTGGCTCTTATGATACAGCTATAATGCATGTTAACAGAATTATGAGCTTTATTTCATATACCTTGCTTAAGCTGAGATAAAGATTCAGACTGTAAAATTCAAGTTATGTATCTCAGGCGGAGGTTGTAAACGCTGTATAATTCACTACTTTAACATAGCAGATCTTTTCTATATCTTTTGTCTGATTCACTACCCCTGAAGTGAAAGGTTTACTTTTATTATTTAACAATAACATCTGCTGTGTTGTTGGTTAACTGGGAATAGGTTACGTACTATTTTCCATGAAGAGGTCTCGAGAAGAAAACTGGAATCCATTGGTTTCAATTTCCAGGTTTATTTTCATCATGCTAGCACAGAAAATATTCTTGTAATACTGGGCCCTCAGGAACAGATGATCTGAGCATCCTTTCTAGATAAAGAAGAGAACTGAAGTATCGCACTGCATTTTACAAGGCTTTCCTCACAACCCCTCTAATCTGGAGGAGGAAAGACTGGTTCCTCAGAACCAGCTGTTATTTACAATCGAAAACTTTATTTTGGATTCAAGTGTTCTGTGATCATTCAATCTAATAACATTACTGTTAGCAGGAAGCATTTTCATGGACCACAGGCTCCCCACAAATATAACTTTCCTTCTTAACAGGCCTGGGGGGAATTGAGAAGAATATTAGTCCCTGCTTCCTGTATAGGGACCATATTCTATTATCATCCATTTCAAGACTGCAACAGTATATGAAATAGTATTTTCAACCAGCTTGTTTTGGTGTCTATATAGAGAGTTGTCCCAACAAATATATATTGTTGCCTGGTGCCTAAGCACTAGTTAGGTACAAGTATCACCTAATTGGTTACTGGAAGTGTGTCACATGACTATAGCTGCTGTGTAGTCTTCATGATAAAGCACCTAGATAAATTATTGGAGTTAATCAGGAAAGAAAGGAGTGGCCTTATAAAATCAAGGTGGGAAGATGGGGGAAAACATGGCCCGTAAAATTGCAAATATACTCCTAGGTATTTTATTTAGGGTATTTGCAAGTGTAATCAGAACCAGAGGTCCTTTGCTTTGTCTGTACCTAGCCTAGATGCAGTGTTCAGAGAAACCTGCCTTATGCCTGAGGTTAGGTCTGTTTCCCCTTCCTGCCCCTTTTCCCAGTTTCTATTTAATTCTTCCTCCTTCATCTTCCTTTTGATGCAGCCCCCGCTTCCTCTTTCTTTCTTCTACTCCAGACTGTTCTCTGTCCGGAGAGATAATTTCTAAGTGTTTTGTTGCCTGCTTTGACAGACTCTTGGCAGATTCATAACTCTTCCTGCCACAACTTCAGCATTTTCTTGATATAATCATTGAAGTGATCAATGGGTCACCTTGTCTAGGAGCTGCCTCCTAGACAAAGTGCAACAAACTAGTTACTGCATAATCTGTCCTCTTCTCTCCCCAATGTTTATTCCAAGACATACCACTGATGCAGTCTTTTTCCCTTCATTCACCCAGTCCTACCAGCTCCACCTAGAGTTTCTCTTTACCTCTGCAGTCTCCTGCATCTTTCAGGTGAATTCTCCTAGAAAGCTTCTTCCTCCCTTTCCTCCATTCATGTCTACAATTTTGATTATATCACCATTAAGAAAATATTGGCTTTCTTCAGTGCAGAACTAAATGATGGTACCGCCACTTCTGCCTTTTTTCTTTACTTACCTGCTTTTCTCTGGAAATGGAGTTTGAATTTTCTGTTTGCCTCTGAACTCCAAAATATCAGATTACCACCTGGATACTCTTATAATTAGATAAATATCTCTGGCAAGGCTTTGCTGTTTCTCTCCATTAACTCTAACTTCCTGTTGAATACTCCACCATGTCATATTGTTTTGTTTTTCTATGCATAATGTTGGCTGCCATGATTGATAAATCTTGGATAATAAAACTTGTCACTTACCAGATCAGCAAACATGAAGTAAAAAAGCTGATGGGACAGGGAGTAATCTGAGCAACCAAGCTTTGTCATTATGTTCCTACAGGTGCTTGTGACAATGCAGGACTTGCCACTTTCTTTCCTGTATAAGAACAGCAACACAGATAGAGTTCAAGAGTTTGATATGAACTGCTCAGGAAGGCATATTCCACTTCCTATATATATGTACAAGAGAGTAAATCATGAGATTTACCTGCTTGTCAGTGTAAACGCTAGCAAAAGGTAGAAACACCTCATACAACGGTGGCAATAACAAATATTTGCCCATCATTAAAACATACCCTGTTCCCAGCAAATACGTCAAGCACAAGTCGCTTATTTCCTCTGTAAGACACTTGGTACCACCAAATGCAGAGTAAGCCAGCAAGGAATCAGTTTGGTTCCACAGTCGAGGAAAGACCCAAAAATCTGGTCCTAAAATCGGTTCAAATTCTGAAAGCAAATCAAAGAAGGTAGCCCATAATTAATGGTTTGGTAGAGGGAGTTGCCAGGTCCTGCCTGATTTCTTGTGTCTGTCTGTACCCAAGGGTACTCCTGCCTGTGTATGCATGGAGCTATTCTGCAGAAACATCCATCGAGGTCCGTGTTTGAGGTAAAGCCATCTTGTGGACATACCAGAGACTGAGGCACTTTCTTTCTGCCCAAAGCAACAGAAGCAAAATGGACCCTATAAAAGTAATGGTAGTGCCACAGAATGATAGGTATGTGATTTAGGAAAAAAACTATATGCCAGGAAAAACACTTACATTTTTCAACAGGTATTGACTAAGTGCATCACTGCGACTTCACTGTGAAGCCACCAGATAGCTTGAAGGGACCAAATAGGGATGTTATGAAATAGACAAGGGATTTGTTTCTAGTGACTCTAAAAAATGCACTGGACCTATGATGCAAAGAAGAGCAAGCCTGAAACTAATCTCTCTGACTTTCAGAGCTAAATATTCACGCTGTACAGACCTTCCCTTAGCGCATTTCTCTATGCCACCCAAAAAATAGGCAGCAAAATCATAACTCCCAAGATTTCAGGCTCGTGCTCTGACGTTCCAGCCTCTTACTAGCCCTTCTTTTCTAAGCATTTCCAGGACGTATACCAAATATTGCCCTCATTCTAAGTAAATTGTTTCTTTTCATTCACATCTTTGTTTCATAGAGTCATTGCATAAAGGAAAAAAAAATACTGTTACACAAATAGCTCAAACTTGAACAAGAATTATTTTTCTTCACCACTATTAGTATGACTTATTTTTACCTTTGAAATATTTGGGGTCATTCTGTGCTAGAAAATGAGTTGCTTTTTCAATCACAGAAGACAACTTCCTCACCAAGCTCTCAACTTGGGCACGTTGAGCAAGCGATTGATGCTCTGAGGACCATTTTTCTAGGATTCCTTCCAAATAACCTGCAGGAAGAAAAAAAAATATTTTTGCATATAAACTCCCAGCCCATCCCCCTCTCCTTTTTTTTCTAATTGTAAAATACAGTTTTGCAGCTTTTTCTAGTGACTGTCATTCCCCCTGCCCCCACACACCTTTTTTTCAGTGAGATTTAACCTGGAGAACGTTAAGTAATCCAACGTACTGTTGTACTAATCTAAGGAGCACCTCCTTTTGCTTGCTTAGCAGGTACCTTACTGCTGAGCACGGCGCTACTGTAACTAGAAGCCAAACTATTTCTTGATATAGTACAAAGAAAGAAGGAAGAAACCATAGCCATGCAATATGGTTAAGGTGATCTCTGTAGGACAACATGTTATGATGTTGCACAGGAAATCAAGTACTTCTCTACTCCTCCTTTTTTTCTTCTTTTATACACGTTAAGTCTTGGGAAAACAGATGTGTGTGTTTTGTAAATACAGGCTTTTGGACAGATGAGCTGCCAGGAAGCCTGTTCTCCGCTTCAGACTCTCATTGTGGAGTCCATTCTTTTTTCTTGCATATCGTGAATTAGAGGTTCCAGGAAAGAAAGTGGCGGGGTGCACACTGTTTGAATCACCTCGACTCCAGGAGAAACTGTGTTCTCTTATTTTGGAGATACCACCGTCCATACCACTGGTTTCTCCTCTTTTGAAAAACTGACCTGGAAAATTCCAAACATCAGCTCCTTGAAGAAAAAACTAATGCCTTATGTGGGAAAGGTAATGTTATAAACTCTAAGTCATGTGTGTTTATTTAGCCTTCCATGGTTACATAACTTCAAAAAATATACAAGAGAGGGCCTCTGAAATAGACCCACATATGCACAAGTGATTTTGAAAGCATTTTTCATGACTCTGGGACTAGACTGATGATTTTTGAGCGCTTGAAGCTAGGTATACTAGAAAAATAGGATGCTAACTGGTCTTATAGAGATACTTCAGCATTTGGCTGAAGAAATGATATTGCTGCCTCTCAGGACCTCAGGTACTGCCTCAAGTGCCTCCTGGCACCCTTACAGAGGTAACTGGAATTTATCCACACACAGACAAAGGAGCCACGTAGTCAGGCCATCTCCTACTTGAGAGCTCCTCCAGCGCGTTGGAAGGCGCATGGATGGGCTCAGAGTGCCTTTGTCTCTCTGCTGCACCCACAGTTTGGGTGAGGAAGGCACTGAAAAAGGGTGATGGGGCAACACCGTTGAATTCTGATCCCAGCCTCAGTAATAGCCCCCTGGGAGATGGCAGCATTGCTGCTCATCGTAGTAGGGAGCATGCGTAAGCTGACTGCACCTTGCATTAGCCCAAAGATTCGTGTGTGTAAAGGCAACTTTCATTGGTTTGGGTTCTACAGAAGGATATAATATCCGGCATTATCAAATAGATTAGAGTTTGAAATATCCTTCTTACAGCTCATTCTGTTCCTCCCAACCCAGAGATTAACCCAACTGACTCCTTACAAAAACAAGAATCAAGGTTTCTTCTAAGATATACTTCAATATAAAGGACAGCTGGATGACTGCTGCTGTTCTTTACATTTAAGGAGCTGACTCTTCAAAACATTAAAAAAAAATTAGAAATCTTACAAAATACATCATACTACTAGCAATCAGGTCTACTTAAAATAAAAAGCAAATTTAAAGGTGAGAAAGTTGGTATCCGCTTAGTCTGACATTTTTAGAAACAACTGAGTCACAGTACCTTGCAAAATATGAAATCCCAACACCGCATCTAAATTGATGTCCTGATACTGACTCTCCATGAAGACAGTCGCTTTCTCAAGCGCAAGAAGGATGGAGCTCCTCACATCAGGCTCACTTCTCAACAAGCTGGACTTGGAGAGCGAGATTAGCAGCAAGAAGAGAGTATAAGACATTGCTACTTTGTTCAGAGGCTTGTGTAAGCCCCAAATGTCACAGCAGCTCCTGTTCTTCACTTCCTGTACTTCCCCTTCCCACGTTAACCGCAGAAATGCTACGGTCTCACAGAAAGCCTGGCTGCTATCTTCGATGCTAGGTAAATGTCCCGTTCCTTTTAATGTCAGTCAAAGCACTTGGCAATTTGGTTCATCAGGTCAAATCCAGTCCTCCCTCCTTAGCTTGGATAAAACTGTTGTCAGCAGCAATTGGTAGGGAGGAACCCTCGTGCTCACAGGCAGGGACAGGAGAGGTAAGGGACTGTCACTCTGCACCTGAGGCACAGAAAGCTGCTGGTGCAGGTGAGGAGGTACTGAGAAAGCATTTCCATGCGGTGGAGGGGGGGAATCAGCGCGCATGTGCCTACGAGCAGTTGAATATGCGCCGGTGAGTAAAATACTATAGGGCACTGGGAAAGATAGACCTGCTCTTCATAGCACGAATTATACCTCGTCCCCTCCGTTCCCCAGGGCTAAGCGTCCGGCCTGCTGCGGCCACTTCCACCCCCAGCGCGAGGTGGGCTTTGGAGGGCTCCCGCAGAGGGGGGAAGGCTTTGCCAGCGTCCTCAGGGAAAGGGGGAGTTGCAGGTGTGGAAATGAAAGGCTAGGGAGAGGACGGGCCTCGCTGTACCTTACAGGGCTGCAGAGTTCACCCAGGGTATTTGTTCGTCCCATATCTAGGCTCAACGCTGCCTGGTTAGTGAGAGGTAAAGGAAACACTGCACTTAGTCTGCGCAGCTCTGCAACGTATTACGTATGCTGAAAGACGCATCCGAACTCCCTGCGGTTGGCCGATTTCTAACCGAAAGCTATTTTAAGACCAGTTTTCAAGGAGGAATTGTTTCAAAGAGCCTGTGAGAAGGGGCTGCTGCCCGGGGAGCAGGCGGCAGCGCGGGCGAGAGGAGCCAGCTCCGCCGGGCTGCGTCACGCTGCGGGACTGGCGAACCTGCAGCACCGACTGCCGCAACCCCCAACGGTTGCGGGGGCTCTCCCAAAAAACTGCCGTGTTGCCGGTTTCAAGTAATACCTCACAAAAGTTTTCCAGGAGTACATATGTGGGAACGAACGCGTAGCTGGAAAGGAAAATCAAACATCAGGAGATCATCAGAGGTGCACCCGGATGTCGTGCAGGATGCCACGAGCACTGTGTCTTTCTGCTGAAGAAACAGTCTGAAAACCCTGAACAAACAGGGTTGTTCCGGGCTCCTGTGGGAACAGCCGAACGCAGCTACCTGCCAGGGGGAGAGCTCGCAGCGCCAGGCCCAGAGCCGCCCCTCAGCCTCCTCCCCCCGCCCGGCACCGCCAGGGCACCGCCTGCCTCTGAAGCACCGGCCTCGCCTCGCCCTGCCCCTTCGGAGCACGGCGGGAGGGGAGGAGGCAGCGGGCCTCGGGCCTTCCCCGCCCGGCCGGCGGCGGCGCCCGCCCCTCCCTTCCCGCGCCCCAAGATGGCGGCGGCCGCCGCGGCGCTGGCGCTGGGGCTGGCGGCGGTGCTGGCGGCGGCGCTGTGGCGGCGGCGGGCTGCGGGCGGCGCGGGGCGCGTGTGCGTGGTGGTGCTGGGCGACCTGGGCCGCAGCCCGCGCATGCAGTACCACGCGCTCTCGCTGGCCCGCCACGGGCGTGGCGTCACGCTGCTGGGCTACCTGCGTGAGTGCGCCTGGGGCGGCCCCCTCCCCTTTCCCCTCCCCCCCCCCCGCCCGCGGGAGCGCGGCGGGGCCGTTAACGGTCGCGCGTGCCGCGGTGGCGGGGCGGGCGCGCTCTCTGTGGCGATCGGCCCTCTCACGCGAGGTGTTTGGTCTTCTTCCAGAGACGAAGCCCCACAGCGACGTTTTGGGCAACGGAAACATACGGATTGTCGCCATCTCAGATCTCAGACCGCTGCAAGGTCAGTTAAAGCGTGCGAGGTGCGGTGGTACGCGGAAATGGTTTGTAGTTCTGCTTTGAAGTCACTCATGAATGCTCGCTTTGGAAGGTAAATTATCAGGCCCTGGCTAGGGTTAGGGTCTGGAGGCAGGTTGGGGCGGCAGCTTGTTTTTACGGTTTGGGTGGGGAGAAGAAGAAAAAGGAGAAATGAGTTTTATGTAGGAAAAAGGTCGGAGGGTGCCCTGCATCTCTCTGCGCCGGGAGTATAAATCTGCATCAGAATCACGCGCTAGCTTGTCCTAGCGGTATGCAGAGCCTGCGGAAGTTGGCTGCATTTTGACATATTGGGAGCGTTTGCGTCTATGGTTTTGGAGCACAGTAATCCAGTTCTGATGCAGGTTGGAATGGAGGGGGGAGGGATTGTCCTTTTTTCCCCCTTGTGTATTTGTTTGTCCATATATAGTCTGATTTTTTTTTTTTTAAGATAAGATGTAGAATTGTAGTTTGGGAGGGATCATAGGATGTTGTCTTTTTGAAAACAGTTTTTTTTTTTTTTTAACAGAGCGCCATAGCTTAAAAATTTCCCCTGTGAGGATGGTTGGTTTCATATGAAATGCATATTTTTGTTTGGAGAGCTGGAGTAATATTCTTACCAACTTTTCTGTCACTTTGCAGTTGGCCCCAAGATTTTCCAGTATGTTGTAAAAGTCATTGCACAGGCAATGCAATTACTGTACACAATGTTGAAGATAGATCAGCCATCCTATGTTCTTCTTCAGGTATATTTTGTGTGTGTAATTTTGATAAAGAATAGATAGTATTACATTACTGGGCAATTTTTTTAGCAGTCTGGGACTATTCTACTATCTAACTATTTCAGAGCTGAAACTGGAATAATCAGTGGTGTTAACCTATTTATAAAAATACGTCTTTAGTTTTAAATTTTGCTTTTTTTTTCTGTTGATAACTCATCTTTGTTTTTCTTGTTAATTCTTGAGCTTTCAAACATTATTGGCATGGACAATAGCGAAGGATAAATCTTAATGGAAAAGCTTACGTGTTTATTGGAAGAGAATCCACGTTTGACGCTAAAATTTGAAATGCCTACCAGTATTCATAGCGAAAAGTGGAAATTATGCAGTTGGAGAATACAGAATTGTCTCTGTTTATAATTCCAATCCTTTGCTGTTCTTTTTCTGCTAGTTGCTAAGTGTGTGTCCCTTGAACAGACTCTCACACTATTTGTATTTGTTTTATATATTAAACAGAATCCTCCAGGTCTGCCTAGTATAGCTGTTGCCTGGGTAGTGTGTCTTGTCTGGAGAAGCAAACTGATAATTGATTGGCATAACTATGGATATACTATAATGAGTCTGATTCATGGAAGAAATCACCTGCTAGTACAAATTGCAAAATGGTTTGTATGGTAATTTCTTCTCTTTACAAATTATGTACCTTTGCAATATTCAGAAGAATGCAGATTTTACCATCTTGAACTTGTTTCCTTTTCAGAAAGCAAATTTTATAGATGCCTCTGTTAATGTATAGGAAGGTGATAGTAGGTGGCTTCCTGCAAAACATGCTAAAAATTCGGTCTAGCTGTTTTATTCTATAAAATGATTTATATAGTCTGAAGGTGTTACATTATTCTCTATATAAGGGAATTTAGGAGCAGATTCTGAAAGAAAACATGTCTTTTACTTTTTGTTGTGTACTATAAGACACCCTTTCGGCGTTACGGTTAAGGAGTGTTCTTCCAGATACATGTGTATATACACAGTGCAAACTGCAAAGAGCAGACATCACTGTAAGAAGTCCAGGCTCTAAAAAGGCCTGTTTATTTTAAACTTGAAAGTGAAATATGATATCCCAATGCAATGTAGATACATGTCTGTGGTATGTCAGCTATCTATTAATAGGAAATTAAAATCTTAGAAATCTGTATGTTGTCAGGAAGGTTAGAGAATGTCACAGGAATCAATAGATTCACTCATTTAGATCAAAACCTGTGATTTGCCTATGTCTCTTCCTTTTATTCTGACTTGGTGGAGTAGGCAGGTTACTTTTATGTATATATGCAAACTTTGATCTTTTTATTATAATGACTTTAAGTCTAGTGTTTTTTATTCTTAATTGCTGCATTACATTCCAACCCGTTAGATGGTTGTTCTCTGTCAGTTTTCATGAACTGATACTATTCCAGAATAAGGAGTTGGTACAAAATTAATAATTAAATTTCAGTTACTGAGGTTTTTGTTTGCTCCCCCCTCCCCCCCCCCGCCCCTGCTGCAACTGGTGAGAAGCTACTATTTGACTATTGAGATTGCCTTTCTGTGCTTCCTAACTGAGATTTAATTTTTGTCAGGTATGAAAAGCTTTTTGGGCGTTTGTCTGACTATAACTTCTGCGTCACTAACGCAATGAAAGAAGATCTATGGGAGAAGTGCAGTATAAAGTAAGTCAAGTACATCTGATGTTATTATGTGCATACTTGCAATAAGATAAAAATGCATAGCCCTGATGATTCTGGATATCGAGAAGTCCTTTTCCATCCATCACCACTGAAACACATTAGTTCTATTTTTTAATGAGCTAGTGAAGGGCATTCAGAAATCTTCATTAGCTTTTATAATTAACACTCCATTGACTAGAAGGTGGGAGTCCAGATTTTATGGAACTTTGCTATGAAACTGTGTATAGTATCAGACTGAGCATCACTAGTCACTGCATTAAGTTACAGTTAGTCTGTCCTGCAAATTTTTCTTTTGTGGTCACAGGGCTTTAAAATCAAAGCTGCTCAGGCACAGTTATGAAATAAGTTAAAAAATCAGGATAATTATGTTTGCAGTTTTCATGGTTGCATTACATCCCTTGAATATGCATGTAAAAAGAGGTTCTTTGTTACAGGATTCACTCTAATATGGCAAGTTTGTTCTGTTCTAGAAAACTTCAGGAATATAAAAAGTCCTACGAGTCATTCGTTATTTTATTTTATTACTTAATTTAATTGCTTTCCATCTTACAGTGTTGTAGCCTGTCATTCTTTCTGTACAAATTGCATTGTTAGATCTATTTGTTTTTATTTAACTTGTGACTTTATTTCATTACAGGGCAGTAACGCTGTACGACAAGCCAGCTTCTTATTTTAAGGAAACACCTTTGGAACTTCAACATCGATTGTATATGAAGCTTGCCAAAGTCTATGAACCTTTTAAAGCACAGTACGTGTAAGTAAAAAATGCAATTACGGTCCTTAACTGAATGACATAAGGTTATTGCACTTAGTTACCGGAAATATTTTTGCACAGGATCATAAGTTACTGAGCCTCAACAGGCAGGGGGGTCTTCATGTGCTCTTAGCCAGCAGGAGATGCTGTGCAAGTTACCTCAATTGTCATTGAGAGAGGCCAGAATAAGTGGAATCATTAAACTGCAACAACACAATTCTTAATGTGTAAAATAGTACAAATATATATTTTTGAAATTGGCCTAAGTACTGAGGGAATCTGTAATAGAACATCTAAAGGGGGAAAGGCAGCAGTTGACACTCACTGATTGGATGCTACATTAATAGCATCCTTTCCCCTCATTTACTGTGGCGAGTTTTCAGGATCTTTGTGCAAGTATTAAACTTTCCTCTCTGGCTATATGCGTGATATCTGCTATTGTAGATAGCATAACATGCAGTTACTTTACCAAACTATTGCCTTAAAAAGAGGAGAAAGCCATAGCATATGGCAGTTTCTTTTTGGAAATTTCCAGTACAGAATGCATAAATGTACTCCTGGCCACCACCTTCTAATACATGTTCTAGACAGAGATGGAAAGACAGGCTGATTGTTTTGTCAACTTGTTAAGGAAAGTACTTTGTTAGGGGACGGAATCATGCCTATAGCAGTAGTGTCACTAGGCTCTTAGAAGGAATACTAAACATGAAAAATGATCTCAAAGCGTTTGGAAATTTCTTGCCAGTTAAGCACAGTTTTTCCTTTTTCGTTGGCTGTTTGTGTAGTTCATATTCAGAAAATTCTGTTCACATAGTACAGAGTCTGTCAATTCGAGTGCTGAGAGGTCTGCCTTTACAGAAATGGATGATAAAAATGGATGTGTGATAAAAACCAAAGGACGGCCAGCTCTTCTAATCAGCAGCACAAGCTGGACAGGTTTGGAAATAAATCATTTGTTTCTAATATTTAACCACCATTTAACAAAAAATAAAACTAGGGCTGTTTTCTGCCTCCTCACATGTGGCGCTTGCCATGCTACAGAGGCATCATCAGCTTCAAAGTTAACGTTTTTCTTTGATTTGGTTGGAAGAATTTGAAGGTCAGTTGTATAGAATATAATGGCTAACCATGAGTTATTAGAAAAATACATTTTTTCATTAAAGAGCTACAGCTGAGATGCTGAGATTTTTCTACTTCTTTTTTTAACTTTCACTGTAAACATATGAGAAATTAAAACTTTTACTTGTTTATTTCCGATTATGTGTATTACATATATTTTCTCACTTTTTTTTCCCCTGTCTGTATGAAAAAAGAGGAAGAGAGGGGAAAAATCTGTTGCTATTAACCATGGGCAGAATTGTCAATAGCTTTGAATTATCAGGGCAGTTTCTACACTTAGAAATTTCTAAAGTTAGAGAATTAATTTGATATAGTCTATCTCTTGGGGATGTGCGCTATCTGTGGTTTGTTTGTCTGAAGCGTTGCCAATGAAGGCAGCAAATAAGCGTTGTGTATGCTGTAGCATTGTATTTATGAAAATAATAGTTATAGAAGATTTTTAATAGGGAAAGGGTATTCCATGCTTAACAGTCATGATTTTCTCACCTTCACCTAATGATTATTATTTAAAGACAATAGGCTATTACAAATAACAATAATATGAATGTCACTAATAAAGCCCTCTCTTTCAGAGGATGAAGATTTTTCTGTCCTTTTAAAAGCTTTAGAAGGTAGGTATTAAGGAGTTCATCTCAACTATTCCAATGGGTATGGCTATATTCTGAACAGTTACAAAGGGTTTCTGTAAACAACAGCGCCTCTAAATTCAAGTGAAAATGCAAGCGTATTCGAAAAAGTGCCAGTGGTTTAAATGTAGGAATTAAAATAGGGAAGAGGAACATCTGGATTCAATCAAAGCAGTTGTTTGAGGGGGGGTTATTTCTAACTAGCTTGGAAATTGCAATTTTACTGTCTAAGCTATTATAGGTACTCTACGTAAGCATTTGAAAGTCAGAAAGATGGAAATATGTGTTGATTTATTTGGTAGACTTTGCAGCTACAGTTTCTAAATATGTTGAAACAGCTGATCTGGGATAGTTGAACAAATGCTTTATGAATAGCGCATTTTAAAAATACCATAGGTTATTTCTATACAAGTTTGCTTGCTGAATTTACAACTCTTACTAGATATATGTTTTAAAAGAAATACTTGAAGTAGGAAGTAACGATTTGTAAACTGTGATCGTTCCGTGATCAAACAGGCATCCAAATATTGATCAACTCAAAACTTTTTTTTTTTTTAATCTTCTCCAGATTATGAGCAGTATATCAATGACGGAGTCAAGCTTCCATCTTTAGTATGTGTGATAACAGGTAGTAGTAGTTCCTTTGCGTTAGAGTTGTCTTTCAGTGCTAATACAACAGACTTCACTTCTACCATCATACTATGCTAACTGTTCTACTGACGGAAAAGAGATAGGAGGAACTGTTGCTGTCTTTATATTTGTTTATAGATAAGAATAATAAATTATAGTTGGACTGTTGCAGCAAAGTAACCATGCTGTATTTTTAAAAAGGAGAATTTCAGCCCACCCATCTAGGACAGCTGTGGATTACTTCAGTTTCAACATACTTTAATCTTAACGTTTTGATCATTGAGTTACCGCAGCAAAAGAAATGTAAAATTCTGATGTTTGGCCTGTTAAACAGAAAGATTTTTATTTAGTTCTGGAAATTAAGATTTACTCATCAAACAAAGTTTTGAAAAAAAAGTGACCCAGATGGAATGAATGCTCGTTGATTAGCTTTCTCATTAATAGTAAACTAAAATTTAGTGTGGTTTTGAAGGGCCATTGTGCTGATGAAATTTGTCATTAGCTATTTTGTTATCTTATGGCTGTAGGCAAAAAGCAGGACAAGACTGGAAGATATTAAGGGCAAGCTATTCTGATTACTGCTTAAGAGTTTAAGTCTAGATTCACATTGCTTTCAAGGGAAATTATTCTCATGGGGACCTTTTTCGGTGGGGGTCATAGGTGGTATCTTTTTCACATGCCTGAGACAACAGGATTTTGTCAACCTATGGAGGATTTTGTACACTATGATGCACAGGCCACACCTTATTTTCAGCCATCCCAATAAAATCACTTTTTTGTCCTGTTTTAAAAAGGCAAAGGACCCCTAAAAGAGTACTACAACCAACTGATTGATAAATTGCACTTCAGACATATCCAGATCTGTACCCCATGGCTTGAAGCTGAGGATTACCCTCTTTTGCTTGGTAAATAGTGTTACTAAATTAGACATGAGAATGTATGAAAACAGCTTAGCAAAGTTGCAGATAGCTGATCCAAATTTTGTACAGGTGAATATAGTAGGTGAGTGAAATTGCTGGTTAATGACGGTAGAGAGGTGTAGTACTTGTGTTTTTCCCTCATGCCAGGAAAACCGCTAAGCTTCTGTGACTATACAGTTTTTTTCCAGCTATTTTGAGAAGCAGACATAGTATCTGCATTGCTATTTTAATGTTGAATCCGTATAGGTATGCTGAAATACAGTGTGCCTATTTATGTTCCAGTTTATCCACAGGATCAGTTCAGTGAAGGAAATGAAAATTTTTGGCTGAGCAACCAAAAGTAGTTGAAGTTCTAAATTAATATTTCCTTGGAATAGTGTTCCGTCGGCATGTTCAATGTAATAGCATAAAGAGCGAGTAAGCCTAATACTATAGTAAAATACAAATTTAACTTGATCGACTTTTGGGGGGCCTAGCGACTGCTCATTTATGTGTCTTTAAAACCTAGGTAATTTGGTAGCTTCTGAATAATAAATAAAGTGTCTATAAAATGATTCTATAGTTTCTCTGTTTTGAAATCATTTGAATTGGAAGAGTTTGCTAGTGAGCCGTGAAGCACATCTTGTCTGCATTCTAATAGAGTTTTCCTGTACACTTACCCATTTCTAGGAGATTAGGGGGCAGAAAGGCTGCTTAAGATATGTGAGGTTTTAAAATTCCTTTTAATAGAATAGCAGCTTATCTAGTATGTTTCTAAAGCCTGGCTAATTTTAGTAACAAAATATGTTGTTTTCAGGCACTCAAAAAATATTATACAAGTCAGTCTGGATGGTGTTGCAGAGTGGCTCATGTTTAACTCATGTCACCCATAGACATAGGTTTACAATAAGATTAGAAGTTGCTTTCAGAGAATTCAGGCTGCTGGTGGTTTTGTTTGCTTTTCAGGCTCAGCAGATTTGGGTGTTTGTCTCCATAAATCATCCAGTGGTTTGGATTTACCTATGAAGGTGGTAGATATGTTTGGCTGTTGTTTACCTGTATGTGCAATACACTTTGAATGGTAAGAGCTTGCTTATTTTGATATAATTGAAGTTGATCATAAAAACCAATACTCTTTCTTACAAAGCAGCAGTTCAGCAGCTTCTCCATATATCAAATGTGATTCCAGTAAATAACTTTTTGATTCAGTAAGATAAACGGTAGAGTTCAAGGTTGTTTTATTTAAGGTCATTTCAAAGATTAACACTAGATTCTACAAAATGGAGAGTGTTGCCATAAAGAATAACCACTCTGTAATCCCAAGTGGATCTGATACTTTGTTTCTGTATACTTAATTACAGTGCTTCCTTCCACATAGACATGTCTCTGTTCTGTGAAGGGATAACGGTATAGCCATACAATTTACAGTTCTTTGGGGAAATGATGGCTCTTCTAAAGAAAGATATATTCTTTGTGCTATGATGTCTTGATAACGCTGTGATTAGTGAATAATTTTTTTTCATGGGGTTTTAGAACAGATTTTATCACTTAAAACTATTTTCCAGGAAAAAAAATCTTAAAATTACTCATGCTCTACAGATGAGCACTGTTTAGTCCAGCCTCGTTTGCAGGGCAAGTTCAACCCTGTAAATATCTTTGATCCACCTAACATGGGTTCCTCAGTCATTCCTTTCTACCCCTTTGCCACCATTCTTCCTTCCTCTTCTGTGCTGCAGAAGTTGATGAAAATCCCACGAACCTGGATCATGGACAGATTTGCCTTGTGGGTTAATTTTAACCCACAAGGATCGTTGCCCTAAGTTGTAATCTATGTAAATGAATGGTACAAAACCAGAGAGAGGGCACTTTTGTACTGTAATGGTAGACCTGGATAAGCTGACACATGGAGGAGGAAACAATCTTTAAATTTACCTGGCCCCTTTATCCCATTTTGTCGGGAATGAAGCTCAGACATAGACATCCGGGATCTTAAATGTTATACACATCATAGCATAGTCTCTGCAGATAGTGCTGTGTAACTTTTTAAATATGTATTTCACACTTGCTGCTTTTTCCCTCATGTTTTCTTCTGTGACTTTTGTTCACAGTTTACATGAACTTGTGAAACACAATGAAAATGGTCTGATATTTAGGGATTCAAATGAACTTGCAGAACAGCTGAAGGTAAACGCTTGACTGATTCTTTTTTCTTTCCTGCTGGCTGTAATTAGAAAGGCGATACCATGGGAGCTACCTTTTCCTAGCTGACTATCATCTATGTATTTTGCATTCTCAGAGGATATTCTTTTGCCTGGTGAATCTTATTGGCCATATTTCTATTTGTATGTGAATCTGAAGCTGTCAATGAGATTTTAAGTATTGTCCCCTTACACTGTTTAGAGGGTCAGAGCAAAGAGCTTCCTTTTTATGCAACACCATAGTTCAGGGTAAAAATTGGGAAGGCTAGAATGAACCTAAAAGGTAATAACGACATTTTTCTGTGTGTGTTTTTTTCCCTTTTTTTTAACAACTTATAGATGCTTTTCTTGGAATTTCCTACACTGGAGGGCAAACTTCACAATTTCAGAAGAAATCTTCGGGCATCTAAGCAGCTGCGCTGGGATGAGAGTTGGGACCAGACTGTTCTTCCTTTGCTTAGGCAGAATGAATGACTTTTTGTGGGGGAAGGAGCGTGTCAAAATATACATTCCTGGATTTGCATAGATGTTATAAATGGTGAATAAACGTTTTATGTTTTGTCTTTGTTGCAGTTTTTAATCATTTCACCTTGGGACAAGTGTTTCAGCACAATTCGTTCTTCACAATTTGAGTCTCCTGTGCAAGTGAGAATAGTGCTTGAAGGTGCAGTTGAGGTTGTCATTTGCTCACTATATAAGTATTGAGGAAAGACATGGTTCCTACCCTAAAGAACTTGAACCTTGCCATCTGAACTACCTTTCCTTCTTTATCACTTGGAATTAACCTTTAGAAAGTGTGAGATGGGTTGAACTACTCTAGGAACTCATGTGTTAAAGGTTACTCTTTGGTGTAGATACTGAATGTGTGTATGAAGTATACCAGTTATTCCTACTGTACATACAGTATACATTACTTAAACTTCTTCCTTTGCAGTAAGCACTTGAGGTGATTTGGGGTTTCTTTTCCCTGTGAGTGGGAGATGCTTTTTATTTGAACTGTGTTTAATTTGAACTGAGGATACTGTGGGGTTGTTTTTTGTGGTTTGTTTTTTTTTTTTTTTTTTTTAAAACGTTTCATATTCTTGGCTAGTCTTCCCTAGACAAATACTGAATATCCTCTTGTATATTGTTATGAAGAAAGAACCATTTAGCTTCAAAGTTCTTTTCCTTTTTACAGTGTGCGCAACAGTATGGAAGCACAGTCATTGATACGTAACAGCTTTATTGAACACTGAGAGGAAAACGGCTCCTTTGATGAGCATTGTCCTTGTACACTGAAGTAAATATGCCCATTTACCTTGAGAAAGAACATAAAATGTATTCCTATTTGAACAGATGAATAGAAGAGGAAAAAAAGATTATTAAAGTATGTATAATCTAATAAAAAGGCACTTCACTTTCTGAATGCTCACTCAGGTATAGCCTTGTTTTTTTTTTATATAGTTAGTATTCATATGCAGACCCAGTACTTATGGGCTGCTTATTTCAGCATCTTTATGAATCTTTATAAAATAGATGTCAGTCATTTAAGGAGTAAATGTGCTTGGTTTTATCACATGGTTGCTGCTTGGACAAGTAGAGATAGGATGATGGTTTAGCTTTATTCTTTTGCTAGGTTTGCTGGACTAATTAATATTTTTCCCTGACAGTTAAAATAGTTCTGTTCATTTCTGTTACTTGATTAATGGCTGTTTCAGGAAACTGGGTCAGTTGCCCAAAATTCTTGTCTGTCTTGGAGCGGCACTTTTTCTACTGCTTATTTTGCCATTCCCAGCTATCTTTGTTGGAGAACAACAGTTTCTGCTGGCTTTCTACAAATTGTGCTTTTGCAATGTGCCTGAAGAATTTTTGTTTTAACTGGAATTAAATATCACTGAGTCTTACAGGACGTGATTTGTGTGCTCTGGTTCTTAACTGGAAACCACTCAATTATTCACCTTAGTATTTCTCTGTCAAGAGCTAGGGCAGTACAAAATATTGCTCAGTACAGAGATTCATTTTGTGACATCCCATAGTAAATACCCTCTGATCATCATCATAGAACGCTGTAAAATGATGATGGAACTATTTGAGAACTTGCAAACAAACTTAAATAGGGGCTTCAGAAATAAAGAGCTGTATTTTCGAAGAGGTTTGAACTTTTAATGAACCTCTGATTTAGCTGCAATATTAGGGAAAAAACCTCTGCAAAGATGTTTTGAGTAATTTTTCCATGCTATGGTGACGGGATATAGTATTTTTTTCTCGCAGTTTAAATGTGAGTGTAAAAAAAAAAAAGTCTCTGTTCTGAATTCTAGCATATCAAGTATGTTACAAAAATGATAGTATTTTTAATACTTGTACAAGCAAGTACTTCATTAAGACGATGAAAAATGCTCGGCACTAGGCTGGGCATTTTATACAGCGACAGCTACTCACTGTAGTGAGCTACTCACTCCCAGCTTAGGGAACGTCATCTAGATAAGCTGTACAATTAAGAAGAGCTCCCTATAACTTGTCTTGCTTATGAATTAAAGAAAAATGGTAGATGGCTTATCAGGCCCTCCCTTCAGAACTCCTATTTCAGTGGTGGTGGATTGTTACAATGAATTCTTCACCAGGGTTTCTAAACCAGCTTACTTGGTTATCATTTAATAACTACTTTTGTCAAACTAGACAGCTATTTGCTAGTTTTCCCTTTCTCTTTCAGCCCTGTGTTTAGAGTAGACACTTGTTGATAGGGTTTGGTTCCACTAATGTGAACATGAAGATATGAAGCCAAGTTCTTTACTGCAGGAGATTGGCGATTTCATTGGTTTACTGACTGGAGAATGAGCCATAAAGATTTACTACTGATTTTTCACTGTTTTCCAACAAAACCCTGTCCAGTGTTGACATGTCAAGTCCCCTTTTGCCAATGATATGCACAGGGAAGTAAATTAGGCACTTCCCTAATGTAAATGATAATGCTGAACTTTTTAGAAAGGTTTCATTTTCCCAAAATAACATATTTTTTTTTAAACCAAGAAAAAGCCATCAGAAGATGAAGACTAGAAAAAAAAGCTTTACAAAACTTATGAGTGACGTGGAGAATTTTGTGCCAAGCAAGATAAAGGAACTCCTGTTTGGGCTGCATGCAGTCTATACATAGCACCTTTGAATTCTTCATTTCTGAGAGGCAGCTAAAACAAAAACATGTAAGGGATTTACTTCTGTATATCTGACTTATACTAACAGTCACATTCTTCAACTTGAAGAGTAAGATGACTCTTCACGTTTCAAGTTACCTGTCATCTACCTACTCTCTCTCCATTGATATGGAGGGAGGATACTAAGTGTTTATTTTCTTAAGTAGATTTTAAAACCAAGTACAGAATTGGAAGTCAAAAGAGGAGAAACAGCAACACATTTGATTATCTGCTTCAGGACTAATACTGTCAAACAGGAAAACGATTAATGGATTATCAGAAGTTGCAGAAAAGGTGAGATACGTTTTTCTTCCTTGCAGTACACTTAGACGAGGAGTGTTGCTATGGAGAATGGTGGTTCTTGCATTTTCTGGCTAGTCTGACAGGATGGCTTCCTGATAGCTAGTTGTGTCAGTTGTTATGTGAGAGAAATGTAAATGAAGTTCTGATTTTTGTCATCGCTGCAGAGAAAAGATGCATCTAATTTACAGCAGAATCATTTTCCTTCTTTTACAGCATCATGTAAATCTGTGATGCTATCTACTGTGTTCATTGTAGGTATCATTCATTTTGTTCTAAGATGACTCGCATTGCAAGTATACAAGTATATACAAACGTATAAAAAAAGTTTACAGCCAGCTACAAATGTTTTCATTATTAAAAACTATTTATTACTATGAAACATTGTTCTGCTCCCTTCTCAGTGTGAGATATTCATCCTGTGATGTTGCAGATGAGCCTCCATTATTTACAAATCAAAATATAGCTGAAACTATACAGTTCAGTTCTGTTGCCTTGTATACAGAATCAAAGTGCAGTATGATTAGGGCTTGCTTTTTCCTACAACTCTAAGCCCACAGATTCTGCTAAGGGCAGCTGCTTGCTCACATGCATGCTGACAATTACAGGAGAAAAACGTAACGTACTTTGACAACAGTCTGTGCCTATAGTTGTGTCTCTAATACCTCTCATATGTTTCTAGAATTCAAGATAATCTTGTACGTATGAAAATTTTAATTGTATTGGATTTACCAAATCTATATCAACAGTTGTAGAATAGTTACATTTGAATGCAGGTCATAGAGGAAAAAACTGTTCCTGTGGGCTGGAATAATCTGCCATCCAATGCCAATTTTATCTGTGAAGAGAAACACTGGGAATTACGTTTCTGCTTAACAAAATGAAGAGCGAAAGTTGTGTGCCAAGTTCTGTAAGAAGAGATCTTTTAGGATGCTGTTAAAGCAAGCTACAGTCAAATGCTTCTGAGTATGTATTTTTAAAAATTAACAGGTACGCTTGTGCTATGCAATCAACAGTTTTATTAACCAAGTGCTGAAGGCCATCTGTTCAGCTAGCAGACTGCAGAAGACAGGCTTTTGAAGGGTATGTGAAGCAAAATCCAGCATTCCTCCTTATTTTATTTCATGTTTATTTTTTTAAATCCTCAAAGAAAATTAGTCACGGTAAAAAATTTTAGGCTGTATCTGAACTGTTATCACTGTAACAGTGCAGTACAGATGTTTTTCCTCCTTTAATCTTAACTCTCATGATCTTTCCTATTACCACCAAGCTTGCAATTCATCCTAAGCTGGCGCTATAACAAATGTGAGTTATGATAGGCAGGATGTCGCAAAAAGCTGAGATCCAATCTCCTGATCCAGTGCACGTGGGAAGGTCATGGCTCTGAGGCTGACCTCCACTGGATCCAGCTATAAGAATCTCACTATCAGAAAATAGCCATCACTAAAAAAAATGCTCCTGTTCATCTCTATTACAGATTAAGTAACTAGGAAAGAGGCCAAAACTACGGATACACTTAATGAGAAAGCACCTACCAAGTTCAGCCTTGAACAGATGATACGTGTCAGGATTACGAACTGTAAAAGCAATGTAGACCTCAGGAGGTTTTCCATCTGCTCTGAAAGTGGAGAGCTTTTGTAGCATACCCATAAGGGCTAAAGTTATCTCTGGATCATATACCACATCTGCACAAAAAGGAAATTATGTGGTATTTATTGAGGAAATGAGCAAAAAGCAGAATGAAAATTACAGATGAAAAGATAAAATGTTTACCTTAGAGTAGAGTATGATTTCTGTTTTTTAATTGAGGGCTTAAACGTTCTCCAGAAAAGCTTTTAGAAAACATATCCCATTGTGTGTGCTGTGCCAACTTGCCCTCATCTGTACTATCAGTCCAAACCCATGAAAAATTGGCACTCCGTTTTGCAAATGGACTGTCAAATACTGTGTTTAAGTTCATGCAGAGTCTTAAGCAAAAAAGTTGAGCAGTGGTACTATCTTTTACGACTGTCCTTAGCAGAATGAACCTGAATTATTAGACGCCTGTATTTCAGTGGCTGATCACAAAACACTTCATTTGAACTGCAGCAGTTTCCATCTTGAATAATTTGTTAACAGTAGGAATTCTTATGAAAGGACCTAAAACTGACCATTAAGGGGTACAAAATATCAGCCTTACTGTTTAGCAGCCTGATTCTGAGGTCTGTCAATCTTGTGTTAAGAACTGATAATCAAGAGATGGTTGTTCATGACCAGAATACTAAGTCAAGGCATATAGGCATGTACCGGTGACAGATGTACCAGTTACTCTTGATGAAACATAATAAAAATCTGTGTTGCAGTAGCTGGTAATGGAAAATGATATATATATATATACATATATATATATATATATATATATATATGTAATTCACCCTCAGTTTTCAATTACCTTACCTTTATGCATCTAAGTTAGGCTATTTTGTGCATTCTGTGAGCAGTATGGTTGTGATTAGATGATATGCAGCAACTTCATTTTATGGAACTCACTATCTAATGTGATGCCTTTGATGACATAGATATGTTTTTTCATTACTTCACCTGAATTCTTAGGCAATTTTTGCTTTGTGAAGCCCCAAATCAGGGAGTAAAATCCTGTAACTGCAGCTCTGAAAATTTACTACTGCTGCATTTAACATCTTCACTGTTTATGAAGCCCCTCAAGATTGGTAGATAAGTAAGTTCCACAAAAGTACCATTTTCTTAATATGCATTGTTCCTTATGAGACTGACAAGTTTGTCAGCTCTAATTGATGAGGCTTTTACGGGCGACTAATTTATCATCTTCTCTTTACAATTTAAAAAAAGTTACAGAGGAGAAAAATAATTTGTTTTTCAGTGATATGTATACCGTTGAATATCTGAAAAAGAATGGTGAAGTGAATTGGGAGTACATCTGTTACACGCTTTCAGATACATAACTGAAACGACTGAGTCCTGCACATAAATATTTTTGCGTTTTATCCTTGTTATTTACTTATTGTTGCATGATGTCATACAGGGAAGCATAATCAGAAGGGTTTGGTACCTGCTGCAATGATGACATCAGGATGAAGATCCATCAGCTGTTTTTCTGTAACTGAGCCCCAGTCAAGTTCTGCAACAGTTATTTTTGGTTTTTGGTAATTCATTACTTCTACCTTCTGGCCTTCGGACTGCATTTGGATACGATTAGTAGTTTCAGGCTCCAAGACAAAGCCATTCAAACAAATGTTTTCTGTCAGCTGTTTGAGAACACAATGGTGGTAATCACTAAATATATATGCCTTGGGTTTACAGGTTTTAGAGATTGCAATTCCGGTGAAGCCGATCCCACTTCCTAATTCCAAGACTGTCCTGAAGGTTAACGGAGTAAAATAAATATTTATTAGGACTCCAAATTGAATTATGAAATCAGAACTTATAAATAATGAAGATGCAATTCCAAGTGTAAGAGTTAGTTACTGAGAGATTTTTAAAATTAACATCTCCTGGAGCAACTGGAAGACTTACCTGAGATACAGTATACAAATACCCAAAGGTAAGGCTTATAAGCAAGCTTAAGTGCCTGTTCCCACATCATATGAGTATGAAACTACACAGCTCCCAGATCTAGCTCCTGTGTCCCCTTGATAGTGATCCAAATACTCTCTTAGTCAAGATTATGTTATGCTTATATTCCTTGTTAAACTGCCCTGAACTGACTTCCACAATAAAAAGGTTGAATGTTCCAGATCAGACATCCTACATGGGGATTAAAAGGAGAAGTATGCTGGGATGAAGCCTAGTAAACCTACAGGGAAATCAGATCTCAAATCACTTTAAAACAAAACCAGAATAGTCCATAAGATAGTACCTCTTTTTCAGCTGATGTGTCTTGCTAATTTGCTTAATGTCACACTGATTTATACAGGGCTGGGTTGAGAAAGTTCTTCTGCAAGCTTGCTCAGCAGAGATATTTTATGTTTTCTGGGGGGAAGAAAGGGGTTAGAAGCAGCAGCCAATAGGATCATCTGGATGTGCTTCTCTGGGCCTGAAGAAATGAAGGAATTTCAGTCTCCTGCTTCTGCATATGGTAGAAAGTGTTTCCAACACTGGGGTGAGACATATTCCATCCAACTTTAGACATATGCAGCATGATTGTCTCCATCTGAACTGGTTGTCCAGTTCTTTTCAGAGTAAGTGAAGAGAAACAGACTTCTAGAGCACAGTCCATTTACTTGTGAGTAAAATAAGTCAGCTGAATCTTTCCCCAAAAGCGTTTGTTCTTTTCCACTGGTTATAAACAAAACTTCAGATAATGAGAAGAGATGTAGACATCTGCGCTGTGATCATGTAAAGTTAGGCAAAATGATTCTCAACCTGAAGCTAAGTGCACTAATTAAAGTTATTGGCTGGACAGTGGGGTAGCTGCAATGTAATAGCCTACAGAACAAAGGAGGTCAGACTGTATGATGTAATGGTTTTGATCTTAATACCTGTCTCAAAGCAGCTGCAGTCTTCTGCTGAATTCAAGCTCAACTGTTGCAGAGCAGTACTGGCAAGAGCAACAGTTTTCCCATGGGGAAAGGGTGTAATCATTAGGCCCTGCGGGTTACAGTGTCAGGAACAAGTTAACCAGCTTCTTTGTGCCGTGCCATTACTGTCATCAAACCCAGGAAAATACAGAGGCGCTGTTTCTCATTAACATCTGTGATATGCTCTGAGATCTTGAGATGAAATTACAAAAGTATTGTATGATTCCTTAATTTCTTGATGAGTGCTTAGGGAAGGGAAATTAGGACTCACTAACACTTACCAATACCTCAGTGGGATTCTTTCTTGCTCTTATTTAAACATTATGCATTATTTTAAATTTCAGTTATTTGGGGGGTAACTAATGTGTATTATCACATTACAGTTGCGTAGCTCATTCGTGATACGGATGAAAATACCTTAGCACCATTCCCTATTTTTCTGTCTGTGATGTGATTGTTACCTGTTACTGAAAACTGCAGAATTCTCTATTGCCCATTCAGCAAGATGAAGAGCAGCATCCCATGTGACAAGCCCTGTGGTTCCTCGTGAGATAATTGCCACGTTCTCAGAAAGGGTAATAGATTCTCCTGTGGGCTGGAAGACACACGCAGGAAAAGAAAGATGCATCAGCACAGAAAACATATTTTACATTGTTTAAAATCAGTACTAGCATCTGGAGAAAGGTAGGAAGCACTCTGTGCTCTGGGTTTCTGGGGTTACTTTTTAAGCCAATTACTGTTCAGTTTTAATTGATTAAAAGTGATTTATAATATTGCAATATTGTTTTTACCAGTAAGTAGTTTTTGTAACAGTGAGTGGATTCTTCTTTATTTAAAATATCTGCTAGTGTCTCATACAATTCATCCAAGGGTTCAGCTGTTGTGGATTCATGCTGTGTGAAAGAATAGTACAGAATTTCATATACCAATGTATCGATCTTGAAACAGACACTATATACACATCAAATACCCTTTTAATACACCTTTGCCATAACGTTTTGTACTGAATGCTATCCTAGGTTATTACAAAGAATCAGCCTATAATGTAAAAATGTCATATTTTCAAGTGATTTGTAAGGGCTGTCATTTAACCAAGACAGCCCATCCCAAGATGAAAAAAAGGTTCCAAGCCATATAAAAAGTAAACACTACCTTTTTAATGAGTTCAGTTAAAAAGCCTCTTCTGTACTTGTTGGAAGGGGGATATTTTACACACAGAGGGTGGAGAATAGTCTGAAACAATAAACCAACAACTACAATGAAATCAATTACCAAGTGAAGATTTGATGAAAAGCAGTAAAGGGCCAGAGAACGAAAAGGGAGCCACTAATGAACCTGGTTCTCTTTGCACCATGAAATGCATAGTGATTCAATTTGTAGTTAAAAGAAGTGATACTGAACCAGAAAATTAAATTTGGTGATTTCTGATAGCTTTGCCAAGGTAGAGATCTGAGGAAGCAAGTGTGTTCTTTACTTTTTGAAAAGTAATAGAAAACTGAGCGGAGAAGGAGTCCAACTGGCTCTCTTCTCTCTCTCTCTTTTTTTTTTTTTTGCCTTTTTTTGTGTCTTGCTTTGTATATAACAAAGTTGTATGAAATCTGATGGTGACTTAGATCACCTACTTCTTTCTTAATAATTAGAACACCATTTATATGAGATCAATTTGGCTGATTTGTTTGTGGTCTTAAAGACATCTGTGCTCAGATAGGCACACTGGTCTTTAATTTTGGTGCTAATGATGAACAGCTGCATAACATGAATAAAAGAAAACTTCCTGTTCAGCTGGGCACAAAGAAAAACTGGTATGAGTTCTCTGTCCATCTAATTGTCAACAAAAAACAGTGTAAGGCAACAATTGTTTTGCTTACATAAGGGGCTGAACAGTTTTAGCCTGCTCTATAGTATATTTTTAAGTGTCATAAAATTAAATTAGTCCATGTTACCTTGTGCAATATATCTACCAGCAGTGAGGAATCCGTTGAAGTCTTTAGTTTTTGTTCAAGTTCCTAAAATAGGGGGGGGAAAAAAGGAGAATTTCCCCCATTCTCAGTATTTGATACACAACAACCCAAGTTCGCTAAGTGCTACTTAGAAAACAAAAGCCACCCACGTTGTCCACAGTGGGAAACAAAGAAGCCTGCTGTGAAGGGTGACGTCAACATAATCTATTATGCATTACAAACAGACCATTACTAATTCATAAGGAAAGCAATGCAAGACAAAGTTGAAAACTGGGCGACAAAACAGTATGCTTCCCTATGCTGATGTAGAAAGCCTCTTGCCCCAGTGAAGTCATAAATATTTAAACCATTCCTCCTCTAGGTGTAGAACTGAATATCTCCTTCCAGACACTGGAAATTTTGGGATCAGACTATGACCAAACATGCTAAATTTCACATCCATTTATCACACTCATCACTGTGAATCAAAATCTTGTCCCCATATCTGCTTTTTCAATATAGCCTTCTAGCAAGTTACATTTTTAGGCCACTTTCTTGACTCACTGATAGTTAATTTTGAGTGCTTACGTGACCGCTTCCAGTGCGGTCATTGGGATCAGTCATGTAGGTAAGGCAAGTGACATTTTGGCTCTTCAATGTCAGCCGAGTTGCTGATGCAGTGGAAATATTCATAGTGAACTCAACTGCAGTAAAACTCAGTTGGTAGTGAAGTAAAACAGATGTCCTGACTTGTTTCAGCACATTTCCAGTCTGTAAACTGCAAATCCCTGCACAAAGGGAATTGTTCTGTGAAAATTAATTTATTGTAAAAGGGGTCAATAGCCACAGATGCTGATCTTTGAAAAATGATGCACATCCCAACTTAAATAGGGAGGGCTCAAGAATACTGCAGTGCCAAATGCTGTCTAGAAAAGTCCGACTTCTAAAATTGTGTCTCGGTAAAGTTGGGGTAGGAGCTGCTAACGCGCCCTTCTGAGCGTGCTGCCGCTACACGCTCTGCCAGGCCGGTTTTCCGAAATTAACTTTCCTCTAACACCAGATGCTCTGAGCACGTGAAGTGAACCGCGAAGCAGAAACATTTCGGGGAAGAAAACAAAATCCTTCACGTTAGCGTTTCTTGTCATGCGGAACCGCCTTGTAAGTGGGGGAGCTGGGCTATAAAACCGCCGCCAACGTTGGTTACTTCTAGCAGCTGGCGGGTGCAGGCGCAGGCGCCGGGCCGCCGAGGCTCGTCCGCCCTCCCTCCCTGCCTCCCTCCCCGGCAGCCCCCAGGGGCAGCGCGGCGCCCGCAGCTGGCCCCGACTCACCGGCCACGGGAAGGAGCGGAGCGGCCGAGCCGCCAGGAAGCGGCGCTGGAAGCCGAGCGCCAGCTGCTCCTCCTCGGCGGCGGCGGCCATGGTGCCCGGCGGCGGCGGCGGCGGCGGCGCGTCCCCGGCCTGGCGCGATCGCCGCCCCCGGGCGGAGCCGGGCCGCGGCGGCGGGAAGCGCGGCAGGCAGCGAGCCAGCGGCAGCCAGCGAGCCAGCGGCAGCCCGCCGCGCCTCCCCGGCCTGGCTGCGCCCCTCACCACGAGATGTGGCCTTCTGCGCTTCCGCAGCGTGGCTGCCCCCTCATCCGGTCCCACCTGCTTTCCTAAAGGGTTTCGTAAAGGCTTCGTAAAATGGTTTGTTTTCCTGCGCAGAGGTGAACCCGTAAGGTGCAAAATAACGTGCACGACAGGTTACGTAGCGTTGTTTGGGGAACGTGGTGCTCTCTTGGGGCTCGCCAAACGTTCAGTTCTGTCACGTTTATTCAGTGGTACTAAATGATGTTTATGTGGCATGGTGTTTTGCAAGAACAGAATAGGACAAGCCCTAGCTTGAAAGTAAAATGAACCTTGTCATCCAAGAACAGCTAATGAAAGCAGAGAAAGAAAATTTATTTGATAGACTGTTATTTATTGCACAGTGTTCGTGTAAGACCTGTAAAAGAAAAAAATCCACCTGTGTTACTAACTGAGTCAGGCATGGCACTTCTCAGTAATGTATTAACACCGATTGCAAAGCTGTCTTTGAGGGATAAGTGATGGCTGGGTGAAACAACTTTCAGCCTCATGCCGAGACGTAGCTTGAAGGTCTTTTCTCCTGCTGGAAATCTCCGTACCGGAGAGGAGCCTCTCTGAAGTTCATGCCGAGCACTTTGCCTGTAGAAATACGGATAGTCATTACCAGCTTGAAACGTAAAACATACTTGAATACTGTTACTGTTCTCCAAGGCTGCTATCTGCTAATGCAGAAGGAACTTTAAAATAGCATTCTACTTCCAAGGTTCATATTCTTTTTTTCGTATGTATTCAGCTTAAAACATAGAAGCAAGGAAAATCACTTTGTGCAATTTGGGCTTTGTATCATAGCAAGATGCTCTGGTATCAGGATGCAACCCTTTGTTTTGAACAGAAGCTGGAAATTTACATTTCTGTGAGGTTTTCCTGGAAATTGAAAGGCTGCTGAGACTTCTACTAGTATGTTTTGTTAACAGAGGCAGTGAATGGTAGTATGAAGAACATATTTACAAGATTACATACTGTTATTATATATAGTATGTAACCATTATGATACTTGTAGAAAGTTATATTCACAATCAGATCAAAGGGAAGCAGCAGGAGGAAATTCTTGCACCAGTCAGCACAGAAGTTTGTCTTGAGACAAAGGTGATGTTATTAATAGATACTGCTAATTTTGGTTCTTTCACGTCAGTCTTCTATGTATTTCTTTCTTCGCTGTGCTTTCTCCTTTCCTCATCATCTCTGTGCATTTGTTTTCAATTTTTCTGGTCCATCCTTTGATTGTCTCCTTTGGTCTTTGCCAAATCCTGATCATTACACAGTATCCATTTGCGAGTCAGCACAAATTACTCTTCTGTGCTGAACTTTGCTACCTCTATTCCAGCGTTCCAGTGCATCACGCCCAGGCCACATACCTGTATTGTCTCTTAGGATTGATTTCATATTCTTAGTATGCCTTTGAATAAAATAAGATATAAGTTTTGAGAGTTTTCATATCCTTTGGGAAGTTTTTAAAAAAAAAATCAGAATTTGATCTGCAGAGAGGGTCACAAGACAATAGGATCCTTTGCTCTTCAAATCTTATGCTCAGCTAGCACCTGGATGGCTTAGATGACACTAGACGAGAATTTTGACTCAAGAATCAAATTCTGCTAGTATTTTGTCATGCCGTATACATTTCTTTAAGTAGTCTCATAAAGCTAAACCCGACTCCTCATCACTCACATTCTAACTTACAGCAGTTCTAGAGTATTGAATATTTCTCTTCATACTCCTTCCTCTTTCTTCCTCATGCATATTAATGAAACACTCTCTTTCTAAGTTTTTAAATCAGTCTACTACTTTTTAAATTATCAGATATATTTGCTTCATTCATAAGCTGATAGACTACTGCTCTGAAATAATATCTACTTATTTAATAAAATTAAAGAATTCGAAAGAAGGGGGAGATAGGCCTAGTAGTCAAAAGTTTAAAAAATTGGTTTAGTAGTGCAGCAGAACAAGCATTTCAGACACCTTTGGTAGGCCAGACATTAACTTTAACTTTATCTAGGAATAATGTTAAAAATAAGTTAAGCTGTAAGGTGTGTGAAATCATGTTGAGGACCTTATGCGGTTTGTATGCTGTAGATTTCCTGCCCCTTGTTATTTCCATTATCTGTTCTATATTGATTACTTCAAATACAGATGGCATAAAAATATCCTGTGCTGGTTAAGAAAAAGGGTGATGCTCCAACAGCTGTAACATCTCCGACATATACATAGGCTCTGTGGCACTGTGTAGGTCACTTATTTCATCTGTAAAACGAAAATTCAGTTCTACTGAATGTTCTTCTACCTTTATTGCTGCTGAATTTGAATGCCTTCCAATGGCACGCTAAAGACCATAACGGATATCAGATCATATATGGATGCTTCTTTATCTTACCAGGGATAAAAAACGTAGATAAAGCATAATGTTTGATACAGCATATGCACACACACATACATTTTGTATTTGGGTGGTTTAAATTAGAAAAGTCAAAATGTGTTTTGCACTTGAACATTAAGAGGATTTGGTTTACATATTCATTTCTGTTTAACTGGTTTGGAAATCTGAGGCAGTAGATAAGTTAAAAGTGTTTGAAAGCCCAAATCTAATACGGGATGGGCTACTCTTCAACTCCCTGCTTGAACTTCTCTGCTGGAACGGCTAGAAAATTTGACAACAGCAGCAGCAAGTGGGCAGAACCTGTCCCTCATCCTGCTTGCTAGTAGACTCATTGATTCCTTCTGCTTTCCCTCCATCTTTGTCGGTCTTTTCAGTGTAGATTTGCAAGTTTTGGGGGATGGAAGACAGTACTTTTTGCTCTTAGTCTAGTACTTCTTTTAAAGGAAGCGATCATGAAACTCGCAGGCAAACAACCTGGACACTGGTGCTAAGTGCACATGTGAGTATGTAGGTGCATGGAGATAGTTCCACGGAGAATGTGAATAGGGAATTTTGTTATCAATCCTAGAATAAGCTGATGTAGTTCACTTCTGTCTTGTAAAAGCAGTAAGCGTGTTCTCCCATAGCACAGTAGACTGGGACTGTTGGGGTACTTTGCTTGAAAACTGCTTTTAGCAAGCAGCCGGATAAGACCAGTGAAAATCTAGGAATGCTATTTGCAAATTCCCAAAAACTATTCCCAGACAGATACATTTAATTCTGTACATGGCAGTAACAATTTTATTGAGCTTTGATCAAGGAGCATAAGAAGTTGGGAATAACTTGCCATCAACCAAATTATGTCAATTTGCACAAAGTTTCCTTCTTACCCTGTGTATACAAAAGGCATTTCAGACAATTACTTTTTTCTTAAATGCCTCAATTTGTGGATGAAATGGAGATAGAAGTTCTATTTTTAAACCTCCTGAAATACACCTAAAACTTGATAGGCTTAGTTTTTAATTTGAAGGGGAAGAGGGTATCATTAGATTGCCCAGCCTTGCCTGAGAGATCTTTAGGCAATTTGCTTTCTATTTTGATTTTGTACCAAATACATCTCTTAGCTTTACACTGTTATTGAGCAGAGAAATAGTTTTATTTCCCTTTCTTTATAAAGGTAATAATAGTACAGAATGCAATTTTTAGGAGTAGGTTGGTGTTTGCATTGCTGGACTGTCCTTGCAATAAAAGGAGATCTTTTTCTTCTGTGTTTATAAAAATGTTATCACCCTGGAGTCAGTGCCTTGCATTTTATTAGTTTTCTGTTATTTCACATTTTTTTAATTCCCTCTACAGAAACGAGTTATTCCAGGCTTACCTCAGGGTCTCTCTAATGCAAACAAATTAGCCTTTTAAGTCATCATCAATTTGTTCTTGACTGGCTAGTGGAGAGGAACAAAATCTAGAAGGCAATCAAAGCGCACACACAGAGAGTGAAAATGCCACAGCCTTAAAGTATGGCTGGGAAATTTTCTTTCTTTTCCTTCTGTTTCTCTTTGATACCAAGACTCAGTCCCAAACCCCTGGAAATTGCTGGTTACTTCTAAACATGTGATTGGCTTAAAAATTAGATAGCTTTCAACAGTAAATATCGACTATCTGAGGCTTTAGTGTATACTTTGGTTAAGTGTTCAAACCTCCCTGTGGAACTAGGAGGACTGCTCTGAACCTTACTACTTTTACAAATAAGAGTAGAGTTCCTCATGTAGTTGCCTAACTCAGTCTGGAATCTGGTGCAGGAATATTTTAGGACCTGTGTTGGGCACACAGGCAGGGAATGTTTTCTTTCCCTGCCAGAAGAACATCCGCATAAAATGTTTTGTAGCTTTTCAGGTAAACTTCTATCTCCATGCTAGTTGTTAACCACAGCCTCTTACTATTTGTATCACTCTTCTGCATTCATAGCCAAAAGGTTGGTACTCTGGTGGGTGACTTCATTATTGCAGTGAAATGCGTGCAACGTCAAAGAGAAAATCATGGATGTGTTTAAACAGTGCTTAGCAATAAGACGCAATTCTTTAGATTAGAAGCAAAAACAAACATTTGCAGAAGAAAGGCAGAATTTCATCAACAGGTGAAAAAACAGGTTCAGTATGTAATGCCAAAAAAGCGTGGAGTATGTACTTCATTCTGGAGGCTTTGCGGAACACCTGAAAGGCAGTAACTCCAACTGCGTCAATGACCGTAAAATAGCTGAATTTGATTTAAGTCAATGCCAGTCGCTAACTCATCACGATTACTTCCTGTATAACTTAGGAATTTTTCCTTGGAGACCTCAGACTGTTCAAACATAGTATTTCTTTTCTTTTGAAATCCACTGAGTTGTCGTGCCTGTCTGTTACGACTGCAGGCTTGTTGAATATTTTGATCAGATTGATGTTGTGCTACTATAAACCTTTCAACTCACGGATATTTGGCAAATGGTAAAATATCCAGCAGTTTAAAAACAGAATCTAAGTAATAGAATGGTACAGACTAACAAGGAGGAGGAATTAAAGAGAAAAAATGGTCCAGTGGTTCTCGTTATAGGCTCTGAGTTGAGTTTGACTCTCTGCTTTGCCTAGATTTGCTGCCTTAATTTTGGGAGGTTGCTTAACCTTTCTGCACTCACTCCCCAAAAAGGAAAACTTTGGAAACTGGTTTCTCAATCAGTTATTTTCATCAGTTTGCAGATTCCAATGGCTTGTAATAAATTGTTGAAGCCATTTCTAGAGGGTTGTACCCAGAGACGGATGATGCTAGATAACGCTATATGTATGTGGCAGTGAGGAATGTGGTTCATGACAGGATGCCGTATCTTGCTATAAAAATAAAAAGGTGCGTAGTGATCAATAGTAATGTGCTTTCTTACTTGGACAGCAGCTGCAAATCCTCTTTAGCTTGTTTAAAATTATGTAGCACTTGGTAGAATGAATAATACATTCTACTAAAAGATTTTGCATTAAAATAATAATTTATTAGGTATTGTCTTATCCTAAAGAAGGAGTGTGATAAGAACACTATCAGCCTCTGACTGGAAAAAGGACTTACCTCAATAAAGTGATTAGCTTCACAGTCTGCCTTTCTCAAGCTGGGTATGCTGTCCCAGAACAAATATCAAGTATTTTATTGTCCAATTGGATTTTGGTCTCTTTATTGTTAAGACTCTAGCAGAGTTATATTTGTCCCATTGCACAAGAGTAGTAGTTGTAATAATATCTAGACAAGTCTATTATATCACCATTTTACTATTCTCTGCTCCCAACTGTAATGCTTTGTTGTTGCACTGTGAGACATGTCCCCCTTACTGATGCAGGGTCCTAACGTGAAAACGCAAGGCCTGGAGAATTTCCTGCTGTCAACAAGGAGCTTTGCGCTCGACTTGCAGTGCACGCAGTCAGAGTGCAGAGGCTTCGCGTAAATTCAAGATTTTAAAGAGCATGATTTCCCGAGGCCCTGTCCTTTCTGTCTTCCTTAGCCTTCAACTGGGACTAAATGTTCTCAGCCCAGCTGAAAGTCTGGCTGTAATTACCCAGCCAGAAAGCTGCATTTGTCAAAAAACTAGGACGTGGGAGCAGCCCTGCTTCTGAGGACCAAAGTTCCTGTGCCTTTTTTTACTTTTCTGCCAGACTCCAGTATATCACAGTAAAAACAACAGCATCTTTCTATGAACTCACCCTGAACTACACCCCTTTTGCTGCGGCTAGTTCTATTAAAGTCCCTCTGAAGACCTAAACTAATTTAAAACAGAATTGGAATTCCTTGAAAAATTTTATGTCACAAGAAAAATGATCCTCATAACTGCTAGCTGATAGAATCCTTTATAATGAAGTGTTTTATGGCTATGTGCTGTTTACTAGAATGTTTTCACTGAATGTAATAATGTTCACTTTTATATTTCATCCAGAATAATCAATGTGTGTGTGAAACATGACTAAATGATGGCTGGACGATGACTGAACTAATGTTTTATTGAGATTTTAAGGAATGGAAATGCAATTTTGGAGTTTTGTATATTTTAAAGCAGTGAATAAAATATAATTTGCTACGAACAACTTACTACCTGCTGAAATAAATCGCATATTTGCTGATGCTCTTTTCAATTGTAACAGCATTTTATTTCTTTATTTAGCATAGATAAGTATTATTTAATCAGTAATGAAAAGCTTAGGGATTTATGGAGCAGTTTCATATCAGGAAACTAGAACACCAGAGACAATTATTACTGCTGTCATACTACTGAGGTGTGGAAAAAGTTTGTGCTATAGAAGTTTCCTTCTTATAAATAAAGGTTTTTTTTGTTTTTTTTTTTTTTTCTGTATGTCCTTTTCACTATTCAAAAAGTATTATAAGAAGAGCTCACGTCAGTGCCTGTCATTTATTGTCTTTCATGCAGAATACCTGCACGGTGGTCGTATGTATGGACAATAAGCTATCTACTTATCTGGTAATTTTGGTAAGTGGCTCAGTTCTGATCTGACTTAAATCAGTATTTTACTCTTAGCTTCACTGGAATTTCTCTCCAAAAATAATGTATGAAAAGAGGGTCAGGCCCAAAAGGTTCAGTCTGTTCTTTGTTTCACTGGAAACTAAATTAGTCTTGATTTTCTGCTGCCTGGGATAGTGGGTAGCTGTTTGCACTTGTGCAAAGAAGGTATAAGAAAGTCCTGAGTTGTGAGCAGTCATTCAGTTGGGCCTGGACGGCAAATCTGACTCTTCACTGTTTCATACCTTATGGAGTCATAACCATAGGGATATATACATTCTGCTTCTGAGACGAAACATTAGACCGTCAGGCATGTGTTTCATTTGAGATTAGGAGATAAGGAGTACTGGTCTAACTCAGTCTGCACAGGTGTTGATAATAATGTTTCATGAAAGTATCTCAAAACCCACATGATCTGTAATGAATTATGCCTCATACCATTCTCTTTATTACTGAAACACATATACAAAAAACAGTTTGCATAGGGTTTGCAAGAAATTTGTGGGATCAGGAGGACAGCTAGAAACTTTACTCTCCAAAGATTTCTCACTGCCCGTGAGCCAGTCAGCCCCCTTCCCAAGGTGGGAAAAATTAGTTTAGCTCCATATTGGAGTTAATCGGTTATCAGCAATAAAAGAGAAGTGGAGTGAGTCTGTCTGATTAATAGGGATTGCAACTGTCCGGAGTCATCAGCAAGACTCTAAAAGAAAGATTATAATTATACTGTATTTTCTTCCTTGATGATAGGAAGCAAACTTATGGCAACTGTTACTAGGATACTAGAGAGAGGGGTGTAAGGCTCCTTACAATGGTGTAGTAACCTGAGCACTACGTAAGCACGGAAATTGGGTTGTGGAGCACATTAAGAAAACTTGAGGCAGAAGCTGACCGTAGCCTATATGCAGGGCTGAAATGAGCCCCAAAGGAGGCCCTGGGATTGCAGTGATCCTTCTGATTCTGTAAGAGTGGAATAAGAGTGACAAAAAGATCTGAGATCTTCCATAAAGGTAAAACATCAGAAGGTACAATATCTGAAATGTCAAAACAGCTGTATATAAATATTTGGCTTGAAAGGCTTGAAATACTCTTTTGATTTTACTATTTTGCTTTTAGAATGATATCATTTTCACAAGTTGTTTTGACCTTGCTGAAAAAATGTTTTGCTAATTTTCCTTCATAATTATAGCTATAGTGATGTTTCTGTGAAATATTTTTACTTTATTAACCATGTGTTTCTAAAGATAAGCATATGTCAGATCAACACTGGTTTGTAAGGCTTACTCTGTATTTGAAGTCATGCAGTGGTTAGGCTGCTAAGTGTGGATGTAGAGACTTGATTCAGTTCTTTTCTCTATTGCAGATTTCTTGGAGAAGCAACCTGATTTTTCATCAGACAAGGAGAGCACTGGACTTGGTTAAAATTTGCAGCAAGAACTCAAAGAGCTAAGAAATCACATTGAGACAAAAATTCAAGGTTCACAGATCAGAGTAGAAGCCAGTCGGAACTAGAATTGGAGCAGTGAGAAACTGTTGGTAATTTCCAACCATTGCGTGCCTCGGAGGTGTTGTAGATTATTTTTGCTCGTACAAATCAAAGCAAAATGTTGCAGAACTACTTGAATGGTCAGTTTAGCACAGTTCAGCATCAGCGTACAAATCAGTGGCTCAGAAGATGGACAGGAGGGGGATTCCACTGCAGCAAATTTGACTAAATAACTTAAATGGTGCTCAAAACTTACGTCCAGATAAAAGAGACTGTACAGCTCTTGTTATGCTATTTGAAGTCAGCCAGTAACTTCAGCTTGCCAGGGAATAGGTGAATGCTAAATAGAAAGGAGATTGACAGAGTATGTATAGAGACTTGAGCTTTTGATATGTTTGATACAGATGATGACTCCTAAGTTAAATTGGCAAGGTAGTGATTCATTGATACTCCAGTAGACTCAGCTTTGCTGTGAAGATCAGCAGAAGGCAAGGCAAAGACATACTGAGAAACTGTGGAATTTGCCGTAGTGTTTGAATAATTTCTTGGCAGCAGCCCACAAGGAAAAAAAGCTGCCCCTACAGGGAAAAGGAGCAATTGACTGCCCTAAGGCTTGTAAGTATGGTTCTCTTTCTAATACGTGTGATGGAAAAGAGGAATTCTGATATAGATCATGACATTTCTGAAAGATATTAGCCAAAATGATAATTTAGTTTGTAAAATAGAGGAAATTGGCAAGAATGCAAAAGCTGAGAGAAGCAGTTCCATTATTTGCCAGTGTTTTGAAAAACAGTATTGCTCCAAACCCCAAAGGACAGTTATAAACATAAAAATTACTGATAGATGTATCATCATTTCCTAAGGACATGTCCAGTTTAGAAGGAAATGAAGCAAAATATGTAGATCTGACTGGCTTACCTGTTTTGTTTACATTTTAACTAAATGACAGCAAGTTTAGCTGTGAGGCTAGCTGTTAAGTGCAATAGATTTGTGAAGTGAGTAGAAATACCATAACTGGTTAAGAAAGCTAGAGAGCAATCCAAGCGTGCCGAAACAGGCCAGGGAAGAGTCAGCGACCAACCTGAGCCATGCAATTGCTTGCAGACAGAGACAACATCTGTGGAATATGTACTTACACAAAAAAAGGGTTTAAAACGTGCACTGCTGGAACTTGAGCTGAAAGTATTCATAGCCAAAGTGATAACTTGGATTTCAGTGTGATAAAAAACATATAAAAAGGCCCACTCAAAGTCTTGAAAATTCCTTCTGAGGAAAATCTTTTTAACAATGTACCTCAGGCGAAACAAGAAGTTGCTAGACTCTTTTTTTTTCAGTGAAACTGTGCCTGGGGACAGAGACCAGTAGAACTGCTGCCCGCTGAGGCAGCCCAGCGCTGTTCCAGACAAAGTACGCGGGGGTCGCTGGTATCTGACTTCTGTGTATCTAAGGCAAGGGTAGAGGGGGAGAAGAGTGCTTCTCTTTGCTTGCCATTCTGATCGCCTGCAAAAGGTAAAAAGGCAGAGTTACAAGGCATGAACTAGAGGGCCTTATCAAATGCTGCCACTTAAAGTAAGTTTAAGGGAAAGACTGATGAGCATGTGCTTGCGGAATATCTTTTGGGTTTGAATCAAAGCAACCGAAGTTGCTGAAATGCCAGAAAGCAGAGCAGTCTGGCTATGAATCAGTTCTGCTACTATTTTGAAAAAAACAGGTCGCACTGCGCAGGCAGAGTATATCATTGATATTGGAGGAAAGGAGCTTATTAAGTAGCCTCCTTACCATTTATCAGTAGAAAAGAGAGAAGGGATCTGACAGATAACTGAAAAAATACATGAGGAATGTGTAACTGAATTGCCACCCTAATCCTGGAACCTCATTCATAGATTTAGGCAAAAAAAAAAAGAAAGGGCAGCACTATTTCTCATGTGAACTATAGAAAATAAAATGAAATTAATTTATGACTCTCATCAGTTACCACATATAAATGACAAGCTGGAAGCCATACCTAATTTGGTCTGGGTTGTTCACATGTAATCTTCAAAGTGGGTATTTGCAAGGAAAATGGATTCGAAGAACAGAAAAGAGAAGACCCAGGTAGCATCTTAAAAAGAGAGCTTTCAGCTTTCAGTCACATTTGAAAAGCAAATGGACAGGGTTTTATGTAGCCGCCTATCACAGTCTCTTTGTTATACCTAGATGATACCCTGCTGAATGCTAAAACATCTGAATAACTGATTTCTTTCCAAACATGCTGTGATAAGCTTAAGCCGCCAATCTGCAGTGGAACCTAAAAAAAGGGGAATAATTTAGAAAGAGGAAATTTACCTAGACCCAATCAATGAGGGAGACTATGTGAAGCCTTGCAGAAGTAACTTCCTCCATCACAGGACTTTGTTGTTGTTGTTGCAGGGAATTTAAGGGTTTACCAACACTGTGAAACTATTGCATGGGATAGGAGGGAGAGGAAAAACTTATTTTGGCAAGCAGAGCGTGACTGTCGTTCTCAGAATTGAAAACGTTTCTAGCGACCGCTCTTATTTCAGCTTTCTGATAGTTCAAAATGTGTCTGCACTGCTGTTGAAATGTAGCTTAAGAGTTAGCTGAGCTGGTGGTGAATGAAATAATTGTAATCCTGCAGCAATTTATTTAGGCAACATAAAGCTCGGCGTGGACAAACATGGCTGAGAGGCAGGACAAATTGGGGGCTGAGCTCCTTGCTGCCGTGGCTAACCTGCTGCTGGTAAATGAGCTACGCCAAGATGGCCCGATCTAGGCTACGCTTCAGTCCGCCGTGCGGGTGTACCCACCCGTGCTGTTGTTTATGACTTGGGAACAGGGCTGACAGAAGAAAATAAATGACTGGAGAGGGCAGTACTATATTAGAGCACAGTTTTAAGTTCTTCAAAGAGAAATTACAGCACTACCTGAAAGAAACTCCTGGCTGTGGTTGAACCTGTAAAACATTTTCACAGCTCTTTATAGCAAGGAAGTTTGGTCAGGACAGACCATACATCCCTGAAATAGCCCTTTAAATTCAGGAATCTTGAAGGATAACTTCAGTAAATGGCTGGAAAAACTGCAGTGCTGTGATTTCACAGTTCCTTATAGACTTGGGCATATGGGTAATAACATTGAGGCTTTCTCCAAACTGGGACACTAATTGCAAATATTGCCTTAAGTGGGGAAAAAAAGGAATTGGGTGCTCAGTGAAATGAGTGTGCTGAGGAAGAGATAGTCATGTGCTGTTGTTCCCTAATTAGTCAAATAGCAAAGCTTTCTGTTTCATCCACCCAGTTCTCTCCCAAGACTCTCATCTCCACCCTTTCAATAGATTTCCAATTATGCAGGTATTCATTTACTCCTCCTTCCTTAATGGCAGTGTATGATACAGACCAGATGAGTGCATGAACTGCTGCTGTGGCACTCAAAATGACGTTAGCTGAATGTCTGATTTTCTCCTGAACGCTTCCTTTTGTCTTTCAATAAGCATCTTCTGTGTAAATACTGGAGACCCACTATAGGGCTCAGGAGTTTACACATCAGTGGATATATCTGGATACTGTCAAAGGGTTCAGCTAAATAATTCTGTTTAAAATCAGAACCAAAAGCTCTGAGTATCATCTTTATGCCCATATACTCATTATCAAATCCACAATTTCCTTTTGTTAAAGCATACTGACTCTTGGAAAGAGTGTAACAAAAAAACAGAGCATAATGTAGGAAAGTATAGTTAGCATGTAATGGTACACAGCAATACACAGACGTACACACATGTATACATGAGGGAGCGAAGTTTCGGCTGGGCATTGCGTTTAGATGGGTGGGCTATAGCTTGAGGAGGAAACGTGAAGAATAGCATGCAGGTTCAGCGACGTACTTCATTCTTCACTCAGTGTTGACCACTCCTGCTCTTGTCACTGTGGAGAGGTTTTCCTTAAAATCTACACCAAAAAGAACCTAAGTCTATTGTAAAACAGCCAGAAAGAGGAAGTCTGAACTGTGCCAGGGGCTGATAGACCTGACGGTTCAATGTGCGCTGAGAGACAGATTGTGACTTGGATTGTGTAGTGGAGTAATTAAGGAAGCGGGTCCTTATGTTCCCGGGCCCAGCTACAGTGAACTCGTGGCTCCTGGGGCAGGGAGGGAGCTGCTTGCAGCGTTGCGGTAATTCAGCCAGGGCAGCTTTGTCTTTGCTCCTCTACCAACTTTAGTTTGCAAAGTTGGGCAGAGGTACTTTTAAATTGTATCATAGGGATACGCAGACTGGGGAAGAGGAACTTGTTATGAAGGCAAGTAGGAAACAGGGACTTTGAAATGCTCCTAAGCAGCAAGTGCTTATGCAGGGTTCAAACAAAACCACAGATGAATGAACTGAGCTTAATACCAGAATGTTGAGATAACTCTGAATGAAATATTAACAAAATAAATGGTTCTGGAAGAATTCCATACTATCTAATCCTTGCAGTTTGATTTGTAGAATGAATTGCTTTGGGCTGATGCTCAAAGCAGTTGGAATCTATTTGACTATGTTTTTAATTGTGATATGCAGAACAGCTGATTTTCAAGGAAAACCTTCAAAACAAAATATACTGTTAAAATGGCTGTGATTGATAATCTATAACAGAAAATAGCTTTTCTCCCCTTCGCAAATATTACATTGCAATATACAAGAGGAGGGGGACAGATGGAAGGAAAAAGAACTGTGATCCGTAGAGACAGTGGCAGTCTATGCTAAATGTTTCCAGCCTGATCTTTCCAGGTTTAAAAGGCAATCATAAAGGGTCAGCAAGATTTAGGAATTGCTTCAGTGGCCACTGTATGTCACTGTTGCTCCACAAAATGGCTGTAGGCACGTTATTTTGTCAAAGATAGCTTGACCTTAGCTTCTGAAGACAGAAAACCCTTGGAAGATGTAATACACACTTCTGAATATATTTCTGTTACTTCTGGAGGACACCGATCCCCAACTAATCCAACTAAGAACAAATGTTAATTTTAGAATACTGGGCAAAAGAGCGCTTTGTTAGAGCTGTCCACAAGATCAAAAAAAGCCCTTTTTTATTAAAAACACTTGGTTTCTGGTATGTTTTCTAGAACCATAAATAGGGTAAACCCCATAGTGTAGTAACAAAGAATTTTCTCAAAATTCAGCGGAAGTGAAGAGAAGCAAAATAAGGCACTTACGTAAGTAAAAATTGAGAGATGGATGTATTATGCAAATCTCTTGAGAGGTGCATATAGCAATTGTTGGCACGCCAACAGCAAAACGTAATCTGGGAGTTCTGATTTTGGGAACCTTTACTTAAATCACTAGAACGCCCTCTCATATCTATTCTGCATACTGATTTCAATTTAAACAAACAAGTAAACCTCTAGTTGATGGAATGTGTATGAGTCCAGTTCATATGTCCTTTTTATTTGCTCGTTCCTTTCTCAAGCATGCCTTCATCCCAAGGAGATTTATAATGGGGTAATTTAAGTTTAGCAGGATTCCATTCCTCAAGACAGAATACAAGGAATGAAAAGTGGATCAAATTAAAAAGACTAACAAGGTAAAATTCCTGCAGCAGTATACCACATCACTTAAGGTTTGTAGGGGAAAATGAAGTGCAGAAGTAGAAGCAGCAGAAGATGAGTAGATGGGAATGAGAGATTCAAAAAATACAACAGAGGAAACATTCCTAGGCCATGATACAATGATGCTGCCTGGACACTGGGATGCTGAAGGGTTTGCTGGAATGGCTTACACCATAATGGAGTTAGGAAGTCGGGTTAGGGACGGAGGGCAAGCAGGCAACTGAAGAGAAGATAGGGAACGCTAGAAAAGAAATTATTTGGCTTTGAGGAAATAAATAGAATTCTGTGCTCTCCTACTAAAGGCCATGGTTGTCACTTGAAGCGAGTGTACAAGACTGAGGACCCTGAGAGTCTAACTGTGGAAGTCTCTTGTGGGTAGGGGAGAGAAAAAATCCTTCATGTAAGTGTTCTGACCAATGAAGCCATTTCACCAGCTGGTGAAAGCTGTAGATAAACTAGAAGTGGAGGAAATTCATGATAAAAAAGACTGAAATATTTATTTTAAAACAGCTTTAATGAGAAAGAAAAAACAAAAGGACACATATAAAAGCATATGAATGTTTTATAAATATTGATGTTAATATCAAATATTAATTGATAAATATCAAAGATCACATTGGGATTTGCCTATGAAATCTGCATCAGAAGTTACTGCACAGTCCATCCTATTTCATTTTTTCTTTAAAGACCAATGAAAGTAGCACGTTAGCGAAACTCAGCATAATACCAAAACTAGAAATGATGGTGGAACAGAGAGAAATGATGCAATAGGACCTAAGCAGAGCAGAAAGGTGGGCATGTGAAATAACACAATGAGATTCAAGATAGAAAAAAATCCAGTAAATATACCTTGGTTGGGAGGGAAGAAATAGAGGAAATGATCCAGGAAACACATGCCAATAGGGAGGCAGAGACATGGATATCAGTCAAGTTGGGATAATGGTTAGTAAGATAGTAGGCCACAGCTGAAAGGTAATTTGAGTATGTAGTTTAGTCTTACTGCTGACAGAGAGGTGACAGTTTCTGTACGAGCTTTGTGTCATCACAAATAATGCTTTTAGTTTGTATTTATAATTATTAGATGCTAAGAAACTGAAGAAACTTCAGAGAAAACGTTTGTCACTGCTGAGGGGTCTGGACTGATCACAAATAAAGCATGTACTAATAAGGGCTGATACACTAAAAGGAAGGTGGAAGGATAAATGTAATACCTTGCTCTTAAGGGCTGTGATAGAATAAAATATTGGTTGGACGTAGATTTTTGTGGAATTCCTTTGAGAGCTGGGCTATAGCTCTGTAGCCAAAGGAGAGGCCTAGGAAATTTTAATGTCTATGATGAACTTACCCAATCAATATTGTAGCTGGAATCAGCATAAACAGTGAAGTCTAGCATAGTGAAATTGTGTAGGAAATTCTTCTCTTTGCACGCTTTTGGGTGAGGATGAGCGTTCTTCAGTGCTTCATAAATTCTCCCTTTTTCCTGGTTTCAGCAATATCATTCAAAAAACCACCATAATCCAGAATGATGTAGTTGGACAAGAAGATTTGTACAACAAAATTCTTCTTTACTGTAGTCATACTACGATCAGATGTAATGGTGACACTGAAGAAACTGTGACTTTGGGTTTATCTTCAGACTATGTCTTTCAGTAGCTTCTAGTAGGTAACCCATAGTTCTATCTATCTGTTGAATCATGATCTTTTTCTGAGCTGTTTCTGGAGCCAGTTCATGACCTATGTTACCAGGTTCTCCATAGTAAAGTGTGACAATATCAAAATCCTCCTTAGCAAAGCAGCTTCTGACTATGCCAGTGCGGCCTAATCACCGTCTCATTGCTGTCAGGATGATCAAATGACGCCACAAGGCTTCTGTCAAATGCCCGCCCCGTATAAGTAGCACCACCACTAGCATAATGGAATGAGGCTTTTTTTTTCCGCAGAAAAACTGAGAAGATGGAAGGTGATGTTCATATTGTGTTAGTAACAAGACAAAAATGTGTAACGTCAATTATTTCTGACAGCTGCGTGCTTTGTCCGTGTACTAAACAGATCTGTGTGATCTGTGCAGAAAATTCAGGCAGAATGCAGATGAAGGAAACTTGCAGGACTAATAAAAACCCAATATATTAGAAATGGCTGTTTATTCCTCTTGATAGCTAATATTAAATGAATTTGAGGTCTTGGATTATTTAAGGGAGGCATGGTGGGTTGATTAGATGTATGAGATGTATCCTCTTTCATTTCTTTTTCTTGGTAATCTATAGTGCCATACTCCCTGTGCCCCTGCAAGAGGTATTGTTGATAGCCTGGTGACAGTTGTTCTATAGAAAGGTCAAGTTCTGAATGAAAATGGAAAATGAACTATTTTCTCTTTCTCTCTCCCTTCTCCCTCCCTCTACCTATAGCTGCTTCAAGCAGCAAAAAGTCATTAGATGCTAGATATTATTAGAAATTTCTAGTTTTGGCTTAGAAAGCATGGAAGCTGAAAAGAGAAAAAAGTAAGAACGGTTAGATTCTTTTTCTTTGCCGTAAAATTTGAATCTGATGGTTCATGTTTTCCAGATTTCCTCTGCAACTAGGAAAGTTAGAAATTGAATTTATAGTTAAAATCAAGGTTCTCATAAAATAACATGATATCTGGGACAAAAGGTTTACGGAAAAAAACATCAAATAACTTGAGATACATGATAAATTCAAGTGAGATGGCAGCACATTTTGAGACTCAAACTTCCTTAAAACTAGAGGCCTCTGATTTGGATTCGTTGCCCTCTCTAGCTGTACTGTGTCATTTTCGTTTATCTTGTGGACTGTTCTTAATGGGAGAAGACAGGCTTTCCTAAAGAGACTATAAAGTAAACAGGTAGATTACAGATAAAGAAGAGCGAAAGAAATGTATCAGAAAAGACAATAGGATAGTGGCCATTGGAGCCATATAGCAATTTTTTAATGATTAAATTATGGCATGAAATAAGCTTAAAAGTTGGTAATGAAGTACCTGAGACCACTTTATGAACAGTGGTGTTTGTACATGGAGTACAATAAAACTGTCATGGTAAACACGACCGCATTAGTGCAACCCTTCACAAGAGGAGAAAGCAACTGAATTTGTATGAATTCACATGCAAAGGAGAGGTGGGAGTTGTGAAAGGGGAATCCTCACCGCATGCTGCTGAAATCCTCTGGGCTTCAGTGTGGCAGGTTCGAGGGAAACTAGAGACCAGCAATGAGGAGTGGAATGGAAGATTAGGAGGAAAGCCTGGAAATGTGCCACTTTACCATGCCACAGGTCTGTTGTTCCAGGATGTTGTTTCACTCTTTGTGGTAGAATTTGTACATTTAAGTATTACATTTATTTCCAGCATTTTAGTGCTGAAGGTAGCTGGAGGCTTCATAGAAAATAGAGGTTCAGTCAAAAGGTAGTTTTGTCTGTGTCCGTATAGTACTGCTGTGCTAAACTTCAACACTTAAAAAATTGTTGACAAAGGTGAAATAGTCATCAGAAGTCTCTAGGAAGACAGTCAGTGAGTGCTGTCTTATATCACATAAGTCAAAATGTCAGAACCATTTTCACAAGCAGGGAAGAGAATGCAAAGCCATCTTGCTTTTATATTTGGTTAGTCCACTGCCCAGTCTTGTCTCTCAAGCTATATGGTTGCTCCAATTCACAGCCTATTTCTTTTCCCACCTGCTAGGATCATGGAAGGAGTCCATATACCTAAGTATGGCATGCTGCATTGTTAGATAGCCAGGTACACACAGGCTGATTTTTGGTTGCCTCTCCAAATTTCGCTTGTTTTATCAACACCTTCTTACAAACCCTGTGAATCAAAAGTTCTGCTGATCAAAACATCTGTCTGATAGGGAAGTTTTATCAGTCATGGGCAACTGGTTGGCGGCACTTTTCAGGCTCTTTTCCAATAATCAGCCTCTCAGATTGTTTAGAGACTCTCCCAGAATCAAGGACCTTTGCTACTGTGCTCACAGGCCAGCCACTGACCTTTTTTAGGGAAAGAAGACTGTAAAAATCTCTTGGCTTCTGTAAGTTTTGTCCATAACTTGCACTCTTCATCAAAAAAAAATGAGGCAATGTAATTCTGCTGCTGTCAACCATTCAGTGCTTTAAAAGTGGATATAGTCATGCTCATGAAAGAGGGTCTCAGATTTTTATGAAATCTGAGGTGGCCCTAAGTACATTACGATTCCAAAAATCAGAAGCTAGGGGAGAGGAGATGGATTTTGATTTTCTGTGACCTGAGGTAGACTGATTATGCAGGGAAAGAAAGACAAATGAAATGAGAACATTTATTAAATGATTGGCTTATTGAAACTGTGTTGCCAAAGGGTTTTGATTTTACTTTTATGTGTACAAGGTACATAAAATATATTTTCATTATTATATAATTAAAGATCTTCGTTCTCTGCAATTGATCTGTCACAGAACACTGCATTTCAGGTTTTCTTGCTTGCAGATCTCCATTACCCTGGCAACTCCCTGGATAAATTTCAAGCACCTTTCTGTGTATTATGAAAAATATCTTTTCTTCTGCACCATTTTGATGTTGATGTGATCTGTCCTGCAAAGCTGTTGGTATATGTTGTGATTTTTTATGAAACACAGGTATTTTAAGGTGCCTTTGCATTAATTACAATGTGAATAGCTCATATTGGAATCAGATTAGCAGAAAATTTAATCCTCAGTGAACTGAAAGAAAGCTATGTTTAAAATCTAGGCTTACAAATACATTTTTTTTTTAATTAGAAGCTGAAGAAAGCTTCTGGCCATGGGGAGGTAGCAAAAATCAGTTTGGATCTCATTCAAGTCTTATTGAAGTAAATGAAAAGTTGTCCCTTCTTTTTCATGGACCATGGATCTCAAGTTAATAGATTTTATTGCTAGATGATCTCACTCTGATAATTTCTTCTGATCTCCAGGCAACAGGGCTTCAGTCAGTGTCTCCTGCAGTCATTCCAGAGAATCTGTTTTTGTGGTTGAACTATAACACATATTTAGAAAGAGATCCATTCAGGACACTTAAAATGAGGGATCCATTTTATACTTCAGGGAGCTATCCTGGTGATTAAGCGCACTCATTGGAAAAGCTCTAACAATTATTATTTTGACTTAGAAATGTGCTGACTTTACCTTCCCTCCTTGGATCTTGTTTGCTGTATTAAAGAGCTTTCAGGCATTGGAACCCTATATAACAAAGAACATGTTTTCACTGTTGTTTATTATATCAGTGAGTAATGCAATTTTTTATGATTCACATCATGTCGTGCAAGTGCTATCATGATGTATATATGTGTGTGTGTGTGTGTGTGTGTGTGTTTTAGGGAAGAGCTCTGCTTCACATTATATTCTCAGATATAATGGCTTAAGTGTAGGTGCAGAATCAAAAGAAGGCTGTAGGCCAAGCAGAAGCAGAATTTAAAGGACAGGCTTCTACTCTTCTGTATATTCCGGTAAATCCTAAACAACTGTGCTGCATTACTGAATTTAGTAGCATTGTGTCAGGTTTACGTAATTGAAACTGAATGTGGAACAAAGACAAAAGCAAGGTCAAATATTTTCATTATGTTAGACATAGTTTCTTTCCAAAGTAATTCATTCCTCCTTCCTATTGGAACTTTCTGGCTGACCACAGTTTTCCTTCTGCAGCCTGGTATGAGCAATTGCGCTGAGCATCCTAACAGCAAGGCAGAATAAGCAAGGTAACCTCTGCCAGGTTAGAAAGTAAAAGCTGGGCACTGGGAAGTGAGTCTTTGCACAACTCAAAGTATGATAGGGAGCAACACTTCATCTGAGCCTCCACCAAGCAGTCTCAATTATCTTCAGAAATCAGCCCTTCTATTATCAGGATTTTTTGGACTAGAGCAGGGATCAAGAAAAAGGGTGAGTGTAGTGATAAAACAGTATCTTTGCCTGGCTAGAGTAGAAGACCAGATACAAACATGGTTGAGGTAGGAAGGAGGGGGGATCCTGCATAGCAGTTACAGTAAGAACTGGCAGTCAGGATTCCTAGGTTCTCTCCCAATTTATGTCACTAATTCTTTCGGTCACTTTGACCAACTCACTTTCATGCTTTGCATCTGACGGGACAATAATGAGGAATAACTTTTCTGTCAGAACTGTTAAGTATCCTTTTTCCTATGCCAAAGTTACCAAAATTATAATCCCGCTCCCACAAATAATTTATAGTATTTTGATTTAATTAAATGACTTTTAAAATAGCGATTTTCAGCACTTATTTTTTTTCTCCACTGACTTTAATTATAGATATTAACCTGAGGCTCATAAGTCTGGAAAAAATGTTTCCAGTGACATTTCCTACATCATTTAGGATTTTGGAAAGGTCAAAAATTACTTAAGAAGTTAATTTTACAAAGAGAAACTTCATGTAAGGCAAAAGACACATCCTACTCAGTTCTAATTCTAATGAAAGGGAATTACAGAAGTAATAGAAGAAAAGATGATACAGGATGACACCAGCTACTAAGTCAAATTACAAGAGACTGTAATCCTAGCTTAGAACCAAAGGAAAAAATTGACTAAGGAAGCAATGAGTCCTCAGGCTCCTCATGCTGACTTGAAGACTTTGATGTTCTTATGGGATGGTAGATACCTACATTAGGAGACTGTGTTCCCCATGACTCCAAAGCAATGTCAAGAGATAAGCTCAGCTCTGATTATCAGTCTCAAGGACATTAGTTAGCTATTTGTAAGCACTAAATTAGGTGTTTTAAATGATCACTTTGAGTAGTTCTCTCTCCCTTGCCAGTCCCTTCTCCACTTATGTTATCCAACTTCAATATCTAGAGGCATCAGCTAAAACATATGCTCCATGGCACTGGAATTTGACGTAACAACCATCATCACCCACAATGTTTTATTGATGTATCTACACTGCAAAAGGTAGTGCGGAGTGCAGATATTCAGAGACAGCTGTGGCACCAAAAACAGGATCACCAAATTAACACAGTGCTTTAAATGGGCTAATTAGCTTTTCTGAGGACAAGGTTATACCAGTCTAAGTGGGGCAGTGTGCTAGTGCATCTGTCCTGCCTCTGGTATTTTGGCTGGCTTGGGTATCTCTGCACAGCACTACAGTGGATCTTATACACATGCTGAGATGGGAAAGGTGGTGGTGGAAACAGAAACAGGGCTGAAGGACTTGCCCCCTACCACAAAGAATCTCGGTAATGGAGCTGGGAATAGAAGTAACGTCTCCTGACTTGCACCTCAGTGTTTTGTCCCCTGGATCCTGTTTCTTTGCTTTTCCAGGTTGGTGACTTACTATTTTAAGCAAAAAAAAAAAAAAAAGTTTCACAACACTGTATTAACTGTAAAAGTAAGAGGAAAAAGAGGGTGACAAAGATGATTAAGGGACTGGAGCATCTAGTATACAAGGAGAGGCTGAGAGAGCTAGGACTGTTTAACCTAGAGAAGAGAAGACTTGGGGGGATCTTACAAATGTATATAAATACCTGATGAGAGGGTTTAAAGAAGACAGCACCAGACACTTCTCAGTGGTATGCAGGGAACAGACAAGAGGCAGTGGGCACAAACTGATACAGGAAATCCCATCTGAACATAAGAAAACACTTCTTCAGTGTGAGGGTGCTGAACACTGGGACAGGTTGCCCAGAGAGAGTGTGGAGTCCCCATCCTTGGAGATACTTAAAATTTTCTCAACTGGGCATGGTCCTAGGCAACCTGCTCCAGCTCATCCTGCTTTAGGAAAGACCTTGCTGAGAGAAAATAAAACCATAATGCCATGCTAACATAACTGATTTGTGTGGGATGTGAAGATTTGAGAGGAGACCTTGAAGATTTGAGAGGAGACCTTGAAGGTTAACATAGAGGGAGAGCAGAAGAATGAGATTTTATCTGATTCCTCATTCCCCTCTGAAAAGTCTTTATGATCTACCCTTTGTGCATGCAACTCGCAGATTAAAACATACTGCACTAGACCGGTATGGCTTCCTAGATTGCCTTGGAAGAGGCAATAATCAGATGTGATTTATGCACTTTTTTCAACTGTTAAATCTGGTGATTCCCACCAATGTAAAAGGTTGAATTTTTGTTTAGAACAGATCTGGTTGGGAGGATTTCTTGTGTCTCTTATTTCAAAAAACAAACTGATTAAAAAAAAAGTCATGTAGAAATGAGTGGGTATTTACTGTTCTTTCCCCCATTTTATTAACATAATCAACTTTATTAGCTGCAATAAAATTGCAATATTGCCAGTTTCATTGGGATCATTATTTTTTGTTATTGTAGTATTCCTTTATTACACTGATTACAGCTGCAACTGTTATGCTTATTATTCTTGAAAATGCTTGTGCCTATTACACATTAGCTTTCTTGGGTTTGTTTCCTTGGTAAAATGCTTTTTGGAGTTTGAACTGCTTTGCAACAGTCTCCTTCATGTTCAAAATCCATTGAATTGAACCTTTATTTAAACATTTTTGCAGCTTGGATTTTACTTCTGTTCCACATGTCATTCAAATTAGTGTCAGTTCTTTTCCTGACTTCTTTATGAACAAACAAGATTACACATTTCCCATAGTTAAGAGGAAATAGGATTACTGCAACAGAAATATTTGAAGCAATTTTATTTGTATAAGGTTTGCAAGGACATTGTGGAATTTCAGTCTCCCTCAATAATATATGTAATGCTTCAACTACTTACTCTGTGATTCTGTTGATTTTTTTTTTTTAAATTATTATTCCATTCTTTTCAACATATCTAGAGTGAATGAGTCTTTCTTTAAATTTTCCTTTAAGGTTCTCTAACAGTGAATCAATGTGTACATTTAAAAATCTTGTTTATTACTTTAAAGTCAAGTATTGATTAGTTGACATTTGTCAACATATATTTTAATTACAGTCAGACCAGATATACATGGGTAATTCAAGCACTTTTAAAATTTAGTAGTCTGTAATAATAGCAATACTTGCATTTTGTAAATGTTTACAGTAGAGGTAGGCTAAAACAGACTTTTTTTCCGGACAAGTGCTATAGTTTGCTGAATCAGGGCTTTTGTGATTTCCATCTGGAAGCCTGGAAAATAATCTGTGAACATTAAAGAAATAAGATTCAAAAGTCTCTGTAAGCAGGTGAGTATCAACATATGCTTTTAACAGATGGAAACACTGAGGCATGAAAAAAAGCATGAGTGGTAGAATCACAGGCTTAGCAGGGACCTCTGGAGATCACTTAGTCCATTCCTCTGCCCTGTCCTGTTCCTTTACCCTGTTCCTAACGTCCTCCAGTGCTGGAGCCTCTGCAGTGTGCTCAGACTTTTCTCCAGTGTTTTGTATGCCTTACCATTCTGACTTGAATATGTCTGTCTGTGTGTTTGTTGTGTGCCTTGTTTGTGGTTTGAAGCGTTCAGACTGTATTTGCTTCCTAGAGAAGGGGCCATTTGTGCATTTGCTATTATGCTGTTATTAGTGTCCTTCTGTTGACTTACCTCTTGCTCCACAAAAACACCTCAATGGCAGCCTTGCCCGAAGTCATACACACAATCAGAGCGGAGGGGGGAATGGAGCTCAGAAAGGCAGATTCTCAGTCCTCTCTTCTAATCACTAGGAAATTTTGTTCATCACTGACATTGATTAGAACTGATTTTTTAATAGGAAGCTAGGTGACTCAGGGGATCAACAGTAGTGTGTTAAATCTTTGGCCTCAAGGTTAAAAGATCAAATTCAGGTTAAATTGGTAGCAGCAATGGTATGGCTTTTATTTCTTTTGGATGTCTCCTTTGAAACTATTTAATGGTCTAAAGTACCATTTGTAGAAGAAGTCAAGGACTAAGGAAGCCTTGCGAACTTATATGCCTAAAATCGTTCCCACCAGGTGGGGTCTCTGGCACAGTGGAGGAGCAAAATTGCATCCAACTGATAGACTTTTCTTTAATTACTTTTACCTGCTATGAGAAAGAGCACCTGTCTGTGCCTTTTAGATGAGCTTGCTGTATTTGAGTACCAATATGAAAACTGTATCTACTTCATTCTGAGTAAACTTCAAACAGGAAGGTAGGCAAATTAAACTTTACTCTCAGATTCTCTTTTGAACAGTTAGTATCCCTTCTGGCCTATTACATTCCCATCTTTACCCTTAACTTCAAGTTTAGAAAATAATAAATCCTAAAAATCACTCAGTCCCACTACTTTACCTCAAAGCAGGGAAGTCAATTATAGATCTGCAGGGTCCTTGGAGAGTGTTCCTGTTCTGCATAAACCCCAGTTTACAAAAATGCATCTGTAAGCTGCAGTTTTAAAGCATGAGGACGCAGGCGAGCGTTCTCCAAGACAGGGTCCTGAACCATCTCATTCAGTTTCTAACACAAACAGTAAAATAACAAAAAGGAAGAACACTGTTTGCTTTTAATTTGCTTTGAAATTTATATTGGATCTCCCTTTGCCAAGGCACCTACTGAACTTGACATCAATAAAAACAACTGACTGCAAAGACCTGCCAAATACAAGCTGTGCCTTGAAGCTCACTAGGAATACAAGAGGGAACAAACTCCAAAAGTGAGGTTCTTCCAGGCAGAAGACTTTCCCTGGGAGGCAGCAAACTTTTAAACACTGCAAATGGCCATAGATTGGTGACTGAAGGTAGGAGAAAGAGAGGCTTCTGGCTAACTTGAGACCAAAGTAGTGAGGTTCCTCGTTCTCTTTTCTGATGCACTTTTCTCCTCTTAATTAATTCTCAGCCTCTTGTGTAAGATTCCATTCTAATGCTGTACGCAACAAGGTTCTCACATGTGTATTTAATGTTAAGCATATGTATATGTATTTATATATACAAAAAATTAGGCTAGAGAAGACTCAAGACATCACATAGTCTATCCTACTGATGCAGGACAGGATCAGCTATCCTTACACCACTCCAGTACATCCAATGTCATTGACGCATGAGATATGAGAGATGACAAGTAGAGAGCTAGAGTTGAAAACACCTTGAAAGTGCAGATAAGAGGCTTACACTTGAATGAATGAGACTGAGTTTAGCAGAAATGGGTTAAGGCATGTTACATCCAGGAATAAGTAAATCTGGGTTTGGAATATATTCCTGCATCAGAATTAATAGATCTTTTGGTAGACTTCTCTTTAGGGACATCATGGCATTTTTTTGAGGCTTATAACAAGATAAATGCCTGAATAACAGGACTCTCTCTTTCTCTCCCTCTCTCTCAGAAGGAGCTTAGGTTAATTTCAGTCATCCTTTCAGCCTCAGCTGCTGGAGGCATAACAATTATTCTGCATTTTGATGGAATGCTGGCAATATTGTTTCCATTAAAGGAAAACATCTCAGTTTTACTGAAGGTTAATGCATTGGTCTCCACAGAAATAAACAGGGGATGCAGTGGATTTCTTGCTGATGATTACTGCTTAAATCCATGTCCAAAGGAGCCCCATCAAAAAATTGCTTGCAAATGCTGACCTCCTCATGTAAGTAAAATGCTGAAGTAGGGAATTCTTATTCTAAGTTAGCTGACCCACAGCTAAAAGCTTCCTGATGAATAAGCCCTGGTCCTTTAGTTTGCATAAGAATGCTGTGGAATTATCAAGACCTGGATGGGGCAATTTGACATTTATCTGCCAAATGAGTGATGAGTCATCAATTCTGAGGCCTGCAGTGTTTTGCATTAAACGTGCTTGCTGCATAATCCCATACAAATTGAGCAGGAGAGGAAAGAGAGAAAAAATGGATTCTGAATGATAGTTGGGAGAATCATCACAGATTAAAAATTTGAATAGCAGTTTAAAAAAAAATTCACAGAATCATGCCAATATTAAAAACAGCAGGGTGAATATACCACGACTGAAATGTGAGATTAAGTTGTTCATAGCCATGTTTGTAATTCACAGTGTGACCCAAGTGGCCATCAAGAGGCACATGAAACACTAAGCTGTTAAAGCTTTTGTGTCAAGTGCAAACACCTGTCAGGGTCCTGAGTGCGGCACAAGGCTCTGCCACCCCTTTCCCCTCTCCTAGCGGTTTAGCTGCCTGTGCTCAAGGCCTGCTCTGATGTGGTGCAGCTGTGCAACCTTGGGTCAGGCTGCTGTGAAAAGAGTGGTGTGAAGGCAGGGGCTGTGTTTAGGCTGAGCTCTGTTCAGGGCTGCTTGTGTCTGGCTGGGTACCTTGCTGACCTTTGTCACTGATTTGCCTTTCTGGGCTGATCTTGGACCTGCCTCATCACTATGGGCTTGTCTGGTGGTGGAGGTGGCTGTTGGCTGGACCTGTAACTGCCACTGGACTGCCACTGGACCTGATCTGCTCCTTTTCAGGTACTGTGGGAGTGTGTCCTCTGTTGGTGTAGTCCCTGTGCCTTCCTGTTTTGCTCTTACCGTCTGATCTGGGCTCTCCTGCCTTGCAGAGCAGCCCACTCTTGTGGCTCTGTAGCAAAATTTATTTGGTATCTGTGGCTGTGATAATGTTCATTATGTATTGCTTTGAAATGCTATTAGTATTCCAATGCACTTGCTGAGCTATCTGCAAATCACTGATACAACTTTTGCTTAGCAAGTGTGACAGTTTGCCTGTTATACCAAATGCAGATTATGCATATTGTGCTACAGCAAAGTGATTAAGCTGTTCATATGGAGATGTAAGTGGAGGTGGTGTCAGGTTTCCTGTGGCATCTGAGTCTGAGCTGTGATCCGTAATGGCAATGCTCCGCTATCCCACCAGTCAGTTTTGTTTTGGGTCATTGTGTAGGAACACTTCTTCAGGGTCTCTAGGTTAAACATCATATTATGAATCATTCCATGATCTTTAGTCCAGTGACCTGGAGAGCAGAGAAGTTTAAGGCACAGAGTAACTTCAAGGATGTTTCTGAAAGCAGAGAAATAAACATGCCATGTAGCTGTAATACTGTGGAAACGTGAGACAGTGCAGTGACTTGTTGATGGTTTTCCATGAGGGTGGCTTCAGAAGTTAGGCAACAGAGAATGCCCAGAAAGAAAATGACATTCTCAGGATACCTTGAGAAACAGCTTCAAGGAAGGCGATGTAGAATGGTTTGAAAGCCAAAGGGCAAAATCCCAGCAATATTGTGACAGAGCTTCAAATCAATGAGAGTAGAAATTGGATTTGTCTTAGAGGCAGACAGAATCAAGGAACTGCTCTCAATTTATTTGGACAATTTGGCTATCTTACCACAGGCCCTTCTGAGTGGTCTTCGTCTTCATCTAAACAGTGGGAGAAAATGTGGGGAGAAAGGGATTCAGAAGGTTATTTATCTGTGTAATCTCAATTTGAATTAGATGACTTGAGTAAGGAAGAAAGAGTAAACAGCAATAGGTAGATTATAAATGTAACATGTAGTTCTACATAACACAATGATTAGAAGTTCTAATTCACCTTGTAATGAAACTTTAGTTTGGTGTGGTAATGAAACTATGAACTACGTCCTTGTGACCCACTCTTGCCTTTAATATTTGTATACAACTTTATGATATTTATCAGCATGGGAAAGCTGACAATCATATGACTTTCACTGAATAGTGATATGGATGACTGAGCATCAAGGTTAAGTTTGTGGGAACATTTCATGTGAGAGGCTTTGTTGGCAGCATGAGGAAAATGAAAGCATTTGTGAAATTCACCTTGCTTCAAACAGTGATTTCATGCTTTGCCTAGGCACTCTGTGTGTGTGTGTATCTAGCTATACCTGTATGTTCTAGAATGTGTAAAAGGTATTCCAGAGTTGCACTGAACTATGTAGCGTAATGCTATCTTGTGGGATTTCTCATCAGGTATAAGAACACCTTCTTGAAGGAGTATAGTCTTGGGTTGGAGACAAGAAGAGTAAAATTAAGTGATAACTGTTGACTTTTATTTCTACTGACGTACTGTGTAACCTTGTAGAAGTCACTTTGCATCTCTCTGAGTCTGACCAGAGCAAGAGGAAGGTGTAATTGTAGCAGGGGTTAGTTGTGCTAGGGTCGTTTGCCTTGTTTAATGGTGACAACTAGAGCAGTGATGAAAGACGGGTCACTCTGCTCCTGGGATCTGGGGATATGCTCAGGTGACTCAGATTCCCAAAACTCTGAATCTGTGATCTCGATTCCATCCTTACTTCCTTAACCAGATTGCATTACTGGAATGAGTGGCAGTCTCCTAAGGTAGATTTCATTCTGATGTGCAAATATGTCCTCAATTTACCTGTCTTAAAGAAAAGAGTGCCATCCTATGGACATATTTTAAAGATTAAACACTTTCAAATGAGTCATTCTTGTGTTAGCTTTGTGGCTATACCATATTTATCTCCACCCAAGTTTAAAAAAAAAAAAAAACTGTTTTGATTGGTGTATATCAGAACTTGTTGGGATGTTTTTGCTGGAATATTGCAAGAGAAAATGTAGTTTCCATCCATTTTTTGTCTACTCTTGTATCCTCTAAGTGATGGTTTTGGTTTCCCCAAATTCTCAAATAGATATTTGGGTGAGGCCAGACTGATACAAGTGGAAGCATATTGGTTTTGTTGAACCAAAACAAAATCTTTTTGTTTAGGTCAGTTGAACATTGAGTTACAGTCACAGAAGGTGTTCTCTTTGGCCACTTTATTTCTGGATTCTTGACAACAAAACAGAAATGGTGAATAGATTAAAAAAATCAGTAGGGCCAGAAAAAAGTATTCCTTTTTGTCATGTTAGTTGTTTGTAAACATATTTACTAATCTAAAAATTTTTTTAACCTTTTCCATTTTTTAGCTCTAGCTTTTTATAGAAGTATGAAGTGTTCTTTTCTGTGGTGAAGTAAAAAAAACTTTTTCAGGGAGCTTTGGATTTAGGATTAGAGTTATGGTGGTGTTTATAGTTTGCTAAGTAGAGGTCCTTATTCTGACAGGTATTGCACCTATCATTCATCCTTTTCTCAAGGCTAAAGTATCATAATTTCTATGATACGCCTTTCTAGGGGAAATTTTCCTTAACTAGTGCTCACTGGTCATTACAGTCTGTTGTAGGTTGACAGTGTCATGGATCCAGCGGAGCTCAGCCACCAGCAAGCAATGGCTAGAAGAGATCTAATGAGCCGTGCTCCACCTTTAGGAACGGCTCTATGTTCCATGAAGAGCTGCTGCACAAGGAGTGCATCTCCAGGTAACCTTTCCTCAAAGACGAGGTTATTTTTCTGTGGATAGTGAACTGCAAATTTGGTTGCCACAAATCTGTGAAACTTAATGACCTGGTTGGTGTCTGTCAGGATATAGTATGAGTTTCATGCTAGCTGTGAATGGCAGAGAGCAAGTTTTTGTGTTAGGGTTAGTTAAAAGTCCAGTACTTCTGAGTAATGCAGTAGGGACCCAACGCTCCCTATTAGTTCTAATGTCTGCTACTGAAAGCATAAACTCTCGGGAGATAATAGAAAGGTGTTTCCTCTTAACTATTTCTTGCAATAAAGCAATAATGCTAGTTGAAAAAGCATATGAAGTTAGCTTTGTCCCAAACTTCTGAATTAATAAATTCTGATATATGAATTCTTCCCTGATTCTCATCTATCAACTTCCATGGTTATAAATAGAGGAGGTTGTAAATCTGGGGTGAATTTGGCTCAAAACCTTTAGCTAAGGCCCAGCACTTTATGATCATCCTTTCATGATGCAGCATAGGAAATAAACAGGGAAAGATGGCTGTTTTTTTTTTTTGTTTGTTTGTTTTCTTTTGGATATTTAAAAGCTCTACAAAGTGAGAATTTAGATACCCCAGCTTGGCTTTCATCCTGCCGGCCCATCAAGCAGGAATGTTAAGGGTAAATGGTAACAGATATTTGCAAAGATGATGTAGTTTGACAAGGCCGTTTCTTCACATTTTTTAGAGGTATACCCTTATGTTTCTAAAGGAACTATGTCTCCTAGCCCCTGACAAAAATCTGAGGCCTTTTGTTTTTAGTCTTTGCAAAAGATCTGTTGGCTTCATGACCAGAGGAGAACATTAGGATTATCTGCTCTGCCATGCTGCATGACACAAGCCAATTATTCCATCCAATAACTCTTCCATATAGACTGTAACTTCTAGTTGAACTAAAGCATGTGCTTTACAAAGACAATCAGTGTTGCCTTAAAACACTGCAGGCCACGCAGATATGATTATGAAACAATTATTGGCATTGTAGCCTGGCAAGTAGCTCAGCACAGTAGAACGTCAGACGTTCTGACTTAAGATCAAAAGCCTTCCTCGCTTTGCTTTCCAAGAGGCTTATCGATATAAGAATCCACAGGGCTATGTGCTAGTTATGTGTGTGGGAAGGAGAATGTGAGAGCCCTGAAGAGTCTTTCTCAACAGAAAGACAAAACAAATAAGAGACTAAAAACACACTTTGAATATGTTGCTTTGTGATAATCCTGGTTGGACAGCAGGCAGGGCTTGACAGAGGATTTAGCTCCAAAGCAAAGAACTCCACCTCCCCGAGAGGTAGAAGAGCTGGAAAAAATGGGAGCAATAATACATATTTGATCCCCCTCTTTCAGCAACAGCAGAAAGCAATGACATAAAGGCCTTTAATACTGAGGAAATTCATGCTGCAGTGGTATCGAAGAAGCTGCTTGTGATGTGGCTGCTCAGGCGTTTTGGACTATTGGCAAGTGTTTGAACTTGTACTTTTTCCTTAGTTTTTTAGATGGCCTGAATTTCTGGATTTGTGTGTTACTTTCCTATAGTGTTTTTATTTCTGCATTTTTTTCTGTTGATCTAATCCACTCCTGTGATTTAGAGACCAGTAAAGTATTTTTCTTCAGTCTTTAGCCTCACTTGTTTTGCATTCTGCTAGACAACTGCTGCGTTTCACCCTAGAATTTGCCATATTTCAAGTGAGGTAGGAAAAAAATTATGTCCCCTGTGTTGTTTGCATAATCAGTAAAACTCATTAAAAACAGTGGGATGTAAGGTGTGTTAACAATGACCTTCGTATATATAAAGTAAGAAGTGTTGCTTTTATTCTAGGATGAACAGAATTAGTTTAAAAAAAAAAAACTGTAGAATACAGGTATCTTGTCTCCAGACAGCCTTGCTTTGAAATGGGTGTAGATATTGGGATGAGATATAACAGTACAAAGCATAAGTTTTTGCTTTTAATGGGTAAGGTGGCTCAAAGAATAAGCTAGTTGAATCATAAATCAATGACAACCCTCTTAAGTATTCCAGTTTCATCTGGGCATCCTGAACTTAAGTAACTGAGAGTTTGCTGTCCCAGTGTCTCAAACTGTCAGGCTGAAATATTTTAATTTTCTTACAAATTAGTCTGCTGTCTTGAAAATATATGGTGGGCATCTGGTGTCACCTGTCTTTGGGTAATTATATCAGACACTTGCCAAAATCCACTTGCTTGTATAATACCGCAAGTTAACAGAAATCTGGAGACGGGTCTTCTCCTACCAAATGGTTCTCTTAACAGGAAAAAAGAGGAGGAATAAAGAAAAGCAGTAGTCCAACTTTCCATATTGGATGTGGAAATCAGTTATCTCTGAGTTAGACCAGTTTCACAGGTGGAGTGCTGATCTGAGGAGCTGCCAAGGGCCTCTTGAAGCCCTCCATTTTCATAGGTTTTAGGATATATGTTGCAGCTGTCAGGATGAGGTTTGCAGTCTTGAAATTAAAGATCTGAGAAATACTGTTCAAACAAGGCAAAGAACTTTCCACTGTTGTCATCATCTTAGGTGGAAGGGAGACAGCCCTATTAAAAGGAAAATGGCAGCAAGTTATGCTGCAGGAAATTCATATGACTTATTTCAAGCCACATGAAATATAATTATTTCTGTAGATGGAGTGGGAGAGATGCATTCTCACTCTGGTAGTGTAAAACAGCCTCAGCTTATATGATAATTTTGCTGTTAAAATGAAGCTCTCATGCTGGAGTGAAGCATGAAGAAGGTCTGTTGCAATATGAATGTTCAGCCATTGTGGATTACTCTGGGACACTAAACTTGATAGCTCACAGTCTCTGATCAACAGACAGCTCTGGTCACTTATTTCATCCTCACTGTAAATGAGAATATTTCAACGCTCTGAACTGGTCCAGAGCATCAGGTCACAGTTATGAAGAATCTGAGATGTTCCTCTCTGTTTTCCTTGACCCTTTTCCCGTGCGGGAATACAATGAGCTGTGGATTCCCTTTAAGCAATGAGCCACTCTTCTCAGAAAGAGCATAGTCAAAGTGGCAGAGTAAAGGAAGCTTGAATCACAGCACTGCAAGCATATAAGTGAGAACCCAATCACCCAAAAGGGCAGACAAATCTTTAAGTATTAACAGCACCCGACAAAGAGTGGGTGACCTCTGAAACAAGTGTTGTTCCTTACAACATCTATGGACTCTCTGTAGCTGGAACAAAAACCATCCGCTCTAGACTCGTTTGCAGTGAAAAGAAGGAAACGGCAAAAGAGCAACTTAGCCACAGACAGTTTTGTGGACACTTTCCAAATTATTTGACATCAGCAAAACCCAAGCTTGAGTTGCATTGTCATATCTTACTTTATCCTACCTCTCTTACTGTGTCTACAGCCCCAGGGAACTAGCTGTGGAAAATTCCTCCCCCTCCCTCCCTCCCTGAAAGAACAGGAGCATATCGGTGTGAACTGGTGGGTTAGTCAGTTGGGAGATATTCAAAAGTGTCACAGTTCTTGCTGAAGAACTGCCCCTTCATGACCACATGAAAAATGACCTAGGTTAGGTCCCCTCCTCTTGTGTGTAAACGAGCCTTCAACTCTTACCGGAGGGTGGCATGGTCAGAAAAATTCACTGGAGTGTATCAGTGGCCTTGGGCAAGTCAAAGGTAAGACAGCTGTGCACTAGCCTATGTCAGATAAGCTTTTTCTGTTGGAAGCCAGGCTCTTGACTCTACAAGGATTTAAATTTAACTGTGAGAACTGGTGTATAATTAGCAAATTTTGAAATGTCAGAGACTCGCCTTTGTTCTCCATTGCATTCAAAGTGAGACTATGAAATATAGAGGATGCAAACACAGGTTCCTTGACAGTGTTCCGGCATTGGAAGTTGGTGACTGATTTCTTGTCATTGGCCTCTTGTTTCATTTCAGTCTGAGTTGCCACAGTGGCAAAAACGTAAAGATAGTCCTACTTACTTGTTGCTAAGGGGCTTGAATAGCAAAACTCTGCATTTCCAAGAATGGAATGATTCTCTGTTTTCAAGCTTGTACCTTTTACTCCCGCAGAGGTGCTGAAAGGAGCTTACAGAACTTGTACGCTTTGGTTTTATTTGTGCACAGTTATGCTCATGAAACTGGTATCAATCAGCATCCTATTAGCTCCCATTGGTCCTAGACAGCTCATAGGTTTGCTTATGCATTTAACAAATCACTGTTTCTATACATCATTCTTTAGCTGTCACTGTCCAGGGGTTATTAGTGATTGTGCCAGTTGCACACAGAGCAGAGTTTGTGTGCGTGCTCTGGATAAAATCTGCTGCTTGACCTGTCCTGTTAGCGTTCCTTAACTCATGCTACCAAAGGATGAGTTTTCAGGGAGTTATGCTTGCTTGTAATTGCTTATACGTCTGTGTGGTTCTAAGCTTTCAAAAACTGTGTCAGATTTCCATCTTCTTTTCTGAAAAATTATTCTTTTTTATCACCTGCTGCTCAAAGATGCGACCTTATTGGTTTTCTACAGTTTCATTTGAATAGGGCATATGTTGTGAGAAATGAGGTGTCAGCATTTTTTGCTTTTCCATGTACCAGCAATACCAACTTTTCATTACACTCTTCCCTTGCCAATTTTTTTGATCTTCATTACCTTGCAGGATTTTTCTATTACAATGAGCTGCTTTTGGAAGAGTGTATTTGTTGAGTGTGTGTTGGATTTTTTTTTTTTTTTTTTTTTTGTTGCCATGTCTAACGAGATTCCTAACAACCATCTGCTGCAGCTTTAGCCAGACTTGCTAGCAGCAATGTCAAATTTCCTTCTTGGTAGCCGTTTTCTGTCCTTTCTTCCCAAGCTGTTCCCTGCCTTCCCCCCCCCCCCCCCAATAGATTTCAACCCCTCTTGCATGATTTACCTAGTGTGCCGACTGGTGCTTGTGAGCCCTGTTTTCTGTCCTTTGCCCAAGCTGAGCGGACTGAATTCAGAGCTAGCTGGTTCCTAGCTGACACTTGCTCAGTGTTTAGCAGGGGGTTGGGGGCATTTCCAAGCCACTTAAACAGTCATCTACAGAACAAAACTTCCTTAAAGGCCTGAGAAGTGTCTAAACAGATGAAACTTTCCAAGAAGGCTCTATGGAAAAGGGGTGAGAGTGACCTGATGTCCATTAATACATTTGCAGTGTTATTCAGCTAAAATTGTTTGGAAACAAAGTGGATCTACTGATTAATTCCAGTGGTGTGGAAGGAGTTCCCAATTCTCCCATATACTTCTCTGGTAATACTAGAGGAGCCCCTGGAGATTACCAATATCCTCTGTTATTATGACTATTAATTATTCTTATATCTTCAGGCAACTGGAGAAAGTCTTTTATACAAAATTCAAAAATCACTCATAGCAAAACTATAAACAATCCCTTCCCTAACAGCCTTTCCTTTCAAAAAATGTAATTTACAGTATTATGATAGTTAGCTTCTATAATAATGTGCTGATTATGGTCAATTCTTACATGTGTTCTGACTCGGACATATTCCTAATATTGGTGAATACAGCTATAGGTCAGTGGTTCCCTGCATAGTGAAGATCAAACCCCACCAAGTGTGGCATTTGGGACAGCTGAAAGAAAATATCAATGCATAGAAAAAGGAAAACATAGTCATCTTCCTGCTGTTTTACCTTGATGAGGCATCATAAAGATCTTGTTGCATTTCTTGTCTTATCCAAGAAAGTCAAGGGAAGCCTCATTCTAGAGTGTCTTAGTGGAAATCGCTGGAATGTTTTTGTCAAAACAGATTTTTTCCACTGGACAATGCCACTTCAGTAAAATGAAACTTTTAAATAAAACTTTGCATGGAAACATTTCTATGTGAAGCTTTTTAGAAGACTTGAAACTACATTCCCAACTGTGTATTTCATTTTCATGTTTTTATGACATACTAATACCAGTAAAATTTTATGTTATGCAGTGTATCAAATACTCTACTTTCTTTAATGTAAGAGGAGTTCCTTAAGAGCTTGAAGCATCTGATTCTCTAGACCAACTTACGTGCTTTCAGATTTGGATACTTTGAACAAGAAAGTAAGATACGATATAGTTATATATTCTTAGAATATAAATTATCAACACATGAAGACACCCTCCCCCCTCCCCCCCCCCGGCAGCTGCCCTTAAAGCTTAAAACAAAAATGAACTCAGACTAGAAATTTTATTATTCTATTATTTTATCAGATATCATACATGTTATAATAATGTGACATCACATTCTGAATTGCTACTATATTTATGGTATAAGCAGAAGTAATAAAAATGTATCCGTGAAAAATTCTTAACTGTATATGAAAATATTTGTTTTTCAGACATGTATTTTTCAAAATGGAAATCCTTTGGAGTATCTGTTTTTCCCAGGAACTTCAAAAATTGTGTCTATATTTCAATTTGGAAAGGTAATCAAGTATCAAAAGGTGAACTTTTCGCTAAAAGAAAATTTCATGCTTCCATGTGCGCTATATGCTAATCACTTTCTCTCCTAATGAATGAAAATCATTTCACAAATACCTTCGCTTCCTTACCTTGGAAGTGAGTAGGTCTTTGTGTGCATGATGGAAATGGAGGAGAGGTGGTGGAAAAGAGGAAGATGTGTATTGATAAGTGCATAGGTTTTCCACATGCTGTAAGCTGGCCACAATAATTATTTCAACTTTAATCTCTCCCTTATTCTTGTCAAAGGATAAGTCTATCCCGACAATTTTATCCCATGTCCTTGAATAATCAAAGAATAACGTAGGTTGGAAGGGACCCCTGAAAGTCTAGTACAATCACCCAGTTGATGCAGGGCTAACTTCAAAGCAAGATCAGGTTGCTCAGAGCCTGCTCCGGTTGAGTTTTGAAAATATCCAAGTATGATGATTCTGTAGACACTCTGGAGAGCCGGTTCCAGCGCTTAACTGCTTTCATCACGTGCTTGGTTGGTTTGTTTGAGGTTTTTGTGCCTTTGGAGGGGACTGGTGGATCTTGATGCCCCTACTTCTGAGCTGGAAACTGGAGTTGAAGCTAAGTCACCTTTGAGTTCAGTGATTTAGTGCAACTTAAAGAAGTTTAAGAATGGGGACGGAGTGAAACTTTTAAGGATGAGCCTTTTCTAAGGAGCTCATAATTCCATCTCTGCCTATCGCAGTGTCTTGCACCTCTTCAGAAGTTTTTAGTGACATCAGTTGGATTTGAACTACTTTGGATCCCAGCGTGCCAGTTCTGATGTTCTATATTTCTGACAATACACCGATAGAATAAGTTGGCTAAACATCTTCCCAGTATAATTTCACTGGCGTCAAAAGCGGTTAAAGCATTTGGCCTACTGCATCGGAAGTCCAAGAGAAAATTCAAGTAGAAATCACCTGATGTTCAAATTAGGTATTCTGCAAAGTATAGCACGTTGAAAAAGTGATTCCTGGACCATGACAGCTTTCACTCCAGCTACTGCAATAAAACTGTCTATTTCCTGACTGCTTACTGGGGCTTTTCTGTGACTGAACTTGTGTGCTATAGTAGTACGTCTGCTCCAGCAGATGAAGTTGGCTTTCTTAACAGTGGCATTGATAGAAGCAGAAGAGTGAGTCAGAAATTAAGCAAGTTACTGACTTATGGCACAGTCAGTTCAAAATCAGTAAACTGACTACTGTGATTCAGTGCAGATACTAACAAAACCCAATTCTTTTTCTTTTCTACCTGCAGTTTTGTTGACATTTCCAACCTCTTCTTGAGCATTTGGACCATCTCGCTGAAGGAAAAAATATTTTGGCTTTAGTGTGTCAATAGAATTGATCTTTGGAAGTATTTTTCCAGCACAAACTCTCATTGATTGTGCTTAACTCCAGGCCTTTTCTCGAAAACAAATAATGAAGCCTTTCCGAGCTGTTTTATGACTTTGCATTGCTGGCTGTAGCTGTTACTACAGCACAGTAGTGTTCGTTATTAATATGCAATCTTTCAAAGGCTAGCTCATGACACACAACAGCTGAAACAGTGTGGTTATGCCTCAAGAACAGCCAGAGGTCCACTGGAACAGTATGTGAGGACAGGCGTTAAGAGGGTGAGGGACTGATAAGAGGAAGCACTTCAGTGGGACAAGAGTCAAGAGGAGCCTGTTCTTGAGCCCGATGTAGTTGGTGAAAGAGTCCCATTATCCTCAATCTTTTTTTTTTTTTTTATTTGGATAATGGAAGCTTTCCACTTCAATCTGAGTCTAGAAAAAGCAATATATTCATCAGTCTAATGCCTGAATTAGACAGTTGTATTTGAGTAGCTGCCTTCCGTTTTGCAAACCCTCTTCTCAGCTGTTACTTCCTGCCATTTTTGTGCTGAAGCAGAGCTTCTGGAAAGGAGATTTGATGTGACAACCCACACAGACTACTGATATCAGGGAAGGAAGAAGCATTTTCCAGGTACTTACCTGGTATTACCATCCAAAACTCACCTAATAACCTATGTATAATGTACTAGTAGGCTGAGATGTGGGAAAAGGTACACACTCTATACAGCCCGCCATAACCACAGTGATACCTGTTTGAGCTGCAAGTTAAAAAAAAAAAAAAAAGTGATGAGCTGAAGGGGTTGAGAACGTGATCTGCTGATAATATGAGTGCCTATCCTAGAAGCTAGAGGTCAATTACCTGAACAAAAATATATGAAATCTTGGGAACAGATGTAGTCCTTACAGAAACCTTGCAAGCCAAGTCACCCTCTAGCACAGAAATCCCTAAGGAGTTGTGCAAGTTTATGTGGATTATGAAAGATCTCAGTTTATTTCAGGCTGCTAAAAGGGGAAAAAATGTTTGAGGTGCTAATCAGTACCCCATTTACATGGAAGCAGAAAACTTCAAACTCAGGTTAAGTAGAGAGATAGGTACGCTATTTCTTGATGTTACCTGCTTATATACACCAGTGCTCTCCTTTTTGCCTCTATGGTCTTGCCTATTGAGCTAAACCTTGAAAATTGTAATTGACAAAATTATAATATTGGGCTTGATACTTTTGATAGCTTTTGTCCAAAACTGTGGTGATAGTTTCTTATTTCCACTTGATTCATTGAGGGAGAAAATATATGCTACTGCTTTAGAACTTTCCATTCACACACCATTTACTTGACAGGATTTTCTTAGTATCACGGCATAATTTATCCTTACTGCTGTTCAATCACTTAGTAATAAAAACTGAGATTGCAAAAACGTTCATTGCCATTACTGATGAGTGACCAGTGACTACAGCCTATATGAAGCGGGGGGGAATCAGGGAGGGATGTTTTACACTTAAATAAAATAAAAAAAAATCTCTAGCTCAGCCTTATTTTAAGTTGTGAAAAGCCTAGATGTAGAATACGTGCAGAACAGGGAGAATGTCAGATAACACTAAACGTGGACCTGTGCATTGGAATGGGTGGTTCTTCACTCAAAATAATGGTAGTGATTATTTGAAAAAGAATATGCTTTTGAAATTTATGTTCAAAATCTTGGGACAGCCACAGAAGAAACATCTGTTTCGAGCCTAAGCCAGTTTTAAAGGAATAATTTTTTGGAAAGAAACTTTCCTAAAGAGTAGCTTATTGCACTTTCCTCTGAAGCCACTGGTGTTGGAGTGTTGGGTCATAATACAGGCCCAGACTGACCACTATTTTGACAATTTCTATGCTTATGTGATAGTCCCTAAATATTTTGCATCAGCTCTTAGTCTTTGTCTGCAGGCCTTTGGAAATACAGACAGTGCAGGGTGGTGTGTTCAACACCAAGAAAAGCTCAGTCCCATTCCTCAGTACGGGGTCAGAGTTTCCTCAGCTGAAGACTGTTCTGTTTGCAAAGACAAACTAACGTTTAGAAACTCAATTTATCACTCTTTCCATTCTGATATAACAAGATTTTTCACGTGTCAGTCTTACTAAAGGTTGCAAAGCTCTTCATAAACTAACGTGAGGTCTGCAAGTACCTCGTGGAACAGATAAATAAAAGCACAGATCCTATGTGGGGAAATAGAGGAATGAATAAATGGAGTGATTCGATAGAATGAGAAGAAGTGCTGACTGCAGATTTCAGTTAGGTGTGTGGTGAATCAATGACAGAGTAGGAAAACAGGTCTAGGAACCTTAAACTTTCTTCTAGTCTCTGGGATCTGCTGCATGACAAGAGCAATTTGTTTTAAATATAAGTGATTGCAACTAAATTACTAACTCAGTTACAGAATAATGTGTTTGCACTATAATGAGAAACACTGTATTACTTGTGTAAAGTAATTAAAATCTACTAGGTGGTCCTCAAACACATCAACTGTTGTTATTTTCAGTAAATAATGAATCAAAATAAGCAAAACGTAATTGCATTGATGACTTTAGTAACACAGCACAGTAAGCGATGATTTTTAGGTTTTGGCAACTAATAACCCAAGTTTGTCCTTGAACAATGAGAATGTGTTGCAACGCTTTAAGAGTTGAGAAGCCTTTGCAGAAAGCCCTGGGTTTAACCCAGCTGCAGTTCGTTTCTAGTTTGACTTCCCTCATAAGTAACTCTTTGCTTAGAGGCTAGCTTCCAGTAAGGCAAGATCAGCTGGAAGTTGTGACAACAAAATCCCTGTTTGTTGGCTGGGAGGAAGCTTTTTCCAGTGCCCTTTCTTAGGATGCAGAAAAGCCATAATAAAGGTGGTATTCCGTTTTAGAGCTTTCCTGTGTTACAGATGTTGACAATGGCTAAATATGTGTCTTCCTGTTTCTTTCACTTGAAAGAATCACTGTGTTGCCCTTTAATGTAAAGATCCCCACAAATGATCTTTATAAGGGACCTAGATAGTTGCAGGCAGCTGTAAGTGATTTTTAACAAGGTACCTTCATTTCATCTAGTGCTGCCAATGAGAAGCCTTGCCTCTGGCTCGCCAAGGGAGCAGCTTCAACTGCCATGGGCCACCCATGAGGGCTGAGGAGTTTTGGCGTCCTAGTGAAGCCAGGACCATCACACTGTGGAATTACTGTTGCTCCTGCAGCTGCAAGTGAGTTCAGTATCATGCTCTTCATTCCTCGTGTTGTGGTGCTGCATCTGCTAACAATAGCTGAATTTAAGCTTTTTAATCTCAGGAATATGCTCACTGTTAAAAACTTCTTAGAACTTGAGGTTTCTTTGTGGTGTGCATGATGTGATGACAGCCTCCCAGTGCCGACCTCCGTCTATAACTAATGTAACCGGTATGCTTTATAGATAGAGTACTCTGAGGCCTGCTTTGATTGTAATTATAAGTCTGGCAGGAACAGGCTAGTTGGGCTTCTTTCAGTAGAAAATACTGGCACTTAAGTATGCTATTTGGTCAATTATTAAGAATAAAGTCCAGGGTACTTCAGTGGCACCTCTTCTGTTCTCATCCAGAACTTCTTACACAGAAGTCAACACAGAAGGTTTGTACTCTAGGATTGGAGCCAGCACAGAAATTGCTCTTAGTTCCACATCCCCTTCTATAAGACTAAAAGGGCACTGCAAGCAAACCATTTAATTAGTAATTGAGTTTGAAGAGAGAATTTTATCATGGTTTACATCCGAAGTATCCTCTTTGGGTAAAGGCTTTGCCAGCATTTCTATTTGTTCCATTACAGATCATTCCCTTTCACATTAGGGTGAGGCTGGGTTATATTACAGCCTTTTCATAAGATAAATAGCAGTGAATTCTAATAGGCTTCATACCATCATTGTTTTATTGCAGAAATACAGGTAAGTTATTAATTTTAAAGACTGGTAGCTTGGCAGGGCTCCAAAGCTCCAGGAGCAGTATGATGTTTATTAAAAAGGAAGCTTAGATCTACAGGCGCACAAGCTTAATATTTATTCTAGTGAGAATTAATACTCTCTTGTTTGGGGTGGGGTGGAGGGAAATCTTTGGGTTAGATGAATGTTGAAATCATTCAAGCTACTCCACAAACCACAAGCACAGTGAACAGAAGTCTTACAAAAGAGAGCTAAAGTTAACACAGAAGGTGCCTGCTTTCTGTGGCGTGAACAGAAGCTTGTGAGTTTTGCTGTGTGTATAAATCGGTTGCCTTTCATGAATCAATCCTTGCAGATTTTGCAGCGGTAAAGAAAGAAGGAAAGACAATGTAGGTTAGAAGGAATAGAATTGAGAAGGATTTTAAAAAAAAAATGAGTTAACAGGAATTAGGTAAACATACTTTGAAATATTTATGCAGGTGTAAGAGCCAAATTGCAGCATTAAAAGCCTCCTGATGCTCAGAAAATACAGAAAAGCATTCGGCTAAGGGAGAAGTCTTATTATAAGTTGCGTCTTTTCTTACTCACTCCTTTTTGCATCCGATTATTTCTCAGGACACTAACATGGGGACAGCATGTCTATTTCTCTGAAGCTCCTCTCTTCCAATTACTGTAGTTTCCTAAAACATGACCTTACATCCTCTGCTTCTTTAATATTAAGGCAAGTTCACTGGAGCTGCAGTAGAGTTGGCCTGGGGAGACCGTTTTTGTGTATGAGGTTACAGTTTGTGGCTGAAGAAATCATTGTGAGATCCCTAGTGCTAACGTTTCATTCTCAAGTCTTTTACTGTGCATAATGCTATGGTACTCGAATACCTTCTGCAATGGCAAAGCATGCTCATGAAGATGGCTTTGTTTCTCTAATTGTCAGATGCTGAAAGATGGTATAGATTTAGAGTTGATGCACAATATATGTTGTATGCTGGGACTCCATAGGTGAGGACTTTGGAGTTGGAGATTGCTATTTTATAGAGAAGGTTAAGAAGAAAGACTGCAAAGCCACCTCTGTGTGATCCCGGTAACTGCCTATGGAAGATGATAAGATCACCCATACTGAACTCTCTGGGCAGACGCAGGAGTACGCACGTGGATGTCTGACTCTTCTTAATGCTTGTAGGTCTCCAAGATGCCATCTATTATTGTTGTTCTGTGCTTAGCCTAAGGGTTAGATGTTGGCAAGCAACAAACCGTATGTGGAAGCAAACCATAAAAACACTTCTCATCTAGCTTGTGATCAAGACTAAGGAATGAGAATACAATAATTTGTCAAGCATAGAATCCTGTTTGCATTTAAGATATCTTTGGGAATAAAAATGGTGGTGGTGGGGAGGGAGGAAATATGCCAGATAGCACGACTGTGACCAGTGAGAAATATTTTTCATCTTTTTCTTGTGGAAGAGAATGCGGTATGTTTGCTCGGTTCGTGTTGTCCTGTTTTTGAATATTGCTGATCACCTCCACAACTTCCATAGATTCAGGGTGACACAGATGTTCAAGACTTGAAAGTCATGGCTGCATGCAGGTAGTTAGGTAAAATATTCTTTTATTAATAACCTACAGTTATATATGCTGCAGGTTGCTAGGAAGATGGATCTTATGTCTTAGGTTTCATCAGTCTTTTCCCTAGGATTAAAATAAATCAAATGCTATACGATATCCCGATGTTCTCCCTGATTTACAATACACAAAGGAATTTGGTGTGAAAAGTTGCAGGGGATAGATACAAACCTACGCGAAAGACTTTTTCAATTGCAAGTACAAGCTGCTGAATACTGAGATCATTTCCATGTGAGTGCTGGTCTAAGTTTTAAAGATGTCTGTTAAGAGATGATGGTTTACGTTCATGCCATTTTGTTCTATCGAGTGAGTTTGAGGGCAAACAGTCATGGAAATGCTGCATCTAAGATCAAAACATTCGTATCCACGGTCTTTCCCAGCTCCTGTGCATCCAGTCAGAAACTAAGCAACTGAACTTGAATTTCAAATAAGTGTCAAGTGACTGCAGTTAATCCTCTAAACATGAACTGTTCACTGAATGATTTAGTATCAAGAAATTTGACATATGACTATAAAGCTCTTTAGAAACAATAACTATGAAGCACTTTGGAAAAAATAGTCATAGAAATCATTCATGGGCATTCACACCTAGACTAATATCCATGTTGACTATATGAGTCCAGTATAAATTGCTAAGAAAATTTGGGAGCACCAGATTTTACTCCTGAGTCTGGGGAATATCATTAATGGTTAATGCAGGAATTATCTGTTGAGGAGATATGCGAGAATTAGAAAAGCTAATGCAGAGGAAGAGCTAATGCAGGGAAAGATACTGAAGGCCTTTTGTTGGAAAGTCTGCATCTCGTGAGTTTTCTTTCCTTTGCCGCACACATCTCTTCCCTCTGTCACTGTGATAGCAGCTGCAGAATGTTCTGTTCGGATGGGAGGTTGGGGGAGGCAACAGCTGCCAGCCACAGGGACTACTTTTTGTTTTTGTGAAGGTGGAGAATGGAAGCATACAGCCACCTCTGAGCAGAGTAGTCCAGAGTCCACAGCTATTGTTGAATAGATTTATATTTTGAAAAATGAATCAGGCAAATTAATTAAGGAGAATGTAAACTGGCAAGGATGAGCAAAGATTTGCCCAGCATCAAATCTAATGAGCTTACATTTCCAGTAAATGCATGGCAATGGTTGTAAGCAGGTATAAAAGTTCCATGCCTTTTGTATCCAAATGAGGCTGAGTCTGGCGTTTTGAAATGGCTTTCATGTATCTGTCAACATCAGCCCTTAGCTTCAGCTAAAATAGGGCTGTTTGTCATTCTGCCTGACATTGATATATAAAAAGACCATTCTTTGTCAACAAAAGTGCCACAAAAGCCTAAGATGAAGCATCACCATGGATTTTGGATGATTCTTGCAATTTTTGTAGAGCTGTGTGTAGTAGGATTCTTCCAGACAGCATTATAACTGGAGCCATGAAGAGCTAAGTGCAAAAGAAGAATTGTTCCCCTACGCCCTTTTAAAAAAGCCTCCCTTTCTGGCAGAAAGATTCATCGTGTGCTTCCAGGCTTGTGCGCTGCTTTTGGATGCTGTGGCATGTCGTTTATGGGCCTACTGAGTTCCCTAATGCTCTGGGGTGAGACAGCCCTGAGAGAGAGCTCCAGGAATAGTATGGTCTGTCAACTATGTTTTGAACCATCTTGCTCCTGAGCAGTTTTAGGGGCAAGAGTTTTCCTAGCATAAGTTAGCTTTGGGAGCCTGTCTCAATTGTAGGCTCAACTGAGGCAGCAGTCTCTGAGACAGCACTGTCTACAGCCTCTGCAGCATCTGTAACCTTTCTTGTGCCACAATTCTCTTGTCTTCTGCCCTCTGTACAGCAGTAGTTGTGTGAATGGCCATAAAAGTATTTTCTGTACTGGCTGGAAAAGTCTTTCATACTAGAATTTTGCAAATTTAGAACTTCCTCATATTCTCCTGGCCTTTTCACTGGTTACACCAAGTCTGGAGTGCAAGTGAGAATCAGTTCAGGTTCAGGTTTCAAGAGAAGGGCTGATTCAGACCTTCCAGATATGAGGAAAGGATGAATCATGGTTGATGAAGTAGCAAGTATCTTCTGTCTCCTGATACTTTGAGGCAGTGAGGGGTGCAGAAAGAAAAGGAACTGAATAGGAAGAAGGCAAAAAAGCACCAAACAAAGCAGCAAATAATCTCAGAAAAGGAACTGACCCCCAATCCCTCCGTGTCAATCAACAAGCTACAGAGCAGTTTCTAACTGCACATGTAAAACTTCTCTTTTGGCTTCAAACGTTCCATTACTATAGACGGATCTGAGGAAAATATAAGAATGATGTATTGAAATTGATAGTCAGGAGTCCTTTCTGATTTTATAAGTGTTTACAATTCCCTTTTTTTGATAAAATAGGATTCCTACTTTTTGAAGTTGCTCATAGATACTATTGCTGAGTACATTTCCTATGTGCTTGCACTTCAGTGTCTAGACACAAAAGAGATAATATTTCTCAGTATCCTTCTATTTCTAAACTTACTACAGTATTCCACAATAATTTCAATACTATAGGAAGGATGATCACTATACCATAGCCCTGCTAAAGGGAGGGGATATCATAAATACGAAGTTAAAGTCTTCAAATAGTTTTTGTTTGAAATGTTCTCTCGTATCTGCAGTATTTCTATTTATAGCTCAAGAGACAAGGAAATGTTGAATCTGAAAGTTCTTTTTTTCTTTATAGTTCAAAATCTATTTATAAAAATGTAATCAAAATACTTCTATAAAAATACACACAATAGGGATTAAGTAGAGAATGACAGTTATTTAGATTTATTTAAGTATGCTATCCATCCAGTATTCAAAAATTGTGTTTTATATGGTTTTTAAAAGATACACTTATAAGCAGACCCATTAATTCCACCAGCTTGTCTCAGATATACATTTCATATCTTAGACTGTTATATAGGTTCATATACTTCTCTTCTGGTCATCACAACTTACAGGCTATTGAGCTCATGAAGTATTTCCCTTATAAGAGTTTCTGTTCCAGAATATGATGCTGCTGCCACTGCTGCTGAAGATCCTGCCAAATCCTCCTTTTAAAATGGTTCCCTAGTCTCTAGTTAATAGTATCAATCAAAAAATATTGGCTTAGATTCTCTCCTGTTGCTATTCTTTATTGACTTCAGCTACTAGGGCTCTGTGATTCCTATGATGGCATTTGGCTAGACTTCAGGTGGAGTTTGAGACAATCGCGTGGCTTCTCTGACCTCTGCATGAGTAAATAGCTTTGTCCAAGCTATCTGCCGTGTTGTAGTAGTTGGAGTTCAGATCACTTCTCTGATACCTCCTATCCTTGCCTGCACACAGCAGGTCTCCTGGGTAAGCTTTTGTTCCAATTATGTTGGGTCTCCACCATCTGGTGGCATCTGTCCACGGTCTTGGCTTATGACAAGGCACTGCACAGGTATTGGAGATGGAGCGAGAAGTAGAAGAGGGAGGATAAGATGGCAGCAGCATGAGTGGTTTTGAGTTAAGCTTCCTATATGGATGAGGTGGCTCACCCATGTTGGATCACTATGTTACAAGCTTATACTTTGGAAACAGCTAATACACTATTAGCATAAACTTCATGATTTCTCATTATTACAAGTGTGCAAGAGAAAATGAATGAGCATAGGCAATATATATTGAATTATTATCTTCAAGTTAGTGGAACTGACCTTAATAAAACTTAAAATATAGTTCTGTCTCATGCTCCTGTTCAAGGAGCCTGCTAATTTCCTTAACAGTTGAATGGAAAAAAAAGTTAAGGCAACCTTAACTTAACTTTGAGCAAAGCTTAGATTTTTTTTTAAGGGCCAAAGTATCAGTTTTCACAGATCATTGATCTATTTCAAAATAACCTTAACCACTTTGAATCATTAATGAAAGGATCATATTTTCTCCTCTGAAGGTTCAGGGACAATGCTGGCACAGAAAAATCTTTTGACATCCTCTGCAATACATTTAGACTGGATACAGAGTCTAAATTTTTAAGACTTGTCTGGCCATCTGATGCTTAGCATATCTCAGAAGGCCTGCAGCTCTTTCCTATTGTTTGAAACGGAAAAGGGAGCTTCTTGCTGCCTGCTGCCGCTGTTGACGTCAGAAACAACAGTAGATCAGACACAGGCCTACCTTAGAGGAAGAAAGTAATGAAAATGTGGGCAAACTAGCGTTTAGTCTGTATCCTAAGTTTAAGCATACCTACAAATCAGGTAGAAAATGAGAAGGGGCCCCAGTACAAGTATACTTAAAGTATTATCTTCTGCAAAATCCATATGAATCTTTGGAAGAAATATATACCAAATATTGTGAATCTGCCCCTAGGCAGCTTCAGCATATGTAATCTACCTTCAGGTCATCATTAGATATATTATCTTAGGAGCGCTGTAAGAGCCCTATTTTTTGAGTGTGTGAGCTAATGTTAAAGAATTTCTTTAGTGTGTTGAAAACGATATCTTTTATTTATACCTTCTCCCCACATCTACGTATTTGGCATGTGAAATACCAGAAATGCATATCATTACATTCTAGATAAACTTGTGGTTGGTGGGTCTGGAGGGGAAAAAATGAATGTCTGCATCTTTCCAGAATAGCTGTTCCCCTTATTTTAGGGGAAGGGTCAGTAATTTCCCCAGGAATTAGCATTTCATTGATTTGCTGCTTTCCATATGTCTTGCTCTGGGAAAGATGGCAACCATCCACAACTACTAGATCAAGATACCTTAAAACAATATAGAAAGCTTCCTCTGCATTAAGCACGGAATATGAGCTAAAAAGATAATTGTGAGGTTGGGCTGGCGGGGAAGTAAACGGTGGCAAAGAATGCTCTTGAGAGCGATGGCAGCTCTTTGGAAATACCTGATGGTTCCATTTCAATGAATGAAAATAAAAGGAGAGTGCTGAAACGATTATCTAGTAGCAGTTGAACAAAAGCCCAGTTCCCTTGGAGGATATGAGCATTCTATGTAGAAATAGAGGGTTTAGACTATGTTTGAGACATTGGTCCCCATAAAGGAACAATTTCAAAATGGTGTTTGTTTACCACTAGTGGAAGTCAAACAGCCTCAATTTTCTCTTGGCATCATTTTGTGATTTTTATTTTGAGGGGATCTCCTACACTGGAAATGACCATCCCCATTGAAATAGTTGCATAGTTGATTTTGCTCCACGTTAGTACGGGGGAGAAATAGTTATTTCAAGCATTCACTGTTTGCATGAGAAGATGGAATAGTTGCTGCAAGTCAGGAATTGAATGTTAGGAAAAGATCTAGAGAGGTGAGGAAAACTTAGTGGTGCAACAACAATTTACCCTGACTGATCTGCAATTGGGAGAGTTCAACTGCTTTGCATATCAAGCCCATACTGAAAGGGAACAGTATAGTATCGGGTACTTAAACAGTAGTTTGTATGCTGCAGAAACTCATTTGAGAAACAGCGTTCCTATACTATCTCTGTACAATATGAGTGATAGATGAGTGCCAAATGACAGCTGTCGTATTGCCATTTACTTTAGTTAAATGCATGCTCTTCAGGTATATGAAATTGGGTGTGTTCTTAAAATGCAGTTCTTACTGCTGAATTATGTTGCTAAGTCTTTCTTTTTTTTTTTTTCCTCCCCCTCTAGGGTATTAGCATTCAGGGCAGGGAATATTCTCCTGGATTCTGGCCTTCAGTTGGGCATCCAGCTGAGTTCATGTAGGGACTTTAGTGTGTGGGCAAATGTGAGCAGGCTTGAAGCACTGTGGAAGCTTTGATGCAATTTGCCCCAGCAAAATCTTTTTTTATTTGCATCTGGATTTTCATCTCAGATAGTAATTCCGTTGCAGTCAATAGTCCAAAAGTGAAAGCCCTTCTCATTTTTACTGTTTAGGATAACAGCAGCACTTGATTCTGTGAAACTCCCATGTGAAGATGCAGAAACTATCATGATATTTCATCTCCCTTTTAATATTAAATGGATAACATGGATAAGAGATGAAGAGACTCTATCCTGCTCCATTATGAACTATCATCAATCTACAGATTATATTGATTTACAAACAGAATTTGCGTTTTTTTGATGAATGTAGCTTAAAGTCTCAGCTGATATCGTCTTAGCAGGTTCACTTTTATATGTTATAAAATCTTTATTTATCATAAAGGTCATTGCTCTAAAGACTTGGAGAATCTATAGACTTTTAAAGATGCTGCCGTTTGGAAGAGAATTTCTCTTTGCAGTTTAAGCTGTCTGAAGTGTCCAGACTTCTAGAAATGCAGATAAAAACACAGACCAAAATGTATGCTTTTAACGTCTTCCACTGTAATCCATTATCCAAGGCCTTCATGCATACTACATCATCAGAGCAATATTCTTTGACTACTGAGTTCTTTTATAAATTATTCATACATCTTTTTATATCACCTACTGTGGCACCAGCTGGGGACAAACAAATATTACAAACATGGCACCAATAAAAAGAATGCATAATCAGTCTTCAGAAATTCTTTATATTCTGCCAAGTCCTGCACATCACTGTAGAATACTAATGACCATCAGATCCCTCTAGTTTGAAGGGTTCCTTCCTACAAAAACCATTGCTGTTTAATACCATTTGCCAAATTGCAGCCCGTTTTCAATGTTCATAAATGTGATTGATTCCTTTTGAGCACAGGGTTTTTTGCTTGCTGGTTTGTTTGTTTTTGTATTCAAATATTAGATTTGTAAATCTTACACCAGTTTAAGTCTTTTTTTTTTGTTTTTCCTCCCCTGACAAAAAAATAGAGAATTTGAAACATAGGGCGGAACAGCAAAGCACACATAGCCTTGAATTAACAGCCTGTGCTGATGCCACTGCTTGAAAGATGTGTTTTCAGTTGAGGGAATTAATTCATTAAGGAAAAGATAGAGAAGGTGGATTTGTGAGAGTTATGAAAAGGTACCCCAGTATGTTGGTCTTACCTTATTAGTACAAATTCCAGTCCGCATTCCTTTCATCAGAAGGATGGGCACTCAAACAGCCTGTTTGTGTGCCTGGTCTAAACGTTGGAACCTAGAGCCCAGACAAGATGATGAGTAGGGTTGCAAAGGTGTTGGAGAGCAGAACTTGAAGTCAAAACTATCTTGAATAGTGGAGGAATGGTCTGAAAAAAGGATAAAATGAAACGGGGACAGGTACAAGATAAAAGGTGCTATTAGATAATAATAATCAGCTGCACAGCTAGCGGATAGAAAACAGTTGATTACTTGGCCATTCTTCAGAAAGGTTGCAGGCAGTCACATGCTCAGCACAAGTAAGCAGTATAATACTATTGCAAAAAAGACAGATGCATTCCAGTATGTAAAAATGGAGGCATCTTCTGCAATTGCATTTTACTCGGCAATAGTAAAGCTTGGGATAAATTACTCATTCAGTTTTGGATACCTCACTTCGGAAAAGGAGTGGACTAATTGGAGAGTCTCCTGAGCAGAGCACTGAAGAGTAATTGGTGATTTGCAAAATATGGTCTTTGAGGGAATACTGAAAGAAGTAAGGTCATTCTTCTAAAGAAGAGAAGAACAAGGAAGGTATAGCAGCAATCTCTGAGTTCATGAAGGTGGATCTTGCTAGCTGCCATTCAGCTACTGCAAAGAGCTGGCTGGGAACTGTAAACTTCCCTGGCAAAAATTTTTCAGGGCAAAGGGTGGAAATTTCTGGTTGCTTGGGATGTGAAAGGTCTGGGTTCAGCTCTGTGCTCTATCTGATCTACAACAGTGGACTTTAGGAAATTATCTCCAGCCCACACTCCTTGCAGTGCTAGAGCATTGTGACTTATTTATTCACCTTTGCAGTTTGCAATGCACAGGTTGGTTATGTCTTCTGTATTCTTCTTTTTCCCTGATAGAGAGAATGAAATAACAATTCATCATGGAGCAAATTGTGGCTATTACAGCGGAGTAAGCTATTCAGAATTCATACTGAGTTGCTTAATTGTATATGAGATATCAGCTAATTGATAAATTACACAAGTTATTTGCATATGCATAGAGTTGGGTATTGCAATAGTATGTTTCATTGTAATTTGTTGCATTTTCAATCAACTGGAGAGCAAGAAATGAGCAATGAAGCAATGCATAAGTACTTTAATTTGAAGAGCTTTGCAAATAAGTTTGTAGACAATTCCCACACAGGAAAACAGAAAAAGCAAGATTAAGGAATTGCATTTTTTATTGTAAAAGATATAATCTTTGCCCTCTCGTGATTTGCTCTCAGTCTGGCAAAATCTTTGTTACGCTGTCAAGGTCATCTTTATTAACAGAGTTTCATGGAAACTATCCCCTTCAGGGGGATGCGTATTTTAAGGACTGAACCATTCCCTATCAAAGCCATTAGAAAGACACTCGCTGATTTCTAATATTGAGTGTTGGATTGCATCCTGAATTTCTTGTCCAGTTTCCTGTTTATCCTGAAGAAAGAGATTCAACTTGGCAACATAGTTGAATACTTGCCCAGCAGAGTTCCTTGGGTCAGTTTTAAAAATAGGTCAATATTAATATAGTTATGTCTAACAATATATAGCAGGTTTTTCTTCTATCTACTGTTTTACAAATTTTGTGGGCTGTAAACACATGTATGATGTATGCTAAAGACCAAAATCTCTACATTATATATTTTACACTCACAGTATTAGGGAGCTTTTAGTTTAATTAAGCAATACCCTCTTAAAAGGAGCTTAGAAACTCATTACTTAAATGTGACTGGTGTTTGGTATATTGGTATATGGCATGTATTCCACACAAGTCCCTCTTAACCACCTGTGAAATCCAACTATCCCTTGCAGTGCTGCCTTTAACTTTTGTCAGCTTCTCATTGTTATTAGTCACAACTGGCAATTTCCTGTGGCCTGTCCAGTAGTTTCCGACATCCTGGCCAGTTAGCTTCACTACAGGAAAGGACCTAGTCCACAGCCCAGTTATGAGCTTGCAGTCCTAACAGCTGTCAGCGGGACACATCTGGATATGGGAGTGAGCAGATCCGATGCTCTTTAGATGGCTGTTTTAAGTTCTGGGCAGATAAAACTCAGGCCTGGCCTTAAAAGTAATTATTATATTGCAATTATTATTATATAAGTAATATAATTCTATAAGTAATTATTATATTAACCACTTCAGTTCATGCTAGAAAGAAGAATAGGGATTTTACTGACTGAAGTCCTGACCCGAGAACACTCGGGCACGGTAGTATTTAGCAGGGTATTGCACCTCATAATGGTGTTGCTGTAATGACCGATGGATGATCGGCTGCCTACATCTGTCTGGGATGCTCCCCTAGTCCCAAAGGAGTAATCAACTCTGTGCCAACCCATAGTTATTTTTGTTTGTTTAGTAGAGATTAGGGCGTGTGAGCTTCTTGCTGAGCAGCGCAAGTGCGGGATGGGAATGAAGATGTTGCATCAGAACTAAGCTTGCATTGTGTTTAAATATGCTACTCGGGCTAATCACTCACTAACAACAGCTTGTGCAGCAGTGGGAAACATCAGCAAAAGCAGTTCTCCCAGCTGTTTGTTGATGGGGAGCTGCTGCAAAGGAAACTCCAGTAGGAACAGGTGGACATCTCTGTGCTTTTGTGGTGGATTATGAATTTATATTGTGTTATGTGTTTACCTATTTCCACGCCTTTTACTATTGGGAGTGTGTTAATTTATTAAAGAATACATCTGATTTTTAATTTCCCTGGGAACCTGGGCATATAAAAGGGATTTGGTGCCTAAGTACAATTGTGGATCAAGGCCTTCTGAGAACTAGTTGACCTGGGAGAAATAATGGGAATAATTTTTCCAAACTTGCCTCTTACATGAGCACACTTTTCCTACAGAAGAGTTTGTTAATATTGATAGCAGAGGATGTGTTTACGATACTCTTGGACCACAGAAGACCATGTTGTTATTGTCACCGTTTAACTTTCTACAGCTTGATGTTGGCCTGTAAATGGCCAAGGTCTTCCATTCAGCCTTACCCAGTCTGGCTGGTACATTTTGTTCTTAGTTTTTGCTTCTATATAACTTCTAAGAGCCAGTGTTGTCATAAATTTAATCCTAGAATAAAACTCTTAATCATTTGGATATGAACAGTGTAATTTTGAACATACTTTAGCAGATTTTAGACTATAAGTCCCTCTTCAGTTAGATTTCTGGCTATATTGCACAAATGGTTCTTTTATGCTAATGATCCAAAACTGAAATTTATTGAATCAGAGCTAGCTCTAATGTTTAATAAATCATAGCTTAAGATTTTAGTGGAACTTAGTGATAAACACTTGGCTTAAATCACAGTTCATAAAAGGCAGGCAAACTGGCTGGATTCACCCCTTAACCTACAGCCCTGTGTATAGAGGATATGACCTGTGCAGACAGGATTTGATTTATCCACCCTGAACTGTACAGACTGCATTTCTTAAAAATGTCCATAGAAAGCAAAAGGATGGAGTCATATGCTGTTAGTGAAGGAAAAAATACAGCAAAAGTATGAAATACGTATAACATTCCCTGGAGTCTGTTGCCCAGTCTAGGTTTGTGTTCTGTGTCTGCATTGGATAGTTCACGATACATGTGAAACCTGGTGAGTGAGTTGCATCTGCCCACTATAGCAGCTGCTACCAAAGGGCAAGCCATAATCCTTGATTTGGGGCTACCACAGTAAAGCAAGTTCAGACATGACACAACTGAAAGTCACACACGAATAACTGGGGATTGCATAGATGTTCTGTCCTGCAGTTACTGAGCCATTTTCATGTCTCATGTAACATGTCTCAATACAATTTCTGAACACAGCTGTAGCTGTTGTGTGCATAACACCAAACCACAGATTTGGTGTTCTGCATGTAAACAACACAAGGAGGATTTTCTGAACAGATCATTGAAAAAGGAAGAGTCAGGGAAAGAAAAATGATACAAGGCAGGAAAAAAGGCAGTTTCCAATCTTCTGTTTAGAAGAGGTTAATACCTGGAACGCCTCCCTTTATTATGCCATTGCTGAAGTTCTTCATCTTCTGCTACCGTTTCAGGTAATGAGCATGGTGGATCTGATAACATACACAGTAGTTGTACAGTTAACCTTCTTGTGGCAGAACATCTGTTTGAAAATTCTTCTCGCCTCCTTTCCTTTTTGAAAATGTAGTGGCTTTTTGGCTCCGGAGATGAGAATGCACGCTTTCCATCCCTGTCTACAATCTAGCATGATCTGCTGTTTGTTATGGGTTGAGCAGTGAGGGTCAGAGATAGGATAATGTAGATTCATTCATTTATTTCTTTACCAAAGTAACATGTATGTTATCATTTGTAGTTCCTACAACCTTTGCTCACTAGTACAAGTGGTTCCTTGTGCTTTATCTTTTTTTTTTTTTTTTTTAAATTATCACCCTCTGACGGTACTCCTGGAATTAATCATCTCTTTCCTACTGCCCCACCAAAGTTAAAGCTGCTCTCAGTAACCCAGAATTGGAATGATTCCAATTTTTCTCTCAAATGAATTTAAACTCTGCAGATCCCAATGGCAAGGGAATGAAGCTTGCAAGGAGACCAGGAGAACTGGAGATAAGAGCACCCAAGGCTGTGAGGACAGCTCTGATCAGATTCAAAGCCCTTCTGTAACTGCTCCTTCCTTAGAGTCCCAGGCCCCCTCCACAAGAGAGTGTGGAGATACGTTTGAATGTGTTTGGCCATCCTACCATAGCAATGGCAAAAACATTGTCCATGTCACCAGGATAACCAGGTTCACCAGCCTTCCCCCCAAAGCTGAAAGGATGTTCAATTTTGTCGTGGACAGGAAGCCCAGAGACGCCTGCTGTGCCTACCAGTTTCCAGACTGAACTGTCATTATCCTGCAGATCCAGGGGCTTTATTATTTTTCAAAGGCACAGAATTGTTGAACTTCTAAGTTCAAGCAAAGAAGGTTCCTTGTCTTCCTCATTTTCTTTCCTCTAAGCAATGCTTTTTAAGCTGCCGTTGCTGCTTTGTCATTATGAAACACTTCTTCCCCCCCCCCCCCCCACCCCACTGCCTTGCTTCATATACATAGTGATGTATAAGCTTGGCTGTTCTTCTTAGCTATTCTTCATTCAATGAAATCTAAATAAAATGGTGTCAAACTATTAAAACTTGACTTGACTTTGTAAGTTGTGGCAGCCTCACATGATGAATTGCTGAGATTTTGATTAATTACCTTTGTTTTCCATAGAAAATGATGACTCTGTGAATAAACGAAAGCATTTTCCTTAAGCTGAAATGCTGCTCGTATACTGCAATCAGAGAACCCAGGGAGTTTTGGGAAGACGAGGGTTTTGTTCATCAGAGCAGATGGTTGTTCTTTCTACACCAGTTAAGTCTATCAAAGCTCAAAGACGGAAATAACTGGAAAGCAGTGCAGGTACTAGTGTTGTAAGTCACCTGTCATACTTAAGTCATACTTATAAGCACCGTATTACAGATGTTCTAATAGTTCTTAAAGGAAAAGCCTGATAGCTGTGCTATACTTAACTGAGATTGCATGTTAACTCTGTCTGGAAACTAGAAAAGTTCTGAGTGTAAACTGCAACAATAAATAGCGCTGTTAGTTTTCTTTATTATAAAATCCTAACCTTTTGTCTTTTTTTTTTTTGTGGTAACCATGATTATTCCTGCAGACACAAAAGATCTATTTATATGTAATTTAGATTTGAGCCCCTCCAAAAGGAGGGAAGAAACTGGGCTCCAAATTTCAAGCCATGTCAAATCCTTACTCTGGACGTATGTTCCTGACACTGTTGCGTTCAGGATGCAGGGGAGAAGGGGGATGCCAGAAACTTTAGTGAGAAAAACTGCAGAGTGCAATTGTGAGACTTTATTTTCTTCTTAATTGTATGACTTCGGAAATATTCCTTCTCCAAAAAAGATGGCAAATATTGCCAAGTGATCTGTAGTGAGCAATATACGACGTTATCCCTAGCAGCAGGCATGAACAGGTAAAAAATGTGCAGTGTGTTATGTCTCATTAGTGCTACTGTGAAGCTCACGTAAATTAATCCCTTTAATACTTTATTCAGTTGTGAAATACAACTGTAGGAAATATACTTAAGCTGAAATAAAGCATATACTAGAAAAGGTTTCTGTCTGCAGCGTTATCTCTCACTCTAATGAGCCTAAGAAAAGAAGGGCCTAGAAAAGGGGGAAAAAAGCTAGCTCTCCAGCTATTATCTTTTCTACAGAGTTGACATACACAGGCTCATTATTGCATTATGTTTTATTCAACAAAATAACTTTAATGTTGGAGCCTAAATTGAATTTGCTAAAGCATCTTCATCTCTTGCCTAATGTGTCTCAAGTGTCTGCTTGGTGTTTGCATTTTGTTCAGAATTATGGCAGGGAAGCTTTGGGAAACAGCAAAATTATATGCAATCCACAAAACAATGTGGCTGTAATGGGCTAATCGGCCTTCAGCGTAATTAAAGAAACATTCCCTCATCAAAGCAGTTCTGCAAGGGACCTAGGGGCTACACTGTACAAATCATCCACTTAGTAAAATTCTTTATCTGATTTGCATGTAAAACTAGTTGTGCAAATAGATTTGCTTGCTGGATTGCAAAAAATGTAATGAGTTTAAAAAAAGAATCAGACTGATTAAACAAACCTACTTCTTTTCAGTAGATCATGGTACATAATTGCCTTTTATCCAGTGAGAAATATTTCAATAGTCTGTTATATGAAGTCTTCCGGAAGAGAGGAATTCCTTTGTAGTATGTACGTAGCTGTGTATGACATCCACTCTGGACATGACAGTTCTACTTCTCAGAAGTATAATCATCCCAAAACGGTGAACTCGGCTCTGGAATATGACATGAGAGAAAACAGAAATTGATTTTGATAATTAAAAAAAATATCCTACTGTGTTCTTTTAGACACTTGCATTACAAGAGCAGAGTTCAATGTGTCATCAGCTAACATAAATTGCCAGATATGCTATTTTATCTTCTCATGGAGATGGCATTTGCCTCTTTCTTATCTAATGATTTGTAGCAGAGCAGAGGAATTACAGCGTTTGCTGTTTTGATGTGGAAGCTTGATTTCCCACTTTAAACTAAAGTCAATGACTGGAAGAGGTGAGGGATCAAGGCACGTTAGTGCTGCCCTCTGGAAAAGCTCATTTTCACAAGGTTCAGCTTCACTTGTAGCAGACAGCAAAGCCTCAGTTCTCTACTCCCTTAGTCTAGCTTCAGCCTGGAGTACCAGTGCTGGTGGCAGTCTCTGAAATCAGGGCCTCAGGTTTGCAAAGGGTTCCTCTGCAAGCTGTGGCGACTGGGTAAGCTTTGTATCGATAACGCCACTTTGATGGACAGGGTAACACTGATTTGTACCTAGGGCATGTTGAATCGTGGGTGCAATTTCTGCACAAAACAGGTCAGAATATTAATATCATATGAATACACAGATCTGAAAATAACTGAGGGCTTCATAGGTTGGGACCACTAAGTTGTAAGCCGTTACAGAAATAAAACCCTGCTTTATTTCCCTGCAGAACAGATGCATTTCAGTTACAGGTGAAATGATCTCTGATGCTTTTGGACCTCTTCGGTTATAGTGTGCCTCTCACGAGGCTGCAGAGAGAAAGTGTTTTCATTTAACAATTAATGTCATATTAGAGCTATAATTACAGTGAAATTTTAACATAACGACAGGCAGGTTTACAAACACTGGAGGAAAGAACCTTATGGGGGAAGGGACCTCTGTCTCCCAAAGCCAACAACATCTTAGGCCGTTTGGTACTAGCTCACTAATCACTTTGTTGGGGCACTAGAATATCCTGGTGGCTTTATGTGTCAGCTCCAACCTCTTAGAGGGTCAGTTACCCTTTCCCCTGCCCTTCTGGATGATATTTCATACAGTGTTCATAAGTTACCGTGCACATCAGTGGTTCTCCAGCTTTCTCTGTGATAGTTGGCTTTGCTCATAGATTTCCTTCACTCTCCCTTCTGCTCAGATGAGGTTTATCTATTGCCCCCTGCAATGGTTTTTCTGGATTGGGCCTTGCAGGCAGAGAATACATCTTTTTTTCATTCGTTCTTTTGTTTTAAAAAAAAAAAAAAAAATCTTACCAAACAAAGGTAGAGCTATTCCAGTTGTCTTTGTGTTTTGCCACTGTTTTGTAGCTACAAATGTTTTGGTACGCATGACCTTTGTCAAAATATATTTTTGTTTCTTTCATTTTTCATCGTATCTATACAGACATAGCATTCCTATTTTTCATAGCAGGAATAGTCCAACAGTCCATCTTAATCTTTCTGTTAAGCACCATTTCAGTATGTGGACTAATGCATTTTAGACAAATGAGTGTATGAGGATGAGCAAAGGATGATATACACATGACTATATGAACATCTCCTTCAGTCAAACTGTTAACATCCATCCAAGTAGTCTGTATCATACTGTTCACAGAGACCTTATGTTTCAGCCAAAGTATCTCGAGGCTAGCAAAGTCCAGAACTGGAATTTGGAGAATAAATCTCTGGAAGTGCAGCCACTCAGCCAGATTTCTAGAGCTACCTCTCTCCATTGCAGTGAGATGTGGTTGGAACAAATAATTAGCCGATTGCCTTAGGGCTAATCGGAGACTGTTGGGTGACCTTGAGCCCAGGGTCAAGCTGGGATCTGGTGCCTAAATCATCAGGACATCTAATTTCCTTTGCAAGTCTACATGCTGTGGGACTGTGGCCTCTTGTCAATGCAGCCATGGCCCCTGCCAGCCTTGCTGTTGTGGTCAGCTTCCCTAGCCTTGCGGAGCAGCTGGCCCTTGCTGCTCCCTGACCCCATTTTTAAGATGGTTTAGTTTTAAGAGCCTCAACCCAGAACTCTTCATTATTCTGAGAGAAAATGACGGGAATAGCTGGATTTTTATATTGCATCTGATGAGCTTAGATGCAGTTAGAGAGGCTCTGGGTCATGGTGGTATTTTGAGAAGAGAAAATCTTAGTTTTGGTGGAGCTAGATGAGTTTAGAAATCTACAGTTAAAAACTTAAACTTTTAAAACTATTGTTTTATTAGCCAAGCCAAGTATTTCGCTCATTTACTCTATTTTGATGTACCCAAAAAAAAAATCTTGAGAGAACTTCTACATTTCTCTGACTTTTTTTTTTTTGTCATGACCATTCCATCCCAAGATGGAGATACGTTATAGTAGTTACTCTGTAAACTGCAGTGAAATATCATTATCTACAAATTGTTCTAAATTTGCATTATCTGAGCTTCATTTGATGTCAAGGGAAAACGTTGAACAATTGAAAATAAGAGCCAGGATTTATGATGAAATGTATGTTAAGCTTTAGGCTTTCAGAGTTGTGGAAAACTGTAGCCCCGTAATTCCCATCAGTGTTAATTTACATTGCATAAGTACATCCCACAGGCACTATAATTTAACAGCAGGAAAAGGACTAACTGGAATTCTTTCTTTCTTTTTTTCTGTCTTCTTTCTACCAAGTCTTCAGGGAATATGCTTTCAAAAAAAGTGTGAGGGTTCTGCTTCATTGCAGGAGGGTGGAAGAAGAAGCAAGAAAGAAGCAATGAAAATGATTCAAGCAGATATTAAATCTTGGCTTTGAAAATGGGCTAAGAATTCCTGTATTTTAACAAGTATAAAATATTAAAGGTAGCTTTCAGAGAGAGACCTGAGAGGATGAGTATCCTCTTCCTGGCTTTGTTGCTGACCCTGTTGCTCTGAATAGGGCAAGTCCCTTCTCTCTCAGCCTCTATTTCCATGTATATATTATATCCGTGGGGAGGGGCACAGGGTAAATATTTTTAAAAGGCTCTTCCAAATGGCATGTTTTGGGACCTTCACTTGAATTGTCACTGAGTAATGTAACAGCACTTACCTATTTTGCTATATGAAGATTTCTGTTTAGTGTAAGTTTTATAACGAAGCCTCTTCCACCCACAAGTTGAAACAACTTCATGATGGCAAAGGTACCTGTGTAACACAAAGAAAATCTAGCTGCTTGGTAGGATTCCTTTCCTATAGCCTTTCCTCCATCCCCTACCCCCGTTATTCTAGTGCTGAAGAGGGAGAGAAAATAATAATCCATTACGTTTCAGCACTTCTAACTCTGCACTGCTATAGCCTTTGTACACTGGACACTTTCTTAGAGCATCCTGCTGTTACAAGAACTATCAGAGAGCTAAATAAACTGGCAGCCAGCCTGTTAAGCTGCCATCAAATGCTTAAAAAGCTAGTGCTCGATCTACCCCACCAACTAGCCGTGCCAAAGGTAGTGCCAGGTCTAATGTACAGTTTCAAGGGGATGTAGCTAACCAGGTAGCTGCTTTGTCTGGCTGCTTAATTTGCAGTATAAATAACTTACACCCACCTTATGCCCATTCCAGACAAAATCTAAACCATCTGTGAAATTAAAGTGATTTAGTAGTGCCATCCAAATAACTTATACATTCAGCAAAAAGTTGTTTTTGACACTGCTCCCTCTGCTGGTTTCTAGAAAAGGCTCCTAAATCTTTCATTGTTTCCGCAATGGAAAGATCTGAGAGTTTGTGTAGAAACTAACAATTTATAATCAGCTTCTGTTTTTCAGTTATTCAACCTGAATGCGCTGCTTGAAGTTCTGGGGTTAGGGCTCCAGCTTGTGCTGCTGAAATTTCTCTATTGTAAGATATTTATTCAGAGAGCTTCGGATTTCAAAGGTCTTTCATGTCAGGGATGGTATGAGTTGAATCATGTGTTGCATTTGGGTCTTTATTAGTAGTCATTTCTTGTTGATGGAAGGGGGAGAGTTAAGAGTATTGAAAAGGGCAAACCAAAACATCTGTTTTAATGTTTCTTCCTGAAAAGATCTGGTGTTCAAGGGAGAAAAGTGGCTTTTTCTGATTGCTTGGTTTTTGTTTTTAAGTAGCAGAACCCAGTTACACAACGCCTTCGGAATGAGTAACTAAGGTTATTCAGTCACAGTATATACATCCCAACTAGAAACTTCTTGTGAGATAAAGTAAAAAAATGAGTCTATGAAAAATATGCAATGATTACTGTATGACTGCCTTCTGCAATGGAAACTTTTTCTTTCGTATTTCTACTTTTTTTATAAAACTGAACATTAAGTTGATTGAAACACTGCTCTCTAGTGCTGAGCTTCAGCATCAGGGGTGTTTCCCGCTGAGCACTGCCTGGCAGGTTATCCATCTGTATTTCAGAGTAATGCCACTGAAGTTTTCAGGCAAGGAGGGGAAGCAGAGTGAAGAGCTTTCTGAGTGATGGAAAGTTCTTCAGCATTTAGCTGTACCTAACAGGATGCCTGCAAAAGAAAAGACTAGAAAAATCTTAGTACGATGCAGAACCGAAATTTTATTTTCAACATTTTGGAATGCAATTTTTATTCACCCTAGGAGCGACAATCAAAACCTGGATTAAAAAAAAAGTTTATCCAAATTTTTGTTTGAATTTTGATATTGAAATTTCAATCAACTATAAAAACTTTTATGCAAGTCACTTGGAAAGGAAAAATTAAAACTGTGTTTCAGCCAAGTGGACAATGTTCTACCTTGTGTTTGCACAGCACCTGGATGCAATAATACCTATGACAGAAAAGCTAATGAATGCATGAATAACTCCTTGCCTTCAGACAGAGCAGGGTTTTGAAGAGCAAGAACAAGCACAGCCAAATACTGAACGGGGGGAGAGAAACAGAATACTGAATATCTGCAGATCAGCTGGGCAACGTTTGTTCTAGATATTGAATGAGTGAGTAGTCTTGAAAGAAAATATGAGAAGTCATTGGTCATGAATGACTGTGTCCTAGTCCATAGTCGCATTGACTGCAAGTAGAATGTGTTGGGAATCTTATTTCTGGCACTTACTTTTTAATCTCAGGTTTTTCTCTGTCTTATAAGTGTGAATTAATTTCCACACTCCTGATCTGTGGAGTAAGTGCAACAAAAGACCATATCCTCTCTCCCACACAGCCTCCATCAGTATGTTTTGCAGATACATGGTAGGGAAATAGAATCCATCTTGCCAGCCCATCAGCAGTAGCAGTGGGGTTTTAAGACCTAGAAAAAGGAAAGATTTGGGGAATGGCACCCCTGAGCTTTTTCGTGGCAAATATAGCCCTTTCCACAGTTTGCTTGATCATGATGCAATTTTCAGACTTGGCCAAATTGCACTCTTAAAATCTAGATTCAATCTGTTTTTTGAACAGAAAGGATACTTGTATTAAGTAGATGCTTAAAATAGGAACTACAATCTAAGCATATCAGATAAATTTCCTAAAGCAGATGTGATTTGGTAGGCAATTAATGTAGTGTTCTGTGATGGCGTTGTATTTCAAAAACCACACTGCAGTCTGAATATTTGAGGTTTTAAATTTTTTTTAGCAGAAAGAAACACTACGGAGAACTGGTGCGTTCCTCAGGATTTCTATTCTATTTACTACCTAAAAAAAGAAAAAACAAAAAAACCAAAAAACACACAGAACTACCTACTGAAAGGAAAGGATTAGCAATGCTAATCTAAACAAAAACATATTCAGTGATTTGCCTAGCAGTGCAGTATGTGTTCAAGTGCTTAGTGCTGCCATTATCCCTTATTGTCAAGTTATTTACTCTTTGAGGTTTGGGCATAAATTGCAGGGGAGTGACCAATTCAGGAAACCCAGCCTATCCTTGATTGCAGCTGGAATAGAACACTACAATCTTCTGTACAATTTCTGTAATCCAACATTCATAAATAATTCTACATGATATTGGAAAGAAAACCCTATTTTTCCTTTTGACAATAGCAGCTTTATTTGCATTGCAGTTCTAGAATGCTGTATCTCAGAATTACTGCCTTGAAATAGAGACTAGATGTCTTTGTTTCAAAAGACATACAGCTCTTGAACGTGAGCAAAGAGATCTTGGAAGGAGACACTAGAGACAATTTAAAGGTTTCACCAGAGCTTGGTTTCTGGAGTCTATGAAGTCCTGCAAGTTCATGCAAATTACTAGTGCTGCATCATTCAGTATGTGTTATCCATGTCTTTCAGCAGAGTGAGGCATAAGAACTGCCATCTTTTCAACATTATAGGCAGCATTTGGCAGAAGGGGTTTTTGTTTGTTTATCTTCCTCTCCCCAGCTCAGTAACCAGACCAAGAATTAAAAAAAGGGTTGGGTTTAAACCAAATCATCAGATGTTTTCCTTGGCATGATGATAAAGCTAGAATTATGCTTGAATTCAGCAAAAGACTTGGTTCAATGGCTTGCTTCTCTTTATGCATTGCTTAAAAGGCATACTAGAATGACTATTTTTCTTGGTCAAGTGTTAAACAAAACATGCTTGTGAAAGCTTTTCTTTCTTTAGTACTGAAAGACTTCAGTGCCTCAGAAGCTTTGTCCCTTCTTGTTGAGCTATTTACCATGCTTGGCTATTTTCAATCCTCCTGAAATCTAACTATTTTGTCAAGTCTGCTATTTGTCAGGATGTTTCCGAGTTCTAGGATGTGCAGAAACTGTACCACAAGAAGTGCCTATATACAAAACCCATCATTAACAACCTGCTGAAGTTAGGTACAAGGAGCATTGGCTATGCTTTATTGATTGAGGTGGGGGGGAAAAAGATATTGCAGGTCATCCCTTCAAATTCCTCACAACCCCTAGAGGATGTGCTGGCAGTAGTTCGTCACAGAGAACCACGAGAGGGAGTTCAGCTGTTTGTTTTATTTGGTTACTGCCTTGGTAAAAAGGGTGGGACTGGGAAGGGGAGAAGGTTTTCTGCGAGTCAGGTTCTGCGACGGTGCTTCAGGTTCTGCGACGGTGCTCTGGATGAGGTTGTGGGCTCTGAAAGGAGTATCTTGCGTGTCCGCCTTGGAGCTTGGCACGCGCTCCTCAGAGCACTGCTTCTGGAGCACAGGGCTTTCCGCATGCAGCCATGCAGGAAGAGATGAAGGACAGAGGCCAGGGGCTGAGGTTGTGGGATGCCAGAGCTGCGGGTCAGCTCCTCTGACTGCCACAGGGATCCCTGGCAACCCTTCAGAAGTGATGAGAAGATTTTCCCCATCTGAGCAAGATCTTATGGGCTTGCTCCAGTGAAAAAGCCTGAAAGGTACAGGATTGAAAGAAAGGCTGAAGTAAAGGATGTGTCCTTGCAAGGACACAGTGGGCCACAGAGAAAATTATTTTTCAAACCGCATTCATTTTGTTTCAGCCATCAGGGCTGAGTAAAGAGGTGATAAAGACATGAAGAGATGGTTCATAGTACAAAGATGCCATGCTCTAGATCTGTAGTATATTTCAAGAAACCTAACTTTAGCGACTGGAGGCCTTTTGGTATGCTCACTGCAAAACACAAGGCAGATCCATTTAAAGGCTTTGGCGATGGTTACTGTAATTGCCTTATGGTTCTTGTGGTTTATGTGTGGTTGTTTTTTTTTTTTTTTTTTTTTGCTTTGGACTTAAACTGCTGTCAGGCAATATTGTGTGTGGGAAAACTGCAATTTGCACCACTAGCATAGAAGTTCCTGAGACAAAAGTAAACAATCCGATCATGCACTTTTTAACTACAGCTCAGATTAGACATGGGTTTACATGGTTCTGTGATCAGCTGTTTTTCAGGATCTCGCCCTAACTCCAAATTATTTCTTAACTGAGTTACTTTGTTCTTATTAAGGAAATCTAATCTGTTCTGATTTTTAATGCAGTAATGAGTGACAAATTAAGTAGACAAGTTAACTTGTTTGGTCTGTAGAGTTGACCCCGTCTCGTGTATTGTTCAGACTGGAAATGGAGTTTTGCCAGTTCCCTTTACCACAGTTCCCCTGGAAGTGCCTGTTGAAAACGCTTTTCTTGGAGCATCTCTTCCTGCAAGCAGGTGACTCCCATGAAGGGGAGGGAGGTTTAAGATGAATCAAATGTACTTGTGAGGCTCACACTAGGAAGAAAACAATGAATGTCTTCTAATCCAATTTTCTAGTGTCTCTCTCTTTTTCAGGTCTCCAGCAGCTGGCCTTGGCAATGCTCCTATTGCACCTTCTCAGGCATCACCTTTGGCGATCTAATATGTGGTATTCCACATACAATGTGTGTGATACAGTGAGTGTTCTTGGAACTCGTCATCCATTAATTCAATATATTTAGGATTCTTTCATTGGGTTGGTGAGAGCTGGACACCTGTGTCCTCAAAGGCATCATTTGATGACACTGGCAAAACTACAGTTATGCTCTTTTGAGAGAATTTTTCCCTCCAGTCCAAACTATTAAAGTTATTCCAAATAAATTCACACATAAAGTCTATCCTTTAAGTGAGGACAAAACAAAATGAAAAATAAATACTGAAGTAACTATTTGTATTAATAATTCTTCATGCCAATTTAGTGAGATGAGAGAAGATGTGGCTTATGAATATTACAGTTTAAGACTTATCGGTTTTCTTCATTGTCTTATATTCTGTATTCCCTCTCTTTCATTTTGTCCAGTCAAGAGTAAATTTCTAGAAGTACGTTCATGTCAGAGCAATTAAATATTTTCTCTTAAATTCAGAGTTGAAATGCTTTCACCTACCTGTCCATATATGTGGAGGGTTGTGCATTTAAAAAAAAAAAAAAAGAGAGAGTGAGAGAGAATATACTTTGAAGTGTGTTCAGAGAAACATGTTTCACACTTCCAGTGAAACTGGCAGGAATTCAGACTATTAAACCATTTGGTAGACAAATCATTCTGCCACTTTCTCCTTGTCTTTACCTTGTAAGATCAATTCAAACAAACAAATTTCTCTTGTTTATTTCTCTTTCCTGTTCTTTGATGCCTTTGTGAAATATTTTCTCTATTATCTTAAATATGGTTTCTGAATGTATTAGAAAAATATGTAATGCAAAGGTGAACTGCAAATGGTAGTGAGCTGAAGTGGGGGCAAATCAGCACCAACGTTACAACATGAGATTTCTTGTAGAAAGATTGGTAGAATTATGGCTGTAAGCAAACGGAAGAAAAACCATACTGTTCTAACCCCTGATTTTTCTTCCCTTTCACGACTCAAAGGTTGCAAGAGATTCTCAGAGAATTAGGCAAGTCTGCAGTTTCACAGGGCAGGTAACAAAGCAGCTGTATTCTGTGGGGAAGGTGGTACCTAGGAGGACGTAATCCTGCAAGGGCACGTAAGGGAACTGGAAAAGGCCTTCTGAAAAACGTTTCTTTTTAGGAGCAGCAAAGCTGGGGAAGAAGGTCTGTTGGGAATTAGTCACATTGTTGCCGGTTTGTAGAGGAACGAAGCCAGAGTTGGCTCTAGATATTGTCAGTAGTTGAGAAAGGACTGAAGGAGCTATATGCTAAATACAATTTCTCATTATCCATCTACAGTTAAAAAGAAAGACAAAACAAAGAAACCCCCAAACTCCCAAAAGCAAAGAAACCCAAATGCCAAGCAGGGCTGAAAGTTGACATGGAATAGCCTAGTGAGATCTCCTAAACCTTCCGTGAGCAATGCTGGTGCATCGCTCTGGGATGTAAACAGGACATATGTCAGATCTGCATTTACTTGGTTATAATCTAAACAGTTGCTTACCATGAGGAATGGTTTGGGCAATATGGAAACGCAACAGTTCACTTAGTGAAAACTGAGCAGGCTGGGCTGGCAAGAGGCCAGAAATACCAGCTAGCTGTGTAATCAGCAGCTCTTCTGCTTTCCACAGAAAACTCTGACCAGTTTCTACAGAATACGTAAATTCCACTGATTTGGTGCTTTCCTATGAGGCGACCATACTGTTGGAGATGAGGTGTGAACAGTCTTAGCCTTTCCTTTTATTCTTTTTGTCGCTTACTCAGCTGTGGCCTTTCTTACGTTGTTGGATTATATACTTGGATTATAGACTGCAGGAAGCAGAGGCCGTTTGTATTTGAATTGCAAACGTTCCTGAGGCTTAATCGGGCATGAGAGAGAGCCCTAATGGCGAAGGTGGCATATGTATGCCTGACATGCCCACAGAACTTGCGATTTAATATTTTGAACTGTCTCACATTAGCATAATACGAATAACATGTTCTATCCCCACATCTGCTAGCTCCAGATTGGTACACACAGTAATCGTTTTCTTTAGCTTAAAAAAATTAAAAAAATATAAACTAAGACATTTACAAAGATGTCCTAATAGAAAATTGTCTGCTGTAGGCAAGTTTCCATAACTGGTTGTTTTGTACTTGAATGTAAAACATGGTGGAAAACAAACAAGTCTTAAACTTTGTCTTTAAGACCTAAACAGCAGGTCATGAGTCACTCTGACAGTTCCTTATTTTTAGTGTGCTTCCTGTGAAGGAACCCCAGAAAGTACAGTAGGGCAACCTAGGACTCAGTGGCCTATTGTGAAATAGAGACTAGTGAGTGACTTTTCTGCCCTTTGAGATTCAGTTTGATTTCTACAAGTAAAATCACAAACAGAATGTTTTTCTTGCATCCAGAAGGCATTTCTCCCAGCAACTGTCCACATCAGCAATTTCATGTCATTACATGGATTGAAGCAAGAGTGGGTATCACAGAGTCTGGGTTTTATAGACGGGAAAAGAGGTTTAAAAAAAAAAATTTTGAAATGGAGCAGGAGGAGGGATAGAGGCAAATTGGATTTCTAATGCCAGTGCTTACTTAAGTTGCTGGGCCGTAATAAGATGAGTTATAACATTCAGCAGTGGTTTGTGAAGCTCCTGAGGAGGTGAGGGAACCGTGATGAGCTGGGCAAAGGAGGCAAGAGGAATGAGGAATGAAGGGCTCCAGTCACAAGTCTACTACACAGGCTGCTAAGAATCTGGTACAGTAAGAAAGGCTTCAGGGCAGCTCTTTTCACCTCTGGCTGTACAGCCCCAGAGAAGGACATGCTTTGGTTCCTGAAGTCCCAGCTGTTCCCCTGTGCAGTGTTCTCTTGCAGGAGTAGGATGGCACTGGGTTGTATACAGGTTTACACACTGGGGAAGGATTTTTTTTTTCCTTTTTTTCCCTTTTTTTTTTTTTTTTAACAGCTATATGGCTATTTTAGGTAGGCTTGCACAGCCATGTATAAGTTTGCAATGCCCTCATATGGTTAATCTTGTTATATGCAACAGTAATCTGTTTTTTAAAATTAGTAAGAAGTTTTTTTTTTAACCGTTGGGCAAAAGGCAGTCTCCTAGAAAGTGGAAGATGAGTTGCTTCCATTGGAACTAGTTTTCTTGTTTCCAGTATACAGATACCTGAAACTGGGATTTTATTTTATAGATATAAGCCAAGTTAGTACATAGAAATTGCCACCTCTTTTTAATTAACTATTGATTTGGAGGATTTGTGTACCGAGTTTAATCGAGTGTGATGAGAACAGATAACTTTACTTAGCTTGTTTGAATTTGAGGTATATAAATCTGATGCAGTGCATCAATATATTAGAAGTGGAACTTCCTGTTAGGAGCGATCAATATCTTCCCTGGAGCCAGAAATTCAAACTGCAACTCAACTCCGTTGTATTGGAGTCTCTCACTTAAAAAATTTTATGTGGCAACAAAGATTTTTATCTTAAATTAAGTCAGGTTAAGATTACCATGCTCTGTATGTAATGGGATCTGTTCTGGCAAGCATGCAGACATTGCTTTTCATTAGGGAGTGAAAGATGATATTGCCAGTATTAGCTGAAGCCCAAAGTCTAGCTGTCAGGTGGGAGGAAAGTACAACTGCCTCCAAAGGTAGGATTTTCTTTGCCTACAGACTATAAACTAGAGCGAGGAAAACGTACTGCTAAAGAGGCAGTCTCCTACAGAAAGATAAGGACAAAAGCCCTCACTTCCAGTGCCCAAATCAGAGTGACATCAGCAACGTGTGCTGAGGAGGGATCAGTACCTGTAGATGGGAGCAGTAGGTCTTTAACCCATGCTGTGAGCTGTGTAATGTGTCTCATGCATAGACCCTGTACACTGAAAATTTTGGATAAGTCATATGGGTAATTAATAACTCTGCTTTCAATGCAGCACTGTTAATTTCATGCATTGAATAGCTTATTGTTGGAAATAAATGGAATTAACGCAAAGAGAACTCAAGAATGATTATTCTGCAGATTCTCTTATGCTCAAACTGATGCAAAACCACACATTCTTCTTCTCCATCCCCCCTCTGTGTATTTTGTTCTGGTTTAATTGTATAACAATTAATATCCCCCCTGAAGAGAGGGAAGCCAACAATCTGGAGGCTGGAGAAGGCAAGGGAAATGAAAGAAAAGAGGCTGCATAATATTTGGACTGTTAGACAAATATTTTGAATGACCTTCTGGAGTGATTCTCCTACTTTCTTTCCCATTTCTAGGGACTAACCAGAGTTTTTAAAAGGCAGATATTAGCAATATGCCTACTGAAGTCCTCTTTAACGTTTCACCCATCACAAAAGCTATCTATTCCTACTTGGAGCCTAGGAGCTTTATGCCTTAATTACCAAAGGCTCCAAATGCACTCAATTTGGCATAAAGGCTTGCATGCTTCATTCGAAGTGACTGGGTAATGTGGCCTGTCTTAGCTGTCAGTAGTGAAACAAGCAATCCTTGGCCTGGGAAAGTGGCAAAATGTCTTTCAAGTTCAGTAGTGACTTCTGTGTTTCCTGATGTTTATGTTTTCAAGTTAAGATGCCCTGGTGGATTTCTAATACAAAACATTCACGCTGTGACACTTAATCTCCTAAAATGTTTCAAAATCTGCACCTAAAAATGACTAGTCACACCTGAGTAGGTCGGTCCTTGTATTTGCATTGATTTCCATACGTATTTCTCTTCAAAAGTATTTTCATGATAGACCTTCATGTAAGTAAGTGTTACACACTGAACACCTCAGCCACATTCAGTGTGTGCCTTGGTGCTTGTGTTAAACATCTCTTCCTGCATTAACAATCTCTTTGTTCATAGTGTAATTATGTATGCTTGCCTTCAGTTGGAGTTTCCACAGAAGCTTCAAGTAACTCACGTGAATAGGCCATTACAAAATGGAGACCAGTATATCTAATTCTGATGACTTTAACAAAGGAGAATCTTGAGAAAACAGGACACAACAGTCTGGTAAGCAAATGTCCACTGTTGTGTTTTATTCGAGGGCATCAGGACATCTAATTTTCTTACTTTCATTTAAAACTCCCACCAGTTATTTGGCATGAATTGTTTGGAAGCATTTAAAGGAATCCAATCAATAGACTTCATAGGCCTATTTAAAAATAATCCCACAAAAGGACTTTAAGGTCTCCTTGTCTAATGGGATGTGCTTTTCCCCACAGTCTTTCTATGAGTACTTTGTCTAAATAGTATTAATAAAAACACCTCTTTACTCTGGAGATACCAATAATTCCATGGTCTAACAGGTTACACTATTAAAATTTCAGATATTCTAAATTTTAATCCTATTAGTTAGCTCAGTCCCTCAAGAGTCATCTCCCTTCTTGGTGTGTTCGTCCTCCAGGTATTTGGAGGATGTTATTGTTCCCTTCTGTGATTATTTAGTCAAGGTATTACACGTTAAGTCTTTAATTGTTTCTTCTTAAGAAATCCCTTTAGCTCAATTATAGCTTAAGTGTTTGTGTGTGTTAACCAGAGTGCATCTTCAGTACAAATGGATGCAGTTATTGCTAGGTAAACAAGCTTTAAATCAACAGGCTAGGTTTCAAGTACTTGTATTAGGCTTCGTCTTAGCCTTATCTAATGTTGGATAGGTTCAGCTAACTATCTGATGGTCTTTCACAATCTTTTGCTTGTTTTTCCACAGTCAGTCTCAATTGCTGTCCTTGCACTCTATGGGTTATACCACTGACTACTTCTTTGTTATCCTTATACTTTGAAAAGTTCAGCCCCTGTAAATGATGATGATTTAATGCCACTAGCTAACAGAAAAGTAAGCTAACCCTCTCGAGTAGAAAGATTCAGTCTTTTGGATACTCATTTTCTGGCATAATTCTCGTTCCCTGACCCAACCTGAGGATCAAAATGAGTTAACAGTCTGACCCTCAACTACTCCTCAAACGGATAATCAAGTCCGTTATACACAATTAAGGTTAAATGTTAAGGAACAACTTTTCTGCCTCGTGTTTGGAAGCACAGCATACATTTGGCCCTGGTTAGTGTAGCTCTCAGGACTGATTACCCTGGCTGGGTCTGGGCGCTGATGCAATGCCTTTAGACTAACAGCGTCCGGTGTGTCTGATACCAAACCTCAGCTATCAAAGTCTCTGCTGGTTAGTTCTGCAAAACAAGTGAAAAAATTATGCAAGAGAAAACTAGGCAAGTTTTAAAGTGGTGCTCTTATTTGCTGCGGAGAGGGGTTAGGAACGTCACAGCTGTTCAGGGTCTGTTAGTAGCTGATCCTTCCCATGAAGAACCATAGCTGAACGTTTTGTTGTCATGAACGATGGTAGACCATGTATGGGTCAGTGTTTTACATGAATGAGATTTTTTTTTTTTTTCTTGTTAGATGAATACCTCTTGAAAGCTAAGGGGTAATTTCTTCTCATTCAGTCTACCAGGAATATGGATTAATGTCTTCTTGGAAGAACCCAATCATAACTAAATAGTTATTCAACAAGTACTAAGATATGAATGATTTAGGAGAGAGGATCACTTACAACAGATCCGACTGTTTTATTTCTTAGAACAATTACATGTTGTTTCAATCCATGAATTAATAAAAATGTTCCAAGCAAAGGATATTTGATTCTGCAAATAGTTGCAACTACCCAAGAGATTTCTGTGATGTTCTGTCTCAAAATGAAGATTTCAGTATAGGAAAAATAAGGGGTGGATGTGTTTTTTTGGTTGTTGACATTTTGGGGTTTTTTTTCCTCTTGACAAAGACCAATTATTTAAAAGCTAACCCAGAGAGCGCACGTGGCACCAATGTGAGAGTTCCCAACAGCGGACGATTTTTTTTTTTTTTTTTTTTGAAAAGAACCAAAGAACCACAATGTGCTGGTGGCAATAGGAGCAGTTGATCACTGTGCCACAGCCATCAATACACAACATGATGAACCCTTAGCAATAGAAAGAGATCTCTTTCCAGAGCAAGCCTATGCAAAGCAAGCAGCTGCAGGTGTGCTTTTATGAAAGAAAAATGAATGAAGGATCTCAACTCCCATTTCAAATACGCTTCCCCTTTACAGTGGTATTCTGAATTTGTAAAAGGTGTGTAAACAAATAGGAATAGATTGCTGGGACTGAAAAGAACAAACAGCTTGAGTGACGATTGACAACTGGCAGTGTGGACTACACTGGAAGCCCTTTGTGCTGTGATATATAGCTAACTTTTGGCATGTGTTTGAAACGTTTTACTAGTCGGGGTGTCTCATGCTAAGGACAGATCCGCAACAAGGGCTGGAACACCCACTGTATTACACACCTTTGGGCTTAGAAATCTCTTTCCATTACAGAGTGATCTGATACAGCGTTGGCACTTCAAGTGCGAGGTTGGATTAGATGACCTCAAAGGCTCCTTTTCATCTACCTTTTCTGTGAGTGTTATTGAAACATCTTAAACTGATACCTTTCAATTGTGTAATAATTTTGCATATCTATGCTAATAACATTTTAAAATGGGGGTAAAATAGCAGACAAAAATATCAAAGCAAAGGACAGAATGTAAGTCTCAGAAAACAGTTCTCTACAAAGCAAGGAAGTCCTCTGAGAGGTTTCATTAGGTAATATCAAATATTTATCTGGAGTGACTGGGCAGCTCCTTAACTCCAGTTAAGGTCAGCTCCTTAACTTATTTATGCCTCAGTTTCTCTATGTGCAAATGTCTAACATAATCACAGCTGGGCTTTTGAAGTCCATATGTTTCTGTCGATGCACGAAAACAAGCATTCAGAAAATTAGAAAAAAGGAATATTCTCAGGAATATAAGAAAATCATAGATAAAATACAAGCAGAAATTAACCAAAAATATCCTGCAGCATTAAATAAAACTGTCATTTAGTGGATAGCAGTAGTAGTGTATTATCAAAACTAGACTTGCATGAATTGAATCACCATAAGATCTCGAAATCTTTCCATCTGTTCTCAGCTGCTCTACTTTTCCATACATGGGCCAAATCACAGCATCAGAGAACTGTATAGATGGGAAGGAACCTATGGAGATCCTCTAGTCCAATGCCCCTGATTGAGCAGGATCACCTAAAGCAAGTTGCCTGGGACCTCTCCAGATGGCTTTTGAATATCTCCAAGAATGGAGGTTCAGGCTCCTTGTGAGGTTAGGATTAGGGAACACAAACACAAAGTCTAGAATCCAACGTGGAGGGGGACTGCCCCAAGCCTGTTCCCAGGACAGCTTTTTCCTTAAGGACAGGGATGGAGCTGGTGGTCTCAGGTTCAGGCCCTGCCTGAGGTTAGGGGTAGGGTTAGGGTTAGGGCTAGGAGAGAGGGAAAGTGTAGAGCCCCGTGTGGAGTGGGGTGGCTAAGGGCGTGCAAAGAAAACCATTTGCCTTCTAAGCCAAAGGCACGTTGCTGGCTCATGGTCAACTTGTTGCCCACCAGGGCTCCCAGGTCCTTCTCTGCAGAGCTACTTTCCAGCAGGTCAGCCCCCAGCCTGTCCTGGTGCCTGGGGTTATTCCTCCCTAGGTGCAGGACTCTGCACTTCCATTTATTGGACTTCATGAGCTTCCTCTCTGCCCATTTCTCCAGCCTGTCTGGGTCCCTCTGGATGACAGCACAGCCCCCTGGTGTATCAGCTGCTCCTCCCAGTTTTGTAGCATCAGCAAACTTGCTGAGGGTGCACTCTGTCCCTTCATCCAGGTCATTGATGAGTAAGTTGAAAAGGCTTGGAGGCAGTATTGACCCCTGGGGTACACCACTAGCTACAGGCCTCCGACTAGAATTTGTGCCGCTGATCACAACCCTCTGAGTTCTGCCATGCAGCCAATTTCATTCTGCTTCAATAGTCCTGGAGTTAGAGTGAGGTAAAGTCACTGTACTTGTTTAATGTCTCTGAAGGCATAGCCAGTGGATCTCTGAAAAATCACATGATGAGGCCGTATTCAGTGCGAGCAAGTATGATGCAAGCTGTCCCTTAAGCACTTAAGCATTACAGTTGCTTGGAATACTTTAATGAACAAAATTCTGTATGAGTGTACATGTTGAAATGTGGATCTTTGTTCTTTATTAAAAGGTTTTGAGTACTTGGTAACAACTTTATACCTCAACTTGATGGTTTTCCTAGCTGGTACAGAAATGAGTAGTCAAAACATTATAGCTAATGCTGTGCACATGTTATTCTAGCTGTTGCAGAAGCTGACATTATTATTCAATGTAATGGCTTCTCCCTGGGACTTCAAATTCTATGGCATTTAATTACTTCCTTGTGTGGTTTGTGCACCACAAAGGTACAGCTATTTAAACAATGTTGGTAAATATAGAGGAAAGCTTTAAAATTAATGAGATACACAGGCTATACCTCAATTTTAAACAGGTCATTCAGCTCTGATTAAAATGCAATAAATACAGTTTTGCATGATTTTTTTTATTGCAAGGTTACAGAAATGACGTAGACGTTTATTTATGGAAAGGGGGAATTTAAATAACATCTCTAGATCTCATCAAGCCTTTAAATACAGAGTTACAGAGGCTGGAACTTGGTATGGTAAAAAATGCAATATATTAGCCAGTGTGCAATATACAAGTATTTTGGTGTATTTTGTCTGAATTACAAGAGCACAACTGCACACAGTAACAAAACATCCTTTTGATCTCTAGCAGCAGGGGCACTGGTGGATGTGGAGCACTGCTGTGGTCCCAAGGCCATGTTTGGCAGCTCCCCAGAGTGGCAAAGGGGCCGGAGTCCCTTGGAGCCCAGGCTGGGATGGGGCAGCACTGTGGCCATTCATGCCTGTCAGGCCCTGAAGCCCACCACGTCCCAGGGCTCGCCAGACCTTTTGGCTTGCTGCTTCGCAGGTCAGCCCCCGCTGTCAAGGGTGTGTGGTGGGAGGTGGTCTCCTCATGACAAATGCACATTGAATGCAGGTGTGATCCCGGTGGTATTTCCAAGGCACTAAGGATTGTTTTAATTAGAAATGATTGACTGACTAGCCTAAATACTCTTCACATGTTTTTATCACTTTTCTTTAAAAAAGGTGATCACTATATTTGTCCTTTTGTAATGATATATAACCACCCTTGCTGCTTCAGAGCTTCCCAAAGTAGCTATAGATGGTTTAAAGGTTACCTCAGCTACCTGCTCAGGCACGATGAGACGACTTTCTTCAGGTCTTGCTGGCTGGAACACATCCATCTTATTAAATAATCAGCTTGTTCTTTCTGTACTCTGGCCTGCACCTCTATCTCCATATTTAAAATTAATTTCCTTTAGCATGCAGGCAAAGGTAAATTAATTACTTTTGTGGACAATGAAGCAGAGAACGCAACTGAATACAAGTCTCTTCTCTCCTGTTTTCTCATTTTTTCCAGTTTTAACAATAGAATTGTGCTTTGTTTTCCTTACACTTCCAATTTAATAATATTTTTTCTCTTTTAGTTGTTTCTATGCTATAATCATTGAAACTTATGATTGCACATTTTAACCCTTCTGTCATCAGTCCCTACCTACTCATGCTACTCCTTGTTTATGTGTCTTTATTGTAGAAAAAGTGGATGCTCCTTTTTGATTTTTGGGTCACTGAAGATCTGCTGATGGAGTCGCAGCAGTGTCTTTCTCCTCGTTCCTTTGCTTTGGGGACTTTGGGATGGTGCCTTTCAACCAAAGATGTCAGTAACTTGCTATGTTCTTCTAGTGTAGTGTGAGGTGGCAAACTGGAAACTCTTAGGTTCCAACAGAACTTTATTCCTGGCCCTAACTTGTGACTCCTGCCCCTCTGGCTCATTTTCCTTACCTCCGGAGGAGTCATGAAGATTTCCGTAAATGTTAGCTTTTTGTTTTGCCTATTTTAATTGTTTTTAAGTATCTTGTGGTTTTTGTGTGCAGGAAGTGAGGAGTATATTCCTATAGAGGATCAAACGCTTACGTCTAAAGGCAGTTGCACCAAGACTGCCATTCACCATCAAGAGCTTTGATCTAGGCAGTGAAAATTACCAAATTCTGCATGAACCGCTGAAGCGAAGAAAGTGGGAAGGGCGAGAAAAAAACTAGCTTTCTTTTCCCCAGCCTGTGAATAACTGAATTCTCCTAGATTATGAGAGAGAACATGCTTTTTAGAAGCATGAGGAGGTGAAGCCCTTGACCCCAGAATTGTTTGCTATGCACACAAGTAAGAAATCAGAAGTGAATTTGATATTGAAAGACATCTGTAAAGCCACATCTCCTTTTTGAAAGGTAAATGCTTTTATAAGGAGCTTTGCTTCAACCTACTTCTTAAACCATCATACTGTAGGAAATCTGGTTTAGTCAAACTTCCCAGCTGACAAGTCCAATTCAAATCAAATTGCATTAGTCACATTGCATAACACCCCCCAACCTCGCTTGCTCAATCTGACATGACATGTTTGTGGAGGAGGAGTGTGATCTGACTGAAGCGCTGAAACTGAGGCCATGGGGCAGGAGCAGTTAATTTTGTAGTTGTAACAAGGTGAGACATCTCATAGGACAAGCTGCATTTGTCAAACACAGATGCAGAATTAGCCCATTTACAGGAAGATGTACCATTTTCCCATTGGTACTTTCTATATCCTTTTTTTTTTTTTTCCTTCCTCACTGGCACCACAAAATGGATACTGACTGCAAGTATAGAGGTACTTAGGGAGAAAATCTATTTTCCCTGCTGTTTTAAATGTGTATATTGCAAAGCTGCCCTTAGTCTCAGTTGGATTACATGGAGGAGGGTCTTTTCCTTCAGGCCTCCTAAAAAAAAAAAAAAAACAGGTCACCCATGATAGTGATTCTTACATTCCAGTAAGTGCAAGGTGCACTTGGGACATGTTCTCTGATCAGTAGTAGACTTCCTTTAGTGATAAGGACTAAGAGCAGAGGAGAGTAACTAATTAATTTAAAAAAAGAATGGTATAATGACCAGAATTTCTCTGTGCTTTTTCCATATTTTCTGGCAAAGCTACAATGTTTTCTAGAATTCCTACTGGGTGATGCAACTATGAGCTGATTGACATCTCCGAGCTTTTATGTTAAGATGTTGCTCATTGTGCAAGTCCCTAGCTGAGACCCCATAGATGGAAGCCAATTTGTTAATCCTAGTAAAAGAATAAAGTGGATAATCTCAGGAAGCATTTCAGTTTCTGTTGCTATGGCACTCTGTAAACCCAGGTGTCTTTCTTTGGTCAGTGTCCTGAAGCCACAACCGCAGTGCTGACACATCAAAGGTGACAGCAGGACAAACTGCCTGTTGTGTTAGCTTTTCAGTGTCTAAGGGCGCTCTTGGTCAGCGTATCGTTGATTTAATTGGCATCTGGACCAGATCTTAAATAAATGCAATTTCAAAACTGCCTTAGCATGCAAAGTAAAGAGAAATGTCTTTAACACCACTTTCTGTATGCAAGGAACTTCTGTCTCTCAGTCCATGTTGCAGTACTCTGAAAACCTATGAAGTGTCAGATCGTGTGTTAGAAATAGATTTTGTCTGCAGTTTCTTCTAATGTTTCCACCTTTTCTGACTACAGAGCTCATGTAAAACACAGTGAGGAAACTGTTTCGGTGGATTTTGCAGGCAGGAATTTGTGATTAAAAAATCAACAGTTAAACCTAGGAAATCTCTGGCTTACCTGAGCTATGCTTTGCAAAATTCTGTTTCAAGTTGGTTGGTAAGCTGAAGGCAGCAAATAAATTCGCTTACAGCCCTGTTTTGTGAAGCAGAATTCCCACCTGGTCCTTCAAAAGGAATAGAATGAAATTCATTACTGCATGCCTTAAAGTCCTACTTTATTAGGAATTGGCCACTGTTCTAATGTTAGTTATAGTTTTTAAAATTTTTGAAGTTGAAACTAAAAGTTGGATATTTTGTGTTGTTTAATTTTAGAGGTAAAAGGATAGATCTGTCCTTAGTCCTCTGCCTAAGAAGGCTGCTTAGGTACAGTAGTGAGGTGTCGTGAACCAACAGTCAGAAACGCAAAAAGGCAAAGGAAGAGGATGAAAAAGAGCAAAGGAAAGGGAGGTGAATTCCATCAATTATGTCTAGTAAAAGACTCTGTGGTTATATAAGAGCAAATCTTTTCTCTACATATACATTTCTCTGATGTAAAATTTGCTTTGGCTGGTAAAATTTAATCTGACAGAGTTCATTAGGCAGTCATCTTTAGTTTACAGCTGTTCATTTGGCCATTCAGCTGTTTGTTTCTGGCCATTTTTTGGCCAGAAAATGGAAGATCTGATCATAGTTTTTACTTTGGTTTAATTGTTTTGCTCAGTAGTATATATATGTAAACTTTTCCAGTGTCAGGCAGATCCTTTTTAATGTGAAGGGAACCTGAGAAACCCGTATAGACGTAACAGACAATGCTTTGAGCTTACAATTTTGGTACTTACACTGCAAGACCAGGATCTTACATGCTAGGTTATATATATATATGTATGTATATATATGTGTGTGCGTATATATACACGCACATACACATTCCCGTACTGTATCTAATCTGTGTCTCAAAGAGTTTACACACAAAAAGAAAGAAATTGTTGTTATTAGTTTTAAAGGGAGCAGATGTACAAATAAATAAAGATGCACAAAGCCATACCATGATTATTGGGGCGTATGCAAGGCCAGGGTCTTATTAGCACAATAACATTCATAAGCATTGTTATAGGCCCTATTTATTCAAAAGTTGAGCCAGTCAAGCTTTCCTTGCCTTTTCTTCTGTCACGTGCCTGTGAACATGCAGTTAGTAATGTGATAAACTGAAACAATTCTGTTGAATTCAGTCAAATTGTTTCAATGTCGAAGTCAAATATTTCACATTTCTTAAATGAAACATCTAGTATTTAATTATTAAAGCTTTATATAAAATTTACTTTATGAAGGTTTTTTTTTTTAAATTCCTGCAATGAAACATGGACTGAAGCAACTTTTTAACTTATTACTTGGACAGGAAAAATACATTCAACACTTCTCACGATCATATATGAAGATCACACGCTTGATCTTCACTAAGGACTAGAAAACAGCAGACAGGAGTAACTTTGTTTTGTTGAAAGGCTAGCATTTCTCTTTAGCATATGTGGTTATGCAGTTACTTTTCAGTAAAATTTGCTTGCAATACATTCCATTTAATTTTCCCTTCCATGTTATTCAGACGTGTGAATAAAATCAGTGACCTCAATTTAATTCCCCTGCAGTTCTGGTCTTTTTGTCTGAGTTATACAAGTATTGAATATAGCAATAATTTATCCTTCTTATATCTTGGTATTTAAAGGGTGTTGACTTGCAGCTGTGTTTTTCTAGCTTTAAAATGCAGCCAGATTTTAGCTTAACTGCCTTCATGTGAGATTTCAATTCTGCCCATTGACAGCAACTTGGGTTACTTCAAGGTAGCAAAACAAGAACCACTGTAAGAGAGGAAAAACTCCCTGTTCACTAAGTTCCTGTCAGTCATAAAAAAGTTAGCAGTTCCCTGTTTAGTATGAATTGTAGCCTCTTCTTGCTTCCTAGAGAACAGCTTTCTTGCACAATTAGGTTTGTTTGTGTCCTTAGAGTAAATTGAAGATAGCTCCAGTGACATAATCTGAACTGGTGAAGACTGGTGGAATAGCTCCAGATACTAATGATTTCTGTCTCTCTCTCCCATGACAGAATATTTTAACTTCTTGTAGGGACTATAGCCTGTCCAGGAGCTTCTCTGACTTCTTGTCAGTGATTTTTAGAGTACTATATACTGCTGGCTTTCCTTGTGCCCAAACCATAAATGAAATACACTCCCTTGACTTTAGCCACTAGTTGTCCAATGGTACAGCAGTTTTTTCCATTCGCTTTTTAAGCAGAACAAAAAAGGCACTCTTTCACTTGGTTCCATTTCATAGAGAACGTTAGACTAATTTATTTCCATAAAAGTGAACATAAAAGATCATTATTCTATTGCTTAGGAAAATACATTCTGACAGATTAGGGCATTAACTGATTAAAGGTTAGCCATTATGCAGCACCAATACTCAAATGAGAGAGAGGAAAGTAGCATAAGATGTGAAATGTCTTTCCATTCCAGGGTTTGGTTTCTCCCTCTGTCTTCTCCACCTTCCACTTCAGTGGAAAAATATTTATTTCCCCATAGGTACATGCTAAGCGTAACATATCAATGAAACAAGTGATACTAAGAGTGAACAATGGGCACTTAAAGGGTTTAGGAGTCTTTTACCCGAAATACTAGACTCATTCTGAATCTGATATGAGCAGATGTGCATTAACCTTTTCTGTTGCTCTAGGGCAGGTTTAAAAATACAAACCCACAGCCTACTTTACATAATAAGCAGTTGGAGCCAGACTTCAGCTGTGGCTCCAGAATCTGTATTTTTTTTTTTTCTTTGGAGTCAAGACTGCCTGCTGCACTTTCCTGGAATTTCTACTGTAATAAAAGATTGCTTATAAGCACTTAGGCACCTGAGATTATGCATGTATAAATGAAGCTAGGTAGCAGCCTTGCCTTTGCTATCTGACTGCAGGAACGGTGGGAGGAAAATAACCTCGTTACGTTTATGTTGGAATCTGCATATTATTGCTTTGATGGATCAGGACATACCTTCCAATCCCACGTAAAGCTGAGCCCTCATCAATCATGAGACTCTCACAAAAGGTATAGACTTTAAACTCAGCTCCTTTCTGCTTTGTGGCTGAAGGAAATGGGATCTCTCCCTTTCAGAGCTGATGCTTGTGGGAAAGTGAACTTGCTGCAGACCAGCTGGGATCACATGCATTAATTGCCCTGGAGGATCTGTGATAATAACTTCCTGTATTTAAGGCAGTAAGGTTCACCCCTTGTCTATTCTTTTTGGATATTGGTCTTTCTTGTGGTTCAGGCAGTAACAGAGACCCAGAGTTATACTTTTTCTTCCTTTGGATATGATGAGAAGATTGTTACCTTCTTTTATGAAGGTATGCTGTATCTCAGTTATTTCTACTTCTGTTGCTTCCACATTGACCTACACTGATGACCTTTCCTTTGGACTCTACCTGAAGAGAGTCAGTTGGTTAAACTGTTTTTTCTGGCATTGTTTCACAAGTGCATATTTTTGAGCTGACCTCCTCTTTACTCCTGGGGTATTGGCAAAGAGCATGAGTTTTGCCTGTTAAGAGTCCGTTTATCATATATATGTATTATGGTCTCTGTTGACCCTTGTTGTGATCAGGGCCCTGTTGCATTAAGTTTTTTGCAAACACGGAGCAAGAAAAGTAAGACACCACTCCTTCAGAAAGATATGAGGCAAACAAAGAAAAGGGGTGTGATATAGAAAGTAAGGGCTGCAGAGTAAGTAACAGAACAAGGCTTTTTAAAGGAAGATTTTGAATGAGGCTAAGTTGAAGGGATAGAGATAAGGAGGAGGCACAGAAGACAGTAGAGGCTATGAGATGAAGATGCTCAGTGGATTGGAACAATATTCAGATGACAACAACCATACCTGAACGATGGCTGAATGCGACAACAGTTTCTTTATCTCTTCCAGCTGTCTAATTTGTGCCTTTAGCTGTATCTCTGAAAATAACAGAGGAGTGGGACAGCAAGGGTCATGGGACTTTGGAAGAAAGCTCTGTCTGCATGCGTCAGTTTGGAAGTTGCTGGAGGGGAAAGCTGGCCCTCCCTTCATCTCGCTATCCTTGCCGGGCAACTACAGATGTAGCTGCTGCAGAGATAACGTTCGTTCTGAGATGGTGTGCGTTTTAAAATTAGCTTTCTTCTTTGCCAAGATTCTCAGAATGCTTTTTGGTTTGTTTCAGTACTGATGTGCAGCCTTGCTGGCTTTTGCCATCCTCTGTGACAGTGGGAGGAGAAGAGATGATCAGAAAGCTTGCATCTCAAAATACACGGAATGCGGTGGGCCTGTATTTTGGATCTCAGTAATTGATTGGTTCCCTTTATGCATCTGGAAGAAAAGCCAGTAAGCTGAAAACCAAACCATAATTGCATTGCCATTTGAGATTCCTTTGCCCTTGTCTTCGGGAGTCTTCCCTTTTCCCTTTAGTAAGCACCATTCCTGTATTATGGTGATAACGTTAGCTTTTGATCTGACCATCCCTGAAGTCATTGATAACGTTCCTCTTGTCTTCACTGATCAAGATCTTATTGTACACTGAAACAGTAATGGAAAGAGGAACAAACAAACAAACCAGGTTTCATGAGAGCCTATTGCTGCATCTGTCAAATTGCTGGTTTTGATTTGTCAGTTACTTCCTTGCAGTCCTCTGCTTTCCGTTGTTCACAGATGTGCCAGTGAATCTGGGAGACGTGTAAGAGTTGCAAAGTGAGCTGTTGTTCAAAGACTGAGGAGAACAGAGCAAAGTGCAGCCTTAGAAGCCTGAGCTCCTTCAGACAAATACCTTCATAATACAAATAAGTTTATTTCAATGCATGACAGCTGTTGCTGCCAGAACTCTGAAGTTTGTTCCTAGCATGCAATCTAATGATGGATGAATTTAAAGCCTTGCAACTGCCAGTATGTTATTAGGCCTCAGGCACAGATGGCAGGATAGAAAATAGTGAGAGACATGTGACTGGGAGTACAGACTGGTAAACTTAATTTTTTTTATTTTTAATTTTTGAGTAGGAAGTACAGATTCCTTGGTGGTATTGGAGGAAGGCCTTGCCTTTAATCCTGAGAAAGGCAGGAGAAAGAGCCAGATGAACTAGATTTTTACCATTCAGTAAGAAGAGTTTCAGGAAGCTGTTCTCCGCTCGTCCACGTGTCCGCCTATTGGCCCTTTGAATGCCTACTCAAAACTGTATGAGGATGCCCTAGTGGGAGGAAATAGCAAGTAAGACTGTGTTTCAGTGTCCCCCCATGCCGGGGGCACTGGCTGGGCTGGGCGGGGGGCGGTGCGCAGGAGGCCCTCGGGCGCAGAGCCCGCGGCAGCGCCGTGCAGAAACGCTCCTTCCTTGCTGCAAACCTGTGTTAACACAGCGAGGGAGGGGAACGGGCGAAGAAAGTGAATCCCGTTGTCCCCTTGCCCGAGGCTGGGGCGCACAGTAAAACAAGCTGATATGTAATATTAACGGCGCCGTCTACTAGACGCTTGAGCGGAAGGCTTTTATTTGTTTTATGGCCGAGGATGCTGAAGGAAGAACCTCATCACCTTTTACACGGGTTATATCGAAACAAGCGAGCCTGTAAAGCAGGCATGAATGCAGCCCTGCCTTCCTCCCATCCCCATCGATGGATCTGTCGTGCCTCCAGCGCAGCCTGGTCAGGCTCTGCGGGCGTTAACGCCCCGGGCGGCCTCACCGGCGCCCAGCCCTGTCCCGGGCCGGGAGCCCCGGCCGCCCTCGGGCCTGAGCTGCCATAACCCGACCGAGCGCACCCGAGACCCGACCCGGCTGCGGCCGCGGCTGCGGGGACGGCGCCCGCGGTGCCGGTCGCGCTGGGCCTGGCGCGGCCTCCCTCGCGGCAGGAGGCCTTGAGGCGAGCCTCCTTCCGGGTCAGTTTGTGTCTGGCTTGTTCAGTGTTGCCGAAGCACAAATGGATTTTTCTTCTTTGTTCGTTTGCTTCGCCCCGCGGTCCTGTGCTGCCGCGAGCCTCCGGGAGGGGCGAGGGCTGTGCGGAGCTTCCGGAAACTTCCAGCTCCCAACCACAAAAGCTGGGTTTTGCCCCGTTTCTGCGCTCCCGAAAGGCTTTGCGCGTGATCTCTGAGGTAAATGCGTATCTTTGCAAATATTGCAGGGCCTCGGCAGCGGCAGCTTCGCACGAGCCTATATATATTTTTATACACTTTTAAAATATATATGTGCGTGTGTGTATTTATATTTACTTGATTTTTTTCCTAGCAATTTGCCAGGGAAGCACCCGAGCCCGCTTCTAGCATTTTCATTCAAATTTAAAATGCAGGCTGTGTGGGCCGTAAATTCGGTGAACCAGCCTGAGATCTGCTGAAAATACTTTCTCTAATAGAAGCTGCTACTCCAAATACTCAATTTTAAGAATGTTAAATTAAAAATTAACCCTTTTAAGCAGGCTTAATGGCTTGTAAAATATTAATAGATGCACTTCTAAGTCTTGGAGCGTATCAAGAGGGGTAAATTAGTTCTTCATTAACTTTCTATTGCTTTCATATGTAATGAGATACCATACAGTACATGTTTTGAAATGAGCATATATTGTATATTTTCAGGCACTCAGCCAGCCTTGTGCAATGGTGAAAACTGCATTTTACACTAATCAGCCCAAACGGTTGGTACATGATTAAGTCACTTAGCTGTTCACCTGGTTGTGTTTAAATCACAGCTCTGTGGTCAGGGCTTGGCCTCAGACCTGAGCTCCCGTCAGAAATCCTAGCACGTGGCCCACGTGCCCTTTAAGGATCACAAGAGAGTGGAAGTGTTCTGACTGTGTTTGGCCTTCTGCACGCAAATGATGGGATCCACCTGCAGCAAACACATTGTTGTAGCTGCAGAACAAGGATTTCCCTTGAAAGTTGTATTAAACTCCTCTCATTCTGGTATTCCCAAGTCCGAACTCCTTTTAAATTAGAAAGCCTTTATCAAAGCATGAATGGCATATTTAGTGCTCTTGCCCAGTCTTAAATGCACAAGAGTACAAAAAGTACAAGACTCCGACACAAATGACTAATAAATGAGAAGCCCATGCCTCTCTGGTTCTTACTGTTTGTCTGTTCTCTTTCTTACATTTTGAATAACTACTCCAAATACTCTTCTAGTGAGGGAAATGCTAAAGCATGAGGTTAGCTTTCAGTTTGTGTGCCCTTAGATTGTAGCATGTTTCATGTGACCGTATAAGCACTTTTTCATCACAGTTAGGGTCCTTTAAGCTGACTTCAAAGCACTCAGGCTAGTGCAGATGAGGAATAAATCCTTTTCTCCAAAGGACCTAAAACAGCATGAGAGATAATACATTAAGTTGTTCATTTAGGAGTCTCCTGTCTGTGTATGGGTTTATTAGTTGGCTTTCTGTCTGCAGTCTCACCCTATGCCTGGGGAGGCCTTTGCTGAGCAGGAGGACAGGACACCACTTTTGCGAGCTGCACCAAGACGTGCACAGTGCTGTGTAACCTTGCCTGTCCTGTCGCTCAGGCGACCAAGCTGGGCTTGGTCGTGCCAAAGCAGCTTCTGAACTTCTTCTGGCCCATGTAAACCGGGGATCCTATTCAAATACAGTTTCGTGTCCTGTCAGCTGCAGTATTTTGTTCACTAGACTATTGAGATCCTGAGCCTTTGAAACAATAAACAAGCATAAGCAAAATACACTTTTACTTTTATTTCTATAACGACAATTTTTCAGTAGGAAGGATCTGCCTTTTTTTTCCTGTTGTGCTTGCAGCTTGTTGCTCTCTGGCCATGTAAAATTCTCTTTAAAGAAAAGATAAAAGAGCCTTTGGATTCTGATGCTTTTCATATAATTTTAAATGGGATAGGTTGTATTTATAAAGCCTATAAAGGGATCCTGTCACGTTTATAAAGTTACTCTGATTTTTGAGAGTGATGGTAGAGAGAGTAATGCTGGTAACGGCATGATCTACTTTTCACTCTACAGGTGTTATTACAAGAAGTCTCTGGGGCCCAGTCAAATAGTGGCATTTTGGGGTCCCAATTCTAATATACTCAGCAGAGACTTTGGACTGGATCAGATTCTTTTGGGTTGGCGGTGAGAAGTTGGCTTTTGATTATGAATTCCCAAACACTAGTTGAACAAATAGTAACTCTACTTATACGATAATCAAGTTAAGTAATAGTAACAACACTACTGTATAACAACAGTAACAACCTGAACAGTGTAATGAAATAACGACATAATAGTCTATTTACAGTTATACACAGAAGCTTCCGGGGGGGGGGGGGGGAGGATTACAGAATAAACCAGAGGGTAAAGGATTATAGGACAAATCAGAGTATGTAAACAAGTATGTGCATGTGCTCACCCCAGGGTGGTTGCAAGGTAATGATGCCGCAGGCCACCATCGGTACGAGCAACCCAGAGGTCGGGAGGCTGCCAGGCCACTCCAGTGGGCGTTCCCGGTTCCTGGCGGAGGCCAGGCAGAAGGGTTTGGCGACCGGGACACCCCGGAGGGTGCCAGTCTCCGGTTCCAATGACCCCCGTATCGAGTGGGTCACACTAGGTGATGTGCTGCTCCCTGATAATTGACTGCGTCGGCCGGGCAGGGCAGTTGTCCCCCGAGCGAGCCACACCGGTGGCTGGGCTGCCCCCTTTGGATCCAATTACTTAAGTGCTGTGCAATCGAAGTCGCTAGGTGGGGCAACAGGGAGGTACATCTGCAAGATCGAGCCCAGTGTCCTGGACTGGAGAGGTAGGGTGGATTTATCTGTGGTGCTTCCCTGCCGGTGGTACCACCTGTGGCTGTCCGGCAGCTGCCGGTGTTGCAGGCTTCAGATGAGGAGAGGAAAGTGGGCTTCTTCGAGTGCTAAAAAGCACTGCCAGCTTCCTCTTCCCTCAGTGCTGGTCTTTGTGAGCTCAGCTCTTAAGATGCTGCCGAGACTCCCCCCAGGCAGCGGGCTGCCTGGTCTTTATGCTCTGAGCCCCTTGGGTCTACAGGCGTTTCACTGGTGGATTTTTCCGCAGACTCTTACTGCGACTGGTCTTACTTCGATCCCTCGTTCTGTGGAAGGCCCGCATGGACCTGTTTGAATGCAGGCGGCCCTCAGGACCTCCCTTCTGGAATGTTCTGTGCGACTGACAGCTCCAGGCTATCACGCACGCGTGCCACCACTTCGCCGATGAAATTATATTCTCTCTGGCGGGAGACCTGAGGCGAGCCGTTAGGCAAACAAAGGGCTATACAGGGGACAAGATGGTTGACAGGTTAACAAAACTACAGAAAATCTCAAATAAAAAAGGGTTTCCAGTTTAACGTTCTGTTTTAACATATTCAGTAGGGGTCTCCCACTACAGGTGTGAATCCAGAATTGCTCTGCTGCAGCAACTACATAGTTCTAGATAGCTTCTTGTGTAAGTGAACACTGGCTTCCGGCCTGTGTTTTAATATGAGCCGCTTAGAGTGATAGTCTATAGCTCTGTTCTCCAAAAAGAGTGACTGCTTAATGCAGCTGCATGAGAACTGGACGTTCAAATTCCTCAAAAGATCTTGGGTGTCGTTATCCATTAAATGGAAGACTGAAATTTGTTTTAAAAAAAAAAAACTTGGGCAAGGTGATGGGTATAGTTATTACTAATAACTGCCCATTTAATAGATGCTTGACAAGCTTATTTGAAGGGTGAATAGGCTTGGAGATGGTGAGAGAATAATATGAAAGGAGGAGACATCAAACAATGTGTTGCATATACATAAGGCAGGCCACAGAACAAACAGCAATTACTTTGATTAAAAATTCATATTCATCTCATTGTTCAACTTGCTGCCATATTCTGGCCTGTAGGCATACTGGTGACTTTAAAACAAACCAATTCAGCCAGTTAAACACTTGCTTTCTCTACCCTCATTAAACATTACAAAGACGCAGGATTATTGATAATGGGACTCTCAGGACTTGGAGATTAAAAATTGCTAAATCAGAAGTCTGTAGTTGCTAACTGCTGGTAGGCAAGATTTTAGTCAAGAAGGACTTCAAGCTGTTACAAAAACTGAGGCAGGAGACTGCTTGCCAGTGTGGGATTTCGTGCCCGGTCTCTGCATCTGAAGTTCACGTTGCAGTAAGGATCATTGGGAGAGAATTCCCATCAGTATAGTGGGTTTGTAGCAGGAAAAGCAGAGGGTTAACGAAGTGAAGAAATGTATTTATTAATAAATACTTTGAGAGAGGGAGCTTAGCTTACATTTGTTGAAACACTTGGTTTGAAGGTGTTTTTGGTTCTAATGCTCTTTAACTAAAGGAGATAAGGAAAGTGGATTAAACTGAACAGTATATACCGTATGTCTATGTGGAACTTTTTTTGAGGCTATTTGGGGAGGACTGAGCCATATTACAGTTAAAATGCCTCTTGTGAACATGCACCAGGTTTATAAAACTCATAAATCTTTCAGGCATTGTCCCACATCTTGACCTGCACAACATTCTCTCATCTCTTCTGCTTTATGAACTAGAAGTGGATGAGAAAACTCTTTCAATATCTGACTGCCTTTAACTCGCCATTGAGCGGAAGAAGTGCTGCTATCAGCCATAGTCATGCATGTCTTGCAAACTGATCTTGAAAGTGGGACATTGTGCTATGATCAAGCAGATAGGGTGACAGCTGCAATGGAGATTGATATGCTAGTCTGTGCAGAATGCAACTCCTAGCCCTGGAAAGAAGCCCGAGGGCGCAAACATTGGGGTGTTTCTGATCCTTCAGTGCAGCTGGTGAAAACAAACTGTGCCGTTTGCTCCCAGAATGACGAGCTACAGAGTGGGGCTGTCTGTAGGGACCGTGGCTCATGAGTGCTTACTGAAGTTCTGCCTTATTTCTGCAAGATTTGTGTGGGGATTTTGATGCGTGGTCAGTCTAAAAGACTTAACAATCGGTAACATATATATGTATTTTGCATATATACACTTGCATCCAAGTGTTCTTTCTAAGCTGCAGTCCTTCCCCTCAGTGCACATAGCATATAAGGAAGATGCCCTGCTATGCTATTATGGGAACGAGGAGCAGGATTGCTGTCTTTTGCCAAATCTTATCCATCACGTGTTGTCTGCAAGGGGCTGTTCTGAAGCTGCCAGGAGATGGCACAGAGAATACGCTCTAGTTCCAACCTGTTCGTGAACGGCTACAGCGCCTTTTGCAAATACGTAGATCCCCCTCTAGTATCTTTTGAAAAACTTGCTGAAGGTTTGGAGTCAGACTCCTAGAAACCCAAACGCCTCAACAGTTCTAGACACAGATACCACTTTAGTTTATATGATGAGATATTGCTTGCTAATATGTTTTCATATGTATGCAATACAGCAGCCACTATGTAACTAGGTTCTTTCTTTCTCTGCTCCTAGTACAGAACAGAGTGTGTTTATAGGGAAAACTGGAGAGAGTCTTCCATCTTGCTTCAAGAGGGTGATCCATTTTGCCTTTAAAGGGAAACCATGCTACCTTTTTTCCATTCAGACCCACCAAGCTTTCTGTTTTCAAGGGATACCTATGGAAAACATTTGTTTACAGGTTTTTCTCTATGATATGTCAATATAAGCTGCCAGTCAAAGTGATTTTGATGAAACTGTTTGAGTGTCTACTCACCCTGTTAGTCCATAGCAAATGTTATTCCTGGAGCTATTCATGCCACTGCTACCACTCCTTGTCATGTAGCTTGGGACAAATGGTAGCAAATGACTTCTGCACTCTTAGAAACTATGGGGAACAAATTAAAGAAGGGAAGAGGGCATGTCTAGGTATAAGAAAATGTTTTGGTGTTTTTCTGGACTAACATTGGGTAGGAAATAAATGGGAGAGGGAAGAGGATCTATGTTGAGACTTGAACAACAGAAGTAGTTGAGTGTTTCTAATATCTTTTAAGATGCTGGGAAGAACTTACCTAGGCTTTAGACTTGTGCCATTGTAATAACCATTTCTATTTGAGCTTTAGAATAAGAGTGGAGGGCCATAGCTGGAGGAGCGGAAAAAACAAAACAAAACAAAAATCTTGTTTTCCCTCCTTCACGTATATGTTAAAGAAGTTACTGAAATGTATGGAAAGATCTATTATTTTCCATAGCTTGACAACCAAAAAAAAAAAAAAGAAAAGAAAAGTGGGGTGCCTGTTGGCAAGGTTGCACTACTCTTCTCAACTTCACACAGGAGAAACTGAAAACAGAACTAGAAAAAAAAGCTTTTGATCTAGTTAAGTAAGTCCAGAAACAGAATTTCTAAGGGGTGCAAAGTTTGGAAACAGGTGTCGAGAAATCTAAATTATCTTGTTATATTCAAAATAGAAATACTTGACCTGACTTTAGTGCAAGAGAGGGGCAACTGAAAATGAACAGAAACCTTTTTTCCTCTTTTTTAAAAAAAGGCATTGCATGCTGCTTGTTACCTGTCCAACATTAGCGTTAAGGGAGGACGCACTGTGGAGCAGAACTTTGGCATCTGGAACGAAAGAGGAACTAGGCTGTGCATGTGAGTAAGGAAGAACAATGTACCTTATTCCATTGTATGGGAGTGTAATGGCCTTCTTATGTAAACACGTATTCCAGGCAACAACATGCAACCGTATATATAATAAATTTTAGTCCCCTCTGATTTTGCTTCTGATCACGTGCTCAGATTTCTGGCAGCAGATGTTGTTGAATGCATAAAGTTAGGCGGGAAAACAAAGAAGGTGCTAGGATGACTAGAGCTTTAGGCATATGAATAATGGGAATGTTTGTTGTTTGGGACTCAGCTAGACTAAAGGCTGGCAAGTTGTTATGTAAACAAGCTAGTAAAAGATGTTCCTGACACATCTACTCTGTGCTATAAACAATGCAATCAGTGCCTCCAATGTTTGTCAGTGAACATAAAACAACATAATAAGGAATAATGAAATATTTACAAGCTTTTTAGGAGTAATTAGAATGATGAGATAGAGTTTAATGTGGGAGCAATAGCAAAATAAATGAAAAATTAATTTTATGTGTGGAGTTCACTTTAAGACTTTAAAAAATAACTTGTCCTCCTTTTAGCGGTGAAGTGTGCCAAGTTACCAGATTAGCGTAAACTTAAGATTCAATTCTCTTCCCATTAAAGTAATTTTACAAGTAGGTAACTTGTCTGATGTTGCTCTTCTTTTATCAGAGCATACATGAAAAGAGAGCTGAGCTTTTACTGCTGATTATATTGCCTTTTCTTTGGCAGGACTGGCATTTTATGTTATCTTGCAACGCGAATAGACTTAGAGAGCCTGTGCTTTCACTGAGAAGGCATACATTAGAGGGCTATAAATCGGAAGCTTAGCCTTACATTGGCTTGCAAACTAAGGTGAGCTAAGGGAATGCAACAAGTACTCCATTAAATAAAACATCATAGTGCTCCAATATAAATGTCATTCTGAGGTAATTCCTATCCTGTTACTCATTGATGAGACACTAAAATCTATGAATACTGAACTTCTACCTTATGGTGGTTGTGAACTGTTGAGTTGAATTACCAAATCACTTGAGACTCATCTAATTCTGCTCATGCTGAAAGTGCTTGTTTTCTATAGGAGTGCAATTGGGTAAGGATAAGATTTTTTGGAGAATTGCATCTTCTTTGCCTTTTTGGACCATCTGCCCTTGAAACTTTCGTGGAGCGCCGCTTCCCTAGAAAGTTGACAAAAGGACCATTGCAACACGTAAACTCTGAGTAATTAAGCAAGATGCATGTAATGCATAGGCTCCATCCTGGCACTCTCCATGTGGGGAATTCTGCCATCTGAACAGAAAAAAGTCATAAGCTGTTGGTACTTCAGTTGCTTATTTATAAGATGTATACAATGATTTAATGAACCTTCTTTACATCTTTAACATTAAGTTAAAAAACTTAATAAGCAAACATTAGGAAAGTCTTTGCAATATTTAGTATAGGTTACCGCACTTCTATCCACTGCTGTCTTGGGGAATTGGAGTGAGACCTTTTCCTTTTTGCAGCTTAGTAGGCATTCATGATTGAGAGCTTTTGGCTGTATGTAATAACTTTTAATTCAGTTGAAGGTACAGGCATGGGATGTGATACAGGGGCTTACAGGAAAGGGTACTTTGTTATCTTCAGAGTAAAAAGACTTTTCTGAGTTGAAGCTGTAGATGTAACACCGGGAAAAGTTCTAGCTTGGCTAAGACTGAGTCTTACCATGAAGTGAGGAGAAAAGGCAATGGTAAGTGAAATGCTTAATAATGCCTTCCACGTTCTTAATGTAAGAATTAAATATGAAACAAATTTTCTCAAAAGGTGTACAATGTGCCAAGAGCTACTGTGGAGCTGACAAATGAGGCTTCTTAAGACTGTGTGGAATAATAAGGATATTGACACAATCATAGGTGCCAAGTCTAGTGATCAACAGTAAACAAATCTCAACCAGACATGCTACAAGTAAAGGCACTTATTGTTTACTGTAGTGCTGTGGAATTATCAAGAGAACTCAGGGGTGGTGGGGGGGAATAGGTAAAATGCTGCTATTTTAATGATGAGCTTTGAATTCCAGTTACTGCCTTTAATAAGGCCTCAGTTCTGATGTCACTAGTGAATAACCTGCATGACTCATTAGTTATCTGCTTGGTGGGCATAGTAGATGACCAGGTCCGTTTACAAAACGAAGCAGGTACGAGTTAACTATTGCATTTAGAATTTGGCTCTCTGCTCCAATGAACTATGTGCTTAACTAGATATTACTTATCGCTTACATAGAACATCAGTATGTTGCATTAAAGAGCTGCTTACTGCTGTTGCAGCCTCTGAAATACTGGTCCAAATCAAGTTGTGAATATGTAATGTCAGAAAGTAGATAACGGGATTTTTTTCTTTTATATAGAAAACGGTTATAACGGCCAGTGTACACTTTGCAAGTAATACTTGTTCAATATTGCAAAATTCTTCTTGTTACAATGCAGATGAATGGTAAACAGTTATCATATGAATAGCAAGGTGCAGAGACTTGTGTCATGTGCATACCGCATTGTTCCTCATCTGAAGGAGAGTGAAGATCATCCTCCATAGATCACTTTTCATTTGATGACTATGTATCTTGCTGCTGAAGTTGCAGATGACAGTGAATTCTGCCAGTTCTGAGAATGGCCCTTGCTTTTGGAAGCTACTTGAACAACCTGGCCTGAAACCAGATTCATTTTACATCTGCTGTTTTGCCAACTTCACATAGACACTACCTGCCTTGCTTGCTTTTTAGGCCAGTATCTAAAGAGAAGTTTTTGAATACCGTTACTGATGTTTTCAGCACTTCTGTACACTCACGATAGGTCTTTTTTGGTTTCTCTGAGTTACCAGAGAAGTGGAAGTAGTTAAATTCTGCTTGTCAAATCTACTACATTTTGCCTTTTTTATTTCTTTTCAACTTTTATTTTCTACTAGGGTATTTAATGAATCATAAGAATACAAGCAGTCCTAGATCTCAGTATCCTGATTTGGATCAAAAATGTCATGAGATATTAGAAAAAAGAAGGTGAGTCTTACAGCTAGTAGCTGTGGGATAGGTTATGATATTTATGATATTGCCTAAAGCAATAGTTATTGTAGTTAAAGCAGTCTGAGGTAGCTTGGATGCCCACTTATAAGTGTTTTTGTTTTTTTTTATCTTAGTCTCAGTGAGTCTGCAAAAATGCACTTAACACTGGAAACAAATGTTGCATGAATCGGAAGTGTTTTATTTATTTTTGGAATATCCTACCTTCATTAGTATTATTTTATAATATCCTTAGTCATCCAAATATGAATGTAAGCTTACTTCTCTGGTATTAAATTCTAATAAAAATGTAATTCTGAAAAATAGGAAGGGCAGATATATCTGCATAGTCACTAGAGGAAGAAGCATACTGGGGGAAATATGAGTGCAGAAATTTGCTTTTTTGAAGAAACTATTTAAAGTGGCAGATGTTGTGCCTTTATTTTTTGATAGTCGCATGCAGTCCCAAGTTCGGTCAGAGCCTCAGGCCTTCCTCCTTACCTAGCCTCTCCCTCTATCTCTAGCCCTTGCACGCTCCAGCTGCTGCCAGAGCCACATGCTCAGCAGTCCTGTTCTTGTGCTGCTGGCCAGAGATCCTCAGTGGGAATTGCCCTTCCCACCTCTCCCCCAGCCCCGATCTGTGCCCTGGTTCCTCATGTCCCAGGCCCATGGCTGCCAGGCAGAAACTGATGGAGGCTTGGCTTCCTGGCAGGAGGTAGTAGGGGTCTCCTCACTCCTGCTACCACTAGTGGCTCAGCCTGGCTTGTTGCTGCACAGAGCAGCGCTGTGCATGCATACGTAGAGTGTACCCAAACCAGTCTGTAGCCACTAGCCCCACTTGCCTCCCAGCCACTGCGCCTGGTAAGCATTTCAAGTAAGCATTAATTTTTTTTTTCCTCTGTTAAAGAGGACACCACTGTCAGAGAGGGTAAACAAATGAGAGACAAAGGTCAGAGGGAATTTCATAGTCGCTTGTTGAGACGCCTATCCCAGGACATGTTTATGTGTCTTGCTACTGATGGCTCAGTACAGTGCCCTGGGATGCTCAACATGCCTATTGTATTATACTTACTGTGCCTTACAGTCCAAGAACAGATGCTGACCAGCATTGGACTGCCTGCAGGGGATGATATTGTGCGTAATACTTGTGGATGTTTGGCTGTTCTCTTTTGTTGTTGATATTGTTGCAATTTCTAGCAATGATTCCAAGCAGGAATGTCTTGAAATCAGGTTGTATGAGACTTCCTGGGGGCTCAAAGCTCTTGGCTACTTAGTTTGGCATCCCTTCCTGGTTGATGGCCTCCTGGAGTTAAGCAAGTTGTGTTAATTGCTCCATTTGGCTCATGATCATGTGAAGAATTCTGTGAGGCATGACTTGAGAGCATGGGACTTGAAATCTAAAAATGCTCGTTCGATAACAAGTGACTCCAGTCAAAACATTAGGCCAAGTATTGACCCCTCAGGTAAGGTGAGAGGGAAGGAATATGGTGAAGACACTAGTTATTAAGCTAAAGCTATCTAGTCAAGTCAGAAGGTTGTGCAGTAAATCAGGTTGCCATTAAGCAAGGACCATAGCAGGACATAATGGAGACAGCCAGATATGCTGAAGCATTGACTCTTCTCCCAGGTTGGTCACTTTGTCCTCTTCTGCCATTTTTAATGACCTGAAAGATTTAGATTCTGATCCTGCAGTGAGCTCTGTGCATAAAACCTGGTGCTCCAGTTTAAACTTATTGCAGGAGTTCAGGATAAGGTAATGTAATTGAGAACGGTTGATACCAGGGCCTCTTTTGGTGCAAGGTGCTGTACAAATATAAAATGTAGCAAGGAACCATTCTTGCCACAGAGCATTTGCAAGCTAAGTAACAGGAAAGAAAGGCCTGTTACAGCCTGCCCTCCCTCAAGAACCACCAGAAAATGTTTGCTCTCCTGCCATTTCTCCTTTCCGTAGGCATGAAGAAGTTGACGTTTCAAAAATATTTGGTTTCAATTAGCAAAAAGCCCACAATATCTGTCCCTGTTTTCTAAGACATGCAAATTTACAGAAGTTATGGTTCACAAACAAGGAGCCAGGTGTTTTATTTTTTTTGACTTTGGAAGAAGCAGACTCCGCGTACGAACGAGGGAGCCTGGGGACACAAGTGTGCAAGGAGCTGGGCAGCCACCAGCTGCCTGAGACCTGGCTGGGTGGTCACTGAGGCAACCTGTGTGCCTGCCTGGTTCTACTTCAAACACAAAAAAAAAAAGCAGTGCTAGAAGTGGCATGTTCTCGCAGAGCATGTAGGTTTTACCAAATGAATGCTTTTGGATGGAGAACTGCTCTACCAGAAACTGAGGCAGGCTGCTGTTCAAATACATTATCTGCCAGAACAGTGCAATAGTCAAAACAGGACAAACTAATGGCAGGCTTATTTTTGTCTTTTAGTATTTTAGGTAAGGTTGGAGAGAAAGGGAGTAAGCTAAGTAGAAATCAAAAACAGGGTTAAAGGACGTGGTGGGACAAATGCGGTGGAAAAAGGGAGCAGGTGTGAGTGGTGGGAGAGGTAGGAACCTTGAATGTAAAAATGATGTGACTTTGGTGAGCTCTCCACAGAGGAAAGCTTCGGGCTGTTGCAGTCTGACCTGCCCCTGCTGGTTAGAGGTACTCTTCCCAAAATGTGGGAGGCATTACGGCAGCTGCGGAACTCTTGCAACAGCTCCATGCCAGAGGGAAAGGTTGAAAAGGCTGGAGATAAGTATTGGAAGAAGCTGTTAATCAGTAGGGAAAGAGGGTAGAGGATTTTTGTGAGTAAATAAACAGTTGTGCATAGGGGAGCTGTTTTTCTGCGCAAAATTCGTACTCTTTCCTGTTGCTGCTATTGATGGGAAGCCTGAACAGTTTGTTTCAAAGCTTTCCTTTTCTCCTGAGCTCGTATATTTGCGTGGGAACTCATGGATCTGAGAAGTGGAGGAGGAGATGTATGAATCTGTGCTCCTCCCCTCAGCTACAACGCACCTCCTCCTGCAGTAGCTGCCTGGCTGTGCTCTTGCTGACTCTTGTCAGCCAGTCTCTTGTTGCTGGGAGTTTATTGAAGAGGATCAAACGTCTCACTAGGGCAGGTTACTTCCATAAATCATTAATCATGAGTGGACATGATGCAAAAGAGAAGGCCAAGCTGTGGAATTATAAGGTTATAAGGCCTATATGTTGAGTTAGCGTCATTCAAAAAGATTAGCAGTCTTATTTTTCCTCCCTGGAGCCCACTTGGCTTGTGTTCAGCCAGACTTGAAAGTATTTTCAGCTCGCAAGCTAGACTGAGGTGAATGCCCGCACCTTTCAAACAGCAAGTTTTATTGGCAGATCTTGAATGGCTCCAGTTCTGGGAGCTCATACCTGCTCATCTCGGGTCTGCCCATCAGCGCTGTTCCTTGTGCTTCTGCATGGAGGTCGGGTTGTCTTAGGTTATCGATACCTGTTAAGATGCCTCTGCTTGCTGTCTGTGCTTGAATAATTAACTGACTGCTACTTGCTCAAAGTAGAGTCTGCTCAGTAATGTTGATGAACTTGGTGTTGGGGGACAGACTAACTCTCTCTAACTCCATCTGACTCTTGGGAGAAGTTTTTTGCTGAGCGTTGAAAAACTGGACGTTTCTATTAGATGCATTCATACACAACTGAATGTTTGGTCACTGCTTCTCAAGCTCAGTCCCTTACTCTAAGGCTCTGGGTGGCACAACTCTAGATATTTGTAGAGGGCGTCTTAGAGGCTATTTTCTCTGCAAGATGTAAGGGATCTCACTTAAATCTATAAGTGCTTAAGCAGGAGAAAACAGAACTGGAATTACTTTCCTATTCTGCTTCATATTGCCTTGCATGTTGGAAGAGAGAGGTGAAGCAATATATTATAAGTTAGTGAGAAAACACTGGGTTACTATGACTGTTTGACTGTTTAAAAAAGAAAAAAGGCCTGAGTGAGCAAATAGGATCTCCAAACTGTCATACCGGGACTTCTTACTCTTATTTTTGACAGCAGCTGTAGGAGCAGAATATATTCTGCAATATTGATTGGAGCAATGTGAAATATGGACTTACAAGATGCACAGCTAATTTACAAAGTAAGGACCACCTTAAAAAAGGGGGAAAAATGCCCTAATGAAAGAATTTTGAAAGAAAATTTGCCCAGAATTAAAGCAATCTGTAGCATTTTGTGAGTAATTAGGGTTAAAGAACGAAATGCACTGCATCCCTCAGGGACAGAGGCAAACTTGGGTTTAAAGGAGGCGCAGCAAATATTCTGTACGTTAAAGAAAGGCAATTACTCTGGATCCAGTAGAAGAGAAAACAAGGGTTTGGCGAAGTCAGCTGCAGGAGAAGGGTGCGTGCGGTCAGTGTGAGCAAGGCTGGCGCTGTGGGTGCGCGGTGGTGGCGGGCGGCGCCGTCCCGGCAGCGCCGCCCGCGGCCGGCAGAGGGCGGCAGAGAAGCGGCAGCGCCGCGCCGCGCCGCCCGCGGCTGGGAAACACCGGCTCGGTTTTTAAGAGGAGCGAGAGCACATCGGAGCTCTCAGAAGCCAAATCTCCTCCAAAGGGACAGCTTCACCAGTCTTTAAATTAAGAAATAAAAAACAAAAAAGAGAGAGAGAAAAAGTGCAAAACATTTTTTTAAAAAATGTCAAAGCCCTGTGGCAGCCCAGAAGACGTGGTGAAGCAGCGGAGCAGAGATGGGAAGATGAGGAGGGAGGACGTGGATGATTCCCAACCTGAGGGGAAGAGGTTGAAGCTGGGGGATGAAGGAGGAAACACTGGGAAGGACAGAGCAGCAGCCCCAGAAGAAACGATGCCCGGTCTGGGCAGAGAAGAGCCAGTGCCTGAGGCAGCTGGTGAAGGCAAAAGTGTAAGTGAGGATGCTCAGCTCTGAGCTGGAAAGGGGGAAGGGACCGTGAGGTTTCCTTTGAAATTATTTGCCAGCCTAAAGTTGGTAACTGGGCGTCAAGTAGTGTAGGAGAAATGTGATCAAGCATCCCATCTCACTGGGACTGTTGCTGTTTGGTTTCATTTTCTGGCTAGATGCTTTTCAGTGTAGGAGTTTGTATTTTACTTTGGCTCTCACCATTCCCTGCTTGTAAAACATATGTGGTAGAGAAGTAATTTTTTTTTTATTTGAAAGAATATTAACTGCTAAAGCTTGTTTTCAGCTCCCTATTCCTATTTAGGGACAAGGTAACAGCTGGTATATTGAATTGGGCATTTGGGGTTGTTTATCGATCTGTGCATTCAGGCTTTCCGCTACATTCATTTGGTGGGATATGTTTTTACAGCCAGGGCTGGGGTAGACCTCCAATGAACAAGGAGAGGAGAGTGGGTAGCACTACGGGGAGATCTTGGTGAGACAGCAAATCTCATCTGCTGAGACGTCCCAAAAAAGAGAAAGCTGCTGAGTGGTTGTCTGTATAAATATATCTGTTATGAGATCTTCAGAGAAGGTTAACTTTTTTGGTATGTCTGACTGGTTATTTAGTTCAGCTGCTGTGCTTGTCAGCAGGTTTTTGATTCCCAACCAGCTGAAGCTTTTCTTCTTGCAATCAGACAAAGTAATTTTCTTCTTGCACACGTACTAGCTGCTTCCCTCAATTTAAAACAAACAAAATAAAAAAGCAACATCTTGTGTGTAGGTGTTTCCTGCTTAAGTCTTGGTCGTAAAGTGGGAGTATAGCTTTAGAGTTCACTTGAAGTTTGGTTTATAGTTATTTAGAAGTTCTCTGAAATGTGTTTCTTCCCTTCTCCCTGCCCCCCTCCCAGCTTCCTGAGTTAAGATGTTCTTTCTCAACGAATGAAGAATCAACTGAATGTTTCACACTTGAGTAGAATTTATATTTTAAATACTCTGACAGGTAATTTACTAAGTTCGTCCTCGTGGAAGGTCATTTCTGTAAATGCAATAGTCTGCCTGATTCAGAAAAGTATTTAAAATATGTATGTATATAGAATGCCAGCTTATGCAAGCAAAAGTCTCTCCAACAGTCCATGTAGCTGCAAATAGGTACCTTTGGTACCAAGTCTGTTTTGCTCTTCTGATGTTTATAAAAGCATACTGTATATAACTGTGAGTTATCAGAGCATCATTTGTACTGGTCTGATAACAATTCTTAAGAGATGATTGATTCCCACCTCCAAAGATGTGCAATACATGGGCTCAGGTAATTGGTCAAATCAAAGTCTTTACTTTCAGAAAAACAGATTTAAAAACATGGAAGGCTTACAGATTCTTTCCATTTGATGATAAATATCCATATCTGAATACCACTATGGGTTGGAGTACAGCTCTTTTTGATAGTACATCTTGGTTATAATAATTAGGAAATATTGCAGAATAAGCTTTAATTGGACCAGTTTCTTTTGTCGTTTGGGGACAGACTATTAAAACAGAGACTATATTAGAATGGTGCTTATCCAAATAATTAGGCTCAGCCCCATCTGTGAGGCTCTGTTTAGTACCCTGCTAATTCTGTGGTGTTACAGGAAAGTTATGTGGAGATGAGTAGCTTTCCTATTTTGGTTCTCTCAGATGAGGACCCATGTATTTCTGCTCCAGTACTGTGTTCTGTTGACTTTTCCATAGGGGATGTGCTGAAAATACAAAGCAAATGTGGTTAAGTGAGCAACTGGTTAACTGTTTATTTTCCACTTAAAACTATTCCTTTAAAATTAAAGTAGGGGTTTGGTTCAAAACTCACCAAAGGTATCCTTTCCACTGACTCCAATAAACTCTTGCTCTGGATGTTGTGCTATGTTTTGCATGAAGTTCTAGTATTTTTCCCCTTGTTTAAAGCAGCCTGCCTGAGTCAGAGCCATTATTAGAAACAAATTGCCCAACATCACAAGGAGCATTGGAAATTCTGTTAACACAAACGTCTTTCTAAAAAAATGATAAAAAATTGTTTAACAATCACTGAAAGCATCTGTCACACTGCAGAGAATGAGCTGTTGGAAAAGAGGGACTCTGTGCCCTTAGGAAGCACTGGAATGACTTCAGTTCTATGTTGAGAAGAATCTCTAACTATTTTAATATTCTTAGCAGTATGGGTAATCAATGTCTGCATTGGAAGAACATTACCTGGTAGTTCCTGATGTCTTCTATTTTAAAGAAGTACGTTAAAAAAATTATAGGCTTTGACTCACTTTGGACTGCTAATAAAAATTCAGCACAATAAGGGGGCTATTTATTTATTCCACTGCTGTTTGTCTGAATCAGCAGCCATTCTTAGATTTAGGAGAAAAAACTACCCAGGTCATCAGCTCTAACTCATTACTCCACTTAGTATGAAATCCTGTATTATGAGAGAACACAGGCACCATCTATATTTTATGCTTGTGAAATGGTGCATAATACTTCTGGGCATTTATTTGGCGATATGTATTTGTAACAGTAGCTGCTGCTGTGCGGAAGTTGGTTGCAGAAGGACATTTCTGCCACTAGCTTCACTGGACAGAGATGTTTTGTGTTTTGCCATGGGAATCAAGGCTGCGTTTGCCAGCAATTAGTTTGCAGTGGTATCTGGAGGGATTCTCTCATTTACTACAAGTAGCTAGTTAATCTAGTATCCTGGGATAAAACGGTAATCATTAATTTAGGTAGCTATCGAAATCAGAGTTACTTCTTGCCTTCTCTTTGTATTACTTTGATGCTTCCCCAATGAGGAAACTACTGTTTTTTGACCTTGCAAAATCTAAGCCTCTCTTTTTTTAAATTTGTATATATAAGCATGCATATATATGTGTATTTCTTTCTGTTTTAGCATCTGAATAAAGTATTTGCTTCAAACCAAATGAAATGTAATATGTATGGTAAGAGTCAACTAAAAATTTCTTATTTGCTACAGTGGTGCAGAATGAGCAGCCAGAGGGGCTTTTAGCAAAAGGTAGAGTTAAAGTATTAGTCGGGATATTGGTAGAACTCGAGTCCATGTGATATAGATGCCCATATCAGTTATTTACATGGCATTATATGGTTGATCGTCACCTAGCCATGCTCCAGCACGTGCTGGAGATGATTAATATTGTATAAAATAGTTACTGAAATAGAAAACATGCAAAGAAAGTAAGCATGCACATAATATTTTTCCTAGACTGTTAGTTCCCTGACCAGCTTATATGAAATGTTCGATCCTTGAGTTATGGTGTATCAGTTTGACTATTAACCATTGGTACTTAAGTGATGTGATATTTCTCGGTCTTTCTCTAACCAACCTGTCAGGCCATATGGCCTGATGAAGACTGGATGTTGGTGCAAGGGTAATTCTGTATTCATAATGCCTGCTGCATTTCAAACCAAACATTTCTCCCCCCAAACGTTTGTGCAAATTTAATAAAATGAGACACTTGTAGATTGAATTCCTGGGTTTGATTTGATTTCTTGAGTGTTCACCTAGTGTTCAGCAGTCTTAACTGTGTCCTCCCTTGCAATGTCACCAGTGCAAAGGTGTGTAGGAGAGAGCACTGAAATGCTTGAACTTTCATTCCTTCAGAAATTTTCAGAAGGAGCCAGTGCATTTGGGGATTAAAGGACTGTTTCAAACTCTTTATAAAAACTGCTTTGTGAAGACTTGGAAAGGAGGCAAGCAGAGAAGTACAGTGAAGAAAAACTGCAACTTTTCATAATTTGAGTCAAAAGCAATATTTTTACTGCAGTTTTGAGATTTTCATGTTGTAAAAGAAAATCTGAGAAAAGTGCATGTAAATCTGTTATTTACCACTTTTGTAGGAGGAAAAAATTGCTTTTCCTAAGCAACTCTAAAGAACTGCCTATACTAAATTGTAGCACATGACAAATCTGGCCTTTTAAATCTCATATGTTACTATATATTTATTTTAAATACACTTTAGATGGGAAGATGAAGTATTCTATGTTAAGTCCTCCTGGCTGCATACAGAACAAATTTAACCCTGCCACATTACTTCAAAAAGTTCTGTGAGTTACACTCCTTTAACATGCATAATCTTTAAAAGCAGATACTTATTTGGCATGAACTTTCTGTTTGTTGAAATATGAGGAAAACTGTCTTTCATGTCGGATTAGGTTTTTAACATGCTTTCCCCACCCTCATCTCTGATTGCATGAGAAATTTGGAATGAAGATGCAGTCCAGTCCCAGTGGCCTTTTTTTCTCTTCTCCACAATGGGAAAATCATGCAATATCTAAAACCCGGATGTCTGGAGTGGTCCTACTGTGGGTAAGAGAAGCCTTGCCTTTTTTATAGTTCTCTAGCATCTGGCCGTTGCTCAGCGTTAAATTGGTAGCAGGCTCGTTTGATGAGAATGTTCTTCAGCTCTTACCTGGTGAGTGAGTATTCCCAAAGGGTAGAAAAATACGCCTTAGAAAGCCAGTCATTTAAGAAGCTGTTTCTCAGTAGGCAAGGAAGAGTTCTCTAATAGTTAAGATACCAGCTCGGAACCTAGAACACCTAATGTTCAATTCAAGATCAGTGTTTCTTCATGCAAGGGACCGGCCTGGATCAAATATCAAATTGCAAGCTACTTAAAGTCCAACTGAGGCTATAGGAGCTGAACTTGGATTCACTGCAGAAACTTTAGTTATGTGCCTTCAGCAGCCTGAGCATGATATTAATGCCATGCAGCACTTGAGGTAAATAGCAAAGATATAGTGAGGCACTAGGGTATGTGAATGATGTTAATCTAGACAAATGAAATGCACATTTATTATCTTTTATGTTTATCCCAGGTTATATGAAAAACTGTCCACAGCACTTGAGAAATAGTTTGCGGCCCAATAACTCAAGTCTCTTTCATGAAATATGTGCGTCAGCCTAGAGTCAAGTCTAAGGAATCAGTTTGAAGCTTGACAGTTTGTGACCTTTCTGTGCATTGCCAAGCAACTTTACACTGTGTTAATGCAGTTTCTCATATAGATTTTATTTTTGTTTTATAAAATTTATTTGCTCCTTAGAGTTAGTTTATTAGAAAAACTTGTCTTTGTATGTATATGGCTTTGTGCTCTTGATCATATTTATGAATATTTTTTTGAAGGGGAGTCATAATGTTTAGACAGGTAGAACCTTAATAAATCATGCAGTCTATCTTTTAGCCAGTGCAGAAATGTTCCCTATAAGTACATTTTGCAATGGTTTGTCTAGTCTAATTTCAAAAAATACCAAGAGATGGGGCTTTCACCACTTCCCAGGGGATGCTGTTCCACAGTCTAATAAATCTTATTGTCCTATTTTATGTTTTGCAGTGCCATTTATTTTGAAGCTCAGGCACAGCAGGCTGGTGAAAGAACTTGAAATATCTCAGATATGGTGCTAAATTTTTTTGCAGAAAAATATCTGTATTTCTCAAATGCAAAACACAATGCATTTGGCAACTTTTTTTTTTTTTAAACTGGCAATTGCATGCCAATCCAATATAAGTATTTGTATTTTGCCCACCGTTGATTTATCCATCAGTGATATATCTCAAACTACTGCATTTAATCAAATTGATAGTTGATGATTGTATGTGAAACCTCCCTGTCTTAAAAGGAAATCTTAACTGTCCATGTACAGGCGTAACTGAAACTTAAAAGCTAACCATATTTAGAAAAAAAAAGTATGCAAATTTGAAAATACTAGCTTTTATTCATTTGCTTACTGGAATTGTTGATGTAATTCTGCAATAGTTGATGTAAGTTCTGCAACCTAAACTGTCCTTTATCAATACCTTACAAGGTCACTTGCTGTAACTGAAGCACTAGCTGTTTGTAGAGTTTATAAAGTAGGAAGTGATCTGCTATGGTTTGTGTTATGCTGATTAGGTCTTGGTTATTGTTTTTATAAATAGTGAAATTAGCTGCTGTTTAATATTTAGGCTGTTATAGTGAATGTGTAAGATAGGATACTTCAGAAGTTTAGCTTTAGTCTTTAATTTTGTTTGGCTCATGTTGCAACCTAATCAGAATGCACTGAAGGTATTGCAGATAATACAGAAGGTGATAAAATCTCCTCCTTTCTCAAACTGAGCTACGCACCTACTTTACAAAGTTGCGTGGTACTTGGGAGGCCAATGTGAAATCTTAACAAGGTATTGCAAATTCTGAATGTGGTGCTATCAAAACATCATAATAGATTGTTCCAAAGAGAGAGAGCAAGTTAGTTTAAAATTTTTTTAGCTCTTCCTGAGAAATAAGTGGCAAATAAAGCAATTGTAAAACTGAAATAGGAAGCAACATGCAAGTACATATTAAGTACGTAAATTGGAAGACAATGAAGTAACTGGTGGTTGATGAACTGCGTTCAATCAGTTACTAAACTTTGCTACTTTTAGGCAGAGTAAACCTTAGCACGAGAAGACGTCAGACTGACGAGCGTGACTGAAGAGTGTGAGCGGCAGAGGAGTTACAGCAGGTTTGAAGCAGAGCACAGTGTATGAAGTGACTAACTTCACTGAAAGCAAAAAAAATTGGAGATTTTGAACTTAGGAAAGAGTTATTTTTTAAAGAATCCTTCTTGTATCTTTGATGCAGGCTGTTGCATGCTGCGCCCTGGGTCCCTGAATATATTTATTTTAGCAGAGGAGCATATTGTTTGGAAAATGTGGGGATATTTGCAGTAAGACAACTGATGGAAGTGACAAAATACTTCTGACAAAATATAGGTCCAGAGAGAACCCCCAAATAAATTGGCAGGTCAAAAGATCAGAGAATGATTCCCTAAGCACGACAACGTGTATGAGGTTCTGTCTGTTCAGTTACTAGTTTTTTAACGTTTCCAGGTTAAAGGTTTCATTCAACAAAAATATCTAGCTCAAAGACTAAATTATGGCTCTTCAATGCTAGTGTTGTTCCAGTTTCACATAGGATTGTAAAAATCATCTCCCTTGTGGATAGGTGCATAAATGACTTGAAAAGCAAATGCCTTGGGAAAATGCAAGTTGTTAAACAGAATTAATCAGAGCATATGTTTGTATTTGTATTCAAGGTATTCTAGTAGACCATTTAGCGGATTTAGTATTAAGCCACAGTGAAACTTCATGTGCTAGAGAAAAAGTGGCACGTCCTTCAAGGAGTGCCTTTTAAATAAGTTATTTTTTATGATTTCAGTATGTTTCTACAGGACATCTAATAAAGTAAGCTTGCATGAAATTTCAGAGAATATTTCATGAACACTTTTACTATTTTAGGTGACCTATTTATGTTTGTGGAATGTTGTGACCATCTAATATTTCAGAAAAATAATATTTCTGCTCTGAGGAAAAATATTGAATTTTCTTATAAAGGTAGAGCTTTTTTTTCTTTCCCACAGTGGGTGCATATTCACTCAAAAGTTGTGCGTCAAGAAAAGCCAAAGGATTTTGAAGTCTTCCACGTACTGTGCAAACGCCTGGAGGACAGTGCTAAAGTTGTGCTCTTTGCACTTAAAGCATTTATTGTGACTACTTTTTTTTCAGGTGCTGTTAGGAGTAGTTATTACAAATAGTTATGTAAATAGATTGTCTAACCAGTGAGACCAGTGGAGACAGCTAACTCATTAGGTAAGTGCAAAATAATCTTCTGGAGGACTGAAAAGAAACAAAATGAATGTTTTTAATAGTTGGTCATAGGACAGGTAGAAGTGGAAGACTCCAGAGTAGAAGTTCAGACATTCAAGTTCAAGCTATTTTATTTTACAAGCTTTACTGTCCCTTCTAGGATGTAATGTCTGAGGAATCTCTCTCTGCTACAGAGAGCAAAGGATAGCATATGGTGTTTGTGGTGCTTTCTGTAACATGCAGAAACTTTGTCTTCTTGTTAGTTGATAACAGTAGTGATACATTTCACAAGAAAGAACTTAGCAGTCAGTATTAAGGGGTCTGATCCAAATCCCGCTGAAGTCAACTAGTCTTCAGAATTTCTCCTGGAGTCTGCACGTTTGGAATTTGGTTCCGTTGCAGCAGGACTTTGCTGCCTACTGTCAGCGCTGAAAAGTAAGCGCTTCTGCCTTCTGTAGAGTCCCAAGGGATGCAGATAATGTTGCCCTTCTTCCAAAGGAAAAGGTTAAACATAACTAAGACAGTTGCTACTGTCGTGCTCTTCAATATTACACAGATCTACTTTCTGTCTTTACTTGGAGGTAGGGCTCACATCTTGATAGGGTCATAGAAACTTAAATCACATCACTGTGATATATGGCAATATGACCAATGTTTGGTGGCTCCAGAATACAGAAAGAGCTTACACTTTAGGCTTTTTGAGGGAAACGTGCTCCAGCTGAGCATCTCAACATCATTTTGAAACAACTCACTAAACATCCAATGCAGTGCTTCCTTTGACAGTGTCAGAGAAGTGTTTCCCCTGGAACTGCAACATTTGAAGCAGCAACTTCAAGGAGATAAAATGAAATGAGAAATTAGCTGCTTCTGTTTCAGAACTGAAAGAGAACTTGTGCCCTAAATACAGCGGGTTTTTTTGTTTCTTTCAGTTAAACTAATGAAATATGTGATTTCTCCTTACAAAAATTGCCTGCTTTTAGCTCACAGCAATGCATTGCTGTTCCTGGACCTATAGCTCTTCTAGACCAGCCTAGCTGTTATTAAGTTGGTATTTTATATTCTATCCAATGACCTGCTCTTATTGGGAGCTGTTAAATGCACAGCAGAAAGCAGTAATATGATAATATAGCATATTTAACTACGTAATTGGTCCTCAGAAAATTAGAGAGTGTATATTACACAGTCTGCGTAGAAGATGCCTCTGAGCTTCCTAGAACTTGGTAGAGATGACTTCTTGACCTGCAAAAGATCTTAAACTAACATCTGGTTCAATAAAAAGCCTTGATATTTCTCTTGTAATTGGCCTCCTGATTTGGTTGTGGACTGACAGTACTGTCAATGGTCTGCTCAACAGTGCTTATGCACTGCAATGTCATTTAACTGCAAACAACTTGGAGACGCTTCCAACAGGATTTCATGGCCAGTTTGCTTCATATCAGTTTCCAAACATTTATGAAAATTGTAGTCTTCAATAACTGTTTCCAAAAGACAGCAGATGAGCTAGACAAAACTGAAAACACTATGCAGATGGTTGCAAATCATTTTCTGGCTCACTGCAAGTCTTTGCAAATAGTCTGGAGATAGAATGGAATATTTTGCAATACATGAATATATTGAGAAACAGTTTTATCTATGTCCTTTCTGTATGTGTGGGTAAATTAAAAGCACAGATTTAAAGGTTGCAAATACTTTTGTTGGACTACTGAGAAATAAATTAACTAGTCATGTGGAAAAAAGATGAGATCCGATCTTAGAAATGTTAAAGGAGCTGAAGGAATACAATAACAAACTGTTAGACTATGGGTCACAGATTTGTCTGCATGATATTCATGACTACATTATATTATGACTCCAAGCTATATTAACCTGGACAAGAGGGAGCTTCTAGTTTTGGGATGCTGGATCGGAAAGTCTTGAATAACAGAGATGCTAGGACTGCGTGCTAGACACCCATGAACATTTGGGTCAGACCATTCATTCATTTCGTTGTAAATAACTGTATTTGACAAAGGAAAGGACAGCGTAATAAAGATGACAAAACAGTTGCTGTATTTCACTCTCTTCCTCAGTCCTCTCAGGATCTCCACATTCTTTAGGACTTTTTTAATTAAAATAGTAATGGCAGGTACTTAATTCATTGGTAAATCAGATCCAAGCTATTTTAGCTAAGGAATGGGCATACTGTAAAATGATCATCTGAGTGTAAAGTCATTTGGCGGAATCTGGATTAGACTCTTTCTCTCCCCCTGCATTCTGAGCATTTGTCTTTTCCTTTTTCAAGTAATATACTTCCATTTGCTGAAGGAAATACTACCTGACATATATGACTTCCCCCTCGTGTCCCCCTTCCTCATCCTCCCCCCTTTCAATACCTAGGAACAAATTGCTTCTTTCATTATTAAGAGAATGACCTTAATCTACTGTGCATGGCTGGATGGGAAAAGTGGCATCTTTCCAGATAAATACATTACTGGATTTCTTATCAAAGTCAGTCTCGGGTGCCTTAAGGTGAAGTGAAGGTCTTGAACTCTCTCTCTTGCAGACATTATATTCTTCAAACATGAAATTGTAACAATTATAGATGACAAAGCCATTTCTAGACGTTTGAAAGTGGTGGGGGGGTGTGTTTGTTTTTTAAACTACTGACACAGGAATGCAGTTACAATAAATTAAAACACATTGGACTCAGCACAGAGACAAATGACCTATTTAAGAAAAAGTAAAATAAAGGGACTAGCCATGTTAAATGATTTCCATATGGCTTAATTTTAGTTCTAGAAAAAGCTGCTTCAGAAACTAGGGAAAGAGATGACCTATCTCTTTAGCATGTCTTTAATTGGCACAACAAAGCATCCTAGTCAGTGAATAATCAGGTATGATTGAACATTCAGCCTGAAGAATCTAAGTCTCTTAGAAAGAAATGTATGCCCAGATCTTGCTAATGATACTGTGGATTTGTGAATACTTCCGTAAGAAAAGAAACTCCTTTGTGAGACATGACCTGGACAGCCGTGATTGTGGTTGTGTTGTGCTGGCTGTAGTGGTGTTGATTTCCAGCCAGGAGGAGCTATCAAGAGTGAATCTACCATACTAGCCAGAGGTTTGTCACTGGTAAAGAATTGCCACATCTGTTTTTTGAAGATGGAAGAAAATCTGCTGCAGAAGACCAAAAGCGATCCATATATCTCAAAAACACTTTGGAAATGCAGGGGTATATTTGGTTCAGAAGCAAGTGGAGAGTTAAAGCTTTTTAGGAGGAAAACAGAGGGAGCATATGGAGCAAGATGCTTTTCCTTGATGTGCTGTGGAGAAACGATTTTAAATGAAGACTGTGGAAGTAATCAAATGTGTTGGGTGACTAACTTACTCTTCTTACGCCCTGTAAACTGAGGCAGGCGGCCTTCACCTGTTAGTACCTTTGTTTAGCTTGTGGCTAAAAGGAGTTGTTAATAAGTGTGGGGATTTTAGGTTTTTTTGTTGTTTTTTCAAACAGTTGGATTCTTGTTGTTCGTCTGTTTCTAATGATTTCATTCCTCTCCACAAGCTTTGCTTGACCTTGTTGTTATGGCCAAAGTAGCGTGGATATTTGGGAATCACAGTGTTATTACAAAAGCTTTGATCATGAGAAGTTTAAAACAAGCAACTTTGGCACTTTTAAAGGGGAAAGAAGGTGTTTTTGTAGTGGGGCACCATGGGGCACAAGACCATTTTATGCAGTAGCATTTAGCAATTACCTTCCTCCTAAATAATTCCGTAGTTAAAATCTATCCATTGATAGCAGGTGATGGTACTGTTACAAGATAAAATAATAGCTTGAGGAAACATGCTGGAACAACAAACAAGCAAATGAACTCATTCTTCTACATCCTGAGTTCTCATTTGACTTTTTTGTACTTTCTTTGACTGACTGCAACACGCTTAGTGATGCTTTAGCTGAAGGACATGATATAGAAGCCAAATTGCACTGTGTTGTACTTTGAGTTCAGTTCAATATAATAGGTGACATTACTCTTAATGTAGTTTTTCTTCATAATGGAGAGGGAATAAAATAAGTAGTTGTCTAACCTGTGGCTTTATAAAACTGTTTAATATTGGCAGAAATGGAATGCAGTGTGTTAAGTGAACTGAAGGAGGGCAGGTTACTAAATGAAGTGCCAGAAACGAAGGCAGCAATTTTGCATCCTACGTATAGGATGGAGGGTCCATATTGGATTCTAGGTCCTATTTAAGGTGCTAGTTTTGACCCTCAGAGTCCTAAAAGTCTTTAAGCACTCTTGCTCTTGAGGCTGTTCCCCCTTCCTCCCCCATACTAGTGTTTAAATCTATTGGGATCCTTTTGTCCTCTGAAGTTATGGAAGAGAATAGATCTCCTCTAGGAGTATCCCATAGGGCTGACACACTTTGGATAGCGTGATATCTGGAACATGTCAGAAAGTGGTCTACATCTGCTATTCCTCTCTTGCATATTTTTGGGAGAAGTTGCCTGCTTTAAAGGATAATTTAAGGATTTTTGTCTTGTTAGGCAAACTGTGATATATGCTGTTTTTTGCTGTTGTTACTCGGAACAGAATCAAATTTCATGATCTAAGCCAGAGGACTATTTATCTTTAGAAACTTCATTATTTAGAAGAGATGAGTGATGTTTTCCACATAAGATGCTAGAGTTACTTCCATGGGGTTATCTACTAAATACTAGTAGGAGAGCCTTTTTCAAGAATATGTGGAGGAACAAACTTCAAAAATTGATGTGGAGGTGATTCCAGGACGGAGCTGATGGAAAACATTCTCCCTGAAACTGATTCATCCTCCCGGATGAATCCTGTTACCCTTCTGCTGTTCGATACCCAGACTGGAAAACAGTATTGCGGTGGTCGGAACAGAGTAACCGCACAAAGAAATTGGTTAGACAAGTAAAGGCAGCAGAAATGGACCCGTATGGATGACCAACTTTTAACATTTTACTGTAGTTGCTAGGGCAGAGCACTAGATGGCGGGTGGTAAGTGTACAAAACTAAATACTTCATATGGCCCACCAGATTGTTTAGAAGGGTGGGAAATTTCATTTAATTCAGTGAATTCTGGCATGTTTCTATATGCAAGTGCAACCAAGAATTGCATAAGCCCTTTTGTATTTACAATATGAAAGTTTTAATTCACTCATGACTAAGCATTCATGGAATATTTCTATCTCAATTTGGATAATTGATTACCTAATACTATAATTTTTGTAGAGTAATTGGAATATTACTTTGGCTGAAATGACAGTCAAAATGCATCCAATTTTTCTGGAGTATAAACAAAGACACTTCTGGTCTACTGAGCTGAAGTGATGGAGACTTTAATTTAAGATATTTGTGCGTTTTTTTTATTTGCTATTAGCACTCCCCTTCCATAATCCAAGATAGGTTAGCGTGCATTGAATATTTTCCCCCAATTGTCTATGAAGAAAATATTTTTATTTTAAATATTTTATTTTAAATATTTTTATTTTATTTTAAATATTTGAGCTAGAAATTAATTACACAATTTGCTTTCTGTGGGAACTGTAATTTTATCTACTTGGAAGTTTTACGATAATATTTTATAGATAAGAAATTCACTTCACTGAAGCCAAGACTTTTTACAGGAGTACATTATCAACTTTCACAAGAAAGCTTTCTCAAAGTCAAAAAGGAGAATTCTCCCTACAGTCACTTTGGCAATGCCTAGCATCTAGGAATCCCCTAAGATGCAAATCTATCTCAAATATTGTGTGTCTAATTCACCATAGGAACTTGACCTTCAGTCTCCAGTCCAACCCACTGCCATTCTACCATTCTTTTTCTAAAATAAATTATAAAACTTGAGTTTTATAACAAGAGATGTCAAGGACAACAGGAAGGGCTTCTTCAAATACATCAATAGCAAAAGGAAGACTAGGGAAAACGTGGGCCTGCTGCTGAATGGGGCAGGTGCCCTGGTAACAAAGGATATACAGAAGGCAGAGTTATTGAATGCTGCCTTTGCTTCAGTCTTCACTGCTAAGGCCAGTCCTCAGGAATTCCAGACCCTGGGGACAAGAGAGGAAGTGTGGAGAAAGGAAGACTCTCCCTTGGTGGAGGAGGATCAGGTTAGAGATCTTTTGTCCAAACTGGCCATCCCTAAATCCATGGGCCCTGATGGGATGCACCCACGAGTGCTGAGGGAGCTGGCGGATGTTATTGCTAGGCCGCTCTCCATCATCTTTGAAAGGTCCTGGAGATCAGGAGAGGTGCCTGAGGACTGGAAGAAAGCCAATGTCACCCCAGTCTTCAAAAAGGGCGAGAAGGAGGAGCCAGGGAACTACAGGCCTGTCAGCCTCCCCTCCATCCCTGGAAAGGTGAGGGAACAGCTCCTCCTGGAGGTCATCACTAAGCATGTGGAGGACAAGAAGGTGGTCAGGAGTAGTCAGCATGGATTCACCAAAGGGAAATCATGCTTGACCAACCTGATAGCCTTCTATGATGAAACGACTGGCTGGGTAGATGAGGGGAGAGCAGTGGATGTCGTCTACCTGGACTTCAGCAAGGCTTTTGACACTGTCTCCCATCACATCCTCCTAGGTAAGCTCAGGAAGTGTGGGCTAGACAAGTGGACAGTGAGGTGGATTGAGAACTGGCTGGATGGCCGAGCGCAGAGGGTTGTGGTGAATGGCGCAGAGTCAAGTTGGAGGCCTGTGGCTAGTGGTGTCCCCCAGGGGTCAGTCCTGGGTCCAGTCTTGTTCAACGTATTCATCGATGACCTGGAGGAAGGGACAGAGTGCACCCTCAGCAAGTTTGCTGATGATCCTAAACTGGGGGGAGAGGCTAACACACCAGAAGACTGTGCTGCCATTCAGAGGGACCCGGACAGGCTGGAGAGCTGGGCGGAGAGGAGCCTCATGAAGTTCAACAAAGGCAAGTGCAGGGTCCTGCACCTAGGCAGGAATAATCCCATGCACCAGTACAGGCTGGGGGTTGACCTGTTGGAAAGTAGCTCTGCCGAGAAGGACCTGGGAGTGCTGGTGGACAACAAGTTAAACATGAGCCAGCAGTGTGCCCTTGTGGCCAAGAAGGCCAATGGTCTCCTGGGGTACATTAGGCAGAGTGTTGCCAGCAGGTGGAGGGAGGTGATCCTGCCCCTCTCCTCAGCCCTGGGGAGGCCTCACCTGGAGTACTGTGTCCAGTTCTGGGCTCCCCAGTACAAGAGAGACATGGCGCTCCTGGAGAGAGTCCAGCGGAGGGCTACAAAGATGATTAGAGGGCTGGAGCACCTCTCCTCTGAAGAAAGACTGCGAGAGCTGGGCCTGTTCAGCCTGGAGAAGAGAAGATTGAGAGGCGATCTCATCAACGTGTAGAAGTATCTGAAGGGGGAGTGTCAAGAGGATGAGGCCAGCCTCTTCTCTGTGGTGCCCAGCAACAGGACAAGAGGCAACAGGCAGAAACTGAACCACAGGAAGTTCCATCTGAACCTGAGAAAAAACTTCTTTCCTGATAGGGTGACTGAGCACTGGAACAGGTTGCCCAGAGAGGTAGTGGAGTCTCCTTCCCTGGAGATATTCAAACCCCGTCTGGATGTGATCCTGGGCAATCTGCTCTAGAGGTCCCTGCTTGAGCAGGGAGGTTGGACTAGATGATCTCCAGAGGTCCCTTCCAACCTAAACGATTCTGTGTGATTCTGAGTGAAAATAGAATCACTCTGAAAGTATTTGAGAAATAAATAATATTTTGCCTGCCCTGCTCTTTTTTTTTTCTTTTTGACTGTTTGCAGTCTTATTCATACACCTGGATTAAAAATAGTGATGAATATGCCATAGAAGTTATGCAAAAAACAAAAGTGGAGGTAGGCCGGTGCTTCACCACCTTTCCCATTGAACAGTTCTTTGTGAAGAATCACTCCTGTGGAGCACTCATTGTTCAGACTCCTTTGCTAGTTTATTATTATTACAGCTGTGCCTTTATTATTCCATTGAATTAGAGAGTAATATCTGATTCACCAGCACCCATATAACTTTTCACCCAAGAATGTACTAAAATATATTCTAATACTTTGTCCACTCTGCAGCTCTTGAATGCCCTAAGGAGTGAAACTTGTCTAGAAGGGCACTTTTCCGTTAAATTAAGAGTACCCAACACGTTCTTTTTAATGTTCTTCTTGGATCTTGAACCTTTTCCTCCTATCATCCTAAGCAACTATTAAGACGAACTTCAATTTTTCTACAGTCATGAAGCAAGTGAGTTACTAGCAGGGATCTTCTCATCTCTTAGTATAGCAAAGGACAGCAGTTGAGTAGCTTAACTTAATGTTATTGATTGTAAAGTAGTAAAAAACTAATTAATTTTTGATTAGTTGTAATGAGAGTTAATTAATAAAGGTCGATCTAAGATTCACACATCAATGAGAAGTGGCAGAAGAGACCACGTCAGTAGTGCAGTCACTGGAAAAGACACTCTCATCCTATTCCTAAAAGCAAAACTTGTTTAGCATGTGAAAAATCATTGCTGTGTGCAATAATTCCTGTAAATCTAGTTTTCTTTTGCCAGCTATTTCCTTTCTGCATGCGTGCCATATTGTGCTTGTCATTACCCAGAGTAGTGTCCAGGATTTATGTTACAGTTCCTGTTCTATCTGTTATTGCACTGTCTCAGATATTTACAGGTAAATGTGGACTGTGGTGTGGGTCATAGTGCTTGCTATGTATTACAAATAGTATATGGGGTCCCAAGGAAGCAAAAGGGCTCTGGTCCTACACTTTACAGAGAAAATTCTCATTTAACTAGCCCTAACTGAACAGACGAGACAAAAGGTGCGATGAAAAAGAAGCACTAACCTGTCTAAGACCATATAACAAATTATTATCTAGAACGCTCTAGCTACTCAGACTCCAGCTCCAGGGCCTTAACTGTTAAGACAAATGATCCGCATCCTAGGACTAAAAGATAACATGTCTGAAACTCTCAGTTAGTCTTCATGGCGATCAGGAGATAAAGGCTGCTAAAGGAGAACAAAGTCTGCTGTCTGTGGTGTACTGCTTGCTCAGTGTTGTTGCTCGAAGGCTAATGAAAGTTGTGCTAGGTTGTAATGACTTTGAATAGTTGAGTGAGGACACCGCAGGATCAGCCACAGATGGCTTAAACTTAAAGGGCTCTACACTTGACCAGCTCCTGTAATTATTTCTGTGATGTTGGTTATCTTAGACAGTAGTTAGATGATGAAAAGTTACAAAATGGTTGCAAAATTTCTGTTATTGATAATGTTCATTAATATTGTGGTAAAACTCTCTTTCAGACAAATAGCATTATCTAGTCAGTCTGCTTGTTCTGAGCTTAATAGGGTTTTCAGTAAGATGGCATTTGGAAAATGTCTAAGATGAGAATTGCAAATAACAAATGTAAGCTCATAGCCATTGAAAATTCTTAGTGCTGCATTTGCTGTAAGTGAGAATGACTGCAGATGTCAGAAGGCTGCAGAGCATGGGCCGTCTCTGCAAACCCTGAAGGTCAAAAATGTGCTGTGTTGTCAAATACTGCCGTGGTAGCGCTCTGTATCTGCTAAATGCTGGTGTCTTCTTTCCTACTGATATTCTTGTTAGTACCTGCATCGGATTTAGTGCTATCTGTAGAGTATTTCTTTCTTTTAACTGGGGGTTAATCCTAATCGTGTAAAGGCCAAATAAGCATGCATAGCGTTAAGCGAGCTGATGGCAGAAACTTTTTAATGTTATGACTAAATGCTTGTCCTCAAAATGGCTGTTGGGAAACGTGCCCATGTGATGAGAGAAAGCCAGCTTTTCTCAACACCAAGGATTACCGATCCATAACATATAAACGTGTTACAGGTAAACAAACTCAGGCAGACCTGTGCCGACTGTGGTGCAGGGCCAGTTTGGCCCTGCTCAGAGAAGCAGCCTTGGAGGTGGGGATAGTGGCTCAGGGTAAGCAGATACACTGGCTGGCAAAACTCAGTGCAGTGAAGAGAAAATAGGCAGTAAGTGCCTGCAGAGCTTAGCTACGACAATCCTGGGCTCCGCTGTTAAAGAGGATAAACTATAGCCCAGCTCAGCTTTAGAGATGCTATGTGGGCGCTGCTCTTCCTCACCGAGACGCGTTTCTGTGGATTGCTCTCTTGAATGATTAAGTAAATGGTATCTAATGAGTTGTCATCACTACCAAGGAGTCCTCTAATTAAAGTCTATTATGAGGTGATTTTTAAGCATATCTTGCTGATTGGCAACAGTAAAAAGTTCAGGCTTTGTATTAGATGAAGATGCGAGCTTCTTGGAGCTATTAGCTAACCTAGCTTTTTGTATGGTATGTTTGCAAGTAATAACACAGCTGGTATCTGTACAAATAAATCAGGTGTGCTTAACAGAAAGGAGGCAACATTTCTCACAGTGTCCTAGTCTTTTCTGGTTTAAGGATTAAGCAAATAACATTGTTAGATTTTTCTCCTTTTTTCTGGATAAGCTAAAATCAAGTGCAGGTAAAATGCAACTTTTAAGGTTGCTGTACTGCAAAAACAAAACAAAAAAAAGGTCACTCCAGATCCAAGATGGAGATGGAATTTGTCAACAGAACAATCTCCCATTAAGCAGCAGTGAAGATACTAGGCTGAAATTGAGCACGTTGCTTGAATTTAGGTCTGTGGTGGAAAAATTAGTTTTTTAAAAGCTCAAATCTTATACCTCTTGTTCTGCTGTCAGGCTTTACAATATTTCTCTCTTCAGTCACTGAGGTACATGGTCCATTCAAGTTTGAGTTTATTCTTGAGCTGTTGCTCTTGAAATTGTTTCTGGCTTATTTCAGTGTGAATTCTCCTGCTTGCAATTTTTAAATTTATTGAGCTAAATTCTGACTTTATCAAAGTTAGTGGTAAAACTTGCACAAACAGCAAAAATAGGATTAGTAAATCCTATTTTTCCACTAGTAAATCGATGCTAATCTATAACCAGTGAATCACAGAGTTACTCTCTTCTGCCCTCCTATTTACTAAGCACTAATTGCACATTTTATGTGGGTCAAAACTGCAAATGATTTTATGTTCATCATGCTAGTCCTCATATTTCAATATTAGAAGTCACTATTTTGGAACTGGGCATGTTAGGCAGGCCCTGTTTAGGGCCTCCAGCATGAGTGAGAGGCAATTTCTGGTAAGGTACAATAACTATATTTTTGCAGTTGAAGTTGTGCTACAGCTGAGTTAAGAATATTGTTATAGGAAGAGCAATTATAGCTGTACAGGACAGATTTTTCTCTAGCACAGAATAACAACCATGGGGGAGAAGTAGGTCCCAGCTGAGGCACGCTGGCAGAAAAGAGAGAAAAGCTGTATAACCTGATGTTGCATTTTAATCTGTCAGTCTTCACCTATTAAGTGTAAATCCTAATTCCATTTCGACTGTGCAATTTTGGCATCCTTTTTGTTTAATCATGCGTGTGCATTAGTGAGTCTTTTAAAAATTTGAATAGATATAACATACATAAATTGCCAGCATAGTATGAGTTTTTATTATCTTATTTTACTAGTTGGGAGGTACGGGATACTGGCACTAATTTTGTTACAGTATTTCCAGTGACTGTTCTTTTTTTCAAAAATCAGACTAATGAGAAAAAACATAATTGTATTTAGTATCTACAATTCATAACTGTCACCACACAGATTATGTTTTTTCCCTGAGTTGGGCCATATCTAAATTGACGGTAAGTATTCTAGTCAATACATTGGCGAAGTAATCTCTGTTCTGAGATGCTGAGGGGTGTTTTGTTTAACTAACATCTATATTTCAACTGAAAAACCTAATCTTTTTGTTGTCCCTACAGGGCAAAATTGTTGACTGTTATGTTTAGAAGCTGTCTCTGTATAAAAAGTCTATATAAATGAAAAGAAGGTCGCTTCAGTGATTAATCACTTTTGCTTAATTTAAAATGGCTAATGACATTGTGGAAAGCTGTTGCAGCTCCTTTAGAAAGGAATGAGTCTTGGAAGAGCCAAAGCAGAACAGAATTTGCCCCCTCAGTATGGTTTGGTTTCCAAAATCTGTATGCAGTTTTTTGGTTATACAACCATATTTTCTGCTCCTAACATCTTTATATAAGTACACATTAAATGAAGGCACTGTGGGGTTGGCTAAAAATATCTAGATCCTTATCCTCAGATTTGAAGGCCAGAATTGACTGCTAGACCCTGGTTTCCATTAAAAGTCAGTACCAAGTCCATAACTTCTGTTTGAGCTAGAACCCATCTTTTTCAAAAACATCCATTATTCATTAAAGACTGCAGTTCATGGAGAATTCATCAAATCCCCAGGTAAATTTCCTGTAGTAGCTAACTATTATCACTATGAAAAATAGGTATTTTCCTGTGGTCTGAATTCCTCTAACTGTACATCACAGCCTGTTCAGATTTGCTGTACCAGATCATGCAGACTCCCATAATGGGAATAAAGGCATCGCCTTCTCTTGGATAAAGTAACTGTATCCATGTCCTCTGTTCACTTTGTTTTCCATCTTGAAGTTCCATTTGGCCCATCGGAAATAATTGGTCTCTACCCTCTCTGGGTCTTTCCCATTTCAACATTGTTTTGAAGAAAGTTGATGCTGCTCCGTCATCCCCTGTCGATGTTTCAGTGGTTTAGGTAGTGCTTTACCTTAGAGTTCAGGTTCGTTTGGCAACAACTGGGAATGAGGTAGCGAACTTGGTGTGTTCCTGCTCAGCAGGACTGTGCCCTCATCCTGCGTTTGATGGATGAGTCTGTGTTTGTCCATGCTGAAATGCATTTCTGTCAGACAAACCCCGCTTGCCAAAGAATTGATTGCCTGGATAGCTCCCATCCCTATCATCCATCACCACTTTCTGATTTTTCAGTTTGCCTGAAAATTATCAGTGATTTGATTTATACCTGCCTACTCTCCCCAGCTCATTGAAAAATCATTGAATAATATTCATGTAAGAGCAGATCCTTGTGTGACATAACTATAGAGGTATCTTGACTGGAATTACTTTTTTTTTTTTCTTTTCTTTGATTTATTTTAATTCATTGACATAATGTGTAGTTATGCAGTTGTACTGATCTGCATATGTAGTTTAGTACTCCAGTGCAGTTGATGTATATTATAAATAATTTTTTTTAAATCAATGAAACTTTGAAATTTCAATCAAAAATCACTTCAGTTTGGACCATCGTTGCTTTCCATAATCCCCTGTCAATGGTCACTAGTAAACTGGCATCGTTCTGTTACATAGTCTTAAGCTCAAGCGTCTGCAATTGTCCCAGATCACTGCAAGGTTAATCAGCCACTACTTACCCTTACAAAATACTTGATAGTGATTTAAAAAAAAAAATTCATCACATAATACAATCCAGAAGTCTACGCTAAACTCGCATCTTGTTGTTAGTGCTTTGTTATATATTGACAGATAGACATTGTCTCAGAAAGATTACTTTCAAAGACTCTTAATCTTCCTAGCTGGAGGATGATTTTGGACAAAAGGCCAACTGTATTTGTTTGTGACGTGAACCACTGTGTGGTCTCTCAGTAGCTGATGTGCATAACCTGTAATCAAGGCAACTGCCTAGCGAGCAAAGTTGTTTCCTTCCGTGTAAGTACTGTATGGATTGTTCTTACCATAAAGCTTCTAAAAATAATAATAATAATGTTAAAAAAAACCCTGTTTGGCTGAAACCAGTTATAGGCCCATGCGGTCATTAACCTTTTGTTTGCTATACTGGGACTATGTGGTGCTGCTGGAAGGTGATCAGCTTGTTAGTGATGTATTGCATAGAAAAACCTGCTGAACAACCTTTTTTGCTGAAGTGGCTGAACTGATATCTAAATTCCAGATAAAAGAGCTTACTTTTATGGCTGAGCGGAGCTTTCGCTGGAAGGCACTCTGAGCACAGCCAAGGCTCAATGTGCAGCAAAAGCAGGGAGGGACCCCCAGCAGCTAGAGAAGAGTTGAGGTCGCTTGGGAGTGGTATATACAAGTTTGGCTATTGATATCTTTTAAGAGGATGAAGTACCATGTTGTTACAGTATGTTAGCAGCTTGGCTATGAGACCTAGCAACTTCTTAGTTTTTTTTCCTATATCGTAATAATGTTCTTTTAGTGGTGTTTGTGCGACAATGGTATTGCCTCTGCTAAAACAGATTGAGCTGTTTCAAGGTTCACGTGCACTGGGAAGGTCATGTTGTGGAATAGCTATTGCACCAGGTGAGGGAAGTGGGCTGATGCACTGATTTGTTTATTCAGTAGGGAAACCATAATCCCCCAAAGCAATGTCTTTGCTCAGAGCACCTGTTTAAAAAAAATAATAAAGCAACTAATGATAATTCATACAGATTGCTCCACTTTCTCAGTACATGACAGTTTTCACTGAAATTACACCCATGCAAATGGAAGCATTCCTATTATCTTTATTTTATGAAAGCATGTTTCTGTAAAATGAGCAATTAGTTAAATTGTAAGGCAGTTGTTTTTTTTTTTTAGTCCACATATGTAATTGCTAAATAGGTAGCTCTTAAATCCATTTGCCAAAAGAAGAGACTTCCTTTTTTTTTTTTTTTTTTTTTGTCCTATTCCCCCAGCCCATTATCTGGTGGGTCTAAAGTAGTAGCTGTTCTAGGTTACTACAAATCATATTGAGATTTTAACATTGTACCAATTCATAGAAATGTAAGATAGCACAGTTAGATATGTGTTAAGTAATTGTACTTATGTGTGCATCTCCTTATTGCTGCTTTAGTTAAAGCCTTGCAACAGTTTTCATAATTGCCAGGAATACTTTATTCTGAGCCTAAAGTCCAAAATGCCATACTTTTTTACTGAATAATTTTGGCATTCTGAATTTAGGAATTCTGGAAATGAAACGTGCATATGAGCTACGTTTGGTCCATAAACAAAAGCTTTCAGCTCTTGTGTAGTTATTGTCTTTCCATTGCAGACTAAGGAATTATTATGTGAAGAATATAATTTTCAAGGGGTAGGATCTGTTCCCTATCATCTCAAGAGAGCGCACATTATCTATAGTACTTTGAAAATTCACTTCCCGCCCCCTTTACAGTGCTTGAACTTTCTTGAACATGCTTCCAGACGCTGTTCCACTAACAGTAAGAAAGTAGAGACTTTCGTACATATAGAATATGGCTCCTGCTGGCAGAGGATAGACTATATTTATCCTAGGTCCATTGCAGGGCACATTAGCACTGAGTTCATTTAGACTAGTCCTTAATGGGGCCGCAAAAGTTTCCAAAGACCTGGAGATTTAGAAAAAAGTTTATTGTGAAGCTTAAATAAGCGAAGTTTTCTGTCTGGTAATAGAAAGTAACTGTTTCAGGTGACATTGAAATTGGCAGAATTCAGTACCTAATTTGGTCCTCTCGCACAAACCAGCAATCAAAGCATCACATAAATGTGTGCTTGCCATACAGTAACTCTTGGCTAAGTAATTCCAAAAGCTTTGGGTGTCATCTGGAATGAGATTAGTTATATGCAATAATCTGAGCAGTCTTCCTTATGAAGAAATTTTAAGAATTTACAGAAAGGAGATTGTTAGGCAGGATACTGGGATTTCATTGCATTTACCTGGCAAAGACATTGGATTTTAGTTAAGTACAGCCTCTCAGTCAAGAAAGGGATAGAACTGGATGGTGGGGGATTACAGGTAAGATGTAAGGGAATAATCAATAGAAACAATCTGCTTCTCTCGAAGGAGTCAAGAACAGAGGGAGCTAATGCAATGAATTATCATGAAGTTCCCAAACAAGAAAAAGAATGCAGCTGTGTATAACACTTTTGTTTCTCCTCTTGCATGGCAATTTATGCCCTTCCTTTTGAAATTACGTCCAAGTTAAAATATCCTTGCTTTTAGTTGTACTTGTCAGCTTGTACTTAGCTCTGCCAAAGGTCGCGCCATCCCCGTGTTTATCCTAGCATAATTTTAACATGAATCAGTTGTGTAAGATAAAGCAGGTAGTTTAAATTCTTACATTCTGGAATTATCCACTTTATAAATAGCAGCAATAACACTTTAGCATGCACACTTCCTTTAGGTTCAACTAAAGCTTAATTACTGTTTGAAAAGCATCTTGAGTTTCTCCGATCAAAGGCATTGTGTAAGTGTAAAGTATTGTTATCCTTGCTGCTAATAAAAGACAGGTTTCTTCTAAAGGAATTACATGTTAAGCTACAGCTTGAGGGTGACTTGAGGTCATATTCAATATAGTCTTTGTCTGGCTTCAATGCCAGGAAGCCCTCAAAAGGCCAGGTATACTCTACCACCTTCAAAATTAATTTTTCAATATGACTGTACCAGAGTTCTGAGTTGTAAATGTGGTAACTAATTTCCTGTAGTTTAGGCCCAAGGGAGGCAACTGCTTTCTGTATAACATTTATTTGGCACATTCTGATATGATTTACACTGAAGGAGATGTGGGTAACATTGCAATTGTCCTAAATCCAGATTGTGACTCTTAGTATCAACCAACCTCTTACCTTTAAGGCTTCCTCTCTTCTGAACCTTAAGACTAGAGTAAAAGTGCACTTGGATTAAAGGAACCCGAGTACCTCCTGCAAAACTGACATTTCATTAAACAAGTAGTGATGTGTGCTTGTTTGTTTGTTTGTTTTTTATTCTTTATTATGTGAGACATTTACATGAAAATAGGCTCTTGAAGAGTTCATCTGCTCCTGCTGCTCATTCCTCTCCTGAAGGCACAATCTCTGCTGTGACGTAGCAATTAGTTGCAGTGGAAGTGATTGCAGCGTCAAGATCGGGATTACGGACTAAAGCAATAGGAGCTGATGAATACTGAGAACATTCTGGTTTTATGTAAATATCTGCAAAAAGTCGCACATACCCTCATACACTCCAAAGAAACTGAGAGGCTACACAGACAGAGTAGTCCATCCCTGACCCGTCTCTCATCAAGCCAGTGGCAAATTAGGACCCATTGAACAGAGTCTGAGGGAGCCTCCAGGGAGATGCCAACAGCTGGACCTAGAAACTTCCTATCTGTATGGGGTAAATGTGGCTGGAGCAGGATTTCTGTTATCTGGGGGGAAGAAATCCTCACTTCCACAGAGGTAGGAATGAGGATTTCCTCCCATCATAGGACTGGGGGCTTGAGCAGGCACCAAACTCACCTCTCGGAAAAGCAGTGCAATGTCGATCTGCATTAACATTGTTAAAAATCCTACAAATCTGTTATTTCGGAGACAAAGTGAAGAACATGATGTAGTTTCCTCAACTCAGATCAACCTCATCTGGGGAAGAGTGATGCTCTGTAGTGGCAGCAGTTATGCAGCGGAGGCCAAGTGGCTCCTTGGGACAAACTCTGTCCTTCTGGATGGATGGGTGGAAGGGTGGACTCACGCATCTGTGGGCTCACAGTCTCTCATCAAAGACTGATTGGGAAGAGTTTAACTGCCCTGGCCCTATAAAGGTGTTCCTCCTTTATCATAACTTGCTTTGGGGGAAAGGGAGGAGTTTTGTTTGGTTTTGGTTTGGGTTTTTGTTGGTAACATACTTAGTTTTTATACTTCCTAGCTCTTAGAAAATCGAGCGCGTTGAGAAGTACAGATGCCCTAAGGATGTCTTAGGGAAAGGGCAGTCTTGCATGTTGTATTTGGTCAGCACAAGATCACAAGAGTGTGTATGGGGGGTATTGTTAAAGAAGGCATGTATCATGTTCAGTTATATATTCTTTTTTAAAAGTCATATAATCTCTGTCATATAACCCTTTTCTCAAATCCTTTTTGATTTCAGCCAATTTCGTTCCTGTGGGTCATTTTGGTTGTGCATGTTGGGAGGTCCCTCACATTTATCATGGTGATGAAATAGCCAACACTAAACAAAGCAGTGTCCTTTCCTCCTTATAACATGTCAGGACCTGTGTAGAATATGGTCAGATGCTACACAATGCAGCAAGAGGTGACCTGAAACAGGATATGATGAGATATTTTCAAGTATGTATTTCTGAACAAGTACAAAAAGATACGTGTGATGAACGCATTGCTCCCTGGAAACTTTGTCTAGCTGCAATGGTAACTTGAGGGGAGGAGGGGGATGCTAGGGATGTGTCTGTGTGTGTGTCTGCGTGTGTGTTTATACACACATGCACATACACATGTAAGCTCCAGTTATATGGCAGGCTTTCATTGCAAATGGGGGTTTACCACCTTGAAGCAAAACAGTCCCAACAGCTTACAATTATTGAAGGATACAAAATAATTAGGTTTGGCCTTTTTTGAAGATGTAGATAGAAAGAATGCACATTTGTTGAAGAGAAAAAAATTCTCTGTTATGATATAAAAGGTAATTCTGTGACACAGCATGTCTATGGGGAATTGAATGAACTGTGTACCTTGTAAAAGGACTCTTTGCTCTCTTCGGATTAAATTCTGGATGCTGTTGAGGAGTCCTGGCCTCAAGTGGTTCTATAAAAGTTCGTGAAAGATGCCTTTGCGTGTACACGGATAGGTCATATCCCAAAATAACATGCGGAGCTTTGATACTCAAGCGAAGTGCTGAGAGTGTTATGACATTGCATTCGATTAGGGCACAAATCAATGTTGCAGCTTGCCTGTCCTTTCTTAAGTTGTTTTTAGAATCCTGGTCTTGAGGAATCCCCTACGCCTAAGTTTTATGTCCTGGTTGCCTCTTCTCAGCCCTCTCCCTGCCCTTTCGTCTTCCTCTTTAGTAGGGGGAGTACAGTTTACACCAGCCAGCGTGGTTCTCCAGGGTTTTGGCTTTCACCTCTAAGACTTAAGTAGCTGGAAGAAAAAGCTTCTGATTAAGGAACAGACTTGCTTACCTCAAGGGCTGATTCACCTGCAAGATGCGTGTGTTCCTGTCTTCTCGAGTAATTAAGGAGCATGAATTCTGACCTTGTTTTTTTACATAGTTTGTCTCTGTTTGCTTTGTTCTACTTTGCTTTATTTTCATAAATACTAGGTAGTGATTTAACTTTGCAGTGGAAGAGCTGAAAAGCTGTAGTGGGAAAGGAAAATATCTAGCACTGCCTACTTAAAAGAACAAAGAAATTAAATCATCCTGAAGTTGTTATTCCTGTGCTTTTTCATCTTTTCTGTGCTATGCAGTGTGTGAAAAAAATAATTACAGTTTCCATAGGAATAAGGGAAGTTGTATCTATGGGGCCTGAATTCCAAAACACCACCTCAAGCATTATAAAAATACCAACAGCTTAACATTAAGAAATGCAAGGCAAGATACAATTAGTATGAGAGACGTGTCCATAAATATGGATACTTCTTTCAAACATATATGTGGCATTTATTGTAAAGCTACTCTAGGATTGCCGACTCCAAGCATTAAAAACTGAGTAAATCTCTCTTCTCTCCAAATCATGAAAATGCCTTCAGTTGTGATATTTTAAAAGTAGTAATTTTGACTTCAGTTCATCTTTTGCCTTCTACGTTTCAAGTTTTTTGGAGGATGTTTTAATCACAAACTTACCTGTAAGAGTGCAAAGAAGAGCATAGGCTGCTACGTAAGAATGTGTATTAGAAGCTGAATTTTAAGGAAAAGCAGAGCTTCTGAAGTAATTCCCTCACTTTAGCGGTATGGAATTACAAGAATAAACTGAAATATTCTTGATTAAAATCTGGAAATTTAGAAGTATTGAAACTTATTAGATATAAAATCCTCTTTTAAACCCATGAAAGTTTTAAATGTATTGCAAGATCAAGCTTTATGGTGATAGATGACTTTGTGTATCCTCTTTTATTAATAACCTTTCCAATTCTGGTTTGCTGGGTGGATGAGCTCACAGCGCTGCAGTCTCGCTTCCTATTTCAGCGAAATACAGGATGTTCAGCTGTTGGCAGTAAGTGTGGGTCATTTAGCTTCTTGCTCAGTAGCCTTTCATAATAATTTAGGAACTTGGAGAATACCTAAAGCAGAAAGAATTGGAGCACTTTCTAGGAATTTTGAGTTCATTCCTTTTGTGTGAATACATTGAGGACAAGTGCTAAAATATAACTGCTGGTATTTTGAATACACTGTTCTGTTAACCCTGGTGTTGCAGCAAATGCACTTTGCATGCTACTTTTTGTACAGATTTATTTGTGATTGTAGTCAAGAACAGAACCTTTCTGAAAGAGCGATGTTCTTTGCTATTGAGAATTAAGATTGAATGACTAGCTTGTCTAAATTCTTTATGATTTTCTTCCATTCCTCTTTATACAAGATTTAGATAGTTGGAAAAGCCTGATTAAATGCCTTGAAGTGTCAAGACAATCGTGACATAATTCATTCAACAACAAATTACTGTTTCATGTTCGATCTTGAAATCAACAGTCCACCTGCATGCTATCATTAATGGGTTAGCATGTCAAAAGCCTCGTCTATGTGGAAAGACTCCATGCATCTGTGAAGTGGTGAGCCAGGTGAAATCAGCGTTTTAAAAAAATAATCCATAGTAGTATCATTTTTGTTGAAGAGGAGAATGGCTAATCTCTTTAACTTTCTTTAGAGGAATCTGCTATGTTAATGCAATGCACTTCCATTTATCAAAGGAAAAAATAGCTTGTGCAAATCAAAATAAAATCCTTTGAAAACACAGTTTTGGGGGTAAAAAATATAGATGCAAGCAATTCATAAAAATATCTCAGGATAAAGCAGATTCAAACAAACAAACAAACAAACAGAAGCCCTGTGTCTTAGGTAACAGTTGCCCATCCTTTTCAGCCAAGCTGGCCACACCATTCATTGTAGCAAGAGGTGAAAGTGGCAGACCATGGTTGCTCTCCTGCAGCCTGCCTGTCAGAGGGTGCATACTGTTGTTCTGTCCGGGGGCAGTAGTCCCAATATGTTCTTCTGTCAGAACAATTCCCCCTAAGTCCTCAAGAAAGGCGGCACCTAAAAGGCCCACTGGAACCGGTGAACTCATCCTGAGTCCTGTTCCTTTTCCTCTTGAGGAGGGAAGGAGGCATTTGGGAGCAGGCAGTAGCCTGTAGAATGAGTTGCCCAAATTGCATGCCTGCTTTTGAGGTAAAGAATGCAAATCGACATAGTCCTGGATGAAAACTCAATGATGCAGTTAAAATCTCTTTACTGATATTGCAGTTATATTGTAGTACAATGCTATTCTAGAAGAAATATTTTGCAGACCTTTTGCTCAGTTGTGAAGTATTCTGTAAATAGATGTAAATTCCTATACAGTGCATTGCTTTTAATTTTTCCCTGTTGAAAGCCTAAGTTATTAAAAAATTTCTAAAGCATGGGGGGCTTATCAGCAGGGGGGGGTTGTCTTTCTTTCCCAAGGGTGGAAGAAGGGTGATGAAGACATCATATAGGGCCTGGTTTTCAGAAAGGGCCCTACTTCATCTTCATTCTGAAAATTTAGGGACTAATACTAGATGCTAATGCGGAGGGAAAAAAAGATAAAACAGATTAGCAGTAGTTCTGAAACTTTTTTCTCTTAACCTATAAGTAATTCTTACCGTCATTCCTGTTGTCTTTTATTTTCTGTATATTGTCTGCTCCTGTGTTATTTACAATATTATACCAATAGTTCTGTGTTCTTGCTTTGCTCTTCCAAAGAGTCATACAGCTTAATTTTGCCTTGTTTATGTAATGACAGTGTATTTGTTAGATCACAGTAAGAAGATGGTATCTTCTCCAGAGGCTTTGATTTGACCAAGGAAACCACTTACTCATGTGCTCATAACTGTGTAAGTTCCTCCCAAAGCAGTGATACTGAAATATACTTTAAATGAGGGTTAGGCACATGTTTCATTGCCTTGCTGAAGTGGAGAATCGCGAGCAGGCTGCACTGGAGTCAAATTCTTCCTCTTGGGGCAGGGGAGGTTGGGAGAGGCTAGTGAAAAAGTTCATACAACATTCTCTGCCTGTAACAGGATGTTTCGAAGGAATCATTTCTTGATTCATATATCCCTCTGCTTCGTGTTCAGGAAAATGACATTACAAAATCTTTGAAACTCTGTGCTCATAAACTTAAGTTGGCTTTTGGTTAGCTGATTTCTTGGGCTCTGCTGTTTAAAAAGTGATGCAAATGTATCTAGCATTCAAACTATGGTCATATAAACTGCTTCTCCTATTTTCTAAGCAGTTGCCTTCTGCAACTTCTTTTCTTCCTTTCAAGGTTTCTGCCTCCTGGGCATATTTCTTTGTTTCATCTAAAGTAGAGATAAAATAAACTGTGCTTCCACAGCGCTAGCCAGAAATTCCTGTTATCTTAGGAAGATTGTGGTTACTTAGGGTTTATTTTTCATATCCTCCTGATAGGTTCAAATTAATCTGTAGTAACTGCATCAGCTAACAGGAGAGCGTTTGGTTGTGTTAAAACTAGGTTGACTAGAGGAGTTGAATGAACATGCTTATGGAGGTGCAGGGATCACTGGATGCCATACCAGATGATCACCGGGCTACCGCCTGGTCTTAGTATTTGCTGATCTATGAAGCCATTTTATTACGCTGGTGTATTTAACAGTACGGCAGATATGTATAGTAATGCTTTCTGTGACTTATTAAAAATGCCAAATTTATAATTCTGCACTTAATCTGTAGAGCTTGTAGAGTCTAGTCTGCAAACTGTGCTATGGGAAAACAAGGTTGCAAATCTATTACTTTATGTTGGACACTGTTTGGATCTGGTTATTTTGCTCTAAGAAGTGTGTTTCTGTGGTCACTGGGAAAGTGAGCATACACTGTGAGTCTGTGACTTGTTATTCAGAGAGAACTCTGCAGCCTAATAGTAACTGCAATCATTGGAAAAGCCGCTCTTTTCTGACCTATAAGAGAGCATAATTGACCCAGTTTTGTAAATTGAAATTTATAGGCTTATCAGATCTGACATCTAAGCCTTTCTAATCTGGAAAATTAAGACCACCTCTACATGTAGTACGATAGGCATTTTTAGTGAAAACCTATCCCCTGCTATAGTTTACTTCTAGAGATGCAAAATGTAGAAGAGCTGATTTCTGGAAAGTGACTGCTATGTTCTTAATAGAAATAATTTCTCAAATTACCACTTTGAAACATAACATGCATTTTGTGGTTGGAAAAGCAGCCAATTTAAGCACCTGGAAGATGAAAGAGATTATGCATGAAGGAGACACAGAAAGGATTTACCTGCGCCATCTCTTGCTCTGTGCCTTTGTGGTTTCCCAGAAAGGTCATGTTAATTCCTCTGAGTCGGAAAGTTCCTGGAGTTGTTCTGATTGGGATATTGCTTTTAGTAGGGGAGAGGAAGGAAGCACAGAGGAGCTCCCCAAGGAGAGACACCAGATAATGCTACCTGAGACAGTGACAACCATGTTAATTCTGCAACGGTGAAGGCACTGTAACTCCATCACAGTGTGCTGTACCCAATATGAAAAGCTTCCCTGAGCTGTAATGCTTCTACCTTGGGAATGGTGCTGTACTACTACAGGTGTTTTCCTCAAAGACCTGCACAGGCACCGCCGTGCAGCACACTGTTGTATGGATGTACCACCCAGAGCTGTGATAGTTCAAGCAGTCTCTGCAGCACGTGCTGTTGCGCAGTCTCGACAGGAGGTTGGCAGCACAGTTACTTGGTACCATTAGCTGCCTGCCACAACTGAAACAAATTCTTCCGTAGTGAAACTTCCTTGTGGTTAATGAAAATTAAACATAGATCAAGTTTGATTTGGATTAATATGGTTTAGATGCTCTTTTCAGGTTCTCAGGCAGACTCCAGGGTCGCAGATACTATCCCTCTTGTATGCTGACCCCGTCCACTGAAGTGGAAGGGGGGCAGCCATGCCATTAGGGAGTGCAGGGTATTACCAGAGTTGCCATATGGTGAATGAGCTTTGCTTTTAGAGTTTTTGTGTTTTAACCAGTATAATTTTATCATGCAGTAACACTGCTTAGACATTTACTCTTTATTTTCTCAGATTTAATATTGCAGCAGAAGTCTTCAGCTGACATTCAGCTGTGTTGTTAAGCAAATGTTCTAGCATGAAGTATGATTTGTTTTTTCTTTGAGTGACATGACCATACTTTCTGTTAAGCCTTAATGCAAATAGAATCTCTGGATCTAATATTCATTGGATTGATTTTTCTAATATTGAATAGGGAAGTCGGTTTAGGTTCTTGTTGTTTAATAATCATACTGGGATGGTCTCTGAAAATTCCCTCCTTAGAAATTAAATTTTGATCTTACATAATCATAGGCACTTTGGAGCTGATGCAAAATCTAAACAAGCCAGTGGCGAGATTCCTGTTGCTTTTATATGTTTGTTATTGCTGATTTAAAGAAAAAGTTTGGGTGGTGTTCTCTTCTCAGGAATGGGCCCTATATTTCTCAATATAAGCATTTATTTGTCATATTATTAATAGTTTTTTGTAGTAAAGTGAAGAGATCCTAGTTAGGAACATTTCTTCATGTAGTTAAAGATTCTAGAGTTTGTGTGTGCAGTGCAAAACTAGGAACATCTGATCACTTAATGTTACTTTCTAAATATCACAGGTCTTTAACTTGCAGTCATTTACTGCTCTACTGCATCTCGTAAGATGAATTTAACTGAAGTGCATCTCTTCCTGGCTGAAGACTGTCAGTCTTTCTCTTTGTCACTAAATTCAGACTGGATAAGAAGAATCTTGCTTCCCTTTCAGATATTCTTCTCATGATGAATCACCCTGACTATTTAAAAATATGCACATGGAGGACCTGTTTTCTGTCTGGGTTTATCTCACTTGAGATTCCAGCTATTGATCCTCGTTTCATCTTTCCATACAAGATTAGAGAGGTCTTTAATATCTTGTATTTTTTCCAGTTATGGTTAATTATAAATTATGACCAAGTCATTTCTCAATCTAGTCTTCATTTTAGTGCCCTTCTAAAAATGTTGGTACCAGTATAGGATTCTACTGTTTATTTCATAAAATGTATTCTCTCTTTTGATTCAGTTTGCTAGCGTAAACTTCAAAAAACCATATTGGCTTTTTTTTTTTTGATTCAGCTTGCTTATCTGTGTACTTTGTCAATAGTATTGGAATGGCAGCTCACATTTAGGTGCTGCGCGGTATGACCTTTATGATCCTTTTTAGAACCACTGATTCTTAGCGTATGGCCTGAATTCCCCCTGCTGGTCATAGAACTTTTCAGTTATACGCATCACAATGCGTTTTGGCTGAATATGTATGTTTTACCATATTAACTACATTGCTCTCTTAGTTGTATCTTCATCTTCACCGTGTGTGCGGTTGCGTAAAGGCGAAGAAAAGCTTGCAGGCTAATTAAGAGATTATTGGAAGTGCTCAGTGTTCAGCTAACTCTGGTTCTGTTGGGGCCAGTAGGCAACTTCCCTAGTTTGGAGTGGGAACAGAGTTTAGGCCCTGCCAGAGCTTTTGAAAATATTCTTGCTCGTTAGCTGTAAGTCTGTCTAGAAGGAGGCAGTAACAGAATATCTTGGTAGTTAAATGAGAACTATTTTCAAGGTATACATAGTTTAAAAGAGGCACAGGTGCTTAAACATATGGGTTATATAATTGAAAATAGTACAGATGAAAACTCATTTAGTAGTTCTTGAGAGATTTTCATTTATACTAATAACCCTTGGTCTGGTTCTGGTTTCTGAGGTTTTTTTTTTACATCAGAGCGATGCAAACGAGTGTGACTGTCTTGGAAAATCTTTTTAGACCTTACCCTTTTCTGGACGTTTTATGCTTGGGTTTCCTGTTTGTCATTAACTCTTTCTGTTCATACTTTTCACAGGGCACTTGCCTCTGCATTTTAATCCTGAATGTCAAGCATTTCTTTCTTTACGTTCAGTGGTAGATACTCTCATGTTTAGCAAAATTATGCAGTTTTTGTCAGCAATTCTTACTGCAGTATCTCACATATTTAAACGCACATTTTCTTCCTGAGGGACCTAATTGAAAATAAAGTTTTGAACCACATCTCAGTCAGCCAGCAATTAGATGCTCCGACAATGAAGGCTGATGAACCAGAGTGCAAGTGCACCTGCCCAGCTTGGACATTGCATTTATTGAATTTGGAGACTGAATTAAGGCTGTTCTGGGGGCATTAGACTACAGGCATCTAAACAGAAATTAATATAAATGTTCCAGTAAGCGCTGCAAAAAACAGAATCTTACTATTTCTAGTACATAAGCACTGGAAAATGTTAAGGCACATATGGATGTATATTTTCATCACGATAAACCTTATTTTGACTCACTGGTATGTAACTACCTAGTAATTAAATGCAACTGAAGCACTATGCCAGAGCATGTGATCCAAAAGCGATCCTACTCACGTAATGCTCTGCTGTGTGGTTCAGAAGCTGAACTTGATGGTGTATTTGAGCTGCACTAAATGAATAGCAAGTACTGTCTTATTACCCTACATCTACATTTTAAATGCTGTGTAACTAATTAGTAACAACCTAATAACATAACTTTAATAGGCATGACTGGCTATAGAATTTAAATGACCTTTAACTTGTGTTGAATGAGTATCAAACTAGCAAAACCTTTTCTTCGCTTGTTTTATAACTGCTAACATTCAGTGTTTCTGCATGTGTCCTTCCAATGCTGTGAAGCATCTCTGAATTTAGTTTTTCTTTGGAAATGCTGCTAGATCTAACCAAATAATCTTCTACATGTAAATGAGATACTCCCTATTGACTATTTATGTCTTCCAGCTTAAATCTTGTAAGACCGTCGTGTACTAAGACTATTAATTCATTGAATCAGGAGAGATATGAATGGAGTAAACACCTCTCTGTGCTCATTTGTGCCACATTTGAGCCTACATAGGTAGAAGAAAATTCTTATTATTCTGCAATGAGTCCTGGACTGATTATAGATGGAAAATATGTTCCCTTTGGCTATATTTCCATTATTGAATAGTCAGGCCTAATAGGAGTGGCTAAGCAGAGTGAAACAGTTAGTGCTGATGATCCATTCATAGCACTAGCTTCCTTTAGAAATATGGAATCAGTTAGGCACCTTTTAGAGTTGCATTCAGCTTAAGCCAAAGTCAGTCCTTTCCTTAGGTGAAGATGGTCCTTCATTCCAAAGCATGGCAGGAGCAGGAATTGCCTGTAGTCATGATGTTCTGGGAATGGGTTTGTATTTGAAAAAAGAAAAAATGACAGGCAGTGTCATTTGCCAGGTCATATGACAGAGTTCATTGCCTTCTGATCCATCGCCAGCTGTTCCACTATGGTGCTGGCAATAGGCTGCTTTTAGGGTTTCTAGCTTGAGAAGAGGAGAAAAGGGAGATCTTTTGTCTAGATGAAACCTTGAGAAAAATAACATTTTGCAGAGTTTTGCTAAAGCCGTCCTAGCCAGACAGCAATGTCTGGATTTTTCGGCTTGTCTTACTGTAAGACAGTAAAGACACATAGATTACAGTGCTTACGTGGGAGGCGTGGCTCCTATGCCTCTCAAACTTAGCTCAGTTCTCAGCTCAAACTTAGATCACCTAATCAATAAGTTGTAGGCAAGGCTGTGATTTGGTGAGGAAGGTGTGAGTGGGCTGCATCACCTCTGGCTGAATCTGCACAGCTTTGCAACATAAATATATATATAAAATATAATAATAAACATATATGTATGGTACAAATGCCATAATGGAAAATCTGTATACACCAGCACGTGTTCACTGGATTGCTGTTCAGACCTTAACAATGGTTTACAGAAAACTTGCAGCAGAAACCCTTTGGCTTGTGAGTGTCACCCTATTCAAGGGAGGGGGAAAAAAAAAAAAAAAGGTTGAAGGAGCTCCGCCACATAGACATCTAGACCTAAGGCTGTCGGGTTACTAGCAATTTGGGCTGGCTAGAATATGGTTGCTTGGCAAACCAATACTAAGTTTCTAGATTTGTTTTTGATATTATTGGAATGCTATTTATAGTATTCTTCACATCTGAAAACCAGACAGACGTAAGCGTGCTTTAGAGTGCTCAGAAACTCAGACTTGCTTTTGGAGTGTAGTCCGAGTTCAGCTGTGTGCTTTATTTGGTTCACACCAGAGCCTTGAACATACCTGCTCTGGGCCAGGCAGTGCCCTAAGTTACCTGTTGCAACGTCAGTTCCTCTCTCTTCTGCTGGAGTTGTCACATGTTTTATAAAAACAACTGTGGCAGGCTAGAGAAAGGTCTGAATCTAGCTCTCCCAATATTTGGACAAAAAAAAGAGTCTCTTGTTTAGTCTCAAAATTCCATTTTCAGCTCGAGAAACTGTTCTCAAGCAACACATCTTTGGCATTCCCATAATAAGCTGCTGCTTAGTTTTGAGCAATGTAATTAGCTTGAGCTTGAGTGTTGTTCTAATAGCTTGAGTTTATCATCTCCCATTTAGCTAAGCTGAGAGTTAGTGTTTCCCTCTGGCACTCTTGTCTTATTAAAAGGCATTCAGTAATTACCAAGCTAAAGTCTTAGAAAGCCTCACACCTTCATACTCATCCAGAAGGCAAAACTCTGTCAAAAGACTAGACTTGCTAAGATCAGGATGAAGGTCCCTTTTAATTTTCCTAGTACTGCATGCTGCCTTTTATTATTCCCTCCTGAATTACAGCATCTGAAATTGCTTTTTGACCTGCGTGGTGCTAAAAAATTCAAATAGAAAATAATCAGGGCATAGATCTTAAGCGTAAGCACTACACTTTAAGTTATCTTACCTTGTCACAGATAGCCTCTCTTGGTCCCTGGTGGATCATTTCTCTAAAAAAGTCAAGGGAACTCATGCATCAGAAAGGAATAAGACTAAAAGCAGGATGAAACAATGACTGAATGCCATGAATGACTATTGAAAATGTTCAGCTGTGCCCCTTTATGGGAGGGTCAGTGTTGTCAAAGCAGGAATTTTCCGTATTGGATGTTCGTGAATGAAGCTGATGTGAGCAGAGGCCTGAGTCCCTGCATGAATACGTGGTTATAAACTGTGCCACTTTTACAAGCTGAGGCAAATACTCATTATACCAAGAAAAATATATATGCGAATTGTGCTCTGCACATACCACTCAGCTGTAAAGGCTCGGAAATGCATGCTTTTGCTTTTAGTTCAGTTACACGGAGGCTACGGACTCTCTCTGCTCCTCATCTTCCCTTCACCATTATGAAGGCCAGTGGAGGAATTTGGAGAAGTAAAAAATTTGTGTTACAGGAATTGTATTGCTTATTGATTTTTTTTTTTCTCCTCTAAGTCTTCCTGTAGATCTCTATTTGCTGCCCTTAAGGCTCCTTTACCCATACTAGCTTTTGAGAGAAGTGCCTTCCCGCTTCCACCAGTGCTTCTTCAGGCAGATGACACATACTCAGAGCATCCCTTTAAAGAAGGGAAATACGTGTGCCTCACCCCCAAACCTGGGTAGGAGGAATCCACTGTTACAAGACTCTGAACACTTGTCAGTCACTTTTTGGCCTCTGTGCTTCTATTCCATGACCTGGGGCTTGATGCTGTACGCTTTGGAAGAAAAAGCAATTTGGAGTCAGTGCAGATTTGAAAAGGTATTATGGGCAAAAATTCTGAAATACTGCTGTGGAGAGGCACTGCAGTGAGATGAAGCGAAAATGTCTATAGAGGGCAATTGCACAGGGGGGTTATAGCTAGCAGACCCTGGTTAAGAGATTATGGTCAAGGGCAGTGCAAACAGTAGGGCACTTAATACGTAAGTATTAGGTATTCCCGTAAGGGAAGAGTTGCTTGTCCTTGAGATGAACTTCTCTAAACTTCAAGAAAGGTTCAGTTGGAGACAATTTCCTATTTCATCCTTTCCAGGTAGTTAATCAATTATGGTGTCTTAGTGGAGAATATATCAAAAAACAAACAAACAAACAAAAAAACTAGATAATTGTTCAAAAAGCTGCCAAGGACATAAAGTATTCATTTTCTTTTTCTTTTAAAAGATGTTGATGCTGAGAAAAGAGAATTTTTTATATGATCTTTTTAATTAGATCCTATCACACCCTCATTCAGGGCTGTTTGCTACATGTGACAGCTGAAATCCAGCCTCTTTTTAGGACAAGAGTGATTGCTATAAAATTGGATTACATAATATTTGTAGTAAAAGTATCTTATGAGCCAGCAAGGAAAAAAAAAATCACTTCTTACAACCTTGCCACAGAGCATGGGAGAGTTACTGGGTTTCTTCAGGTAGAGTATGACCCAACACTTTGTAAGCCATTCAGTCATCTCCATAAATTAGGCCCTCTATAATTAAAAAAGACAGTCAGAACTGGTATGTTGACTTTTTCTATTGGGTGTAAGGAGATAAAATAGTCGGGTTTTAAGCTAATAGTTAGCAATAATGTATTTTGTGTTCCCCATAAAGAATAAACACACATAAAATCTAAGTGATTCATAAACTTCGGCCACATTTTCAAAAGTGATCTTGGTATGTAAGATTTTAAATCTCAGGGGAACATAGTTGATGTTGTACTCCCGAGTCTGTTTGGTCCAGATCCTCTAATGTATTTAAGTGCGTTATCACTGTTGACAGTGACACAGGATTTTGACTTGTAATTAGATAATAATCTTTTCTGTGAAGTTTCTACCCAAAGAACAGGTAAGTTCAAGTTTAAATTAAAAAGAAAAAAAATTTGGTTGTATGGCATAAAAACTGACTTCCTAGTTGTATATACATTATTACTTAAGGCAGTCCCAGAGCCTTTGCAGTGTTAGAGTTTTGTTGGATTCCATAGCGCAATAAAAATTGCTTTTTCAGCATCCCCAGCGGAAGGGAATTTAGAAGCTAAAGTTTCAATAGATGTTACATAATTGCATTCCCTCTTACACTACTTCAGCACCGCCTCAAGTTGGTGCCCTTCTGGAAAGGAAGGAGACAGGCAGTGCTTCTACCAAGATCTTGGAAAGTGCGTGCGATCGCACACAAGGAAGCAGGCAGGCTGCTCTGCTGCCTTCCACTTTCCATTTCATTTTCCTGGGTTCGACAAACAGTGACTGATCTTCCCAGAGGCTGCCTGTGCTGAACCACCTAGCTGGAAGCTTGGAAAGAAAGCACTGCCCATCTCGGGATTAATAACCAACCCTGTTAACAAAATACTTTTATTCTACCAGTGTCTGTGCAGGTGAATAAGCTAATTCTATGTCTCTTCTGTGCAAATATGTTATTCCATGCTTTTCGCTGTGGAAAGTGCTCTGTGTTGTACGGAGTGTCTAAATAATTCAGCTGTAACTGGAAATAACAAAACAGGAAATGTGAGATGTCAACTTCTGTGGCAGTAATGTTTTTCCGAGTAACAAACACAAAGCACTTTCCTAGGATTTGTATTTAGGGAAGCAGTTAAGCTCACTCTTTAAATGTAAAGTGCAGTTTAAGATCTGCAGGTTTCAAACAGACCTGAATTCCTGCGAGAGGGATGCTGTGTTAAACTGAAATGCTAATCCTCCAGGGGCTGCCTCCCAGAAGGTACCGACCCTTCGTTAGGAAGCTGGCATGTCTCCCCGGGAAGAGGTCTTTGCTGCTAAGCCCTGATCAGGGAGATTTTTTGGTGCATACTGGAAAAAAACTGCTTAGAGTTTTTTCTCTCTCAGTCATCAAACTAGTTTATAGTTTGTCTACTGAGTGACAGAATGACTAAACAAAAAGTGCAATCATAAAGATCTTTTTTTTTTTCAGTAAATACAGTCATAAAGAGTAAAGATGGGTGAGGTTTATGCAAGAAAGGAAAATAAAACAAAGGAGCCAGAGAAGACATGCAGTTGATGGATGAGTTATACTTTGCCAACCCTCTGGAAGGAGTGAAGGGTGCCCAGTTGTGTCAGATAAAGTATAAAGCCTTTGTCAGGGGCACTATGTCACAGCACTTAATGAAAGCTAAATGATACTTGATTCTCGGGACCAGCCACCAGGTTGCATTTCCATCATCTGGTCATTTCTAAAAACCTTATACGTAAGGTTTACCATTTACTTGATGAGAAGGATCCTCGGTTGTAGGAGTACATTCATTCAGAGACTTGAAACAGAAACAGGAAGGTTTGTACAACCTTAATAACCACAAATCAAGGATCTTAAGGATTTATTTTCATAGCTATGTGCTATGTTTTGAAATAGTTGCATATTCCTTCTTGTAGCTGCAGAGATGGTAGCTAATGTTATGATTTGAAGTTTGGGGTGGGGGGAAAGAATAATTTATTTTTCTCTTCATTAGTGCACTAGATCACTTATTTTGATCAAACCAGTAAAACTGGGAGATTCATTTACAATATTTCCTTTAAGTGACATGTTTGTAGCTCCTTTTCATATTTACCAGTCTGTTATGTCATGTCTACGATATAATATTTGTTTTTCAGATTTGAGTGGAGACTATCTTTTTGAGAACAATTATGGAAAGAGCTGTATAGACCATAACTATAGGGAACCTGAAGCAGAAACGCTGAATATTTTGTCCGATGTGACACAAGCATCATGACTTAAAACTTGGCTTTCCTGAGTGCATACTACAGTGCAGGCTTCTGGAGCTGACCTAAAGAAGTAGCTGGTTCTGACAGAAATAATTGAGAGCTATTACAAGTTCTTAGCTCTAAGAATACTGAAGATGGGATACTAAGAAAGGAGAAAGGAAAAGACCCCCCCCCCCAATATTAACATCCTTTTTACTTAAAAAAAAAAAAAAGAGGAAAAACAATGAGAAGTCAAAGAAGATATTTAGAAAAATTGTTGGCATGACTGATATTTTTACTTGGCGGGTGCATGATGCCTGTGAATGGTTAGCTGTTTAAAGGTTTTGGTAAATGCTGCTTGCAGGCTTTGTCAGTCTTCATTTTTAAAATTGATCCCTCTCCGCTATTTATTTTTTCGGAAAATGTTAGGAGAGGTGAACACTGCAAAACTATACATTGCATTTGGATCACAACCTGGATGTTTGTCATCTTATTATACATTTATATATAAATAATATATATTTAAGTGTCATTTTAGACACTTAAATCTGCAAAATTAAGGAAAAGATAAGTGTTCAGCTTCTCAGTCCTTGAAAGTGAGCAAAGTAAAAAGATGATGTTCTAATTTCTTGCTGGTCTATTTAGGGATAAAAACATAAAAGTATTGCAAAAGGCTTTAGTACCAGATGCAGTGGATCATCTTTAACGCATTCCAGTTTTTCTTTGTATCCAAATACTATTAGCAAGTTCTTTTTGAGTCTCAGTGTAGGAAATGCCAAGAAGATACTATGATGAATGCTGCCCTACCAATACTTTGTTTTCGCAAAGGCAACTGAAAACTTTTCAAGGATAACTCTGGTATATGAGACAGCAGGTCGAGTTTTAGCCTATCAGTATTGACTGTGAGCTCTCTTTAAAGGCTTGAAGCTTGATTTTTGTTCTCCTGCCTGTCAGCATCTGCGCTTTTGGGTGGGGGATATTGTAGCTCTTTTTCTTTTTCCCCAGGGTGCCATCTCTGTTTCTCTAGTTTTTAGAAAGAACATAAAACCTGCTGCCTATATGCTTGCTGAAAATTGCAGTATTAACAAGGGAAGGGGAATAAAAGTGCCAGTACAGATGAGATGTACTGCTGTCATTTAGAGTTTGAAGTTAATATACCCCTGTATGAAGAGTGACAGATGTTCCTGATACCTTGAAGTGTCTTCTTCCGAGCCTCATGATTTAAAACTAGCATTATCTGTTTCTCAACCCTACAGTGCTAATTTGATGCCAGGCAGATTCTCAACCAGTCTGAGTGAACAAGAAAGCGAGAAGGAAAAATACTCTCTTAGGGGAGATTTTGTATTTGTAGGAGCAATCTGCATCAACATACTGTGTCAGCTTTAGGAGTGGGGAGAAGAGGAGACAGGCAGCGCGTGGTTCTTTCCTACTTTCCCCTAACTTGTTTGCCACAGATAGGAGAAAAGGAGCAACTTTTGTTTGTGTAGGTGTATACTGCTCTGGGCAAACAAAGGAAAGGCTGTTTGTGTACATAAGACCACACAGCCTTTAACTCAAAGGTGACCAGATTGTATTTCTCTTTTTTTCTTTTCTTTTCTTTCTCCAAACATCTTTTTTTTTTCTTTTGCATTTTTTTAAATATTATCATAGAGTGAGATGGCATTGCAACTACCCTCTTATTAAATGCTTTGTTGTTTGTCATTGCTCCATATTCCAGTAAACATGATTCTTGAACTGATTCTGTTACGGGACACTAAAAGAAGTTAATAACATAGATACATCAGTCAATTTGCAGGGTACTGCTGACTGAGGATTTGGCTGTCCTGAGAAGTAAATGAGGTCGCAGTGGGAACTCTTCATTAAAGCTGATGATGTTTTCTTTTACCACAGCTACTGCATTCATCAGGTAGTGGTAAGTAATGTGAGAGTGCAAGCCTGTGGGGTTGATGCTCTTTTGAGCCTCGAGTAGCTCGTCAACAATGTGCAAGTTACAAAAATAGTTATAAGTAGGGTGTTGACCTGAAGGCAAGTGTCAGAAACAAGGAGGATTCAAGGAATCTGCCCCAGAGAAAGCAGACAGCCACAACAGCGGATTTTAGAGATCTTGCTTAGAACCTTAGCCTGCAACACAGTGAGGAAATAAAGAACAATATAGTACAAAAGTAATACACATTTCATTAGAGTACTTCTGAATTCACTGATATGTAACTTTGAGAGATGGATGTCTTTTGCTAAAGGATTGAGGTCCTGCTTTTAAAGCTCCCTATCAGGTCACTAACTTTTCAGTGAAGAAACAAAATTCAAGTTCCTGTCTAAGTATTGAAGGCAATCTTCATGCTTTTACAGATGCAAAGCTTGTGTGAAGAAAAGTTTGATGTGAGAAGGACACAATCTTGGAGGGGTACCCGCTTTTCATAGCGTATCACTAGTACCAAGTTAGCTTAATCTATCTGAGGGAAGTGAATAGATCTGTTGGAAAGTCGCTTCTATCTCACTTCAATTGCTTTTTGCCTGTGATGGTTTCCTAGAGCTCTGTTTTCTGTGCACAGTAGAGAGCTGAAAGAAGTCGTACAACGGTCTCTAGGTCTTTGACCTGTTTCTGTGTGCTCTTAGATTCAAACTGATATTTACCTTATTTCATAATACGCTAAGGCCTGCTGGGGAAGGTAAGGCTACCGGTGCACTCAAATGCTGCTGTTCAATGCATAGGCAAGCGATGTCCAGAAGTTTAGTGTAAAGAACACTAAAATTGTAGTTCCAATAATTAGCGAAATAGCACAGTATGCAAAGACATGAAAGCTGCTAACTGAGGTCCCAACCCTGCTTTCAGTAAGAGTCGGGCTCTGGTTCTGTAACACTATGAGGCCCTATAGCCGTTTGGTCCTGTGATGAGCTGTTGGGCTCTTGTACTGAAATGTTGCGAACTGTTTAAGCAGGCTGAGATATGCTTGCTAGGAATGTCCTAATTTTGGGTGTTCTCTTCTAAAGATTATTCAGCATTTCCACTTTATTTTGATACTAAAAGATAGCAGTGAATGCAGGCTTCTGTAATGGGAGCACTGCACCCTCCAGAGCACGTCCAGTTATTTCTCTAAGCAAGGTTCATTGTCCAGATTTTTTGCAGGAAGAAGTAGCCTACCAAAGCCTACACCTGATTTGAGAGCGTTGTAAAGGTCATGGCGTTAGCAGAGAAATTTTCTCTACTGGCTTCTGTTGTTTAAAACAAAATTCTAAACCCCAACATAGGCTCCCAGTTTGTGGTTAGTGCTTAAATGCTTACACCTGGGAGAACAGGCAGAGTCTATGTATTATTAATACAATATTATTAAAATAATATTATAGGCAGTAGTCTGGTAAGTAAGGTATTTAGAAAACATGTTTAAATCCTGCTGCTGTCAATGTGCTAAAGTGTTTTCTAAATAAGAGTTATCTGTTGAAATCGGGAACAAAGCAAAGAACTGAGCTAATTACATTTATTATCGTGTTTCATGGGTTTGTGTGACGGCTGAGTTACTAGGTCATGTCTGACACTCATGTCTCCGGAGGTCTCCTAAGCCCCAAAATACCTCCTGAACCTGCCTAAAACATGTCAGAAAGCTGATCTTTAGGCGCTGTGGGGACCCTGGCACGCTTACACTGGTATGAATAGTCATGCCCTACACGTCAAGTCTCTCTTAGTGACCTGTGATCTGTAAGAAAAGGGGTTCTTCTGTTCGCAACCTTGAGCTGTAAAAGCACATTTATTGTTTGGGTTTTTTTTTTCCTATCTCATCTTTCCCTCCTTATCAAATTACTTTGCTTCCTAAGTTTGTGTAATTATTCTCTGGTAATAGAATTATAGACACTGGAGAAATAGAAAAAACTTTTAGCTAATTTGGTCCATATTCCTGCCGGCGTGCTCTCTGTTGTGCATTCACTAATGTTTGCCCAGCCTAATTTTAAATGTCCCTAATGATGAAGCTTCTGTCTTCTCTTGGGGGGGGGGGGAAATTTGATAGCCTCGTATGCACCTTCCTGATACAATTTTTTTCTTGTGTTTTGCCTTTGTGATCCTACATTAAATTCACCTTATTCTTGCTCGTAATGGTTCCTTTTATAGCGCTAAATGATGTGATAACAGATTTTTATTATTTTTATACCTTACAAATGCACTACTGGTAATGTTTTCTCTTTGTCATTCTTTGGCCAAAATAATATTTGTAACTCTTTTTTTAATCTTCTATATAAATCAGTGCCTACTGCTGCACCTTCACTTTTTGATTAAAACCGCTGTTTAAAAAATGGCATGCTTACAAGGCCTAGTTTTGATGCAGTTTGTCTTGACAGTTGCCAAGAGCCTGGAATTTTGATACCCTCCAAAATAAAATTGCTTTTACCTTTGAGTTCTTTCACAGTGTAGGGGGGAGGAACATCACTAAAATGTGCTTTTCCCTTTCTTTTAGGGCTATGGCAGAGACTTAGCAAATTCTGTGCCTTTTTCAATTTTGGAAACCAAGCGCACATCATCAGACTTTAATTTTCATTCTCAGGCTTATAGGGCTAAATTATCAACTACTAGAAGTTTGTGTGAGTAGTGCTACCTTTTCCCACTTCTTTCTACTCCTAGGCGAAGCAGGGTCACAATCCTAAAATAATTTTCACAAAATTGCACACTCTTGGACAGAGAGCATAATGGTAGTATGTGAGCAACAGCGTAGCACTAGGCATAGTGTGAGCGAGAAGAGATGAGCTGTCATACTGTTCATGGCACTTGGGCCTGCTCCTTTCTTAGCAGCCTCAGCGGAGATGTCTGAATCTGCGACTATGAGGTGAAACTCTCCTGACATCAGGCACTAGGGTTTTGAATTTTATTCCTCCTTACTTCTGAATCAACTGGAAATAACGTAAGGAAAGTGTGTCTGTATATTCTGTGTTCAGCTTCTGGCTCCTGGAATCAGTGAACGCAGGGACACCTGAAAATGAAAAAAATAAGGAAAGGATTATTTGTCTTGTTCTTTACCTCTAGCTACAATGGGTATTATCAGGTGAATTTCAGTATGTTTAATTTGTGTCTTTGTTTCATTAAATATCACTTCAGTGGTAGATTCCCAGAACTCTCTTGATTCCTATCACTTTTATTAAACTCATGTTAAATTTCCACTGAGCCTGCAGTATTAAAATCCAGTATTTTGTCTGGTTAACAGCTGATCTTGGGTCCTAAAGCATTTCTGAGTTCACTGTATTTAGGATGGGCTTGCTTGTAAATGTTTAATAACTTCCATCCTGATTATCAAATCCAGTTTATTTTCTATTTCCCAGTAGTTTTCCATCTATGCTTGTGTAGCCAACCTTGAAGGAAAAATAGAATATTAATTCTTGAAATATGCTCTTCATGTTCTTTCTTTGCAAAATTCAAAGAAATCTCCCTGGATTGCCCTGCTCGTTATTTTATTTATGTCTTTATTTATTTTTTTAAAAAATCTTTCTTCCTTTTAGATGTACCAACAGCTTCTGGGTTGCCATCCTTGACTGCCCTGAGATTTGGAACCATATTCAATAACTGCTCTTCTTCTGTTTGCTAGCTTTCATTTCAGTTGAAACTGTCTCAGCTACTGCAGCTCAAATATTTGTATAGAAAGAAATGTCATTGCACTTGAGGTATTTTCCAAAGTAGTAATGCAAAATGACATGCTGGCCAGTAGCAAGGAAAGATAAGAAGAGCACCGGAGCTCTTTGCTTGTATCTTCTATGACTGGTGTTTATATTTGGCAGGCTGTGGATGGTCTTCTCCTGGTGGATAAGTAAATGAGATGGGTTTGAAAGCTCTTTGTTTGCTGGAGCACATTACAGAGGGCAAACATGTCTGCTGCGCTTCATGCAGAGGAAAGAGCATTTGTAATGAGAGGAGTTGTCTGCTCTGGGGAGTAACCCTGGTGTGCAGTGAGGCCTTGGGAATGGTGTTTTCCGCCAGCCAAACCTGCTCCACATCCTTTTAGAGGTTTGGGGGCACGAACGGTGAGGAGAGGCTATTTGACCTTGTGCCAGCCCTTAGCTCCCGGCTAGCCTATTGCTTTCATCTGACACAGCATATTTGATGTGAGTGCTCTTCCTCCATAGTTCTGTCTCCGGGCACCTTCATTTGGCCCTTGACTTGCACAGCTCTTGCATTAATACATCTTGCCTGTGTGCTTTCACTACAACTGTGAGCTTTTCTCTTCCGCTACATGCACAACTCCTTCCTCCAAACATGTGCCTTCCCTTTTTTTGGGAACCGAGCTAGGCTGATTCAATGGCTGTGGCAAAGATGAAGCAGTTGCTGGGGTCTGCCGAGCAAATGTGGACTCTAGCTATGTTAGTACCTATAGGAACTGAACTCTCATGGATGAGGAAGATCTACTGGCTTAGCAAACTGGAAGTACTCTCCTGCTCACTACGGTCATACAGAAGACAGGCAGTGAATTTTTCCTAGCCGTGTGCATTCCAATATAGGTCAGTTGTGATGGTCTTGAATGCTATTTGTTTGTTTTTAAACCCAATTCTGGTTTTTAGCAAATGGACCTGAACTGGCAAATGGCATCTAACCATGTTAGTAACTACAGTTCTTTTCAAATATTGTTTTTCCAAGGAAACTTTCTCTCTCCTTCTCTCGGCCCCTTCTCTCAGTCACCCCTTCTCTTCTCTCTCCCTCAAAATTGCCCTCCGTGGTAATTGTGCCTTTTTGCATTTAGTAGAAAGTAAATCAGTGATAAGTAATTGTTCAAAGAAGTCATATAAAATATTCTTTTAAAAGCTGCTGTTTTCTGGGCTGGCAGTTAAACGTTATGGTCCCAGCTCCATTATTTGAAAGTAGCTACAAATACGTATCCCAAACAGCGAGGCCGTAAATCTGTCTGTATCAGAGCTGAAAGTGTTCTTGAAGGCTGAGAAGTACGTACCAAACGTATGGTACAGACCATCTTGATTCCACATAGTCAATAAAGTTCTGCTAATTCACACCAGATGATGGCTCATTACTCTACCAGTAGAATCACTGGTGATGCTCCAGGCTGTCCTTGGCTGTGCCTGGTGCTGTGGTCCTGCCACGTGCAGAGCAAGGCAGCGCAGTTCAGCGCATGTGGCATCAACACCAAATTAGCATTTTCGCTTTCATTTATTCTTCAAACTACTTTAAATCTAATCTGATCTTGCAGCTAATCTGCAATGTTTGTTACTGTCTGATTAAATTCCAGCTGTTTGTAACTGGGTCAGTTGCTGACATAATCTCTTCTTTTATGCATCAGTCTTCAGGGCAATACGCTAATAACAGTAATGCGTAAACTAGGGTGGCATGAGGTACGATTCAGCTTGCATACTAGGTGGTTTTTATATAGGGAACCTTTCTTAGGTGTATAAAATTTTTCTGACTTCTGTTTTTCCTTTATTTTGCCTTGTTGCCAACACTTATCTGATATGCAGAGCTATGCTTAGACTTCTTGACGCATGAAGGAAGATACTAAGCGTTATTTGAATATCTCATTTTATGCTGTAAGGCAAGACTCCTTCTTCATTGTCAGCCTCTTCGGATATCTTTCATTTTAGCATTTAGATTTATAATGAAATATGTTTACTGGAGTGTGTTCTCAAAAGGGTGTTTGTGAATTTGTGTGTAACTCTTATTAACCCTATCGAGAGTACTTCATAGGGATTAAAGGAGAATAGCAGCGCTCACTGTACGAAGCCCTCTAAACTTGGCTTTCTCAAATCATGTTTCTGTACATTGTTTTTGAGATGGAAATACTTCGAATAAAGTGACAGAATAAATGAATGTTTGGTTATAAAGGCAAATAATTAAACTGGTCAAAACTTAATGCAGAAGAAGCATAGCTCAACTCTTGTGAAGATGGCATTGCTTTTTTTTTTTTTTTGGCCTTTTTTTTTTTTAATGAAGAGAGGCGTTATGAGGAATCTGTTCAGTCTCTGATGTCTGGGGGTTTGAGCTTTTATCCCATTGCTAAGTGAAAGTTTATGCCTCATGTGCTTTCCAGTCATACCAAATCCGTGATGAGTCTTAGTTCAGTTGCCAACTGTTGCCAGAGTTGCAGTAGCAGTGCCATATTTCACCACTGAGTTGCACAGGGCTTTCTTAGGAATTGGCTTTTAGGTTTAGTGTTGCCCTGTCTCCTTTATTTGCTAGCAGATCTGATTAAACCAACCTTTGATTAGGCCAGGTAATTTTGGCTCATGTGTCAGCTCCAGCCCTCTAGTCAATCAATTCTGCATATATTCCTCTACAATTACAATATAAGGAAGAGCTTTTTTATGTTCTTTATCAAAATACCATATTTTCAGCAGCTGTACATTATTTCAGTGTGGAGCAGAGGCTTGTGTATGTAGGGACGTTTTTAATGATATATGTCAGTGCTCTTCATTCAGCAGGAATACTACCTTATTTTAGATGATCTGATTCCACTCTAGGACAGGTACTATATTATTCCGAATAACAGCATTTGCTGAAAATGTCAAGTATAGTTATTCACACTTAACATAAATTAGAATTCTCTTTCCTGTTTGACAGATCCTCTATATTCTGAGCGGGTAAGACAGAGACAGGTAGTGTAAAATGGAGAATTGCAGTGGTTTAAAAAAAAAAAATCAGGGCTCAATCTTGCATTATTTGCTAAAATGAGTGGTCTTGCTGAAGCCGCTTACATCTTAGTAAGGGCCCCCCGGGCTGGGCTTTGAATGCTGTAGTCTTCAGATTGTGAACAAAGTTTTAAAAAAAATCTTCTGAACAACGGAGAAATTAAATATGGAAATATTACTTTTTGTGGTACCCCAGACTTGTGTCATTTCAGCTGACACCTGCACAACGCTAACTGACAAAGCTGTACTGACTGATACACAGCTGTGCGTAGATCAAATGTTAGTCACTGGAGATGCAGTTTGAGGGGATTTTGTTGAAGTTTCTTTAATTTTGCGCACCTATGATTCATCACTAGCTGCAACTCTCAAAACACTGGTAGTAAAGTGGTAAAATCCAGTAAGGAGGGTTACTTAGGATGTGTCTGTCCAGGGAAAAGATACGGTGGGTTTCCTGGATCTAGTCTAAGCTGCTAAGTCCCTTGATGGCGGAGCGTTCACATGTGGGAGGTATTTGTGTGGGACCTGAAAGCATTAATGCAGGAATGGATGTGAGCTAGCTAGCCTTGCCTCGGCCACGGTCATGGCACAGCATGACTTCTGACTCTGGACCAGGATACGTGAAACTTTGCTTTGGGTGATTGGCATGTGCTTTAACTCCCCGTAGGGTAGAGGAGTCGATGAAAGATTGTGACCAAACTAAAAAGGAATATACAGGTTGTTAGAGCAGTGTCAAAAGCTGAAATCTGAGCACCACGTTTTCCAATATAAAGAGTGTTTTACTAGAAGACAAAATTCAGGCAACTTTTTTGTTTTTTTGCAGGGAGAAGGGGAAGGGTATGTGTGATGTGGGATTAGAGGTCAGGGGCTTACACTGATCATGGACTACTTCTGTCTTGTTTTTTCTAGAACTTCTTATTTGCTACATTTTCTTCTAGATATTTGCATGTTGTTAACTTTAATTGCTTAAAAAACTGTTGGAAAGCAGTGATCAAAATCAGCTACAATCACTGGCGTGTAAATTCAGGGTAATCACATTGAAACCAACAGTGCAGCTGTAGGTGCTCATGGTGCAGAGCGGGGCTGCTGTGTGTGGCTTCACCACTGACTTGCTCACCAGACTGCAAATGGGGAAGGATGTTTTGTCCCTTGTAGCGGATTAATTAGTGCTGGGAACGTGCTTCCAGATCTCTGGATAAAAGATGCTAAACAAGTGCAAAGTTTAAGTTACTTCTGAGCTCAGTTCAACAAATGGCAATTGCTTTGCTGAATTGGAGGGAGCTTAACGGAGGCACTCAGATCCTACAATAAATCTGGCTTTGGCTTCAGATTATTGGAAGCAAAATTCTAGGGTCTTCTGATGGAGAATGCTGGTCCAGCATGGAATCACTCTGATGGTTCAGATTTGTTTAAGAAATAACATGATGGCTTAAGATTGTAACAGCAGACTTTATGGCAGATCGAGTGTCATCAATACGACTCCAACGCTGTGCTGAGAAACTGTCATTTGTCCTTCTGCAGTTGGCATAAAGTAAGCATAAACCCCTGGCTGTGTGCTCTGGCTAGTACGACTGATCCAGATCACCTTTATACGGGTGTGTGATCCCGTCGTGCGCAGAACTGGCGTTTATGATTGCAGAGCCATGGCCCCCGTATGTGCTTGAGATAATCGATGCCTGATTTCAGTTGTATCCTGTTGGCTTCGTGCCTGCTTTCAGTGATGCCGGTGGTACAATGCAGCCTGTGTGGGACTCCATAACATGTCAAGAGGCCAGCATTTGGGGAGATTAGAAATCAGGTTAATCAAATATCTTATCTGTGGGAAGGAAGAGGGTACAGACAGAATCTTCACTGGACAAAAAAGGGTTTGGCTGCTGTTCCGATGTCAGGATTGCTTTAAACTGAGATTTGCAAATCTGTATTTTGTTAGACAGTTATTGTACTGTGTGCTAAATAAACACCAGCTAATTATTAAACATGGAATTTATTGAAGTATAATTGATGTATTTAAAATTCTTATTTATTGATTGGAATATTTACAGAAAAAACAAGTTTTAAGGGATCAGTATAATCTCCTATGCAAGAGATTTACTGTTAGTGTTGCAACTAAAATATATCAGCATTCAGAAGCCACAATTATCTTACTGTTTCCTAATATGAATTTTTTAACAAAACATACATCAGCATTACGTGTGCATATGTGATTCACTGAAAGATCAGGATTATTATCTATTTGTAGAAGACCTTCTGGTGGTACCTTTTGCATTTGTTTAGTGACTGTTCAATTGTTGGGTGCAGCGAGTGAACCCATAGGTGATGGAATTATGGAATTCTTTTTTTTTTTTTTTTTTTTAATTTGTCAACCCAGTGAGCACCTTGCCTAAAAATCCTGGCTGGTAAGGTACTGGACAGTGTTGCAGGCTGAAATCTGAAAGCAGTAATCATTTCACTCTCCTTTCCCTCCTCTCTCTTCCTCCCTGGTATGTAGACACAGATATGATGTATTGCTGCCTGAAGTGCTGCATCTTTCAATTCTGTTGTCTTTCGTTTTCTGGTTTTTGTGTGTATGTGTTTTTTTTTTTTCTAGCACAACCTAAAATTAAAGGTGAGTTTGTGATCCAATAAAGTGCATTTTTAGCTTTCATGATGTCCAGAAAATTAAACGCTATTTAAGTGAGCTTTTCAAGCCATTGCACAAAAGTCGATTTGAAAAATACAGCTATGTTAAGCGTCTCCAAACAGCTTGCATTCTCCCCTTAACAATTTGTATCATAAAGAACTGTCTCAACTATGAGCCTTCAGAAAAATGCATTGACTTTTAGAAGGTGCTTTATCTCACTGGTACGCACTAGAAGCTGCTGTTAGAGTTGGGAGCTCTAATAGCAGGCCCATGCTCACTTTTTTCACGTGCTTAAATCCTTCACAGTATACACTATGATTTATTTAGTATCAGAAAAGGATCATAAATAATGGTCTTGGACAATGCATCTAACAGATTAGGATCTTTCTAAGAACATTTTCTAGCACATGTGCCGCATGTGGGCATCCATTCATTTTTACTAATGTCCAAGAGCTGTTTCCTGGAGATATGTGTTCTGGCAAGGGGGAAATTCTAGGCTTTTTTTGGAAGAGCTCTGAAGCAGTCCCTGACAGTCTTTTCTTATGCCCAAGATAAAAAGCCGTCAATAATTACTAGGTTATATTTGGAAAATTCGATGTCTGATGTAAGCAGGAGACTTGGCAAGGAAGAGGAGAGTCTGCATTCTGCCCAGAATAAATATAGCATTTCTAAGTGCTTCTCTTCTTCTCTTTGCTGTAGAGCTCGCTGTTAATGCTGCTTTTAGCAGGTTTGAAGATATTATCCTTTCAGGCTTTTTTCTCCCCTCTGACTTTTTCACCAGGCTCCGAGTTGCTTCTTTTGTTTAGTTTGAAAGCGATTTTGTTGTTTCCTGAAGTGAGGCATCCCTCCAAACTAGTCAAGAGCCAAAATCCCATGGAAGTATATGATGAAGTGAGCTCATAAATAGGAGGTGAGTTACTTGAATGTTTTAAAGCTTTATTGAGTTGAGACCAAAAGAAGGTAGTGTTGCCTAATACCACTGGATTTGAATCTGCCTATGTTTGATCCTTATAGTGTTTTCTAGGATGTCCAGGTGATGAGCAAGCTTTTTTATGCAGATCTTTTGAAACTCCCCTTTCTTAAGGATGAGGGACTGCTGCATTTTTTTCATACTTCCTTCCAGCCGTTCAGGGTTTGCTTCATGTCCTCGTGTCCAAGCTGCCCAAATGGGTGATTCTAACAGATCCCGCTGAATGTTGGTCTTAAGAACAGGTAAGATGTGGTTTTGCATTCTTCCTTTAGCTCTAAAGATGCAGGGTCAGAGCTGATGGAGGTTGAATTGTGAAGCAAATTTGGTCTTAAATTCTTCCTCCTGCTGTTGGCATTAGACTTTTCTTCATTCTCATATCCTGTTATTCTGTGAAGACGTGGTGTCTGTAGTTGGACACATTATTTTGGCTATCTGAAGCAGCTTCTGAATCTGTCTGGAAGACAGCTGGATAATTTGCCTGTAAGGAAAAGGAGAAAGCAGCTTTTGAGACTGTAGTCACCCCTATCTCCTGGTCCAAAGAGGGAGAGAAGGTGCCTGAAAAAGGGGCCGCTGTCAAATCAAGAAGGAGATAGATAGCAGCAGCCACTGCTATGCTTCCTGATGCCAAGCTTGCTTTATTTTCATTTCCGTCTCTCTGTAAGCCAGGTGCAGTGCTGCTAGAGAAAGGAGGGCTTCAGCTAACTGAAAGGTTTTAGAGAGCATCCACTTTTCTATTCATCCCACACATGTAAGCTCTTGGCAAAATAGCACATGGGACTTCAAGGGGAAAGGTGGGAAATGTGAAACCAGTAAGAAGAGGCGGTGTTGTGAAGGCAGAGTTATCCTAACTGTTTTGAAGAGTGCAAGTTCTCCTGCTTGTAAAGTATAATTAAAAATATATAAAAAACATAAATCAAACCAGGTTAGAATTGAATCTCTGGAAACAACTAATTATGCCATTTAGGAAGGGCAAACAGTCTGCCCTAACTGTGATGGCAGAGGGCTATGCTTCAGAGAAGTGACATAGCCAGAAGGTCTGTGAGCTTTCTTGAAATGTATGAAAAATGGTTTAGGTGTCAAAAGCAATATTTTGTATGGCATTAAACAGCACTTAAATCTGAGGAGGGGCATTGATCCCTATGGGTAAAGACTTCAGGAGACCTTACTCCTACTCTCAGCTATCAGAAGATCTCAATAAATCAGTTGGGCTTTCTGTGCCTTGATTCCCCTTTACGTGAATAACGATGCCCCTTATTCCTTTTTTGCAAAAGGACATAGACGTAAAGTGAGCAATATAGCCAGTGGACTAAAGTCTGGCAACAGATTTAGAAATTGTTCAGAACTAGTATTTATGATGTTACTCATGAGTAACTACCATTCTTCGTCTCACTATGAAATGGGTGACCAAAAAAAGGAATCTGCAGTATGATTTAAAGATTTTGTTGGCGTGTCAGTTGGGAACAATTTATCCATGCTAAATTCGTGCCTGCCAAGCTTTATTTTGTACCCAAGCAACCTGTATTTTGTACCCTGCCACTACACATTACTTTAGTCAGTTGTAAGTCTGCTTTTGTTGCTGTTTTTTGTTTTATTTCGTTTTGTTTTCACAGCCTTTACCTACTTAGTAATTTGCACCAGCACAAAGTTGTGGAAAATGCTTTATAGTGATTGCATTGTGTTTCATATACCCAGTAGTGCAGAGTAAATGACTAAACAGGGAGCAGAACTGAGAAATCAACTTGTGAATGTGTACCTTTAGTCCTTAAAAAAATATCAAAGGAAATTATTTTTATATAATATGTCTTCAGAAGGACAGCACTTTAACAATGCGCTCATACAATCCATCACTAAAGTGACAATACTCTAATGATGTATTAGCAATCCATCATGGGAGTGCTTTCACACTACTGATCTATTGCAGATCATAAACCATAGAGAGGGGCAGCAGTCTTGGAGACTGGAGCGCTTGCTAAGCCCTTTCCAAGCCTCCGAAGTTATTTTATGGAGAGAAGTTGTCAGCAAGAATGGTGAGATTTCTGCATTAATGCATAAACATATGGTATCAGTGGAGAGGGATAATCTTACCATGAAGACTCCTGATTTTGATGGCAAGTGCTGCAGGCTCTGTGTATCAGTCTTCAAACAGTGCAGGGGCTCTTGATAAAATCATTCATAGGCTGGCAGTCTGGGCCTTGGGGCTACTGTAAATGCTTAAAATATTATTCACTGGTAGACACCAAGTGTCATGAAATGTCTTTGAGCCTTGACATCTCGGTGTGCACAGACAGGGCCGTACGACATCTCTACAAATATCACAACAGAAAAAATACGTTTTGTTTTCATGGCAGTACGTGCAGTACATAGCTGCTTTTCTGGTATCGGCATTTGGTTATACTGTAACATCATGAGCTTTCTCTTCGTCTCTGGAGCTAGGAGACAAATCTCTTATCTGCATATTGAAGATCACTCAATAAAATTAAAACTTAATATATTTTTCCCTACTCTGAAGTCCACTGCTGTGTGTCCATTGTCCACAGGCTCAATGGTACACTCAGGAAATAAAATTCGTTTTGTTTCGGCTCCCATTACCCTTCCCATCCTTCAACTGCCCCCTCACAAAGCTCTCTAAAAGCAGCCTCTCTTCAAGGCAGTGTCCTAGAAATCAGTGCCTACCTTATCATCTGGTAAGATCAGCCTGATACTGCAAGTTTTCCTATGACGATTCCTATGCTTATTGCTGTATTTATGACCAACTCACTGTCACCTGATGCTTTCTTATATGTTTATTGCTTTTTTTTTCTCTATTATTTCATCATTACTTCTTGGGGAGGCGCCAGCTTTTTTCTTTGTGTGATAATTGTATTATGTAGGTAGTGTTTTTTGCAGGTACCAAAACAATACAAATTATGGCAAATCTGTAGCATTGGCTCAAATTCAAAACATTCTTGCAGATCTGAGCTGAAACTAGTGTTGATGGTAAGGGAAGGTAGCATCAATAATACAAAAAGATTTTCAATATCTTATGAATCATTGCTAAAATAAAATGCATTGTGAACTGGGACCAGCCAGACAGTCAAGGAAGTTTTAACCCCATTAAAAGCTTCCTGGGCCTCTCCTCAGTTAACTCAAATTCTTTGATACTTTATCAGTAATAAATTGTGACAAGCTTTCCACCTGAGTACAGTAAGAAATCGTATCCCACTTTATGACTGAGAACAGAAAGTAAAGGGTTTAGCAATGGTTGTGATGCTAAGAGGTTTTGGTATGCGTGCTTTATCAGCTCTGCAAAACTGCTGGGAGTCCAAAATACTCAGCCTGAAACATCTTACACATCTAGGACTAAACTCTTGGCTATATAACTGCATATGCTGTGCTTCCATTGCCTTCACTGGACCTTTTCCTATTGGTAAAGGCAGTATTTTTAAATTTGAATCAGTTTTACCAGCAGTGGAGTTGGCAGGTAGAGTTTGCTGAGAGAAAACTGTGTCCCTTCGGTATGTGACTCCTAAATATATGTGTGCGCTAAGTTTCCCCTCCTCATGCTTGCAACTAGACACCCTGGTTTATGCCCCAAGCAGCCCCGCAGGAGAGTTCATAGTGCCAGGTGCAGCGAACAAGGCACAGCGCTTTCCGTATAATGAAACTTCCATGTGCAATTTAATGTCAATTTAAAGGCTAAATGTCTGTCTGAGCTTTTTTGGTTTTATTTATTTTTTCTTTCTACCTTGCCTGATTTTACTTGTGGAAGTCCCTTGGTAAGAAGAACATCTGGCTCTTCACCAGCCTCCCCTTGCCTCGGTGGCACTGCGGGTTCTGTAGACACGTTTCACTCTATGCCTTTCTAAGCACAGATTAATTGCACAGTTTGGAGTAGATGGACTTTTAAAGTACCAGCTTCATTAGACTGTATCTGCTTGAAGCATAGCAAAATGAAATATACTTATTTGTATGTTAATAAGTTAACCTGAGCCCTTTGGAGCATGTAAAGTAAGTTTCCTTTTTTTTCCCCTAACCCAGTGCTATGAAAGTATATATATTATTTAAGATTATTCATGTCAAATACTTCTATTTAAAAAGCTCACCAAGCCCCAGTGTTAAGCATGTGGCTCTTGCATGTCTCTGGAGTCAACCCCCCTTTTTATATTCTAGAATGAAAATTAAATTGCATGGGCTTGGCTATGCTATGAATGGCTTTAGCTCTCCTTTCTACCCTCACTGAAAGGTGCCTATAGCACTACTTTAGTGTATTTCCCCCCTACTCTGGGGAGGGGGAGCGCAAAGTATTCTCTACTGATATTATCCAAACAGGATTTGACTTTTTAGTCTGATTTATCTTGATTTGGTAACACATTGACTGTGGCTGTAGAGAAGAACAGCAATTGAACTATGGAAATAAATGAATGTAGATATTTATTCTTGATACACAGAAAGTCAAATAATATTAACATCAGGCAGTATATTTTATTTGCTTTATTACAGCCATATCTAGAAGCCAGAACCAGCCTTTTTGTCCTAGATAACGTAAAGCACTGTGTGCCAGGCAAAAGAATCCTGACCCAAAGAGGCTACAGAGTAAATCATTAGGGGTTTAGAGTAACGGTTTGGAAGAAAGATGCTCATTTTACAAATGAAATTGAAGAACAGAAAAAAGACACGATCTGCCTGAGGTTATGCAAGGAGACTGTGGCAGAGCTGGGAACTGAAATCAAACGTTTATCATCCTAGTCCATTATTCCTTGTCTGACAGTGATTCCTGTCACAGGTCCCCCTCACCGGGAGCTCACCGGTTTGGTAGGGGTTGTCGAGGGAACAAACCTGCCCAATAACTTTTCTAAGAGTTTCTCCTGAGAATGCCAGAAGTTCTGGTATGGAGAAAAGTGCTGAGTACACCTTTAAGGTGCACAGGGAAGAATATAAATATGCATTTCAGTTTCAGTGACTTTCTGCTTTGAATTTTTTCTTTTGATTTTGTCCTTGCTGGGGAAAAAGCCTTTCAGGTGTTCCAAGTCCTTAGATGCGTCTAATCAAGGTAAAGTTTCTGCATAACCCCAAGTGTTATTTTGTTCAATATTTATTCAGCATTGTTTATTCATCTTGTTCCATGTTTATTCAGTATTGTTTTGTTAGCATTTACTGCCCAGTTTTTGCTTGCCTTGTGCTGTCCACAGAAATGGGAAGTTGATGCAAGTGCAGGTGGCTGCTCAAAGGGATTATCCTGCCCCATCCTCTGCCCCAGCTATGTTCTCACTGCTTCTTTTGAGTTGTAGTTTGGTGGTGCAGATTATGCAGCTGATCTTGACGAAAACTAACCCTAAAATATGGTTAATGTTCAGCTGGATCAGGCTTATGATCCTGAGCACTGTGACCAGTGAGCATTAGTGCTGGCACAAGGAAGGAAGGGGGAACATGGAGCCAGAAACAGGCTTTTAAACCAATTGTGAATCTGCACACAGAATTTTTGGCTGAACACTAACTGCTGCAAAATAAAAGTGCAGAGGAATACCCACTTAGACACGTCTTCTGCCTGGCAGAGTTTACAAGTATGCAATACTTACAAATACGTAAATATTTAAATGATCAGCTATACTTTAGCAACCATCAGTTTTTTTTCAAAAGAACTGATAGCAGGGGTAAAAGACATTCCTGTTTTAACTCCATTAATTGCAGAGAAGATATAACAGAACTGCATTTGCTTTTGACCCTTATCTTAAATAAATAAATAAAAATTCTGTCAGTGCTCTAGGTGATAGAGTACAAATGTTGATCTTATCTTTTGGTCTTATCCATGATCAAGAAGTTCGATCGTGCTTGTTTCACAGCACTTCCCTACAGAGCCTACCATGTCTTCTCTTCATGTGGATACAAACTCCTTTGGGCAGGGCCTGTCTCTGTCATTTATTCCTGCATGTTTTTTGCTCTTGAGGCCTGTTCCATTCTGGAAGTCAGCACTACCTACCACAGTATTATTTCTTCTGGAGTAGTGATAACAGCGGTACTCGCGCTTTGGCAGGAGTCGATGAGAGTTTCGTCTTTTACAGGGTTGCCATCAAAGTGTACCCTTGAACAGTATTGGTGTCAGAGAACATGCATTTTACACGGTCCTTGTTCTCACCTCTAGTCCTTAGAGGTTCTTTTTGGAAGTTTTACTCTAGACAATATTTTCTGATCCAAGAGCAGTATTTTAAAGGTGCTCTGAAGTCAACAGACACTCTGATTATACTTTAGCAATGTTGTCACAGAAAATGGTGTTAACTAAACAGAAGGAAGATGAAAGAATTGAGTGCGCAGTTAATATAATCATGATTTGTGTTCTTCATTGTTCTATAGAGACTGTATAGAGCTATAGAGACTGAGTAGCAGTGGCAGTTTCATAGCAAATGAACTGATGGGGTGGACCGAACTGGGTGGGACTGTGCTTAGTAGTAGCAGAGTAGTAGCAGCTCTTCATTATTTCCTGAACAATAAGGGGTCAGCTGGAGTGGAAGAAAAGTGAAGCCATCTGTGCCTTTTCCATGTCCTGCAAATCCTGACCACTGTTCTGGACTTTCTTACCAAGTCTTGTAAAGGGGAAGCACTCATGCTCTTCTCTTCCACTGCTCTGCGATCAGAAGACATGCCTCCAAAATTCTGTTGGCACCACTAATTGGGACTGAGCGCTGCTCTACATATTCATCCCTTAAGGTCTCACTAAACAGTGAGCTTCCTGCAGATTTTGCCGCTCCCTGCGGTGTACCTGCTTATTCTGCTCTGCTATAGAGACTTAGAGTGGCAATTTCATAGTGAATGAACTAACTGATGGAGTAGACTGAGCTGGATGGGATTGTGCTTAGCAGTAGAAGCGCTGAACAGCAATGGATCCAGTTTGCATTTAGCACCTTCTGTGGATGGTTTAAATAGGCAGGCAGGACTAGGACTACAGAAAAATGGCCACACAAGACCAGGCTAAAGGCCACCTCGTTGTTGTCCTATCTCAGATAGTGCTGGTCTGTTGGTGCCCAGGGAAGAGTGACAAACGGGACAAACTATGAAAATTCCCGGCTCCTACAGAATCTTTGTGTTCAAATAACTCTTGATAGATTTTTTTACTAAGAATCAGAATACTTTTGAGTCCAAGTAAACTTTTAGTACCCACAGCATCCTGAGGCAATGAATTCCACAGTGTAACTGTGTGAAGCACAAAGAAAGATTTGTTTTTGTTTTAAACGTACATGCTGATAGTTTTACTACTCCCTCTGCAGTTTTTTTTGCCAGTAGAGACAGTGTGCAACCATTCCCTTTTCACCTTGCCTCTGCTGCCCTTGACTTTATATTCCTCTTTAGTTGTTGTCTTTCCAGGATGAAGAAGTGCAGTCAATTTAAATAGTCTTAAGAGAACTTTAATCGTTGTTGTTGTTCTCCTCCCTACCTTTTTAATTCTAGTACACCCTTCTAAGATTGGTGAGAACCAGAGCTACACAAAGTATTGAAGATGGGGACTTACCATGGATTTATACACTGTTGTAATGATGCTTCCTGTTCTGCTGTCCATTCTTTCCTAGTAATTCCTAGTGTGCTATTTTCTTTAAGACTGCAATTAAGCATTGAGCTGACATTTTAATTGAACTATTATAGCTCCAAGATCTCCCCCCCCCACAGACCCCCAAATGGGAATAGGTTGTTCAAATTCCATTTATAAAGTCAGGATTATTTTTCTCGTATGCATCACTTTGTACGTATCAACACTGAATTTCATCTGCTTTTTTATTATTCAGTCACTCTGTATTATGAAGTCATTTCGTCTGTCCTTTGGAGTCAAATTTTTACCAGCTTGAATGTTTTACTATTGTTAGCTAACTTTGTCACCTCATTCTTCCAGGAACAAAGGAGGGGAAGGCCTAAGGCTTTTCATTTTATTTTAAAGAACAAATTAACTACCTAGAAAACTTATTAATTCAGAATTAAGGTTGCTCATATGTGTTTTGTTCCATATCTAGTTCAGTGTGAGTAGTTCAGTTCTTTTCTGTGTTTTGTGCAGAAGATGCATGACTTTGGGTAAAACCTATCTTATCTGAGTTAAAAAATAGCGGCCAAATATTTACTGAATTACTTACTTAATTCGATTAAATGAACAGAATATCAAAACATGGATAGCCGAGGGAATATGCACAACAAGATCATTCAACTAAAGTGATTCTATCAGCCATGGAAAGAACAGGCTTCTGGTATTAGGGGTGTTTGTTTACTGATTGGCTTTTCTACAGCTTAGCAGTGATTGCTTAGTCTCTCACTGTTTTCTGTACTTTAATGTTTATCCACTCCCTGAATGAAGTCTGTTGGTGCTTATGGCAAGATTCCCATTTCCTTCAAAGAGAGCTGAGTCAGGCCCCTCTCTTCTAAGAGGTTTTTAAGATCTGAATGGGATACTCTCATTTTCCAACTAACTACCAGATAATGTTGGAATAAATCTGATAGTCTTTATCTGTACCTTTCAAGAGATAGCAGACAGACAGTCCAAGTGGAAAAACTAGTTTGATAATTTTCCACTCCATAAAGAGGATTCACAAAACATTCATAAAATGATAAAACCTTTCACCATAATCTGGATTTTCAGATTTCAAATCAAAAGTGACGGAAAAATATGGTTTGCGTTAGAAGCAACAGAACACTGCGCAAAACAATATTTTTCGTCTCCAGCTTACTTCCAGTCATTAGTTCTGTTGAGCTCTGCAAGCTTAAAAATAAAAGCAGAGCTCTCCCTCGCCTGCCCCTAAAATGGATGCAACATATAAATTGATTTGGTGACTGACCAGACTCAAGGCATAACACCTCATAGGCTTGATTTTTATGATTAGTATGAGTTTTTAAAATAGCACAATAAATACGGCATAATGCTGAAAGGCACTTTTCGGCTCCCTTTCACAAGAGAGTTAGGGTAGCCTGTCGGCCCTGTGCACGCCTGGATGTGCGCGCTCTTTCTCTATTGCCTGCGTGGACACGTAGCAGAGAAGACTGCCTACATGCTGGGGAGCCCTGCAAGCTGGGTGACCAGCCACGCTCTCACCTGGATACCCCCAGGGATCCCAGGTCTTCAGCAAGTCTGCCCCATCGCAACGGAGGCAGGGGGCACGGGCAGAGCTGTGCCGCGTGGAGGGGACAGGCAGCCCGGCTGATCTGGTCGGAGCAGGGCGATGATGGTCTGGGGCTGCCTGCTGCTAAGGGTGGCTTCAGGCTCCTGGGAGCTGGTGTGGAGTCTGGGCAGAGAAATCGACATCTATGACTGATGAGGAGTCAAGCCCTGTTAGATAGGCTCTCCTGACCCCTAATGAAATGCTCTTTCCCTAAAGAAAAACATTCCCAATTCTAGCTCTGCTCAAATGCTTTGGCTTTGGGGTCAACCTTGCCTACTCTCTGTAACAGCTTCTCTCACCTCTTACGTTTTCCCCCAGTGTTCAATATGAAGTTTACTGCTTGCTATGGTTCTGCCTTTACCAGTCACTCTGTAAATCTCAGTTCTAAATTTTAGACTTGTGAATTCTGAGTGGTAGTTTCATGCTTTCCAATTATTCATGCTTTGTATCCTGATACTGTACTTTTCATTCTGAACACCTTCAGTCTCTCTTATTCATCTTACTCTTCTCCTTTGATCTGCATCATTAGTGAGTTCTTATTCTCTATGTGGTATTGATATTTTTTCCCCTCTGGTTTTACAGATCCTACTACTATGCTATTGATTTCCCCTTCTCTTTTCCTTTGAGGTGCCTTCTTTATCCATTTTTTTAGGCATTGGGGTATTTTTACTTTTTTCAACTTAAGTACAATTGTTTATTTTTGCATCTACTTGATCAAGGTATCTTTTACCCTAAGCCATTTTACCTGTAAAGCAGCCATTCAAAGAGAGAAACAAATAAGTTCCAGGAGAGTTTTATTTTAAAGTGAAATCACAGGAACAAGGTCACATGCAGTATTTTCCAGCCCAAGGTAAAAATGATCAGAACAGAGAGAAAATATTCATCTTCATTTGGAAAGGGTCTGATGTGAGGTAAACTAATTTTCCAGTCATTACTTTTTTACTTTTTTTGGGGGGTGGAATATACATTTTGAAGATATTTAGGGATGACTCATCCATTTTAAACAAGCCAAGAATATTTAAACTCTTCATTCAACTTTGGAGAGAGGCATTGCAAAAAGTTAACTTATTTTATTTGTAATATGTTCTCTGTGATTCTAGCAGTGTTTTAACATACCCAGTAGGTCCACTAGAGAAATTCAATGTGAGATCTTATCCTTGAGTACTTTCTGCTGTTTGTTGTGGATGAAATACTTATACTGCAAAGGACTGTTATGCAGCCTCTTCTGGTTAAGGAAAAACTCTTGCCAAGAGTTACCTTTATCTGTAATTGTGGGCAACTTTCTATTTTTTTGAAATCAAGATAGAAGATTAACCAAGCAATCAGTTCTGTTCTGAAAGGTTTGTGGTTGAAGTAGGCAGAAGTGATGAAAGAAAAGAGAAAAAAAAATTATTTGATGGTAAAGGAGGGTGAAGGGAAAAACCCAAGACATGGGGTAAATCAGCTTAATCAGAAATATGTCCTGTTCCAGAGAATTCTTTTGGCCTGTGTTGTTTTATATGGAAAGGCTTGTGGCTCAATATCTGTCAAGTCCACTGGAAGCCAGCACCCTGCTATGGGAGGTAGATTGTACTGTCTCAGATGCTTGTGGCGCTTGGAGAGGTTTCACTGCTTCCCCAGGTAGGAAGGGTTCCTGCGGGGCAAGGAGTGCTCAGCTGAGCCAGAGCCCTATTTTCCATGCTCACTTGCTCTGCTGGAGTCCGGGTTTTGATTTAAATCGCCGTGAAGTGCCACATGCATCTTTCATTTCTGCAAGATAACAGGACCTGCTTGCCAAGCAGGCTTGCATCAGCTTGGCCTCCTATTGCTATAATTGGGATTTAAAGAACTTGATGTGCCTGGCTTTCTGGGCAAGTTACTTCTTCACTGTATGCCTCTATCTCCGTATGTCGTCTTGGTCTGGTAGACCCTGGCTATTTCTTAGAGGCAGGGTGTCCTGGCAGAGAGAATTAAGTGGATTACAAAAAACAGTTCTGTAGCCTGGCACCCTGCAGACATGGGATCAGCCCTTTCCTCTGCCGCAGACTTTTGGTGGATGACTTTGGGCAATTCACTTAATTTCTCTGCTTTGGTTCCTGTCTCTCAGAGCAATGAGGCTAAGGGCTTGTCTGTATAATGTGAGCTAGATGCGTCAGATTGTACTGAGATACTGCAGTACTGGAGACCATGCAAATATCTGATGTAGACTGTAAGGTTTAACTAACAATTTTAAAGGATTTTTGCTTAATGTCTAGGATTATTTTATTTTATTGTGGATCTCACGCTTGCCAAGAGTTACCTAATGCTACAGGAGACGTTAATCTGCCTGTAGGAGAAATGGTAGCCTATCAGGCATCACTGACTGCTAATATTATAGAAAATGTTGATCCTTCTGTAGTAGCCACTATGATAAAGGATTATGTCTATAATTGCAGGGACTCAGCTCTGAGGTGCAGTCAGCATCTTCTAAAGATTAGCAGTCCTGGGCTTGCTTCGGCAGGCTCGGAAGGACTCTTCTGATAACCTGCTTTATGATCTAGTGTGGCATTTGACCATTTTTCCCTTTGTTCATTCACAGCCCAGACTCTGTTCCTTCTCGCCTATCAGAATATTCATGCTTGCTGATATAATTAGGAAAATGGAACATGCTGTGCAGAGGTATTGATCTAGCACTTTATTATAAAGTTAGAATTGTTTAATTTCTTCTTGCCCACTTCCATTGAGCCAGAAAAATCAATTCACTATTGTCTCTTCTCCATTATTCAATCGTCTAATGAGTTACCTTGCAGTCTACTTAAAATCAAAATTATATGATGAATCAAGGCAGTATTGCAGAGTACAGGAGCCCACATGCATGAGTTGTGTCTCCAATCTCTGCTAGATGGGATGGACTTCAATTAAAAATGAAGTTTTTTTCTTTTCTCTTTTTTAAAAATTCAGTAAGGCAACAAAAAAGTCCATATCTTCACTAATGTGCAACAGATGTTTAAAACAACTTATGTTCTCTCCTTTGATTCACGTACCATCCAAATTTCCCTGAATAGGTTAAAAAAAAAAAACAAACCTTTTTTGAATTTACACTGCTAAAGTGATACCTCTCTTATTTTTCTCTTCCTACCTCTATCTTCCCATCCCAGATTAGATTTATAAAGGAAAGACATAGTGGTCTTCTAGGAAAGAAAAGTATAACTTTCCCTAGTCAAAATATATTTCTTTACCCCAGTTTTCTAGTATCTCGCGATAAAGCAAATGCTTATTCTCTCTCTCTTTATGGCAGCTGCCATAGTGATTTGCTTTGTATATCACATAGCACAGTCATCCTGATCTTTCCTTGAATTTCTGAACACTGCCACAGTACAGATAATGATGATACAGGTAAGAAATAAATGTAGTTATACTTGCTTATTTATAAGTTACATGGCTACGTTTATTTGTTGGGCCGCATAAAAGACTATGAGCTTGTGGTTACTACCAATTTTTCTAACTCAGATTCTATGGGCTTTTGGTTTAGTAGAAGTGGAGGCTGCAGCTTAATTCCCATTCTTTGCCTGAAGAATAGATTTGAAGACAAAATTATTTAAGAGGAATAGAGTTTTAAGAGAAATGAAATAAACTGTTGTTATTTACAGCAGATAAAATAGGCTGCTCTCAAAATCTTAACAGAGAGAAAAATCACCAGTTATCAATATTCCTCTGAAATACAAAGTGAAATCTGTCTGTGTATTTATTAATATATTAATCTATATTTTAAAGCATTCTCACATCTTTGAAAACAGGTAGCAAGACATCTATGTTGCACCCAGTAATTATTTTTAACAATTTAATTTCAATGCAAATGTTTTGACACTTTCAAGTTTTAACTCAGATTTCCCTTGTTTCTGAATATTAGCTGAAGACAAAATGCCCCATGTTCTCAGGCTCGCAGATGAATGAACCAACTTCACAGACACAATAAAAGGAATAATATTCTTCAGGAAAAAATGCACTAAACACTTTTATTTCTGCATTAAATAATTCAGCATCCTATATATCAGGAAGGCTGTAACATAAATGTTAATAATGTAATATACACTCAGCTGTTGCTTTCATCTTGTAATGAATCAGGTAATGTGGTAGCCATCATTTTATTTCTGCAGCTTGCCAGGTAGTAAAGCAAGATGTTTATTACAAGTCGGTGATAAGAGGGAATGTAATGATCTGGGAAGCACAAGGGTGAATGAGTTAATGGGTGAGCAGTTTGAGTTTCCTCATTGGTCTTCACCCTGTATAAATTTAATGGCTTCTTTCTAAATGTCTCTTAATGAGAAAAAGCAAAGTGTAAGTTACTTTGTTATGTTGAAGACTTAATTTCCTTATTTAAACGTAATGTTATAGTGTATTTTATATATATATATATCTATATATCTATAGCAAATAACTTTAGTTTAGACATGTATGCCCTTTCTCAATGTGGTGTGAGCAGGGAGGAGAGAAACTGCAGCGGTATTATCTGTCAAGAGAAGAAACTGACTCTATAAAGTATATATGTAGCGATCTTTAATAGCTTATGTATAGACTGTAACATACACATATGATTGCTCAAGCATGGTAATAGCAGACAAAATTAGGTCAGTTATGTTTGTCTATGGTAGAATGTGATATGATTAAGTATGATGATTGGCAGTGGATAGCTATAGTAAACTCAGCAGCATACAATCATGGTCAGTGTTAGCAGTGCGGTGTTTATGGTTGCGACAGGTGCCCTCAGGTCCCTCACAGTAAGCGTCCTCAGGTCCTTGAGCTCCTCCAGCCTCTTATGGTTGGTCTGCAGGATCCTTCTGGTGTCCCTGGAGCCTGTGCTCGGGGCTCGGGGCTCCAGAGCCTCTTGCTTGGCAGATCAGGGCCTTAGAGAAGATGTTTACCTCCATGAGTATTGATTCCAGATGCAGGGGTCTTCAGCACTGAACTTTTCTACTGTTCCCACCCTGGGCCTTTGAGTTGTCTCTTTATTCCACGCTCTGTTGCTTTCTGCAGCTTCTCAATGTCTCCCGACAGACTGTTTGTCATCTCTGTTCAGTCAGTTCTGAATCTGGCCCAAAGGCAACCAGCCGCTCTGCCCCTGGTTGCAGTTGTCTTTCTGGGACTCTGAGATAGGTGGTCACTTCACCTTCCTTCTGCAGCTCTCTTAACTGCAGCATTACTATGTTATCCTTTCTGTGGCCTAGTCATTTCCTAGCTATGTCCATGGAGCAATTCAGTAATCAATGGTTAGCTCTTGTCTCATCATAAGGAACGCTAAATATTGGTGCCATTTGTGGTTTGGTTGCAGGGCCACCTTGGCGCAACAGTCCCCTTTCCTCTGCTCTGGGTCTGAGGCTCCTCTTGCTGCTGTTTGAGCTGGGTCTAAATTTTCTCTTACAACTTGAGAAACAGCTTAATCCATAAAGTTGTCCTGTTGATTTCAGTAGAATTATTTGTGAAGTTAGCACAGGCTTTTCCTCTATATCATTTCCAATGCCCAAGTACTGTCTGTCTTAAAGTAGCCAGGCTTAGCCTCTGGTAGCATGTGCTTGGTGTTTATACAATAGGAATATATTATAGGACTTTTCATTGGCTCTTGGAAAACACCACATCAAGTTTTTAAGAGCCATGTGATAAAGGGATGAGGATTTAGTCTTCCTTGAAGAATATGTCTCAGCAAAGCTGACTTAATTTTTTTTCAGGCACTTCCCAAACTTTTTGCAGCTCCTTGTCAGCCTTGCTTCTTGGCAGTTTCACACAACTGAACAGCAGGAAATTTACAGATAAGGCAGAAGATTGTGGAGCAATATAAGCCAAAAAAATTAAACGTAAAGTCTTGTTTTTTGTTGTACTCTTAAGCAGAGCCTAAATTTCTTGCTTCATTTTTCCACTTTCCATTTTTTACATGAAAGAAGAACTTCTCTATGCTTGTAAACTTTAATGAAAAGAAGCTTTCCTATTGCCCACTTCTAGAAAGTTGTGGAGTGGAAAACCTCTCTCTATCGGGACTAGTATATATGGGGATACTTCTGTGCGTAGTTACACATAGTCACGTAGTTGGAATAACCATAACTGCAATTGTAGAATATTATTAATAGTTTTTAATGATGAGAGGAACACTTAAGAGTTCAGTGTTTTTATATCTGAGGTTTTGGGGAGCAGCTGGTATATAGTATTTGAATAATATAGAATGTTATATGGAAAATAGAGCTAGCAATCACAGCATGGAAGATTCCTCAGTATTTTTACATGTGAAAGTGAGCAAAAAAGGGGAATTAAGTATGTTTTTGTCCACTTGCATTTGAATCGGATCAAGTAAGAGCAAAATAAATAAAAACTCTTACGGAAATAACAGCTTCTTTCTAAATTTCTCACAGAAACAAATTGCCATTTTTTAGTCAGTTCTAATAAGCTATATTATTGGAACTGCAGAGCATTTTGAAGGATATAAAGAGAACTTTCTTGGGTTAGGCCTATAGGAAAAAATTAAAAAAGGACTATGACCTGCTTTCATTTATGCCAATATAAATCAGATTTTTAAATATCGATTTAATTAGTTTTGGCCTGATTTAAAGTTTAAACATATCAAACTAGTATCTGCTGAGGACAGTGGTGTTCCTTTTCAGGAGACCCAGATTTTGTAGCAGCATATGCCTTTAAAGTAAGCCAGGGAGACGTCAAGGAAAAGCTTCTGTGTGAACGTTCTCAGGCTCTGCCAAGAGCACGGCTCAGAAGACGTACTGTGAATCATGCTGCACACAGCTTTCCTGCCTTACCAAACTTTCCACGAGGCACATTTTCTTTTTTTTTTTTTCCTCCAAAGTGCCCCCTTTTAAAAAATCACCCATATGGAACAGCCTAAAAGAATCTGACCTTATCACAATAGTTGTGTCTGCCAATTGTGTTTTCTGCTTCAGAAAATGCTTACGTAACAGTATATGTATTTGTCTGATACTTTTTATGATTCTACTAGTCATTAATCTTCTAACTGATTAAAATTAAACTAGTGAAACTTAGTTCTCTGCATAGTCCTACCAGGCATCTTATTCTCATAGTACTGAGCAGTTAGCACAGCTAACTGTGCAATGAATGTGAAAATGTTGCTATGCAGACCCAAACTATAAGAGAGTTGTTATTCACAGATCAATTGGATATTGCAGTTAGAAGAGAAACAAACTGACTAAAATTAAGTAGTTCAGTAGACACTTCTGCTGTCTGGGAAGGATGGTTCCCTCCTAGGGATAGAGCTGTGGCTGTGATGCCCTGACTATTGACAGAGGTACTCAATGGGTTTAACTTATGTGACTGATCAGAGACCTGTGACATTGCGTGGATGCTGAATCCTGATGCCTTAGCCTAAGTGGTTCTGCTGTAGCTTTGCCCAGAGGAAAATGTATTACCTTGGTAAGAATCACATCTTATAGATTTTCTTTCCTGCTAATGTTTTTAGAAAGCATTTGCTAAAGACATAAGAGCTAAACTGAAGAGTCGTCACTGCAGAAACCTGAAAACTGTACACAGACAATTGCTATATAGTATTTTCCAGTCCTGTTCTAATAGCTTGTCTCCAGTTGCATATTCTCAGCGGCACCATGTCCCTACCTTTGAAACTTCTTAGCGTTGGACTTATCTTTCTCCATGGTAATGATTGAAACAGGAAAGCTTGTTAATGTGTGCCATGCTACCATATTTCATTTTGAACGTTAGAGGATTACTGCAATTTATTTGATGAACTGGCCACATATGGAATGCTTGCAGGATTTTCAAGCAGCTGAAAAGCACTATCCAGCTTCTTCTGAAGGCAGAGACATTGCTGAGTTTCTGCAGCTATTGGATATTGCCTCTTACACTGAGACAAGTGGGTTCCTTGCTTCTGTGCAAGGACTCCTGACAGCTTCTGAACCCTCCAGATATTTAGGAGCCTCTCTCTTTCACAAGGGCAAAGTATTATTGGTGATATCCCACTCTGAAATCGTAACTTCCTGCACTTCAGAGAAACTGGGAGTAAAATAGCTCATGTGGAGATGAGAATCCAGCTTGCTGTTTTGTAATTCAGTGACTCCCATGCTTACAAGAACTCAGCAACAGCTGGTAGCTGCTGCTGTTTAGTGTTAGATACTGATGATCGTCTAATCATGCAAGGGTTCCTGGCAGTTGCAGGGTTTGGAGCTATCCTACTACTTTGCTCTGCCTTGAGGGCACTGGCTTGGCATGAAAGGGAGGTGAGTTCGGGGAGGGTTTATACCTTGGTCTGTAGCCACCAGAAGGGTGCTTCTGTTGCTGCTCATTGAGTTCCTTTACGATAAGTAGTGGTGTGGGCTGCCCATTAGTAGTGAGAAAGGCAGACAAAAAGAACTAGGTAGGACTAAAATCTCTGCGGTATACTGGATACATACAGAAAAAGCCTTAAACTTGCTATAAAATCTAGTTATAAATGTATTGCTGGGAGGAGGAGGAGGCTTAGTGAGACTGTCAACTTATAAAAGTTTACAGGGCTGCAGAATGTAACCTACTGGTGTATAAATCAAGGCACGTAACAAACTTGGACTCATAAAGATGCATAATATTCGTTCAAAATTCTGGCATTTCAAATTCCTCCCTACAGGGACTGTAATTTGCTTCAATATTATTTTATAAATCAAGAAGAGTTACTCTATGAATATTTTGATTCAAACTCTGCCATTGTTAATAAAGGTAATATAGGGATACGTAAGATGAATCATGAAGGATTGCTGTTCATAGACTTTTAAAGTCGGAAAGGACCATTATATGCGATGAACCCAGTTGACCTTCTGCCTAGCACAGTCTGTAGAATTTTGCTCACTAGTTCCCAAACTGAGTCCAACAAATTTGCAGAAAGCCTCATTCCAGTATGCTCTGTCCACAGAACTCAGGCATTTCTTCAAGGTGATTTTTAAAAGAAGTATCAATTACACAGAAAGCTATGGCTGTCGTCTTGTGAGTAGGAATAACACCGTGATTTTACAGTGCAGTATACCTTTGGGAGGGATTTTCCCTTCTGTTACAACCTTTAAGGCTGTTATAAAGGCCATTTAATAGGCTGGGGGAAGATATACTTGAGTGCAGGCAGTAGCTAGCCAGAGGCTGTCCTACATGTCTCAGTCTCTATCCTTAGCAGAGACAGCAAGGGGGAATGAATCCTTTGTACCATTTCTGTCGTGTGGCTTGGCAGCTGCTCTAGGTAGCAAAACAGCCATTGAGGAGTCTGACTGGAAAATACACTGTTAAGTAGTGTTTTGTCCCTGCTTTACTCTGTGCTGAAAACCTTACCTGCACTTTAAAAAGTCCAGAATACAAGACCCAAGACAGCTCAAAGCTGCTTTTATCCCTTTTTATGTCATGGGGCAGGGGGGAGGGAACCTTAGCTTTCCCTATTTCTTTTTCCTGCTAGGAAACAGCATTATATAACCACTCTTCTGTAATAGGATAGTGAAATCTTCAAGTTACAGAATTATTTTAATTTGTAGATAGATTCCTGCACGTCATCAAGGTTTGCATCCATGGTAGTTTTTACAGCTCAAATCTAGGTACCTTGTAATCTGTAATAAAGAAGATAACGAGTGCTGTGGAGTGAGGAATTGCTAATAACTCCGCTAGCTGTTTTAGAACTAAGCTGTTTTTTTATGATATGCTGTGTTGTCATTAATTGTCCTATTACCATTTCTCCTCATTGTAAGTGCATTCAAAACAGCAGATCCCTGGGCGTATCCTGCATCACTGTTTTCTTAACTCTTCATTCCTGTAGTTCTGATGAAACAGTAGAAATTGTGCAAGGTCCAAAGCACAAACCGCTGTGCAATAACTTCTGTTAAGGCTGAACTGGGCAGTTACCACTGATGATGGATGCACAGGCCAGCAAGAGCATGGCTTGATTCTCAGATCCCAAATTGATTCTTCATGGCTGACAAATATTGTGTTTTTATTTAAACAAAGGAGACTTAATCCAAAAATCTTTGAGCTACAACGCATCGAGAACTCTGTAATGCCATTGCTGTAGATTTACTCTACAGAGCAGAACTGCAGGTAAGATCATTGTTAAAAAAACATGCTTTTCCTGGCAATAGCTTTGGTATCATCTGGTCAATATATACTGAGAGCTAGAATAATAGAGAAAACAAGTCTCTCTCTCCAACACTGATTAGGACTTCAGGAGGTAGACTAATAAACAGCCAGATTTAAATATATAAAGTGATACAGGTAGTATTTATTTTTTCTAAATATTCTGGTTCTGACTGCCTCACTCAGCTCAGCTGTACCCAGTAAAGGACCAGATATGGAAAAGAGAGCTGATACCAAGATGCTGTTGTGTACTTCCAGCTTGTCCAGAAACTGCTGTCCAGAGAATACTTTCAGTGTTGCTCTGAATTGTGCTTAAGTGCCCCTTGCTTTTAGAACCTCTTCATAATCCTGAAGGTGCTGGAACATGGCAGAGCCTCCAGTCAGGTCCTTTCTCTTAATTGCGCCCTCTGTACTTGGGCCTACAGGGGATAGGAGGAAACGAAGTGTAGCTGACTCCCAGGGCTTTTTTTGAGCCTTCTGAGGGACAGGAGAGGAAAAGGACCCTTGCGTGTTTTAGGAAGCTGTAGTCCTTGGTTTATACGGGCCTCTAAGTTAGAAGAAAAGCATACTTACAGTCTTCTTCAGCAGGTAAGAGGAACTCCTATTTATTGTCATGATTTCTAATCTGTTAGTTAGTTCTCGTGATGTTTCATGACTTGGTTTTGAATGTTTTAGAATCAAAATGCCCAATTCTGCGTTATAGCACAAAAGGGCTCCCAAGTGTTTAATGGAGAAGGAACGGGTGTTTAACCTTTTCAAAATGAGCAATGAAGTAAGACACTTAATCAACAATAAATATGGAGAATGTAGGCGTTTTCTGGCATCAGTAATGTCTACACAGCTCTTAAAGTGAAAATATACATTTCCCATAATTTAATTCAGTCACAAGACAGCAAGTCAGAATGAGGGAGAATGACTCTCTGTTACAAACACTATTGCGCTGCAGTACTGACAAGAGAAGACACAATAGAAAGAATCATTAAAACAGGGAAATTTACATTCCCATTTACAAATTTGAATCTGGATCTCCTGCACTGAGAATAAGCATCCGGTTTTCCCTTAGTATTAAGCAGCAGAAGCCTGTTATGTGGTTGTATTCTGTCCTGTTGGCGTTATTGCTTGATTTAATGCAGAGTGAGTACAGGAAGTGAGGAGGGTATTAATTGCCACCTTGCAGAAGCATTCTTCCAAATTCCGGCCCGCGGAAGTAAATATTTTTCAGTGAAATAGGTAGCTTGTATTTCTTTCGGCAATGGAACATGATTAGAGCCATGCAGGTAGTTGATTATTTAACTCAATGGCTGAAGACTTTTTAATTCAAAAAGTGGAGACAGGAGGTCAGAATAAAATATTTGCATCTATCTATCCAGGCCTCTGTGATCCATAAGCCTTACTTTCCATGGCCAAAGGAAGGAGACACAAACATAGGTCAGAACCAAACCCGAACCATGGCTGCATAAACTAAGGGGCAGAGGATGTGGCTGACTTGCCCAAGGCCGCAGAAGAGCCCATGCTGGAGCAGAATAGAGGGCTCCTTAGTTTGAAATTCATGTTTTTGCCTCAGATGTCCGTGGATCATACTAATATTGAATCCGTGCGCCCCGGCCTTATTTACTGTATGAGGTTTACAAACTGACCTTCCTGGGGGCAAAGTTCTCCATCAGGTATTACTAAATTCTTTAGCATAAAAGTAGTCTATTAGCAAAGAAGACATTTCTGACTGTGTTAGAAGGCAGAAAGCAATAATTAGCTGAGCTTAATGAACTAGGCTGATGGGAATAACCCTTTGACTGGGTTTATTAGTTACAGGAGTTGCTTTGAAATCCAGCGCTCAAGCCCTGTTTCTCCGTCAGCATTCAGCTCTGCTAGTCTCAGTCATGCTTTAGCCTGTTGCCCTCAGCTCTATTTTAATTGAAGCTCATAATATTTTAAGACTGCTTTGTCTTTTCAAATATCAAAGCAAATGGATTTATGTGTCCCCTGACTCCTGTACTATATATATATAAGCTATCTTCCCATAACATGGGAATTGATGGATACAAAACAAGCAAAATGTCACTCACACAGGGCTCAATGTTTTAGGAAGTTCAGTATTAATTGTCTAGCTGATATTTTCCAGAAAGTGACTCAGTATTATGGCATTCTGTCCTCAGTGCAGACAGTGAAAGGGAAAGAGCTTAAAGCTGAGAAGATTTTAACAAAAGACATTTATAAAATTTGAGGCGGATTAGTTTTATGAAGTACCTGTACAGGCTGATTGAAAGTGAAGTACAAAGGATGAGTTATTACATTAGGAACCAAATTAGTGTGAGACCCTAGCACTCACACACTGACAGAGCCAGGATGGGAGACTTAAGAGACAGAGACTGGAATTCTGAAATGTCTGTGAGCTTAGTGTATTTTCTTGTTACATCTATTGCTTTTACATTCCTGTTTCAGATAGATTCTAAGTAGTAACAAGATGTAAGAACATGGTGGGGGGTAATGAGCTTATTTGCCATCAAGTTGAGAGTGGAACAGTACTGGGAAAACTACTATTTCTGTGAGTCAAGGAATAGCAGCATGACCCATGAATGAAGAAGTGCCCCAGTCGACACAGTAAAGTGCCATTTAATGTATTAATGAAAATATTGGATCAGATATCTCCTTTGGTTTTTGCAAGAAATAAGCAGCTTACTATAAATATTACAGTATAAAAATATGTAATATATTTAAAATATAAACAGGAGAGGGTAAACAGAAGATTAAAGGGAGGTGAAAAGCTGTGGAATTTCATTCTACATAGTCACTGTTCACATGTAGAAAAGCTGTGTCCTTACAAGAGTACATGATATTAGCTCCACAAAGTGCTCTGCTATTACATTGGGCCTGGCTAATTAGAGAGACTCCTTTTCAGGTCTGCATGGCTACTACAACCCCCTTTTTAGGAAATTAGGGTATTTGTATTATTAGATATTAATTCAGAACTCCATGCAGCCCTGAAATTCTCTGTAGTTGTATTCCAGAAACATATCTGTGTTGTTATGTTGTTATATCTGGTTGTTACATTCCAAAAGGTTGACCAACTTGGAGTTCCCCTTAATTTCAGTATTTGGTGCAGGTCTTCCATAACGTATGTGCCATATTTAAGGAAGGTGGCTACATAGATTGCTTCAAATATTAGAAGAAAACTACAGCTCTACTTTTCTGTTAGCTACAATTAGTGCAATCTGTGGTGGCATGCAGGAAAACGCACACATTTGGTCCTGGGATCACTTTCTTATAGTGTCTTGTTTCAGATATATTTTACCTTTGATAGAGCAACATCTGCTTAGAGAAGGGTACTATACCTGAGCAGCTCCAGGCACCTCCACCCAAGCAGCTCCAGGCGTCTGTGGCTGCTCAATCTCCAAGTTCTAAGAATGCTTTTAAAAACTCATAACCAAACAATTTCTTTATCTTTGCATTTTAATAGTATGCACAGTGCATAAGCAGTGGATATTATGGTAATGTTTGTACTCACAATATGGACTTCAGTTTATGGCCCCAAAAGACTACTGAATTATGTTAATTTGGCTACTACTTTCAGACTACTGTGCTTGGGTGAAGGACAGTTTGCTTGTATCCTGCATAGGGTGCTTATGCAGCCTGACTGATAGAGCTCTGAAAACGTAATTTAGGCACCTATTCAGGTAATACTGGGAGCAATTCCACTGCCTACGTGCGTATCTAGTATCACTTTGGATGCTATCGGCTATCCAGAAATCTGTGTGGCAGATATGGCACTGGACCTATGGCAGACCTGTGCCTTTCTAGAGTGGCAGCTAGAGGCCAGCTTGGTTATTCAGGGTTTCAAAAGCAGCTCTAGATACCTGTGTCTAGGCACTTGAATCCCACCCATTAAATCTGTTTTAAGTGCAGTGTTGTGCAAAGAACTACTCTTAGATGAAGACATTGGCCAGCCTTTGTAAGGGCAGCAGAAGATATTTTTTCTAGTGTTACTAATGATGACTTTGCCCTGTATCACGCACAGCAAAGCTCAGTCATGAATATAACACTTCCTATCTACTCCTATCTGCTCCAGAAGCACCTGGATAAATTGGAAGTCTCCTGATACATCTTTGTGCACAGTGGCTCCTATGGTATGTTTTTCTGTAATGGTTGTCTGAAAAAGAAATTAAATGAGAAACTTTTAAGTAGAGCTGTGATATCTTCGAATATGCAGGTAAAACCATTTCTCAGATGGGTTTTATTCCCAGCACTTTCTTAAAAATGTGTTTTACTGTCAGAGCTGTAATGAAAAAAACCCAGCAAACTAGTAGATAGAATATTTTTGAATTTCTGCCCCAACAACTATAGAGTTACTCTCTGAATGTTGACTAAAATCTCATAACTTTGATTGCAAATGAGGCATGAAACGTATTGTCAACAGCACGCCATGCAAAACTTAGCACCGTTAGATATTTTGCCGTATTGCTAATGTACTGCTACAGGTCTAAGAGTGAAATCAAGTTCTGACTGTAGTTAATTATTACCCTTGTGTCATATTAACGCTCACTGCTGAATAGCAATTTCAGTCAACAGTTATTGCCTCCTTGCTACGGGTTTGGGGTGTGAGGTTGTTTGAGTGGGGTTTTTTTTTGTGAAGGTTTTGCTTGTTTTGTTTTCATTACATCTCAAGGCATACTGGATGTTTGCTTAGTACCATGCGAGACCATGGACGGGGTATAGTTGTAAGTGTTGAGGAGTGTTTGTGCCACAGAGAGAGGATCACTGACTAGTCAGTAGTGACTTTGTCCAGTGAGAAGAAACCTGGGGAAGAATCACAAGGATTAGAAGTTTACTTTCCAATTCCCAGACAGCATTTCTAAACAAAATGTGTGTATGTCCCCTTATGAAGGGAGCTGAGCGTTGGTTTCTCTCCTTCCTCCGAGGTGTTGAATTAGTTGTGCTACATCTCCTGTATCCAAAGGAATCATCTGATTCATTCTCTTAATAAGAAAGTCATGTGTTAACTGTGTTCTTAGGGTAGCAGTGACAAGTGATGCAGAGGTTTATGTTTCTTTGAGGTCCTCGAACAATCATTGGAGGACATGTCCCACAGCAAAGCTAGGACTGAGAGCAAACCTAGAAGGAGTATTAGTTGAGTCAGAACACAGCACTGAATTGTTGACTGATATTAGAGGCTATTATAGCAGGGAATCTCACAGGACAATTGCCTTAACAGTAAACATCAGTCTAACTTCAAACTGCTATAAAAGAGAAATGATGCAAGAAAGGGGAAACTCAAGGGTACAAAGGGAGATGAAAGCAAATGCAGTTACTTAATCAGGCTTTCATTAAATGGAGAGAGAGTGTAAACTAAACACTTAACTCCTAGTCAGCTTTGAGAAAATAAGTTTTTTTTTTTTCCAGAAGTTATATGAATACCTTCTTCTATGTGTGAATATCTTTGGTCTCTGCCCATGCAAGAGGGAATAAACACTTACTCTGAAGAATAAAAGGTCTACATAAACATGGCCTCTTCATATTTCTATAATAACATATGTTACTCTGAGCAGTGCTAGTCAACTGGAGAAAAAAGATACAGTCCTTTCACCAGTATCTCCTGTTTTCCCATCCTGCCTACAGCAGATCTATGCCTGCTGGGCATTCCCTGGATTTAGCTTTGAGATTGAATCACTGCCCCAGTCACTGTCTTTCCCCTTTGCTGAGTGTTAATGTAGGATGAGGGATTGCATGCAAGTTTCCACTTTGGAGCAGTAACTGATATTGTCTAATCAAGGATCTTCTGAGAGTATTTTGTTTAAAATTTGTACACAAAACCTGTCCCCAAACAGGCAGTAGCGAATGGCATGTGGACAACTTCTCCTTGTGGGAACCCCAGACAATAATCAATCCTCTGCTCTAAGTACAATAGTTTCTCTGCACTTCTGTTTCTGTTCAGGGTCTTGCTCCAGACTTCCAGCTTTACGACCAGGGTTTTTTACTTCTTCGGTTTGAGAGCAGTTGGTCTAGAAAGGGAAGCAAGCTTCAGTGTCTGTTCCCAGTGCATATTGCTCTCACAAGTGGAGCTCGGGATTTCAGCCGCTAGACAAAAATGGGAGGGTGTCAAAACACGTTGTGCCATTTCTGGGACTCTACACGCTGTTACTGCTGGGCATCTTTGCACCCTGACAGCCAAAAGGTGGTGGGTTTTGCAACAAAATACTTAATTCAGTATTGATTATCTCACTCTGAATTCCTAGTAAAGATGAGATCTGTGTAGTTTTAATCTGAAGGTGTCAGGCAATGGCAATCCTACGCTTTGACAACCAAAGGGGTTAATTTAGTTGTCTGGTAGGTACGTTGGCTCTCTGAACGTCCCGGGAGGGGCTCCTTGGCATCTTGTGGTGCTGAAACAGCTTTTACAGTCTGCTTTGTCGTTCTTAGGATCTACTTCATGTGAACATCAGACGCCGGAATTGCGTCTGGTTTGTGTGCTGGGTTTCTTCCTTGAGGTCTTTTGCAACCTGTTTGGGTAGCTTTTTATATCTAGGTAAATAAAGAAGAAATGAATGGTTTTTGGTTTTCTGAAAAGCAATATGCTTTTTCATAAGAATGAAAGTAAGTAAATGAGGTGAGGCAAATTTGGCTTTAGAGAGCAGAAGAACCGTTGTTCAAATAATCCTCACTGCACTGAACCTTCAGCAGCCTTTTTCAGCAACAAAGACAAGAAAGGTCTGAACGCTTGACTATAAAAGAGAAAGGCTGTCATGGTATTAATCAAAGCAGCGTTCTGGCTGATCTTAGAGTCCCAGCTTACACATGTGAACTACAGATATTAGAAAACGATTTTCCTTGCAAGGATTTTTAATCACATTTATTTTCCCTAGCAGGTCAGGGACATTTGAGAACACTAATTTAACACAATAGACTTGCTGCATCTCCTCCCACCGCTATGGTAGCCAATTAGATTAGATTGCGTATACTGTAGCTGCAACGTCTTTGTTCTCTATGCTTAACAATCATGCTGTGTTAAAGCGGACACAACCTTCTGACTTGTTTTACTTCAGTCATAAGTGCCCAGGGAGTGTGGAAAGAGGTGCCTGCAGGTTAGGAGTATGAAAGAGCCTGTCCTGACTGAGTTATGTTCATGGGTACAGAATTATCCATTCTGCATGAGCTAACTGTCTAAATGATTAGAACCATGCATCCTGCTAAGCACAGGGTAATGTTTTCTGAAGAGTCTCTGTAATTTTTAAGAGTAAAGCACTCATGAGAATGAGACTTGGGTTCTACAATTACCTAGAAACACAAGACAAAATACTCCAAATGTGTCTGTGTCATGACAATAGAAATCCCATCTAAAATCTCCTTAAGAGCCATTTTTAATTTTCTAGGCTGTATGACTTTAATCATTATTTTACAAGGAAAAGAGTGGGGATTAGGCAAAGTGGATTCTTTTCCCATCTTTGTCACTCATTCCTCGTGTATGGTGGGAGAAGTGTTGTAACCAGTCTGAGCCTCGGTTCCTGGCACGCGGAATAGGGCCTGCTGAGGGAATACGCATGTGAAATGTGTGAGGACGGTGTATGTGGACTACAGGAGGGAATCCGTATGTGGAATAGGGCCTCTTTCTTGAGGGAGAATTGATGTGCGTTTGATGGGGCAGGATGCTGAAGTCTGTTGATGGAAAGCTTTATGTGACTGGATAGAAGTTGACAGATTGAGAAATGGAACAAGCAAAAGAAGAAAAATGAGATTTTTATCTTGATCTTCTTTTCATGCCAGCAAAATATGTACTCGGTGCTTGAACTCACAGATAAGCTGGTTGACCATTTAGGTGACAGCTGTCATTGAGCAGGCAAATGTAAATCAAGATTTGTATTACTTAGAGCAAAATAGGGGGCAAGAGGGCTGGGCAGGAAGAGTATCAGTGGCTGGATTTATAAAATCAGGCTCTACAACATGCTGATGCTGCGCTTTGCTTTTTCTCCAGGAAATGAAGCATTTAGATGTTGTTCTCCTGCCTTGCTTTTTATTTTCCATTATATTTATTTTCCTCCTACACCAAATGCTCTAAGCTCTTATCACCCTTCCCCCCGCAGCGGTCTTGCTATCCGTTCCTTCTGTGATTCAGTGTGGGCACTGGGGAGACATCGCTTTAATGATTTGCTATTTAACTGCTCTGTGTTCCTTGCATCATCAGAGAAGCGGCAGTGTTGATGAAGTACAGCCTGCCCGCAGGGAATGCTATATCAGTGGAAAGACAAGATGCTATGGTAATACATTACGTAGCAGTGAGGGATTGTGGAAGATGCATCTGACAGTTTGGGGTAAGGAATCATCATTTCCTTGCAGCTTTCAAAAAGATGCATAATCTGAAGTCCACTGGGCTTTTTCACTACGTGTCATTTGTGCAGAGCCTGGAGCGTGTCACGAAACCAAGAGGGAAAGTCTCTGTCCTCAGGGAGGCAGCAACTGAAGCAAATACTGAGGGAGGAGGTCACTTCAGAGGCAATTAATGAAGCATATGGCTTTATGGCTGTACAGTTTCTGTGATGTCCTTGCCTCTCTTTCACTTGGACACACACGTCTTCATTTTATAGGCATGAGCGATGCATGAAAGCAAAATACAGAGCTCATGAAAAGTGATCACCGGTCATAAGAAGTATTGTAAAATAGATTGGAAGGAGATTCCTGAGAACAAGGGCAAGTCAGCAAAGGAAAATTAGCAGAAGACGACAACTTGTTTATCCACTAAGCTTGGAACTAGGAGGGAGAAGGAACCAATACTGGTATAACTTGAAAAGTAACCCAGGAAACTCAAAACGGTGGTAACCTCTGCAAAATCCTGTTGCTATTGAACCACTGATTTGAGACTATTTTAATTGGAAATTTAATTTAAATTTCCACTGACTTAATAGAGACTACAATAGCTTTATTCATGTGTATTTGCCATTTTCAAGTATTTCTTCAGACATTTTATTCAGTTATGAATAAACATCTATTTTTTATCCAGGTATGGAAATAGGAAGAAAATAGTAAAATATTTCCTTCCAGAACAACAGCAAAAATTCTTAGGACGGGTGTTTATATATTTAGTGTTTATATATGAATATCTTTTTCAATAATTATGTTCCCTACCTTTCAGAGGTGTAAGAATCCTCCATGTTCTAATGACTTTTGAGATTTTGTTTTTGATAAGTACCATTGGATGGAACGTGCGTCTGCCTTACACCCGAAGGTATGTAAGCACTGGAATATTTGGCATTCATAACTTGCTTACTGGAGTTTTGGAATTTCATCAAACCTACAGAAATTAGCCTCTCTTTAGAGCAGATGCAGACCCAAGAACTGTATTTTAGTGTGAATTGGGCGTATAATAATCTCTTTGAGGGTCTAGGGGGTTCTGTGATTCTAATTTCAATTCAGCTTTTAAACAAATATCTTCCATGGTTTTCCAGTTCTTATATAGCCTACTTAATGATGCACACATTTTTCTTGCTCTGGATATTAAAACATCTGTTAGCCATATGTCAGACTTCAAAAAACAAAACAAACAAACAAAAAAAACCCCACACCCGTTCCCACCAAACCTATGTTGTATTTTAAAACATGCTATATCAGTGCCTAAATCTTACTGACTTCTAAAAAGATTTCTTCTCCTGAGACCCTTGAATGTTTCTGAAAAATGTAATATATGTGTCAAACACTGGAAGGCTACTGAACTAGCCAGTTCTTGACCTTGGGTAAAGTCCTCCTCTTAGTTCAGATAGGAAATAAAGAGTTACTGCGCATCTTCTTAGCTCAAGGCAAGATTAGACGTTTGAGCTAAGGGAAGACGTTTGCTGTTAGGGGAGAAAATAACATGAGCTGCATCTTGTAACAAATCATTTCATACTATTAGATTTGTCATAAATGTGTGATGAATGGTAATTCCCTGATCTAATATCAAACCTTTGGGAGCAATGTGTTTGAATGATGTCATTACCTAATGTTTGAAGCTGTTAATATGATTATCTGGAATCACTGGAGGAGCATGAGACTTGAGGAGACTGCATAATAAGTTAGCTGTGCTTCTTCTTACAGTATCTCTAATCTGAAATGTCTCGGTGTGATACAACTGAAACCTCTGTTCTCTTTTCAGGATTGTTCTATATTCATTTCTGACAACATTAGTTGTAGCAAATGGAATTGCAGTTATAGTTCTGGAAATTATGGTGGAGAAAGAACCACAGCTTAAAAGCCAAGGCTTGTCAAGCGGCCAAACATGGTGAACTTGCAAGCCATGCTGAGAAGCTAGCTCTTGTTTTCCTCGTTGTAACATTGACAGTTTGTGTAATCTCTGTGCGTTGGTTCGTTTCATTGTTTCCTCAAGCAATTTCTGGAGCTGTCAGGAAGAGGATCATGCACCTGAGAGTCTGGGAATAGGGGAAAAGGTGGTCCGTGCAGGCAGAATAGGTAGAAGAAATGTCCACTAGATCCTCTTTCTGTTACAATATCTATTTCTGCAGATGTTTCTGATTACTGCTAATCCTGCTAAAAATGGTGAAAAAATTTGCAGAAAGCCTCTTCTTCTTAGAATAGTTTTGTCCTGATTCCTAGACTTTAATATGTATTGTTATTTCACAGCATTGTTGGTTTGTATCGGGGTAGGGGGGAGAAAGAAGGAAGACATTTCTTTTTTTATTTCACCAACACTCTTTAGACTGATATAATCTGGCTCCTACTATATACGTATATGTATATATTGCATCTTAAACAGGAGTGTGCTGTTCTAGGCATACCTATAAAACACTTTGAGGCATGCCTGTAGTACAAATAGCAGCATATCCTCCTAGTGCTTCTCTGCTGAGAAATTAAAAAAAACACACACAAAAAAACCTAGATTTCTTTAATCTGCTTTCAAAATAGAATTTTGTACCAAAAGAATTTTCAATGAAAACATTTAAATCAGGTGTATTGATAATATGTGATCTCTGTTCCCACGTAACGTGAGCATATGATATTGCCTGGGAACTAAATGTGACTGAACAGAATTTGCCATACACAGTGTAGAAAATCTTATTGTCATAGTGCCATCATGTTTCCATGCCATTTAGAAATAGCTGTTGTTTGACATTACTTCATACAGAGCACAAACTGCTTAAATAGCCTCCGCAGACCACTCCTGAGGCACTACTGGTGTTCAGCCTCTAGTAGAGGCCAGAATACACATCTCCTTCCTAGAATATAAAACTATACAGTTGAATTGGGGCTTCATGTATCCTATACATTTGGTTTTGTTCAATCAGTCTTGCAGGAAGGGGCAGTGTGTATCCCTTCCTCTTATGTGCATGCTTCTTGAAATGAGTTGCAGAAAGTTTCACGTTGCCGGTCTTACACAATGCCTGAGTGGTCTAAAGCTTGAAATACAGAATAAACAAAGTATGGTTTTGCCTCTGATTTGTTTTTTCTGTGTCTTGCCTTGACCTGCTCTGTCTTTGTTCAGAGCTCCTAAAGGGCTTTTTCAAAACTAGGAATTGAGGTCTTGCACGCCATGCTTTTCACTTGCATTGTAGATTTCTTTATACTAACCTTGCTGACATGAGGATGATTAAATGAATATCATACTCCTGGCCCCATAACCTGTTTTCAGTAGCTGTAAGCGTTCTCTGTATTGTCATGCAGACACCTCCTTTGCTGCTAACAATGATTTCGGGTAAGTTCACACGTGTTGTTATAAGGTACTGACCGGATCTTGAGTATTCAGTCGCCTCCCTTCCCTCTTCCCCCAACAATCTTCAATCAAAATCACTCAGTACATCCCAGTTTTTCCATGGATGCACATGGTTACTGTACTGGGAGAGATTTTTAAAGACATATGTAACAGTAGAACACCTGATCTTCTTTAAATAGGAATTCAAAACCTAGTTGTCATTTATGAAAATTATCTCCATTAAACTAAACTTCCTCTTTATCTAAACTGCATATCTGAGTAATAGTCTTGGACTTGATGTTGTCATAAAGGAAGTGAATTAGATATATTTTTGCATGTTACAAAGTGTTAGATTGTAGCAAAGGTGACAGTCTCCTACGATCATCATTGGTGTATTTGTTGACTGTGTAGACTTTGTTTCTCTATACTGAGAAATTACAACAGGCTCTAGGATATCAGATAATTTAGATAACTGATCATGATGTATTTTAAATTAATTTCTTGACTTTAAAACATGATGTTACATGGATTTTTTCCTTTTCCCCACAGACAATACTTCTTACTTATCTGCAAACTGCAGAAGAATTGTTTATATTTGAAATTACCTTTACACAGCATGGGTTACTTACTGAGACACTGGCACCAGCTTTTTCCCCTCCTAGTGGATTTCTTAATGGAATCAGCAGGAAATGACTGCTTTCTTGACAAAGCTAAGTATTTTCTTCTAAAGTTAGTAATAGATAAAAAAGAAAAAAGGAAGAAGATTAGCGAAGAAATCACTAAGACTGTAATCATAATGCAGAACAGAAAAATGGGAAGAGCTGTAGTGTTATTAAAGTTAAGCTCGTCTCGGAATACATCGTGCATGTTGTATCAAAAGACTTTTCTGTAAGAAAAGTATTTCTGATACCTTGCACACACTTCTATACTACCCTCCATATGCAGTCATTCAATTTCCAAAGGTTTTTCAGTGTTCATCAATTGCAAAGTCCATTTTTGGTTGAATTTCCATCTGATTCGCTTGCAATTTCCCTTCCCCCATGTAACCCAACAGTGAAGTCATCGTAATACAGTCTTTGAGATAGCACAGTTGTCTCCATAGCAACGGGCTGTGATATCTTAAGTATAGGATCATGACTTCATTCACTTCACTGAAGGATGAAAGAGGAGAAGCAAGTTTGTTGATTGCTTGTGTCATTTCCCAGCCTCCTTTCTCTGTAAGAGAGTATACTCTAACAGAGCAGAGCAAAAGAAAAATCTAAGATTCCTTATCAGGAAAACTCTGTAAGCATGTTCACCAGGGAGAAAATTGTGATATAAATAAGTTTATATAAATAAACGGAAAACACAACAATTTATAAACAGAAATAATAGATCCTAATAATACTACTATAAATCCATAGCACTATAATAGCAACTTGAGGTTCCAAGAAAGATTAGGATCCCATTAAGCTACGTGCTCTCTAGCCATACAGTGAGGGAGGATCCTATGCCACATAATTCATTGTCCAAATAGACAAGACAGATGGGAACGGTGGCATAGGGTGATGTATGTCACCCTCCAGGAGTCGTGATTTTCCAGATTTACTGACAAGGCAAGGAATATGATCCTAGTATTAATGCAATCCGCTTGAACCATACCTGCCACTGATAACTATGAATATTGTAGGTGACCGCAGGTTTATTACAGTGTGATAAGACAATTATTTTAAGGAATGCAGCCTTTTAAGTAGTAAATCAACTGTAATAGGGGTTTTGTCGGAAGATATACTGCAGGAAAAAAGGTAGGCTATTGTACTATGCTACCCCGAGTGAGCCATATTGAGAGCTGTACTGTAAGCGTAGGATATATTGGTGTCAACGGTACAAAAAGGCCAGTGGTCCAGCGATTGTTTGCCTCACTTTTGCCGTAGTTGAACTCCTTTGGCACTGCAGGAGGAGGAAAAGAAATAGATCCCTTGCGTGCTGTTGCTTCAGCAGCAATGTGTTTGACTCACTAAGCACTGCTGTACAAATTTACAAAACAGGGTTTCAGCAGAGGTTGGCAAGAAATTGATTTGTGTGATATAATGAAAAACAAACATATTTTCAATCTGTTTATTTAAAACCAAAGAGTGTTGAGGCAGTGAAGCTAATTCCTCAGGACCATTTTAAATGTTCATAATGCAAATTTGATATGATCTCTCAACATTAGCAGGGTTTTTTAATATTAAATTAACACAGCTTCAAGGTTTTACCTTTTGAAGATTACTGAAGATGCTTTATTTGTAAATATAGGTGCTTCTTAGAGAAATACGTGTGTATGTGTGTGTGTATATATATAGATATCTAGGTAATTAATAGATTGTTTTAGAACTTCCCTTTAAGAAGTATAGCAAATAGCATAAGCTTATGGACACCTAGTAGAGCTGATCCATGACCATTTAATGGAAAGTTTAGGTTAGATAATCTTGGAACCCAAAATTTTACATCAGGATTTCACTTGGACTGGACCAAAAACATCTTGTTGGTTATTGAGCTTCTTCACCAGAAGCATCTTTCTTCCTATTCATTAAAGGCAATTCTTAATAGGAAGAAAATGGCATTGTGTTTTGTAGATGCAGTTTTATGCAACGCTTCAATATCTCTTAGACTTGGCATCCAGATTATGTCCTGCAGCCATAATGCTATCATTATTTGTTTTGTTGAGACAATCTTTTAAGAATTGCAGGCTTCTCTGAGTAGGCTAGTTAGGACGCTTCTCTTTATGATGTTAGTTTTCTCGTGGCTCATCCAATCCCAGCTTTTTTGCGTTCCTTGAAAGGAACATGTAAAGTTCATATGTCGGCAAAGTAACTTGGAGCCTGAGCAGGAGTGTTGTTATAGCCTGATGCAGTGATTCATGAGAGTAATGGTACTGTGGATACAGGAGCATGTTGCAAAATTCATATCTGAATTTGAACTTCTCCATTTTTTTCTGTGTACATGTTTGGTTCCAGAGTTTTGGTTTAAAAGCATTCTTTGCTGCTATCTCATATTTTTCATTATTCAGTTTCTCTACTTTTGGTTTCCAGACGAGAGAGAAGCAGAAGTCCCATTCTATTGTAATTTTATTTATTTATTTATTAGTGGCATGGAGTAGCTTCAGTTTATAGTGAAATGAGTGGGAGCTGCAGATGCTGAACAACTCTGAAAACAACACATCACTGCCATTTCTAGTCTGGTTGTGTCAGGAAAGTGCAGAGACTCCTGCGAAAGACTTTTCAGTCTTGTGTCATTTCTAGACTGTTTTTTCAGGCCAAAGCACTTGGTTTGGGTGGGCTACCTTACATTTTCTCTGTGTGGGGTAGAACTGAAGCCAGTTTACACTTCTCATCCACGTATACTACTCCTGTATCACCACTGGGAAGCAGCGTTGATGCTGGGGAGGCCAGGAAATCACAGGAGAAAACAGCTTTAATCACTGTGGCAGGTGTTGGTACACCAGAGAATCACCTGGTGGAACTCAGCAATTCCTTCATAACTGTGCAGCGTTTTATATCTGAGCATCCTCCCAGGAGAGCTGGATGTACTGATGCTCAGAGTGGCTTCTCTCCCAAACAAGTAACTGGAATATGGTTAGAGATGCAGTCCTACCGTGGAGGCGGACTAATGAATTCTCCGAGGAGGGAGAAGGAAGCACATAAAGCCCTTCAAATAAAAGGGCAGCTACAGGGAGTCTCCAGAGTAGAAGGGGATGAGAAAATGGCACCTAGTTATATTGGAGGAGCATGGGGAGGGAGGAGAGACAGCAAGTCCAAATAAACGTGGTAAATTCAGACACCACTGTGCAGGTCTTTTTTGTGCCAGGTACATTATATTATATTCCTTTAAGCAATCTAATAGCAGGATTCAAGCATTTCAATATCAACTCAGTCTGTTAAATGGCTAATTTTCCTGTAATATGTCTATGCAGAGAGTACATCCTTGCATGGAAAAAGCAAAAGCTTGGATAAGGTATGAGTTTGGTGCTGGAGAACCAGCTGGTTAGCATAAGGCACAACTGCAAATACATCTGACTGCCATCTTTTATGCTGCTGCTTTTTGTTTACTTTCTGGTCTACAAAGAGACCTTAGCTTACGTTAAAGCATTAAAAAAGCCTCTGCAACTTTTATTTTGTCTCCTTCCTTATGGTTTTCCAGCCTAAGATTTTTGAGGCAAATTTTCATTAAGGACAATCTGTTTTATTTATGGCACAATCTGACTGAACAGGGTGAGAGAAATTGCGCTGACCTATATATAATTATTTGTTTTAGATACTGCAGTCTGAGTCAACTCTTGGAAATTTCTCTTCTCTTCCTTCCTTGCATTCATCACTATTTATTCTTATCAAATCCAGCCAACTGTGAACTCAGAAAGAGACAGAGAGCAGACTAAGCATCCATCTGAGCATTATGAGCTCCTGACGTTAAACCTGGATGAGCTGAAAAATCTAACAACCATTAGCTGAAATGCTTCATCCCTCTTTGTGTCTTGAAGCCGGAGAGAATCTCCTAGGCCTGTCCTGTTGCTCGTGCACCTATGCCTTCTGGTGTAGGTTCTCTCTGTGCGTCACTGAGAATTCAGCTCTTATTTAAAGGTAATACGAATGTTTCTTTATTTCTTTCATTGCCATCAGCTATAGATGGAACTCTCAAAAAGAAAAAAAAAGCTAGAAATTATGACCGTTGCTGTTTCCTATTGGAAACTATACCTCTGCATAAGACCAGGTATTTATTTATATGCTTTCTTGGGCTCATCTTTTAGCCTGTACATCTGAGCCTGCCTGTGAAATCCAGCTTCTCAAGTGTTGTCCAGTTCTGTCCATGTTCTGACAGCTTCTCCATGCACCCGTTCTCATCTTGATGCTACTTACCTGACTGGAAAGGGCTTTCACATACTCTTCTCCAAGCCTATTACCAACATGCTTCTGCCAGGATAGCTACACATCACATACAGGAGGGATTGATGCCTCTGTTTATGTCTGGTGTGTGGTTACTAAAGCATTGTTAAAACTAATTGATTCGGTTATACCTGCCTCTACTACAGTCTGGTCCCACAGCTGTTTCTTCTCCATTTGTCTGCTCGTTCATGTGCTGTGTTTTATCTGTTTGAGGTCTTTGGGGTGGGGATTGCGGTAGGACACCGAACACAGCAAGACGGACAGTGGGGCTGCTGCAATTGCAGGCCACTGACCGGGAGGGGATGGAGGACCCTGGCCAGTCTGAGAGCAGGACATGCTGTTTCATCGCAGCTCCTCTTTCATGTGGCCCTCAGACATGAGGGGATGCAACTGTTTTCAGGGATTGGTTCCCCCTCAGAAACCAGTAAAACAGGAGCTAGGGAAAGAGCCTTTCATCTCACATATATGTAACGGAACCTTTGGGAAGGGGAAAAAAATCCTTCTTTTAAATATTACTTTTCACGCTCTGCTAGCAGTTCCAGTACCACGGGAAGGAACATGAGATGGGAAAGAACATTAACTGAAGGAATAATTCATTGAATCCCCCCTGGAAGAAGTCAGAAAACTCTGAAGTCAAAACCCTTGGGTTTGTTTTTCTGTGGCCTGAATGTAGTCATCAGTATTGCTAATGATCATGGATTAAAAGGTGAAGTCATAAAGAATTGGTTCTAATTTGGGCTAACATTAGCAGCTCTGTGAAGTGAGGGGAATACAAGAAGTCAGTACAGGAACATTGCCTCATGAGTTACTAGCCTTCATCTCTTCGGTATGTGCAAGTGAACTTAAAAAAGGAGAACCTATCTTAAAGCTGAAAAATATCATGAATTGGAAAGCTGAACCAAAATGTGTCTGGGTTTATGTTTTGGGGGATAGACTGGGTAGGGGGTGAAAGGAAAACAGGAGCTGGGGCAGGAAACATTTGTACTGTAATGAAATAGGGGTAAATCAGATATATACCAAACTTTGTATGATATTTCAATTTTGGCAGGGTCTAGCCCTTCTAAGTATCCAGTGATGATGTTTGTATATACACTCTGAAAGGGTCATACACCACAACGCTCACGATGAAACTAGGTAATTGGGCAAAAAGGGAGAAAATGTAGACCACAGGCGGAATGGTGTGTTCGGGGTCATATAGGGAATCTGAGAACTGACTCAATATCCTGTTTGGGTTCTCGACCTGTTGTGTGTTTCCAGCACACAAGCCATAGTCGACTTCATTTTCTTTTGTGCATCTCTGCCTCTCCAGAGTCTGTGGGAACTCAAATATTTAAAGCAGCAGACAGTTTTGCCTGCTTTGTATTAAGATTTAATTTACCTTAACTGTAGGACAAAAAAAAAAAAAAGAAATCACTTCTCTGCTACAGCTAGCTATTTGGGAATCTTGTCACCACTGAAATCATGGGTATCATGTTCCATTGAGACTTTGTTGTACTTACACCCCTAGCAGGATGTGGCATGCAGATGAGACTAGTTTGAAGCCTATATTCATACAAGTATTTTGCCCAGTAGTGTGTTTCAGTTATACATAAGTTAGGTCATAAGATCCAGTAGCTAAAATGCAGGACTCGGTAGCAAAGATATTCAGGGAATTGGCAGCTCAAGAAAACTGTTAAACTGTCATCTCTGATAAGTTATTCTTCCTTATTGTATTAACAGAGGTGCTTCCAGGCAACTTGTATCATGACCCAGGAGAAAGGTATGCGTGTGAATGTATAGGACACAGTTGTTATTTACAGTGCACCTGTATCCTAATAAGTATTAGGATTCTTCCCTTCCATCACATGGACCTCTTTTTTCACTTTTCAAGTATTTCCTCAATAAAAATTTTCAACTCACATGTCTTTGAAAACAACAAGTAAGCCAAATCAGGATTTTTCTTACTGTCTCCTCCTGGGTCCTCCTGTATCTTTTGCCATCTCACTATCAACCAGCTACATCCCTGGATCTCTAACAGTGATCTGCTGATCTGCACTTCTCTTGGTTCTTTGTACAGGGTCTGTAATCTTATCCTCATCCTCTCTTTGGCCTTTTTATTTTTTTTAATTAATTATTTATTTATTTTACAACTATTCCCTTCAGCTCATGTGCTGGGTATCCTCTAAGATTCTTCTGTGGAAATATTCTCAGTTGTTTACTGCTCAGTAACATAATACATTTATTCCTAGTCCAGAAATGGTGTTTCATCACAAAGCAAAATGCAAAGTGGTGCAGCTGCGTTTCAAAGACACTGGGCACTCTTCTGAGCCAGGAACTCAGCTCTGTCATGGTTTCATATGGCCTGTTGGAAAACCAGAATATAATAAAGGAGGTAGTTGGCTGAAAGCAGAGGTCCCAGTGACAAAACATTGTAGATCAATACAGAATTATCAACCAGCTTGACCCCTGACCAAACTGCATTCCTCTTGTCCCAGTGCAGTAGTTTGTAATCCTTCCCTCCTCCATAGCAGTAAGCTACCTTTATTCTCCTACATCCTTCCTATTTCTATTCCTTAATCTTTAATTAATGGTCATCATGAATGGTCTCATGCTTAACAATACTGAGCTACTTGTTCAAATTTTCCCCTTTTTTTCAGAGAACCAGAAAGGCAAAGAAAACAATGGAAAAAGATGTTTAGGCTCAGAGCAGCTGCAGACAGAAGGTGACAGGGAGTGCTGTTCTTTGCAAGAGGCAGCTACAGCACCATATGTTCTCATATTTTTTTTTTTTTTAACTCTGGATCCTTCCTTGTGAAGGTTTGAAGATGGGGATTTCTGCATGGGCCTACTGAGAAATTTTCCAACAACTCTAACCTGCTGCAAACTTGATAAATCTGTTACTTAAAATTTACCATCGCTGACTTAGCATAAAACCAGTATAACAGTCATCTGAAACCTGACCTCAGATCCATGATGCTAGGCCTGGGAGCTCTTTATGATAGCAACTTTTAAATGCATATAATATTCACCTTATTGGATTAATGGTCCTGCACAATGCTATGATAATTTTATTACTGTAGTTTTTTGTTTTGTTTTTAAGTAGAATTAAAGTCTGGAAATTCTTAGTGAATGGAAAATTCTGTAATATCGTCACCAGAAATCTTCAGAATAGGTATGTATTTAATGAGTTTGCTGAGTTCCTAAGGGGAATCTGAACGTTTACTTCAGAGAGACCAATGAGATCAATGATGTGTTTCAAGTGGCAACATTGGACTCATTCTGAGAACCTTTGAAATAAGGATTTGTACAGAATTCTTAAAGTGGAAAAATGAAACTCTGCCATCTGTAACTGGAGTAAAAGTCATTAGCAGTCATATTTAATGAGGCATACAGAATCTGAGCTATCTGAAGTGCAGGTTTCTGTCATCACTGATATGTTACTTTAGGCCACTGGTACCTATTGAGTGCCATGTGTTTTGAAGACAGTTTGGTTAGATTTTGATAAGCAGAAGAATGGTTAGAGAAAGCATCTTCATTCCATTCAGTCTAGCATGTAGGTGCGTAAAACACCACAGTATAAAGGATTTTGTTTTTTGTGAGATGTCTTGGAACTATATTTTTCAGATATAAGCTGATTACCTGAGTGTTTTTTCCACTGCTTCAAACTCAGAAATACAGTGAAGGTCCTAGCCTGTAGTCATGACTCCTGGCCTGAAGCTGACTGACTGTTAATGCTGTAGTATATGTAAAAATAGAGAGACCTTTGCTCCTACATTTGGAATATCTGGGCAGCAGCTAGCAAACATGCTGTATAACTTGCAGCACAATCTTTGATTCAACTCTGGCTTATGTAGCTTTTCCAAGTGGGAAGGAAAATGCAATGCTACCTCAGATACTTTGGAAAAAATTTACTGTTGTTGACTATTATTATTAAAAGCATTGGATAGCTATGTGTTTGTGAGTAGGGGCTTTGTGGGACACACCATATATTCAATAGCGAGTGTTTTGTGTTTTCACAGCACCTCAAATAACCGACAATTGTACTAGAGAAATGCAAATAGGTGCAAGTGAAAGGACTAGGTGTTATGGAGTGGATTAGTGGCCAAGTCTAGAGAGAGAAAAACATCTCTTTGATTTCCAGTCCAGGATTCAAGGCACAACAGACAAAGCTGTTGTTAGATGCCTCTGACTTAAATCTCTCCAAGAGGGAAAGGGCCAGCTTCTCAGCAGGCTATTAATTTTTATTCTTTTTTTTCCACAGGGATTCGGACCTCCCTGAGACTTTGTTTGTTTCTCTGTTGAGCTGAAAGGATTAGTTTCTGTTGGTAAAAAGCTGTTTCCCTTGAGTAAACTGCTTTTAGCTACAGAAAGCTTAATAATTCATGTTGGTTTGTCCTGTTTTCTTACGGCAGGTTCACGGCTATTCCAGACTGTGAGCTAATGAGACACAGTTGTTATAACCAGAACGAGAGGTTGAAAGCCATATGAACAGTAACTCTGGATATTGCCAGTGTCCGTTTCAGATAGCTCTTGGGCACAGCTCTGCTCCTGCAAGCGCTAGGAAAGAAAACTGCCAGTAAAAGAGGAACTGCTGAAATCTGAGGCTGAGGTTTTCAGGGTGGTTAAGAGATTTTGTTCTCCCAGTTTGTAAACATTGTTACTGATGTGGTAACCCAGATATTGTACGGGACGGTTTGGAAAATAGCATCCTGAGCCCTATTTGATTAAGAAGCCTATAATAGGAGTGGCACACAGGGATACTCTCTGCACTGTGGCACTTCTGGGACTCCCCAAATTCTCCCCAAATTACTGCCTGCTGGATGCAGTAAGCAGGCAGTCCCCTAAGTGCTCAAATCTACATGCTAATTTCAAAAGTGATGTTAGCTCTTAGAAACCTGGGTTTCAATGAAGATCAATAGATTAAGGTGAAAAGTTAATATTGCCTTAGAAAATAAAATTTAGGTTTATGAATTTCATAGGCATTTTTAAAAGTTTTGCCCTAGGCCTGGAAAATGGCAATGATGACGCATGTCCCATGCACCTAGTTGGGAAGAGTAAATTGCTGTTTCTCTGCTTCCAGTCCTGACTTTTTTACCCTAAATGCTAACTTTTCCACAACATGGCCAAGCCAAATTCTGTAACTTAGTGAATCCCACTATGTGATGAACCATGTGGTAAAATACCATGTAGTATTTTTTTTCTGTTTTTAGTATGTTTCAGTAGTTCTTATCTTCCATGTTTTGTTCTTGAGGCATGAACCTGGAATACAGTGTATGTTACATATAAGACCAGTATTATAGTAAAAGGACACTGATTTGAACATTCAAAGGTTGATGAATGTCAGCCAGGTCGGGGAAAGCCTGGAGTTCAAATCATAATTCTGCTCCCAAAGAGAAACATAGTTTCCCCACTCTCTGCCTCAGTTTCCCCATCTGTGAAATGGAGGTAGCAGAACACTGATATTCCTGTGTTGCAGAGGCTGTGATCCAACTGTACGTTGGTACCAGGGCAAAGCACCATTTAAGATGCAGTTAAACCCTTCAAATGAGACTTACGTGGTACAAAGACCTTGTGTGGCCTTTCTGCAATGCAGTGGATTTCTCCTAGAATTCTGATGTGAATTAATTGGTTATTCCTTGAAAGAATAGAGTAGTTTTTGTCATAATTCTTGCTTTTCACTGGAAAAGCGGAATTTTTTTTTTAAGATCTTCAGTTTTAAATCAAAAAGCTTGACATTTTTAAGATCTTTGTTCTTAGAAATGTTACTCTCAGCAGAAGCCCAGTTGTACAGCTTCATCTGTGCTGGACTCTCAACTCCCCTGTTCTTTTTTTATTTTGTAATAAATAAATACATTTCCAGCCTGTGCTTTCTAGCATACTGTAGAACAATCTTTCAGGAGATGACTTGGCTAAGACAGGAAAGGAAAAATAGACTGTAGCCTTTAAAAGCTGCATATAGATTCAAAATATGTGAAAAGCATACTCGGGAGCACCTTTCATATATATGCTGTTCGCTTTTTCTGTTGACAGCATAAGATATACCAGCATTAGTGAATCTGTGCATGAAGTCTGAACACACTTCTGTTCACTTTTGTGGGTGGAAAACATTTTTTCCCCTTCATCATGGGGTTTAGACGATGTTTCTTCTCTACATAGCATGCTCTTGATCAAAGAAAAAAGGACAAAAAAGAGTTATAGGCATTAGATCTTACTGAGCTTTGTGTTTAAAAAAAAAAAAAAAGGGCAGGCTTTCAAGATGCATTCTGTATTCTACAGGCTACAGAAGAAAGGAACAACATGGGGCCAAGAAGATAGTGGCAAGGTGTGGAGGTTTTAGCCATAATTGAATTCGGATTGTAGTGATCAAAGAAGAAGGGAGAAGAGAAAGATATGAACACAGTAAAGCAGAGGTGGGGATAGAAGTTCCTTTGCTTTATACGTCTGTCCAGATCACAGTGATAGGAGGCTTCTGCTGAAGCACAATAAAAAGACACTAGCGCAAGTAATCATGGTCAGATTTCTTTATAGGGAAAATACTTGATAGAGCACATGCTTCTGTGACAAGGGCTTTGTGAGTCTCAGGTGACTCCCTGGATATTTCTAAGCCAGCCTTTTTAAGTTTCTCTTCACCCTGAGGCTCTATTTATAAAGTCTGGGAAAATTTGACTTGAGAACAAATATATAAAAATTGTCTGAAACTTACAAGATATTAAAGGGACGTGAACTACCCCGTTACTATCTTAAGGGGGCAAAAAAGCACCTTTTCTATTTAGTCTTCCATTTTCAGAAGCAAACTTTCTTCTGATGCAAGGAATGGTTTATCTGTTATTTCTGTTCCAAGGGCTGCAGTTTGCATCCCAATTGAATTTAGCTACAAAGGCTGCTGGAGAGATGGTGGAGTCCTCAGCCGCTGCAGTTAAAACTGCCAGGGGTCATGAAACAGGAGCCCTGAGCTGCTGCATTTCCCAGCTCCACAGCAGAGGTGGCTTGAGGTGTTTTACCCACTGTGAGCACAGGGGGAATTCAGGAGTGGAGACGCTGTATATTGCAATTGCCCTGATCTGAGGGAGTAACCTTAAGAGGACTGGGCCAATTGCATCTTAAAATGCTGCAGCAGAAATCAGTCAACTTTGTGAAAATGAATCCTGAGGTTACAGGCAGGAAAAGAAGAACTATTGCTGTATTTGAAAATCATTCACTCAGTTAAATGTCCAACAGCAACATACCGAAAATCTGGCCCAAGACATCCTTTGAGAAACTTTTTACCATGCTATTCTTTTTGTACAAGATGTGCTTTCTCTGTCTGCTCCTTAACAACCCTCCCCTTTATTTTTATCTGCTTCTTTTTGTCCGCATGTCTCATTTTTATCTAATTCCTTTTTTCCTTCCTCTACTGTTCAGTAGCATCAGAGAAGTCCCCAAGTATCTGGAAACTGATTATAATCTTCTTTCCCATCATTAAATTGAATTAGCTCGATTACTTGCTTTCACTTTCCCTACATTTTAACCCTGTCTTTTTCCTTCCAACACTGCTCTGGCTTTTCTAGACTCCCCTCCTTGGTGTTACAAGTCCCCAGTGAGACAGAGTGAGGAGCGCAGGTCCCCGAGGTGATGGCCCAGAAGCAGGGGAATGGGGACAGCCTGGGAATTGTGTTAGTGTTTTGGTGGTGTTCTGCTGCCTTTTTTTTTTTTTTTTTTGACTGGTGAGAAATGTACCTCCAAAATGTAAAGTAAAATGTTGCTATTTTTATCCCATCAATGCATTTTTGATGGCCCAGCCATGGCTTTTTGAACCACTGTTTGTCAGTCTGGCCCCCAGAACAAAGAAATCTTTAGTAAGAGAGTTAAGAAAAGAATTTCCAAGTAAACCCTTTCAGATAAGAGGTCTTCTCTAGTAAATTTAAAAGGCAGTGTAAGTGAAGGCACTTCATGTGGCCATTGACAAACTTTTGTAGCTTTATTTTTAGAAATGAAAGACAGCTATAAGGGGAATAATGAAGACAGATCATTGTGGTGTTTATTCTTTCTAAACAAAGAAAACTTTAAGATATACTGTATTTGTAATTTTCTGCTTCACTGTAGGATTTTAGGGGGACCGACAGAAGTTGAAATCTACCTCAAAGCTCTACTCTACAGGACGCCACAGTTGGAAGAAGGGAAAGAGCTCTAAATAGATGAAAGGTGGAAAAAAGGCCCCTTTCCTTAAAAGAGTAGCCAAATAGCTCAATTAAAAGAAAGAATTAGGTGCTAGTAGACTTTTAAAGTTGAATTTTAAAAGTGGAATTTCAGTTTTAAGGAAGAAAAGTGAAATTCGGTGATAGTGGATTTTTTTTTAAAGCTGTAAACTGTTTCAACACTAACTTCAACTGAAAGTCAAACAAATGCCTATTTCAGTTTAAAATTTCTTTTGCTGACAGCTATATGCATTTTTCTCGTTACTAAATCTGACTGCAGAGTTTCCTTTTAAGGATTTACAAACTAAAGAAGTTGACTATGGTCACGCAAAGATTACGTGCCAGCAAAGAAACTGAAGTCCCAGCTTCAGAATTCCAGTGCAATGTCTTTTGCTCCTTTTTACCATGTGCGTGCGTGGATATATTCTTTGATTTTATATTCGATGCATGAAGTATGCATCTCATTAAGGTTCCAAGAATTCATTAGCAACAGGACTGAACTCTAGCACTGTCTTTTAAGTAAAAGTGAAAATGTATTTTAGAATCTCATCTCTTTATGTCAGCAAAATCTAGAAGGACTTAATATAGGAATTAGAAATTGCTTTTATTATACAGTCGTCTTCACTGTTTCTTTACCAAGATGTTTTCCTGCAGCTGTTTAGGGCACAGAAAAAATTGTAAAAAGCCAAAATGTCATTATCTGGGTTTTGATCTAACAAACGCTTAGATATGTTTCTATTACTCAGATGAAGAAAATTACTTGTCCAGATAAATGTTAATGGATTGCTTTGAAACAAGGAATTCTAGTTTCTTTTTTACTTTTTTTGTGTCATTTATCTACAGCTTTTTTCAACAGTGTGTTCTAATTAGATTTGCTGCAGTTTCTCCAGAGTAAAGTAAAATAAATAAATAAAAACAGCCAAATGCAGATAAAAATTCAGAGAAATACAGGCATCTTATACTGACAACATTGATCACATAAATATTTAACATTAATCTTTATGGTAAATGAAAATTCTTTTGAACAGGTAGAAAGCTCAGTGAGATTTAATATTTCATATGTTCATCCATATAAATCCCTCTGAGCAAGTCCATAATGATCAGAAAGACAGAATTAACAAATGAAACAAAAAGCCATGCACACAATTACCTCTCTGTGAACAGAGGGCGGAGGGGACAGTTTAGGGAACCTCTCCACAGCCAGCAAGACACAGATGCTGTTTGCTTTGCCTCAGGCTTCCCACGTGACGGTAGAAGAGTCACATCAGGTTATTAGACCTGCTGGGAATTTCTTGGTGAAACAGGATTTGGTTAGTAAATGCTGGCTGGTTAAAACAACACTATTTTTAAGAAATGAGTTGAAGAACCTTAGTCAAGCCACCAGCAGGTTTCTTCTAGTTTTACAGCTACACTTCTGTTTTGGGCAGCTGTGACAGTGACAGGAAGTTTATCATTTTTCACTTGACAGCTGTTAAGTGAAAGTGTCTTTCAGATTCCGGGAAAACATATTTTAGATAACATCTCATTCAGAAGATAACGTGAAAACTTTGAGAAAATCAAAAATGTGATGTTCTGTTATAAAATTTTAGAGCTAAGGGCAAGTTTTATAGTTACTAAAAGTGTCTAAGAACGTAGAGATGTATCTACTGAAGTTTTGGTAAAGCATCTAGGCTAATACAGAAGGCATGTTATCTACTTAGGTTTCTACATATTTTTGGATGTGACCTTTTAGGACTCATGCCTCATTAAAAGTCAAGGTTTATCCTATTTACTTTCAGTGTTTAATTCTATGTAACAAATTATGACTGACTGAAACCCCCCCAAACCACCTTTTGATTTTCTTATGTGATGGACGGCATTAGGTTTACCTCTTTGTTTCACATTAGAGTGAGCAGTATGTTAAAACTATTGGGGTATGTGGCTCCTTCTAGATGACAGCGACCTTCTGCCCTTGAGAGCAGCTAAATACATTTGGGACTACCTGGTGGAAGAGACAGGGCTCAGCAAGCAGAGGCCTGAGATGCTACTAAGAAGGAGCAAACATGGAGCCTGGCCTCAGAGATGCTGGAAAGAAAGATATGCTTCTTAGAGATTGAGAAGGGTCTGTGTAGTCATCTCATGGTCTGTCAGCCTATTTCATGGGCTTATAAGAACCTTAATGGAAGGAAAACATTTACTCACTGACAGTTGGATGATGAGACAGAGAAATCCTGCTGATTTGGAAAAGTTCCTCTGCAGTAACAGAACAACGTAAAGTGTCTCCAAAACAGCCTACGGTCATTATCCGAGTATGTAAAATAATTAACAGATGCTGTGAGAACAAGCGGACTTGAATAAAGCTGTATAGCAATCAAAAGGTCTGACTTTTAGCCCTGTATACACTCAAGTAGGTCAGGTTTGAAATCTTATATCTAGTTCCCTAAACACTTTATCAGCACTGAGTGTGAGGATATATTGGGCTAGGTTCAGCAGTCTGGGAGCACTTTCCATTTTCAGTAAATTAATCCTCTCACAGCATGAAATAAAAAGATCAGAACATGAGCCTCATTTTATATTTTCAATTACTAGGGGATAATTATTTTCTTTTTAAGTCTTGGAGGATGACATGATCTGAATACTTGGTACCTGCCACTTCTGCTTGGGTTCCTGGAATTGGAGATAGTTCCACTAGGAGATACCACAATATAATTAGGTTTATTTTGCAACCTAGTGAGGCCTTGTGCATATCATCATCTGGAGCAAAGTGGAGCGCTTTGATCTCAGATTTGGTGAGGCTGGGCTTCATAAAGTAGGAGTACAACTAAATAGAATGCATTTCCTCTGTGGATTGGCAATAGCAGAAAGAGAGACAGTGATAAGGGAGTTTAGTCAGTCGTCTGATATTAAGTAAACCTAGGAGAGCAAGCCTTTTATCTTGCTGGCCCTGCTCCTGTTTTTGCTTGACTGAGTGTGAGAGCGCTATTCACAAGTGTTCTCAAAGAGAACACCTATTTTATAAAACCCAATGTGGGATGCAGTTTGAAATATCACAAGTTTCCTATTTCTTGAATGAAAAATAACTGATGACTTTCAGTTGTATGTATCTGTGTGTGTGTGTTTGTGTATTTGTGGGCTGTTTGTATGATTTCTTTTCTATTGTATAGGATTGCTTTTCTCCTTGAAGTTTTTCACTGGATGAACTAGAGCGATTTTAAAGAACTGTGCTGAATTTCAGAAATGTTAAGTAAAATGTGAAGGAGTCTTAATATGCACATCATGGAAAAGAAAAATACCAGGTAATAGGTTTTGGCACTGATAGGATTCAAAATAATCTGTATGAGAAATGGTACTAGTAATACAATTGGAAATAAGTAGGGCCTAACTAATGTCATGCAAAATAATTACTGATTTAAAAACATACCAGGACAATTTAATCCTCTCCTGTCCTATATCTAGACTCTGGAGACATGACATTTCTATGTTAATGCATTTCTTCTCTGAATGCAGTGAATTGCACCTAATTTGGCACAAAATCCTGCTCCTCTCACTTCTTCATGACTTTTGTTTCAGTTTAAGGTAAGAGATGGAATATGCTAGGTTCTTCATAATGCTTTTAGCATTCCAAAAAGCACTGTAATGATGCCATTCACCTTGGGCAGAAAATGGAAAGAGATCAGGGTATGAACAGATTCTTGAGAACATACATTAAAAGACAAGTATCCTCTATTAATAGCCTTCCCATTCAATTTTGCCCATTGATAGATTGTGCTAAAGATTACATTTACTGCACAGCTATTTTCCTTTTACAGTGAATAGTCACTGCAAAAGTCTAATGGTATGGAGTAAAATAAATGCATGACACATCTGGTGGGTGGATATTGATTATGTACAGTATCTTTTGACTCGTATGGACAATGGTGTTTAATTTATTTTTCATTTGCTGCTGGTCAAAATAGAGAGATGGCTTTTACATGAATTATTTTTCCTTCTCACATGCTTTCAGTTAGAGCAACCATTAAGGTTGGAAACAACACAATGTTGTTGCAATTCTTCAGTTTTAGTTACTTATCAGTTAGGTTTTTGGCAGAAGCATAAAAGTCATGTAGTTAGTTTCCTCACCGATTGCTGTTTTATTGAAAGAAATTTCAACTTGACTTATTCTTCAAACAGTGAAGTTTTTGGATACAATATATTATATCACTGAGATCTTAAGGAAAAGCCCAATTTATTGAAAAAGGATACAACTCTAAAGAAAGTATGTGACTTTGAGGGGGAGGGGGACATTTCTTTTGCAGATTTCAGCAGTTTCACTGTAATTACCTTTTATTGCTTTGTCATGTCAAAAGACACATTGCTCAATTGGGATTTAAGAGTAGGTTTTTTTATACTGAGAAAGGAAGACACTTCTGGGATTTTAAATAAAATGGAAATGTTATTCATAATCACTGGTCCCTGTGTTAGATTGCAGAGTTATCTTCTTCCTCAGAAGTGTTTTGCAATGACAATAGCTGTTCCTTAGCCAGGTCTCCTGATATGTCTGGAGAAATATACTGTGTATGTGGTTTCTTTTAATGCTGTGGACAGAAGGTGAGGTTAAAAATAATAATAATAATTAAAGAAACAGTGACAATCCAGATTATAATATCTTTTGATTCTGAAAACTGCAACTTGTTAATTATATGTTTACTTTTAAAAGAAGCAAATAATCTTGTATAAATAACACCAGTTATAAGCTTCTGATTCCTTTTTCCAGTTCTGGTGTCTGGTTCCAGTTTTTGTAACAGCTAAAACAGATAATTTGTTTGACCTCTAGGTTGCCTAAGTTATTGTTTCAAGGATTGTGAGAATATTTAATTTTTTACACAGATCATCCCTAAAAAAGGTTTTCTTTTAAACTGTTCAAGAACAGAAATTTTGTTTATGCATATATGACATCTAGGCTCCTACAGCTTGCTTGCTGTACACCGTGTTTTAATCAAACGATACCGTCACATTTTAGAGAGAAACCAGGCATATATGTACATAGTATCAATCAGGTATTTTATTTATGTCTTTTCAGCTGAAATGCAGGTAGAAAGTGCAGTGATGAAATGTCTCTTAGGTTTCGGACAAATAATTTGAATCTTAAATAATCATATACCTTCCTTTGTGACATGAAAATACAGAGGTAACTGAACTAAAGTCGTGCACTTTCAGCTACGCCGATCGTATCAAACTAAAGTTTGCCTTAGCAACGGCTGTTTCTGAATCTATGTCTTGTTCCTGTTGAACTTACAGACAGAGATGGAGTAGAATATGGTCTCCCACAAGCAGACGTCCATTGTATCGCGTCCAAACTGCAACAAAGCATTAAGGGCAGGGAATCAGAACAAAAACCCTGTGCAGTTTCTGTGGGCTAAAGATACACACCATACATGTGAAGATGAGAATTTATTGTAAACCTGAGTATTAACGAGCTAGCCAAAGAGTTATGATTAGTCCAGTTATAATGAGATTAACACTTACAGATCAAGGTATCTAGTTATTGCCAATCATTCCCAATAATAATACACTGAACAGAAATTTCGTGTAAATCAGTTTTATCTACACCTTTTCTCTAGTGTTATGCTCACACTTCCACTGCTTCTCAAAAACAAGGCGGGGGGTGAGGTGCTATGACAAGTAACTTGTCCCAAGTTATTAACAATATTAGTTATTTATATTTTTTAATATTAGTTATCAAGTTATTAACCATAACTTGTCCCAAGTTATTCACCAAGAGGAGTGTGACACTGATGATGGGGATTTCTTCTTTCTCACTCTTTGGATCTGCGTGAGATTATTTGTGTACGTTTGCTAACACAATGTCCTTGCTCTTCCTTAACGGGTTCATTGTTTGTGTTAGAACCCAGTTTTACTTATATTACGTTTTACATAGGTTGGATACTTTGCTCCTTCGTTGCCTTTGTTATCCCTAAAACCAGTTTTACCCAGCTCCCAAGGTCTCATTCTTTTAGTGACCCGTAATTGACTATTTGTGTTTATAGCCCTGGGGCCTCTCTTATGGTGCTGTGTCTGCACTTTGAAGGTCTCTGCTATCGTCTGTGCTTGTACTTCTGAGGACCCCTGTTAAAGTCCCTTGTTTTTTTTTTGCAACAGCTTTTATGCTGCAGTTTTCTCATAACATAAATATTTTATCAGCACAACCTAGTCATACGTGCAGTGTTGTTCCAGGGTCATTGGATAGCTTATTCTTCAAAAATAACAAACCATTATAAGAGAAACACACCCTGCGGGCAATGCTGTGGTCACTGCTGCCCGTATCTATAAGTACTATTAATAGTGGCACTATTACGCATAACTAAACAAATACGGTGGCATTTGAGAACCAAATATTTTAGAAAGAGGGGAAAGGGGCAAAGGAACCCAAACTTTGCCCTGGCAAATCTGCATGCTTTTTTTGTCAACTTTGGTGGGTTTTTCATATGTATAACTGATGGTAGATTTTGGCTCTGTATTTTTCTTTTAAAGTGGTATCTTCTTCTAAGATGGCATCACAACATAATTTACAGGAAAGGAAAGAGCTAGCCCATGTCTTTGCTTTTGTTTGCTTTGTTCCAACGTTTGGAAAAAGTTGCTTCAAATGGAAGCACTGAAGCTGGCAAGAAGTCTGGCTAGCCGGGAGTCAGCCAAGATGACAGTGGTGGTGCAGTCTGAGACCCGCGCTTCCAAACAGTTGAGAGCAACGTGAAAACTATCTATAACTTTTAACTAACACTAGGTGGTTTTACTCGTGGGAGAAGCCAGCCTTCTGGATGGATGGCACCATAGTACCTTGAAAGTTGAAACTGAGATGATTTGGGTTAAGTTTTCAAAGATGTTGAATAACCTTTAATTACAGCTGAGTCCAGTAGAAGCTCTGAGGTGTTTTGGCCCCCTTCCCCTGGTGATATGGTTTGGGTGTCCTGGGCCATGCAAAAGTGGAAGTGCTTACTTTCTCAGAGGTAAACATGTTTATGTTCAGCTGCATTTGTGTCTACTTTGTGTGCTTTCTTCAAAACCTTGAATGGCTCATCAAAGGTGAACATTTACTTTGTTCTTACTGTCCAGTTTTCACTCTGAGTCTCACACACTGAAGTTATGCTCACAATGCTGCCATGTAACTTAAGTGGTCACTGACACATTCATTTCCTTATTCTGCATAAGTGTTGGGCATGAAGTGAAAGCCCTGAACGTTTCTGTAAACATTTTAAATTAACAGAAATTTCAAGCTCTTGCACAAGTTAACTTCACCTAAGAAATTATCCTAATCAAGAATTTTTTTCTTGACACTAGTTGCTGACTTATGTAACTATAGCGACATGTCTGAGGATAAAATAATAAGTTGCATTAAAGTACATACTTTAAAGTAAAGTCAAGGAAGAATAAATTCCATACTTTTCACTCCATCCTTTTGAAAATTTAAACTTGTCAAGTTTAAATTGCTATTTGATGAATTTCTTTTTTTCTGCTAATGGAAAATTAATGACTGTGCAGGCTTGAAGTTAGCTTATTAGGAATCTGTCTAAATAAAAACTCAATGTTTGTTGGCAGACTGAAAATAGTATAAACATGCCTATTGTGAACTGTTGTACAAGAGCAAAGAAATTTTCACAGAAGATTGTCAGGGCTTGTGCACTTTTAGTAACATTTATTCAGGTGTCCTGAAAATGACTTAATTATTTTGGGATTGCACACCTGGTCTTGTAACAGTTTAGAAAGAATAGGTGTGTGTCTGTATAGGTGGATGGGATATACTTAGGTACGAGCAGCTGCAAGACCTGAGAACAAAATGAAGATGGAGAAAGTGTGATAAGTAGGCAGAACTTAGTGCCAGTTTCCTAGTGGCTGCATTCGATTGTTTTAAGAACACTTTCTTCATTGGGTGAGGGGGGTGATGCTGAAAGTTCTGCTGCTTCAAAACAAATAGAAACGGAAGGAAACAGCAATGAAAAGCAAAGGAAAATTTGCACAAACCTTTCTGCCATATGGCATTAAGCAGCCTATTGTGAACTGCTAATTAAGATTTAATCAGTCACATATTTTATTCTTGCTGAATTAGAAGATTAGTGTTAATTTCTGCTGCTGTTTCCCTATTCCCCTGTTGAAGGAAGTCAATGTATCTGAGCATTATTTAGTGAGCATAGCCTGGTGTGGTAATAAAAAACAGACTAGGGAGACGTTATCTTGACATCTTGGTAATGCAGTGAGTCTGGTTCAAATGGGACAATTGACAAATGAAGTTGCTGCTTTCTCTTTAGGAGAATTTCAAATATATTATACAACTATGTATAAAGGTGGAACATGTTAAAACTATCCTATGCTGTTAACAACAAAAAGAATAAATGTAAAAATCTTTCCCCAAATTGTTTATTAAGCAAGCAAACTGCTGCATATACCAGGCTTTAGACTTGAATATTGCAACGTAATCAAAACTACATTTCAGCCCTTCACAACACACAGTCCATAAAGGCCAGTAGTAGGTCAAATCTGTTGCAAATTACCTTTACCTATATGCAGAGCAGTGTTATTAAGTGGGACCGACTGGGCAGGACTTCTGCTGTTAAGATCTGGGGGGGGTTGCTGCAAGAAATACCTCATGCATTGTTATTTTCTACATATGACAAGCAGACACACAAACCCAAATGGAAAAATATCTAATAACATGTCTTTCCATCACTTTCATCGTGCCGAGTGTGTGTGCATGTGTATGGTAGTAGTAACTATCAGTGATGATTTAAAAAAATGGGGGGGGGGGGGGCTCATCTGGTTATGCCAAACTGGAAGTGCCTAATTTTTCAGAGTAAATACATTTATGTCATTATTAGTGATATTGAAAGCATCAAGTCATTTTTAGAGAAGTGCTGGATCATTTTTGCCACACAGGGTTTAATTCTGCCAAGTACCCAAAGTATCTACCCCTTTTTTTACTTCAGCAAAGGTAACTGGAATCAGCAGTTGTCAATGGCTTCTCCAAATGTGGTTGAAGTCAATCTGTTGTCTTTCATGAAGCCTTTTGACAAGCTCCACATAATCTTTGTTCCCCCTAGATCATGACTGTGCTCATATAAGTAACCTCATAAATAGCTTTCATTTGCTTGAAACTAGGTGTGTATGTAAAAGCTGAGCTGTATTCAGGGCCTCTCTTACTATTTCATCTGGTTATGCACGTGGATCTTCCTTCTTTTATTACAGAAAGTTCTCTTTTAGTCTACAAAGGACTGATTTAAACTAGAAGGGGAAATTTTCTGAGAAGCTTTGCAAAGAAAAGTTCAGCAGGATGATAGCTAAATAATGGCAATGCTCTTCATCTTAGAGTACAAATTAATAATACATCTTTAAATGGCTCTCCCAGTTTCTCTTCTGCCTCTTCATCTTGTTTCTTAAGATAAAAATCTTTGAATGTGCAGTCTGGGCGGCTTCAACTGAGTATCTTCAATAATGACTTTGCCTAACTTTAAAGAATTCCAGTATGTGAAAATAAGAACTTTGAATTATTTAATTTCTCCTAATGCTTCTTATCTTACAGATTTCAAAAGCATTTTATCAAGGAAGGTGAGTATGATTATTTATAAATGGGACAGGAAGACCTAGGGAACTGAGGACAGACGGTAGGTTGAGGGACAGTCAAAGTATAGTCTTTTCTTACACATTGTCTACATGCTTTCAGAGGAGATTTCAGGGAAAAGGATACTTATTCTGCATGCAGAATTCAGACTTCACAGCTGTCCCATTTGAATTGCTTCATAAAACTGGATCGCAGTTATGAATGACCTTTTGATATTTGCGTGCAACTACAAGAGTCCGGAGTTGTATCTGTTTGGAAGAAGAGAAGGCTTCAGCTTTAAAGCTGTACATTCTGTTCTTGAAAATTAATTTTTGACTTCTATAGGCTGGTCCTAGGTGAAGCACAGAGCACTGCCAAGTAATCTAATAGACAATGCGCTATCTTGGCATTGTAAGCATGCACACACTGTACGTGTAGCCTGCCATGACAGAGACATTTTGTTACATATATGTATAGGCTGCTGTGATGGCTCATAGGATTTCACCCTTTGAGGAAAATAATAGAATTTTTACCCTCAGTATGTTCTGGGCACCAGCTGGGGTTGGGAAGAAATCTCTCCTGCTGGTACCTGTACTACTGCATTATTAAGGTCTTACAAAGTCCTCTTCCTTCCACATAAGCATCTGGCATTGCCTATGAAAGACACTACACTAAATGGACCGTTGGTTTTGTTCCTTTATGTCTTTGTTTCTTCTGTAATGTGTTAAGAGACTGAATGCACGACTTAAGATCATTTAGATGTTAATACGCTTTGCACATTTTAGGTATCTCAAAGGCAGAATATACAGCAATGACTGTTGAGCTGGAGCAGTGAACAGCAATGAAAAGGTGTGTTGGAGTTCCTTAATCCTTGCAAGGTCCACAGTGAAATAAAATGTGATGTGTTTTAGAAGTGGACCTGTACTTTGACCTTGATCCAGAACTGTTTAAAGTCAATAAAAACTGTTGACCTCTCTGGGTCACAATTTAGGGCTCTGAGTAATGTAAAATTCCTAGAGGTGGAGGAGAAGCCAGTGTGGGCCCCGGTCTACAATTAGACAAACATTTTTTATTGTTGTTTGAAGACTTTTTGAATGATACAGCTCCTAACATTCCTGTGATTTTTTTCCCATGTCCCACTGCAGTATATTTTCCTAAGTCTATCTAGACAATGAGATGTCATCAGTATTTAAGCACACAATTTCATTAATATATGCTTTTCCTAAGAAGCCCATAAATCCTTTATTAGTCTATTCCAGACAGAACTTTGTGTTTTCTTAACCACAGCGAGAAGCTCAGGGCTGAGACAGTGGTATATATGGGCTGAGCAGTATCGTATGCAAGTCCACTGAACTTTGAGACTTTAAACGAGGACTAAAACTAATGAGTATGAACTTGTGTATGTTCTGCCCCAGAAATCTTTGTATTGGTATGAAAGCAGCAAGGGATAATAGTTGCATAACAAAGTCCAGAGTGGGTGTAATAAGATGTTGACCTGCTGAGTTTCTATTGTCCCATGGCAAGCGATCATCTGTATTTTCTTAACTTTCCTTCTCATCTTGTGATGACAAATGTTCAAAATTCATAGCTAAGGACTCAAAATTTATCCAACTGGCTAAAAAAAAAAGTAATTTTAAAGTCATCGTAGCTTGCTTGCTTTTTTTTAAAATTGATTTCTTTTGTTTTAAATCACTTAAGTCATGTTTTCACGTTTAATCTTCAAAAACTTAAGAGCTGAATTTTCATTTCAATTGAAACCCAGTATTTTCAGGTGAATAAATAAATAAATTTTCTGGTAACAGGTTTCAGATTTCATGATCAACACCACTACTGTGAGCCTTAGTGGCACTGTAACACTCAGTGCTCCTAAAAATTTCTTATCTTCCATTTATCCTACATTGATGTGTGATATAAGCTCCATGAATCACCCTAGCTCCTTCCTTGTTCCTCCCTATGGTCTTGATTTGAAAGTTATTATTCATCTCTCTCCACGCTAAAGGCATGTCAACGATGTGACTGCAAACACAGAAATAAAAGATGAATCTAGAATCTAGAGTTACTGCTGTATTACCTTGACTGCACATGCAGTGAGTGCTAATTGGATGAGAAAAATAAATTCCCAACTCCTCAGCCCTGTAGACTAGATCTGAAAGTCATAATGGATGCTTTTTATCTCAGGGAGAATCACTGTGATAGAAGTTCTGCAGATTAAATTTGATCCTAAATGACATCTGATCAGCACCATCTTTTTAAAAAGGTTTCTTCACTGCTGCTGTGCTACTTGAAAGCTAGTACAGTTGCGCAAATGTAACTGCTAGTGGGAAGAGAAGAATATGGAGTAAATGTTTTGGTTCTCTTGTCCAACAGGGTTTTAAGAGAAACGTTTGGTTTACCTCCTGTTTTTTCTGTTCATTGTTGCACTAGTTCAAGGAGAACCAAATTAAGAGCAGATCAAAGTTCTTTCAAGACAATAACTCTTCAACTTTTAGGACAGATGGTTGGCTACCAGTCCAGTCTAGTCAGGAAGATGCCTAATGAAGAAGTGACAACCTTATGTTCTTTTTTAACATATTTGAAAACACTTCAAGCAGCACTAATTGGTTTTGTGCTTACCTCATCACACTCAAACTATTGGATTCAGGCTTCTGTTCTACAAGGCAAAACTAAATGCAGCTAGGAAGTCTGTAAATAATTAAGTAGAGTTTAATGTTAGGCACATAACACGTGTTTGGATTTCTTAAGATGTTTTCTGTGTTTTCAAAATGTTTTCTGTGGTGTTCGCAATGTATTTGTTATTAAAAATGTCCAAATACAAATTTTTTTTGATGCATATAAGATAAATATTTTAGTATTGTGCCTTTGTGCAGGTTATAGGACTAGTGTCTGTGAAATAGTAACAATGCAGTTTATTTATAAGCTACTTCACAGTAGCAATGTAGTTTCTTTATATGCTACTGCACAGTAACAATAACTAAAAATCTTTTTCTAGGAAAAGTTATACTTTTTTTGTGTGTTTTGTGTTGGCTGGAAATCTAACATGAAAGTCTAAGACTTGAAATCCTAAGCTAAAAAGTTCCTAAAAGACTGGATTTTCTTGGTTACCTTGCTTTTTGGCTACACAGTTTGGGATACAAGGTCCCTTAAAATGTCTTGAGGTGACTATCTGAAAATGCATATGGTTCCGTCTGTGCTCTACAAAGCTCTCTTTCAGCATGTACTTCACCACTTCTGAGACACTAGGCCGTTTCCTAGGCCCTTTGCTTTGACTTGTGAGAAAGAGCATCTTTCTCTATCAAACTTTTTTTAAGAGTGTTAAAAGGGAAAATTCAAGAAAAAGATTATAATCTGGCTACGTCTAAATGACAAACAGAGAGAAGTTACTATACCAAAAGCCTACTACCTGCTGCCAAAGCTTCAACAGCAAGCTATCTCCTAACTTGCCTTCACGCTTGACCAGCCCCTGCTCTAAGCATCCTGTAACTCTTTTCTAAGCTATGTGATATGCTTTCTTATTCATACAGTCATAATAGTGAAAAGACTACATGTGAAGAGAATATATATGAGAAAAACCTGTGAAGTTTGAAGAGGAAAAACTGAAGGGAGATCATTTTTCCATATGCTGTTATAACTGTGTGCAAGATAAATCTAGTACGGGTACGCAGAAAGAAAGAGCCTTTAAACTAATTCACTTTCTTCTCTGAACTGTTCTTTTCTTCCCACTGACATGATTTCCACAGGTAAAATGGGCTCAGGAAGAACACTGGCAGATTTCTGCTAATGATTTCATTTTTAAAATACTACCATTGTAGAGGGGATTAGAAAACTGGAAACCACCTAGGCTACATTAGATCTATTAGGTGTATCTATGATAATTTTATTCCCTTTTTGGAAAAAGATAGAAAGAAAGAATTCATTAAATTGTTAAATATAGACAGTGCACTGTAGCCATAAAAAAATCTTTTCCCATGAATTCATGCAGTGAAGATTATTTTCAAAATCTGGTTCTAACAATTCCAGCATGTAGACTACTGCCACTGTATCCATTAACTTATTGTAAATTTTTATCAAATGATCCATTTGAAAAAAACTATCCTATAGGGTGTAACACTTTAATTCTTCCTTATCCTATTCAAGTGCTTTAAGCTCCTATAGTGGCCTAATGCACATAATTGTTCTAATTTTGCTGAAGTACTCTCAAATCTCTTTTATGCTATTAAAGTAGTTAAATTGTCCTTGCTCAAGAAGAGTAAGAGCAATTCAAAGTAGGCTTGAAATAATATATAGCACTTTTGATCTACGTGAAGAGCTTTCAGATTTGATTTCTTCCATCTCAAGAGTGCTCACTCTGTATAGGAGAGTACAGAAAGCTTTGAATTTTAAATAATTTGTGTGTGTGTGTATATATATATATATATATATATATATATATATATATATATATAAAATTCCAGAGTATTCTTTCAGAAGTCTAGCTTCTGCCTTGGTCTACCTGCTGTGGAAAAATAAAGTGCTAAGAGGACCCATTCATTTTGAATTTCATTTATTTTTGCAAATATGTTGTTTTCTTTCATTGGTAAGTTCTACTGCCTTTTTTGTACCGTCTTTACACTGATTTCATTCCTAGTCACTTGCCCATCTATGGACTTGCCTGTTGTAATTTATTTTCTCCTTCCAGAACATAATGTGCTTCCTGTATTCAGTGCTGAGAATGAAGTCCCTTGTGGGTATATCCAACCTTGCTAGGGGACTAGGATCAATACTAGTCTGAGTCTGGCTAGCATGGAACTGGATGTGGATTGACCTACCCTGCTTTCTAGACAAGTTCTGTGCTGCTGTGGTGGGACTACCACTTGGCACACTAAGTTCTACCTTTAAGATGCACTGCTGCTTTTTCATCTTTGCTTCTGGTGTGTATTTTTTGAAACTCAGGTTCTCTAGAGAGATTCGTGTTTATGCTATTTAAATTGAGGCTTGGCAGCCACGAGGAGTATATAGCTTTATGCTTTTCTTCTCAAAGTAGAATTTAAATATGCTCTAGAGTGAAGAGATACTGCATTTCAAATTTACAAAATATTGCTGATATCTGATCAATGATATCTTTCTTCTGAGCAAGGAAAAGCATCCTGCCTTGGGCTGACTTTCCCTTTGAAAGTATCACAGCTTCTGGCCTTGCACTAGCCATGACATATATAGTTCAGATTTCTCCTTACTGCTGTCTTTAGTGATTATGCCACAGGTGACTGGCCCCTGATATGTCACAGTCTTGCAGCAGTGGCTTCATGGTGGTAATTCTATGTGGCTCAATGTGGTAGAGTAGAGGCACTTGTCAAATTTATGCCAAAAGATGCAATCCATATCCAAGTGGAACTACAGCTGAAATGATTTACATCTTTCATTAAACCTTGCAATAACTTACTGAACGTTATGTGTACAACTCTTTCCATGTTACAAACAGAAAAAGAGATGCTCCCTCAAAGCCCCTGGAATTTTGATTCTGGTCTTACCCCATTGGATTCTTTCCTGCCCTGCTTGCTTAATAAATATTGTAGTAACAATCATTATAGAAAGGATTGCTGTATTTACTCCAATATCCAACTACATAGCATAAGTAAGGATTATAAGGACTGTCTTTCATGGGGAGGGACTGCACTCCTGTGCTTATTCAACATTGCTAGCCAGAATTGTTCTTCATATGAAGCCACAGAAATTTTGTTTCTGAAGTTGTGTTCTGTTACAACTACAGATTACTTATTGGAGTTAAGTAGAGATTGGGCTGTAATGCCTAACATTGGGGTTGGAGGGCAGCATAGATTAAATGATGAATGGGTTTTCCAGCGGATGATTGCTCTTTTTCTGTTGTTTCCTTCCAGTTATCGCTAGGTATATCCAGTATGGAACTTTAATAGATATTAAATAGACCCAGTATGCAACTCTCGTTTCTTCTTTTTAAAAAAAAACAGAATGTAATGTTTCTTCAAGGGTACCTGTGACTTTCTTGTGTTGACGGTCTGTAAGGTTTTTGTTACTGTTTTTACCATGTTCATGCTGATAATTCACTTTCTGTTGGGATGTTTTTAGCACTTCTTTCTTCAGGAGATTTCCTTTATCTTCATGTGTGTCACTCCTTCTCTATTACTATGCTGTGACTAATTAATGTTGCATATATGCTTTTGGTAGTGTGTTAGGATGACAGATTTTTTTTCAGATGCCGTAAAAGTATTTCGAGGAACTTGCAATATGAGGACATGTATATGTAGATATGGGAGAGGTTAGAGGAAGAGGAGCAAGAAATGGAAGATGCTGGGGGAAAATTACCTAAATGCACTGTTGATTTTGGGATGTGCCTACATCACAAAGGTAGTAATGGATCTTGGTGGGGGGGGGGGTGGTGGTGAAAGAACTGCAGCATAACTATATAAAAGCATGATTTCAAAAGGGTCGTCTTCTGCTTTAAACAACATCTACACACGATAAAACACCATCAATTCCATGAAGAATGTTCTCTAAAGACTTAAGGAGAGTTTAGACCAGACCCCAAACTTGAAGCATGCTACAGACTTAGTCTGCACGCACCGTGTTCACTATGTCAGTCACTTGCTACTTGATTGGGCTTGGAGTTTTGTTGTTTTTTAAAGCAATCTTACTGCATTATTGTCACAATGAATGTGCTGCCTGCTGCATAATGCTGAGATCCTGAAATGGGTATTCTAAATGTAGCAGTAACAGAGAAGAGGTAAAGAAGTAGCAAGAAAATGATCTACCCACAGGACTGTGTAGATGGCGGGACTAGAAAGGCAGACTGTAAACCCCCTTGTCCAGATTCTTCAGTAACAAACTATGACATGCTTCAGATTCTTTTCTATAATCACACATAATCTTTCCTCGAATGCATCCAATTGTGCTAGCACACTTATCAAACAGCTTTTCCTGCTCTCTGAATATCCTAATAATGAAAGGTTATAATCAACGCCCTTAATTACTTTTCATTATCATCTTTAGCTCACTCCTTTTTGTCATGTTCGTTATGACCACTGTGACTAATTTCTTGTAAATTTGGCCTATATTTCTACGCTGTCAAGTCTTTCTTTAAGCTGTTGTTAATAGTCTGAACAGCATCTTGATTGAAATGCATCTGGAGCTTTGTGTTTGTCCTGATCATGTCTATATCAAATGGGATCAGCTTATAGATTCAAAGATTGAAGAGGAAGAAATATCTGTGTTCTTTGTGGAGCCAAGCCTTGCCATTACTAGTGAAGTTCTTACGTTTGGGTTAGAGTTAAATAGTTGTGCTGTGGGGGCCTGAACCAGTGCTGCGTTCCCTCTGAAGTAATAAGTTGTCTCCACAGGGCTCTCGTGAATACATGTAGCAAACTGAAGTTTGTTTGACAGAATTCTCGTATAACGTGGAACATGGGACCAGCAGAACTGGCAGGCAGAAGTTATCATTTTCCATAACTCTTCTAACCCTACTGATCAATTTAGTAGATATGATGTGGATGTAGGATATAGTGCACAGTAGCGAGGGCCACAGTGTTGTTCTGAGTTGTAATCCCTGTTTGCTTCAGGTGCGGGGCAAGAGCAGTTAAAATAAGATTAGTGACTGTGTGATTCTTTTCCATAATCAGACTGACAGCAGTAGGATCAGCGGACAGTTTTCGATGAATAAAGGATTCATAAATCAATACATACCAAGAGTGGACAAAATTATGAGGGACTAGAGCAACCTGGGAATTCCGGTCTAATTTGGTGGTGAACTTTGACTGAGTTCAGAGGAGTTGTATTTTTAAACTTATGGACTGAATGAAAGGTTTCAATATTTTTCAGAACCTTTTTAGTGGGAGACAGGTTTATTATTATTGAAGCACTTTATATACCATTATTAGGCATCAATTAATCTCTTCATATTTATTTCAGTAAGATGGCAAGATTGAATGAAGCTTCCATAAATTTTCTTGGGAACATGTAAATTGTTTGGAACTGTTGGTCATCATTGTTTTGCCCAGATAAAATGTATTACAGTGAATTTACTACTTGGTACCATGCTGTGTTTCTCAAAGCTCTGCTATGTAAAGCTTAACTTGCCTGAAAGGGAAACTATTAATCTTTATGCAACAACAAGATAGCGCAGGCTAAGCTCTATGGAAGGATAATGTTTTAATACAGTGAAAGGGAGAGATGGTACCAGGGTTAAAGAAAGTCTGGAGTTCAGTTTGCTTCTCTGCTACAGACTTACTATTTACTAATGAACAAATTGTTTAATTTCTCTGCATATCTGTTGTGACCAAAGCCATAATTTCAACATACCTTTAGACAGCTGTGACCTACTGGACCAAGAACAGAACCTAAATCTGGCAACGTAGATTTAAAAATCCCAAGTAGAGATACTATATCCAAGGTCATTTTCTTCAGGAGAGTGTTATGAACATGAAGTAGCTGAAAGAATGTAAAGTTTTCTGGGTACCACGGCAATAGTGCAGGCAGATGTAGGCATACAGCAGTGCTTTTAGGATTTTTTTTAATAGTATTAAACAGATATTACGCAGAACTTCTAATCTGTAAACAACAATCTGATTCTGTTTGATTTTTGTATCCCTGAAAGACAGTGGCAGGACCTTCTTTGCCATTAGCTGTACAGGGGCAAAGGCTCTGTCAAATTTGTGGAATGAAGTTAGGCAATAATACAAACTGATGTTTGAATGTAGATTACTCAGTGAAAGAAACAAAAATAACAAGAGAAAAGCTGTCATACCCAAATTAACTGCAGAGACACCGTTGGAAGGAATGTATTTTATCATCTGCATACACTTCAAGGACAATCAACCCTTTCCATCGCTGACTCCCAAGGCAAGGAAATATCTCATCCCAGGAAAGAGACATTGCGAATTGTCTACACTATCCCAACTGGAGCTGGAAGAGTGCTTTGACTTGGCTGACCTGGGATTAGTTCCTGGGGTAGGATTTTCAGTGGTCCTAATAAGCTGTATGCTTTTTCAAAGGAAACAGGGTGCCCACGTCTTAGGTCCCTTTGGAAATGTCGGCCAGAGGTTGTCAGTCAGCCATTTCCTTCAGTGCAGTTTCAGTGGTGGGACAGAAGAGCTAATGTAACCTCTTCAGCTTTCTCCGAGTTTCACAGGTCTCTAGGCTCTTTTCCCTCCCAAAAGCCCATCTCCTCTACATAGCTAATAAGAGTTAACCAGCTGTCCCAAGGTCTCTGACACAGCTAGCAAGTTAGAGAGAAGACTTGCACTGTGGAATTGTGTAAATAATTAAAAAAAAAAAAAAAAGCTGGAAGGAAAACCAGGCCGGAAAATACAGTCTGGTTTAAATAATGAGTTTTGAATATACAAAGTTTTCATGTTGCTTAATCATACTCTGAACCTAAAAGGGGATTCTAGCAATGTACAGCTCTGAAATAATTTTTCTCTAATGTCTGTGTTTTGTTTAACTTTTGCTTTGGGATTTTTCTCTTTTAGCTTCTGCTCTCTGGCAAATAAACTTAGAATTCATTTAAAATAACTAAAATTAGAGTTTACATTGTAGTTACCTGCTGCTGGGTACCCTGGAGAAAAGTCATCTGAATTCTGACCTCAAAGAAGGCTGAGTCATGTGTAAACTGCTAGTGTTGTCTGCCAAAGGCAAAAAGGTTCTTAAATAGAAACTATGAATGGTTCGTTCCTGAAGGCAGTTTGGTGCCAATGTGGGCTGGGAAGGAGATCCAATGCCACTGAAGTACAGGCTTGTTTACAACAACATGATTTCAATTTTGCTGGCTGGAGATATACATATACACACATGCTGATACAAAAACATTTCTTCAATTTGAATATATGCAAGAACTGTGTAACATTGTTTCACTGTTCTCAGCTCAAATTTTAATTAGAGACCTCTAGGAGTAGATGCATTTTCGAGAAATTCATATTAGAAAGAGAACATGTTCAAAAATTTAGAAGTCTGTCAGAATACAAGCAAATGACAGGTGTAAAATTCATAAAATAGAAATGCCAGCGGATAACTTGGTGCATGGAAACTGCTTCCAAAGCTTGTCCTCTGCCAGGTGGCGGTGCCTCAATATGCTGCATGAAGTTGAGTGCCCCCTGACAGAAAGCCTTTCGTAGAAGGATCTTAAGAGCAAAAGTCTAAACTGAAAATCCTCCAGTGGCAAAATGCTTTTCTGCAAATAAATTAATGCATTAAATAAAATGTCTAAACCTGTAAGCTTTAGTAGATGGCACAGTGGATATTTACTGCAGAAGTGTATAAAAAATGTTGTGCTTTGAAAAAAGTTCTGATTCAGCAAAGCATTTAAGTATATGACAAAGTGTTTTGATGACTAAATATTATTTGTAAATTACAACCAGTCTTGCAACACATTTAAGCATCCACGTAACTTCAAGCATAGAATAGACCCATTAGAACAGAACAACTCTCATATACTGCAAATTCTTTATGTAATTCAAAACACTTATTTTCTTCTTTATGTGAAAAAAAAATTGATCTTTATGTGAATAATGACTGTGTTAAGTGTGGTAAACAAAAGTTCAGATGCTCAAATAAATCATTTATCAGCAGAGATCTGGCTTTCCCAAACCCATCTTGCCTTACAGGCTACCAAGCAATCCAGAATCTTTCGTGTTAAGAGAAGCCTTTTAAAGGATATTCTTAAGAGTAGTGGTTGGTCTGTGGGCCTTGGTTTTAGGGCTGCCTTTAAGTTTATCCTGACCATTGGTATTGACACTGCCTACACGAGTAATAGAAAAGTAGAAAATTCTGTTATTTGTGTGATTAAGAGCACAATAGGAACATTGAAAAATTGTACAGAGGAACTGAAATGCTCAGCGTTATTTGCCGTAGGTTGGAGATGTGTGAATATGGAATTATTTTTAGCCAAAATGAAATCTCCTAAGCTCAACTGTTTTCAGTTGATTGAGCATTCAACTAGAATTCACACTTGAGAATGAGTTTTCTGTGAAGTTAATCTCCTTTAATGGATGAAATAATATTAAACCTATTCTCCAGCAGTTTAGTGTAAAACCACATTTGGACTGGAGATTAGGTTTTGACCCAGAACCAGATCCTCGTTAAATTCATATAAGTTATTTAACAGCCAGAGCTTTTATAGAGGCTCACCTATTCCCTATTCACTTGATTTGATCAAACACATTAACAGTCAAAATTGCTGCTGAATTGGGAAGCAGTTACCTTTCAGCTTGTTAAAATTAAAAGTAGGCATTATGTTTGAAAGCAATAAAGCAATAGGTGGCATGAGATCTCTTAAAATTACCTTCACTGCAATGCTGAAGTCTGGCAGAGATCATTTAAATGCACAATCACCTTTGTCTGACGTTAGTGTGCTTTAGATTCAGCCTCGGTCAGCAACAGGCACTTACCCCAAAAATCTTGTTCTAACTGGAGTAATCCTTTCTCTCCGGTCTGAATTACGTGACATGGGAAACAACGTTCCTTCGTTTCTGTTATCCTGCTGAACAAATAGCTTGTATCGTATCGTAAGCGCACAGGATAACGCAGGCTGGAAGTGTCCGACCTCCTGCTCAATGCAGAGTCAGCTACGAGGTCAGACCGGACTATTTGGCACTTTATCCGGTTTGGTCTTGAAAACCACCAAGGATGGAGACTGCACAGTCCCTCTGGGCAACCTGTTCCCTCCTTCGACTGTCCCCACGGTGGAAAGGTTTCCCCTCTCTCCGGTCTGAACCTCTCTGGTCTCGGCTGGCGCCTGTTGTCTCCCGTCCGCCCACCAGACGCAGCCGTGACAAGCCTGGCACCACCCTCTCGGCGGGCCCGCAGCGCTGCGGCGAGGGCTCCCCGCCGCCCAGGCCCTCCCGGCTCAGGCTGCCTCGGCCCCGCTCCCTCGGCGGGCGGCGGCGCGTGCTCCAGCGGCCCGGCCGGCCTGGGGCCTGCCCGGCGCGGGGGTTCATCGGCGCCCTTCCGGCAGCGGGCGCTGAGCGAGGGGGAGGGGGAGGGGGACAACCGGGTAACCGCCATCTGCCGGGTGCGGTGGCCCCGGCCGACAGCAGCCGCCTGAGAGCCCGGGCCCGGAGACGACGCTGAGCCGGATGGGGCAGGGGCGGGGCGGCGCTCGGCCGCGGCCGCACGAGCAGCACGCGGAGCAGTACGGCCCCGCCCCGCCCGCGCGGGTCTCGCGAGATCACGAGCGCTATTTACCCCGACGGCCTCATCCCACGGCTCCCTCAGCCCGCGGCGGGCGGCACGGCCTGGCCGGGCGCCTTGGCGCTCACCGTCCTAGGAGCCGCGGGGCGGGGGCCCGGCGCGGTCCGGTGGCGGTTGGGAACCTGCGAAACGCAGCGGCTGCCTCGGCTGCTGCCCGGCCTGGGTGAGTGAGGGCTCGGGGCTGCGGGGGCTTTGGAGCTCGCTTCGGGCAACGTGGCGGGCCGCCTTCCCCGCCTCGGCGGGGCCGAGGTCTGGCCGTCGGCGCATCGCTCGCCGTAACCGGCCGGTCGGGGCCCGCCTGGCCCTGGTGGGCTTGGCCGGGTGCCGCTGGTTTGGTGTCAGTGCAATTCCACTGGGGACAACCTGTCTCGTTGTCTTTCCTGACTGTCCTGGAGCAGGAGTGCCAGGTGGTCGCTCTGTGTGAAAATCGCGAAGCGGGAGTGTTCCAGAGCGTGTGGCTCGTGGCAGCGCTGCTCTCCTTAGGTGTGATGCCCAATGCACAGTGGGGCCCGCAGCTGCAAGCTGCACTTCTCCCTCAGCAAGAGAAGTGTTAGGAATTTTATCTGTTTCTTTTTAGAAATGGCATGGAATATTTTAACTGTGCTTTTGGAGGACAGGAAGAGTGAAGAAGAACAAAAGATAAAAAGGTGTAGAAAGCAAAGATGCTTTGTGTGCAGAGTTTGGACTGGTTACAGTAGGTCTCCTATCACTAAGCACCTGCGCAGCCTTGGGTATAGGGTTTAATCTTACCTTAATGTTTTCCTTTATGTAAACTTGGGCTCATAGCATTTCTGTTCTCTTCTCCTCCATCTATTCCTTATATTTAGATTAGAAGCCATATGGGGCAGGGCCTCTTCCTTAAGTTTTGAACATCAAGCTCTGAATACAAAGGGAGCCTGTGCCTTCTGGGGCTTCTAATGTTGCTGTGATAATACCTAGCTATTGCAAACAGCTGGATAAGTGCTATCCCAAGAAAGTTAGTATTGGTGTCCCTGCTTTTATAGCTGTTAATCTGAGGAAAAAAGAGATTATATGACTTGCCTAAGGTCATCTAGGTGCTAACTGCTTTCTTAGGCAGTGTCTTCTTGCTTCATGGGAGGCCGTATCTTTTCAAGTAGCAAGATGATCGTACTTAGCTTCTGCACCTTAATCACCAATGATTCCTCTTCATCCACCTGTGAAAAGGCTGTAGTTGTATTCATAGTGCCCTCAGCTTTGGTGTCCAGTTAATAAATCTTTCTGGACCTGGCTGGCTTCACCTGCAGAAGATCAAGTACTGTTGCACTTGGCAGTAGTTACCCAGATATTTCCCAGAGCTGCTCTTATTGTGGGAACAATTAGTAGAGACACCTGAGTCAGTATTGCACAGCCTCAGCAGATCTTACTTGTTTGGGTTTTATTCTTCACCTCTTCTGGAATGCATTCATGCCTCCTGATACAGATGCAGCTGACCTAAAGAACAGGCCCAACAGTTCTGCAGCCAAATTTGAGATTTGTGGAGAGGGAATGCACCATATTGGAGAACTGTGTAATTTTCCTTTGACATGGAGGAAGAGAACAGAGGCATGTGAGGGTGGGGGAACCACAGGTGTGTAATGTGTTCTGGTGGCTGAAGTATAGGGTTGTGGCTGGGATAGAGAAACTACTACGGTTGCTTTCTGCCCAACGGGCTACTGGTTAGATTACTTTAGTTGAGAAGTACTTGGCTAGAGCAACACAAATCAGACACAACGTGGCCACCATGCGTGCTTCCACTTCTTGAAAACTTCTTTGCTAGTAGTTTGTAGGTCTGCTTCTGTGCAGTAAGACCAGAACAGTTCTGGCATTTCCAAAGCAACCAGCTTTGATTCAGTTACTGCCTGCCTCTTTATTTTCTTTCTCCTAAGATTCTTTTTGACAAACAAACTTGCAACCCAGTGGCTTTTATGCTTGCAAAAGAACTGAAAAAAAGGGAGATGTATTTCTGATGCAATAACTTGACTCGTTTTGTGGCTTTGCCTTTTGTACCAGAGTGCGACGGCTGTGGAGACATAAATCAAGGATCATGAATCACTGATGCTTATTTAGGAGATGCAGTAGTCTGTTGGTTGCAAACTGTGTAGTTACTGGCTTAAGCATGTTGTTTTCTCTTTGTTTCTGTTGGATACTTGACTGAGCTGATCCAGATTTTATAGGTTTGGAAGGCAAATTCTGTAGATTTCACTTTGTAATTGAGTTTGTTTATAAGTTGTTATATATGACTGTCAATGAAGATTACTTCCTATAATTTTGGTGTCAATGAGTATTTAATAATTCTTTGTAATGAGAATTCTTGTGTGTGACTCGGTGAGAAATTTCTGCAGACAGGTTAGGGTCTGAGAAGAGGTCTCTAAGACTGAGCAGGCAGGTCACTAATTTTGCACTGCCAGAAGTGCATGGAGTTCAGCAAGAAGTTTCCTCTAAAAGCAGAAAGGAGTATGATGGAACTGAAACTAGTGGGTGGAAGGGAACTATATGATAATTTTTACTTAGACCTAATTCTACTGTTTGTTTCAAAACTATGCATCCTTGAAGAACTTAGTTGACTTCATTGTTCTTTCAGGCTTACAGTCGTGAATTCAGGACTGTAATTTGGCCCATGTGTAGCTTCATTGTAGTTGTTTGAGAATAATGTAATTGCAAAATGAGTTCTTAAGTGATGTCAAGGACAAATGTATGCTTCTGTTCACAAAAGTGATAACAGTGCTGTGTCATCCAATGTGTAACAGTTGCACAAGTAATGAGCGCTTAGCTACCAGGCCCTTGTGGTATAGTTTGCGCTCTGCCTAATTATGTGATTTACAACAACATAGCAAGTCAAGGTTTATGTTCTCCGCACAGTTCCCTAAGAACTGACTGTTACTGAGCCAATAGCAGTTTTGCAGTTATAGAAGTATTATGTCTATCCTCCTTCTGCTTTTCTCTGTACTGTGCCCTTTCCCATTATTCTTCTGCACACGGTATTTGCTCCTTAAGTGGTCTCTTCCCCACAAACACAAACATGTATTGAGAAGGCTGAGAAGCCCTCAGGGCTTAGAGAATTTTAATTCCAAGGACAGACAAAAAAGGAGAGAAAGGCTGCCTGCACAGTTGTTACACAGGTTGGTGTTATATGGAAGAACTGGCCTTATTATTTCCCTGGAGACTTTCAGTAAAGTAATACTTTATGGTATTATCCATATGTGGTGGTTTGTTTTGTTGTGTGCAGGGCAGAGAAAGATTACTTGAGAAATATTGGTTGAGATTTTTGAAGGTATATGAAGGAAGCAAGTGCTCAGTTTCAGCACTGAGAAATGAGTGTCCAAACCACCAAATAGCTTGTGATTAACAGGAGAAGTGCAGCATGAAGGTCTAATCCAAAATCTGTTAGGTCAGTTGAATCTGTGACACTTGTAAATCCCATTCTTAATCAGAGAAACTGAAAATATCATCTGATCTGTTTTTATTTTTTCTTGTTTTGAAAACCCGAAATAGTGACCTGGTCTGAAGATGAAGTAAATTCTAGGATATTTTCTGAAAAGACGAATGATTTTCTTTAGCTAATGGTACACCTAACCTACGGTGGAAAGAAAATTTCTCGGGGGTTAGTATGTGTCCTCATCATTGTAACTGGCGTGGCCTGAGGCCTGAATAAAGAATAGATTCTAGGTAAGGCCCATATTATTTGCCCCTTACAGAAATAACATGTCTTGAAATATATGTGTTACTCTTTAACAGAAGCTGAAAAATCTAGACTGTCATGACTGAAGTTTCTCAAGAAACCTAGTTTCAAAAGTAATTTTAGCCGTACTCATATATGTGTTGATTCCCTGTAGTCTCTAAGTACCTTCACATGAAGTACCTAAATTGTTATTGTAAATGTAATATTAAATTCTAAAAGCTCTCTATCGTTTGACGTCTTTGATTACCCCATAAAACATGCTGTTAGCTAAATAATGATTTTTTTCTATCACAGAATCGTTTAGGTTGGAAGGGACCTCTGGAGATCATCTAGTCCAACCTCCCTGCTCAAGCAGGGACCTCTAGAGCATATTGCCCAGGATCACATCCAGATGGGTTTTGAATACAAAAACAAAGATTGCAGTAGATACCTGGCTACATCTTTTACAAACATACCTCTCTTTCATAAAATAGATAAAACATAATACAAATTTTTGTTGCCCAAAGACAGCAGAACTCCTCTGTCCGTGTTTTCTAAAAAGTAATGCAGGTCTGGCTTTGGTAGAGGCTGTTGTTGATTGTCTTCTCTGAAGGATGATTCTTGACTTGTACCTGTCATAAAATAAGAGCAATGTTATTGGCCAACCTCTAGCAGTCAGGTTGCAAGTAGTTTTATGACTGAGCCTTGGTATACCTGTGTCTGCCATCTGAGTAGTGAAATCTTTCTGTACAGTAGTGTCAACAACGGTTCTTTCAGCCTTCTGGATTCATGAAGGAGCATAACTGTTTCTCGAAACCTCTTAAACAAAGAGTTGGAGTTAAACTTTCTGGTTTCAGAGTTGTTTCATACTACCATGCAAGGTGCCAGATGAGGCAAATTCAAAGCTGTGCTGCTGAGCATGCAGACTTTTGGGAGATGATGCATGGTGTACTGGGTTTTTTTTTTTCCTGGCTTGAAGTGCAAGATACTTTGAGTTTTCTGCAGAGGGTATTCTGTAAGTCTTTCCCCTTTGTGTCTCTACATGTGTTTATTCTCACTCTAACTTTACTTGTTTAGATTGCAAGTTTACCTTTTTCTCTGCTCATGCAGAACTTGGAGTGGAAGAGCCCAAATCAGAGTTGGGCTCGCTAGTGATGTTGTGCAATGAAAATAATTGGATTGGACAGTGATTATGTAACCATTCCATTCTTGATATGCTTTCATTTCTTCTTTTTTGAATGCCACTGGTAGTATGCATTAGATTTTAACTCTGAAGAAATTTTCATGATAATATTCTAATGTGACTTTTTATAGTCAATTGATTTTTTTTTCCCTTCCCACTGTATGAGCTAACATATCTGTTTAGTAGTTTTTACGGGATAGCTAGCTAATGACTCAATTACTGCTCCAGAGCTGCACTTATGTTACGTATAAATGCCATTGTCGAGCTTGGAAAAAATGTCCTTTGAATGGAGGAGAGGAAGATATTAAAAAAGGTCTCTGCTGTTTGGGATAGAACAAAGCTCACTGTTCATCCTGTAATGTTGTTATATTTGTGCCACTTTATGATGTCATATTGATCTTTTCTTCACTATCCTCTCTGAGAACATTAGTCTCTCTAAATGGGGGCTACTAAAGAAATGAAACAAAAGAGAACATTGGTATCTGTTAAATCATGCATCTAATGGAAGAAATAGTTCAGACCAGACGAAACAATGTAGAAATCAAACCAAACAAGCATCCGAACAAACCTCTGCAAGCTGCCTTTAGACAGGAGTATGTGGCTCATGTTTTCAAATATTGAAATAAGACTGAGTTAGTATTGAGTCATCATAACACAGAAACTTCCTGTTTCTAAAAATTGAAGTGTTTTAATTGTTAAAATGGATGGATTTGCCAAATCTGACTTGTCTTTTCTCAGGTCCCTGAGAACTTTGGTCATGCATGTTAGTACCTTACTGGCTCAGTACTTTTCTAATTCGATCAAATTAGTAGCCCAACTTGGTATGTTAAGATAGACAGCGGAGAGAATTTTCACCAAATGCAGCTTTGGAACAGTTTCCACTCTAAACAGGTGTATATTTCAATGTGCTCTGATAACATTCGTGACAAACTTTGCCTCACTGTCCTTTTTATTGTCTCTTTTTGTGGTCCCTCGGCTTCCAGCCATTTAGTCAGCTGTGCAGAGTCTGTCCCTAGTTTCTGTCTTACTGCTTACATGTCTCTGTTTGCCTTACTGCTGGTTTGCTATCATCTTAACTGCTATTGAGTAACCTACTTGCTTCATTGTACAGTGGGGAAGAGATGTACTGTGGAAATCTCTTTGTACAGGCCCGTTCCCTTCTTTTTCGGATGTTCTTAATCTGCCTCTCTCCTCAGACTAAACCTATATACTTTTGGTGACCCCACTCTAATGGGAGTCTCACATGTTCAGACTTCTAGATACTGGTATAGGACGTACAATAATAATAACTTTGATATCAAAATACAAGTTAATAGGAGTCAAGATGACTCCAGTACTTGGATACATCCTTAATCTGTCTCCTTCAGTGGTGTGGACTTGGCAGCTCGTTTTAGCTGCCAGTGTGCCTTAAGGATTCCTGAACGTGTCGGGTGCAGTGTGAATAATTAAAACACTTCTGGTTTTGCAAGCGTAGAGTAAATATCAAGCTTTGCTGTCAAGTCTTCCCGTCCACCTTCCTTAACTGGTCAAGTAAAGCTTGCAGCAGTGCAATGAGTTACAATTACCTGAAACAGGTAGCTAGTGAGGCAAGACCAGGGGAGAGCTAGGGATTAGCATATTGGGATTGAGTAAGCAGCACAATTGGATTCTAACATTTCTGTATGATATGAAACAAGTCAGAATTGATGGGAGTTGTGTGTCCACGCACCTTAAAAGACCAGGCTGGTGTTCCTGTGCGTTACCTCCATGTCTGTGAAATCAGTTTGGTGGGATCTTGTAGGGTATGGATTTATCATGTCGCCCTCACTCTTTTAGTGTGCTGTTTAATGTAAAATAATATAGGATATAGCATGTAATAACCATTGGCAGAATAAGTTAGGAATACATGTTGTAGTTGAGCATATATGAATGATCGTTACAAGCAGCTTATGCAGTTTAACATTAGTTAAACCAATCAGATTTAAATGACCATAAAGCATTGGCGATATGAAACAGGGATGTTTCCACGTGCAAAACATCAGAAGAAGCTATCTAATTGCAAAGCAGCCCATAGGTCTATTTTTTCCTTATTTGCATTTAAAAAAAATCTTGTGGTTAAGAAAATACAGGAGAGGTCACAATGGGCAATGAAATAGCGTTTGTGTGACACTGAATCTGTGTTCGTGCAGAGACTCCCTTCTGCAGATGTTCCAAGCAGTGGAATAAATAATAAGCCAAACAATGGACAAAGGAGGTCTATGGGATCTGATACTCTCGCTAAAAATCGCACACTTCTCTCCTCTTTGATTATATGGTTAAAGATGGGACAACAGAAATATTCAGACATAAGAGTTCTACGTATTTGAAATCTGTCATCCAAACAAAAGCCCAGGATGACAGGTTTAGGTTATTTCTTCAAGCTAAACATTGGCAAGATAATGCTAAATTACCAGCTAGCTTAAAATAGTGTATTTATAGTAGACATATGACAATATAGTGCAGCAAAGCATAGGCTGTAATAGCAGTTATGGTCAATGGGACCATCAGTTTAATTCCATTAATTCAGTAGAAACTTAACTGGGAGGAGCTCAGTGTTTTTTTCTTGTTTTTGCCAGAGATTTGCATCTGTACTCTGTTCTGTGAGGTGCCAGTCTTTCTGCACGGAGCTGCACTGTCTGGGATGGTGCTGGGCAAGACTCTCTTTACTTTTGGGGTGGGGGAGGAAATGTGGAAAACCAATAGTTCTCTTTGGAGTCACTAGGGTCAGTTCTTTAGAAGGTGCAGGTGCCCAGGAGCCCTCAAGATCAGACCTGTATAGCTCTTTTGAAGCCCAGTTCTGCTCTGGAAAGGTCACTGCAGGGTTCCAACCTTACTAACGTCCTGTTAAACAGCCTTACTTTCTTGGAGCTTTCTCTAACGTTTTTTTAAAGCAATTTGCTTAAGATTGTAGTTCTGTGTGTGTTAAAGGTCTGATCCATAAACACTAGAATCAATAGATAGATTTGCATCCATTCAGCAGATATACAACAGAAATTAAAAATAGAGGAAAAAAGTGGCTAATCTATGAATAACTTATGAAAGAGCGTTCAAGATGACGTACCTGTAGTAATGGATCTTTTGATCTTGTTCTCTTGGTCCTGAGAATTGATTTTGCCTTTCTCATGCCCGGCTCTGACAAGCTGCTGTAGTGTTTGCCTGAGTTGACTGTTTTGAATTCATGTATCTACACATATAAATGTGTATATGTGTTGCAGTTTGGGGAGTGCTGTAGAAGACAAATTTAACTACCAATGAAATAGTAATTGAAGCTTCAGTTTTCCTCATGTGCCAACATGCAGTTGGGTGGAGGCCCATAACAGCTCTCGTTTATAACAGTTTTCCAGATCACTTATTCCTGTTGTAAAATTCATTGTATCATATATAGAGGAGTGGTTTAAAATTTGAGCCTTACTTTAATTAGATGGACAAGTGGCCTGTGTTGAATCTGTCAGTGGCTGTTGCAGTTATTAGATTAAAATCTCCTGATGTACTTGTTTTTTTCCCTAGTGAAGATGAAAGAATAGGTTCTTCTGAGTAGAAGTCCAACATGGATGAAACGTGTTAGTCACCTGCCAGGCAGGTCTTGTGGGAATAGAGTAGAAACTGTTATACTTGTTCAGTATTAAAGGGAGCTATTGCCTTGAGAAGGGGGGAGAGGCAGTATATGGCCAGACAGCAAGTGAAAACAAATATGTCTTTTCACTAGCAGAGTCATTCAGTCCTTAGCCAATGTCTTCCTTGTTATCTCTACGTTACATACACAGACAGTCGTGATATCCTGTCCATCTACTGCTAGGTGTAGATTTCAATATTAGTGTCTTCAGCTTTTTGGTAAGCAGCCTGGATTTTTGCCTAGATAAACACAGCTAGCAGGTTGTGCCTCAGTAGGCAAAATTCCAGGCAGTTTGCCAGGGAACAAACAATCTAACAAGGGACAGTTGATTAAGAAAGCCATGAAGTGTGCCTTTGTACTCCCGATGCCTTTGTATCCCCAGAAGGCTCTTAATGATCCTCTAGCTCATCCCATGAGTCTTGTAGGCTCACTTTCACAGTTTCGGGCTTCCTAATGGTACAATGCAATAGTTTACTTTGGTGCTGCAGCAATTCACTGCATTTCACACTTTCACTTAAAGAAACCTTATTTGAATCAGGAAAAAGAAAAAATCAATGTCTCATTCTAGTGATGAAATCAATAGGAAATTTGACTGAAATAAAATTTCATTTTAAAAAGATACATGATCAGATATGGCATATGCAGCGGAACCTCTGAGGCTCTGTCCTGTGAGAACCTTAAGGAACTCCAGGCTTTATGGGTTCAGATGCAGAGTTTGTGGAAATCTGTATGAAGAGCACTGTTTTCAATGGGTTCAGGCCAGGTCTATGGTGTAATGTTGTGACATTCTAGTTGCTCAGTTTCTTGGGAAATATCATCTTTGGCGAAAAATTCAGAAATGATTACACTTTTCAAAATAGGCTTTATGTTATAATAGCATCAATATTGTTGAATGTATACAGAAAGTATAATGGATGCTTAGCTTCCAGAAGAAAAGACATTATTTAATGAAAACAACTTATCACAAGTCTTGGAGCAGATGTTAACTTCAGTATGTCACTGATGACTTTAGATGACTCTGGTTTAGCTGCTTACTGAAGGCAACTTTGAGGACCAGGTTTCTTGGCGAAGCTGAGCATCTTTCTTGGAATGAATTTCTCGTAGTGTTTAACACTGAGCTTCTCAAAATTGATATGCACAACTGTGGTACATCCAAATCCTTAAATGCATACTGGATCTAGTCATCGTTCCACAGAAAGCAGTACCAAAGCTCTTAGCTATGCTGAATATGTAGGGTCAAGCACTAAGACAGTGTTTTCAAAGAAACTTTGTTTGGGCCCTCAGAATCATATTACTTCCAGAGAGATTTATTTTTGCTATTTTTGAAATAGCACAGGTTGTTCTTTTTTTATCTTCCTATGAAAGGTTGTGTTGTTTAAGGGAGTTATTAGCTGTTCCTTCATTTCCTCATTAGTGAATCAGTGAGAGGTGTGTGGGGTGGTGGATTTTTGTGTGTGTGTTTTCTTTGTTTTTTTGCCATAACAGTGTTGCTGTTTGAGCAGTAGTTGATACTACGTTCTGAGTCCTGAAGTTGTTATCCTAAATGAAAATCCCCAAATGGAAGCACAAAAGTTGTGGCCTGTTAATTAGTGCAGGTGATGGAATCACTCCTTTTAATTAGGTGGCAGATTAAGGTATTGATTACAATGCTTTTATAATGCAAATAATTTGTTACGGTTTATGAGACCATTATCTTAATTCTTCTGTGCACATATATGGATTCTGACTGGCAGTGTATTATAATACAGTTTAAAAAATATGGGCTTAATTATTTGCCTTGTTTTAACAAGTCCCCTTGTGCTTCATTTTATATACTATATATGAATTAAATGTGCATAGTAGCTTTGGCTGTCAGTGGTCTAATTGACAGCTACAGTCAAATGAACCATGAGGAAAATCCTTCTTACTGGAGGATGATTGCAAAAGTGTACCCCCCCCCCCCCAAACAAAAATCAGATTACAAATCAGCATAATGGAACCTGTGTGATTAGTCTACATAATTTACCAGAAATAAATTGTTTTTCTAGATAGACTGGAGCTGACCGCAAAAGGTAGTGCACAGATTCATGTGACTGAGGAAGTCACCCTTGAGAGGGCTGAAGTAGAGAGTAGAAAACATGAGTGGAAAGAACTTATCTTCCTCCCATCAGTGTAGGGATGCTCCATTGAAAATAAACCATGATAAAACTGAAGCCCCAGGATATTGCATCATATGATGCTCAAGTAGAGAATATGAGCAACTTCAGATCTTATGGGCTCTTCTTCGCCCTTCATACGCTCAGTCCTGCGAACTGCTACTCTGGCAATGCCAAGAGGATTTGTCTTGTCAGTTGCTCCGTGGTAAAGATTGCTCCACTGAAGTCACTAACTGATTGGATTACATTATTAACCCCATAGGACTGGATTTTTCACCTGTAAAGTTTTCATATTTAATGAACATGTTAAGGCTTTAGATGGATTAAAGATGGGGCATAACAATGTTCAGCAACTGAAGTTTTGAATGTGCTTTGTGGAGATGGTAGGAAATGGACTTAATTGGTTCTTCTCCCTGGGACCTTTCTTTACAGCATCCTGCCTTTGCCAGTTTATATGTAACAGGAAGGTTAGTGTGGGGATGCAGAACATCTATTTGATACACGTCCTGAGATCTTTTCTATAGGAAGATTCTTGGTATCCTGAAGATAATGTCAAATGGAGTTCCTGAGGCTGAGGTCTGAAAAGATTAAACCCAATGACGGAAACCAGTGGAAAAGTAGTAGGTGTTAATGCATAACAGAAAATGTTACGTAGTCTGAATTTTAATTTGGATGCCAACCAACTCGAATCCAAGGGAACAGCAGTGGATTAGCATTGTTGCGGCTGTAATTTGAATCAAGTAAAGTAGGGGTATATTCAAAAGTTTGAAAATGCCCAACAGTGAGATGGGTGGTTTTATCACGCTGCGCAGGTGCAGTATGTTGAGGTATGTTCTAGACCTGCTGAATGAGCCTGTAGAGAGTTGTTCCTATATGCTGCTGGGACAAGTGTTTATGCTTGTTCAGCTACTGTTCTGACTCAGCTACCAAATGTCCAGGAATCCTCTACTAATGCATTACTCTAAGCAGTGCTGATGGAAAGGCAGGTTGAGGGGTGAAATGTTAAAGAGGTGATATGTTCAATTTTTTGTTTGACTTCTGATTTTTCACTACTGGAAAATTAAAGAAGGCAGGATCTGAGGGCCCCGGATGTCTTTGTATTATGGGCTCAAAGTCTGCATCTTTATGCACAGAGGAAGCTCTGTTAGGAATTAGTCTGAGGATGACAAAGGCCTGGGAGACTGCAGTGTTAACGAACATGAAAGCTAGGCAGACTTCCTGGAAAAATCAGACTGTAATAGTTACCTTTAAGTTTGCAAGTAAACCATTCTTAATATGCAAGGTCATATTGTCACCTAAAATCTTCTGAAATTAAGGAAGCCACAGGGGTTTACAGCAGTTGAGATACTGAGCAGATATAGGGATATGAGTTAATCTATGTAAAAGATTACATCCTCCAAATTAGGTCATCTTTTGAACTGGAGAAAAAGATTTCAAGATGTGTTCAAGGTCTCTGATAAATTGCTACATTTACTTAACCTTAAGTCCTGTAATTGACAGTCCTGGGTGATCTGCAGGTTCTTGGATATGCAAGAAAAAGCTGTAAGTCATGGCAGTGCATGGAGAAACCTTTGCAGTTCATGACTTTGGAAATTTAAGAAGCAGGAGTCTATCTAAATTTATTCTTGCAGGTCACAAGAAGATCATGCAGTGTAGCAGAAATGGTGACCCTGGTTAATTGCATCATCATTTGGGAACAGGATGTAATTAATGTGTTTGAGTAAGGGTTGTGATAGTGGCAGCCATTATTTACGGAGGACAGTATGTGCCCTAGTACTGTAATGTGTCTTGAAATGATTGTATAACTTGCTCACATCACTGTCATTGTATTTGCGTTTCATACTATGAAACAGTCAAATGTGTTCCACCTGTGACTCAATTGACAAAATAACTTTGTGCCTGCTTATATTAGACTGAGCCTAGGCAATGATATTGTTAAATGTTTTTGCTTAATTCAATAATAAATAAATTACTGTTTAAATAAACGGCATTTAGTATTAACAAAGAAAACGCACCTTACGGGGAGACCACTTCCAAGTGGAGATCCTTAGAGGTCTGTTGTGAGACCTGTTGTGTTTAGTATCTGTCAGTGATCTGGAGACAGAGATGGAGTGCACCCTCATCAGGTTTACAGATGATGTCGCATTGGGGGTGCAGTTGATAAACTGGGGGGCTGCCTTTCAGAAGGACCTAGACAGGCTTGAGAAATGTGTATTTCTTGAAATTTAACAGGACAAATGCAAAGTTCTGCACCAACAGTAGACTAGCCCCTGCAGTGATGCGGCTTGGGGCTTGGCTGGCTGGGCTGCAGCTCTCCTTGGAGGCAGGGGGGGAGTGGGTGGGGGAGAGATTCTGGCTAAACAGCATCCCAGGCTGCATCAACCTGAGCACAGCTAGTGGTTCAAGAGAAATTATTCTTCTCTACCTGGTGCTCGTTAGACCACATCTAGAATACTGTGTCCAGTTTTTCGTTCCTGCAGTACAAGACAGTTGTAGATAAACTTGAGCGAGTCCAGAGTAGGGCCAGCAAGGTGGTCAGGATTGAAGCACATGAACTATGAGGAGAGGCTGAGGGACCTGGGTTTGTTTTACCTGGAGAAGGCTGAGCGTGGACATAACAGCAGTGCTCCAAGGAGGGAGAGAACAGCCAGAAATGGAAAAAGGGGATGCTCTAATGGGGGAGGTGGGGGGAAGAAAACACTGGAAGGATAATTAAGCATTGGAACAAGTTGCCCAGAGAGGCTGTGGCATGTCCATCCTTGGTGTTTTTCAAGATTTAGCTGGCCTGACCTTGATTTGAGGTCCAGAGGTCCCTTATGACCTCTGAATGATTCTATGATTCTAAAAAATCAGCAGTGTTATTGACAATTCATTTCACCTGTGCACCTTAAATTGCTTTATACTGCTGCCTGTTGCCCCAAACAGGCCTGTTGGGGCTCAGGGTTTGCCCAGGCTCACAGAGTAAGCTGGTGATGGAGCAAAGGGTAGAACACAAGTTTTTCTCCCTTGTTCTTCAGTTTCCGGATCACCCTCTCAGATTTTTGTGTTTGTAATAGTACTCTACAGGGCAGGTTCTGCCCCTGTGGATGCTGGCTGTTTTTATTGTAATTCAGACTTGAAACCAAGATGCAGAAGGACTTTGATTGGAGATCAGAGATGATGGAGCTGTTGGAGATGGGTGGAAGACCCTGTATATGAGAATTTCAGAAATTTCAACATCCCTTCCTACTTCCCAATTTCCAACAATTGTTTGATCTAAATACTTCCATGTGGCTTTTAAAACTGTTAAAGCTTCAGTTTCAGCTTTTCCCATGTTTATATTTTTAATCAGAACTATTTTAAATTCATTTTTTCAAATCGCATTCAGATTTTTTAAAAAACGATAGGAACTATTTTGATGTTTAACATTTTTGGAAACAAGCTGTTCATCAGAGCCAATCCTTTTCTGTAAGCAATTTTGATTATTGTCAATACCTGATGAACAGTAACTTTAAAATGTTCCCAAACATCTTTGTAAACAAATTTTGAAACACACTACATTTGGAGATGCCTATAGAAGCTTTGACTCAGTATTCTTCAACTGCACCCAAAATTGTGGTACACAAACTGTTATAATTGCCTGCTTTGCCATAGATATTCTGAATGACCATGTATAGCTCAGTGAACTCCTTTGTGCCTCTTTTCCTTGACTTCTAGTTATTTGATCTGTCCTTTTCTCTTATTCTTCATCTACCTTGTTTTCTTAAGCTGTGAAACAATCTTAAAACACTACTATAAAAGGTGAAAATTCTTCCATTTAGTAATAACAAGGAGAGATCACAGAATGTGATGCTAATGTTTGTAGTCAGCATTCACTTTTGTGAACAGGACATGACCCACAATCTGCACTAGAGCTACTGCAGTGTTTTGAGGTAGTTGACTGCATGTTGTCGAGTTGGTTGTCTCTTGTCACCACTGCCATCTGTCCCATTGCTTTCTCTCCTTTGGTCTCAACTCCCTTTGCTTTTAGCAAATTAAATTAATCTTCTGCTGAGCCCTTACAAATAGCCATGAATCTCTGCTGTGTTAATTTTTATCTGCTGGAGGTATCTAGCTGGTTTCTAAACCAAACTGTAAACTTGTCAATGGATGGCCTCTGGATGATTTAAACCTTTTAACTTTAGTCCAGATTTTTAATGAAACTGTATCCAAATATATCACTCTTGCAGATTTTTTTTTTTTCCAGTGTTCTATTGCTGTCTCCCAGGCATGATATTAATCCCTGCTTACTTTTACTGTAGTTAATAATCTTACTGACTTCACAGGTATTGCTTGCCACTTAAGAGGCCAGGGGCTTATTGTAGAATATTCATTGCTCATTTTCTTCATTTGCCTCTTCAGCTGCATATAGGCAGCGTTTGTATTAGTGTCATTTTCTTCCGTTTAAGTACAGTTAAACGGAAAAGGTAGGTCTTATTTAAAATGGTCAATTGACAGTACATGTCCACCTGCTTTTTCTTACCTAATATTTAATGTGGAACAATCTTGCCTGTGTGCTAAATTGCTTTTAAACACCATTTTTTGACTAACAATCAGGGTTTGAGTGAGTAGTAAAATGGGCATTTAATTTGAAGAATCTTTATTGTTCTAATAAAAAGAAGGCATTTTTAATAATTGCATTCCATCAAGAAAATCAATGCAAGTTCTGTGAAAGTTGAATCATCTCCAGCACGATGCAAGGTAGTTAAGGTGTATTATAGACCATATGGATGGTCTGAACTGTTATCAGAGATTAATGGAGGGGAAAAAAGCGTTCCTGATGCAAAAATGTATACATCTGTACAATTGTGCAAGGGAAATACTAATCTGTTATTGAAATATTTTAGCTTTTTTTGATGAAGTTGAAAAACTTCATGGTTTTGTTTGTTTAATAAATTAGGTTCTTTACTCAGAAATCCAATACAGGAGATTACTTAAACCTTAATTTTAGGCATGTATTCAAATTCTGTTGGTTTCAATGGAGATACGTTGTCAGATTGAGACCTCAATTAGCTGTATTTTCTAGTGAAATATTAGAATTAAAAAGTTGCACTAGATGTCACTTATTTAATATCTTAGAGCCCTAATGCTACTATTATTTACAAATTACAGTCAGCAACTATTTCTCTATGTCCAAAGGACTTACTTGTTTTGTATAAACATGTGGTGGGAACAAAGTCAGGCTCCCATGTTTAGCCTCGTTATGTTTAAAGTGCAGTGAAAAACCACATGTAGCTATAGTTATTAATTTTTGTCCTTAGAATTTTGAATTCAGTTACCTTAAAGAGAACTTGTGTCAAACGTGCTGAAAACACAGTGCTTGAATTTTGCATGATCGAATGTAAAAAATGAATACTATAAAGAAAGTGTGTCCCCATGACAAAATTGTCTTTAGTCTGTTGTCTGCCTCAGAAAAGCTAGCAGACTGACTACTCTCTCTGCTGACATGACTGGTACTGAGAAAAAGACTAAAGTGACAGGCGGCATTATCTTTTCATCTTAGAAGTGGTCCATTATGAGCAACGGTGTGCAGACAAGTGTGACTTCAGTGTTCCTCTGTTGAAGACGTTCTGGAAGTGTAGATTTTAGTCTGTAGTCTAGTGAGTAGTAAAAACTATTTTTCTCTCAAAGTCGGGATGCTTGCATGGGGCAAGGTTCATCTTTGTTATACCTTTGCATAATATTAATCCTTAAGCATTACTGCAATTCTGAGAAAAATAATGAATAAAGCCAACTTTAATTTCGCCTAGATTCCTAGGTCCTTTTCCAGTTCAAGGTGAATCCCTGTTGTCATGTAAAGGCAGTGATATAATTCAGGCTTCACTTCCTGAAAGAAGGGGAATAGAGGCAGGGAATACAGAAAGGGAGATACAGGCAGGAAGGGCATTTGTATTTCATTGTTCTCCATTTCATACCTCCATGGATCCTTTGGGTCAAGGTTTGGAAGGAAATTGGGTCAAGCCAACCTCATGCATAGCCCTGAATAGACCAGGCAGATAGAGCTACAGGGATGGATGATCCCATTCCTCAGCTCCATGCATGCTAGAGATGGACTGAGCTGAAAAGCAGTGTTTAAGCAGAAAGCTAGGGTTAGAGGTTTTCTTTCTGGTATGAAGTCTCAAGGCCCTAACACAGATTTGTGGCCCTCATGAAAAGTGAGGGCAGAGTTCAAGTTGCTCTAATTTAACTCATTGGATAGTCTTACAGCCCTGTGATTATGTATAACAATATATAGATACTGTGGATCTCATGCATGGTTTTGAGACCTATGTCATAAGAGATGTCAAAAGCATTGATCAGTTTTGTGTAGAAAGAGGCCCATATCCATCTGTGTAAAAACTAGTTTTGACCTTTAAACAAGGCAAACCACCAGCCCACCTCTGAGCCAGTTTATAATATCTAAGGCATAGGAGTAAAATTACCAATCTGTGTTGCAACAAATCTTGCGACTGTCTGGACAAAAATAAAAGGGCAGAAAGAGCTTTCTCTGGGTTCAGATGCATTTTCTGATCCCTTCACGCTTTTCAGCAGGGTTGACTTTAACATCTGGCCAAACACAGAGCAGTCAAGTTTTACGTTTAGGTTAAGTACAGTAATAATAAGAATACATTATGTTTGCTCTGTAGGGAAACTTAAATGCCTAAGATCCACTAAAACCAAAAATTGAAAAAACATATTTTGGTTGCAGGCATCGTTAATAATGTGACATACATTGATTAGGTTCAGCTTGTACATACAGTGCGGAAACTTTATTAGAGGAATGGTGTGCCTATTCCAAGATGGAAGAAATAATTTCCTGCTTTTCCAGATGCACTTTACTATTGAGTGTAGTTTTTGATGAACGCTCCAATATTTGGCATACTGTTGTTCTTGTATTAAGACCTATCTCAGGGTTTGTTTTTGGGAAGCAGACTTCTCTGGAGCATTTTCCTTTGGGATAAATCCTGTGGTTTGAAGGAAATGAGCTTCTGCATGTGTTGGGAAGACTGTACAGGACAACTTTCTAGTAGAAATGATTAAGTGGGAAGGGAATTATTACAATTGCACATTTAGAAGTCTTTATTTATAGAGAAAATGTTTCACTGAGGAGTGCATTGAGCTGACAGAAGATGTGGATTCTCTTCACCATTCTTCTGATGATGTGCTGTCTGTCCTTGGGCAAATCACTTCCCCACACTTGGTTACTTATGTCTAGTTAGCCTATGGCCTAATGAGATTATAATCTATCTCTCGCTATGTGATTAAACAGTACAGTATCTAGGACAGTGACACCATGATCTCTGTTAGGGCTCCTGGACACAACAAGAATCTTAAGGCATGTTTATAACTTTTCTGCTAATTGATTAGAGCTGCCATGTTATATAATAATGATACTGAGTGCAGGTGGGGAAAAAACAACTAGATAGCTAGCATGTTGAAAGCGCTGAATTTAGTATGCTTTATATGCCCTGAATCTCTCAAATTATCTAAATATTAGTTCTACTGAAAGAAACCAGACCATTGGCATTTTGGTAACAGGATTTGATTTTTTTTGTTTGTTTTTTATCATCTGAATTCTTAGGAAAGTGATGGACATAAATGAGTGCTTGATCTGCTTGATTTCTTTTGAAGACACCTGAAAACCTTTATTCCACTTCCATTTGAGAAAGGTCTCAACAAAGCTAGAACCTTGAAATTACTGGCAATAGAGATTACTGCATTAATGAGTATAGTTTTTGAAGACTCCTGTGATACAATATGGCTTGTTCTTTTTTTCTCAGATTGGTAATTAGAGTTCAGAGACTGCATAATCATTTGGAAGAACATTTTTATTTTCTTTTTCTTTTACAGTTTCTAGTTATTTTGCTTTGAAGCAAAATTAAAAAGTGCAAGAGAGAGCTAATGAATTGATGTTCAGTCAAATCTGTAAATATTATTTTTGCAATTGAAAGTATTTTTTAAGTCTGAGTTTGAAATCAGAATCATGTAGATTTTTCCCTGTTACTCTGAACAAGGAAATTCATGTAGAATTATATTTAATGATACTGGTTCTAGTTCATAAACAGTATAACAATCGTAGAACTTTTTTGGTGCTCTCTGTTTCTTTCCTTCCTTTTAGTTGATGGATTTTCTTCTTTCTTGCATCTTTGTTTCATTCCTTACTCTTTCTGAATTCTCTGGTCCATTGAAGAAACAAAGTATCGAGCCTTATATCTTGAAATTCAAAAAAAGCTACTTGCTGTATTTCATATAAAATATGCTCATGCAGACTAGCCTTCTATATGCCAAAAATGTCATCTGTGCGTCCACATTTGTGTGTGTAGCTGTTAGTCAGATATGCAGGGTTATGCATGAGAATACATGAGGCAACTTTAGAACAGGTTGGTTAAAACATAACTAAAATTATTTGAACAAGTGGAACAATGTGGGTGGCTAGCAAAAAAGACGTACTACAAAGGAGAAATTGTCCGTTTTGGGGGTTTGGGTTTTTTCCTCATGATATCTGCCCTTTGTCCAACAGTGATGTGTGACAGATTGTTTGAACACTAGATGAATGTTTTGTTCTTGGAGAAATTAAACTTTTTCTCCAGTTCTGCTTGCAGTCTGGTCTTATATTGCTACTGCAGGTAGTTCTTATAGTTCCATTGTTCTCCTCTATTCCTATTGCTTGCAAGTCTGGAACCCACTTCTACCGCAATCATTGTTGCATTTAGAATGATAGTTCGGTTACTAGCCAGGGCTGTGATTTTTTTTTTCCTCCCTATTACCTAGCCTGTCAGGTTCTGGCATTTCATTATGAAGACTTAATTAAGACATAACTGGTGATGATTTTGACTGCATAAAATTATGTTGAAAGTATAGCAGCCCGTAAAAATCATGGCTCAATTCTATTTTATTTTTTTGCTCTTGTTGATTAAACTCTGTCTTTGATATTATTTAGGATTTACATATGTAAGTGTGGAAGTATATTATGTTCTTAATTTTACATATAGTAACATACTTGGATTAAAGAGTATGAGAAAGATGTCAAATATGGACACTGAATTCTGATGAAATAGGTATACAACAAAGAACATACACAAGCAGAGAAAATAGATCCACAACTTTCTGACATTAAAATATTCCCCTTTTGCTGGAGGTGTCCACGTTTCAGGATATCTTCAGCTAGCTGAAACTGAACAGTGGTTCTACTGTCTAACATATTAAGAACCTGACTTACAGAAGACATATGGTAAGGAAGAAATTTTAAAATGACTGCAGTATCGGTTGAGAAATGGGCATTAAAATGGAAGTGAAAATTTTGACTATCTTCATGCGGCTATTTAGAGATATTACCATATCACAGCCCCTTAACTCAATTCCATAATTGATAATATTATGGCCTTATTAAATGTGCAGAGTGAAGTAGATGTGAACTTTTACTAAACATCTCTCTCCCCATCTTTCCCCTCCTTTCCCTCCCTCCTTCCCTTTTCCTTTGACTCTGAAAAGGGGATGAGTCTGATTCTTTCATCTAGCATGCTTATGCATACCTCCTCGAGGAACCAGCTAAAAGGCAAGGTTGGATTTTGTGCTGTGTGACTGTGGCAGCTCCGATCTCTTTCCTGGATTGCTATTTCCAGTTCTTCTTAACCTTGTTTCATGTTAATGTAAGCTGTCTCTGTCAAAGGCAAAGAGAAAGATTTCTCTTACGTTGCTTCCACCTGGAATAGTATGGTCTGTTCCTTGTGGGATTTCTTGAGCACCTGCAATGAAGCTACTGACAAATATAGACTCCCAACTGATGAGGATTCCTGTAGTGGGATGCGTGTGTCTGCCAGTAGGTAGGGTGTGTTATGGTTATGCAAAGAAACAGCAGCGTAGATACTGAGATCGTACCTAGTTTTCTCTGTAACTGTTGCACTTCTGCATAACTTTCGCATGAAGTCTTGCGAATCATAGCACTGGATGTTCAGAACTGGATAGCTTCCTGTAGCCAGACTGAAACGTAGTCACAAGCCTGTTTACTAGTGTGAACAATAAATCCGAACAGTGACTTAGGGAGCAGAGGAGCAAGGTAACTGGATACATTATTTTTGGGCAATTACTTCCCTCTGTGCATGTATGAACATGTTGGAAGATGGCAAGTTGCATCATATTTTTTGAAACTTTGCATTGACTAAGCAGCAGTCACTGAAAATCTGCTTTTCCATGTTTACACATCTATTTCATAATCAAGTGTTGTATATCAGCAAGGACTCAAGATATTATGTACAAGAGGTGTGTATGTCTGGGGTTGGATGCTCTCAGGAGTGGATGACCAGCAATGGGAAGATGCTCTGAATCCTACTTTGCATTCATAAGCATAGGTGTTCAGGGTGTAAATATCCTGAAATAAATGAGTAGAGAGGAGAGATGGGCCCTATCCTAAAAAGGGGAGGCTTTGGCTTGAAGAGGATATTTAAAATTCCAGTAGAGAATATGTAAAAGAATTGTACTTTTGTTTTATTTTGATTGGTGAAGATCTAAATGGAAGTTCAGACACTCTTGCGCAGGAGTACATGGGACACTGAGCGTTATCATTGCTGTTGGTGATTCCAGGTAAAATCTTAATCCTCGCTCTGCTTTGTAATTCTTAATTACATGCATAATTCTTAGATTAGATGCATAATTCTTAATGAGATAGACTTTGGTTTAGCCCATGCAGATTTCAGAAAGCACAGGCTAAGATGCTTAGAAACATGATCTTGCCACATAATTCAGAGAAGAATAGCCAGTCTGGTGACTGTATTATCAATTTTGGGGGGGGGAGGGAGAAGTGTATGATGTATCCAGATTCTCTAGCTAGTGCTACTATTATATCTTTGAAACACCTGGCAGTGCAAGAGATTTCTTTACAAGTCATTAGCGAACCACTTCACACCTCCTGTCAGCTCATGCCAGAAAAAAAAAATCTTGAAGTGAACAGTTTCCTCTTGTGAATCAGTTCACTGTAGTGAAAATTACTTTACGTTGTTGTGGAGTTATCATGAAGTAGCTTAATGCAGCTTTGATTAAAGCATGAGAATGATGTTCATTATCATTTAAATTAGGACTTTTAACCATAATTATATGCTTAGCCATATCAATGGCATTATTCACTGAATACAACAAATATCACCAAGTGATCTTCTATGTCCAATTGTCAAGGTCCAGTTTCTCTGCTTGATAATATCATATGAACAGAAGAAGCATGACATGTAAAGGGGAAAATATTCAGAAAGTTGTTATCTTGAAGTTTGTGAGCATATTTAACTTTTACAGACCAAGAGTGCAGATCTGCTATATTTAGGCAAAATATTTTTCTTGTGGACAAGGTAGAATAGAGAAGGGGAGCAACAGAGTAAGAAATGCCAGTACTGTTAACTCAATCAGTTTGTCATTGTAGACTTTGAATGTGTCTGTAATGTCATGTGTAAGAAAGCTCACGTGAAAGCCACAACACAAGTGCGTGTAGTAACCGATGCTATTTGTCATCAATCAGGCTACAGCCTAATCCGAGTTATCCGTGGGAGGTGTTTTCCTGCACTGCAAACTAATCAAACAATGGATGCTAAAATGAAGAGCTGACTCATTGAGACCCAGCTCAAGTTAACAGGACTTATTACCACAGTACACTAGGAAACTGGCTGTCCCTCTTTCAGGGCTAAATCGATACTGTGGGTGATGAAGACTGACTATTTGCTGGTCACTTGCTCAAGATACGATCCAGAACCTCACTGTTCTTCAGTTTACCCATCTATACAATCCATTTAGTTATTTCATTGTGGTGGTTGAACTCCAAATTCATTAGTAACATTAGGCATTTCAGGACACGGGAAGGGAGGTGCTGTGGGGGCAATGAGCAGTCTAGATGCTTCCTTGCAAATCATTTAATCTCTTCAGTCTCTAGGCTAAATTGTTCTTTGTTCCCTCGGCACTGGTCATGTGAAGTATTAGTTGTTAATTTCATTAGGACTGAAGTGTAAGCTCTCTGTATATGTAATTTTAATAATGTGATGTTTTTTAATTGGTTTGTTTGCAAATAAAATATTTGAGTCTGTTTTAACAATGGCAACAATATATATCTGACCTAATTCCAGGAACTGTAGAAATGATTAGTCTTCTGTCACCTGTAATACTCATTTTTTGAACTAGAAAAGGTTTAACTACTAGGAAGAAACTCTATTATCCTCTCACTGGAGTCAGCGAAAGCAAGGTAATATTTCCTAAGAAAAGAAATACCTCTGAAAAATTTGGACATCTTCCAAAAGTAATTGGACTTTTAAAATGAAATGTGACTTCTTTAGAACTTGAAATAGATTTTAAACACAAATCTTTGTTAGGGTATGGGGGTTATTGTTTAAAAAAAAAAATTTAAAAAAAAAAAGAAAATATTCCTGGAGTGATTTGGTATTCTTGGTATGGATGCAGAGAAATAAATTACAGTTTTCCCTCTCTATCCTTGATTTGCTGAGCACAGTACCTGCACTTGTAAGTTCTCTGCAAGGCAGGATAAATTGTCAGCTTTCTGGTGAAGGCTAAGTAGATGGACAAACTATTTCTAGCCTTTTTCTGAGCCACATAAAAGGAGATAACCTGCTGAGGATTTCCCTTGAAGTTGTGAAACATAGCATAAAAAAGGTTTGATTTTTCCCAGGACATATGTAAAATCCAACTTTGCATGTGTGTGGTATCATTATAAAATACTCCTTTTTGCCTACAAGCTATATGCTGTTAGGAGTTATAACCAAAGTGAGAATCACTTTGCCTTGGCTTATTTTATGGTGGTTTTAAAAAAAAAAAAAAAAAAAAAAAAAAATCTTAGAAACTGGTCGTGTTATTGAAGTTGGCATTAGATACCTCATTGATTCACTTGGGACAGCCAGGGTGCTTGGATTGAAATTTGTCCTTTTCCAAGCAGCCAGGGCAGTGTAGCCCACCTAAGGCTTGTCTCAGCTCTGAAAACAGAATTTAGATGTAATTTCAAGGGATTCGAAGACTTTGCAAAACATGATGCAGTGCACAGAAATGTCTATCAGGTGCAGTTGCAATCCCACAAATGCTTGTGTGCACATAAGAGTTTTACAGGCTGCGCGTCAGCAGCTTCGTGTAGTTGAAACTTTCACGTGAGTGCTGTGAAGAACTATAATTACATAGGTTTCATTTTATGGAGTTAATTGTTATTTGCATGGGGAAAAGAGTTAATTTCTGTGGTCAGCTTTAGAGTGTGAGGTTTGTCTATTTTCCCATTTATTCTAGGGTTAGTTCCCATTTGGTCTCCTTGTCTTCCAGTTCTTCTTGTTTTGTCTCCTTGAAACTGGTTTGGAAAATGGAAGTAATAAAGTTGCCTTATTTCTTTTCTGTAAGATGCCAAACTTTCTTTGACCTTTTGAAATTTTTCGAGTCCAGGAAGAAGCGTGTTTCCTGAAGCACAGTTCTATTTTAGAAAAATCTATCTGTTGTAATCTAGATTTTTTTTTGTTTGTTTTAGTCAGTGAGGCAGGACTTTGAACTGTTGCAGCAGGACTCTCCCTAGCATCCAAAGCCAGTTGTCTTTGGAAAAAAAACAAAAAAAAACCTTGCTGTGCTTGTTTGGTCAGAGCAAAGTTTTGGTCTTACCTTAATATAAAAATAAGAAGTTGTCCACAGTTCACTAGACTTTCATGCAAGAGTACATTTTTCCCCTATATAAACCCTTGTTTAAAGCTAAATGTGCTCTTTCAGAGTATTGTAAATACATTCCTAACAACTGACATAACGTATGTTGTCTTGTATGTGTTCAGTCAGCTGCTGTTGGCAGCTAGGCCTAGAAAGGTTTATTTTTCTGATACTTAATAAAAACGATATTGCACTAACAGAATAGGTAATAAGAACAGGGATCCAGAAATTATGAAGCATGATCAAAAGATGATTTCCCTCATGATAGATGAAGAACTGATTTTTTCATAAGTTGTAGAAATTTGAGTGTTTTATGAGGAGTAAATGATGAAAAGAAATACGAGCAATCCACTGATTCTCTATTCTTCAGTAGCCTTTTCAGAAACGTGGCAAAGCTGTGTTATCGCAGTCTGTGTACAGCATTTGATAAACTGAAAGTGTATTTAGGCTATGTGGTGTTGATACTTGGATAAACCGGCTGTGCTACAGACAGTGTCACAGGCAAAATACTGATTTTGGTTCTGTTTGGCAGGAGAGATGGAGCATAAATGGCTCTTGGAAACCGAAAAGAAAAGAGAAGTTGTCTGAGAAACTTTGAGCTATTCTTTGCAGAATCCTGCTCACTTGAGTGACTTTAAGTTCACGGTTCAACACTGAGGATGAGTAAAAGCCCTAACCTTAGTGCTTAGAACTTCATCTATTGACTTTAGACACCAAACATTGAAGCAAATGTTTACTGTTGAACCACTGTGAAAAACGGCCAACAAGCCTAACTGGCCCACAGTCTCAAAACGACTTATTAGTATCCACTTGCACTTCTGTTCTTTCAGATGACTCAGGCTAGGAAGTGGGGATTTCTTTTTTTTTAGGAAAAAAAAAAAGCAAACTCTTTTTGCTTGTCATAGTCATGCTTATTCATGCTTAACATTTAACGCCATCAGTTACGGTTACAGTGGTCAGTATATCCAAGGGTTTAAAGGTGCATAGATTTTTAGCTCTGCCGAGGATGAATTTCACCCATTCTTCCTGCCTATTAGCCTGAAGGCTAATTACACAGATTTAATGTCTCTCCCAGTTGCCCTTGGGAGTAAGTGCTAGTCTATTGTCAAATAGTACAGCAGAAGTGCAGTGTGCCGAATTCAGTGCTTTATTCTGTAGGTGTGATCAGAATTAATGTTGTCAATCTAAAGGTAGTGTTTAGGTTACCTGTATTGCAGTTCATGGGGCAGTTGTTTGAGTGCTGCAAATGGGTATATGGGTAATGAGTGCAAATAAGCTATGCAGACTTGTACCACTTGATGATCTAGTTGTGCATGTCTTTGTTCTTAAAGTTTTGCTTGGAGGACGTTGCCTTCCTTATGCTTTCAAACTCTGAGTATATAACCTAGCAGGAAGAGCTTGCACCCCAGAGACATGAGCAGTTCCCTCCAGAGAGGAATTGTGCCAGATGGGATATTATAGACATTAAAAAATCTCTTTCATGCAGCAAGCATTACTCAGAGTGCTTATACCTGCTCACTGCATTCAGTCCTGAGACTTACTTGGAACATACCACTCTTCTTTCACATCTCTTCTTCCCCCCTCCTCCATTGTTTTTATCCTTACACTTCACACATCTGGTTTTTGGAGAAAATACTTCAAAATTCAGTGACCGTCTTTGAAAGTTCTTTATTTTTCCAAGCATTTGTTTGTATATTCTCCCATACCAAAGGGATCTGATAGCAAAGCAGAAACTTCTTTTTGTGTGTGGCTTTTGGGTTTTTTGGCTGGTGTAGTTTGGCTCCCTGCCCCGGTATATCCTGCTAGTGTGGAAAATCATATTTTTGGCTAGAATAATTTTAATTTGTCTTGACTTTTATATTGCTATGGAAACACTATTTCTGCATTAATTAGTTGCCCTTATTCTCAATCCTTTTGTTGTTCAAACTACAGACTATGCAGCTATTTTTCCTACTGTTTGTTATAGGGTCTGCTTAAAATGAATTGGAATATAATGAAATGTCATGTATGGTTTTGTAAAAATGTGTATCCTAGATTCTTTAAATCCACACAAAATGTAAATATTGTAATTTCAATTAAAATGACTCTTATGTAACGGGGCATCCCTCCTCAGGAAAATGTTTTTCATATGTAACTTTGAAATTAAGAATATATTTAAATAGCCTTTTGAGTCACAACTATAATGAGTTTTGTTTTTCCTTCTTTTGTATAAAATGGAAATGCCAGTGCTATGGAAGAACTTTATTCTCTGTATAACCTGTATTTCAGTTTCTGTTAATGTGTTGAAGTGCAGTTACGGGTTTTTAGCAATGCTTAGAAATAAAGGCGTATGTGCAGTACTGGAATTTTACTATGTTTATGTTAATTGCTCAACATCAACTTACTCTTATTCAATGCTGAGAAAATGCTACCTTCCTGAAAAACCTCAACAAGAGCTTATATCTCCATGCTTTTTGAAAGATTTGTAATTGAAACCTGAGATGCTCTTGTGTTGTTCTGTTACTTTCAGGTTTATGTACAACAATAAAGAACTCTTAAATCTTGCATCCTTGTAACTCTGAAATTAATTTTTCTGAAGCATGGGAATTTGTAATCTACCTGTGGTTTTCTAGTGTTATAAAATAGCTAATCTTTTATCTTACAGCTTGGAAACATCTTCAATATTGTTGTCCTTCCCCATAAATTATTGTTGGTATAAAACAGAAATGAAAATTATGAGACTATACCCTGGAATGTTTCCCCTTGGATTTCTCTCTCCAATCATCTTGTCCATTTCTACCTCAAGCAAGTTCATTGAGAGGCCGTGTCATTGATACCTAAGGTGTTCTTTGATCTGAAAGTTAAAAGTTGGGATCTTGTCCATCAGAGTGAAAAATCAGACTTCTAATTAAATTGTGCATTATTATATGCAATTGCTGCAGTGTATGTCATTACTGGAATTTTGAGGGGGAAAGGTATTAGGTAAATAATACCTAGACTCATTTCTCATCCCCCTCCCCTTGAATAAACTCTCTTAGATGTCACGAAACCGTTAGGGTTCGTGTTCTGACTGTAGCTGAAGGGAACTTCAGGAACAATCCCAACTCATGGAACTGGAAAGTGTGTTAAAACAACAGTTGCAGCTGAAGTTTCAATGAGGCTTTTATTTGTTGTTAATTTTGTGACGGTTATGTTGTGCAGTGCTTAATCATATGAAGGCCCTTCTGGGAAAGACTTTCAGCGTGCTTGGTCAGTCTCAGAGCAGAGTGTTGGCTGGTTACTGTGTTACTGTTATTTGCTAGCGTGGTCAGAAAGTAGGAGCAATAGTTTGTGTGTTCCATTATCTACTTATTTGTTCAGGTAAATATGGTGTCCTTAGGCCTTAGATGAGCATGCAGCCTTGTTGAACTATGCCTGGAGCAGATGCCTAGCTGAGAGCAGACAAGTCATTTCTCAAAGCAGACAGTTGATGAGGGCAAGAATTACAGCGTTGTAAGAGAAAGCTGGGAATTTAAGCTTGTAGGGAAGGCATTCTTAAAAGCACTATGGCCACTGGAACCTATTTTTATTTCTTCAATAAACTAAGATATGTAGACCTGTATCTGCAAAGATTTTTCACATATCTAACTTCTGTTTGGGTTGCTAATTAAAAAGTTTGGGGCCTAAATTGTTTTGTTAAGCTTGACCTATGTAACTTAGCTAATGCCACGTGTGCCCACGGTGCATCACAAAAGCAGTATGATCTCCTGACACATGAGCACCTGCCTGGCTCAGGAAACTTGATTTTTTTTCTGTGATTGAGAAGTCTGGGAAATAGTCAGCATGCTGGGGGAAAAACATCCTTTCTAGCTCTTCAGCAAAATCACAGTAACTTTTCCATGGCAGTTACACAGCCCTCATGAGTGTAACTAAGACGTAGAAACCAGGAAGACATCATGTGTACACAGAAAGCAGAGGATCTTGTTCATTGTTCATGCTTTTGTTTGTTTTTGTGATGGTAGCCTCTGCACTGAGGACTGTGTTTTATGAACCCCGTCCATGTCATAAACGGGAATGGCTCTATGTGAGGCCGTTGCTGAAGAAGTTAAAGCTTTAGTGTTTTACTGCATGATTTTTTTCCTAAAAGGGCCACAAAACAACTTGCATATTATTTCTGTTGCCCAGAATTTAACCCAGTTTTTTTTTATTGGAGATAATTTGTGATGTAGTTACAGGGGAGACAAAGTTAGTATGGAGAGAAGTAACCTGCTAAACTGGATGGAGCCTTGCTGAGCACCACCTGTTGATATGCCATGCAGTGTAACCCTATCAGGCTACTTATGACTCCAAAAGTCATACTTTTTGTCATGGTTAACAAGATCACATTGTAAAACTTAAGATATAAACTTGAAACTCTTGTGATTTAAAAGTGTCCTTGATATGTATAGAACTGGATATAGTAGAGTAGGCTGTTTTATTGTAGAATTCACTCATGGACTCTGTGTGTGGGGTAAGAGGCAGTTACAACCCTTGTTGATTGTGTACCTGCTTGTGCTGTTGTATATGAAACTGCAGAGCCTTCACCTGGCCTTTGGAAACAGGACTGTTATGGGCAGTGTGAACTGACTGTGCGTTTGAGGTTTACTCTTGGGGTGCTGAATGTTTTCCTGTTTTCAAGCATCATCTTTCACCGCTACTAGCGCAGTTGCATTGATAGGCAAAAAAGTATCGTTTGTCAGCTGTTTCATAAATCATATGTCGCATTGGAAGCTTAATGCATTCTGTGCCAAGTAGCCAAAGCCATTAAAAACCTATCTGCTGCGTATTGTTGGTGGGCAATGCTTGCAAATGCTTTGATTCCTTTAATAAAATAAATAGAAAGTGTTGCCTGACATACCTTTGAGCACTTATTGATAAATTTCTATTTTTGAATCAAATTGAGATGTAAAGGCAGGGAATACCTTTTATAAGGGACAGACAGGAAGTGTTGACTTCTACTGTAAAGTGAATCAAGACCAGTTGGTAGTTTAATGTGCACACACACATGCATACGTGTTGCATGAGGTTATAAATACAAAGGTGAGGAGTTGGAGATGGAGCTGTTTCTAGCTGCATTTAAATTTTTTTCCATAAAAAAAGTATATTGTATTTCATTCGAAAGTCGAGAAGAGTTCTTATGCTGTTATTTCTGAAGTATCAGACTTTATGTTCGTGTTTTATTCTTCTATTATATATGCTTATAGCTAAGCTATATATGCTTAGCTTTTTGAGCTTAGTGTAGCAGCTACTTCAGAAGAAGTATTAACAGCATCAGATAATCAGTGATGAAGATAAGCTGATATCTGTGAAGCTATATTACATGGGAATATAGCCCAGCTATTTAAGCATATGCAGTCACTTGGATTGCACATGGCTAGACAGGCATATACAACACTGCAGTGACAGTGAAAGCAACCTTTGGGATTGAGGGCTGTAGTCTTATGCAGCTATCTGCATTACGGTAACAATCTTTCATCAAATGCCTGAAGTGTTCATGGTTTGCCTCTGCATCTGTAGTTGATGCTCAGTGCTAGAGTGTGAACTTGTGGAATAAAGGAGCAGAATTAACTCCTTAGTACAGCAATTTTTTGTATAAATTTTCCAAGTGACTAGTGACTTGGAAAACTTTCGTTTCTTGGGACTACTAATTGGAAAAAAGGGATGTTTGCAGAAAAATAAGGGGTCTCTCTTGGTAGAGCTACCGTTTTTCAGATGTTCCCTGGAACGCTAGTCCTTCCTGGTCTGTGAGGTTGTGAAGTAAGAAGCATTTGACATGGATTTGCTAAGAACTAAAGCTTGTTTGTAGGGCTGAAGTTCCCTACTTGATCCCAACGCTTCCAAATGCTCTCTGAACACTGCAAACTCTGTCCTTGCAGGACATAGGCCTTGGAAGGGGTGTTCCAGACTCCCAGCATGTCTGCTGTTTCTAGATGAAAAGTAAGGATATTCTCATTTGCTTGACAATGTATACGATTTGTTTAGGTTTTGATGTTCAGATGTAGGTTGGATGGAGGGTAATTTGAGGGAAAAGGAACAATGAATTTGTTTGGAGGAGGCAGAAAAGCTTACATATAGTCCCTAGGGAAAGAGGCAGCTCTTTTTCCTCGGAAAGTGGCCCAGGTTCAGGGACCAGCACAGAAGGCACAAACTGTGGAAGATGCCTGCTTTAAGAGAACAACAACAGTTCTTGTCTGTGTCCGAGTGCGTGGCCTGCTCTGCTTTGCACAGCCCTTGGTGTGGAGTAACATATTTATTTTCTGTGTTTAGGTTTAGCTGAAGCATCTCTCCAAGCCATGAGTACCCCTGGGCTGCATGTGGTAGTTAACACCCTTGCCTTTATCAATGGGTTGTGTAGTGGAATCAACTTTGGTCTTTGGCATAATAAATGATTGGCTCATTAAACCTGCCTGAGACTAGCGTGGAGCTCGAGTCCCACAAGCTCGTGATCCATGTTGTAGCTGTTTCCTGAGCCACTGTTCCACAGCACGTGGTACGGCAAATACAGTTGCCTTGGCAAAACACAAGGAAAGACCTTTTGTGTCACCAAAGGAGATTCTGTGCGTCGAGAGAAGGGTTACATCTGATTGGTTAGGAAATCAAAAGCTACTCTTGTAAAATCAATGAACAAAATATATTAATATATAGAAGAATGCTTCTTACTAAAAAGTCAGGTTATTCAAATTTCTCCTTCCTTTGCAAATGCTTCAGAGGAAGGCTGCAATGAAAAAGGGCAAGGGAGGTCTTGGGGAGGTAAGACTCAACTCTCAGGGCTGCTGTACCATGCTAAATCTCAAATGCAATCATTTATTTCCTTTCTGCTGATGTAGATACAGATAGGTTTTGTTTTTGTTTTTCTTATAAATATTATCCTCTAGGAAAGAGATGCAGATAAATCATTCTCTGAGACTGCCTGTGATGCAGCACTCTGAACTCCAAAAGGGTAAGAGGCATATTTGCAATAATTAATTGGGCTTGAAAAAAATTTTGCTTAGCTTACTGCTGACAAGTGGTTCTTGTTTTAGCAAGGCCTTGCCAATTCCTTTATCATAGTCAAACTTCTCATTTTCATTTCTTGCACATGCATCTTGTTTCAGCTCATATGGTTTTATTTTGTTGGTAATATTTTGGTTTTGGGTATTTTTTTTCCAATGTTCAAGTTGCATTTCCAGTCACACAGGCACTCAACTTTTTCTCCAGAAATTCAGTCGGTAATGCTGATTTTCCTCAGGGTTCTGTAGAAGACATAACGTGCATTGTTTTTTATTTGTTATGTTAGAGGAACAGCCACCTCGGGAGTTGTCATAAATAGTCATTTCTGGATGTCTACAAGTAGCCACTTGATACTATAACAGTGCCTCAAATTACTTTCTATCATATCAAGAGGACTGATGCTAATTTTAATCTTTACTTCTCATAGGCAGCAAGGAACAGAGATACGAATCTGAATCTTTTGGTTTTCAGCTGAGAGCTTTGACTAGCAGGTAGCTGCCTTGTCTGAGGTGTGGTGCAAAGGCTCCACCAAGTTCCTGTTTGTTCTTACTCCCACTCATGCTTTCCAGGGTTTTGTTTGTTTTTTTTTTTTTAAACCCTCAATTTTGTATTCAGATAGAACACTGAAATAAAATGTAGGCTGCTTTGTATAAGGTTTGTGGCTCTGAGTGGTTCTCATTTCCAGAATGAATCAAACCTAAGAGACTTCCAGAAGTATTGTGCCTTATAAAACTGCTTTATATCCTGCTTCTCTGTAGTGCAGACACTATCTTTAGGCTGCAGAGAATGAGGTAGAAGATTCTGATTTAATGCGAAGTTGTGGAAGTTTAGAGACTTGTATTAATCTTCTACTTAAGTTTATACATTGAAATAGTGCACAGAATTGTTATTATATAGGTAGTGACTATATGATATTTTTAAAGTTTGCTAGTATTTCTCACCTTATGTGAATTATGTCTCTAAAAGTCTGATTCTTTTTTTGCATGCATGTAAAACTAGTTTAAAAGGAGAAGGATCAAAACCTGACTCTTCACCTTCAGACTAGAAAGATATCCAAATATACCATATCCTAGTCTTGAACAACTGAAGTCAATAACGTTTTAAACATGTATTTAAGTCAGAAAAGTAAAACCACTAGGTTTAAAGATCGGTTCAGTAGATTTCTGATTGCACTTAGATGGACCTCATCAACATCGTGGGGAAGGGTCCTTTCAGCTGAATAGTCTTTTTTGTAGTACTGTTGCAGAAAATCATCTGTCTCTTAGGGCTGGGACTTAAAGCTAACCCTTCTGAGTCTTTGCCCAACAAATTAATCTCGATTTCTAAGCGGCTTGAGACAATTCTCCAGCAGATGTATACCAAAATTTGAGATGAGATGGCCAAATAGCAAAATAATCTAATGTGATAAAGCTATGAATGGAAATAAAAGCAACACAAATAGTCAGCATTTTGCCTTGAAACTTTGATGTATTTTTAAATGACACTAACTTTTTTTCAAGCTAGATGTAGAAATAGAGATACCCCTGAAAATACTGGAGAAGGATAAAAATAACATAGTTGTACCTGAGTGATTTCATTAGATTTTTCTTCTCTTTCCAACAGCAGTGAAGTGACAACTTGAGTTCTAATGCTGCTCTACAGCATGACGTTATACTTCCTTCATCTGCATCTTACGATTATTTAAATTGTGACTGTATGTGTCAGCCCTGAGAAGAGTCATAGACCAAAGACATGCTTTTAAGGCCAATGTGCATGATGTCCTCATACAAGTAGAGCAGCTAATAAGTGGTGACTGTGACTTTCTGCTCAAAATCCTCAGTTGTTCTATAGTTGTAGAATTCCCTGCCTTATTGTTTGTTATTATTCACACAGCCTGTCACTGTTCACGGCAGATCTCACAACAGAAGCAATCAGTGTTCTTCCCTACAGTTTTTGTTCAAATTGTTTTCTGTGTGTAACCTGCCTCGCATCATCTCAGCATTGTTCTGTTTGGGAGAAGAGTATTGCTGTTAGTTGTTACCATCTTTTAAAAAAATTTTGCCCCCAAACCTTCCTTTTCTTGCATTCCTCAGGAATTTCCCAAGAGTGAAAGCTCTGCAAAATACTGTAATTTGCTTTAAAAACTTTATTTTCATCTGAATAATTTTGCACATACTTAATTCTTCAAACCATGACCAGGCTCTGAAAACTGGATGTTAAACTAGCTTCAATTATTACTCAGGAAGTAGTAGTATTTCTTATGTTTTCTCAAAACAGGGTGCCTGTTCTTTTTTTTAAGAAAAAATCTTCCTAATTATCTGCTCTGTCTTTGTGCTTGATTTTAGCACACAGTAAATTGCATATATCTCTTTGAGTATATTAAACTTGACATAGCCTTTCATTTCCGAAGAAACAGCATTCTAGCTGAGTATCATATTGATGGGGTGGTGAATTCTCTCCTCTTTAGGAGAAAAGCATTAAAGAGCATAGCTCATAAGCATTAGATGTTGCAGGAAAGCTGCATTAAATCTTACCTTGGTGCATTGGGGGGGGGGAACCCACCCACCACCATTTGAATTAAAATTAATTATTGACCTTTTTATTGTCAATTTGTATCACACTACTGAAATTACTGGAGTTATCTAGTGTGTAAAGTAAATTAGCTTTAGGCAACATGCAGCTAGGCAAAATGCAGTAGGAATGTGTAGGTATCATCTTCATTAGATAGAGCCTTAAGTTGGGAGTTCCTCCTGTCACTTACCTGCTCTTAGCTTAGATATTAAAAATGATATATTCTTTCAGCAGAAGCTAGCAGAGCACCTTCCCCTGATTTGGATTAGAATTTAACCCATAGTGTCTTAACGAGTGTAAGAAGGCATCTCCTTAACTTTTCTTCATCATGCTTCACTTATGTAGAGAACTTTACATTGATTTTTGTATCAAATGCCTGAGAAAAAAGTGGATTTAAGTTCAGGACCTTGTTCCTTGTTAAGCACTCTGCTGAAGTGGTCCTTGCAGTAGCTGAGTGTTGTGATACTGCAGGTGGCATGTTTGGATTAGGAATGAGTTTAAGGTACCTAGTTTCAGTTGCTTGGAGCTGAAGGTTACTTGTTTAATTTACATTAATTTACGTATACAGTTTATTATGTGTTTACTATGTGATTCTTCATTCTGTAAAGTCTACTCCCAGACCTAGTTTAATAACGGGCCAAGAAAAGTGGCGATATTTTTGGTATTTCTTTCTTTGCTGTAGAACTTCTTTCAGAGTCAGCAAAAAGCACTTTGCCCTAACCCAGCAGCATTATCTGCAAACAGGAATGGGCTTCTCGGGCAAACCCTCTAGTGCTCCTTTGACATCTGGGATTTCATGTATAACCTGAGCCAGTCCTACAAGAATGAAGTGTGATCTTTCTGCTTTAAACTTCTGAGTACTTCAGGCTCCTACGGAGGGTTGTTGAAATTTGAGGTACTAGTAGGATTAGTCCTATTGCTGTTCATGTAGATGAAAATCAACAACCACCCGTCCTTCTGGTGCTCCAGCAAGCAGTTCTAACACAGGCTGATCAGGTGGGGCTGGGAATCAGGGCAGCAGCCTGTCCTTATGTCCTGTGCCCATGCTCACCTGGAAACGCTCAAAGTCTCCTCAAGGGTTTAGGAGTTTGAGAGTCGCTGGAAGCACGCTGCAGGGATGGTGTGGTTCTGTCTAGAACAAAACAGGCAAAGAGACAGTTATTTCTTCCTTTTCAGTTGGGGTGGGGGCTAAGCAGAAAGAGCTTTCATGAGCTCATTCTTTTTGACGCTGTGCTTTTCTTTTCAGTAGATGTGTATGTATAGAAATACATGTGTGTGTGCGTGCAGTTTCGTTATTCAGACATGCTTTAAATGCTTCAGGCAGTTGCGGGATAAGATTTTTTCCTGACGGTCTTGTACAAATGCTTGTGTGTTGTTTTATTCTTCTGCGCTGTCCTCAGAAGTGACAGGCAGCACAGGACTTGCTCTCTGGGAAAAAAAGTGTGTTTTTGGCAAGTTTTTGGACACACTGCTAATGTCTTTTCCCCTTCAAGATCGGCGTGCCTTGCTTTGACATTCAGTAGTGATACAGTAAGTTTTGTCATCCTCTTTCAAGACAGCAATGTCCTTGTCTGCTCTATAAGGCTTGCTTTATTTTGATTAAAAAAAACCAAACCCTAGCTTATGTGAGGAATATTGTATGTGTGCATTGAATTATAAACTCTACATTTGTAAAGCAAAATATAGGCTTGTTATAACAATGGAATATAGTTCTTTATTCCTGTCAGATATTCCATGTTATGTTTTGATAAAGCATTGTTAGATTTTTTTTTTAAGTCAGGAAACGGAGGATGATAAAAACCTAGGCAATGCTTCTATTATAGAAGTGTAGCACCAATGACACATGAAACGGAATATGTGGAGTTGGAAACTCAGAGGCTGTCTGCATGCGTAGATCCATTGGTTGAGAAAGCGCTGGAACCTTATGCCTTTCTGAAAGCAAATCTTGCTTTGTGACAGTACAGAGCTGTGGAGAGGAACACTCTTGCGCGTTGGTAATCAGTGCACTGAGTTGAAAAACAGCTGCCTTTAGATATTATAGCACTTTTCACTTTCTCTTCCGGGTGAATTAGTGCGTAGCTACATCCATCTAGTAGCGTTGAAAACATGTCTGCATGCTATTAGCAGTAAAATTTGCTGCTGATCATGTGGTAGTTTGGTCCTGAAGTGCTCGGCAAAGATGACAATGGAAGGAGATTACGGAAGGAACAAATTAAGGCTTAAGGGTGAGAGACTTATTTATGTGGTAGCCAGAGGCTGATGTGCTCCCTGAGTAACAGGAGAGCATGATGAAGCGCAGAGTGCGATGCTGATAGCTCTGTTTTCTCGGGTGGCTGAACCAGGCGAGTGTTCGATGAGAATGAATGAATGCTTTTCATCAGGCAGAGCAGTAATACATTTCACAGAGGAGGCCTTAAGTGAGAATATGTATGAGGACGTTACAAATGAAGACCAAAGAGCTTAATTAGTTCTCTCTCGTGCTGACTGGTCAGTGTCACTGGCAGATGCATCTGTCTGGTTGATCATTTAGTTTTCAGTGGTATTCAGAGAACACATGATAGATCCAGAAAGAGAGCTTCTGCAGTGGTGAAGTTTAACAGAGGATCTCTCTTGTGAAAGACTTACACAGAAGGACGGATGCATATGTAGGGATAGAGCATCTTGAAACCAAAAGCGGGAAAAGTATTGGGGGCAGGGGGAAGCAGAGCTAAACCGCGTTTTGATGGGGTGCAAACAGTAGTGTGTCAGATATTGGTGTGCTTCCTATTGTACTTTAAATGCTTAGAGCAGAAGGCAGTATTTACAGAGGGAAATACTCAAAATCAAGATAGCGATTTGGGAACTGAAAACAGGTTTGGTTCCTGTAGATGAAGATCTTCAGAAAGGGATGATCTCAGCTGTTGGATCTGCAGTGCTTTGTGCAGTAAAGCCTTGATCTTTTAGGAGGCCTTCTCCAAGCTTTCCCTGTATGTGAGTGCTCCTTACAAACTGTGGTGTGATGAAAATGCATTAGTAACAAAACAACATTTAAGCATTTATAACACTTTTAAATTTTTATTTCACTCAGAGTTTTGATCTGAAAACACAGCAACCTTAGGGGAATTTAAAACTAGTTTGGCTATTCTGTAGTCATTTAATTCATGGGTAGATGAGTAACGCTAATGTTTGAAGAAATCTAAATATTTGATGAACCAGTGCTCATCTCCCCATCCACAGTTATTTAACTTAACTGAAAAGGAAGCAGATTTTCTTATTAAAAACAAGTTAAGCAGATCTGAGTGCAGTTTCCAGAACTGTACCAAAGCATATGCCTTTGCTTCATTATAATCAGAATCTATATTACTTGAAAATACTAAAAAAAAAAAGTTTCACAGCATTTTTTTATTTGTCTTTTAGTAGTGAATCTTGAAGTCTTTGGCCTGCGAGAATATAATTGAGCCAAACTAATCTACACCTTAGGGCAATGTATTTTTTATTGATCCCGACTCTACATTATTATTGTTGCTTAATGAGGAACTAATGTAATTTCTAATGAAGCTACGTGGCTGTTGGATAGAAGAACTAAAGTTGTATTTCCCTTGTGACAAAATACACTCTCTTCAATTAAAATCTAGGAAGTAGAATTAATACCAATGTAAAATTTTGCAAGAATTAGTGTCAAGACTGAAGCATTTTATTATGTATATAAATTACTTGGATAATGAGATTGAAAGCAAGTTATCGGAGTACCCGGACAATCCATAAACTCAGTGGAGACTGAACAGTGAAATCTGCAGGGGCATTTGAAAGGGATCTTTTTAATACTTCTACCTCACAGGTTTTATTTCATTTGAGTTCCTACTAAATACAAAGCCTGAATGTCAAACTCTAGGAGACCTCTTCAGCAGAGAAATTGCGCAAACTGATAGAGATGAGCAAGTCTGCATGAACTTAAAAGCTAAGTATGTCTGGCTGTATTGCAGGGTTGCAGTGCCCTGTTCCTGCAGTATGCTCGTCTCACATTTAAACACAGGGTTAGATTAACAGAGCCATCTGGAGGAGGTGGCCATGACAGTGCTGTCTAGTTTTACCCTATAGCCCACTTTCTTATGTTTTTCCATATTCCAGAATTTTCCATGTTCCAGCTCCAGTATGTCAGTGTCCCTGCTTTGTGCTAGGAAGCCCAAAATTGGCTCCAGTGCTCCAAGCGCAGCCTTGTAGGTGCTGAACAGAAGACAAGAATCCCTTGACTTGCTGCCTACGCTCTTGCTAATGAAGCCCAGTAGGCAGTTGACCCTCTTTGCAGCAAGGGCACTCTGCTGACTTGTGTTCAACTTTTCCACCAGGACAAAGCTGCTTTCTAGCCAGCAAGCAATATGGTCAGCCCGTATTGCTGCATTGTTTTTTGTTTTGTTTTTATTTTTTCCATCCCAGGTGCAGGACTTGACATTTGTCTTTGCTGTGTTCCATGAGGTTCCTGTCAGCCCATTTTTCTAGCCTGTCTAGGACTTTCCAGCATATTGACCTTTGGGGAGGTTGTTCTTGAAAAATCAAGCAACTCTTGTGTCTCTTGCCCCTGTAGGGCAGTCACCGGTGTGATCCTTCCAGGCAGGTCCCTGAACAAACTGGACTCTGCTCTCCTGAAGTCTAAGGCTGTAGTTAAACTGTTTGACTTGCTCACGTCTCTGATGTTGAACTCTGCAAACTCGTTGTCACTGCTGCCAATGCTTCCCTTGACCTTCGCATCCCTGACCAGTTCTTATCTGCCTGTAAGTCCTCCAGTGCTGCATCTGCTCTAGCTGGCTTATCACCTGTGATGAGATATCATCATTGGCGCATTTCGGAAATCCCTTGGTTTGCTTGTGTCCAGCCCAGTTTCCCTTCTGGAAGGTGGCTGTAGTCATACTGGAGCCTGTGTCTGAGCCTTCCTACAGCTGTGTAAAGGCTTCCCTTTGGGGACCAGGAGAGATTTGAACTGGTGTCTCTGATGCGACTCTGGTTCATTGTCGGGCCCTCTGGCATTCTAAATGTATCCTTGATTCCCTTTTAAAAAGTTACTCTACTTTGTGTAGTAATGAAGAACGAGTAGAACCGAGTTGTCCCACTTCATAGATAAGTCATAAGCAGCAGGCTGGTTACTCTCTGAATGGCAGCATGAATGTTTTTACAGGGTGGAGCCAGCCCCTTGTAGAGATCCTCCTCATAATATCCTGTGACCTAGCAGGTTAGGGCATTGACTGGAGAGGAGAGAAATCTTGTCACAAAATGCTGCTATAAATCAGATGAAAACTGGATTTGAACTTGTATCCTACTGCAGGAGAGCTCTGTACTGACACGGCAGTATTTGTGTCAAAGCTGGGTTACAACTGTGATGGGGGTGTGGAGAAGGCAGGACGTCCTGGCGAAGGCTGTCCAGCTAGGCGGCGGCCGCTGCTGTGTTGCGTGGCATGGAAGAGTAGTGAGGGGACCTCAGTATGACCAATTTCTGGCTGTGGCTATGCAGAAAAATGAAAAAGGAAACAGCTTAGGATAATAAAATATTTATTAAACTGGAAGAAAGGGAAATCCCTGCTCTGATAATTATTTCATGTAAAGCACTGAAATATTACTAAATGGAGTAGGCAAGTGATGTTCTCTCCACCCTTTAAAGTGGTCCTTTTCCTCTCAGTGCTTTACTCATGAGGCTATCATTATGTTTATTTTCTCATTTCCTTCAGGTATACGCATATTTACTTATCTCATGCGGAGTGGAATCGCTCTCACAGGAGCAGTAGCGAGAACTCAGATCAGGAATTACCTATGGCCTGGCAGGATGAGGAAGTATTGTTATCAATGCCAGTATTGTTCTGTGGTGATGGACTTTCAGGCTGGTCATTGATCCATCGAACTGCTGACTGGTTTGACGGAAGCCTGTTCTTAGTGTCATGTAGGGGGAAAATGAATACCCGCATAAATTCCCCTGGTTAAAGGTACTTAGCCTGAGGGACTCCCTGAATGAATTGTAAGGAGCATTATATTTAAAAAAAAAGCATATTCTAATTAGAAATAATGGAACTTGGTTTTTATTGTTAAAGATTGCTCTCTGTTTCCATGTCTGTCGCTTCTAATGATACTGTGGGTTCCCCTCTGCTTTTGTGCTGGAAGGGTGAAAAGAGCAAGTATACAGTCATGAAAAAGGGATATCTGGGTCTCTTAGGAAGCTCTGAAAATCTTGTACAAAAATTGTATTCATTTCAAATGTCTTGGAAATTGTTCATCTTTCTGGAAAGATCAAACTTGTAGGTATTGCCACGTGCAAAAATGGTGAGACCTTCTGAACCTTTCCTGTTGCTGTTTTTTTGATTTACTCGTTTGATTTGTTTTAGTATTATGATCTATGGGAGGGTGTCAGCTTAATCAGAATGAAGATATGCAAATGCCAGAGTGGATTTGTATCTCCAGTCAAACTGTTCTGTTCTTGAAACTCCAAGCAAAAATGACAGGTCTGAAAAAGCAATTTCACAAAGATCGCTCTTTTTGGCCTGCCTCTTGAAGGAAAAGCTGCTGCATGTGATGATATTGGTAAGATATTGTCTCCCTCAGTCAAAAAGGAGGAAAAAAAATAATCGCCACTGTAGTCTTGAGCGTGAATTTGAGTACTTAGTTGAAAAATTTAGCAAAGCTTCAAGGCAGTTTTTTCTGTTGTTGTTTAATGCAGTAATTGCTATGCAGCATTGTTTTAATGAGCACCTGAGAAAATTGCAGGACTTGCAGAACCAATTAGAGCATATGCTGCCATGGTCTTGTTTCCTAATTTTGTTTTTATTAGTACACTTAATGTGTTCAGTATAGCTCATGCCTATTTTCCTGCTGACTGCACCGTATTTTGGAGTGCCACGCTCCTTTCGTGCATAATGATAGGAGCCCCACTGTGGATCACTTGAGAGAAAATGTGATGACTCACAGACAGTGTGAAGTGCTTTATCACATACTAGTTTAAATTACTGCAATGCAATGATAATTACTCCTTTATGAAAAGGGCCCCGAGTGCAATCTAAATGAATTCCTACTCTCAATAAACAAAGGGTATTGCTAAATGGCAAAAAACCCAGCAAATTTGAGATAAAGGGAATGGCTGGCCATGGTTAGTATACTTTTCCTTTCGGAGAGTCTTATGTCCGAAATAATCCTAGTTACTAGAACAAATCTCCAAGGGCCAAAACGGTGATTTATTGAGCTCTGCTAGGAATAATGCAAGCGAAATGGAGATAAAGACTTCATATGAAAAAGCTGCCAATCATAATTCTTTCGGTTTTCTGATACCTCTTCCTCCCCCAAATTAGCTAATATCACTGTGGAAGACAGATCACTTAAAGTCAATGCTAAAGTTATCTTAGAGAGGAGAAAGGTGTTTAGGACAGTTTAATCCACTCCAAAGGAATGGAGTAGCTGTTTAACTTGTGTTTCATGTAAGTGCAATGATCAATCAGATGGGATCAGGCATCTAATCTTGGTGTGCTTTCTGTCTCGTTCATATAAATGCACATGCTTAGTGTATGCACCTTGTGTGCATGTCCTCCAAATGGAGTGCTGAACTGTTGCATTAAGAGCCCCATTTTCCCTAGGGAGGCTAAAGATCAAAAGCCTGAACCCAAATAGTTTTGGGAACTGGAATTGTCAGTGCCTAGCGCTGAAGGACCCCCCCCCCCTTTAGTTAAGGGAATCAGAAGCTCTAGTAATACTTTTGATATGTAAAATGTAAATGTTAATGTATTTTAAAAAGCATCTTTTTATGTCAGAGATATATGGTGCCTAAAAGATTGGTAATGGGAGCCAGTTCAGGAAAGCACATCGACTACATTGCTGTTTATCAATGAATTCTAGTGTCCTGTCAACACCCAAAGCAGTAACTGAGTGGGGCAAATCCTCTAGTTACTTTATTTGGCTCTGAGACCAACAGCAGAAGATATTTATGCCCTGCGTATGTGCTGCTGTCAGCCCATCGGGTCGGGAGCTAACTGGAGATCTACCAGCCTTCAGAGGCCTCCAGCTGACACGCTGTGCTGCATGACTGTTAACAGATGTGGTTAGTTTGTGTATGTGTGGTTGGTGGTTTTTGTTTGTTTTTTGTTTTTTTTTACCAGCATCTGTGAGAAATTTTCTGTATTAAGATCAGTAATTAGAGTTGCAATGACAAATGATTAAATACAGTATAAAGTACAATAAAGCAGCTTTGAAAGTAGATGTGAATTAAGGCGGCAGTTTTCTGGGATAGTTCCAGTCCAAACAAGTGGCTAGGAAAGGAGAAAAGTGCTGGGAAGGAGCTGTAGGATAGCTAGAGGGCAATGTAACTTGGCTGCGCTGTGGTTTTTTTAGTTTTGTTTTGTTCTGACAGGCAGTGGTGGTAAGAGGGGCTGAAGCCATGCTTTCTGTGCTGGGTTTCAGGGTGACAGGTACAATTCTGCTCTCACTTTCACCCGCTGAAGGTGGCAGTTGTGAGCCATCATAGCTCCCAATTTCTTTGCTTTTTATTTTTTGGTCATACTCACGGCCTCCATGCAGTGCTTCCTGGCCCTGTTGCTTTCAGCGTTAGTCCGACATCCAGCTCAGATGGTTTTTTCCCACCGGGGCTGAAAACCCTTTGACGCTTCTTGTAACCTTCAGTCGTGATTCTGGCTTCCCATCTTGATTTCCAATCTGTTGTTTAGTTCTTGAGCTGCTTGCTCCTTTCTCCCTCTTTATTTACATGGTGAATGCTGTGCATATCGGAGGTGCGGTTGTGGAGTTGTACCCTAAAGTGGCCATATTGTGTTGCTGTATTTACTTGTGTAGTAATAGTGTCAGCTGTACATAAACATTTATATTTTAATAAGTTGCCAACTTGTGGTGTTACCAGCCTGTGTTGCGAGCGTGTCCCAGGGGACTGCAGTGCTCTTTCCTTTTGCGGTTAGTTTGGGGTGGGCAACACAGTACTTTTTTTTTGCTAGCTACTTTCGTCTTGGCTGTGACGGTTGTGGTATTTGCACAGTACTAGCCAGAAGAAAGCCCTATCCAGCAAATTGAGCACAGCTACTGGTAATACAGCAGTCAGCATGTTTTTCCCTCTTCCCTAATGAGCAAACAATTTTTCCAAAGTAGAGCCCCTTAATAAGCTAGATATATCGGCGTTTACTAAAGGAAAACTACCTATGTTTAACCTTCATTACAGAAGGTGAGTATTTGGGGTATTAGTGTTAGTCTTGCATGTAGCATCGAAAGGAGCGTTTCTAAAATGAAATGTGAAAGTGCAGGAGTTAATCGGGGTAGGGTACTCAGTTTTCTCTCACCGCATGAGCTAATTTTCATCTTTCAGTTCTTCACACCTACGCACACACATGCACCCCGAGACCCACAGTGTTTTCCTCTGCCGTGTCTGTAAGCCATGGACAGCCTGGGAGAGGAATCCATCTCCCTACAGACGTTTGTAAGCGTTGTTCGTTGCTGTGAATTGCAGTCACGGGTCACTTGTCGAGGTTGGCTCCCAAGCCTGCTGCACTGAGCGTGCTGCCTTTGTGGTGTTGCAAGTTTGGTGCTGACTTCGTTTTAGTGCCAGGCTGTGCTTTGTTTGGGGAGATTATCTCATATGTCAAGCTCTGCCTTTTCACTGTACTTGAGCAAAGTCATACCTGGATTTAGCAGAGGATTTGGAGTTTCTGGTATCTGAAGAGGTTTGGATGCCTGTGAGAGCCTGTGGTCTTCCTGAAAAGTCTCAGCCTGAAAAACAGTTAACAATTTAAATTGTTCTAGATTTCAAAGCTTTTCCTGCTTAGTTTTCTGGTTATATTATTTTTATTTTTATTTCAGGAACTGAGAAAGCACCAAAACAAATAAGTGCCCCTCCCCTGATGTTAAGGGTATGGCCTCCTGTACCGTATGGGGACTCAGGTGGTGCCTGCGATGTGGCAAGAACAGCAAGTTCTAGATTAGTTTCGTATGTGCTCACTTGTATAATGTTCTTGTGTGTGAAGTGTGGGAGGAGGGCTTGCAAGTGATTTGGGTTATATTTGGTTTTTCAGAAGACATCCAGAAGGGCACCCTGAATAGCTTCTGAGCTTAGGCTTAAGTTCCCAGCCACTTTTGCAAGGTGTAGTGATGAATAAGGGAGGCGGTCAGCCACAACATTGCCCAAATTCGTATAGGAGAACAAATGGAAAAATGGCCGGTGGCATTAGCAGAGGACATTTAGGAGCGTGCAGACTGTGGTGCATGCCAACTCTAGTGTTCAGGTTAGCCAGATCTTAGCCCTTAGACTGTTACCTGCATGACATCCTCCCTGTAACTTCCCATCCAAACTGTAGCAGCAACACCAGCTATCTTGCTTTATATGCAGTCATGCTCTTCACAGATTTCTCTGCACGTGTATGCTTGTCTGGCTCCTCAGTAGGAGCCTCCCCCACATATCCCAGATCTTTTTGTCTCTGAACAACTGGCTGCTGCCTGTCGTCCTATTTGCTAACAACTGCTTTTCCTTCAGAGTACTGGAGTTTTGGGAAATAATAGTATAGACGCTATAGGCAGAGCTGCCTGCGTAAGTGACTGGAAGTAGTTTTAGGGAAATTAAGTAATTGGGGGGAGGAGGAGACAGAGGAGAGGGTAGAAATGAAGTGGGGTGAAAAACTAGGGGGAAGAGGAAAGTGGAGACTGTGGCCACGAGAAAAGCCTAAGAAGCAGCAAAGGAAGCATGGCCCTTGTCACCTCCAACTTGGTAAGCTACAGCTGTCCCACATTGGCGAACGGGGAGTCCAGGGCCATGGTTTAGTCACAGCGATAACAGCCTCCTTCCTCATGGCAAGCTGCTCTCCTCCTCTTTCCAGCAACAAGAAACTCTGCTCCCTCTTTCCTACCAGCCTTCACTTGCCTCTCTCTTCTCTTCCCCTGTTCCTGTCTCGGTGGCAGCAGCAATAGGCTGGCTTCCAGACATAGGAGGTGTTTGGATGTTTGGGTAGAGCGAGCTGCTTGCACGGCTATCCTGCCTCCTCAGGAAGAGGTGGCAATCTGAGTAGGAGCATCCTATGGCCTGGGCTTGGCACGCGATTCCCCCGGTTGGGCTACACTGGAGAAAATTTTCTAACAAAAGGCTTCAACTGCGTAGCACCTTCTTTCACAAATCTGTAGTGGAATGGAGTAAGAATTTCCTGTGCTTTGGTAGCTGCAAGCCTGAGATCAGGAGATGTGCGTGTTCACAGAGTACAAATCAGCCTAATGTTGTTGGCAGAGCACAGACAACTGGGTGAGAATCAGCAAGCCCTAGATGATACATCTGAGGTACTAGCTGGGTGAACTCAGGTGAAAAGGTTGGAAACCGTGGAGGTAGACAGCAGGGGAGCTGTGCAGAGCAGATGTGCAAGTGCTGCTTAACATTTACACTGGAGCTCTCTGGAAGAGAGACAACACGCTGCACGTTGGTGTGTTTGCTGAGTTTCATAAAGACCATTTAAAATCTTAATCAGAGAGCAAATCTTTCCAGAGAATAAAATTTTGGGAAGCATTTCTGTTTGCTGTGTAATAAAATCTTTTTGAATACCATTCAGATGGTGTAGATGCACCTGCTGTATGTATAAATTTGAGTCTCATTATGCTAAAGCAATCCTCTGACCTTTTCTAATGAATGTCTACTGTTCATCAGTGTATTTCTTTGCTATCTGGTGCAGTGTGTCTACTAAATGGCACTTTCTACATAACAGCCATATTAAAAGAATAGATTTATTACCTAATGAGGCTGTGTTACTGAAATTGCTCTTGGCTAACCTGGTGCCTGTGGCACTGGAAGCCTGGCAGAGTGGAGATCAGTCGCAGAGTATTCATTCCGTTGTATGATGGCTGTTACTCATCCAGTTGATGCTACTGCAGCGTTCTCTGCTAGTAATCTTTTCTGATGTGAGATGAAGTTGTGCTTCTGTTTCTACCTCTGCCACTAATTTGCCCTGTATGCTTGGAAGACTCTGTGAATAGTCTCTATCTGTAAATGTTCTATCTATAAATTGGGTATCATAAAAATGCATCTCATGGAGGTGTTGACATGAAGTGTGATGCTTATTTGAATTATAAAATTGTGTTGAATAAAATTTCACGTGCTTTCCTATGAAATTGCAAACCCCACTGTCAACCCGTAGCAACAACAAGAGGCAAACCCCACACTTGCATCCGTTCATCTATTTGCATGTGGCATTTGTGTCTTGTAAGGGCATGTGTTGAGCGTCTCAGTCTCTCAGAGACATGAAAGAACTGGTGGTGCTGTCTAGCCCTGATGGTAGCCTGCTAGCCTGAGACTAGTTTTTCTGTTTGAGCAAGCTGCATGAAAACAGAAACGGATTTTTCAGGAAAGCTGCTTTTTTAACCTCTACTGAAAGAGAAACCTTGCCCTTCTGGAGCACTGTTCACAGTAGTGGATACGCACGGGCATGTGGAACGTACCTAACTACAGTCTTTAGATCCTTGAGCTTGGCCTCCAAAGTTCTTACTTGACTGAATGCTTGGAAAAAAAAAAAGATAGATTCACCAGACTGTCATAAGAGACAAATGCATAGTGATTTTTGAGGTATTCAGGTAGCAGTTCTACTAAAACTTACTGTTGTTTCAGATGCAAAATACTACAAGGTTTCTAATGGAGACTTTTATAATGTGAATATCAACCTTCTGAGAATGCCTGTGGATGCTTTGGCTTTCAGATATCCTCAAATCAACGTTTTTTTGCCAGGTGGTCATAACTTTATTGTCAATTATCTCTCTCCTTAATGAATATTAAATTTCTTTCTTTGGTACGAAATGTACGGTTATGTACTCTGCAGCTTTTTAAACGAGAGCTATGCTTGGTCATTTTTCTTGTGATATTATACTAACATACATTATACTAAATGAAAATTAAACATTTTGATGTACTGAAGGAAGAAAGTGACGGGAAAAACAAGCCCTTCATCCTTATTTAGAGTCTCGCTGATTAGCATTCATGTACTGTAACACATTGCTGTGTTAAGTTTCTTTCCTACTGAAGAAAGAGAATCTGAAGAGAACAAAGGTTTGGCTATCATAAAAGTTATAACATTACAAGTTATTAAAGCTAACATTCTTTTAAATGTAGTTAGTAATAGCACATAGGAATTTGTTATGGTTTTACTGAAGAAATAAAGAACTTCAGAAGGAAAGATGTTTACCTACTAGCAACTATTTAGATATGAACTGAAGGCCTAACCTAATGTTTCTTCAAACTTTGAAAAATATTGATCAAACATGCATGAATATCGTGAAACTTTCCTTAGCGCAGTTGATGTAGTTTGTAACAATGTTTTGGTTGTTAACTGAGCCTTGTTAAAGCATGGATGCTGCATGCAAACTTAGCTACATCTCACTAAAATCTACAAATACACTGTTTGGTGGTGACTCCAGATTGAAATACTTTTTTAATATTAGAACTTTTTAAAAATATGACTTTTTGACAAAAAGTAAACCATTTTGATATCGCATTAAGTATAAGAAAATGCAATACTTGCTTTTGCAAGCATGGTGTGCATAGTCATGTGCCTTACTCGACTGGGAAGAGGTATATGTTGTTTTATCCTGGATTGAAGAGCCTATTTAGGACCAGATCTTCTCTTCCTTGAGCCCACATTGTCCTGGAGTTGGATATGAGAAGAACTGATTTTAGTGGTGGTGTTTTTGTCTTTTTTAACGCCAGCTTTCACTGCTTTGAAGAAGAAAGGTTATGAGAAATTAAGAAAAAATAAAAACCCCATACAAACTGGAATGTTTAAAGTGTCTGTGTGGAGGTAGTAGGATGTAAATATCTAGGTGCATAAAACATACTGTGTGTGTATAGGTAGATTTAACAGCTGCCTGCTAACTTTATTACATTTGTCAGCTTTTTCTAACGGAGTTTGCAGGTTAAAAGTGGTCCTGGAAAACATACTTTCTAGCATTAACGCCAGTATGGCCAACACATCTCTTGCAGTCTATCTTGGTCAGAATATTCTCATCCAGACTAATCTGGTGCTTGCGATTTTCCCAGGGTGAATTGCAAAACTCATTCCCCTTGGGTGGGAAAACCAGTCTTGGACTGTAATCTGTGTCTCAGAAGAACGATATGTCTTTTTTAAATGACCTTCTCTTATGATTCATTAAACCATTGCTTCTCCTCTATAGAAGCGTTTGTCACTGCCTCCTGACTTAAAAATACCCTGCCTAAGTGGCAGGGATGCAGGAATGAGAGGCGCAAGGACTCTGTTCTGTTTTGCAGCAACTTAGGCTATTCAGGTTCTTGTGGGTTAGACACAATACCTAATGTAATTACTCCGCCCATTCATGCAGGACCACAATCATTTTGTAAATTGGAGATGACTGGCTATGTGAGAGAGTTTATCTTAATAGCTCACTTTTCACGAGGAGTCAACGATTACTTTCACTTTATTTTTTTTTTCCCCTTGAACTGGCAACACTTACTGAGCAAGAGCCGAGCGAGCTCCAGTTTCAGAATTGTTTTGGGATTCCAACTTTGAGTTTTGAATAGTTAGTGGTTTGAGTTACAAAAGCTTGCCAATTGGTGGGAAAACATCAACTGCAAATATTTAGTGTATGCAAAGAGTCCAGGAGGCAGGGCTTGCTCAGAGTTCTTGGTAAGAAGACATAGGTTACTATAAAACTGATATAAAAAGAGAGAGTATTTTGAGAAAATGCCATTGCTAATCTATGTGCTCATGTATTATTCTAAATTGTAATTATTTAGATACAATGGTATTATATAATGTATATCATTCAAATAACGTAAACCCTGTCATACGCTCCCCTGGTTCATTTCACTGGCTTGCAAAAGGAAAAGGAAATTGCTTGCATTGTTACGATAGTGCCTGCGTTGTTGTTCTTAAAATCAACGTTGCCAGACAGGTTGAATGTGTGTTAGTTATTGTTAAAACTTATTTCCATGTTTCATTTTCACCTTTGCTCTGAGGAGGCTTATGTTGTTTCCTGCTTACGCAGGAAAGGTTTATCTGAATGGCAGTTGGAAACTAAACTTTGAAACACTTAATTTTGGTCCATCGCTAGTAAGGAATTTGGAAAGGAACCTTTCAGAGGCTTTTAAAATGTTTTTGAAGGATCTGAGGAATTACCATATGTTAATATTTGTAACCTGAAAAAAATGCAATATGGAAGTAAAAATAAACTGATGACAATTTTCCTTTTTTTAAAAGGAATATATAACTAGTGTATCAATACAATGTACTGTAATGCCAAGTACTTTGATTTCTAGAGCACTGATCTTTGCTATTATGCACCTAGATTTTTGAAAGCTTTTCTTGAATAAGACAGGATAGTAGGAGGCTTGAGGAAAGGGCTTACTAGAACTATGGGTGTGCATACAGTAGGTCTGGTTCTGATTTCTGTTGCACCACGCTGGACTGGAGATGTTAAAGGAGGTATTCGGGTGACCTAGGTGTGAGATAAGTGATGGTTTACAAAAGGTTTGGATTTAATCTGTTACAGTTTTCAGTGAAGTGTTACATGCTATGTCCATGACACTGTTAAAAGCAGAGTGTTTGGAACTAGGCTCTGGCAGATTTTTTTGCCAGAACTTTGACAGGTTGACTGTGTTTGCCTTAAGTACCTTATTGTGATAGCAATCGTCTTTCAGGACGGAAAAAGATGTTTTCCTGACTTGTTTAAAAATCATTGCCTGTTCCTATATTATAAGATCTGTAGACTTGGAAGGCATCAAAAATACTGTGGAGTGTCTGACCTCAAGGTAGCTGCCTTTGGTCTCCATGAAGAATTCAGTTACTATAAAGATGTGAAATTCTAATGAGAGAACATTATTTCTGAAGTTTTTGACCACTTAAAAAATTAACCACACACGTTGCATTGAGACTAACAGGAGCCATAAGACTAAGTTTGCGGCTTAACTTGGAAAATCCTTGCTATATGCAACTCCTTCTAGCGCTGAGAAGTGTTACACCTGTGGGGAGGCAAAGATCAGCCCTGTGTGACTTGCTTGAGGCAAGCTGCCTCGAGCAGCTCTCCGTGGATTGCTGGGTTTGCCGTGCAACAAAACGAAGTACCTGAATGTGCTGTTTTAATCTATAAAGCCTTAATTTTCTCCTTGATCTTTTGACATATCTTAATTAATCTTTTCTGTATTCCCATTCCTGTAAGCCCATCTTATGATTCTTCTGGGGAAAGAGATCTCTGGAGAAAAAAGAAATACTAAAACAGGCATTGTCTTACTGAAATACGCAGCTTGGGGAGAAGCAAAAGAATAGACAAAACCCGAGGGAGGGAAAAGCAAAGCTGACTAGGTAATGACTGCATTGCTAACATATAGTGTACATCCAAGTCTTTTAATAAATTAATGAGAAAATTTTAAATGATTCTGCTTGGAATATTTGGTGTTTTTATTTTATTCTCCCATTGGAGCATTTGGGCTGCCCTCCTGTAGGGAGCTGGGCAAACGCTCTGGAGCCCTGAGTGCTGCTGGCGCTGAGCAGCTCTCTGCCAGCCCCAAGTGCTCTCCAGCACAGAGTGGAGCCTATGCGAGGTTCGGCTAGAGCTATCAAAAGGCTCTAAAATCCAGAAAAGTGATTTGAAAGTTTTTTTGTTTATTTCAATACACTGAAACGCTAGCCCAGCCTAGACTCCATTTGTGTTTATTTTAGCTGTTACAGAAACCTTTAACCTTTATGGAGTGAGGGAAAGCTAAAACTGAACGCAGCAGCATACTGGATGAGCCGAAGCTGCTATGTATCTTAAATCTGAATGGGTAAATCTGTTCCAGGTTGCATTAAAATGCTCAAAACTGGAATAGAGGTTAGGCCTGTGTGTGTGTGGTTTTGTGTGTGTGGTGATGGTGTTCGTTTGTTTTTTGTTTTTGAGGGGGAGGAGGAAGCAGGCCGGAGGTTTGTTATACAAACTGGAAACATTTACTTTATTCTTCCAGTTATTTGCGTGCCTGTGTGCTGCCCTGTTGCAGATGAGGCTGAGGGGGCAGTGCCAGAAAGCCTCGAGAGGGAAGCTGATGTTGTATGCAGGAGGTCTGCAGTTCAAAGCTTTAGGATTCTTATCAGGGTAGAACTTAACTTCCAAGCTATGTGGAGCTTGCCTAGCCTGGTCGTTACAATGCACGCTATCCTTGTACTAAATACCAGGCTCTGAATTTAGAATTATGAGCTTTAACCTACACCTTTTAGGTATTACCAACTGGGTTTGCTTCGTTTTCAGAAATGACTTGTAATATGACAATAGTTGGATTTGTATGCCTCTTATTCTCTTTTTATTATTATTATTTATCCTCAGTGTTAGTTGCCTTTCTGTAGCATGTGTACTGTGTGCGGATGTGCTGCTGATTTTTCAAAGGAGATGATCATGGCCTTCTAAGGTAAAATACACTTTTAGAATGATGTAGGTTGGAAGGACTCTCTGGAGGTCATCAAGTACAACTGCTGCTCAAAGCAGGGCTAACTTCAAAGCCAGAGCAGCCTACTGAGGGCCTCAGCTGAACCAGTTCTGACCCAGTGACTCTCCAGCGATGGAGGCTCCTGAGCTGCTGTGGGAAACCTGTTCCAGTGCTAAAATACTCTTGGGGGTGAATGTTTTTTTGGTATGTGTGGTTTTTTTTTTTCCCCCTTCCTTGTGTCCAGGTGGACTTTCCCAGGTTATGGTTGATGGTTGCCTCTTGTCCTTTTGCAGCATACCTCTGGGAAGAGTCTGGCTCAGCCTTCTCTGTAACTCTGTTTAGGTAGTAGACAACTGCTATTAGATCCTGCCCTCAACCCTCTCTTCTCCAGGGTAAAGAAACCTATCTCCTTCAGCCTCTCCTTGTATGTCATGTTCTCCAGTCTCCTAACCATCTTAGTGGCCCTTCTTTGGACTTTCTCCAGTTTGGCAGCATCTGATAAGTGTTGAGTAGAAGGGCAGCAATGTTGCCAGCGGTATCTAAAATTGCCATTTCAACTGGCTTGCATTGGTAATAGGGGAAAGGATGGGCACAAGCGATGGGGTGGTTGTAGAGGGTAGGTGAGCAACTACATTGCTGTCCAGTGTAACTGCCAGTGCTAGTTGAGAGCAAAACCCTATAGCTTCTCTAGGAAATTCCATTCCCTAGCTATGACATTATTAATGCAAGTAGTCTCAGTGAGGTCAGTGAATTAATAACTATTTACATGAATAGAGACTATGAAGGTACATAAGCTTATCCTGTAAGATTTTCTGTGTCTCTTTACAAGTGAGACAGAAGTCGTCATCTTGCGACTGGTCTAGTTTTTCTAAGGATTTCTTCCTTGCAAAGTTAGCCTGAATGAATGGTATCTGGGTCCATTTCTGGGTTACAGAATGGTATCTCTGCTCACTGAGCTGAGATGTGAAAAGTCATACCTCAAAGTTACACCTTGAATATTCATATTTTTGGCGGTGCTCTCTGTATCATTCAAACACAGACATATTCCAGTGAATTATCGGAGAACTTGGTGTATAAAAAGATCTTTGGGAAGGTTTTGCAAGTTTCATGCTGGATAGAAAGTATCACACAATATATAAATTTTTTTAAGAGAATTATGAGAAGTGTTACATACAGAAAGCAATCTGTAGTGTTCAGTAAAAAAAACCTGTTTTATTGATCCAGAAAACCCATAAATAATGCTGCGTATTCCTCAATGCTACCTACTGCTTTCTCACTTGCTATCGTATGTTAGCATACTGCAGTAACTGGCTTGGAGACAGATCTCTGTTGTAGGACACTCCTGTAACAGTCTGTCTTCAAATAATTCCTCGAATATCTGCTGATTTTTCTAAGTGGAATGTTAACATCAGTCTCTTGACCTTGACTATGTGAGAATCTCTCTTAACAGCATAGCAAAGGAGTATTTTTGAATGTGCAGTTACAAAAGCTATTGTATTCTGTGTATTTTGAGTTGAGAAAACATTTCCTGTTCTCAAAGTGAATGTCTTCTGAAAGCTTCCTACCAAAAGTGTAGAATAATTTTTATATTAATTTGTTCAAGGTGGTTGAAATTTGAGCAGCGGATTGCTTCGGGTAGATGTTAGTAAGGAATATTGTTCCAGCAGGAAGAGAGTAGCTTTAATTAAAAAAAAGTTGTGACTAAATAGCAATCATAAATGGTGGTTTTTTGCCTTGGATCCAGGCCAACATTGCGAGGTATTGATGGCCATTTATTTCATGAGAACCATCCATTGAAACAGCACATACAGCTGCCTAGTGAATCCATGGGCACTCGGAGATCACTGGGAAGCTGGAAACGTGGAGGTTTTTTCTTTTACTCCTTCAGAAGCAGCATTTCAGAAACGATACCTTTAGAATGTTTAATCCACATATAGTGGATGAGGGGGAAGAGCTGCAGCTCTCGATCCTGCCTTCCCGTAATTATCAGTGCTCCATGTACACTTGCTGCCTTTCCCTTATGCTCTTAGTCGTGTGATAATACAATCTGGATGCTTATGAATCGGAGGCAGTTTGCTGTGGGCAACCTCCTCATTGCACTTCAGTGAAGCTGAACTAGGACGTGGTTAAGAGTAAATTAGATTAGTCGGTGATTTTTATCAGTGTAATCAGTGATTCATCCACCAGTTGCAACTTGGTTTTTTTTATGCTTTAATTTCTGCCCTCCTCACATATATATGTAATACATAGAATTTAGCACAAGCTTTCTGCAATATTTATAACAATGGTCAAGCCTTACATAACTGTTAATACACCCCTATGCTATGTTACTTATTTTTTCTGCAACGGAAAGTCGAGGCACAGGAGAGACTTTAAGAATTGAAAGAGCAACAGTGACTACATTGTGGGTTTTTTAACTTGTTTGCATAAACAACTTTAACTTTTTTTTTTTTGCTAAGTAATGATATTGTTCTAAATGTATGCATGCATACCCTGACAAAACATGGATGTGGGGCACGTGAGGTGGCCACCTTGAACTTCTACTGTGCCACCTGCACCTGGTCTTATGTCCCAGGGAGCCTTCGCTGTATGCATGCGTACATTTACATGTTGCATATGTGAGGAATTCATAAATGAATGACAGCAGTTATAATGTACTGCGTGATGGTGTGTGCTTTAGGAATAGGCTATATTTCACTCTCTTGAAATGCGTTACTCTCTTTAGTAACTCATTGTTTAACGTAGCTGGAGGGATAACATACTATAGAAAAATTCTACTGGCTACATTTAATAGGATTTTTCTAGTAGGAATGTGTCCAGGCTACAGGAGACAAAGATGTCACTGACCTTAAGTCACGTCTACCCATATAATCTCAGTAACTTGCTGTTGAATTTGAGAGCCACAGCATTTCCATGAATGTATGCTGAAACAGGAAAGAGGCCATAAATCACTGTCGCAAAACAAGACGTTTTTAAAGACATTCTGTGAAATCTCAGGAATAGAGCTGACTGAAAAATTTCTGACAACTTTCTTACTATTGAAGATGTCCATTGGACACTGCAATATTTCACAGAAGTGGATCTTTTTGTTTTACTGATTGTATATTTTGGAGAACTTTTTGTGTCTAGATTGGAAAATATTGAAAAGGGGGGAAACGGATGTAGTATGGAGAGAAGTAGATGCAAGTCCTACTTCTCCCTCATCTGGAAAATGAGCATTGGCCTGCTGTAGGCCAAGTTTTGTGGAGCTGGAGTTCTAAAAATATTTATTTCTAATTGTAATGTGGGAGGAAAAAAAAATCTGTTGTGCCTAGTGGAGAGGAATGTTCACAACCAATTTATGGATGTGAACTTTTATTAACGCTAGGTGCAGCGTTTTTTTGTCTCACTTTTACTGAAGACCTGAAAAGCTTTCCCTTGACAGCATCAGGATGAATGTGCGTGCGATGTGTGTCTATCGGAACAGAAAGCAAGGCTCCGTATTCTTTGTTTGAATATGTGGGGAATGTAACATCCTTTTTGCCTGAGTCATTGTTAGGATTTTGTCTTCAGTAATGGGCTCCAGCAATGCCCAGTAATAGCTCCAGTAATGGGCTATAAACATATCGCTATTTAATCTGAAGTAGATGCTCAATTCCTATTGATTATTCTGCAGTTATAAAATAGACTGGCAGTTTCCAGCTAAGAATATTTATAGAGATAAAGAATACGCATAATAACTGATTCAGAAATCTTCATACAAATATGTATTTAAAGTGTGCAATATAGTTTGGAACAGTAATTAATAGTGTAGATTGTACTGCTATTCTGGTCATATGCCATTTTCATGCCCCATCAAGGACCACAGAAATCTCTTTTCAGTGTCTTGCACACAGCACAGAGCTTCTGGGAAACATGAGATGCTCTGATTTTTCAGTTATAATGTTCCTCCCCTGAGATTTGACACTTTCAGATTTAAAGATAGACTCATACTTTCCGTTTCTTTCCAATAGGGTGTGCATGAAAAATCTGTGGTGCGCACTGCAGAATCTAATGATGAGAGTTAAAGCGTTTGACCACAGGTACAGGCTTGTGGGTGGCGGTTCCAGACTTCTCTTGGGGGTTCAGCAGAGTAGGGTGGACAAGTTTTTTGGGTGGTGTGTTTTATTTTTGCTTTGTGTTTTTGTGTTATTTTTAATACATTTGTATACACACATGTATACATGTTGGTATAACTTTTTCTAGCTCAAAGATGGAGATTGGTGAGGAGAAAGAGTGGAAGTAAAACTAAAGAAACAACACACTATGTACCCTGTCCTCTGGCCCTTACATGAGAAGGAAGGGGAAGGCTAGTACTAACTAACAAGTCATGCAAATGCCAATTACTTGTACAGCATTCAACTGGATGCTTCATTAATTAATACTAAAAAGAAATGAAAACATTCACAGTTGGTTACCCAAATAATTAGAATGACTTGGAACACTTATGGACCATTTGAAATTTCCAGCATTTTGAACTGTTTAGTCTTACCCCAAATCTGAATATTAATTACATATTTGAAAACTTTGCTGAGCTGAGGAATTCCTGAGGCAGTTTGTCAGGATGCTGGTGCGCACCCTGTGGACCTTCCTAGGCTGCCCACCTGTTGCATGGAGGCTGAGGCTGCAGGAGGCAGGAATGCTGACTTGAACAGCCCCTCGTAGCCCCTTGTTTTGCTTCCTGGGTGTTAGTTAGCAAAGTGGTCCCTTGAATTTCCTGCCCTGATGACCCAGCAGCATAGGTTTCTCCCTCACCTGTGTACTACACTGAAACTTGCCTGAGGTCTCCTACTAATGAAAGGATGGACAAAGCTCCCCTCTTCCAAAGGGGTTACAGGTGGGGCTGGGGCTGGGGCTCTGGTGCTGGAAGGTGCTGGGCCCTCGCGTTGCACCCAGCTTTGCTCACAGCTTATGGGGAGACAATGGCTCCCCATTGTCCCCATCTGCCCTGGTGAAATAGGACTCCTGCATTTCTGAAATCCAAGGCAGCTGGAGACCTCTTTTCTCCTTGTAGGTGTAGCTGTTTAACACTGTAACTTAGGCCATGCACTTAACTCTGCTTTTCATGGCATATACATTTGATCGCGCTGTGGACATGCTGTCAGAGTCCGTCTGGCAGGTGATCTGACCTTTTGCCTTTAAAATAAAAGGTTGTTTGCCAACACAGTGGTGGGAGCTGCAGAGGATGGTGTTATCTGTACTGATAGCCTCGTGTTCCTGTTTACAAATCAAGGCCTACAATAGTAGGGGCACATTAATTTCCTAAAATACAGTTTGCTTTAGCAGCCACAATCTGGTGCTCAGAGGTGGGCGAGTATTCGGCAGGAATCAATGTGTCCAGAGCCTTTATTGACTGTATAACATGTGATGTCAATGGGAAATTTCAAGCTTTAAAAAAAAAAAAAGTGAAGTGGTGCAGCATGTTTAGTGAAGAGTCCTCACCTGAATGGGCTGTGCAGAGCTGGCTTGCGGCTTACTGAGCTTGGGCAAAGCCTTTCGGAGCCTCTGGTTCTAAGCTGAAGGTGTCGTATAGAGCATATAACTTATACAGAGTGTGTGCATGGGGGAGATTTTATTTGTATTTTTTCATTTACATAATTTTGTATAATTCTGTATGTATAGAAACACACGTACCAATAGACTGGTAAGTAAATGTGGTTTAGAAAATGCAGACTCAAACTTTCCAGTTCAGTTATTGTTCATAGATAGTCTCGGGGAGATGACAGAAAAACTCTTTACCTGTCATTGTAGTACAAATGTTCGGAGGTTGTTTTTAGGAAGTGAGGTCCTTTGAACAAGAAATCATATTTAAGTAAGAGCAGCAGCTATACAAATGCCTTTAGAGGCTTTTTTGATGCACAGTTCATTCTAGCTTGGTAATAGATCTGTCCATGACTATTTTGGTACATAACTTTGTGCTATGGTTATTAACATCTATATCTTGCCATGGTTTGGACAGTAACTAGTAGGGTCCTTACTGTGTTAAGCACTGCACAAATGTACAGCGTGAGATGGTCTCGACCCACAGAGCTCGGCGTCTCAAAGCAAGCAAAGATGAAAGTCGTGAAGGTACCCGAAAGGGGACTGAATGTGCAGAACCCAAACCCAGTGAAGCGGGCTTGCTGCGTCTCAAATTTAATATTAGAGACAGTACTGCGAAGGGTAAAGTTTCCTAACAGGAGACGAGGACAAAATATGTAAGTTTTAAGTGATAACCTTGCAAATGGAGAGACTTTGTGGTCTCAGGTGTGGTGAAATCACAAAGATGCTAATGGGAAAATTGGAGGTGGCTGTCAAGCTTTGTGTGCACCAAATGATAGGTGACCTTTTAAAAATAAGCTTGTCCAGATGGTTTTGCTGAAGATATGTATAAACTGGAATGGTGTTGATATTAAGCTAATTTCCTGCTCCAGCAAGTTGTAGGACAAAATGTTTCCTATCCTGACAAAATAAAAACTGTATTAGATCATTTATAGCAATATTCTGTATCATAAGTGAGAGGAATTTTTGGGGAAAAGTCTTGCGTGTAGTGTTTTTGTGTGTGTTTTTCTCCAACTAATGGAGTAAATTCCTCTATAATATGTATCGTATGTTCCCATTTTTTAAATGTGTGATCAACCAAGTTGTCTTTATGTAACTGTGTGAAAAGTGAATTTCCCTGGGGGGAGGGGGGGGGCCCACAGCCGAAAAAGAAAAGGATGCAGAAGATGAGAAGAACCTAGTACACAGGCCATTAGACATCTCCTTCAAAACTAACCTCATATGACCACTTTACAGGTTCATACCTTGCCCCACCTGGCCCGGCTTCACATTTAAGAGTGGCTTGACACAGGTTTTCCTTCTTTCCTAGCACACAATAAAGACACACTGCCTTTGGAGTAAGTTTCCATAGCTATTAATGAAATGTTTAATAATACGATTTTTTTATGCTTCTGGGTCCAGTTTGTGATACATATAAAGTTTTTATATGGTGGAATCTCCCTTGTGAGAAGTATTCAAGACTGCTCGAGAGGGCCCTGGATAACCTAATTTAAAACCTGCTTTCTACAGAAGGCTGGACCAAATGATCCCCCGAGGTCCCTTCCAACTGAGACTTTTCTGTGATTCTTTATTTTGTCTGATAGCTCATCAGAACTCTTTCAACACTCTTAAATTGCAAAAGAGCTCTTTGTGGTTAACGTGGGGTATAAGCTAAAAGTACCAGTGCACCTCGTTCTTGTTCTGTAGCAACCAGCTACAGTTAGTCATTTGACATGAGCTAATGTCCCAAACTCTTTCTTAAAATCCTGTGTAGCATTTTCATTATTCATTTTAAAGCATTTTGCGAAGGAAGCGGGTGTTATGTTTTCAGCTTTACAGATGGTGAAATTGAGTCGCATATAACTTCTCTTTTTTTACTGTGTTCCTTTTCTCGGTCTAGTAAATATACCTGCTAAATATCTTGTTTGTGGAAGTAGTGAATTTAAGTGAATCGGAGAAATCAATGGCGAGAGCTGTTCAAGCCTGAAAATATAACGCTTTTCTTCCAGAGAAGTTGATTATGTTATGGTCACCCAGTCAGGAAATGGGAACAGTGCCATCTAGATATTAATAGAACTAGCTCCCACTGTTAACGTTTGAAACCTTTGATAGAAAATAGCTGTAATTGCGATTGATCTAGGCACCTAGAACGTTCTTCAATATTAGTTTTGATAGGGTTGCCAAACAGAATACATTTGTTAAAACAGCAGGAAAACGCCCAGCCTGCTGCTTTCAGACAGTTTGGGAATGGGTAAGGGAAAGGAAGGCTACACTTATGTAAGAAATGTATTTATATTCATAATAAATTTAGTCATATTCAGTAAATTCATATTATTCTATATGAATTGGTATCACCTCTATTAGCTACAGTATTTTAGAGGCATTTTAGAGGAAATCATTTTAACAATAACATTCCTCTTTAAATTCCTTTACACTGTCATAAGATTTAGATCTAGTGTCTTCACAGCAAAGCAGCAGGAAAGCTCCCATCTGCCACAATCTAACAAAGGAATCCCAGGCACGTTCCCCCTAATGAACGTGAATTAATGGATCTTCTACAGTTCTGGCGTGTTGATGCTATAGAAGTCCTCTTTAGTTCATTGCCTTCTTTTGAAAAGATGTCTCATGAAATGGAAGGATGTTAAATTTCATAAATTATGCTTGTGATACATATCATATTTTTTGATCATCTCCAGAGCATTGCATTCTTTCAATTATTTCAGCTGACTTCTATCGCTGTTAATACAGCTATGTAAATGTACTGTTTCATATACATGTTTAGAAGACGTCCTATTTCTAATTCTGAATGAAATCCCCGTGACAATATCACTGCAATGAGTGAAATCTTAGTAGAAGATTTTGATTGCCATAACAGACTTGATTGTTTTCATTAGACCGAACACAATCTGTAAGTGAACTGTCTTGAGCGCTAATGGCTCATTTGTCTGCAGTGTTCAGATTGATTGCATTGAAGAACAGTGGCAAATCTGCAATTGAAGTAGCTTGGATCGTTTCCCTTTCAGGAATTCTCCACGGACATGGACCCGTGGTCTGTTCTGGATTTAGCTGTGGTTATCAGGCAGCCCAGTCCATTTGTTCATTTTCTTCCCTTCTATCTCTGGCTTCTCCCTCCAAGGTTTCTGGCAGAGTTTCTGTTCTTTTACTCACTCTATTAGTTCTTTACTAATTTAGCTCATTTTAACTAAGTGTTTAAAGTACTATAGCTTATTTCGAATGGCGTTCTGTCTTGTTCTTCACTTTTTGGTTTTCGTGTGTATCCCAATGTCTTATTCCATAAGCAATACAAAATGTTGATGTAATGACATGAAAAGAAATCTTAATTAGCTTATTTCTCTTGAAAGATTGTCCAAAGTGGCACAGACCTAAAAAATGTATTGATTCTAGAAGGCCTGCCTTGGGCCAGATAAATCCTTTCTCACTTCTAATTATTGGCACCTCTCTGGGCTACCAGCTGGATTAAATCACAAACTATCAAACTGAGGAATGTAATTAGACTGTCTGTTGCATGGAAAAAGGAATTGAGACGTGGAGAAATGGGCGACTTTCCTTAGGTCGCTTGTGACTGACAAACCAAAATTTGGCTCTGTAGTGGTTTGGATTTTTAAATGAAATTTTATCTTTTAATTTTCAAAATTGGACTACAGTTTTGTTTATTCATCTACATGCTTTACACTTATCACTTAGAGAATGTTTTAAAAGAGTGTGTTTCTTGTGCGGAGTGTAATGCGCATGGGGATGTTTGGTTAGACTGGTGGGGAAAGGAGGGAAAAGATCTTGTGAAAAAACAACTCTATTGCTAAAACCTTCTTTTTCCTATTGTAGAGATCAAAGCTCTTTACGTTACTGGCAGGATAAGGGCTATAAAAGATTACGTTTTTGCCATTACGAGGAAAATATTTCCTGTTACACAGTTTATTGCTAAAATGCAACTCTGTGACTCTATAATAATTCACTATGAATGTTCCTTTTATGAGCTGTTGGAATTAGTAATGCAGGCAGTAGGTCTGGAATGAAACTATTTTAACATTTCTAAATAAAAATCTGGACCCAAAACAGGATTTGGGTAAAGATTTTGCTGTTTTTCCGTGTCACCTTCTATCCTGGCTGAAATCTTTAAAACTTACAAAAAATTTTTGGACCTGATGCCCGAGTATGTCTTCCAGTGCTTCCAGCGTTTTAGCATGTGTGACCATGGTTCCTGCAGCAGAGAGTCCAGGTGGCAATTCGGAAGCCTCATGTGATGCAATGACCTCTCGCGCTTTTGGTGCTAGGGATTCCAGTTTTAATTCCGTGATGCTACCTATGGTTGTTGCATGTATGTAGACATAAATATTTGGGAACTGTATAAGTAAAGCGGTATTTAAAACTTCTGTTTTAAAGGGTGTGTGTGAGCAAGAGTTAACATTACTATATAGTCTTGGAAAATAAGAGTATTATTTTGGTCACCATTATATTGAAAGCTTGTATCAATAATAGCTTTTTTTGGCAGTAAGGATTGCTTTGTATGCACTGTCTGGGTTACTGAAATAGTTAAAGAACAGAGTTGCAAGATCTGAAGCTCTTTCTCTGTCTGGCAGAGTTACCATGGATGAAAGGCAGTAAAAATGTGTTTTGCTTCTGACTCAATGCAGTCAGTTGTAGTAGTTGTTCTCCCATTCCTCGCAACACCAACCTGTTGCTATTACCTTCTTATTTGTCTTTGTAGTTTGCTTTTCCATATGTCCCACTATATTCCTGCAGTTATTTCATGGATGAGAAACTTTGGCAAGTATATGCAGTTCTGTAGTTGTGAATCACTAGGAATTGCAAATCTGAACCTCAGCCTTGTGTTCCTGTTCTTGGTTACCTTGGACGCTGTGTGTTTATAGGCATAACACTTACAGGAGTGGCAAAGATGACTGCATTGGACAGAGCAAATGACAGAATTTGCGTAATTAGCTAAACGCTAACCCTGTGAAAAAGTGGTAGCTAGAAATTCTCAGTGCTTGTTAGATTGGAGGAGGAGGTAGCTGTTCAAATCACTTTAGGTATAAATCTAAAGTGGGATATAGCTATGTAACTTAGATTGTTATAAAACTCAGGAAGGTAAATTTTGCTTTGTTTCAAAATATGACTGTTCAAGTTCTGTGCTACTGAAGGGCATTGAGAAGGGCAAAGTGTACTCTTGGTTCAGCTGGTTCACTGCCTGTTGCTGCTGCTTTCTTCCAGGTGCAGTGATGGTTATTTGATCGGACTTGTTATGAACAGTCAGTGATGAGGCTGTGAGAAGCAACCACTAAGGGGAAAGACGTGTGAAGGTGTAGAAGTTTGCTTGTGGTATTTTTTTCTCCAGGTGAACAGGACAGGGTGGAGGCTGAATAAAGGGTTTATGCTAGCGTTCTGAAATAATATTTTCCTTAGTTTATCTGAACTCCTTTGGTCCTTCCAAAAGTTTCACTGTAACATTGAAGTTAATGGGTTTTACATCACTGTAGTAGCATTGGATTGTGGATTAATTCATGTTTGGTTTTTTAACCAATTTCTACTTAGACTGTTTGTTTCAACACTAATCTGTCTACTCTTCTACTAATGTACACTAAATGTACTACTCCTTAATTAAGTAACCTAATAATTGCATTTGCCTATGAAATGTTATTTGCAGTCTGAATTTTCTTCACTCTGTTTCCAGTATAGCCATCCCTATTATATTCCAGACTTTCTCACTCAATGTAGCATTTAATGAATAGAGAAAGGTTTTTGTTTTCACAAGTTCTGTTCATATCCAATTAGCTTATTTTTTCTGACTTTGTTAAAATAAAATGAAATAATTTAAATGGCAGAGATAGACATTGTCACCTCAGGGACTAATAATTAGCTTATACTGGAAAAAAAAGTAAGCAGCAGGAATATGCATTCTTGTTGTGTAAATGCATGACAGGCATGAAGTTCACCGTTCATCAGAAGCTTCTGGACAAAAACATGTTCTGATGTTTTCATGTCTTGTGAGTGTCGTCTCCAAAGGGAGAAGATCTGGACACTAAAACATTGAAATCTATATTTTATTATTTATTTTCATCTAGCTAGTCATAGTTTGTCTCTGCAAAATATAATAGGTATAAAATACTCAGTAAAGTATTTATGTGGCAGTGGACAGCTCCAAATGTGCTGGATTAAGCATAGTGTAGCTGCCGTCCGGAGATACAACAGAAATGGCTTCCTAGAATACAAGATTTGTGGGTTTTTTTGGGGGGAAGGGTTTGGGGAGGTTTGGGAGTTTTTTTGTTTTTTGAGCATTAAAATCAACTGTATGATGGATACTGTAAAAACCCACTCCAGAGGGAAAGCATGGCTTGTCCGTGTGTAGCATTGCCCTCTAATGGATGGAATAGATAAGCATGGATTTGTTGCAGTCCTTCTCATTTTTCCATTTTCTAACTGAGCTGTGCAAGCCAGGGTCTTTCCTCTTTGGAGCGAACGGTGAGGGGTTCTGTATGGCTGCATATATCTACTAAGTAGGAGACACCAGTGAGTGATGTTGAGTTTAGTTTCAGGACTTTTTTTGCTCTTGAATTTACTGCAGCAGAACCCTGCAATGTCAATTAAAACACCACTGTTGGACTAGTGTGGAATTCGGATATACAGGTGTGGGAGGCAAACCCTCCCAAAGCCTAACTCTATTGTGTTGTGTCTGGTAATTTCTCTTGGTGATCTCCTGCCTAAAGACCTTGTTCAGTTTAACCCCTTTTCCCTTACATCTCTCTCACCCCCTCCTAACTTTCTCCTCTATGCGGTCTCCTGTATTGTCAACCCGTCTTACAAGACTAGAACTCAGGGTGTCTTTGGGTCTGCCGAGGCTGTAGAGATGCTGCTGCTGAACTCGGGTGTCCCTAAAGTTTCATTCCAGAAAGACCTGGTCTTTGGAGAGTTGGGTCCTTGGAGCTGAAAAGTTCAGGTCCCCCCCCCACACTTAGTTATGACTGGGAGCATAATCTTCTCTCTAGTCCACACCTCCACACCAGAGGCCGTGGAAGAAGTTATGTCGGCACAAGCAGAGTAGCTTCATGAGTGAGTAAAAAACAGGAGTCTGTAAACTCCTGAGAAGAAATATAGTTGTCATGTAAAAGTCTCCATGTACAATAGAGAAGAAAGAAATAATAATACATATGCAGAACTGTCTCTAAACAGATATTTAGTGAGCTCTCAGCTCTTTATGAACAGTGATGTGAAGACAAAAGCTTGGGATTTCACAGTATGTGGAACAAATCAGTCAGTCTTTAAATAATAGTCTCAGGAAAATCGCAAGGTGCCACTGAAGACAATAGGTTTGCAGGGGGTGGGTTGCCTCCAGAAGATGTGGCTGTGAATGCTGGCATGAATGGAACTAGCAGAAATTGTTAAGGTATTTGTCTTTTTGAAGCAGGAGCTCAGGTAATCGATAAATCTGTCTTTAAATTGCAGCGTGACACTTGCTCTATGGTTCTACCTCAGCGAAATGGCAGTTGGCAGGACTTGCAGTGCGGTTCGCAACGCAAACGTGCCCTCTGCAGGTCGCGGGGGTGAGATGCACTGCTGAAGTGCAGCTCCGGGGGGCAGGTGCGGTCAGCGCCCGGCGGTGCTGTGGGCACTGAACAGGTGAATCCGCAGGCCTAAGTTCAAGCCGGTGGAAAACAGGTATGACAGCTGTGCACACATGCACAAGGTATCGTGTCCCCCCTTCCCCTCCCCAGTTTTTCTTTGCTGTTTTTGCTGTAGATTATTGCTTGCCTCTGTCCCGAGTTGTAGCTTTTTTAGTTTTCTGAATGAATGAGCTTTACTGGTGTGAATTATCACGGGCGCCCGTGAGAGGCTTCAAAGGCCTTGGCACTGGCTCCCCGGTGTTTCTGGGGCCGCAGGCTCGTTCCTGTGCCGGAGGCGAGAGCTGTGCCTGCAGGTGCCATCCCCTCCGCCTGCCCGGTGGGAGTGCTGGGGCTCCACTCCTGCTGCTGGGCTCTCTGAGCTTCTGTGGACCTGCAGCCTTGATTTCAGCTTAGCACTGGTCTGCCAGAAGTCATCCCTCTGATAGCAACTCTTCTGTTACAGCTTCTGGATATATATCTATATCTATCTATATATATCCATCCACAGGGCTCTTTCAGATAAACTGAAACGCGCTGCATTTACTGTCTGGTTGGATATTTATAGGTCCGTCAGGTTAGATGTGTTTTTGCAGCGTGCATCTATAGTTAACGGCCAGTGTTTAGAATATTAGTAACCCAACTGAACCTTATAATCCCCTGACTTTAGGTAAATCTGTCAGATTATTTCAGCAAAGTAGAAACAGATATCTGAGTGCACCAAAATGAAAAAAAATATTACATAGAGTTGTTTAAAATATATATATCTTCCTAGTTTGAGAAGAGTTGATAGATTTCCTTGGTGACATAAAGAAACCGAAACCCCAGTCACAAAACAATTTCCCCAATTCCGTTTTAAGTATTAGTATTCTTTTCAGACTTGGGAGTAGGAGGAAGACTTGATTAACATTCCTTTAGATGAAAAATTTATTTTTGTCAGATATTTCTTATTTTTAAGAATTTTTGCAGGCAGTCTTGTGGAGCCGGGGGAAAGACTAATTTTTGTTCCTGATTTTCAATGTCTAATGAAATAATCATTAAATGATTTACCTTTGAGAGGAAAACTGGGTAATACTAGGAAGTAGTAGTATTATTTGATTCAAGCATACAGCTGCTCAACTGATTTCGAGAGGTTTGTCCCATTTGCTGATACAGTCTCCTAACAAGTCTGTAACGCTTCCCGTTGTAGCTCAGTCGCGTAGCGTGCGATGTGTGCTCTCGTTTATATTGGGGCTGATAATGTTGCTTGTAGCTTGTTCTCTAAGGAAAACTGCTCCTATGTTAAGAGTTTTGGAATGGGAAATGAAATCAAGGGTTAGAAATCCACTTTGTCATGTTCAGTTTTTATCCTAGAGTAAGACTGTTCATGGAGTAGTGATGCTGAATGACCGTGTGATGTCTTGATAATATTTTGGTGTAGAACTTTTGATTTATAAGGAGGAAAAGTTCAACATGGTCAATGCTGTCTAAACACTGTGCTGGGCTAAAAGGATAAGCTAGTGATTGGTATGGCATGTTGGCCTTTCCCTTCTACGCCCCCCTCTGCCTCCCAAATGTACATTCGTGACCTTGCTGTTAAGAGAGAAACTACTAAATCATGTATTACCCAGGAGGCTCCCAGCACTACTCTAGCTGTATCTAGTCCTAACTTTTCCTATTACTTCTATTTATCTAATTCTTAAATACTCTTGACTTTGTGTAACTCCTTGCTTTCTTGAGGTAAGCTGGGCAGAAGCCAGATGGAGTAACCTTTTCCTCTGTGTAATTTGCTGAGGAAAAGGGGTGCAAGAACATGAGAACAGTAGTTCAGCCCCTTGGTGAGATTTCTGGAAGTTTTCGCAACAGTGGATGTTGCCTGGGGATTTAGGCAAAGAAACACAGCATTTCTAGAAAATGTTTTGCCAGCGTTGTTTGGGAGTGGGAACACAGATCACTGGTCTGCGTGCTGCTGCTGCCCGCACGGGAGGCTGTAAGGAAGAGAAGTGGGAGGCAGTGGCCGAATCAGAAGAGATCCCAGACAGAAAGGCAGGGAAAATGCAACACAAAAGGAGAGGTCAGAGAGAAGAGGGAGTGAAATACAAAGCATAGGCAGTGGTGTGATGGAGGAGTTGAAAAACATGGGAGAGGAACAACTGGGAGGTTGAATGGAAATTAGAAACAAGGAAATCGGACAAACAAAATGTGGAAATGGAGAGGAGGGATAAAAAGAAAAAAAGGAGGCTGGTAGGAGGTCACTCTTTTAAGGTGAAATAAGTTGATTATGAGCATGACATATAAAAGGAATTGATAAAAGTAATGTATTCACATTAGTTAAAGAAATTAGCACCTTCTTGTTTATAGAAGAAATAACAGGGACGAGTTCATGATTTTTTTGGTATTTAAGTGGTTTTTTTTTGGTTTTTAAGTATTTTGGAAAAGTTTAGTGACAAATCAGATTTGTCACGATGTGACCTATTTAGCCACAGTTTGAACTAGAAGTTTGTGGGCAGCTCCTGTTAAACCTGAGCATGTTTTGGTAAATTGGCCAACTAATTCCTGGTTGACCTAAGGAATTAGTGATATAACATGGGAGCATAGATTAAGTCAGGAAAGCCTCAAGTTGTTCATTCTAGAGATGCTCAGATGCTTCTGGAGTTTTGAATTTGCAAAAGAAATCTTAAAGGGTTCAGAGGCAGATTTCCACAGGAAGCAAATTTATATCTTATGCAGAGGCAGAAATTTTTTCTGTGCAGGCCACAAAAGAAACATGTTTGCACGCAGATTTAACTAATGGGGATCTTGGTAAGATTTCCAGTGCGTCACATGAGCTGTTTGTAATGATGAAATATACCTTCCAAAAACCGTTTAGTAGCAGGCTTATTTTGAACAGAAACCTGCAGATCTTATTCTCTGAGGAGAGCTAGTCAGCATTAGTTTACCTTTTGATATATGACTGCAATAGCAAGTCATGCATGGATTTTTATTAAGTCTCACTAATTGTCCAGCAGTTCCAAGAGCTGTAGATTTTTAGCCATGAAGATAATTGCCTGGGCCAAAGTGAAAAATTGCTGCAAAAGGATTTCATTCCTTAAGTAGTCAATTAACATGTGATTCAAAATGCCGTAGTTTGGATGTGAGTGGTATTCCAAGAAACAAGCAGTCCGAAGAGTTTAATGTGTTTAGTAACAACAGTAAAATTATTAGTAGAATATTCTCTAAAATTTATTAAAAAAACAAAAAAACGCACACCTCTGCAGCTCATGTTCTGCTCTAATAAGGTGGTGTTCACTCACAGCGGAAGCATTTACCCAGGAGTGTTAATGCACTGATTGAAGGCTCTGTTCCCTGCTTCCCCATGGACTCCCTCAGTGATACCAGACGAGAAACTCCTGCACTTTGAGCAATCCATCTGCAAAGTGGCGTTTCCCTACATCATAGGGGCCTATGACGTTTTCTGTTTTTTCCTCTGTGTGGACAGTAACGAGCTGAGCACCCTCTAGAATATTTCTTGCTGAAAACTTAGTTAAACAAAGGACCTCTTTGTAAACTATCTTGATTCTAAAACAATGATATTGCAATGAATTCTCTTTGTCAAACTGTTCCATTTGGATCCAATCTAAATGTCTTTGGCTTTAAAATGATTTGAGTGGCAGTGTGGAAAAATGACAGATTTATATACAAATGCTGTCTTTCCTCAGACTCTTTGTCCTCTGCCTACATTTAAAATCTGAGAAAGTGATCACACCGTCATTTCCTGGATAGACTGGAACCTGTGCTTAAGACTGAGGGACGGGATTTTGTAACCTCCATCCCTTAAAGGAGTTGTGTATTTTGAACCAGGCTTCAGTGAGATTTGAAAGGCTTTTAATTTGATGCATCTGTTCAGACTTACCTCTATGTTACATAGTCAGATTTGGGTAATCTTCCAGTCCTTTTGAGACCTGTAGTGCAATTTTCAGAGGACCAAGAACAGCAAGAGACGTGTTGTGTATCCTGGAAATCTTAGAAGGTCAAGACTCTGAGACTTAACGACATATAAGCAACAGCTCTGTAATTTCAGCCTTTGGAGGATGTAGCCCAGCTAGGTGTGAAGCTGAGTCCCTGGCTGACCAGGCTGTCAGCCTCACCAGCATCTCAAAGCTGGCTTCCCCCAACAGCTGCTGATTTGAACTGCCAAGCTGTAAAGCCTAGGCTTGTCGTGTGAGGTGACCATTGATGTATACCATGTGCTACACGTCTTCATGTAGCAGCACCTTCACCCCTGCAGGGCTGGGTGAGGTGGAAGAGCAAGATGGAGCAGCCAGACTGAGTACCCCTGCAACTGTTCAGTGATTTCCAGCTTATTGAAAAGGCATCATTTAATGGTCTTCTAACTTCTGGTGTGTGGCTCACTATGAAGCACTGAGTAAGTCCCTCTTTTAAAAGCAAGTAGCTGTTTATCGCTACTGCATGTTTCCCACCCTTTCCTGCGCCTTTTGGGGCAGCTGTAACAGGGGATGCTGACCTCTTGCTGATGGGATGCTCAGTTCCCGGTCCATCAGGGCAATCACTGTGCTGAGGTGGACTAGTTGGAACATGTGAAGGATTCAAAGGCTGCAGAACACTACAGTCTCCTGAGATGTATTGGTTGTATCACCTTGCCTTTATGAAGTAGTAGTTTTGGTCACTTGGCCATCAGCTTATCTAAGAAAAAATATGATACAGGCCACATTAATGCTAGGAGGTGTGCATGTCTTTCTCTGATATGTTTTTGCTAATTTCGTTGGACTCTTTCAAACTCTTTCAGGTGAGACCAAATGCAAAAAAAAGAAAAACCTGTCACAAACATTCTTGTAGAAGTTATTAGCAGTAGGGAAACAGGAGTGAAGCCTTCAATCTCTAAACCAAATTCCACCTAATGAATTGTTCACACTTAATCTCTCAGACCTATGTAAACAGTGAATTGTGCTGTCAAGCTTTCTAGCTAAACTCTCTTACAGACTGGCTGGCTTTTTCATAATTGATCACTTGTTCTAATTTTCTTTTTTAATCACATCTACTCTTGTTATATAGCTAATGGAAGCACATTTTTGACTCAAGGATCAAAGTGAGAGAACTGATGTATGCATTTAATTCTGGATAAGGATTGAATAGGTCAATAGATAACATTCCCTCTTTTTTTTGTTTGGAAGCTGCGTGCTCAGCAGAGCTATCAATGGTGTGGAAGAGCTTTGGATCCGCTTTGGTCTCCATTCAGTGAGCAATGTCACAGACCATTTACATGCCTTATTTAGGCATAATTAGCAAGACAACATCTAATGTTCTCTTTAATGAACCATTTATAGGCTTCTGCTGTCAACACACCCACAACTCACAGTGGGGTTTATAGAGCTTCCCAGCCATCTCCAGTCAATAGCCCGGATACCATGAGAGCTCAGTGTACGGGGCCTCCAGGTCTGGAACCGATGTGGTTTGCCAGCAGGAAATTGTTTCAACTGATTTCTCCCCAGGACCTTCAGCCTCTCCCCTCTAGGGGCAGTAAGAGGTAAAATTTGCTCAAATTTTCTGAAACAATGGCCAGTTGCTACTCTTCTTTCTCTTCCTTCTTTGAAAGCCCAATGACATGGAAATGGCAGGCGGGGGATGCAGTTATGTAACAGAGTACTTGGAGAAAGAATGAGTAAATGAGCATGAAAACATGAGGACTGAGGGCAACAGGAAGAAGCAGCCCTCACTGAGTAACAGCCTCCCCCCTCATTGGGCATCGTCGTGGGAAATGGCCTGACTGCGTAAACAAACAGTGGTTTTTTTTTCACTGAACTTCGTTAAGATCTTATACTTCTATAGCTAATACGTTAGAGAAGAGTATGATAAATTATGTAGTATGATTTCTTCCCTCCCCCCCTTTTTTGTCCCTTTTGCACGTTTTCATTTTGATGGAAAATGGTTCCAGTTTGTTTTAAACATGTGGGTAGTATTTGAATAATTACAGTGCAGTATATTAGCATGGTACTTATGACAGTGCTGCATGACCTTTAATCCAATACCTGTATTTGGGATTTTTGAATGTCATCAGTGCAGTGAAATTCATTAATGGACTGAAATGGAGTTCACTTGGCCTGCCCAAGAGGCTATTCTTACAGCTTCCCTGAGCCTTAAGATAAAACCTTCGTGCACATGTCTCTTTCCACGTTAGCCCTGTGCCAAGGTGAGTTTTGTCCTGGAAAAAGTTATTAGGTCAAATTGAAATGTTTCACAGAAATGTATCAGTTATTCTAAGTTCTAAGCAGGAAATGACTGAAGTGCTTATCTTAAAGTAATTATCAATCATAGAAAGAAAACCAGTTTTAAAAATAATAAAATAGTTTGTCTTAGACTGGCTGGCTGCCTTCTAAGTGCTCCTTATTATAGATATCAGGGTGTAACAGCTTTGTCTTCTGACATTTATTAGGCTCAGTAGTATAACTCAAGTGAATGGAGCTTAGTACTTCTCATTTGAGCATTACAAACTATGTGCACGTTTCCACCTGTAGAAAGGAACAAGTGCATTCGGCCTCTTACTGTTCTCCTTTTGTAAAAGCCATTAGACTGGGAGCCTGAGCTACTTGCTCCGTGGCAGTTCCTGCAGCCTGACTTAGGGAGGTGGCAGAAATAGAGTCCATAAAAAGCTATTGCGAAAAACCAATTTCTCTGAAAGGAAAGGAACTTTGGAAGATCTTCATCTTAATTTTTGTCTAGGCATTGATTGATATCACGGGGATGTTCTTCATGTACACGCAAGACAGGTAAATGTAAAAAAAAGTAGAATATGAATGACAATAACTATTTGGCGAGATTGATGGAACAACTTGTTTTCCTCTCCTGTGAGGTTTAGCTTACAGTTGATACAGCAATATCTTTGAGTGATCTACTCATTAGCATTTAATGTTTCAAAACTTTTTTCCTCCTGTGTGAGATCTTTTTTAATGTAAGATATAACTGCATTGGAGACTGATTATACCTTTACTCTTCTTCCACTCTTTGTCCTCTGTTTGCGATCCCTTCCTCATTGAGAACTTATTTTTGCAGCAGTCAGGAGCAAAAAAAAAAAAAAGGAAATTAATCACTCAGCCTTATTTGTTGCTGCTGGGAGTGAAAAGCACATCTTAAGACAAAGAGAAGCAGTCTATGAAGTGGGTTTGTGATGGTGCGATAAGGCATCCTGAGCTATAGGATGGGTTTTTATTTTCTGTGAAACGTCCTTGTAAATGTTTCTAATCTTTTATTAGCAGTTTGTTTCGGTTTTTGTTTGCGTTATAAATTTTTGTGTAACAAATCACTGGAACAGTTCCCCCTGTGCTCAGTAAGTAATGGATAAGACACTTCCTGCTTGTGTTATGCTCCATAGCTAGATGGTGATTTACTTGCAAAGCACACCTGAAAAACACTGCACCAGTATGCTTATTTAATGCTTCAGGATCTGAAGCTCAGGAGTTTCATTCCACAGCTCCCAGCATATGCCTTTACCCCAAATGAGGACAGCTGTAATTATAAAGGGAGTAATGATTTTCTGGGTTTTGAGTGGAGTGGAAAAGATGAGCAAATCTCAGCTCAGCAAGTACGTTTAAATCCCTGCTACCTGGAAACCTTTCAGATCGCTCAGTATGTTTTAAATAGGGTGTCAGCTTGCTGTCAGGGTGTGGTACAAAATGGCAAATTGCTGTCTCAACCCCTCTGCTCTCAGCTGTGTTAGACAGGCTTCTTGGCTCAAGGCATTCATTGTATTTAAAATACAAAAATTAATCATAGGCCTATTCTACACCTTTTTACAAAGGAAGTTAAGAATAGAAATTTTATGTCACATTAGAGAAGATAATTGTCTGTAATCCTGATTGTAGTGGAAAAAATATAGCATCCATCCATATCTTTGTGTTTGGTTCTAACTGGAATCCTTAATGGTCATGTCATAATGAAGTCTATCAAGCCGTTACTTCTGCAGATCTAGATGAACACCCGTGTGGCTCGCTTTCGGCGGACTGCTCCCTATTTAGGGGCTGTCCCAGCGCGCAGTGCAGCCAGTCCGCTGGAGTGGAAGCGATCTGACACCTCTCAGCCTTCCCTTGGGCTGTAATCGTTTCGTCTCTTTCTCGTGACTGACAAATGCATGTGAAGAGTTTTACTCTCTGAGGCGGTTTTTAAGTTCTAATTTGAGTCACTCAGCAAATGAGTCCCTGATCTGTCCATGGATTAATGTCTATCCTGTTCATTATTGTGCAATTTCTTTTAGCAGCTGCAAAAACAGGAGGCAGATTAAAGACTTGTATATACGCCAGGGATATGCCCAAACGTGATCCGCAGGCCTCTCTTTTCAGGCATTTGACAGAAGGCTTTGGCTGAGTGCCTGGGCGCGCGTGGACCCAGAGGTGCCAGCGGTGGGTACGGCGCATCGCTGGCGCGCCTGCTGCTGCTGCTGCAGGCTCCTTTGCTGGGGCACTGGGATGTGCGTGCGTTTTGTCATTCAGCCCCTAGTACAATATTTCACCTATTGTTTTTTATTGCGTAACTGAAACTTTGGTAAACCTAGCTATAAACCCTTTGAAAGTTGCCTCAAGCGTGGGTGGTGTGTTCTTTGATTTGTTGTTGTTGGTTTGTGGGTGTCTTTTTTTGTAAATGGAAGAGACTGCTCTTAAAGAAGTCAGTGAAGCTTACCTCATTTGAAGAGCGAAGCTGAAGAAACATGCAGGAGAAATGTGGAAATACTTTAAAATAATCTTGAACTTCCCGGGTGAAATTCAAGAAGTAAGATTTACAAAGAAAGGCAATACACATACTTGGAAAAAGCAGTAAGATTTCGGCTATAGAGACTCTACTCAAAGAGCATTTGAACTGGAGAACTTGAAGTATTTCAGCTGTGTTCATTTTGCCAGTAGCTGAAGAGTGTTTCTCTGCTGTTTCTTGTGGGGCTGGTCTTGCAGCCGCTGGAGGAACGGAGAAATCGCCCGCAGACTAGCAGGGTCTTTTGTCACCCCTCGTTGCCTCGTTTGTCTGGAAGAATTTTCTCTCCCTCTCAACCAGGAGGTACGCTCGCTTATTTACCTCAGCTTATCTGCAAATCGTCCTCCCAGAAAGCTCTCTGTGCCGGCTCCAGCCGCGGCAGTTCAGTGCATGCTGGTAGCTGAGCTTATACTGTTGGGGTGGGTTGGTTTTTTTTTCCTTCGAGGCCTAAGCCTGGAGCTTGGTGAGCGCGGAGGTACCGGGCGCCGCTTTGGGAGCGCTGAGGCTCGCTGCTCTGCTGGCCGCAGCTCCCGGCCTAGCGCCCGCCCTGGAGCGGGGGAGCGATGTTTGGACCTGGCGACACTAAGGAAAGCCTTTTGTAGGTCCAGCTTTAGTTCTGTTTCATAATATCTTGCGTACTTTTTTCTTATATTTCACCAGAAGCGTTACCTTTTGATGCTCATAATGTGCTGTACCGATAATTCGGCATACTTTGCCTGAAATACACGGCTTTCCTAAAATGTACAAATTTACTGGAGGTGCTTGTTATTTATCCATGTCTGAGTTTTAATGATGGTGTTTATCTGTTAAAATTCCCCAAACCATATGCCATGCTGTCTCTGTGAAATCTGGCGCTCCAATACGTACCGTTCCCTGCAGCAGTCTCCTAAGGGATACTGGGAACGTTGTTTCGGTAGCAGCCGGGCAGGAGGGCTTTGCTCTTCTCGCTTTCTGCAAGTGAAGTGCTGCACTTAAGGGCAGAGCTCCAGCAGTTTGTGAGTGTTTGTCAAACAAGATAAAACATACTGCTCTTCAGTTCCACCTCCATGCCCTTATATTTCAAAATCAGGCCCTGTCTGATAAGGATATTTGCTATTCTCTTATTTTAAATCCAAAATGCTCAGCACATTTATTACCGGAGGTTGCAGCGGCAGCGAGGCTCGGTGGCTTTCTGCGTGTGCACAGCATAAGAATTCTTCTGAGTGCTGCTATTTTGTTTCAGCAGGAATTGCCACTTTATCAAAAAACGAAGGGAATAGAGAAAATGGAGTGAACTTTTGAAGCAATCAATTTTATTCTCCTCTGAGCAATTATTCTTGCTCCAATTAATAATATTAATCATGACCATGACAAGCTGCAGGGATAATGCATCCCTCTAATATACTGCTGTGAAGAAAGACCTGTCTGTACCACCCCCCTCCCAACACCTCCATTAAGAAACACTCCCAGTTCTGTTTTTCCAGTGCCTGTTTCCACTGTGATCAGAGCCAGCTGAGGGAGCTGTCTAAGGCTACAGGTGACTGTTTTTGGATGCCCTGTTTTTTAGGTTGATTTGCTATAAATGATCCTAGCTCTTATAAAATGATCCATTTGACTCTGAAAATGGGAAACCTTGGAAGTAGCTCGGGGCCCAGAAGATGGCTTTCTGCCGCAGTTGCCCCGCTCCGGGTAGGCAGAGCAGTAGTACACAGCGCGGTGATTCTTGCCAGGATGCATCTTCCCTTAGACAGCTCTTGAGACCCCTCGGTGGTGGTTGTGAAGACTACCTCAGATGGAGGTTTCTGTATACTGAAACTTCAGATGCTCCTAGTTGATATAGATCACAGCAGCGAGTTGTAAAAGGTCACTTTTAACATGCTTGGTGCTTAATTTTAGTCAATGCCTAATGAACCTATTTTCTTTTATTATTAATGGTTTCAAATTAATGACCAGTTGCAATAAAACAGATAAGGAATTATGATGAAGCTGTCAGTCTGGCAAAGCGAGTCATAGCAAACTGGTTGTAAATCAGTAATATTGTAGGCAGAGCTGCGATCTCCGGACACCGTTTGGGCGGTACCGGCAGGTGAGCGGCTGAGGAGAGGGCGAGCGGCGCGAGGGCCGTCTCCCACCGGTACTCTCGGGCCTTGGGCGTGTTTAAAGTAAAATGAGCACAGTGTGGGGCAGTGCTGCCATCCTGACTTTATGACCCTCCTGTTACCGCTCAGGAAGTGACTGCTCTCTACAGCTGAAATATTGGCCGCTTTGGTCACCCAGCGGCGCAATGTGCGCTTCTCGGGGTCGCACCCTGAAAATGGAGCTGCCTGGGCACCTCTGGCATGGCTCAGAATCCCAGATCCGTTGCTGCGTGGCTTTGTATGGAGCCACAAGAACGTAGCCCGCTGCCCGTGGCTTGTTTTTCAGCACAATCTCATTTTAACGTGTGCATTTTTAATACCATCTTTAATTTGACCTGGAGTCGCAAGCAGATTTGCTAAGTAATGTATCCCCTTAGGAAATTTTGTCGTCTTTCTTAGCGTGGCTGCTTTTCACTTTAGTGTCGGCGAGAAAATATTCAGCCTGTTAAAATTCTGATATTTCCAGCGCTTTGTAGTGCTTATTGAGATGTCCATATATGAGGCTTTTTGTCAGCTGCTTCTCAGCAGTAGGCATTTTTGACATGTTCTTAATGTGTGAATGTAGCAAGCCCATTGCAATGCATGTGCTATGAAGACGTAAAAGACTGTCTAATCAAGGTCATCTCAAAAGGGATGTTTAAGGGGAAAAATAAGATAAGGATTACTTCTGCTTTACAAATGGGAACTGAGTTGGATATGAACAAACTTAGCTAACACCCTGCTGGGAATTTTTAACAGAATTGGGAACTAACTTGACTTCCCATGTCCCAGAAGAGCACTTCAACCACAAGATCATCTTTGTCACCATCTTATTTATTTGAAAAATTTCAGGCATGTTTCCAAGAAATAAAACTGCTTCTAGTAGTTTTAATAAAAATGTCTACTTATGTAATTAATTTTGCAATTTGGTGGCATGGGAATGCTTTGGTAGTTTGCAACTTTTGAGTATATCATAAATTTATAATGACTGCTTTAATTACAAGACCAAACCACAAAATCTATATTACATTTTTTCTGCAGTAAAGACTGAAGCCCACAGATTTTATAATTTGTTATAGTTGATAGTCTATGAGCAGTAACTGCATTTGATACACATACTGTATGTGAACAAAGTGACTCTTATGTCTGCAGTTGTGTAATACTACTACATTTTCTTTAGGGAAAAATAGAAAACCCTGTTACTAAAATTACAAGTAATAGATTTTTGTCATTTATGTTGCTTTCCCTTTTTATATTTAATAATTGCTTTTATATTGGGAAATAACTTACCAATCAGTGTACTGGAAGCTTCTAGAAATGCCGTCTGGGCAGAAGTTTTGCCCCTCCTTTTAAATGTAGATCCACTTAATGGTTTTCTAAAATGACTCGCGTTTGTTTTCAAGTATAATGTGCTGAAGCTCTTTTACTGCTGCCTTCTCGCATAGCCCAACAGACAGCAGATGCAGTACAGTCTGCAGTTTTTTTGTCTGTTAAGCTGGTTTTCCATAGTTCGTGTAACGTTTTAATGACAGGATTCTTAAATAACTGGATAAGTATACTTGGTCCTAGAATACACCTAGGCAAAAACTATGCAAACAGATCAAAATACTGATGACTGATAGATTTTCTGGCTTTAACTTACAGATTTCAGCTCTATTAATAAAACATCACTGCACTTTTTAAGTGTGACTCAGCTTTAAGAAGCTTATTTCAGGGAAGCTTTTCTTCGGGTTTGGGAGGTTTCATGTCTAAACTGTAGCAAGCTGTTAGAAGTACAAGCCATGGGCTCGAAGGCAATGCATATTCTCATGGAAACTGCATAGCGAGTGGGAGAAAGGCACTCTAGGATCAACTCTGAGAGCATTTAATTTCCAGCAGTTGTGCAAAAAGTTCAATTTGTTTTATGCAAAGGAGAAATGTTCAGCATGTTAATGATAATCAGGAGCAAAGTGATTTTAGGGAGCTTTGGGTAGACAAGATTCATCTTTCTGATCACCAGAACCGATTTGTGGAGAGAAATTCATGTGTGTTTCAAACTCTTCTTAGATTTAATTTTCTCTTTATTAGCTGTATATATTGCCTTATTTAAATAGAGGGGAAAAAATATTAAGGTCTTGTTTAATGTTTGTTATTCCTTTTAACTACTGGCACGCAGGGGAGATTTGGGGTTTTAAGCTCACGAAGGATAGTTTGGGGATTGCTGGAAGGAGGAAACGTGAAAAACAAGAAGCCTGTTTAAACATTTCTGAGTTTTAGCACTCGAGTGAAAAGTTTTTGATTCAGTGAATCAGCGTTTTCTGCTGGAAAAGTGTTTTTTTGATTTAGTTAAAGCATGCTGTCTGTTCTTTGGGGTATGATGGAACAGGATGCCTTTGACTAATCCTGTGAGGGTGACTGAGTGCCAGAACAGGTTGCCCAGAGAGGTTGTAGAGCCTCCTCCTTTGGAGATATTCAAAAGCCCAAAAGCCGTCTGGACGCAATCCTGGCCAGTGTGCTCTAGGTGACTCTGCTTGAATGGGGGGGGGGTTGGACTAGATGATCTCCATAGGTCCCTACCACCCTTGACCTTTCTGTGATTCTGTAATACATATTCTCACCTTCCCCCCCCCCCCCCCCCCAAGAAATCACAAGGAACTGGTATCTTCAAAGCTGACATAGTCCAAAAACAAAGAAAATGCTACTCACATCTGGTTATATCATAAACTGATAAGAGCAGTTTAAAATATTTTTATATTTTTATTTGTTTTAGAGCAAGTATTTGCATATTGTGCTGCTGTAATGCACACTTGTATATCTTTATGTGGACTGCTTGTAGATTAGTCAAAAAATCTCTGCCAGAAGCATGAATGGCAAGGAAACGCATGCTGAATCAAATACATATTTGGAAGTTAAGTGCGATCGTTTTGGTGGGTCTTTTCTTTCTGGTGGTTTGCAGAACTGTCTTGTTGTGTGTGCAAGGCACCTGCTGTCTGTTGTCTTGCTAGTGTTCGTCTAGTTGTTTCCTTAACCCTGTATCATTAAAAAACAAAAACCCCCAAAAAGTGAGATGTGGAGGTGGTAGCTTGATCCGGAAGAGGAGACGCCAGGCCAGGACGGCGGCTATACTGATCTCAGATGCGACAGCAGACATGTGGTAGATGTTTTGGCTCATCACACTTTCAGGGGAGCATGACAGTTTCAGCTCTTTCTTACTTAATTTTATTGTGTTGTGTATACAGCTCAAAGCTTCCAAAGGAATGCACTGTACCAATTAGGAAACTTTATAATTTCTCTTCTGCAGGTTAGTTTAAAAAAATGAGCTCAGCGTTTCAGAGCAATTTTAATCCAGAAGCTCTTCAAGTGACACAAGACTAATCTGTTGTTTTTGAGAATCGTATTGTCCACCCCTTTGTTTTTATTGCTCTTTGCAGGGAAGTAACATAAATACAGTAAATGGATGATACCAGAAAAAAGTGGAAAGGGAATATAACTAGATCTTTGAAGGCCATCACTAGTAAAGGATATTGTGTAGGATCAGTGTTGACTACTCAGTCAAGCTGCAGAGGCCTGCAACGATTGCTCCCCTGGCAAAGCTGGGAACGGAGCTTTGATCTGAGCAGAGCCTTCTCTGATTTTAGGCTTGAATGGCTTGTTTAGCAAACTGCAACATTCAGTTCACTTAATGCTGTTTCTAATGTGTAAAGTTGATTTTAAATTAAGCAAAGTACATGTTTGAGTTTCGTATTGGAAGTTGTAACACACTTTGAGTTTGAAGACTGTTGTAGCATTCCTAATGTCAAACAGATGTGACTGGATAATTGAAAAATTCTTTCAATTTTTCAATCCACGGACCTTTACAAAGCTGTTCAGCAAAATTCAATGAGGTCTTATACCAGTTTTGGTGGGGAGGGCTTGTTGCTCTTGCATGTGCTGGAAATACTGTAAAAACACCCTGTCCTTTTGCTTTTGTGCTTTAGCCCTTGCCTTCAGACAAGGCTATGGAAGGAACAAACAAGCGAAGCTAACGTGGGCAATAGTGGGTGGATTGTCTTCAAACTGCATGGAGGTGCGGAGAGTTTGATTTGGTGTCAATCAGATTCTCAGGCTAAAGTACTCATAATGCCACTAGAAGGAACTTCAGCTATCTACAGAACGCCAACGAAGCAGGCTGCTGCTATGTGCTGTATTAAAGATCTTATAGCAAGGCTGTTTTATGACCTAACGTTGTTTCTAGCTCTGTTTATTTTTTTGGGACCTTCTTCATATTTGGCAGCTGCAGTGGCCGTGTGTATTACAGAGGAATCTATTTGGGAACCGTTAGTGGCAGTATGATATAATGCAACCTTGTTTCTGTAGGATACTTCAGCAGCAGGTCACAAAGCCCATTTAAAATAAAAGGGGGAGGGAGAGAGAAAAGAAAACACCAAAGAGGTCTCTGTCATCAACCCGCAGGATACAGATGGAGAAAGCGAAATGAGTTCCTCAGCATCCCCTGGCAGCCCCAGTCACAAAGCTGGGAAGAGAAAGTGCTTATTTTGAGTCTCTATGCAGAGAACTTACTACCTTTTGCACTAAGGTTGCCTATTGATTGCTTGATGTTTTGGTATTACTTGATTTACTTGCCTGCTTGTCAGTGCAGCTCAGTGCGCTGCAGCTGTGCAGTCTCCCTATCAGTCACAGTTAGCTGGAGCAACCTTGGCACCTGAATAACCCCAGGATCGTTGCTGTGGTTATCCTGTAACGCCTCTGTGCTGGAGGGAAGCAGTGTGCTGACAGCGAGCTGAGCAAAAGGCAGCATGTTTGTCTCACCTTGTCGCTCACCCCAGTCTTCACTTCTGCTGTGTCTGTTCCATGCAGACACCCAGGTTTCAAGCATAATTCATAGCTGCAGCATAGCAAGGCTAAATATAGCTAAAGAAGCAGTTCCTAGGGTGGCAAAATGACTCTAGCCCCATCACCTTGTACTTGCCTTTACCAAACCCCTGGAAAATCAGGCTATCCTGGCTGTAGATGGGAGTTTGCGGTGAGGTGAGTACTGCCAGGGTTTCAGTAGGGTGAAAGCAGCACCTTCCAGCGAGTGTTACAGGCTGGCTACGTGGTCACAGTCAAATTGGTTAGACTGTGCTAATTACTCCTTTTTAGTGATTTAAATCCCTTCGAGTATGAATGCTCTGTTTTTCTTCAGTGCTCTCATGATGTACCGTTGAATCCCATGCCCCTGGGAGGTCTGGTGGTCAGATCTGAGTCTCATGTGCTACAGGTCCCAGGCTTTATTTACTGCTGGATAATAGGAGAGGTCCTTTTTCAGATACCAGGGAGCCCTGCTGACCGTTGCCACTGAGCCCAACAGACCTGGGAGCACACAGGACTGCACAAAATGTCTTTATAGCTATGAAGTCAAAACTTCTAGAAATCCCAGACAACGCTGCTCCACAATACAGATCAGAAGCGAAGGCTGAGAACTCAAAAGGGTGCCTCGGAGCAGTAGCTAAGGATTTACTAGCATGCCTTGTAAGTAGTAAAGTAAATTTCTGGAGACAGAATTACTTTTTAAGATACTCCTACTAGTTTGAGCATCATTCTGGTCCATGCCCCACATACATTTAAAACCCATTTGCTTCTGCTTTACTGTTATACTCTCCTGACAGCTGTCGTTCTTTTTTTCCTCAAACTGACCCGTGTTCTTCTTTTTCCCAACTTTTCAGCAGTGACTATACAGCCTCTGTTAGCTGTGCCTTGTTTTTTTTCCTAGCTCTTCATTCTTCCTCTTGCCTGAATACCTGGTTTCAGACTCCCCAGTTCTTTGAATGTCCAGTCATCTGCAGCTAGAGCCATGTGTAGTTTTTACAGTTAAGTAATAAAATAGTTGAATGTGGTCTTACTTCCTTGAAGTAATTGCTTAAAATATATTTTAAAAATGATGAAAATGTAATTTAATTTCCAGAGCTTTTAAAACTTGTCCACCCAAAGCACTGGAAAGCCTGCTATAGGCAGCCATGCAGCCCTGAAAAAGGGGAAAAGTGTATGCGACTTTTTTGTCTTCTCATTGTTATAATACCACTAGATTAATGCAGTGTGACATTCGATGTCAGGTGCCACACATTAGCATGCATGATACCGTGATGGATTAGAGATGCATGTCTATATGAACCTGTAATTTGTTTTCCTTCTCTTCAGGAAGCACAATCGCAATAGGCTGATGTTCAAAAGATCTTGAAATTACTGTTTTAGCGTAGCAAGTATTTTCTGGGAAAAGTTTTCCAAGTTGCATGTATCAGTGAAAACTCTGTCAGTGCATGTACATGAGTACAAGAAGTGGAAGAGGCCTAAATCCTGAACTGAGAGGCATAAACTGTACCTGATGTTACTCTTGTCTGTAAAAATGAAAAATAGAAGATCAAAAAGTACAAAAACAGTTTGACTTTTGCTCAAAGCTTCGTACAGTTAATAGCTCCCATGTGGACTAATAACTAGCTAGAAAGAGATGTTTGCTCTGACATTAGTATTTGATGATATTCGGAAGATAAAGATATGGCTTAAATCGAGTTTCATAGTCCAGCTACCGAACCTTCTTCTGTTGAGAATATTAAGGCAGAAATTTAAATGAACAAAATTCGTGAAGCTTTATCTGTCTAATAATACCTTAAGTAACAAAACTGACAATGTACAGTATTTTAGCACTTCCTTCTCAAATGTCTGGACTTAAATACGGGATTATGAAAAGTGAGAATGTTAGGTTGACTTTCTTAGACCCTCAGGAATCATTTCTGAACTTGTGCTATGTAAGCTTGATCACTGAATCTTTTGTCAGAGATTTTTAAAGTGAAGAAAGTTCAGAAATGTCTTGCCGCGGGCAGCTTTTTCTTCTGCTTCATCTGAGTGCTGGATTTCAGCAAAGGTGTTTGCTTGCAGCTCTCTGGGGTGAGAGTAGTACCCTCCTTGGCTTTGGTAACTGAGTTTGAGCTTGGTCCCAGCCCTCATCTGTGGAGTAAGAAGGCTGAAAGGCTGGGTTAGAGCCTGCCTCTTAATGGAGTATATAGCTCAAAATTTAGCTGTTCTTAGCTATTAATTCTCAGTGAAGCTACAAATGGGGACCACAGTAATTGATGATATTCAAATTGAAAAAAATAGTTATAATGCAGTAGATAGTGGAAATTTACAGTTTGGAGCAGTGGATATTTCTCAAAGAAAAGCTGTAAATCGCAGGGGAAAAAATTAGATTTGACCCAATAGACTGGGAAAGGGGAGTTGACGGTTCATGCTGCTTTGGATTCTGGTACAGGGCTGAGAGCAATGATGAGATGAAAATCGTAGTTAGTGGGACTGGTGAGAAGCCTGGAAGAAGTAGATACCATGCATTGGCCTTGGAAAATTTAAGCTAGGTCTAAGCTAGGATCTCTTAACGTTAGTTGTTTGCTAGTTAATATTAGTGTTAAAACAGTTTTTTCTGCTGTTTATCCTGCAAAAAATGACACAATACATTGTGCCACAAACTGTTGTTATGAGACTTTTAAGTTTTGGGAGAAGTACAACATTGCTCGTATCCAGGAACGTAAACGTTTCTGTTAATTGAGGCGCATGCAGAGTGCGCAAGAAGTGATCCTCTTCATTTTAGCTCAGGGCTACCAAAGGGCCTGTTGCTTTGTGCAGTTCAGTGCAAATAACCCGTAAAACTGATTTAACTCAGGCAATTTCAGCTAGGTCTGTGGGGTTTATGAAATATGTATGTTTTGGTTATACCAGCCTCTTCAGGAGCTGATTAGCAAACGAGTTCCTGATGGTGTTCACCTGTTCCTGCAATGACCACATGGAGAAAACAAACTGAGCTGAGCTAGTGAGTACCCACACGCGACCATCTTAAACGCAGAAATTAAAACTTTCCTGAGTTCCCAGCCAGTGCGGCTGCTGGGTTGCTCTGCGCAGACTGGTGAAGCCTGAGCTGATGCCTGCGCGCTGTGCGGCCGGGTTGGTTCGTTTCCAGAGCTGCTGAGGAGCTGTAAACGAAGTTCTGGGCCCCGGCCGAGAGGGCGAAGCCGTCGGCCGAGAGGGCTCCTCAGGCCGGCCGGGGCCTGTTGGTTAAAGCCCCTCGGTGCCCGTCTCGCCCAGCTTGCTGCTCCGCTGAAGGCTTACTGCGGCACCTCCTCTTTGTGCAGCTTTGTGGCGGCTGCTGTAGATGGCAGCAGAAGCTAAATAAAATACAGAGATGTTAAAAATTAATTAAACCCTTTTTTGCTGGTGCCCTAAGTCTGTTTTATCTATTGGTTTTTGCCAGCTGTTCTTGAGGGCTGAGGGAATTATAGGCGGCAGGAGCCAAATTAAATAAATCATATATTAAAGTTTTACTGGTAGACGGTTTGGGTTTTTTGTTTACAGCGGTGTTGGTGCTGCGTGTGTCTGTGTCAGATACTACAAGGCAGTTTTTGGCTCTCAGGGTGATCTCCGAATTCCCTCCGCTTCCTTCTGCGTATGCCACTGTGTCAAAGAAAGGTCAGCAGCAGTTCTGACAAATGATGTTTTTAATGCCGACTTGTCTCTGGGACTGCTTTCTTTTTCTTTTTCCCCTCTACCAGGGCTGCTGTTTGCCTGCCTTCCTGGCAGCTAACTAATAGTACAAGGTAAAAATCTGAACAGTTATCCTAGTCCCTGTCCTTGGGTATTTTTCTTAATGAGACATATTAATAGCATGTGTTATATGCACTGGAGCCTTGAGGTTTAAAGCTGTTTACTCAGAGGAACTTCTCCAAGGGGCGAAACTGGTGCTCGAAGTACCAGGTAACGCAGCCGGGAGCGGTGGTCCTTCTTCGCAGCAGGATGGCCATTAAATCCACCGCAACAGAAAATGGATGTATCTGGTAAAGTGGAGAACTCGCATATGTTTCATCCCACTGTTTATGAATGCGCAATAATTGCTGCTAAGCTACATAAGTTGTATGATCTAATTAAACCTGGGTGTGAACAGGGTTTTGCTTTTGCAGACCGTGTTTGGCGTTGGTGTGGTCTTTCGTTTATGACCAGTTTTAACTGGCAGAGATGCCACGAGGCTTACGGCATCGCCTCTCTCTGTCGTCGCAGGCAGACCGGCCTGCAAGGAAGGACGTGGCTCCCTGATCCGCTTCTTGCAAGGGCGGATTTTGCCAGTGGCCGAATGCCTTAATATTAAGGGCACTGAGTGATGTTTTCCAGAACACCTCAACCTCACTGAACTCCGAAGTGATTCTGAAACGTTTTACTTAACGTGTTCTTGTTTAATCTTTTTGTTTTGTTCTAGCCTGTTTTTTATGGCTTAGTTATTTGATGCACTCGTATGCAAGGATTGAATCGTTCCCCTGCTCTGGCGCTGGCTCATGGGAAAGAGGCTTCCTGTTTAATGGTCACTGTGTAGCACCTGAAGGCCGTGTCCTACGGGGAGGCGGGTGCCTCAGGTGAAGCCTGCCTTTAGTCCTTTGGCAGTATGGGGTCTTGAACTGATTTTTTCCAGTGGAAATGGGTTCCTTATCCCCCTTTCTGTTTTACTTTTTCCCTCTTCATCCCTTTTCTTTCAATAATCTTCCATAAATTGACTTTCTCGTTTAAATCTCCTTTCTCCTTTAGTGCTGGCTGTCTGTAGTCTCTCTTCTTGAATCCCCTCACCTAGCGTACAGAACACATAAGGGAAGATGCAAAAGAGCTATAAAGTGACATTGTGCTAATTAGCTGCTTAAAAAGACAGCTCATTTCCTCTTTCCAATACCTTGATATAAATGAGAAGCACAGGGGACTCCTAGGACAAGCATTGACCTATTCGAAGTATTTATGGTATCTGGAACAGTGGGCTGATCTTTGATTGGAAATGACTCCCAACACTGAACTTGCAACACAAAGCCATTGATGACTTTTAAATAATGAAAGGGCATGAAAACAAGTGATTATTTGAACCCCAAGGGAGGCTTTAGGGCCAAGCAATAAATAATAAATGTACCAAAAATCCCATACTCGATTAGCAAAACTGCTTGCAAAAGAACGAGCTGTGAAAGCTTGGGGTCTGCATGCTTTGTTTTTACTCTGAAAACCATAAAACTCAATTTTCTGCATGGCAGGCATTTAAAATTAGGCAAAATGTGATGCATCAAAATGACTTGGTTCTTTTGAAATATTTCTGGATTTCTCTTATGAGAGAACACTACGGGAAAGTATGGAACTGCCACTTAACGATTGTGTTCAATATGCGGCAAACGGAGGGCACAAAGCACTGGATATTAAAGTTTACAAGTCTATTAATGCACAGCTTTTGGGGAATTAAACTTTAATATTGATGATAAACCTTCCGTAAAAAAATGTATGGAGAGCAAAAGTAACTCTCTCTTGCTAAGTCCCCAAACTAGTTAAATAACAGCATGCAAACTACAGCATCTCCTGAGATGTATTATAAATGAGCCTGTACATAATCATATGCATACACATGTACATAATGCATAAAGTGTTTTTTCTAGCAGAGTTGCTTTTTGCCCTGCAAGAGATACTGTCCCAAATGATTGTATTCTTTTAAGTGATAGCTCTTCTAGTGATAGATTCCTTTAGTGTTAGATTGATTCCATAACATTTCAATCAAGAGGCATTTCGATCACTACTCTGAAAGCACGTTAAGGGTCAGATCCGAAGTTTGTTGAAACCACTGAGAGGCTTTTTGTTGACCATTTTGGGCTCTGAACCAATCCAGAATTAAAAGGAAGGTATGAGATTTCTACAGTGGACTTCTATGCTCTTGTGCTATATTTGGAGTTAATGCTATGTAATGCTTCGAAAAGTTGAAGAGATGCAGGAAATCCTAAGTTTCTGAGATCTGGAATGTATCACCAGCCTTTCATCAGATGGGGCTGGAAAAATGTACAAACTCATGCTCCTCATAAAAGCAGGAGGAGAAAAACGTCATTTTAGATACTCGTTACTGAAAGTGAAGAAGTTCTGAGAGTTATCCTTGGACTGCAAGGAGATGACACTTGAGTTATTTTTGCTTGCTAGTATACCAGAGCATGAAGACCAAATGCACAAACTTTAGAAGAGCTCATGTGATGAACAGAGCTGCTGCAAACCTCAAAAGCGTTGACTGGTTAGGGCATCTGCAGTGGTCTTGTGATCTTAGTAGGATGTTGCCCCTTCAGTTCAGACCTTTACCAGGTGAAAAGATGACTATATTCTGTGAGAATAATCCTAAAAGAGTTAAGTGGCACTTTTTTCTGTCATTAAACAGTTAATTTGATACAGACTTATTTGAAAATAGCCCTCTTTTCTATGTGAAGGATTATTAAAACGTCGTAATGTTGGTTTACTTTTGTTAAGATAGTTTATCCTTGTTCTGTTCAGGGAGTTTTGCACATGAACACCTGAATTGGCAATTTAATCATTTCTCTCTCTGTACTTTTTCCTTACAAGACGATATGTAACCCTTTTGAAGTTGGTTAATTTTGCTGAAGATGCTAAAATTCTCCAGCCTTTCTAGAAAGGCCTCTGAAATGGAAGATTACATGGCTGCCAGCATTGCCAAAGATTTGCAGTTCCAAAGAGAATGTATTTCAAATTGGCTGCTAATTTGATACGTATCAGACATGTCAAAAATGCTTTTTGAAGGTTATTTTTGAAGCAGTAACCCAATGTTGAAGCATTCTTCAAATTGTATAGCCTGCTATGGCAGCTGCTGTCCCTGAAAGCTTTGCTTACATTCTTTGGGGGAGTTGTGTTGAGTAATTGTTAGTCTTTCATATTTCCCAGCTCCTACAAGAGTGGTAACTTTTGGTACGTGAAACAAGAGGAACTGTACAATCTTTGAAGGCTACCCAGTGCTGTGCTGTGAATACATGTTAATGTGAGAAGATTTCTCTTTTTGGTTAGATCAACTTTTTGGTGGGCTTGTTGTCCTAACGACCCTCTAAGTCAACAAAATGGCTAGTGAAGCTTTAAAATCTTTTCATTTATACCTTTGCAAAGAGGAAGGCATTTCTTAATTATGATGTTGGAAGAAATATGTCTTTAATTTCTGGTTAATAGGTAATCCTTATGTCTGATCAATTCAAGACATTTTGAAGCAGTCATTGCTATTACTAAAGTTAATCAAAACTTACTGCTGTGTAAGAGAAATCGATAGAAAACAGTTTAAGATGATGTAAATAAGGATAATTCTGCTGCAGGGCTTCTGTAGCTTCACCCATCAATAAGCAGGAGCCTGACTGCACCAAATTTTGTGTCCTGCTGATGTCTTCACTCATCAACTGAGTGCCAAATCCTCTAGTTGCTAAGCTTCATGTATCTGTATTTCCACTTGCATGTTTTTGTGGCTTTTTGTACTTTGCAAGAGTGAGCTGTGAGCTGAATTAAATTCTGAAGATTGCGCCACACAAAGTGTGTTCAATTTGTGGGTTCTCAGAAATTTCTCAAAATGCTTTAAATGCATATGCAGTGTGGTGGGTTACAATTAGAGCTGATCAGAAAGGTCCGTTTCAGTGAGATTTTGTTCTGGGCAAAAAATGAAGGGAAGCTGCATTCCTGCTTAAAAGACGAAAAAGGGTAGGTGTTTTGGTCTTTCATTTGAACGCGTCTTTCCTCCTGTTGAGTTTCATTCTGTGTTACATTGTAAAATAGTTTATTTTATGACATAGGGGGAAAATAAGTTGAGGCTGAAACAATTATTTTGCTTTGTCTAAATGTGAGTGTATGTATACATTTTTTTCTAGGATTGTCAATAGTGGAAAGCTCAGTGTTCTGACTTTGTGTGGAATCGGAATAAGCTAGTTGTAGTTATGAGAGGAAGAGGAAACGAGGTTTCCAATCTTAGCTATGCTTCAGTTCTGTGAGTAGGGAATGACAGCATGTGTAGAAAGAGAAGTGTAATTAGCATTGCTGAAATTATTCCTCAGCAAATAATAAATTGGCAAGAGCCTAAGGGACAGTAAAAAGGAGCAGAAACACAATATTTTGAAAGTCATTTGGATGAAAGACAGAAACAAAGCAAACTGTATTATTATTATTTAAGAACAACTAAATTGAGCCTACATGAGGAATGTAACCATCCTTGATGGAGACAGAAGGAAAGAAAGAGGGAAAACAAGTATGGGATAATAGGCTGAGCCTGTTGGGTCACCACTTCTTAGAGAGTGGAGGTGGGAGAAAACAGTGACAAAAGTGTTACCCCATACTCCTCATGGGGATGTGAGGATGCTGCCATGTAAATACTGAGCATGAATTGGGTGCAGTTCTGCATCCTGACCCTTGCTTAATCAACGGCTGTTGTAGCCGTTGACTTTCTGTGGTCACTCTTGGGGTATTATATGTGCTCTTCTCCTAGTTGTGGAGCGTAGGAGTGGCTATAGTAGATAAATACTTCTTTTAAAAAGTTTCATCTTTTATTGACAGGCTCACCAATGCCAGGGTTAGTCCTTTGTTACTCTGTCTCCAAGTGCTGTGACTTAGTTACCTGGCATTGCTGCAGAAAGGTTTACTCTGTGGAGAAAACTTAGCAGGTGTACGGGATGAAATTCTGTGGGTTGTGTTGTGCAGGAAATCAGACTGCATGGTAGTGATCTTTCAAACTTAAAGAAAAGATACTTTGAAAGATACTTTCCTACTTAAATCTCAAAAATACGTGAGTCTGTGTGATAACGTAAAAGTTGACGATGCAACTAAAACTTGCAGCCTGTGAAAAGTTGGAATGCACCAAACTTTGCCCAGAAGAATGCTGCAGAAATTGGCAGAACGCTAACAGCTCTGCAGTGAACCCTTGCGGGGGGAGGGAAAGCATGCGTTTATGAACACAGTTGTTTGTGAATACACTTAATACATGTGCAATACATGTGCTTGTGCTTTCAGACACACGCACAGGTTAACTGGAGCCTTCCTGCCTGTATGCTTTTCCTTCTTGTTGGTAGCACTTGGTAGGATTTACTGGAGTACTGTACTTCGTAACCAGGCTTCAGTGTTCTGGAAAATTGGAGGGGTATAGGAAAAAGGCAAGCGAAAAGATTTTGGAGTTAGAGACTTAAATAGCTCGATCTTTCAGCTGCTGAAGAAGTTGACTTGAAGACAGGATGTATGCATCTTTACAAGAAACGAACAACTGGTGGTCAATGTCCCTGAAAGGTAACAGAGGAACTGAAACCATAGCAAGAGCTAGTAACTGGGAGTTGAGGAAAGGCACTTCCTAACGCATCTCAAAGTGAAAATAAAAGTTCTTGGAACAATCACCCATCTTTGAATCCAAATCGGATTCCTTTATTGGAGAACTGTGCTCAGGGTGCAAGTGCCGGCGAGGGAAGCAGGGATGCAGTTTCAGGGCATGTTTGCTGCGCTGCAGCAATGTGCAGGCAAATGCAGTGCTATCTGTAAGGTAGTTGCATCCTCACTGATGAAAGTGAGCTCCTTGTTAGATCAGGAGCATGCACCTGGGCACTTAATGCAGAATTACCACTGCATTATAAATCTGCATCTTGCCTGGGTGATAACTTGTTCAGGCAGCCATACTCACAGTTGGGTAATTTAATATCCCAGGCACTGCAGGAGGTTAGGAACAGGGGAAGGATGCCATGGCCCTGTCTCCTGCTCTCCCTTGATCGCCCTTAGGGTCTCCCAGATCAAGCTCTGCCCTTGCTGTGCTCTGGCCCGGCGCACCTGGGTCCCTCTCGGCTCTGGCTTGGCCTCCCTCGGGAGCAGCCCCGCTCCTGTTGCTCCCTGCCTAAGTCACCTTTCTGATCCAAGTCATACTGAATGTGCAAAGTCTCTGGTGTTTTGCAGACTCTGAACCAGCGCAGGATGGTGTCCATCAGTAGTTAATGTTAGGGCACTTGGCAAGCACAAGGCAGCTTCCATTTCTAACTCTCCTCATCCCCCCATAAAAATGGGTGATGGTTTTTCAACAGGAGGTCAAACTGTGGAGGGATTTATGGTTAACGGCAGAACGAGAAAAAAACCTGCCTCATCCTGACTTTCTGCAGGGCCTCTCCTGGGGGTCCGGGGCAGGCAGATAGCTGCAGTGCTGCCTGGCGACGCACCGGTGCAGCCGAGCAGTTACCCCGCTGGCCTCCCAGCTGCGGGCAGAGCTCAGCGGTCATTTGCTTGAGGAAATGATTTAAAACAGTGTTTGCTTAATATACAATTTTATTCTCCTTCAGATTGTTTTTTTCTAGTGTTATTGACCTCTTTTTGTGCCTTTCTCTTTATTGGTGCAAATCCTACGCTGAAATTTAAGCAAACACTTTAATGGCAGACTGCGAAATGGCCAATTAGTTTTCAGTGCGTTTGTGCCTTCTTCCTCAGGGCTCTTTGCTAGCTATTCTGTGTGCGTAGTGGACATGGATTGCCTGCCAGTGGAAACTATTTTAGTCTTTTGGCTTTTTTTTTTTAAAGAATATGTCTTGTTTAATGAGGTGGGGAATGGAGTCAAGCTGTACTTCGCTTTTACTCCAAGGGAACTTTTCCGTTCTCAAAGCCATTCCTCCTGCCTCCGTTCATTTCTGCTCCGGATAGGCTGCTAATGCTGGGCTTGTTCACATTGTCCACGTACACCTACTGCTTAGTCTGAACAAAACTGCCCAAATCTCTTTTCACGAAGATAGTGTTGATATCCTAAATATTTATGGGATACAATATGCTTGAATTCACCTCTTTGTGTCTGTGCATTGAACCTGGCCTTTGGACTTGCTTTCTTCTTCCAAAGTTGGTCATAAAATATTCCCCAATTTTTAATGCAGTGCAGAGCTTACTGGGTGAAGGAGCTCTGTGCTCCTCGTGGCAGGCTGTGACGGTGTTGTACTGGAGGAAAAGGAATTGTATTCTTTTCAAAGTTTTTGTGTGTTTATAATGGTATTGCTCTTGTTTAGTAAAGCATTTGGGGACAGTGGAAAAGAATTTACTTAATGGGCACTTCTAAAATGCTTACTCTTTAACTTGCCCTAATTTACGCTATTTGGATTATTTTTGAAAACACATTAAATGGTCTTTTAACTCTGAAAGCAGACACCGTTCAGGAGAGGTAAATACACGCTTATTTATAAGCATTTTACTGTGCATATCAATATGCTTTAAGAGTCTACTCAATGGAGTGTAACAGCATCTTCGTAGTCATTAGGAACCACTAATGTGTGGTTTAAGGAGAAAAAAAAAAAAAAACTAAAGACCTATTTACCTGATAGATTTAATGATCCTGATGGAACTATTAGAGGCTAAATGATAAAGCTTTTTAAAATGTTCTAAATACTTTATAAAAGACCTAATGGGTCCTAAGGAGCTACATTTATAGTAAATCTGACAGGTTCACATGCCATTAAAGAAGGCACTGCTATTTTCAGAATAAAATAGTATAGGGGTTAATATGTTTATGATGCTTATAGTCAGCATTGCATTCCATGGTGGTTGAGTGAAATAATTCAGCTAAAAATAAATTGTCTTGTTGGGGTGAGGGGGTGGGGCGGGAAAGAAAAAAGAAAAAAATGTAGAAAAAAGAAAAAAGTAGACAAAAAAAAAGTACAGCTGTTGTCATTACATCATTATGATGTTAGTTTCTTTATGTTCTTTCCAGACACAAGTCTTACACTCCAGTTAAAAACAGATAATTCTCAGCTAGACTAAGTCCTGGAGAGTTAGGTGTCCCAAAAGCATGGCGCTGCTGAAGTTGCAAGGCAGGTGCAGTTCATGCAGCTGCTGTTGAACCTCCTAAACAAATTATTCTAGGATATTTCATTCAAGGAGGTAGGGAGGTGTGTATTGCTGCAGAAGATCACTAAGAATTTCTCTTTCTTGGTTAGTTTACAGTCTTGAATGTAGCCATTACTACCTCAAATTCAGTGTATGTATAATCTTGCATATCGTTTTGTCCGTGTGCACTGGCCAGTGTGAGGAGGAGAAGCAGGAACAAGCCATGTAAATTCAGGCAGAACCGTTCTGCAGAGCAGTGGACTCTCAGCTGCCTGCCTAACATCCCAGAGTGGATGTCCAACTGTCAGTTCAAGTTTGGCGTGATCCAAACCAAGTTCCTAATTGTCTTGCCAGGCTCCTTGTGGACTTCCCCTTGCCCAGTTGGCACTATAATAAAGGCCTCTTTTACTCATGCCCCTTACTTGACATGTTTCAGTTAGGCTAGTTAGTCTGAAGTAACTTTTTTTTTTTTAGGAGGGGGCCTCCTCCTTCTAGCACACAGCCTGAACTCTTCTGAGAGATCATCTACATGAAAAATATGGATCTCTGTAACCTTAAGGCCTAGATATACGTAACAAAGCCTGGTCCATTCAGTTAGGCACGCAAGAATGAGAGTTCTGCCTTTAAGATTGTTTTCCCATGCTTACAAATTTTCTTCTTCACTTCAGCTAGCTCTTCCCCCCACCCCCCACCCCACATGAACCATTAAATGTAAATTCTCAGTGAGACTTTTCATATTCCTTGAAAAACTTATATTACTTTGTATTTTTTCCTTTGAGTTGGGAGGAGCTCTTTTTCAATCTGTGAGTCCTATTTAAAAACTCAGCTCTGTGACACCAGCAGTATCCCTGGCATGCCTGGACAGCAGTTTTGCTTTAGCAGATGCCCATTTTACCAGGTTTAGTCTCCTTATTGTTTTCCAACCTTATTTTTCTACTTGCCATCACTTTTCCTTAGTGCTTAGATTATCCAAGACAGGCTTCGGTGCTGAGCGCAGTGAAGCTGTGATTTCTCTGTGGGAGCCTCCACGCATTGCTGCTTCTGCCCTTAGACCTTGATGTGACTTTGCATGGGGCGCGATGCTCTTACTGAGCCTTACTGAGACAGCATGCTTGACTTTAGGTTTTTGTGGCTCCACTGACACTTGGACTTGCAAGAGAAGACTAAGTGTTGTAGTAATTACAGCTATTGCGCTAGGTATCAAATGGGAAACGTTTCTGATGTCCAGTTCCAGCTAGAGAAATATTTTCCTTGATTAATAGAGACACAAGGTGATTAACAGGGGAGTAGCTTCCTTTTGCCATGATGAAGCTTTTTTTATGGCGAATGGATAACTTGATGGGCCTCTTTCTTCCCAAATTGTTTGCGGCTAACTAATAATAATAAAATGCATGTTCGATAGTCACAGCTGTGATACCACTTGTCCTTGTGCAAAATACGTCTATTTTTGGTGGGCTGGGAAAGACGTTTCATTAGGAAACTTGGCGCACAATTTGGAAGCGTGCCGCTACTTAGCGCCCTGATTTGTTTTCTTGCATTTCATTTTTTCTAGTGACTGTAGCTGGCTCTTCAGCTTCACAAGGTTGACCAGGTTTGGAGAGAGGAGGCATGGGAGAATCGCATGGTTTTGATCTGGGTTCCCCAGTTTCTCTAGCCAGCTGCAGCTGCTGCCACCTGACAGCTGTCTCTGCTAATGCTATTACTCATTTTGAGATTTAGTTTTGTGTAAGCAGATGGGTGAACTTTTCATTCAAGGGCCTGAAAAAGCTTAGAAATGAGGTGGAAAACAGAAGCTGACAAAAAGATTCAGGCTTCTGTATAAAATTAATCCAAAGTAACGTTAACTCGGACCTTTGATTGTCCCTGAAAATAACCTGAAACATAAGGATCAGGGATTCCCAAATTGTAGTTCACAAGCCACTTACTGCCAGTAAAACCTTGCATGTATCCTGAGCAGAAACTTAGTATTCTGTTGAACCTGAAACTACCCCAGTGCTGGTTTCACTTTATCATGTGACTGTCGGCCTAATGTGCCACTTCTGTGTGGTCTTCCTTGAGGAAAACTTTGGGAACACGGGTATGGATAAATTAAAATTTGTAGACATATATTAGGGGTGTATGTACGGTAGCTATAGTGTGTTGAGAGAGAGAAAGAACAGCTACTGTGAATAAAGCAATGATGCTAATGTAAGGACAAACTTCTTTGCAGCCCATCATGCAAGAGTAGTTAGCTCATTTGAACCAAATGTTTCTCCTGCTGGGTTGCTATTGCTGACTCCAAAGTGAAAAAGAGTGAGAGAGAAATAACGTGCGTGCTCTTTGCTGTCTTCAGCTCCTATGTTTAAAGATTTATTCCTACAAATAAAGGCGCTATCTGCAAGTGGGTGAGTACATTCCCATCTCCATCAGTAGCAGTGTTTATTTGTTAAAAACAGTCATTGTGTTGAGCTGGGGCGGGGGGATGAGGAACGTGTGGTCAGGCGCTGCGAGGGGCTGTACTGGCCTGTGCCCTCTGGCTGGGGAATCCACCTTGCGCCGAGCAGCTGGATGCGGGAACATGGTCGGACTCTCCAGCTATGGAGTTGAGAGTAAACCAAATACTTTGTGGGTTTGTAATGGAAAAAGTCATCACAGCTGAATTTCACAGCTGTCCTCAGTATTAAGTGCCAAATTACAATCCTGCATCTGAATATGATTGCATTTGGGAGTGAAGTACTGGAGCCCAAAGGTGCCACTGGTGATTGTGCTTTCTAGAGCTAACTTAACCAGCTTCTGAATACTGAAAAAGCCTGATCTTTGGGGATTTTGAAATAGTAATGCAGCGGTTGCACTTAAGAACACACCTCTAATGCAGAGGGCTGCCTTGGCTACACACAGAAGTTTAAAAATACTTAGGTATTCAAACCTGTTAAGGCTCTACCTTAAATGTCTCATAAAACCAAAGATGTCTGTTTTTACGTGTGCATATTTATCGATCTCTGTGTAAAAATTAATAGATCAGATGCCATGTCTCTAAAAAAATTGTTGACAAATTCAAAGGAGTTCATGTACCAGAACTTGAACAACTGCCTTGTATTCTTCTGGCTCAAATTGAAATTCTGTTCTGCCACCTCCCGTCTATACTGACGTAAAGTAGTGACTATTTGCGTTGTATTCTGGTCTATCGCTTATGGTTGAAAAAGTGAGGGTTGCCTAGCCTAAGGAAGAGAGATGTGAGTGAAGAAATGCTAGCAGTCTTTGGATGCATAAAAGGTTGCTGAAGAGGTTAACGTAATGACCTATACTACAGATCCATAGGGAACCTGGCAAAAGGTAATGGGCTTAAATTGTTGCACAAGAGATGTAGATTAGGCATTAAGAAAAGCTTTCTAACTGCAAGCATAAAATTAAGCCCTGGAATAAATGGTTTAGGAGAACTGGAATTTATGTAGCTGAAGGCTTTTAGAAAGAAGTTAGATGGATGGATATCTGGAGTGACTCAAGAGTTGCAGATCCTTTTTCTTCTGGATCTGTGATCCTCTTTCTCTCCCTTTCTGGATATGTTGGTGTTTGGAGAAAGTTCTCAGCTGGATGCCATATCAAAGGCAAATGGTATATAAATGGAACATTGTTTTAGACAGTAAACCCCCAAATATTTATTTTGGTCGGTTACGCTCATCAAATGTTAAGCGTCTTGAACTGGAAATCCCATTTAAAGCCTGCCCTTGCCTTCCTGCTTGCTGCCCACAAAGTTGGGGAGCTCCTGAAGTGCACGGGGGCTTTTGGCCCATCCCGCCCCGTCGGCCTCGGCTCCGCAGCTGCCACGCACTGTGCCTGGCAAGCAGAGACATTTTAAGGGCATTTCATGGCTAAGGGTAAAGTGGGCCAATTGCTGTGCTTGAAAGTGGAGTCACGTTCATTGAAAGCAGAGCCGTTCTCGTTATCAGTACATGCGTCAGGAGAGTATCTTAACAGGGGTTATGATTATTTGAAGTCTTCAAGGTTTTGGATCTAGTTTGATTTTGAACATTGTTTCCTATTGAGTAGATTTAATACTGTGGCCTCAGGACTTTGGCTAAAATTATTCAAGGACAATGCTGAGGATATTGAGCACAAGGTAAATTTCCTGTGGGGGGAGGGGAGGGTAAAAAAAATGCAAATAACATCATGAAGCATTTATTTTAACTTTTACAACAAAGAAACACTCTTAATTTGCTCCACAATGCAGTTTTGCTTGAGCTAGACAGGCATCACGTGGTGGCTCTTCCAGAGGTACGTAGAGATATAGAAACAAACGGCAGGTCTCGCCACAGAGAGGTGAATAGGAAGTGAAGATGATCCTCTGGGCAGTCGAAGTTTGCATTTCATGCAACTCCTTTGTTTTTCAGATCAGAAACTTTTTTCCTCTCTCTCCTCTTTGCTTCCTTAGGCTGTTGTGGGCCTTGCATCTGGTAGATATCCACACATGTGCTGCAAGAACTGTTGTAAATAACTTTGCATAATGAAATTCCTTCTGTATTAAGAGAAATGACTGGGTAATTTTTTGGGGGGGGGGGAGGCAAAGTGTATGCATGTTTCTGAATTGTATTAAAAAGGAGGGATAGACTGTACAGAGGAAAACTTGACAATGAGCACTTCAGAATTTGAAAAGCACATTGTGGACTGCGTTCAAAACGAACTCAGTATACTGTAAAAATTACTATAATTAGCAATGGGGCTTACAGAGAGCTGGGAAGTGTGAAATCAAACTTCAGGACAGACTCTGTGAGATTTTTCTAAAAAAGAAGAAAGGAGCTGAGATGATAAAATAGCCTAGAAAATTCTTGGAAACTGCATTTCTCCTTTGTTGTCCACCTTTATTTTAACACACGCAGGCCACAGAAGACAGAGCCCGGATGCAGCAGACTGGTGCAAGCCTGCTTCCTTCTGTTTGGTGTCCTTACCAGCATAGGAGAAAGCAAGAAACTATTTTGGGATGTACATCAAAAACAGTTATTTTTGTGTTGGGCTCTTTCACAGTAGGAATTCATCTGGCACTTGGAACTGATAATGCTATAACAAATGCAAAATCTGTAGTCATCTAGTGAAATATAAAATAAGGTTTACGGTCCAAGACAGCAACAGAATTTTTTTCATGTTAGTTTAAAAACGAGACGAAAACGACACCTTGGTTAAGTAAAATTGATGTAGTTGACCTAACCACTAGAGATGGGATTTGCAAAGCTGCTCACTGAATACTGAGGTAAGAACACCCAGCTTCCCCAGGGACTCCAGAAACACCCGCCGGCGCTCGGCTCCGGCACCCTTCTGGTAGGGCAGAGTGGGTGGACGGAGGCTCCTGCCCGACCGGCTTCCTTCTGTCGAAGTCGGCAGTGATTGCGTCTCTGCCTTCACAGGGCCGATCGTCGGATCGGAAGCGTTATTATAGTTCAGGTTTATATTTTGCTTTGACAAATGTGCAAATGCGAATAATTGTAGGAACTCCGCTTCTGTGCCGTGGCTATGACTAAGGTTTTTACCCTTACTGATAGTGTATCCTGCCCCTGCCACATTATGCAATGAGTGAATACTATAAATAATTCCAGTGCTTGTTTGGTTTATGTCTATAATAAAATGCCTCTATTTAATGGAATAGAAACACTTTTATGAAGATGTGTAAATTGGAGTTAACCGTTCTCCAAAATATAAATCTGAAAAAATGGTCTTTTTTTTTGTGGTGAAACGCCTTCATTTCACTGGAGTGCAGCTGTAAAGAGTAGTTATTAGTTCCCTCTCCCTCTTGCTATATCCCTCTCCTGTTTTCCATTCAGCAAGTTAAGCGTTTCAGACTAGAGATGTGAATGTTAATGTGCAGGGTTTGGCTGCTTCTGAAATACTCTCACAAGGTCAAGCGTAACTCTGAGCAGAACCGCAGCCTTGTCGGGCTCAGAGGTGATTATCCGTGGCCTGAGGAGAGATGGAGGGCAGAGGAAGTGTCTGGGGGGGGGGGGGGGGGGGGTGCGTGTCACACTGCAGACAGCCGTTCTCATTAAACTATTTTCTTTACGGTTTTGATTGAATATTTCTGTTCAGTCCTACCTACGCTGATTTGCTCGCTGTGTCAACTGTCACTAAATGGGCTAGTAGCTAGCGACGTCACTCTGATTTTAGGTTGCTAGCAGTATAAACTGTATCCCCCCCAAAATCAAGCAAGATTTTGGTTTGAAGTTGTGAGGTGGGAATTGGCTGAAGTTTGCTCTCAGCAGCAAAGTCTTTTGCTGTTAGGTAGTATTTCCTTTTGCTTCTGGTTGTTTTCTGGCTGCCTGTGAAGGGACGCGGAGCTCGAGCAGGCAGCGTACTGCTCCCGGCAGGTGGGCGAGGAAGCAGAGGCACTGAGTAATGAGGGGACTCGCTTCGCCGTTACGTAGAAAAGCACGGGAAGATCCAGGTCTTCTGATCCCCCGTCTCCTCAGTCCATTCAAACTGCTTCCCCTTAATTGCCAGCCATATGAAGATAAACTATAGGAAGTGATAAAGCTGTTCTTTAGATCTCCTAGAGAACAGAGTGTGATGGCCCAGGCCTCAGTGCTTCCTGTGCTTTGCAGTGGAGGTTAGGGACCCAGCAAAATCATGTCATCTTTTGGCATCATTGTGAAACCTCAGTATTGATTTTTCAAATATCTTTTTTATTATCTTGTTGTGATTAAAGAGCAAATAGCTTATCTGGCTTACCCCAATTCATTGCAAACCTGTTTGCATAAAACAGTCATCCCAGTCAAGCCTGTTAATAAGGGTTTGGGGCATATATCTAAGTATAAGCACTTCTGCAGTGTCATTGAAGTCAGTAGCTTTACACTGTGCATGCATTATGTGTAAGCGTAATTAAGTCACATAATGCGAGAGTTTTAGCAAGTGTCTGGAAGAAAATTAATATAACCTTCCTTAACCACACAACTAATGAACAATATGCATAAAGTATCCTGAGGTGACGGAATGAAGGAGACTGTTCACCTGTGGAGGGTCGTGGTTCTTACGGGACTGATGAGCCGCTGCTGCTGCTAACGGTGGGCTGCACCCCTTGCCAAGCAAAATCTGGGGAAGGAAATGGGAGAAGCGCAAGCTCTTGTCCTGGCCTCTCGTTCTGCGTAAAGAACGTACAGCGTGTTTACTTGTTACACGTGACGAAATGGAGTATTTTGATAGTGCCGATTGAAAAGATTGAGTTTTTTATAATGGCTGCAAAGAAAAGCTGTACACTTTCCACAAGTACCTTCTTAAATCGTTATTTTGCTTTTGACTGACTATGCAAGGTCTGGAACATTTGCAAATGTGCTTTTATGACCGTTTTTGTGGTCAGAATCAATTAAGATCATATCTGATGCATCTATTAACATTTATGATGACAGTGGATGTTTAAGCGGTACAGGAACTTCAGTAAGACTGAAGAGATTTCTGTATACCTGATGAAGTTTGCATATATAAATAATGCTGCTTACATGAACTACTAGTATGCATTCTAGAAGCAACATTTCTTTTGCTTGAAAGGGGAGATGCAAGCAAGTTTTTTCCATTTAATCAAGGCAGTTTGCTGGGTTCCTGTTAAGTGCCAGTATGTGTTCATAAATGAGATGAATGCCTAGGAATAATTCATGGATCTTGGCAATTGTTTCCATTTCACTGACTGAAGTGAATGGATGCATGTACGTAAATGTAAGCCAGATGCAGAATAGCTAGAAATATGGCCCTGTTCATTGTGTACTTGATATTTGTTGGCCTGATAAACAAGTAACTGCTAGCTAAGCTAACAATATCTATCGATTTTACTGCTGAAAAGGCATACATCGTAAAAGGAAAGTGTTCAGCACGGGCAGTTTCTAACCTTTATTGTTCTGTTGATATTGCAATCAGAAAAGCTTCTTCTGGCCAGTAGAAACAACATAACAAGTACCCTACACATCATGATAGATTTCCAAAATGAATGAAGATAGGTAGCGTGGTTACAGGAATCCGTACGTTCTGGGAGGCAAGTGAGAGATGCTGTCGAATACAACTGGCGTTCATTGTTCCACATGGTGTCGTTAAGAGACTTCACTTTCACAGGGTTTACTATGTTACACTGTTGTTCAAAAAAAAGAAAAATATGAATACATTGAAATTTGTTTTAACCTTTTTCCCTTTCTGATATTCTATGGAAGGATTGATTTAATAAAGAATTGGTCCAATACATTTATTGACTTTGAGACATGAATCATTTGACATCAGCAAGAAACAGGCCCTATTTCTCTGTGTCTTCGCAGACCTCAGGGATGAGCTTGGAAAGAAATTGGTTTTGGCTGTTAGGTGACCTGGGTCCAGTAGGACACTACTGATGAGAAGGTGGAATGAAAATGGCAAGCCTGTGCATGCGGTGAATTGAAAAGCGGAAGCTGTTAGGAACGTTGCCTCAGAGGGTTATATCCCGTGATTTTTCCTATTTCAGTTCTTGCATGGAAAATATACTGAAAGTAAAGAATAGTACATCAGTCTATGGAAGTGAAAATGCTAATGTCTAGTTATTCTGTCAAAAAAAGGTAAATATCTTTCCTCATAATTTTTCCTTCAGATATGAATGTGTGAAGCAGTTTTGGAGGGAAAAGGAAGGAAAATGTATATGTTGGACGAAATCTTTCCTTGATGTCATTCTTCTCATTGTTCTCTATACGGCAGTAAGTGCTTCCCCCCCCCGCCTTCTCTTATTCTGGTAGTATTTTAAAGCCCTTTCCGCTATCAACTTGTTTAGCCCCGTAGGCATATGACACACATAACAAGGTACTACTGATGGGTACACACAAGGGAAAATGTGGCTTAGAACAGTGACGTTTTTGACTATTTGTATTATTTCTTGTTGTAGACCATTTTTGTAGTGATGATGGAGAACACTTTTAAAAAAAAAAAAAAAAAAAAAAAGAATCTGGGGAACTTTAGGCCTGGCTTTGAGATTCTTTACTGCAAACGCCCTCCTCAGAAGGACCAACTCTTTGCTCCCATAGTCAATGTGCAGAATTAGAGAAAGCTGGTGGGAGATGGCTGAATCCAAACAGTTTCACAGGGTATTTCAAATGATAATTTATAGTCATGTTGAGCTGAGGAGTTTGAATTTAAATTAGAAAACGTTCAACGTGTATTAAATACAGCATTTCCATAACATTTAAGAGTAATAGATGTCCTCTGCCGAGTTGCTTGCTCTTACTTTATGCAGAACATGCTTTATTTGTGCCTAAAGAGTGTTACAAAAGAGACTGCCGACTATGGAGAGCTTTAACAGAGATCTCAGAGTAAACACTGACATTTGTTACTGCCTCTGCTCAGCGCTGCTGGAAGTCCTCAGGACCTTGGGAGATTGAGCTGTCAGCCCTCTGAAGATAAAATGAAACTTTGTTCTATGGCTTCAGTCCCTTAGGAAAGTTTTTCAGGTCACTTAGCATTAGTATCATGAGGAGGGCTTATTTTGCTAAAAACTATTCTCTCATGTTGATAAATAGAGTGACAACTTGGTGTTGCTGTTAGTCTGCCTCTGTTTGGTTAAGGCATTGCCTTAATGACTGACAGCACATTTCACAGCCAACTCGCCTTGTCTGTCAGTTGGACAGGATGACTGATAAGTATCACAGGTAACCACCGTATCTGTTGACTTGGAGATTATAGTTAAGCAGATTCACAGTGTGACTTGGCAAGTATGCACAAAGTGCTCTAGGAAGATTTATTTCTCGCCATGTATTTCTGAGCATAAAGATAGCTGTTGTTGTTGTGTGGTTGGTGGTTGTTTTTTTTTAAGTGAAATAAGATCCAGGAGAAACGTGAAGTGTCAGGGAAGAAAATGTGGAAGTAGCTGGGCTGGGCCTTATTTAGGATTTTTGTAGCCTCATTTGAAGAAAACCTCAGCTTTTATTGATGCCTTACTGACATGTTCTTCGGACTGCTGCAAGCGTGAGGTTTTATGAAGGAAATGTGCATGTTATACTGTTCAGTAATTTCAGCTAAATATAATTGAAACACGACAGTAGCGGTTAGTCCTAACTAAAAATTTGAAAAGTTAAGCCTAATTTTCATAGTAATTCTCCATGCCAGAGAGCTGAGTAGGGGCCTGGAAAGGGCCCTAGGGACCTACAGGAGGGATAGGGCAGCTGTGACCGTTGTTTGACTCTCAGGAACCAACCTTTGAGCCTAGAAGAGCAGAGAAATGGCATTAATGGTACACCAGGACTGTATTGATAGTCTACATGTTTCATTTGGGACTTCAGTTGAGCAGTTTCACTCTGCTTCAAATTGGAGAGTTCTTAACAACTGCTGAAGGAGCTGCACTTTTCCTTGCAGAACAAATTTAAACCTGTTAACAGTTAGCTTCCTGTTTTCAGTCGTGTCTTGTGAAAGTCCACGGGCTCTCGGAGTAGACCTTGGCTTCAATGACACTGAAATTTTAAGTTCAGTTTTTTGATGCAGCTCTTTCTTACCTTGAGAGCCTTCCCTTGAGAATCTAAAGATGGGTCTGTGTGCCCCAAGGCAAGTTGTTTTTCCAGCTGTCAAAGGGTCTAGTGAAACGTACTGCATCCCCCTACAACCTGTGTCTGTTTTGGGAAGTGTGTCATAGTTGCGGGAAAGAGGAGCCACTCAAACAGATGTCTTCCTGCCTCCATGCCCGCAAAGCACTAACCATTCACGGAAGAGAAGGAGAAAAGGTGGCCAAGCTGGGGCAGGCCAAGTCTGTTAAATCTGTTGGAAGAAAATCAGACTTTAAGGTCTTCTGCAATGAGCTTCCAGCAGCATGTGTAATTTACAACAGCAGAAATAGTAAATTCTTTCACCGCTTAAATTTCACCTCTATTTCCCTATTTATAGCCTAAAGCGTCTTTCACTTTCTAAACTGGCAGAGGAAATCTATGTACTTTTTTGCTTTGACATGAAAAAGTCATGGAAACTGTTTATTTGCATTATGTTTGTACATTTGTGTTTAAGAAGTATATCTGAAATGGCGAAAGCAGTGCAAGCTGCGTGCACAGGAGTCCATTACTAATTACTAATATTATATTGGGCACTTGTAAACCCAAATGCCCTCGTGGTGAGGGGGCCTGGCAGGCAGCAGGCCTTGGCCACCTTAGTGTGACTGGCAGCCGTTTCTCTAGCCTGTGCTTTGGGGACTGACAGAAAGAAGGTGGCAGCAATGGATGGATTTTTCCTAGCTTCCAAACTTGGGGTTTTGACTGCAGCACGGGCTGTCTGGATAGCACAGCAAAGGTAGGAGGCTCGGGAGGTGATCCTAGAGTGGCCTGATGGTGCGGCTGTGCTGCCTCCATGGGCCGCTGAGGGCCGCGCAGAGGATCCCTGCAGAGGAGGGTAGTGAGTGTTACACCTTCGAGGTGGGGAAGAGCTGCCCCTTTCTAGTGCTGTCAGGGACTTGACCTATGACCATGTGAAAATTTCTGAGCATTTTTGCGACAGTCTCCTCCATTTATTAAAGGAGAAGAAAAGCACAGTAGCATTGAAAATAACGGTACCTGATACGATCTGAGGCCCTCTGATTCTTGTTGAAGTGATATTTTATCTTCTGTTACAGAAAAGGCAAATCTATTTAACTTACCTTGTATGATAGGAAAGAAAAAGCTCTGGCAAACAAGAGTCACTGAGCTCCTGAGTAATGGACACCTTCTCATGTAATGAGCTGTTACCTTCTGTGATGTGTTGCACAGGCTGCATCTTTGCTGCTGCTTTTTTTCCTAGTCTAGACTGGGATTTTTGCATAGGGTAACGCTCACATGGAGAATCAAGTTCCCTAAAGAGGGAGGTCAGTCACTCTCCCGCTGGTGACAGCAGTCCTGATATCTTCTGCTGCATGAGATTACTTTCCAAACTGTTGCTCTGCTGAACTGTGATAACCCAGCTGGTCTGTTGTCCTACAGGACCACTCCAACGTGTGCCTGATCTATTTGTATTGACAAACAATGTGTAAAACATGGCCTTGCTATCTTAATTATATTCAAAAGACTATCCTAGTGACCATTCCTGCATGTGCAGGAACAGTTTGCACTGACTTTTTAAAACCACCTATGTAGAGCTTGGTTGGTTCTTCTGTCTGCAGCAGGAACTGCTTAGGGGGGTCCCTGGGATTACCAGGCTCTCACAGAGTCGATCAAGACATCGAAGCCTACAAATAGCGTCAATAAATGCCTAGGCACAGCAAGGGCTACATGGGGAGATGTCTTGGACTGTCCTAGGTCCCAGTTCAGCCTGTTGTCTCTGTTGTGCAGGGATGAGCCAGAGCGTTCCTGGGCTATCCAGGTAGTTAATGACTAAGTGCACAACCCTGAGAGCCAGCTATACCACTAAACAAAACTGTATGATGAACTTGAATTTTGTACTTATTTCACAGTTAAATTTTGTAGATCATGTTGCGATCTGCCCTCCTAAACCCATCTTTTCCATTCATTTATTCAGAATGTGAATTCTTTATCTAAGCCTTAGTTTCAAATGTGAAAGAGCTGGATGTGTCCCTTAAAAGAGACCAGTTTCTTCTGCCTTTCACAAGAGCGCAAGATCAGACTCTTGCAATCTGTGGGTTCTGCTCAAGAACTGTTTCCCCACAGTTACCTGCACAGCACCATAAAATACTTGTTTTGCTACAGATACATAAATAGCCTTCTACTGGGCATGTCTGTGGCTGTCAATATGACGTATTTTCTCCCAAATTCTGAGTAATTTTTGTGAGCTCTGTTTTGTAAGATGACAGAAGGCAGAATTCTTACCAGTCGTTCTAGGAATGTTACAAAGGGATGTCGTGAGTGAAGGTCACAGCTAAAATTTCTGAGGGATTGTGGTAGCGTAATGTAATGAATAACACTGAGTATGTTCCCTTTTTATCTTCCGGAGTTTGAAGAGTATATTTAACTAAAATGGGAGAACAATGATAGGGCTAAACAAATCGGCAAAGTCATTCTGGTTGTACAAAGCTACCAAACTAACGGTTTGATGTTGTCAAGCGAAGGCTTTGATAGACAAGGGCATGCAGAGCAAACAATTGCTTGAAGAAGGTTTAGCCAATGGAGCGTCACGCGTTTATCAGATGGGGAAAAATCTTAACGCTTATCTGGCAAACGAAGTGCCAAATATCCTTAAAACCCATTTGTTTTTGCCCATGGCTATTGTGTTGCTGCTATTTACAGAGATTTGACATGGTGTTTCTGAAATCAGTGATCAAAACAAGCTTGATAATCAGCTCATTAAATTCTACTTAGTGAAATAATTTTGGATAATGGGTGATTTTATGAGCATTAATAACATTTGCGCTAAGACTGGGATATGAAAGAAATCAGACCTTGTGGTTCTCGGCAACGGCTGCAGGCAGGTGAGTCTGGGGAAGGGACCCTTGCAAAGCATTTCACGATTCATCACATACATTGTGGGAGGAGGGTTTTAATCCCACAGTGGATGAGGCACCGGGGGGGGGGGGGGGGATTCTGGACCCAGTGTTTTGATCCTATCTGACAAAGCAGCAAATTAAACTTCAGTCTCTGAATGGTTCCTTGCTACTGCCCTGGATTATTTCCTTCCTTGTATTGGAAGGCTTTTTCGAGAGCATCTTTCTGCTGGTGGCTTGTGTGTTAAGGTTTTCCCCGAAGGTGCGTTTTCCTTTCAAGTCTAAAGATAAAAACGATCAGTTGGCGTTCATTGTGGTAACATGCTTATTTGAACAGTCTCATTACCGAAGGAGTCTGAAGTCTGTTTTTAATGAACCTTATGTTTAAAAGAGTTTATTAATTATTCTTTCAGATGTCAGCTGAGTCTGTAATGCTCCTTATACATTTTATTACATACTTGGTATCTCTCAAATTGCTGTGTACCCAGAGGCTTCATTATAGAACAGGAAGAACACAGTCTCCATTTAAAATCTCACCACTTTGGTTGAATTAGTCTTGGAAAGTAGCTTTTGGGCAAAATTTGTGCTTGTCTTAATCCTGCAGTTGTTATTTAAACCCCACATGGGATTTTTCCTGGAAAAATAGACAATTTGTAGGTAGTTGTGTATTTTAATAAATGAGATTAGGAAAGTTTTAGGGATCTGAAAAAAGACGCATTCAAATTAGCCTGTAAACGTACCCTGGCATGTCGGTCAGCTTAAGGCACCTGTGGGAGCCCATGTCACGCCTGTGACCTTTCAGCAGCCCTTGCTCGGGCCCTCGCTGGCAGCAGTGGGCTGCTCTGTGGCCTTCTCTGGGCGCTGGGGTAGCATCTTCAGTAACGAAATGCTTGTCAGGACGGTGGCCTCGGCAGTCATCTGGATCGGAGGGCAGGCAGCAGAGCGCAGACTGAAGAACAGGCCCCTATTGACTATAAAGCATGTGTTAGTCTCAGGTGTCTCAACTTCTGTTATGGTAAAGCAGAAGTTTTGCTAGTCCTGCCAACCTCACTTTGTTGTGGGTAGCAATCCAAATTTGCTTCTATTTTAACTGAGTTTTTGAACCAGTCTTTTGGCGGTTCTTAATTTAATAATTTATCTCCCAATGAAAAAGACGGCACCTCTTCAAAGTGTTTCCTCTCCCAACTTTTGGAATCTGCCTTCATGATTATGTTGCGTCAAGTTTTGTATATGTTGTCTAGCAGCATAATGTAAAATCTGTATTTTTCTAGTCTGTGCATTTGTCAGTAACAGGATGCCTTTATATAAGGAGGTAGGTGCGTGTTTATCACTCTAAGAATGACGATTGCAGAGATAAAATTAAGCCTGTAAACTAATTTAAATTGTTTTTAAATTGAGCATTTAGTCCAAAACTAGTCTCATCAACCAAGTCTTCCCCTTGTATGTCTCTGTTTTATGGAGATGATGATTCTTGCATGTTTTTTTGTTTCATCTTTGAGTGATACACACAGTAGGCCTGCAGCATGCAGTGTTGGCATGGGCCGTTGCTGTGTGCGCTCTGCGTGGTTTGTCAAACCGTTGGGCTGTTCGCTTGGACAGAGCTTTTTCAGTATTGCCTGTTCCTTCATGCTGCACTAGATGCAATAATTTGGGATGTGAGCTGGGGCTGTTTTTGCAGCATAATATGAAAGTATTGCTACCTTGTGTTATTGCAGATCTGTATGAATTTTCATTACATGAAATGGGATGAAATCTGGTTGGTCATGATGCACTCGCAGCTTCAGCAAAGGTTACTTGTTTATCCCTGAGCCAAAGAACTTAACCTGTGTTTCTCTATTCAAACATAATCCTAATGCTGTTTTTCAGTACTTTGAGATCTCTAGGTAGAATTCTTATATATGGAGATTATAATTTCTAACAAAAGTGTTCACAGTAGTTATCCCTAGCCATGGGGAAATTAGAGATAGCAGCTGGAAGAAATTGTCCCTGTAAATTGCTGGAAGTTCATAGTAGCACATGAATGACCTTTACATGATTTTTACATGACTTAGTGGCATAGCATTTCTAATGTTTTGTGCATAGACTAATACCTTTTGGGGCAATCATTTGGATACTAGATACAAACTCATTTCACTTAGAACCCTTTGTATTTATTTTCCACACCATGTTTCATCAAAAAACAATTGTTTCCCTGGCAGACAATGCAAGTCGGTGACGTGCTTTCATGCCGTCCTCATGCTCCCTCCCTCCCCGACCATGGGAGCAGATTACTGCTTGGTGAGAGATGAGGACTGGTGCCTGATATCACAGCTCAACCTTCCTCCTCTAAAAGTATGGCTGGAAAGATAGAGCCAGTCTCTCCCCGGCCTGGAGTGATTAAGCAATGTAGCTATGCTGGTAAAAAATCGTAACGTAGGCTTAGCATTAAACTGATGTTTACACCTCAGGCAACTGCATTGCAAACGCTGCAAATAGGACAGAGTTTCATTGCTTGCCAGTTCTTCTTACTGAATCTAGCCGGGTATTATGGTGTCTGGTGTCGGGGCCAGCAGCCTGCGTGTGCGATTCCTGTCTGTTAAGACAGTGATCTCCTCTCCATTGCTTTCTATGCTCTTAACTGCTGAGTAGACAAAGAGTGAAGGCTGAAACATGAAGCATGGCAAAATCCAACATTTTTTCTATAGAAAGCTGGATGTGCAGCAAGAAGGAGCAATCTTTATTACTGAGATGCATTATTTACAAGCTGACTTGTTATTACGTTAATGGAAACTTCATGTTATACGTAAAGAAAATCGTTTTATTTGGGAAAGCAATTTGTTTTAGCTGTGGGGACAATTTAATCAGTATCTTTTCCTCACGGGTTCAGTCAGTACTTCTACAAAACTGTGAACTCTAATATTGCTAGATTTTTATTTAACTCTATGATTTGACTTACAACCTAGTGACTCTAATTGAAGAATAAATGAGCCTCAAATAACGGAAATGCTTCCAGGTAGAATAACTTTCTGTATGAATTCAGCATGGTCAGTAGCTTAGCTGGTTCTGTATTGGAAGTGGATCAAAACCCCAGTGTTTGCAGCTTAAATGTGCCTCCTGTTGGACCACAGCGAGGAGCGAGTTACAGCCTTTTCCGAAAATGAACGTCAGCCTTCAGGCATGGCTGCGTGTTCCTTTCACTGCAGCAAGCTGCTCATCAAATCGGCAATGCTCAAGGGTCCGTTCAGCCTGTAGTAACCAAGAACAGAGTTTGCAGGGTGCCTTGTGTGCCGCCATGACAGGCGGGTACGGATGTTTTGATGTGACTGTGCAGGTAGCGCTTCTGTGCACACGTGTGGAATACCGTAGGAGTCTCGATCAGATGTGGATCCACGTTTCCTTGCAGAGAGATGTGCATCGTGTTGGGCATTATATTCAGTTGGGTTTATTACAGTCACGTAAATGTTTAAATTTGCTCACATCACTTGCAAAGCTAAAGACTTGCTGGTGGAAAAATCAATGTTTTCCTCTGATGCAAAAATGAATATACAGCCTTGCAATCTGAGAGAAGTGGATGATGATGGACACAAACTTGGAAAGTTTTTATCTTGTAACAGTGAGTCTTCCTCCCCAGTATACAAAAGCTAATGACAGGCTAAGTCTGGACTAGTATTGATCTAGAGCATAGGATGTGTGCTATGCACTTCAGCACGGGCAGCACCGAGTTGTTCAGAGGTGAAAGGATTTGAGTGCTGGGAGCCACAGGAAAAGTCTGTGCAACCTGTGTCACCGTGTACATAAGGGGGCACCTGTTCTGCACCCGAGCTGCGAGAGAGAAGTCACTGGAAAGTCATTTTTCTTTGAGCAGCAGGAGCTGCTGCAGTCTACTAGCAGGAAACGGTGGAGCTCGGTGGTGTCTGCTGCGGGGTCCTTTGTGGCAAAGTCTGGTAAATCTCGTGGTCGACAGCTGTGTTACAACTTATGTGGACAACATATTTCTAATGTGTGTTAGTTACTTGTGGATTTATACATCGAATATGATGCTCAGTTTTCTTTCTTAAAAATTAAAACCTTATCTGGTGAATCTGTAGGTATTGTTCTCAGACAGTTAAAAATATTCCATTATACTTTTTTTTTTTTTAACAACTGTAGGAGCAAAAACTGCGGTCACAGTGAAAGTATTATGCTTATCAGACATCTCAGTGGGAGAGGCAAGTTTGGGTTTGTTTTGTATGTTTTTTGAAAATATTGGAAATATTTATATTTGAGAGCACTTTTTATTAGTGCTTTAAGCTATGCAGCATCAGTAGTTTCTTTTGGGATAAATCTGCAGTGAAGGCCGTTGCATGGAGAAAGAACTGATTAAAGGAAATAGAAGATGGGAATAAACTATCACATTTAACTGTAAAAAAAGGGTTGTTAAAAACAAGGAAAACTTGAAGGGATGCAGAAGGACTATTCAATATTGAATGGCAAGGTAGTAAAACGGCAGATGGATTTCAATGTAGGTAAGCATACATAAAAGCAAAAATCCTAACTTCGCATATACAGTTACGAGTGCTAAGCAGATCCATATCACTTAAATGAGATCCTAGAGTTGTCATAGTTCTGTGAAAACATCACTGCAAATCACACTAATTGTCAAAAAAAAAAAAAGTAAATGTAAAAATGATTTCTTAGGGAAAGAATAGAGAACAAAAATGAGAATATCACTGTGGCACTATGGAAATCTGCGCTGCATTTGTATCTTGAAGACTAGGTTCAGTTTTGTTCCTTCTACTTTTATATCTATATATCTATATATATATCTATCTCAAAAAGTAGAACCGGAGAAAGACAAAAAAGGGCAGGAAGGATAATGAAATTTATGGAAGAGTGTGCACGTCAGGAACGAGTAAGTGCACTCTTCAATCTAGTGAAGAGAGGGGGTAAGTAAGAAGAAATACGATGGCACACAGAAAATAGGGAATGATTTTTAACTGACACTTCCATTACAAGAACTAAGGGACATGGCATGAACTTAGCACGTGTAAAGTTCATGGCATGCAGAAGGGGGGGCATCCATCTTCTGTGCGGTTAAGCTTCTTGAAACAGAAAGGTTGTATGGCTCCAAATAGTCCTTAGACTACATTTCCTCCACTGCTCTTTGAGGTTATTGTTTTTGCAAGAGAGTTTAGTAACTCAAAGCAATGTCTGAGCTTCCGTGCTTTATAACGTGCTGTACCATACACTGGGTTGTAGACTGGGGCTGTTCAGGACTGGTTTCACGAGTGGTTAAGCTGTCCATACTGTCAGAGTGGTGGCCAAAAAGAGGCAAAAATTTGAGGAAGGTGACTTGGCTACCGTCCCGTATGGAGCAACGGCACAGTCGGCGGGTTGGTCAGCAGCTTTCCCCAGGAACGTGTCCGCATCCTCTGTGGCCCGTGTGTGCTTGCGTTGGTATGGCTTAGTCTGGCTTCAGGGTCTAAGCTGGATCAAGAGTGAATGAAATAAAGACTTCCAAGTGCTTAAATGACTTTAAGGGTGCTGTTTTGGCCTCCCAATTGCTCTAATGCCTTTGAAAACGTATCCTTTGGCCATTTGGCTTTGTAATCTGCCTTCTGTTTATTTGTGAACAAGTATGCATTTTAATCTACGTTTGAGAGCAAACTACTGCTTTATTTATAGACTAGAAGAGATGAGGAAGGATGACGTGTGGGAAGTGAGGCAGGTGGCGGCAGCAGCAGCGCAGCGAGCAGGCCCTCTTGCTGGCGTGCCTGCAGCCTAACGGGAAGCTGGGCTGGCGTTGCTCTCCCCCCAGCATGAAGTAAGTTTATGAAACAAAAAGCTTTAAACTTTCCTGTTACTTTTCTCCTTACCTTGTGTACCTCTTCTGTAGCATCTTCTCAGCACCCCATTTTATTTTATATGGATAAAGTCTTGCTCATTGTGCCACTGAGTCCTGGTGCTTCGCTGAGCCCTGGGCGGTCAGTTGTGGGGGGTTATTCCCTTGCTGCTCCATCTCCCTGTATCTCTATGTACCAGGCAGCTGCAGCTACTCCTTCAGGTGTAGCAGCAGTTGGGGGAGAATCGAGCCTGAAAGCAGTTAGCAAGAATAGCCAAGAAGAGATGAAAATATTCCCCACTTGCATGCTTGTCGTTTGGCTTTGCCTTAGGAGCAGGCTGGGGCCACTTGGCGGGGAGTGTAGGGCACCGTGCAGGCCAGGTCTCCTCTCCGTGCCACCCTAGAGTGTCCATCAAAGTCTCTAAGTCGTAAGGTTTTAAACACTTAAAAGTGCAAAGCTGCTGGTTTATGGGGAGGAAGCAACGCAAGTGCCTGTATGAAGTTAGGGGCGTATAAATACATTGACCTTTTTGTGAAAACCAAGTTCTGTGTTTGCAGAAGGCTGTTAAAAAGGGCATATATATCCAATTATAGTAACATGTTCCTTTATTCAGTTAACCAGGCTCTTACCCACCTAACTACTAGCAAGTATTTTTATATCTTGACATGTGTCCTGGTTTTACTAGGCTGCTCTGATTGTTCATGTATTGTTGTGAAATAGCAATATGTAATTGCCTGGACTATTAAATAACTATAAAATATTTGTCTGTGATTTATTGCTGTATCATTAATTCAAGAAGTGTATGTCCTAAATAATGTCCTATTCATTACTGCTTCTATTTAATTATATGCAAATAAAAGAGCTGAAGAGGCTAGTTCTGTTTCTAATATTGAGCCCTAAGATCTTGTAGCATATATTGAAAGTGTCTTCATGGTAACAAAACCGAATTTTCACTTAGTAATACCTGTGAAGAGATCAAGTGGCCCAGTTTTACTGGGGCACTGGGATTGTCCGTGTATAGGTTTTTAGAGTACACAAAATATCCACATTTAATTACTTAGAATATTAAATAACTACAATTTTTTTGTCGTGTATTGCTATCTCGCTATCTCAAGCAGAATGCAGCCTGTATGTCCCAGGAACAAACAGGTCAGTCTGAAGAATATTGAAGAGAGAAACTCAATGAATGTAAACACCATCCACCCTTTTCTTTTACAGTTATCCATGTTTGCTCTGTGTTTTATGAGGATGAACTTAGAGACTTTGGATGCTCTACTGCAGCACATTAAAAAAAAAAAAAAATCTGTCACTAGGGAGTCATAAATACATAGATGCAACATCAAAACATATTTAAAGTGGACCTTGGGCACCTGATTAAAAGTCATTTTTTTCCAATGAGAGTATATTTATTTTTCAGTAATTTTTAAAAATACTTTTCAGGAAAATGTTATGATGACTTTTTTGCTTGATCTTTCACAGAAACAAACAGCAGTGCTTTTACTTTGTTAGTGCTGTTTCTGTTACATGGCTTACAGTATAAATTGCACAGGATGTTTCTGTGCTATCATTCTGCTTTCCTTGATGCCTGTAACTCTTAAGCAGCGTTCAAAATAATGAAGCCAACTTTCTCCTGCAGTAGTGGCAATTAAGAGAAACTGCAGTGCATTCCAGCAGGCTGTGCAGACTGCATTTTAATTCCCCAATTTGTGGCTTAGGCAAGGGGGTGGGTATGGCAGTTGGTCATTAGCCTGGACCAGCTAGTCTGCTTTTCACTTCACTGAGAATAAGTAATCATTACATTTGATGACATTTTATGTGTGAAAGTTATTAAAATTAGGATAACATAATAATTGCCGAGATAAATGATAATTTGAACAATCTCGATTCTGGGATCAGAAGCTGAGGAAAGGTTGTCCTTGGTAAATAATGAGCTGCAGTGAGCACTGGTTCAGTTCCCTAGCCGTGCTGGTATCATTTATTACAATGTTGTTTTATGCTTGTCTAATTCCCTGCAGTGGCACAAGATAGAAATAGATCTAATAAAACATATAATTGAAAATATTAATATTATCATATACTTACTGTTTCTAGATGACTGAAACTCAAGTTCTTCCTGAACTCTATTGTGAAAGGAAATTAATTTCTGTTTCAACAGCGTATTTATGTAATCAGACAAATCACAAGTCCAGCAGAGGCAGGCTCAGGTGACGTGGCTGTAGAGGGCGCACGGTTACTGCAGGTCTCGGGCTGAAGGTGGCTGGGCTATTCCGGTTGCTCCTGCAGCCGGCGGGTCAACCTTCCCAGGGTAAGGCGGAGGGAAGCTCCTGGCTCTCTTACGTAGTGAGAAGTGTTAAATCCACTCTTGTTCCCTAGCGAAAAAAAGAGACTGTGCCTGCCACCCCCAAAAGATCAAGTCTCCACTGGTGTTCAGAGACGCTAGGGAATCCTGAGCTTTGCTCGCTCTTCATGTTCCAGCAGATGACACTTGTGTGTTGTGGGATTTACTTTAGAATTGTAGCTTAATTTAGGTTGGAAGGAGCCTCTGGAGATCCTTAGTTGCCCAACCCATGCTTGAACCAGGGCTACCTTCAAATCAGGTTGCCCAGGGCCTAGTCTGACTTTGAAGCATCTCCAAGGATGGAAACTCTGCAGCCTCCTTGCGTCTCTGTTCCAGTGCTTAATGTGCTGTGTGAATTTTTTTCTTCCCTTCTATTTAGTCAGAACCTTTGTCTTATGACTGTTCCCTCTCACCCTTTCGCTGTGCAGCATTTATTTATCTGTTTATTTTTAAGACATTTCTTGCTGCAACCATCCTCTCTGGTCAGAGCTCAGGCTCTGCTTTGCTTGTGCTGTCTTTTTGTGGTCAAGATTTTTTTCCCTTGTGTTTTGTCCTGTGCCACTTGAATTTCTAGTTCTGTGTTATTAGCTTAATTCCAGATTTTTAAGTTTTAATTTTAATATAATTTTTTTAAGGCCTCTAAGAGGAGGAGGACTAAGTTGTTGTTTAATTTGATGAAGCAGAGTAAAGGTGGTTGGAATGAGCTAAAATGGCATTTCTGGACACTTCAGTCAAAACTGTGTTCTGCTTTGTGACAAGCTAGGGAAAATTTTAAAGAAGAAAACAGGGAAAAGGGGGGGGGCAGAACAGAAAAGAAGAGATGACCAAAAATGTTTAGGAAAACATTTTTCATCAATTTTTGTCAAGCTGGAGCCAGTGGAGACTGCCATTTAATGTGGAAAAAAAGGAGAATCACTAAATTAAAGCACAAGGAGTTAGAAAACCCATCCAGAGCAAATTAATACCTATGACATGGGAGCTAGAAACTTTGTTGGAAGTAGCCAGCTGAACTAGCATGGGAGCTAGAGAGCTGTCAGCAGTCATCCTTTCTTTCCAACATCTTTGTTGCTTCCCTCTCAGCACAAAGGTTTCTGCGTCTTTGCAGTGAGCAGTTATGCTCTCAGGAACACATACTATTTAAACAAGAATTAAATTTAGTATGAAACATTTGTAGAAGGCAAAATGCATTTCCAAGGCAACTAAGCTAGTTGCATTGGCACATTGTAGTCATTAAATACTACCATATTATAGAAAAAAAAAATATATATATACACACATATAAGGTGTATAGGAGAGGAAAATGTAATATATGTTTTTACATCTTTAAGATGTAAATTTCATTTTAATGACTGTAATTGTATAATTTATGTAACATTTTTTTTTTTTTTGCTAAGCAGACTGGCTAAAGTTTCTACTTAAATGCTACAGATATTGAGTTAGGTTGTATTTTATATTTCTTGATTTCTTAACTGGATTTTTCTACTTAGGTGGTACTCAGTCTGATGGACTATTGGTTTGAATGTCGTAGAGACATTTTATTTTTAGGCTCTCAAGCTAGAGAGCATTGGAGATTTAAAGGGTTTGGGTTTTATATTGTGAATATTCATCAGAAAATTGGTGATGAACAAAGTGATAAAATCCAGCGTCGCACAGAGGGAGGGAGCAAAGCAGCTGCTGGTGTAAAGTGCTGCTCACGTAGCAATAAAGCTGGGAGGGGAGCGCGGGGGGCACGGGGAGGAGAGGAGCGCGCCGGCTCCTGGCACAGCTCGCGTCTGCCAAAGGAAGAAACGGAGGCCCAGCAGTCGGGCTCCAACTCGGAGTCCCGAGCGGCTCTAGCTCTAGCTGGCGTCGGTGCCAGGCTGTCACAAAGAGCTGAAATTGGGGAAAATTTTCCCTACGCAGCTTTCCAGAAAGATTTAGAGAATTACCAAGTCGTGTTTATAAATCAGGGGAAACTATTTTAAGTGTTTCTTCTGTCCTGGAGGCTTTCTTTAGAAACTGTTTAATCCTCTTAAAAGCTTACTTTCAGGGAAATTTTTCTCTCTGTTTTGAAAGCATTTAAGGCCTTATTTCCTTGGACTTTGATGTCAGTCTCGGAAGCTAATTCTCACCTGTCAGGGATAATTTTGCATTGGCTAACAGCCATCTGCTCCGACTGCACTTCTTCATCCCTTGAAACCAAAAAAAAAAAAAATAAAAAATCCCCCGAAACAGGAGGCTGGGTAAAAGGTCAGTGCAGCAGCAGTGCTTCAGAGAGCCGATCCGCTTGCTGTTTGGCAGCCGCTGCTCAGGAAGGCACAACAGAGATGAAAGTTTCATCCAGAAATCATGAATAAATGACAGCATTTTGGTTACTTTAAGCACTAAGTTCTCACTTAGTGAGAAATTTGTGGTGTGACTTGTTTGTTTGTTTTTTTAAAGTGGCTTGTTTAAGACCCCATTCTGCAGCATGACCCCAAAGGGACTAAAGCTTCCTCTTTAGAGACCACCTTAACATGAAGAGGGTGCAGGGTGGCTTGTCCATGAGCTGACTTGTGCCCTCGCGCAGGCGCGTGAAGGTCTCTGGCCCACGTTGTCCCTATATTTCCCCCTGTTTCAGAGGACTGCTTTTCTGTGGCTCTTTGAGGAAAGGCATGTACCTTAATTCCTCTCCTCTTGGGTTTTTTGGGATGAATATGCATTTCTCCCAGGGTAGCATAGCTGCCCTCTCTCCTTCACTTAGAGAGCGCCCTTTGGGGATGCTGATCGATGCTACAGTAGGGCCCTACTCATCGCAGAGGGCTGTGTTTAGTTACCGCAGCCTGAGCAATGCGAGTTATTTTCAGAAAGCCTAAGAACAAGCTTCCTTCCCTCATTTTAACCAAGCACACTCACTTTGGGAAGGACAGCTAAGTTCCATCAGGGAAAATTGCTACGTAGGCGCACCGATGCGTGCCATAAGCTCTCCGAGCATGTAAAGTAAAGGCCTGAGCTTGGGATGAGATGCTGGATCTGATAGTACTTGAAGGTTTCTCTGCCTGACTGAAATGAAGTCAAGCCACTGGGGTGGATGCACCTACCCCTTGTTTCCCTCATCGGCGGGTGGGCTTGCTCCACCACTCTTGATGGTGGCAATAAATACAGGAGCTCCCTAACAAATAGAAAATTTCACTGTCAAATCCAAGTATCTGTGCAAGTGTCATGGTGTTGTTGTTTAAATTGGGAATCATACAGCAGAATGGAAGCGTTTCTGGGCTGTGTGCATGTGTACCATCAGACTGCCACTTTTCTCCTAGAGCTCGAGTCAGTGGAAGGAATCTCCACTTTTCTGAAGAGTTTTGGTTCAAGCTCATCATTTTTTTTTTTTGGTTGATCTGCATTTATTGTTCCCTGAAAGTGGGAAGTTTGTTGATCTTGACACATAGTATGTACCTTAATTCTCAGTTAACTGGCTTGGAAAAAGTAGATGCTCTTGAGCAGGTGGTTGAGATGACAAAGCTTTGAAGGCATTTTTAATACAAAAGTTCAATTTCACTTTTCAAAGGTGGAAGAGATTTTTATTCTGTGTGATTATTTCTTCCCTGACATCCCAGGCTTATGTTGGTTTTGACTTTCATTTGTATAATCATTAAAAAGTTTAAGCTTCACACTTTCCTGCCCTTCGGGGATTTATTTTTATTTCAGTTTTGCTCAGGTATAAACGTTGGTTATTCTCTATGTGGAAGTGTTTTCTTTCAAATACATGCTCTAAAGTGATTTCTCCTTTTAAGCTCTGTTCAAGCTTCCTGTGATCACACATGGGAGGGTGGGAATATTAACTTCTCAAATACTACTAAAAATGTAGCTATGTTGCATATATTATTAATGGCCGAACCATGCTGTGATACTTCAGTTTTTAACAGTCGCTTCTTATGCCCGTTTTTAATTAAAAGGGAAAAACTATGCGATCAGAGCTTGATACCACTAGTTCAGCAGCTGGCGTAGGGCAGTCATCATATTTCTTTTCAATTTTTCTACGTCCACAATTGCGCAAATTCAGTGTGTCAGGATGAGCTAATTAGCGCATAGTGTAGGCTGAGAAATAATTTCTTATTAATGTAATACTACAAGAATTGTTAAATGAAGGAATTTCACCTTGCTTGTTTTATAGTAAACTTTAAAACTTTCCCTCTACCTTTAGTGTAATATTTATTTTTGTGTACTCATCCTTCTAGTCTATCTAGAAGTTTCATTTTCGTCTTGAATGTGGTTGTTCCACTAATCAAAAAACTGCAATGACCATTTTGCTACTCAGAAGTGAAATTGAAACATGAAATATGTTTCTTGTTCACAGCACCATGATTCAGCCCTTTGGAAGAACTTTGTCCAGAGATACCTTAATTTCTAACCTAAGCCTAGTAGCCAAAATATATTACTGCTTTAAACTTGGCATATAATTATGATCTTGAAATAATAACAAAAATCAGCCTATTTCTATACTTCGTGGGTTTCAATCCAGCTAATTTCCCTGGGACTAGCTAGGATGTTGCTTTTGTGCTGCCATCTTTGAGGAGAAGTCTCTCCTAATTAGGAAGAGGACCATGTTTGCATTTGTTGGCCTAGGTGCAGCACAGTGGCATCTACAGACTTTCTCACTGAGTTTCTTATGGAGTTACATATTTTTCTGAGTTTTAATTCTTACATAATGGACCACGGGAACAGGCCTACCCAACGGCAGAGGGGGAGTTAGTTGTGGGCAGTGGTGCCAGAATCTGGCCTTAATCCTAGTCCACGGGTGTCCAGTTCTCTGCACGTTGCCATATGTGCTGCAGGCTTCTCTTTCCTATTGGCTTCCTTTTCTGTTGATACCGTATTTTTACTGCTGCTTCTCTTAAGCCGACATGTGCTGTAGCGTCTGAATACTATCTGCCTAATTTTGTAGCTTTATATACCTTCATAAACTTGCTGTGCAAAATATTATTTCTTGCCAAGCTGTGCAGATTTATTTTTCTCAAGTCTACAAGTTTTCAATTGCCTTCAGGACTCATGCTATTTATTCTTAGATTGAACCTTATTTTTTTGTAATTCAGTTCTGAGTGATAGAGCATTCCTCATATTATACTGACAGAAATAACACGGGGCTCTTAAGTGCTGTCTTGCCAGAGAATTGCCTAAGCTTGTAATGGCTGCATGCAGCTGAATTCTCAACTTACTTCTATTTATTGGAGAGTTATGCTGGGATTTTGAATTGATTCTTCCCTTTGTTTATGTTTAGCTGTGTTTCTTTAATAAAAAGAAGAAATCTCCTGTTGTTTCAGGCCTCATCCACCTTCCTGAAAAATAAGGTGGATAATAGTATTTAAAAAAAAGTTGAAATATATAGCTGTGGTTTGCTTGCAGTTTTAAAAGAAGGCTGTGCTAAAGCAGCAACCGTTCGGAGTAGAAGGTGGCGTGTGAGGCAGCTGTGCATTGCCAGCACACTGACAGCAGTTATTTTAACTACAAAGGAAACAGCAAATGGCAGTTGGTACATGCATCAAAATTAATTCTGAATAAAGCAAACTTATCATTAAAATATATTTAGTTGCTCTAAGTCATGGGCAGTGTACAGCATACTGCTCTAACAGGAAAGAGGAGGTTACACATCAAAATTTGTATCGTGGCATGAGGTGTAACATACTAGCTTTTAGTAAATGCATCTTTGTCAGTCGTCTTCATTTAAAAGTCATATATGTTGAATAACTTGCTGTTATCAGGAAAGACACATGAAAACGCTTCTGAAAGCTAGATGCTGCTGCGCTGGATTCAGCTGGGGCCTGGGGAGGAGTCAGCCATGTCTCCAAAAGCCATTTAAAGCAAAGGAGGATATGCAGCCATCTTCTAGCCATATAAACGGCTAATTTTCCACAAGAGTGAAACACAATTTGAGTCAAGGTTTCATTTTACAGGAATAACAGTATTCTGTACAAAGGAGATTTTAGTATTTTTATAATGTTGGCCCGACATACTCATTTTAGCAATTCTGTGTATGCTTAGCAAGTTAAAGACGGTGGGAAAGTATGTTCTATTCTTTTAATGCCAAAGAGTCTACGCAGATGCTAGTTCATGTTACAGTAATCCTTAGAAAGAGCAGTTTAAGTTTAAAAGCCTAAGTATCCAAGCTTCATATCACTGTCCCTAGTAACGGGATATTGACACTTAGATTTGGTTGTTTTCTGAGGTCTCAATCCCAGGAACTTGCATACAACAACTCATCTAAGCATGCTGGAACTTTGGGAAGTAATGAGAGTTAAAATGTATTATTATTAGTGAAATAACTAATGGCATGTTATTAACAGATCTTCATGCCAATGAGGTTAGACTAGATTTGTGCGTAGCTCCATTCTAACTGATGCTACAGAACTGCATTATAAGTATCTTCTACAAACAATGTTTTCTGGCTTTTCCAGTGCATCTGAAAACAATCATTGATCAGAGATGATGTAGTACAATCAATCTTTCCATGCTTGAAAAACGTGTTAGAATGATGAAGTGCCATCTTGTTTCAGGTAGTGTAAACCAAGAATTACTGGAAACGTTATATGAGACTGTTTTGAGTAGAATTACAGTGCAGTAGTGTTTCTCTGAGCTTCAAAAATAGAAACTTCTTGTCTGAACTCGGCTGAAACTCCGTACTTTGAGGTCTGTCAATCACTACTGCCTCCACCCAAAGGCGGTACGGATTTTCCGAGATATGTGGTGATGTTCACTGGCTATTACAGTGCAAGGATGAACTCTTCTAACTGAGAGACCTCTGTGATGATTATCATTACTCTACCAATTCTTTTCCTAGTTGTCTTTTAACACTCGAGGATAAATGTCCCTAGGAGACTTGTAGGTTCCTGAAAGCTTCTGCCTCAGTAAATCTAAAGTAATTCTGTTCTGGAGACAAATAGTCTATGCCAGACATCCTAGTCTTAAGCACTCTTCTTTAATTATATCTAGAAAGTTTTTATTTAATTCTTGAGTTGTTTTATCTTGCCTTCTCAATTTGATTTCAGAGCATATCATGCAGTAACATTCCTGCTTCACTTATGGTTTCAGGATTAGGAAATATTTATCAACTCAGTTTAGCACATGTACTTAGGAATATTTCTAGGTTTCTTCATGAAACATTTCCCATGTATTTGCATGTTGAAGTGTCTACTTAGCCAATTGAAAAGATAATGTTCTGTTTAAAAAAAAAAAAAAAAAAGTTCCTCTTTTGCTTCTTAGCTTACATCTTCCCACTGTGTATCTTTGATGCTATTGTTAAATCTGGTTCCTTTAACTTCAACAAAAGCGTCTTTTCATTATGTCACTTTACCAAAGTTTGTAGTCTTTCGGGCTCTGGCACAGACCTTCCAGAGTTCTGTTTGTTCTTCTCCCGTAGAATCTCATGCTCTTACAGACATAAAAACTGCAAAATGGATATTTGTATGATGTTACATAATAAAACATTAAAATGTTTATTACATTTAATAAATGTCATGTTTGTTTTTCTGACTCATTGAATCTAAGTGTATTAGTAGCTCCTGATACAAAACCATTATTTCTGATGGCTTATTGATGGTAAGGTTTGATAGAGGGCTTGCACTAAATAGGATCTGGGACCATGAATTTGAACTATGCAAATTTTTCTTACATTATCCAATGACAGACAGATTTGTCTTTGAATTTATATTTTTAAATTTATTTCTAGGTAGTTTTTGATTTGATTCACTCAAAGCCATCTTCTGGAAAAGGATATCATTCCTTCTTGTTTTCTTTAAAGATGATTTTCACAGGTGCAATATCAGAAGGGAATCATTAAACTCTGTAATTGCATGCAAATTTTAGAGTTGATTAAATGGGATTGTGATTATTTTAGGTGGAAATTGTCCTCCCAGATGTCTTAAATATAAAACAGAGTAGATATACAGACTGTATATATTGAAAAGGTAGATCCATAATTTCTAATTATGGATTGCTTAAAATTTTGGAGTAGCAAGTACTACAAGATGCCCTATTTGATGTCACAGCTTCAAGCTCTCTGGATATTGCAACTAAACTAAGATGCAGAAATTCAGATATCTTTGTGCTATGATCTGTATGTCTATTGCTGAATAAAACATAAAGTGAAGTGATGGTACTTAATGCATTTTGATTTCTGTGACGTCAGTAAATTCAAAGCAGTGGGCGTGGGGTTAACCTAGCATCTTTATTTTATCTATTTTTAACACAATGCCCCATCTTTGTAAAATTGTGACATATTAATAGTATCTTGAACCACAATGTTTGGGAGGCTGATGGACTAGGCATTTCATTTATCAACACAATTATTTCTGCTTCAGAAGTAATTTGGAGGCTTCCTGTGTCACCTGGACAAACAACCTGTACCAGTATCCTCAAGATGGAGGAGCAATCTCTGAGCTCTCCTTTATCTCTCACTACTTTTTTTTTGTGCTGAATTTGAGACACTGTTCACATTGGTGATTTTGAAAATTGAGCTTCAGGCAAGAGTCCCAAATAGCGTTTAGAAAATGTCTTTGTTGTCCTATGAAAACATCTTATTCAGCTTTAGTTGCCCAACTATGAAATGGGTATAGCATTGCAGAGTTTTAGTCCCTGTGCTAAATAACTTAGGTGTTTGGTTTTTTTTTTAATATTGCTATGTACAATAGGAAATGAAAAACCCTTCAATAATCAAATTCATCTGTGAAAGACAATGTGCAAAGGTGTAGGACAACACCTGTAACTTAACGAGCAATTGCTAAATGGTTCCTGTAGCTCTTCGGTTAGGAGCGTAATCTTCCATATGTCTGGCAAAAACCCTATAGGAGACTGCTTATTCTAGAGAAGAACCATATTATGTGTGGCTCTGTTAGGGAAGCCAGATGTCCATTTATGGCTTAAATGAGTCTTGCTGTGAAACCATCTCCTCTTATATGCCAATTTCAATTTGCTGCTGCTCAGCCTTGCACATCCTTACCTTCCTTACCTTTCCAGCCTTTTCAGAAGCTTTCAATGTGGTGTTTTATTTCCGCTAGAGAAGTCTCACACGAACGTGGAATCCCTTTTCCTGAACTTCTGAATGTTCCCTTTGTCCGGGAAATTTTGCTGCTGGAGGACTGATTGTCTAGATGGTGGGAGATCCAGGGGAAGAACTAAAAAGGCTACATCAAAAAATCCCCTTCATCTTTCCAGGTGTGGCAGGCTCGGCATGTTTCTCTGCTTCCAACCTAATGGATGCCCCAGACGTGGGATCTTCAGCTCCAGTCTCGTCGCTGTAACTCTCTCTATTGACTCCTGGCAGTTCCAAATTGAGTTCTGTCAGGGGCTTTGTGTTTAGAGAGCCTCCAGCAGCGCTGTGAATTGTACGTGGAAAAGGAAGAGCGGTTGTCTCAACCTACAGCGAAAGCAGTGCCAGGGTGGGGAGGAGCGATGCCTGCACTGACCCACCCCGGCTCTCGGGTTGCTAGCTTTTCTATCCTGGTGGAGAACAGGTACGAGGGCGCTAGGCCATCTCAGCAGGAAGCAGCGTGTGAAGATGCAGCAGCTATAGTGTCATCAAATGCAGTCTTCTGCTACTGCCAAAACCTATACTATGTACTTAGATGGGAGAAAAATAAAACTATTTTTGAACGAAAAATAGATCTTCACTTAAATGCTTCCTCTTCATGAAAAGAGAAGAGAAATGCTCTGGTGGTTTTCCTTTCCTGAATTCTTGGTTTCAGAAGAAAGCTGATTTTCCTTTCTCTGCCTAATTAAGCTTTCCACTAGCAGGAGAAGATATTTCTTATCACCTATAGTGATTGTTTTTGCCCAGGAAGCCCTTGTTTTGAGGCCCAGGCCTTTTGGGTCTGAACGCTTGCTGCGTGGAGCTCAGAGCCCCAAGACAGCAGCAAAACCTGGGGGGCTGAGAGCCTCCCGCAGAGCCAGCGCGTCGCGCGTGCAGCCCCTTTCCTGCGCGTTTCTGGTATAAGGCTTCATGCTTATGCTGAAAGCGCATGACTGCAGGTGACCCGGTCCGCATCCTTTTTGAGCCTCAGACGGTACGCTGCAAATAGGCTGGGCTGTGCTGTGTGTTGCCTGGATTTGTGCGAAACATCACATACTGCTGCCTTTATAGACAGCAACTTAGTGTTTCAGAGGAGTCTGCATGTTACGAAAAGGGCAGCAGGTGTTGTTTAGACTAAATTGACCTTGAAATTGATTTCTTTATTTTATGACTTACTGAGGAGAGATTAATACTTTTTTTTTCTTCTGCAGCCTGAAACAATTTACATGGTAATAGGAGGCATAGTCAGTCAAATAAATTGCTGGAAGTAGTAGTGTTCCAAGGAAAAAATTATGGATCTTTCTTGCATTGATTTTTCTTTTCCTTTTTTTTTTTTCCTTTAGCCCCAGGGAAAAGCTAAGACTTTTAACATTAGGGAGAGTAACAAAACTTATTTTTCACGTTAAAGGCAGAGGAATGGGTAGCGATGTCTGTGAGCTCACGTTTAACTTTCAGTGGGAGGGCTGGGGGAAGGGTGCGTTCTGCATAAAAGTTGGGGAGTGTTTTAATGCTTTTGTGGTTGCTGTAAGGGCAGAGGGATAGGAGAGGAGATGAGAAGAGGCTCCTGGTGATGCACGGCCAGCCCAGCTGGAGACGCCGCAGCAGCCTGTCAGTGGTTGCTGCAGTTCCACCTTTGAGTGCTAGGCAGAAATCATCTCCAAATACAGACGTTCAGGGCCAACAGAGACCTAAAGGAGATTGCCTGGAGGAGGCACCCATAGGAACATGAAGTACAGTTTTACAGGAGGGAGAAAGAGCTATTAATTCCATTTCCTGCAGACTCCAACACACACACATACAGAAAATAAACCTAGTTAAACAGTTTGCCGGGGGCGTAATAGTGGGCATAACGCGAACGTGTACGAGGTGTTGTCGTGACGCGTTACCTGAGAGCCAACGGCACTGCAGCTCCACGCAAAGATTTCTTATTTGTTCCAAATACAGATGTAAGTGCACAGGAAAATGGCTTGTGTGTGAAAGTCATGAGGATCCTCCTGGGCCTGTGGGGAGAGCTGGTCTCTCTTGTCTCTCGGGAAGCGGCACCTGAGGGCTCTTACAGCAGCTGTAGGGAATGAGCAGTTACCTCAGCCTTCCTTGCGGAGCAGGAGGAGGAGGAGGTTGGTGCTGGGCAGGTAGCAGGACGTGGTCCCGGCTGGGCTCCGGGCTCCGAGCTCGGCTGGCGAAGGGACTCCCCCTGCCCTGTTTAACGCCAGGTTAGTGGGGTGTAGTTTTGCTTGGTCTGTGAGGGAACAGGGCTGCTGGAATTCTGTCTCCTGCTTAAAAATAACCTTCGCTGGAGGAGCTTTGATAATGTTGTTTTTATTTTCTGGCTCGGTGCACCCTGGGTTATCACAAGCGGCAAGGGCGTTGTTAATGTGAAGCGTTATCACAAGCTTCCCAAGTATGTCCCCCCCATGCAACGTTGGTCCAAAGCTATTTAATTTGTTAATGTTTCGCGGTTCTGCGCAATGCTTGGAAATGCGCTGTGGAAAACAAACGGAGGTTAAACGCTCCAAAATATGTGTTAAAAACGACTTATTTACGTGGGACTCGAGGTGTTGCCTTCTGGAAAAGCAAAGAATTGCACAGAGTACAATGTGCCGCGTGTGGCTGCCAGCCTGCCTCTCCGGGAGCGCTCCCCGGCCTTGGAGCCGGGAATTCTCACGGTGCCCTTCGGAAGCCCTGTGAGCCGCTGCAGTAGGGCCAGCCGCGCGCGGGAGCGGGCTGAAACGCAGGAGAACGCTCCTTAGCAGAGAGGGCGGAAGGTAACGCGTGTGGAATATAAATAGTTGAGCCTGTGCTATATGGTGTCTGTGTGCGTTTGGTTTGTACGAGGCGCGTAACGAAGCGCGAGTAGCGAGATGGGCGTAAGGTGGCTGAAACGTGGGCGGTGATGACGATAAGATAAGGTAGGTAATGTGAAGGAAAAGATAAAAGCAGGAGAATGAAAAGAGTAAACACGAAGAAAACTGAAAGATAGAAAATGCTCCTGGTATGGCACTGAGGAAACATGCTATTTAATTCTGCGCAGAGCAGGTGATTTGGTTGGTCCTTTTGTGTCACAGCACCATCTTAGAAAGCTCGCAGCTTCCCGTGGCGGACAAAAACGACTGCATTTTCCTTTGTGGGAAACAAAGGCAGGTGGCTGCAGGAATTTGTCTCTTGGCCCGTTTTGATGGTGATGTGGCATCTCTATATGTCCTGTAAAGTCTATTGCTGAGCATTTTGTGTAAAGAAGTCAGTGTATAAAGTGGCTCAGTTGAATGGGGAGCTTTAGCAGGTCCTGTAGCCGTTTGTGCTTTTTGGGAAGTTGCCCACTGGGTAGACCGTACAGCACATCCGCTACATGGAAGTTTCCTTTTGTGACTTGGCTTGTAATACAGGGAGGAGAAGTTAAAACAATGAGAGCATCTTCAATTTCCACTGGAAACGCTAATTTTTGTAGCCCATAAATTCTTCTCACGTGTCAGTGGCAAAGTGGAGTATGTTTGCAGCTGCTGCGCTTCTGTAGCAGGTGTCTTTTGAGACAGTTTGTAGACATTAAGCTGCTTTTAGGTGAGAAAGTGGTATAGTCCTCCATATATTAGCGGATAAACTAGGGCGTAGAGGAGTGAAGTGATGAAAGGTCAGGCAGTGAATTACCAGGGATTTGCTCTCTGTTCCCTGAAACAGGCTCCATCTAGCACATCACATCTATAAATAAAAGAGCCAGAAGCTTAGTATCTGGAGGCATACTTGAAAAATAATAATAATTTGAAGGAGTTCACTGCGGTTACTCTGCGCTGTCCCTGCCAGACAGGCATCAATTTTGGCTCATCAGGCTTCAATTCCCTGTGTTAGGAGCAGCTGCGTAGCTTCGCTTCAGCATGCAAATCCCAGTGTAGCGCCGGGGCAGGCAAGACAGCCGCAGGCTGGCCTGGCGAGACCTTTTCGAAACACAAATATGAATGTACTTGCAGTATTCATTAGGGAACGGACAAAAATTCAACGTGCTAATGGTTTTCTAACATATTCCTGTAAAAAAGAGATATGTTTTAGTTACTGACTTGAGTCCTGCAGTGAAATACTGTGGTGCTTCTGTCTAAGCACCACATATGTCTAAGCTGTTGTGTCTTATGTTGGCTTAGCAAGGGCTGTAGTGAGTATTACAGTAGTCGTCCTTTTTCTTCTAGGCATCGAACTATGGCCAAAAAAAGAGAAGTCTTAATAGGTTTAGTTAAGATCATATAGGAAGCCTGTGGCAGGAAAGAATTTTGTAGCTTCGGATGTAAACGTTCATTCTAAAGAAGAAAAACTTTGTTTTTTCCTTTGGCCCGTTTTGCATGTCTTCCTAAGCATCTGAGAGGCTTGAACAACGCGAATTTCCTTCACGAGGAAACACGAGTTTATTTTGTGCTACCTCGTTCAGTGTCTCCAGACCTGGCCCAAAATCAGGGCATGTCCTGAGGCTGTGCCTGTGACGTTGTGCCCTGTGCTGCTGTGCTGGCTGGGAAGAGCCTGCCTGCGTTACTGCAGTGTGATGTAGGGCCGGGGTAGGGACTGCATCTTCTAAATTTCCCTTTCTTGACAGGAGCGGAAGTATAAACACTCAGACCACATCACATCCTTGTAACTTTGGGCTCCAAAGCAACCCAGAAACAATTTTCTGAAGTTACAACACTGGTTACTACAGTATTTCTGGAGCTACTCCAGATTATGGACATGCTATCTCTTAAAAAAAAAAAAAAAAAAAAAAAAAAAGCCTATGGCGGGTCAGGGGGAGAGAGAAGGAAGGCTCTTCAAAAGTGTAGCCCACTCCGCTTGCAAATTCAGAGCCGTATCTGGCAAATTCTGCCCTTTCCTCCAGCAGGTACATTCTGTTCAGTTGTTGCCTCCCGGTTTCTCCTGCTGTGTGCACAAAGCTTTCTGAAAAAGGGCTTGTGCCCAGCTCTGCCCAGTGCCCGCGCTTGGAGAAGGCAGCTGAAGCTCCAGGAGAAGGCTAGAAAAGTGGAGATTGGGCATCCCTTTAGTAAGGACCCAAATATAGACCAATCTGCAAGGAGAAGGAGCCGGTGTAGCCATGACCCTGCCTGCTTAACACACCGGCAGAGCTGTGACCCTGCCTGCTGGCTCCACCTGGGCGACAGTGTTTTGCAACAGCATTACATAAGCTATTGTCAAGCAGATAAATAAACTAGGATCTTTCTAATGGCATAACACGTTGTTTTTCATATCTTATGAAAAACGCTGAGAGAGTTTGGGGTAGTTCCGAAATTGTCATCCAGACTCTTACGGCAAATCTATGGAGACCTGGTTCAGAAGCGTATGGGACTTTTTTCTATTTCTTGACTCAGCTTCTGAAAAGCCATAGCTGTCGTCCTGTCCTTTCCACTTGCACCTTTTTAAAAGAGGGATAGGTCTGCTAACTTCCCTGGAGATCATTATATTAAAAGCAAAAGGGTATATACTTCAGTAATGAGAGTTTAATGTGCGTTTAGAATGAATGGAGGTGGAAATCTTGGTAATTGGCAGTTTTTACTAATGGCTCCTCTGAGCCTGCTTGTAGTGGTGCTTCATGTTGATCTTTATTCCTGTTATGTAAAGTGCAAACTGTTCTGTTTAATCTGAATTTTTCTCCTCCTCTCTTTTCAGGATCGTAAATCTGATGTTATGACTGCTCTGACTTCCAGTTCCAGGAACAGTCCTCAAGGTCCAGTAAGTAGTAGCATTTTGCTGAATATATTAGATTTTGTAACTGAGTTTAGATCCTCTTCTAAAGCACTTCAGCCATCAATCACTGGAACCAATTTTTACCTGTGACACCTTGCTGCTGTTGAAGTGACTATGTTTGAGTTTGCTTAAATGCTCTTTAATACTTGAATAGGTAGTACAGCAAACATCTAACTTGTTTACTGAACTGAAGAAAACTGATTTGAATCATTACAATGTAAGTTCCTTAAAAGCCCGGTGAGTCCATCTTCTGTGTCTGTAACTTACTGATGTGGGTTCAGGTTGTCTTGCACTGCTGTGCAAGGGAAGATAGCGTCAGAGGAAAGTGTAGGGCAGGGTACAGTTGCAGTCCTCCGGCCACCTGATACCATATTGTAGTGATGTCCCCATCTGAGAGTTGACACAGGAAGTTTAAAAGCTTGGACAAGTTTGGTGAATGTCATGCAGGTCCAAAGTGTTTGCAGTCGTAATGCCACTGTTTGAAAATTGCACAGGATTGGACCAAGAGGAACTACTGTATATTGGTTTAAATTATAGAAATTGTCAAGTCTGCCCTTTTAGGACACTCATCCTTTTATTCTGTTTTGCATAATATTGTTGCTTTGCAGGAAATGGGTGTACATAAGATACGTTTATGCTAAGGTGCCCTCAGGGCTAGTTTTCCAAGGTGCTGATTGTCTTTGAAGCCACTATGAGCTCGAAGTGCTCATCATTCCCTGCAGTCCTGCTCCTCTGGTCTGTAAGGAATGTCTTATAGCCCACTCTTCAGTGCTTTTTGCTTCTCCAAACATGATATGTAGCGAGAATCACGTTTCACGTAATGCTTCAGGTATATTACAACTGGTCGTGAATTCACAATGATACAGCAGTAGCAAGCTGTTCAAATTTGCATAATACAGGCAAAACTCTAATCTAATAATGTCTTTATAACCTGTTTCAATAGTTACTTTAGGAAATTTCAAACATCTTTAATAACAGCCTGGTGCATTCTACTCAAGGGGGAGATTGGTTACCAACCATAAAGGGAATGATCGGGAATGATCCGGTTTAAAAGCTTTAATTAGTAGCCAGTACATTTATAGTAACAATAATACTCTCCAAATAGGAAGGTTTCACAGCCGTTACCTACTTTATTAGGGATTTTGCCCTTTTTGTCTTCAGTACCATTAAAAAGTAACTTTGACATGGTTTCATTAGGAAACTTGACATATAAATGTTTTTAGTGTACTTATACCCACTTTCTGATGAACAAGAGAGGTGATTGGGGAAAAATATATCCTTTAAACATTCATAGGACTTCTTTAGTAGGAACATATGCTACTACAGAAAGATCATCCTGGAAGGCTGGAATAGTATGAGACTTCATGCCTTCAGTACTGGCTTTCTGGATCTTTTCAGTCTTGCCGGAGCACCCAATCTGACTGTGTCCTTACTCTTTGGCGAAGCAGAGATTCAACTTCCCTTTCATCTTCTCTGTCTCTGTGAAACACTAACATCATGCCACAGGGCCTTTACAAGTGCCTCAGGTTGGAGGATATCGATCTGAAATTATCTCACTCTGTGCATGTTTTATATTCTTCTGCTTTTCCATTTTTTTCTAATTGCGTACACTCAAACTTGAGGTTGTAGGAATGCTGATTTATGTCAGAACGAGGAAGTGCACAGTATTTCAAGTTTTTGGCAGACCTCTTGAGCACTTTTTCCCTGCTTGCAGGCATGATTTAGGTAACCTTAAAATTGAAGCTTAAACATTAAACATTTAAAGTTCCTTGAAAGAAGGGGGTTGGTTAGACCTCTTCCAAATGAAAACTATCTTTCAGTTTAAAACCGCTGCCTTTCAGAGCTGATGCTTAGTCACATTAACATAAATGTAAAAATATCATACAAGAACAAAATAAAAATAAAACAACTTTCATTTCCCTGATAATGATTTCATGGAATCCGTTTTTCCCCCTATGCTAAGTTTTGGAAGAATTTCTTCTTTCAGTAATTCTTTCTGGCACTGATGCTTCCTTTTCTAGCCGCTGAAAAGTTGCAGCCTTTCTTTCTGTCAGAGGCTGGCAAAAATTTACTTCTAAAATAATGTAATGAGTGGTTTTGGTTTATTTTTAGAAACTTGTTTTTGTGCATAATAACTTAGCCTTGAGATTAGGTTCGTATTATCAGAAATGGAATTTTTTGAATAATTGGGTTACTGTGATGTGTTTTTTCTAGCTGAATTCATTTTCTAGCACTGAAAGTGGTCTAGCTGCAAGTGTAAAACAAGTATTTAGAAATATGTCTTTCATTTCAAAATGAACCCCTCCCCCAAATGCTCTAATGCTCTACAGAATTGCTTGGCCAAACTTCTAAGCTGCCGTGGGAGTTCAAAGTTTGTGCTTTTTGACTGAATCCTTGGGTGGATGTTGTATATCAGACAATGTTCTTCTCAAACTTCAAAGTACACCCTTAAAAACAGGATTTCAACCATCTTGCTCGAGTCTTCAGTAACTTATGGATCCCTAACTTACGGATGTGCTTATCTGGAGAGGTGGGGAAGAGGCAATAAAGAAAGACAATTTTAGCAGCATAGTTTGGCCCACTGAAGAGGGTTGTGAGGGGATGAGAGAAGGGATTCGTGTGTTCCGTGACATTTCTGATGCCAAACACTCACGGCATGAAAAATAACGAGTGTAAGAGCTGAGCTTGTTTCTCTTGAAATTATACCATCTCTGTTGTTGCCTATTGAAGCTGTTTGTTGTGATGGATAAGGAAGAATACATAGTTGTTGCTTTTCTTTTCTTTTCTTTTTTCCTTTTTTCCGGTGTCTTGCCAGATCGTTGCTTATAGAACAATCTGGTGGTGAAAGGAGAGTTGACAGATGGGGATTCAGGTGGATGTGAGAACGAATGACTGAATAACACCTCAGTTCCAGAGTCTGAAAGGCTTTTTTTTTTCCAGATTTTTTTATGACTATGGGCTGCTTTTCCTGCTCTTAATGACAGATTCTGTCTTAAAGCATAGTGCAGCTGAAACTCATAGACTAAATTCACTACTAGGTTATATTATTGAGACTTTATTGAAATGACTGGAGTTACAGTGGTATAAAATTAGAATAATGCAGTGGTGAAGCAGGCCTATCAAATTACGTGTTTCTTGATGTGATCTCTTAGGCAGCCATACATTTCTTAAATAATTTGAGATGTTTTCATTAGCCTGAGTGATTGTGCCTGTTAAAAAATCTTTCCTTTGTTCCTTAATCTCATCAGACAGTTATGACTGTAGAGCTGAGAAAATAAAATTGAAGTGAAGTTTGGCATATGGGTGTTTTTTTTTTTTTCTTTTTCTTTTTCCTTTTTAAAGGAACCAAAAGCCTGAAGTGGCCAGGTACTTATTTCTGATGTTTGTCCTTAAATTCTGAAGGTCTGAAGAAATAGCTTTGAGAAAGCAGCTTCGTGCTTGTCTGTCACTAGAAGCATATAGGAGGAGCTGAGCATCTCTTCTGCTTAGATCAATATTGTATCTGTTTGACTAGCATCTAGCAATGAGTCATGGAAGCTTAACTGAAGTGACCAGTACTACCTTTGAAACGAGAGCGTGCTCTTTTAGGAAGCAAAATAAGTAGTTAGCTAAAATAAAATCGTAAAGCGAACTCTGGATATTTGAGTATTCTTCAGAATTATTGACCTTAGTGGTGCTTGTATGTCTCAGAAATGTCTTCTCTCCCGTGTAAATAGGATCAATAATATCCAGATGACTGAGAGAGGAGGAGAGGCCCCTAACGATGTGCCAATACTTAGAAAGGTAAATTGGATGGCTTGGTAGTTATGGACCTCCTGGCCTGAGAGTAATTGCAGGCAAATCAAGGGAAATGTGGATGCCGGACTTACAAATACCGTGCCAATCAATATGGGTTCAAGAAAAATGCACGTAATATACTAACTTAATATTATTTTAATGAAAGCAGTACAAATTTTCTGTCAATATAGTGGCATGGATTAGGAAATAGCGGGGAGCAGTGATTCCAAAAATGGCTTGGCAATTGCAGTGAGTAGTGGTGTCTATAAATAGCTTTCTTCATGAAAATGATTCTTATCCTAGTTTTTCCTTCTTATTTTCTGTTATATTATAAACAATTGATAATGATCTCTCACACCTGATAGTTACTTATAACCCCCAGCCATTCAGGGCTGGAGGTTTGGAAGCTGTAACTGCGTTATTCTTAGTGATTCAATGAAAATTGTGTGAGAGCACAGTGCAGTCTTTAGTGTGTCATTAATAGTCGTGGATAAATATTGACTCGGTGTTTTTTGTTTTTTTTTTTTTAAAAGCGTATGGAACAGAATTACTTGCTAAACAAAGGATTAATGTTTGTGTAAGCTTTTGCAAGTGAAAAACAGTGTGCTGTAGGAATTGCTTACGCTGTAGCCCTGTTCCTCAAAATGCATTTGTTCAACTCAGCAAGTTACTTCATAAAAAGTATTGAAAAATGAAATAGTGCCATATGTAGCATTGTGGCATTCAGTTAGTCTCTGCGATAGTTAGACAGTGACCCTTCCTTTTTAGGGGAAAAAAGTTCAATTTTATATATATATTTTAGGGGAGTAAAGAAGATGCACTGATGAATCTGAGGGATTCAGTTACTAATGGACTGTTTTTCATGGAGAAAGGATGCTGGAAAGAATTGAGCAAATATAAACACTACATTTATTAGCTGGCTACCTGTCTATTAGGTCTTGGCTCTTGTGAGCTGTTAATTACTGAAACGGTTGATTACTTTCTCAGATTTTGAAAAAAGAGAGGTATGTCAGCAAAGACTAAGTTATATTAAGAATATAGGATATATTTCTGGTAAAGATTACGGTTACTGACCTTCAGCATCTGCTTTTATATCAAGACGTGTCACAAACTCCCTTTCTTAAAATGAAGATTCATCTCAAAACTTGTTGGTTTTCCCCTTACTGTCACTAGCAGTGGGACACTATTCAAATGATTTCAGATTCACTTCCACTTTAAAGAAGACCTGTCTTTTACTTGTAGATGGCGTTGAGAGTCCTCTTCTACCTTCATTCTTTTAGGCAAAAAAAAGTGTTCTTCTGCTATGTCTTGTAAAAGTCTCCATTCTCCATACCACGGTAGCAGTTCTTTGTCTACGTTGCTTTGCTCAGAGCCACCTTCTTCATCGCGTCTGGGCCAACAGCAGCACTCGCTATGCCAGGGGCTGTCTCAGCAGTGCCTCAATCCATCCCTGTCGGAAGTGTCTTGCCTTGCCTGTCGCTGTCTGTAGTGCAGCGAAAAGGCAAGGAGGACCTCAGAGAAATTAAAACGGCAGTTGGAGTTCTTCTGAAAACACCTTGTTCTGAAGGTTCCTGCTTATCGCATCCTGCATGGGTTTCCACTAGTTCTCTCCCTTCTTTACACTCTCACTGTCCCTGTTGTCCCAACTTCTCTTAGCAGCTCCACATAAGTACTCATGGCTTTTAGTAAGGTTTCTCACGAGTGTTTTGAAGTATTTTGGGCAGTAAATGTGATTCCATTTTTCTCTTAAGCAGGTAGGCCAGTTGTCACCCCCCCCCCCCCCCAAAAAAAACAACAACAACAACAACAACACTTTTTGACTGTTGGGAAGCTTGAGGAAGCCCTCAGACTGCTAACTGCCTGAATGTAGAGGGGCATACTGGGCTGGGATTTTGCCATTTTTGTCCTGCTTCTTAGGTGCTTTCTCTATGCATATAGACCTCTCTTCTCTCCACTAACTGCCATGAGTTACTGGAGGGCTTTTTTTGGATCTGCTATGGCAATTTCCCTTGAAGAGCCAGATAGGCTGTGCTCTTATCTTGAGTTTCATACTCTTCTCCCAGGCTTTGGATTCCTGCTTATTAAAAGTTTTTTTTGTCTTTTGTTTATTTTTCTAAAATGGCCTTGCTTTTTTCCCCATCTCCATTTTGCAAATTTGTGCCATATATTCATATTTGATAATAAATATCATATACTATTTTTAATCAGGAGAAGTTGAGAAAAGGTACTGGGTGTAGAATAGAACTCTTCAGGGTAATTCAGTAGGAACAATAATGATTTTTGCTAAGAAATAAATTGCTGCAAGTATTGCTGCATGTGGTCTGAATAGAAATGTGCTAGCTACCTTAAGTTACCTTATCTTTACTACTGCTTCTGTGGAGATACCTATTAGCTAATCACTTGCAAAAAAGAGGTTGTCTTTAAATTTTGGGTTTCCGCTGGGTTTTCGCTGCTTGTATCTTAGCACAAGCGTTCTTTTAAAAAAAAAAAAAAAGAAGTTTAACAGTACATTAAGATTCATCACTATCAGGAGCACGGATAAAATTGAAAGAAAAAACTCCCCAAGCATCATCAGAGAGCATTTGGGAAATACGCTGGGGCAGAGGGAAGGGTCTTGTGCACATTGTGCCTACATCTCAGGTGATGGTGTAGAGCTGATCTAACTTGCGAGAATCAGAAAGGATCTGCAGAAAATCTTGATAAATTCTCCTTAAATTCTCACCCCAATCTATAGAACTATGGCAACATAGAGGAAAAGTTTTTGCAGCTCTACCGCATGGATTGGAGAATGTTTTATTGGTTTCACTCTGTGACTTGTATTCAGACCGCAGTCCAAATTTTACCTGAGATGTCTAATGTGGGAAGACTTTGTCAAGTTTTGCATCACACGATCTGACTGCTTTTGAATAACCAGGCTGGTGAAATCTATTGCTTTATTCATCCTGAGAGGATGCAAATAGTTAGAAACAGTTAGTGGAACTTAATTTTTGTGCCTTCAGTCGTGGTTTGCTTACAGCATTAGCGACCTAGAGAGTAGAGATCGCACACGCTAGTTCCTGCTGACCTCTGGAGACAGAGGAGAGGGAAGGAAGAACTTTGAGATGTCTTTGTTGACTGGAGGTACTGGGAGGGAGTATGAAGGAACCAAAACCTTTCTGCCTCGTGGCTGACTCTTTTGCCCCATTCTTTTGCATAGGCAGATGTTTTTGAGGAATTCCTGAATGTATTCATCAGCAGCGTTTTAGATAACGTAAGGCATGCATGAAGATTGGACTTGAACTTCTGCTCTCCAGATGTGTTAGAGGCTTTGTATTCTATTTAGTGTATAAACACAGTTTCCTGAAGAGGTAGGGTAGGACCTAGACTCTCTCTTTGTGAGCACCTGTGCTTTGAAAATTGATACGCTTTTCTTATACCGGTAAATCTCATTAGTAGACTCTTCCTTGCCAATCATCTGATCTTTTGGTACCAGTGAGAGAGGTTAATCTCCTTGAAAATATTCCAACGTTATTTAAATAATGAGATAATGTTACTATTATAGCTTATTATATGTACAGAAATACCTCAAATGAATTACGAGTATTATTTAATGATAAATTGAATGAGGACAAACGATTGTTCTTACATTCTCAGGATTCAAATTTCTGTAAAATATCTATATCCTTTTCCTCTTACATCAGGTTACAACATGTGCATTATTATTATTTAGGTGCATATCTTGCTGAATCATGGTATTTGTTATTGCTGGTTCGCCTTTGTCTACAGCTGTAGTAGTGTGGATGCTCACAAAGTTATAACTACTTTTTTATTCTTAGAAAAGCAGAAATCTTTGATAAGTTGACAAAAGTTGAGTTTTTAATTTTTCATTCTATTAAAATAAAGTTGGGGATCTTCTTGGCTGGTGGTAGATATACTAAACTATGTACCATTCTTCATGTAGCTGAGATTTATAATGAACTTAGCGGCCTGCCTTCCTTTCACTGTCAAAAGTTGTTCTGCTTCTGTGCTTTAGTCATGGAATTAAAAGTCAGTCTAAATGAAGTAAAAGTAAGTAATGAGCTACTGACCAGCTGGAAATTCAAATGTTAACAAGCATATGAATCAACAGAGCTGCTGAAACGTCAGGTAAAGTTCAGTAGAAGATCATTGCATCTTTTTAAACATTTGTGGGTTTTGTGCGGAGAGAAAGGCTAGGGCTGGACAATAACTCAATACAGAGGGGGAAAACCCATGCTGTGAACAGCGTATTTAAGAAGGAATAGGGCGAGCTTTTAAGGAAGTTCCTCTTTCCGTTGCTCCTCATCAGAGATAAGCCCAGCTGATGTGGGAAGTCTCCATCAAGTTTGGTCCCACAGCTCTTCTGCTAGTCATGACTTGAAGATTAAGGAAGCCCCACTTTGGGCTAGAACAACTGAAACAAAAGCTCCTTGAAAAGGAAAAGTGAAGGAGAAAACCAAGTGCCTTTGCGGCTGTTATTGTTATTCAATTTGTGATGGTTTCAGCATGCTGGAATTTGAAAAACTTTCAAGGGAATTGTTCAAGGTGCTCGCAATCTAAGGATGAGCAAACAAATTAAGAAAAAGCAGGACTGTATTGTGTTTGTATAAAAGTGGACGTTGTTCACCGCTGGCAGTGCGAAGTTGACTGGGGAGTGGGTGCTCCCGTAGAAGGAACGCAAGGGACCGCAGGAAACAGCGTACAGTATAAACCTGACGTTTTGTGGAGAGCTCTGTACATCTTCAGTACTTCTATAACTTTGAGTGAAACCAAAAGAAACATTATAGTTTTGGCCAGTTTTTCATATTTATGCAGTATTTGCATAAATATTGGCGTAAAAAGTTACTAAATCCTGTGTAGCTACTAATCATGCCAATTTTATTTATCTGTGTTACCACAATTGCATACAGTTCATCTTGAGATTTTATAATTCTCTTACAGGCAAACAAATCAGATCCTCATGAAGATTAAAAATACTCATAGTTCAGTTAACAAATCTAGACCTTTTTTTTATGTGCATGATTTCTGGTTTTGCTATTGCATTCCATTTATATTGATAGTACTTGAAAAGAACCCAAACCTACAATTTTTTTTAAAAAAATCACAAGCTAGAATTAAAACCTTTTAAGAATTCCTATGTGCCAGAACTATAGATTAGGGGGAAAAAAAACCCCACCCTGTAAGCAAAACAAAAGTACTGCTCTTAGGTTACCTTAATAGCTTTGCTATATCACTTTTATGCATGCATTGCAATTTGTATTGATAGCCAATTTATGAGTACTCATTTTATACAGTTTTTGAGGTGACTTCTGGTTGGTAGGATGGTATGCATTGCATAGTGGTACAAACAATGTTTTAGGGATTACAGTAAACTGAAATCTCTTTAGAACATTATCTGTTAGTATTTTATTTCACAAAGGAATGACAGTAAAGATGAACTTTGAGATTTAAAGTGTGATGACAAGATGCCATCTAGTGACAATTTGTAGGAAATTGCAGTTCACAATCCATATTTACAAAAATATTTCCTCCATTGAGGATTCAGAGGTTGTAGTACTTCAGAGCATAAATTCAAGCATCGTTATTGTTACTCAGTAGAAGCTGTTTTTCTGGAAAAAAAATATTTTGCCTTAAATTCAAATTCTACTATATTAAGTGAGGGACACTGACATTCAATTTTCTCTCTGTTCTTGCTTTGCAGAGACAAGTATTATGTTATAAATCTGCCACTGCTGCCTTTTCCAAATCACCTAGTCTCTCTTATTAGCATTAAAAGTGTTTCGTGGTGAATGTGGTTCAGCAGTATTTCAGCAGTTCTACTCTTACCTGGCAGAGGGTATCTGTAATAATGGTTGAAGAGAAGCTGTCTTGAATATAAAGCATCTTACTTTTTCCTTTTTGTTTAAACTACTTAAACTTATATTTCTGCATTTTTTTCAGTTACTTATTGGAGGAAAGGAAGTTTTTTTAAAAATTCATTTTCTACTTAGAACTATTACATACATGGACTGTTTTTTTTATTATTTTACAGGACAGTTACTTCTATTGGGAAAGCACCAATTTGATGGCACGAGAGATTGAAATTAGGAACGTACCATTTAAATAATACAGTTTGTGGAATGGTACTGTGTGCTTTGCTCACAGTTGGCATCTGGTTTCTGGAAGAAGTGATTTCATAAACAAATGTCCTCATTTCACAGAATATTTTAAGATACCCTTAACTTGAATCATGGGAACAGTCCATTTGAAAGGGATTGCTTGTTGCTAAAATGTTAGTATATTGTGGAATGCCTTGAGCTGTCTGACCTAGAGTAAGGATTTATGTTGTACCTACTTGAATAGATGCATATATTTTTGCATATAAATGAATTTTAGAAATCATGAATTATATGCAAAAATTACAGTTCTTTAATTTACAATCACCATCTTTGGAGAGTCTGGCAACCGGAATGTATTTAGGTTGAGATAGACCAGATGGCTGAAACATTAGACTCTATTAATCTTTTTATTATTTTTAAGGGTAGACAGTTTGTTTACTTATCGGTTTCTTTTGAAAATATTGATCCTCTCTTCTGTTGGCTGTTATTGCAGTTCCGGAGGAACTCTGAAGGCAGTCTATATGCTGAGAGCTAGATTTGCTTCCGAGGAAGTAGCTAAATACCCGTTCAATGCAGAATACTATTAAGAAGAAGGTAGAAAGAAATAAGCTTTCAAAGGCAAGCTTGGAGTATTAACATTTAAAAAAAAAACAAAAAATAAAACTTAAGCTATATGAGAGTAATTGAAGCAGCTGGAAAACACTGATGAGTAACACACATAATTTATAATTTATATCCTAAGAAAACTACTCTAACTTCCTGCCTAAATAAACTAGAAGGGTTGTTAAGAGCACAGTAGTTATGCTTGGTCAGACTATCCAGTACGGTATCTTAGACTAATAATGGCCAGTAGTGGGTATTACAGAACAAGCAAATGCACAATAATCTTATATTTAATACATTAATGTATTAAAGTTTAATACATTCCAAAGTTCCGCCAGCCTGTGACTTGGAGACTAATTTATTAAGTCATTATAGCTATTTTTGTCTTTAATAACCCTTCAGAAACTTTTTTCCCCTGAGAATTTATCTAATCACTTTTTGAACCTGCCTGTCTTCAGTATCTCGAGCTCTGCAGTTTGATTATGCTGTTGGGGCGGGCAGAAAACCCTTCTGATGGTTATGAGTTCATCTGGCGTCCTCTAATAACGAGTAGCTGCTCCTTATCGCTCTTCTCTACACAGCCTCTGTCGTAGTCCCACTCTAACATCTCTTTTTAATCTGCCCTGAAACAGAAACTGTCCCTTCAATTGTCTTGTTACTGTTCCATTGGTACCTGGTTTTTCTCTATCCCTTTTGAGGTGGGTGGCAGAAGTCGTCTGAGCAATATTAAAACTTCATTTGTACCACTACTTTTTCCACAGTGGGGTGGTGATAGTTTTTGTTTTGTTTTGTTCTTCTTTTTCTAACAATTGTTCCACAAGTAGTAGCATGAAGGTAAGAAAAGCGGAGGAGATGCAACGTGTAACGTGATCTTAATTGTGTTACGGATCACACATGAAGTACTTCTTGCAGCCCTTGCTAGAAAGCCGTCTGTGGTGCAAGTTGGTTGAAGATCGGGCATCGTGTGTCGTATCATCATGCAAACACCTGACAGAGGAGCGAGAGGGAAGCTGGTTTTGGTGGGCTTGCACCACCGCTTCCTATATTATGGGCAGTGGTTTAATTTACGTTTAATTTACATTCTGAAAAGTAAAAATATGGTCACACCTGGATAGATAGTTCTATAATTCTGTGGAGGAGAATGTGCAGAAAATAGAATTTCTGGTGAAATACGCATGCAAGATGAGATCATCATCATCCTTGGGTTAGTTTCTGATGGTTTCTTTCTCAAGAGACGTACTAGTACAGGCGAGGAATGTGGCACTTGCCAGCCTTTCCCAGGCTGATGTTTCCCGTCGGTGTCCGGGGCACCAGAAACAAAAACACTCGCTGTGCAGATTCAGGTCTGCGCCCGTCAGACTGAGATGCCCTGGGCTGTTTCCTCTCCGGGCACCCTGTCGAAACAAACTTTGAATCAATCTATATTGAAATTGCGTGAGGAGAAAAGATATATTTTATTTCGCTTTGGGAAATGACATTTTCTTGAGCAATGCAGAAATCAAAATTGGGTTGTAATTTCCAGTAAGAACGTAGTGCCTCGGCCGTTTATATCTTGTGTGCGCCACTTTGCTTTAACCACTTTCTCATACTGTCCAAAAATACCTTTATTTCCTCATCCTGTAGTGCTTTGTGTGATGAAAACAGGAGACAGTGGAGGGTCATGGATTTATTTCTCACTTATATTTGAAGTGGAAATATATCCCAAGGGGATCTGTTTATGAGGGGAAACCTTCTTAATTGTCTCTCCCCTGGGTGTCAGCTTTGTTCCAGAAGGAGATTCAGCTTACCTGACTGTGAATAAGGTGACCTTGAAAGTCAGATTTATTTATTTATTTTTTTTAAGAGTCTGTCAAAAAAGTTTCGGCAGCTTCTTTCAGGGCATTCTTCTGGATTTGTTTTCTAGAAATATTGGATGCATGAAGACAGAATTTATTGAAATTACATAAAATTATTTGCATGAAAATGTTGTTTTTGTTAACGCTTAACTCCTTACCCATTCAAAGACTCTTTCCTACACATTTATTGATAGTATTGAAAATTTGGGTTTTATACAAAATATTCTGCAGTATTTTTGATGTCCTTTTCCTAGGACCAAAAATATGGGTTATTTGGTAAGAGGAAAAGATGTCAACGATAGTTTTGGTTAAGAAAATAAATTGTAGCAATTTTAATGAGGAAAATTGTAGCTTTGAAACCCTGCTAAGCAAAAATAACGTCTAAACACACTACTTTTCATTAAAGACCAGAGAAGCCAAATCTTTTTTCGGGGGGGCAGCTGTACCCCACGAGTCAATCAGCAGGCAGCACCTATTCCCTGCCCTGGCGAAGGCACATGAGGTGCAGCTAGAGCTGTCCCCAGCTCATTCCTGCAGGCAGCTGGTGCACGTGCAAAAGTGGACTTTGAAAAAGGTGATTTAATGTGTACCAGATGAATATTCCTGTATTTGCATCAGAAGGAATAGGCACCCGAGATCTGGCTGTGAGGTTGGTGTTGCTGTTCAGGAGACTTGAAGTAAGGGCCATCTGAGACAGCCAACGTTGCTTAACGTGTAAATGGAATTAACGTAGAGTACAGTATGTTTATCAGAAGTGGAGTCAATGATTTCCTAAGGCCTACAGCAGCAACTTGTTGAAAAGTATTAGCAGATTATTTTAAGGAATTTTTAAAACTTTCCATGCAGATCTTTTTTCAGTGAAAATTCTAGAACTGAAAGAAAATTTTATATTCATAGTTTAAAAAAAAAAAAAAGAAAAATCTAATATTTTGCAGTAACATTTTGCTCCTGAGAACTTTGTGGGGGGTTGTTTAGCTCTAATAGTTATGCAAAGCAAAGGAAAAGTTGGACCTTATCTTTAAGGCATTTCAGCCATGAAAATAGTGAATATGGAAAAACTGTCTCCCTGTCCTCGAAAAGTCAATGTGAGGCCGTGTATCTCATAGGGAAATAGTATTATTTTATGCTCATTGTGGCAAGAAGCAACATCAAGATGGGATGCTACAGAAATTCTCCCATACTGCTAATTTTATCAAGTATACTCCTGTATGGAAATGCATAGTGCTTTTCCCACCGCTGTCTGGCTGCAGCAAGAGCGCCTTTCCCCTACCTGCTTGTCCTTGCTGCTGCTGCTGTTAGCTGCATCCCCTGGAGCCCAGAAAGCTGTAGTGAGCCAAAACGTGCTTAGAGATGGTCACTTCTGTGGCATGTGACCCCGACTGCCGTAAGGGCTGTGGATAGTAATGGCTGTTGCTTAATCAGCACAATACAGCATGAATTCTGCTTAATGGGGATATTTGCCATTATTAAGGCTGTTTCGTCATCGTCCAAAACTGGCTCTCAGATATTTTCCACAGTAAAAAGTCAATAAATGTGTGTGTGTGTGCTCATGTGCTCATTTAAATGGAGCCATGGTCCTTGTGAGACCTGGCCCGGTTCAGTTTGATAACTACTGGTTTTGGTACAGCATTTCCAATGGAGCAGCAGGTTCCAAAATGAGTTTGATCCAAGCTTGCTTCACTGACCTTTTGCAAACAAGTATCTGCGCTAGCACCTGCAAGCGTCCTGGGTTTCTGAAGTTGAATTTGGCAAACCCACGTATTTCGCGTGCCTGTGAATATTCAAAAGAGCAGTGTCTAAAGGACTAGAAAGCATCTAATGCAATGTAACGGCTTGTGCTTAAGGCTGCCTGGCCTTCAGCCTTAACGTTTGTCGTTTCTGTACTAACAACGTCACTGGCTTTCTTTTCAGAAACGTTCTGCAGTTAGTGACTCCCAAATCAATGCGTTGTCAGTGATACGTGTTACACAATCTGCTGCGTAGGTAGGGCGGTATTCCTTGATGCTCCCAAGTGATGCAGTGTCGTTAATTACCTTTTGAAAATTGCTT